>NC_090937.1:1590347958-1591725458 GCF_040938575.1 Ambystoma mexicanum | reverse complement strand
CAAACATCACTAAAAAGCAATATCAATCGTGTCTGATATGGAAAGCCACAGTGAGGAGACCCTCCTGCATGGGCATAGGAGACACATAAAATCTGGGGGGACAGGGGACACCTTGGGGACTTTGCATGGTAAGAGGACACAATCCATCAGGCCAGGCCAGGCCAGCAGCCGGACAGTCCATGTTGTGCACCCTGCTGTGTGCTGCCCTGCTGCTATACGGGTTTTTACGTGCGTCTCCATCCCATTACATAGCAACCGGGTTCAGGAAGTTGTCTCAGGTCTCTGTAGAAGCCGCAATTCCCTAAGGAAAGTTTTGGCGGGTGATGCCCGCTTCCTGGCGGTAGATGGAACGGGTAAAATATGGCCTTGTGTGTTGCGTGCATGTAAATGGGCCAGTAACTAACGTCACATAATGGTTGCCATTGCTTCTTCCCAAGGGTGTCAATGTACTGTCCAAGTGGAAAAAAAAGGTGGATTTAATGAGCCTGTATGTTCGCCCTGTGCAGTGTTGCCATGGCAACTGGGAGCACTGGGATTCTGCAACAAGAGGAGCCTGCGTATGACAGCATGAACAGGGCAATCTAACTCCATTAGACCAGAGAGCATGGCATAGTAAAGAGTAGGTTGAGCTGCCCATCCCCTCTTGAATGGTGCATGTACAACTACAGGCAGTGGCAGTTAGTCAAGGAAGAAGACTAGAGTCATTTGGGTTAAAAGCAGGCAGTGTGAAATGGTGTCAGTAACAGCACAGAAATCGTGTAGCCCAAGAGCTTGGTGATGGAAAGAGAACAGTTCAGGCAGAGTGTGAGGGAAGGGGGTAGGAGAGAGAATGAGAGCTGTATGCAAGGATTGAAGAGGAGTTGGGAGCCAGTATTATATAATTGGAGGGAACAAACAGAAAAAACAGTCACAGAGGGAATGGAACTAACATTGGAGAAAGCCGTGCATGAGAGGATAATTCTGTGCAACAAACAGCTAATAATGCCCAGAATTCCACAACTGTGATTAGGTGGGCCACCATAAACATTCTGGAAAGGGTCCTAAAATATATTTGTACCTATGATGATTCAATTCTATGTTCTAACTCCTATTTCTGTTTGTATTGTTCAACTGAGGCAGAAAGTGGTGTTATAATAAAGCATGACTAGCCAGTGTGTCTGTCCCAACCAGGAATGGCCCACCACCTGAATTAAGGCGCAAATGCAATGAGGGCTTTTGGCAGGTGCTGCACAGAGCTCTTTATTGCCAGTATGGCCTTTCGAGGCATGCTTTATCACCACTATCACCCAATTTGTTTGTGGCAAACAGATGCAAGCTGGAAGTGTAAACTTGTTTTTCAAAAACAAATACAACTACAAAAAGGTGGCTGTTTTAGAGAATCCAATGGAAGCTTTATAAATATCCCCCTTTCCGTTTCAATCGCAGTCACAGTGCTTGAGTTAATATGGGTCGGGAGCAAGGGTGGGGTAATCAAGCAGACATATGCATTTTGATTCATTTAGTTCCATTAATTGCAGATCTAGAAGGAAATGGAAAAACAGGGGAAGCAGGGGAGATGGATAGTGAGCAAATGCTGTTAGTCAACTAAGAAAGTGGGCTGATTAAAATGGATAAAGCCCATGTCCAAGCACTCTCTTTGTCTGTAGCATCCATCGATAGTGCTAATGAATGCTAACACATGAGTCTGCAGGTAAATGAATGTATTGATTTGACGGGAATACATATTTCTCATAGAAACAATGGATAAATACCTGTAAAACATACAATTGGTTGTGCGGGGTATCACATGAATACAATTCAAAAATTGAATACTAGGTTACCAACAGTACACAAGAGTATTGTTCAGTGAATTTCCGGATCCTTCTGCACACAATATATCCCAGTATTCTGCTAGTGTCAAAAGACATGTTCAATCTCCAGGTTTCAATATACGTTAGTATTCCAAAAATAAGAACACTCATGTCTGTATTGCCCATAATGGCAGTAATGCCACTGTAAGAAGAAAAGTTCACACTGGCCCGACTCATATTTGGCAGTATTCCCACATATGTTAGTATTCCCATGTAAGAATACTTTTGATGGATTGGCCCATAATGTTGTTGCCACATCCTAGTTTGGCTAATTAAGGGAAATATCCTTATCTAATAAAACACAAATTGCCTTTTCACGTAATACCTCAATACTGCATATGTAACTAAAAAGAAAAGCGTCATTGTTGGATGTGGCAATAGTGGTCAGTAGCTCCATGGAAGAACCCTCAAGATGCTTTTGCAAATAATTCCAGTAATATTACCATGCCATTATAAACATGTCCATGCAGGTTATGCCACTATAGGACATTGTCCCTCCTAAGAACACTCACATTGTCTTTGCCAAAAATGCCAGTATTATTGACATGACACATGAAGAAAGTATGCCCATGCTGCCACTGTAAACATGTCCATGCAGGTTGTGTAACATGTACCCATATAAGAACACTCATTTTGGCTTTGACCATAATGCCAGTAACATTGCAATGACACAGCATAAAAACATGCCCATGCAGGCTGTGCCAACACAGATAACTACCTACATGTAAGCAAATCATGTTGACTTGGCCCATAATGCCAGCCACATTGCCAGGCTATTGTATACAAATATGTTCATGCAAGCTATACCAACATAGGCGATAACACCCTTAAGAACAGTCATGCAACCATTTCCTATAATGCCAATAATATTGCCATGTCACATTAAAAAAAAAAGAAAAAAGATCAATGCTTGTCCAGGCTTACCAATCACCATCCTCTCGCAAAGGGCCCATGCACCAGTTCCTTCCATCACAGCCCGCAACCCCCAATCTCTTTTCATAGCATCACAAACACAACATATCCATGCAGACTAAGGCCCTGATTCATGGATTATTTGCGCCGAAAAAAAACAGGATTTGTACGCCATTTTGCCCACAAATCCCCATTTGTGAAACAGGGATTTGCGGGCAGAATGGCACACAAATCAGTTTTTTTTTGGCGCAAATAATCCATAAATCAGGGCCTAAATCTAACCCGAGAATTCATAACCACACACACTCACACACAAATGCTCTAACACAAACTCACACTTGAACACACACATATGCTCACAACCAGGTCCGGACTAGCCTATATGGCAATAGGCCCATGGCCGAACCAAAAATACAAAATGCTGGTGTGTGCCAGTTGTTGGTCGAAATGGGTCTCTTTTTTGGCCAATTTGGCCCAGTAGATGAGTTTATTCACTCTGTGCTGCTAGTAGTTTTTGACCAGTGTTGCTGAATAAATAGGTTCCATGTCATTTCATCGCAGGATGTTTTTTCGCTGGGATTTTTACCGCGATTTCTTTAATGAAAAAACCCATCGATATTTTTTTTAATTATTATTAACCCCAAAACCCCATTTTCTTTAATTTGTATTTATTCCCAAACACCCACACCCCATATATATAATTTACTAACCCCCCCTAAAAAATGTGATGGGTTTTTTTGAAAAATAATTCACGGCAAAAAACCCAGCGAAAAAACATCCCGGCGTTGAAAGGACGTCGTACCGAATAAATATTCTTTAAAATGCACAATTTGCATCACACGTTATCAAAAAACTCCTTGCTTAGTATTCAAACCGTGTCACAAAAGGAATGAATGGCACTTTGCAACTGTGGGCCACTTTTTCATTGGTGCCCGAGACAATTGTATGGCCCAATTCGACCCTGTTCACATCTCACATTCATACACCATTATAGCACTTGCACATAAACAGTATCGCTTTCTCTCTCACAGAGACAGGCACACACACACACACACATTTGCCTTTGTATATACCTTCAGGCCGCAGTCGCAATTGCTTCATCAAAGGGCTTTGAGTATGCATATTCTGGGGGGATAAATGCCATTTTATCCCCCCACTAAAAATTGTGGAGGGGATTTGTCCCTCTTTTCTCCCCCATGTCCTACACCCATGCCCTCCTGAGTTACACTGCTGATTATTTAAGAAACATGTGCAAAGAAAGGAAACTCTCTGCCATAGGCAAAAATATTGAATTAGTTGTTAAAGAACCAAAGTCTAGGGAGTGGGTATAAAATACCTGGCCTCTAGCAAATGTGGAAAGTATTGAGGATGATAATATGTCTATTAATGATGAGTTGGAATAGGTAGATGTGTCTCTTAATGTAGGCCTCCCTGGCCCCCATACCTGCTCAGCAACCTCAACCCTTGTCCACTGGGACCCCCACAGGTCCTGCACTCAGTCCTGAATTCATTGCTCTGGAGAAAATGAGACTTGAACTGGAATTCAAACGTTTAAATGCTCAAACTGAATAAAAACACCAAGAACCTAAGCTCAGAGAAATGGAGTTGAATCATGAACTTGAAATGAAAAGATTGTCTCTTGAAAATGCTTCCCTCCCAGAGTTTTCTAGGTCTTCCAGTCCTAAGAGACCTGTATGCCTAAAGTAATTGTGGGTATGTATGATGTTAAGCTTGATATTTTAGATTGGTTGGCAATGTTTGAATATAACCATGGTATTCAAGGTCTCACAGGGAATCAATTGCTTCCTTGGTTCTTCGCTAGGCTACCCACTGTTGCATCTAATGTTGTAATGGAGTTGGGGGAGGTGGATAGGATGGAGTATGAGTGTGTGAAGCTAGCTAGCTTTTATTGGTAAGACCCCTTCCCAGAACCTTCAGAGGTTTAGGACCCTCAAAAAGCATGATGGTACCCATTGGGCTACCTGGGTATGTGAGTGTTTGAAAAACTTAGATGGTTGGATTAAGGGTTACAGAGTAAACACGTATGAAGGAATGAGAAATCTTGTTATGTTGGAGTCTATTTTTGATGTCTGCTCTCCTGAGCTCAGACCGCCCTTGACTGATTCTAAGGAGATAGATCCAAAGAAGCTAGCTAAGGCTGCTGACTTGTGGGTTGCCAACAGGGCTACTGATAAGGATTCTGGGGCTACTCAACAAAATCGATGAGGGGAAACAGCTAAAGAAAGACAACAAAGAGAATTCTAATACCGCCAATCCAAAAGAGGGCCACAAAAAGCAACATAAGGGTAAACCACAAGGGAAACCAAATCAGGCTAGTGCACCATCTGGACCCAAACCAGATGGAGGTCAGAACAAACCCCCATTCATCAAAACATTTGGGAAATGTTATGTTTGTGGGTCAACTGACCATGTGAAAGGGTAAACCTTCAGGGGTCCACACTGTCTCCTTAGCCTTCTCCCCAGAGGTAGAAGTACCTATGGCAAGTGGAAACTTTCACCTACTGGCTGATGAACCCATGAGAGTCTCAGCCAGTGTTTCTCTAGTGTCCCTGGGCTTGTGGGAACAACAGAATTTAGATGTCTATAAGTCCATCCCAGATAATACTCAAGAGTATTATAAAGATAGTGTTCTTGTGAATGGTCAGGAAACCCTTGCCATCAGAGACACTGGAGCCAGCATAACTGTGGTGGATGAATCATTTTTCAAGGTGGAGGATGTTACTAAGGCACCCAGATGCCTCACCAAGTTAGCTGGAGGCCCTGTGCAAATGCTTCCCCAGTTACCAACTCTCACCCGATGTAATGATATGACTTTCAAGATACCTGTTAGTGTGCAGAGTGAAGTGCCTGGGAGAGTCCTGTTGGGTAATGACTTTAAAACTCTTGGAGTTGTGTCAAGCACCCACAGGCCTCCCAGTAAAAGGAAACAGGAGCTCACGAGGTCTGCAAGGGAGAGAACCTTGAGAGGCTCTCCAGAGGAGATGATAGAGGAAACTATCACTCCCACTCCTCAGGAGTTCTTACTGCCATTTCTAGTAAAACAGAGGCAAAGGGGAAAACCAAGACCTCCAGAACAAAAGTCAGACAGCACCCCTGTACTACTAACAAGGACATCACCAGGATTGTCCAAAATCACCCCTATGACTACTCCACCTGCTAAAGCAGCGTGTGAGGTGCAACCTTGTGTGGTTGAACCATCATCTGAAGAGTCAGATCTGGAGGAAGACACTGTCTTAGTTGGAGATCTTGACCCTGTTGACCATCCTGAGTTGCAGTCTTTACTGGCAGAAGGTGGACCCAACAGGGCAGACTTTAAAAAAGAACAGAGAGAGTGTCCTACTCTTAAAGGTCTTCAACAACAGGCTGCTAACCAATTCTATGGGCAAGAAGTTGGAAAGCACAGGTTAAGCTGGGATGATGGCCTCTTCTACAGTGAACCGACTTAGTCTATCCCTAGGGACTGCAAAAGAATTGTAGTGCCCCTTGCCAACAGACTCTTGTTCCTACAGTTAGCCCATGAGATACCTTTGGCTGGACACTTGAGTTTCAAGAAGACCAAGGAAAGGCTCTCCCTCTACTTCAACTGGCCTAAGATGGGTTCAGAAGTTGACAAATTCTGTAGGAGCTATCACACTTGCCAAACCTATGACAAGAGTGGAGCCAAGAATGTGGCACCCTTGGTGCCTCTCCCAGTGGTGGGAGTTCCTTTTGAGAGGGTGGGCATTGACATTGTCGGTCCACTTGACCCTCCCACATCTTCAGGGAACAGGTTTATCCTGGTTGTAGTAGACCATGCTACAAGATACCCGGAAGCCATACCTATGAGAACTGTTACGGCCCAGGCTGCGACTAAGGCTCTACTTGGTATTTTTACCAGAGTAGGGTTTCCTAAGGAAGTGATAACCGACAGGGGATCCAATTTTATGTCCCACTGCATGCAGGCCATGTGGAAAAACTGTGGTGTCACTTAAGTTCTCTACAGCCTACCATCCACAGACAAATGGACTGGTAGAGAGGTTTAATCGTACTATGAAGAGCATGATAGGTGCTTTAGAAGAACCCCTTAAGAAAAAGTGGGACCTTCTGCTGCCATGCCTTCTCTTTGCATATAGAGAAGTCCCTAAGGAGGGAGTTGGTTACAGTCCATTTGAACTTCTCTATGGCCATCCAGTCAGAGGTCCATTGGCCCTGATCAAGGAGGGGTTGGAGAGTGCTCCTTCCCCCAAACCAGTCAGGTGGCCAACTATGTGATAGGTCTCCGGAGGAGAATGCCACACATAACGGCAGAAGCAAGTGATTACTTGTAAGCAGGTCAGGCTCTGGTCAAACATTGGCATGACCAGAAGGCCAACATGGTTGAGTTTACTCAAGACTAGCTTTTACTAGTTATGGTGCCAACAAGGCAGAGAGCCTTGCAGGACAAATGTATAGGACAATTCAAGGTTGTGGGCAAACCTGGAGAGGTTTACTATTTGGTGGATTTAGGCAGACCTAAGGAGGCTCCCAGAGTCTTTCACACAAACCGTTTAAAGGCTTATGTCTCAAGACCAGAAGTGGGAGCTTTGCTTCTAGCTTCAGCTCAAGAGGAAGAGGAGAGTGAATCTCTACCTGACCTCCTCAGAGGCCAACCTTTAGATGAACAGATAGGAGTTAATCTCTCTTCTCAGCTGACTTCTGAACAACAAGAGGAGTGCAAAGTTCTGTTGAATCAGTTTGCCTCCCTGTTTTCACTATCACCAGGCTTGACCCTTTGGGGCCAGCATGATGTTCTCACTGGTGACTGTTTACCTGTCAAAAGCAGGGGGTACAGAATGTCAGAACAAGGGATATCCCACATCAAAGGAGAGGTCAACAAGATGCTTGATCTCGGGGTTATGGAGCCCTCTACAAGTCCAGTTGTTCTAGTACCAAAGGCAGGATCCAAGGAGTTGAGATTCTGTGTGAATTATAGAGCCCTAAATGTAGTCACTAAGACTGATGCCCATCCTTTGCCAAGGACCGATGACCTGGTGGATAGATGTGGTTCAGCCAAGTACCTCAGTATATTTGACCTAACCTTAGGCTATTGGCAAATAGCACTGACAGAACATGCCAAGGAAAAAACTGCATTCTCCACTCCAGCAGGCCTCTACCAGTTTAAGGTAATGCCGTTTGGACTAAAGAATGCATCTGCTACATTTCAAAGGATGGTTAATCAAGTTCTGAATGGGATGGAGGACTTCTGCATGGCATACTTGGATGACATTGCAATGTTCAGCCCTACATGGAAAGAACATACTGATCACCTGGGATATGTTTTGCAGGCTCTTGAGCAGGCCATCTGACCATAAAGGCAAGCAAATGTCAAATTGGTCAGAGTAAAGTGGTCTACCTTGGTCATGAGGTAGGAGGAGGTGAGATAAGGCCATTGCCCAGCAAAGTACAAGCTGTGCAAAACTGGGCCACCCCTACCACTCAAACCCAAGTGAGAGCTTTCATAGGTCTCACTGTGTACTACAGGAATTTCATTGAGAACAATCGGACCATAGCTTCTCCTTTGAATGTGATCTCCTCTCCAAAATTCCCCAAAAAGGTTAGATGGAATGAGGTGTGCATGCAAGCCTTTGAAAGCCTGAAGAAAGTCCTTTGTGGAGCTCTAGTCCTAAGAGCTCCTGATTATCACCAACCCTTCATTGTGCAGACAGATGCCTCCAATATAGGTATAGGTGCAGTCCTTAGTCAACTGGATGAGAAAGGTAGGGAGCACCCCATTTGCTTCATCAGTAGGAAACTGAAGAAACCAGAAACAATGTGTGCAACCATAGAGCGTGAATGTTTTGCCATTGGGTGGTCTTTGAAGAAGTTTAGGCCATACTTGTATGGATCTACTTTTGTGATTCAAACTGACCACCAACCCTTGAGATGGTTAATGCAAATGAAAGGGGAGAACCCAAAACCTCTGAGATGGTCAATCTGCCTGCAAGGGTTTGATTTTACCATTGAGCACAGAGCAGGATGTCACCACCAAAATGATGATGGTCTCTCTAGGATGTTTATAACCGACTAGAGGTAGAGATTCATCCAGGAGTGGATTAAATCCTCCTGTCCCATAGCCTGGGGATGGGGGGGGCAAGTGTTAGGGCGAATCCTCATAAATGGCTGATTTCCTTTACCTAATGAGTCCCTCAGCAGCTTTGCTGGATTTCTAGGATTTATTTCTTTTCACCTGTTAAGAGTATGAGCCTTTTTTCCACTCTTACATGTGTTTTGCTGTGTGTGTTTTCACTTTTTGTTTGATTTTGGGCTCTGGAGCCTCACCTACTCCATGAGCACCATTTTTTGTGTGTGTTAAACAGCACCTTCAGTGCAGTGACAAGGGTTGTCTTTGAGACTTCCCACTGACTCCATTTTTCTGGGGCTGACTATTGTCCCCCAGAAATAGGTAAAGTTGCCATTAACTTTATATAGTCAGTAAACTCCATTTTACATGGAGTATTGGAAAGAGTTAACTCTTATCCCTTTCTGCCTGTACCTCTTTGGGCATTCTTTCGCTCCCTTAACATTAAGACTTAGCTAGTGGCAGTGGCGACTACCCTAACATTTCTACCGCGATTATATTATATAAATGTGGTATTGTTTTAGGCTATTATATTAGCCTCGAACATAAACCAACTTGACCAAATACATTTTATTTTGGTTCCGGCTGGGTTTGCCATTTTTTTTGTTAAAGTCTTTCTCGTGTTTTTCTCTGCACGCCAAACTGGGGATTATTCCTTTGTTTGCTGTCTTTTCACGGGCTTCTGCACAGAAGCCCTCCTTAAGGCGCCCAATATTCTAGTGTTAGGGAGAATTCTCATTTATCGCAAATTTCCCTCACCTAGTGAGTCCCTCAGCAGCTTTGCTGGGTTTCTGGGGGTTATTTTGTCCACCTGGTAAGAGTGTGAGCCTTTTCTCCCACTCTTACATGTGTTTTGCCATGTGTATTTCTACTGTTTATGTGATCTTGGCCTCTGGAGCCACCCCACTCCACGACCCCCACTTTTTGAGTGAGTTACACGGCACCTTCAGTGCAGTGACACAGGGTTGTCTTTGAGACTTCCCACTGACTCAATTGTTCTAGGGCTGACTACTGTCACCCAGAAACATGTAAATTTGCCATTAACTTTAAACTGCAGACCCAGTACACCCCGTCTTACATGGAGTATTGGAAAGGGTTAATTCCTACCCCTTTTTGTTTGCACCTCGTGGAACTTTGTTTCGCCCCCTTAACCTTAAGACTTGGCTGGTGGCAGTAGTACCTACCCTAACATTTCGCCCGCGATTATAGTATATAAACGTGGTACTGATTTAGGCTATTGTATTAGCCTCGAACATAAACCCGCTTGACCAAATACTTTTTATTTTGGCTCCGGTCGGGTTTAATCACCATTTCTTTTTGTTAAAGTCCTTCTTGTGTTTTATTTTTTGTGCCAAACCAGGTTTGCCTTCTTTGTTCGCTGACCTTTGGCGGGCTTCTGTCCAGAAACCCTCCTTTGGTGTCTGGGTGTCTAGGTGGGCTGAATGTGAGGCAGGGGTTTAGTCACCCCTGCACAGGGTCTCCTTGGAGACCCAAGTCACACTTTGTGTCGATTGGCTGAGGTGGTTGTCTGGGCGGACAACCCCCCTGCTGAGTGATTGACAGCCAGGCTGTGTGAATGGAGGATTTTGGCATAAAAGACAAGACTCCTGGGCTGGAAGTCAGAGTCGCCACTGGAACTGCAAGAACCGAAAAGAAACGGAGAGAGTGACGGCTGCTGTAACTACCCTGTCCCGGTGAAGCCCTGCTACAGTCCTGAGCTATCTACCCTTCAACGACTAAGAAGAGATCCAGTTTGGAGTCTTCTTCCCTTGAGCCTGGTGGGGATAACCAGCTCATCTTCTTCAGCCAGAGGTCTCCTTCGTGGTCGAAATCGCTGCACACTGCTGTAGTGGTCTGGATAGCCACCTGACGAGCCTCTCCTGTTTTTAAGGAGCGCACCTTTTATTCATTGTCCCTGCTGCCGGCTTCATCCCTGTGTGGTGCAGACCCCCTTCAGACGTCTTCCTTCACAACGAAGCTCCAGGAATCGTGGGTCTGCGGGAAACCAACAGGAACAACTGCCAGGGCACCAGCTGCACCATTGGAACAAGGTACTGTGTTCTGCTTGAGGAAACTGGGTGAATCCCTTTTCTTCATCTTCAAGGCTTGCCCTTGTCTTCCCTCCTTCTTATACCTTTTGCTTCCGAACATTGACAAAATCACGTTTATCTAATATAATTGCGGTAGATAAGTTAGGGTAGATACCACTGCCAACAGCCAAGTCTAAATGTTAAAAGAGCGAAACAATGCTCAGGGAGGTACAGACATAAAAGGGGTACAGATTAGCCCTTTCCAGTACTCCATGTAAGATGGGGTGTACTGGGTCTGTGGCAAAAGTGACTAGGTAAAGTAAATGGCAACTTTACCTTTCTCTGGGGGACAGTAGTCAGCCCCAGCGAAATGGAGTCAGAGGGCAGTCTTAAAGACAAACCTGGGTTACTACACTGAAGGTGCTGTGTAACCCATACAAGAACAGGGGCACCTGGAGTGGTGTGCTCCAGTGCCCAAGATCACAAAATGAGTAAAACACATAGGCCAAAACACATGTAAGAGTGGAGAAAGGATGTACACTCTTATGAGGTGGAAAAAACAAACTCCAGAAATCCAGCAAAGCTGCTGGGGGACTCACTAGGTGAGGGAAATTAGCCCTAGAAGGACAATTCTCCCTAACACTCGCCCCCCCAGACTAAGGGACAAGAGGATTTAATCCACTCCTGGATGGATCTCATAACTATTCGGTTACAAACATCCTAGAGAGACCATCAGCATATTGGTGGTGCCCTCCTGTTCTGTGCTCAATGGGAAAATCAAATCCTTGCAGGCAGATTGACCATCTGAGTAATTTTGGGTTTTCCCCTTTCATTTGAATCAGCCATCTCAAGGGTTGGTGGTCAGTCTGAATGATGAAGGTAGATCTATACAAGTATGGTCTAAATCTCTTCAGTGAGTACACACTAGCAAAGCATTCTCTTTCTATTGTTGCCCATCTTGTTTCAGGATCCTTTAATTTCCTGCTGATGAAACCAATGGGGTGTTCCCTACCTTTCTCATCCAGTTGACTAAGGACTGCACCTATACCTACATTAGAAGCATCAGTTTGTACAATGAAGGGTTGGTGGTAGTCAGGAGCTCTTAGGACTGGAGCTTGACAAAGGGCTTTCTTTAGACCTTCAAAGACTGGATTGCACTCCTCATTCCACCTCACCTTTTTAGGAAATTTGGGAGAGGAGATGACATTTAAGGGAGAAGCTATGGTCCCATAGTTCTCTATGAAGTTCCTATAGTACCCAGTAAGACCTAGGAAGGCTCTTACTCGGGTTTGAGTAGTAGGGGTGGCCCAGTTTTGTACAGCTTGTACTTTGCTAGGCAATGGCCTTATTTCACCTCCTCCTACCTCATGTCCAAGGTAGACTACTGAACTCTGACCAATTTGACATTTGCTTGCCTTTATGGTCAGATGGGCCAGTTCCAGAGCCTGCAATACATAACCTAGGTGTTCAATATGTTCTTTCCATGTAGGGCTGAACACTGCAATGTCATCCAAGTATGCCATGCAGATGTCCTCCATCCCATTCAGAACTTGATTGACCATCCTCTGAAATGTAGCAGGTGCATTCTTTAATCCAAAAGGCACCTTGAATTGGTAAAGGCCAGCTGGAGTGGAGAATGCAGTTTTCTCCTTGGCATGGTCTGTCAGGGCTATTTGCCAATAGCCTGACGTTAGGTCAAATGTGCTGAGGTACTTGGCTGCACCAAGTTTGTCCACCAGCTCATCTGTCCTAGGCAAAGGATGGGCATCAGTCGCAGTGACTGCATTTAGAACGCTATAGTCCACGCAGAATCTCAACTCCTTGGATCCTGCCTTTGGTACAAGCACAAGTGGGCTAGACCATGGGCTAGTAGAGGGCTCTATAACCCCGAGTTTATGTGGGATCTGATATTGTCTGACATTCTGTACCCCCTGCTTTTGACAGGCAAACAGTCGCCAGTGTGTATGTCATGCTGGCCCCAAGGGGTCAAGCCTGGTGAAAGTGAGAACAGGGATGCAAACTGATTTAACAGTAACTTGCACTCATCCTGCTGGTCAGATGTGAGACTGGAAGAGAGATTGACTCCTTCCACTTGCTGATATAAAGGTAAGCCTCTGAGGAGGTTAGGCAGAGGTTCACTCTCTTCCTCCTCCTGAGCTGAAGCTAGAAGCAGAGCTCCTATGTCAGGTCTAGAGACATAAGCCCTTAAACGGTTGGTGTGAAACACTCTGGAGCCTCCTTGGGGTTGCCTAAGTCCGCCAGATAGTTCACCTCTCCAAGTTTACCCACTACCTTGAAGGGTCCTATCCATTTGTCCTGCAAGGCCCTCTGCCTTGTGGGGACCATAACAAGAACAAGCTGTTCTTGAGTAAACTCAACCATGTTAGCCTTCTGGTCATGCCAATGCTTGACCAGAGCTTGACCAGCCCTCAAGTTATCACTTGCCTCTGCAATCATGTGTGATATTCACCTCCGGAGACCTATCACATAGTCAGTCAGTCAGGCCTCTGACTGGATGGCCATAGAGAAGTTCGAAGGGACTGAATCATACTCCCTCCTGACGGACTTCTCTATAAGCAAAGAGAAGGCATGGCAGTAGAAGGTCCCACTTTCTTCTAAGGGGTTCTTCTAAAGTACCTATCATGCTCTTCATAGTTCTGTTAAACCCCTCTACCAGTCCATTGGTTTGGGAGTGGTAGGCAGTTGAGAACTTGTAGGTAACTCCACAGGTTTTCTACATGGTTTGCATGTAGTGGGACATAAATGTTGATCCCCTGTAAGATATCACCTTCTTAGGAAAACCTACTCTGGTAAAAATACCAAGTAGGGCTTTAGCCACAGCCAGAGCCGTAACAGTCCTCATAGGTATGGCTTCAGGGAATCTAGTGGCATGGTCCACTACAACCAGGATGAGCCTGAAGATGTGGGAGGGTCAAGAGGACCAACAATGTCAATCCCCACCCTCTCAAAGGAACTCCCACCACTGGGAGAGGCACTAAGGTTGCCACATTCTTGGACCCACTCTTGCCAGAGGTTTGGCAAGTGTGACAGCTTCTGCAGAATTTGTCTACTTCTGTACCCATTTTAGGCCAGTAGAAGTGCAAAGATAGCCTTTCTTTGGTCTTCTTAAAACTTAAGTGACCAGCCAAGGGTACCTCATGGGCTAACTGCAGAAACTGGAGTCGGTTCACTAGAGGTACCACAAGTCTTTTGTAGTCTCCAGGGGTTGACTCAGTTGGTTCACTGTAGACAAGGCCATCTTCCCAGTGCAACCTATACTTCCCAGGCTCAGTCCCATTGAGCTGAGAAGTGGCCTGTTGGCGAAGACCTTCCAAAGTAGGACACTCTCTTTGTCCCTTGCTGAAATCTTACCTGTTGGGTCCACCTTCTGCCAGTAAAGACTGCAGCTCAGGATGGTCAACAGGGTCAAGATCTCCTACCAAGGTAAGATCCTCTTCTAGATCTGATTCCTCAGTATCTAGTTTGACCATACAGGGTTGAACCTCACACTGAGCCTCAGCTGGTGTGGGAGTCACATGTGTGACTTTGGACAGTCTCGGAGATGTCCTTCTGGGCACAGAAATGCTTGCTGGTTTCTTGCTGGCAGACTTAGGTTTCCCTTTTGTCTCATCTTGCCCTACAATGGCAGTAAGTCCGTACTGTGGACTTGGGGTGATAGCTTCCTCTATCATGTCCCCAGGAGAGCCTCTTAAAATTCTCTCCCTTGCAGACCTTGTGAGCTCCTGCTTCCTTCTACTGGTGGGCCTGAGGGTACTAGATACAACTCCAAGAGATTTAAGGTCATTACCCAACAGGACCCTCCCAGGTACGTTATTTTGCACACTTACAGGTATCCTGACAGTCATGTCATTACACTTGATGAGCTGGTAACTGGGGAACCATTTGCACAGGGCCTCCAGCTAACTTGGTTAGGTGTTTGGGTGCCTTAGCAACATCCTCCACCTTGAAAAAACATTCATCAACCACAGTTATGCTGGCTCCAGTGTCTCTGATGGCAGGGGTCTCCTGAGCATTCACAGGAACTCTATCTTTGTAATACTCTTTAGTATTATCTGGGATTGAGTTATAGACATCTAAGTTCTGTTGTTCCCAAAGACCTAAATACACTAAAGAAACACTAGCTGAGACTCTCATGGGCTCATCAGCTAGTAGCTGAAAGTTTCCACTTGTCATAGGTACTTCATCCACCTGGGAGAAGGCTAAGGAGATCCCTGAAGGTTTACCCTTACACTTGGGATCTCCTTTCACATGGCCAGGCAATCCACAAACAAAGCATTTCCCAAATGCTCTCTGGAATGGGGGCTTGCTCTGACCTCCATCTGGTGTGGAACCAGGTGGTACACTAGCCTGATTCGGTTTACCTTGTGGCTTACCCTGGTTATGTTTGGGGCCCTCTTTTGGATTGGAATTATTGGAATTCTCCTTGTTGTCTTTCTTGGACTGCTTTCCCTCTTCCTTCTTCTGGGTTGTTCCAGAATCCTTGTGAGTAGCCCTGTTGGCAACCCACAAGTCAGCAGCCTTAGCTAACTTCTTAGGGTCTATCTCCTTTGAATCAGCCAAGTGATGTCTAAGCTCAGGAGAACAGGCATTAAAAATAGACTCCAACATTATAAGATTCCTCAAACCTTCATAAGTGTTCACTTTGTAACCCTTAACCCAACCATCTAAGTTTTTCAAACAGTCACACACCCAGGTAGGCCATGGGGTACCATCATGCTTTTTGAGGGTTCTAAACCTATTAAAATACTGGGAATGGTTCTTCCCAAACCTAGCTATTAATGCTAGTTATACGCACTCATAATCCTGCTTATCCTCCTCCCCCAAATCCATTACAGCATCACTTGCAACAGGGGGAAGCCTACAGAAAAGCCAAGGAATCAACTGATTCCCTGAGATACCTTGAATCCCATGATTGTAATCAAACATTGCTAACCAATCCAAAACATCAAGTTTAGTCTCATAGATACCAAACATTTCCTTTGGCATACAGGGTCTCTTAGGGCTGGAAGACCTAGAAGACTCTGGGAGAGAAGCATTTTCTAGAGACAGTTTCTTCATTTCTAGTTCATGATTCCGCTCCATTTCTCTGAGCCTTAACTCTTGATGTTTCATGGCAGTTTGTTCATCAATATGTTTCACTTCTAATTCAAGTCTCATTTTCCCAAGTGCAATAAATTCAGGAGTAAGTGTGGGACCTGTGGGGGTCCCTGTGGACAGAGGTTGTGCCTTCTGAGCAGGCAAAGGAGTTGTAAGGACTCATCTACTTCTTCTAAATTAACACTCTCAGAATCAGAAACATCAAAATCCACATTGGCTGGGTTGGTAGGCCCTTCTGAACCACTCTCCAGACTTTTCCCCATTAACTTTGCAACCAGTTCAGATTTCTTTCCTTTACCAGAGAGATTGTTATCTCTACACATGGTTCTAAGAACCTCAGCAGTATAGAGTAAAAGACTCTCTTCAGTGTAGCTTTCCATATTTGACATGATTTCTCGATTAAATGGAATTAGTGGTGTTAGCCTTGTGGTTGGTTGAACCCAAGCAACAGCAGCACTCTAAGTGTAATCACCCTACTTCCAAATCCTCACAGCTGTACACCAGTGTTAGGCAGAATCCTGTGCAGTGCCCTTAGGTACCACTACACACAATTAAGACTACAGATGGCAATACAAGTTTACCTTTGGTACAAGCCTGTTCTACTATGCCAGAGTGGTAGCAGAGGCAGAGCAGCCAGCCTTATCTCAAGAGTATATGAGCAGTAGCAGAGATTACACAAAGGGACCACAATTACTGTGACTCAAGCAAACACTGACTCAAGGTTTCAGGTAGAAAAATATAAGTACATTTATTTTTAAACCATCAGTTATAAACACAACACTTCTATTAAACTTTAAACAAAACCACACGTTAAATATACTACAACTAACCAATTCACTTTGTACAGTAGGTCTCAACGTAAGTACCCCGTGTTTGAATGAACCGGTATTATGAACAAAACACAATACCGCGGATACGGTTGCGATCACTTTTTGACATTTCGGTCTACTAAATAAACGCGTATCTGTGACATGAAATGCTACCGTGGCAAAAACACACTTAGAACCGGAGATACCCAGAGGGAGTTGGAGGCAAAAATCACAGGCAATATTTTGGTTAGGAACACAGAATCGAGAAACACTCGGAAACAGGAGTTCAAAAGTCAAAGGGCCGGAGCCAGGTTCGAGTAACACCGGAGACTTGTTGCCGAAGATCAAACCGTTAGACAGCTCACGATTCAGCGTAGCCAAGAGTACTTTGATATTGTCAATGTTCGAAAGCAAACGTTTTAAGGAGGAGGGAAGACAAGGGCAAGCCTTGAAGATGAAGAAAAGGGATTCACCCAGTTTCCTCAAGCAGAACACAGTACCTTATTCCAATGGTGCAGCTGGTACCCTGGCAGTTGTTCCTGTTGGTTTCCCAGAGACCCATGATTCCGGGAGCTTTGTTGTGAAGGAGGACGTCTGAAGGGGGTCTGCACCACACAGGGATGAAGCCGGCAGCAGCGACAACGAAAAAAAGGTGCGCTCCTTAAAAACAGGAGAGGCTCTTCAGGTGGCTATCCGGACCACTACAGCAGTGTGCAGCGATTTCGACCACGAAGGAGACCTCTGGCTGAAGAGAATGAGCTGGTTATCCCCACCAGGCTCAAGGGAAGAAGACTCCGAACTGGATCTCCTCTTAGTCGTTGAAGTGTAGAGAGCTCAGGTCTGCGGCAGTGCTTCACCGGGACGGGGTAGTTGCAGCAGCCATCGTTCTCTGCTTCTCTTCAGTTCCTTGTAGTTTCAGTGGCGACTCTGACTTCCAGCCCAAGAGACCTGCCTTTTATGCACAAAACCCCCATTCACACAGCCTGGCTGTCAATCACGCAGCAGGGGGGTTGTCAAGCCGGAACAACCACCTCAGCCAATCATGGCAAAATGCGACTTGGGTTTCCTAGGATACCCTGTGCAGGGGGTGACTACACCCCTTCCCCACATTCAGTCTACCTAGACACCCAGGCGCCAAGAGGAGGGCTTCTCTGTAGAAGCCCACCAAAAGACGGTGAACAAAGAAGGCGAACCAAGTTTGCCGCGCAAAGTAAAACACAAGAAGGACTTTAACAAAAAGAAATGGCGAATAAACCCAACCGGAGCCAAAAGAAAGACGATTTGGTCAAACGGGTTTATGCTTAAGGCTGCTAAAATAGCCAAAAGAATTTATATAATATAATCGCTGTAGAAAAGATAGGGTAGAGACCACTGCCACCAGCCAAGTCTAAATGTTAAAAGAGCGAAACAATGCTCAGAGAGGTACAGACATAAAAGGGGTACAGATTAGCCCTTTCCAGTACTCCATGTAAGATGGGGTGTAATGGGTCTGTGGCAAAAGTGACTAGGTAAAGTAAATGGCAACTTTACCTTTCTCTGGGGGACAGTAGTCAGCCCCAGTGAAATGGAGTCAGAGGGCAGTCTTAAAGACAAACCTGGGTTACTACACTGAAGGTGCTGTGTAACCCATACAAGAACAGGGGCACCTGGAGTGGTGTGCTCCAGTGCCCAAGATCACACAATGAGTAAAACACGTAGGCCAAAACACATGTAAGAGTGGAGAAAGGATGTACACTCTTACCAGGTGGAAAAAAAAAACTCCAGAAATCCAGCAAAGCTGATGGGGGACTCACTAGGTGAGGGAAATTAGCCCTAGAAGGAGAATTCTTCCTAACAGGGTTTTTCTCACCCTCATAGGTATCATCTGTTTGCATGTGTGTTACACAGCAGTAACACAGGGGTGTCATAGTGACCCCCAAACATAGACTCCATACCCTGGGACTGACTACTGTCTCCCAGGGCATGTAAAGTCCCCATTGACTTTACTAGTCAAAAGTTATGAAGAAAAACAGTACAACCCATCTTACTATGTAAGTACTGGAAAGGGTTAATAGTTTTTCCCTAGTGTTCATTTTCGAGAGGGTACCATCCAGTCCCTCTCGCCAAAGTTTCTGGCTGGTGGCAGTGGTTACTACCATAAATATTCAACCGCAAATATTTTCCTATGGGATTTTCCCATTTTTCGAGGCTACCACTTTTACTGACAGCCTCTAACATACCGCTGGTTAATTTTATTATTAACTTTACTCCGGTAGGGTTTTATTGCCAGATCTTTGATAATATTTCTTTCTCTGATATCCTAACCCAGGGCGGGGATCCTTTGTTCGTCCTTTTGGCGGGCTCCTGCACAGAAGCCCTCCTTTTGGCGCCACTGAGTCTGGGGTAGACAAGATGTGGGGGAGGGGGAATAGGCACCCTGGACAGGGTTACCTAGGCAACCCAACTCACACTCTGCCCTCATATGCTGGGGGATTATCCCGCCTGGATAGCCACCCCACTGAGTGACAGCTAGGCTGTATGAATGGGGATTTTTCTGCAAAAATGCAGGGCTCTGAGGACTGTAGGACAAGACGTCCCCACTGGACCTAAGAAATCCGAAGAGGAGAGAAGCCGAAGACATCTGCAACGACTGAACCACCGGTGAAGCCCTGCTGCAGATCCTCACCACTTTTCTCCAACAACCCAAGTTGTTCACCTGCAAGAGTCTTCTTCCCTTGAGCTGGTGGGGCCAACCAGTTCGCCAATCACCTTTGAGGACCTGCCTTGGTTGAATCGCCAGTGCCAAGCACTCAAAGGCCGGATAGACAGGCACCCGTCCACCACGACTGCGATTTAAAGGAGCGTACCTTTTATTCCGTTTTGGCATCACCGTGGCTGGCTTCATCCCTGGGCAATGCAGTGACTCGAACCTTCCTCCACGACGAGAGCCTCTCTTCCTCTGCTGGATCTCCCAAACTGCAGGAACTACCGCCACTGCAAGAGTCTCTTCCACTTTTAAGCTACATTGTTCAGTCAGGCCTCACATTTCGTTGGGTACTGCTAAAGGTGTTTTAAATCCTTTACTTACCTTCTGGGTTGGCCGCCCCTTTCGTCTAACATTGTCTTTTACCTTCTACAACCACCTTTTCAAACATTAAAAAAAGACTTGACTGCAGCTACTAGAGCAGTTTGATCCTGGGCACTTTGCCTTGTACCACTGACTCTGGCACAGGCCTATTGACTCTGGCTAAATCTGTTACAACTGCCTTCTCTAGATTGCTTTTCCTCAAGAAATGTGTTGGTGCACCTAAACTCTTATAACCTCCTCTTCCTTCCCCTTTAAATATTGTGAAGTGCCATTTTTCTCGGTTTTCACCTAAGTATTGCTTATGCTAAAGTACTGCCTTGCCTAACTTGTTCGCAATCCAATTGGGAAGTGTTCTGGTGTGTTTAGGAGTCTAACCCTGTATAACTTGACCTTTCCCACCCTCTGAAGAAATTGTTAGAGTGCCATTTCTGCTTGGTTTTACACTGTGCCATTTTGCTCAGTTTTCACTCTTGCTCAAACTTGTCTACAATTTAATTAGGAAGTTGTGTATACTTTTCTTGACTGTTTTAACTTGCTTTAATGATAGTGATTTGTGTGTGGAATTAAGAGTGTGTAAAATAAATATATATATTATTTTTGATACAAAGCTTTGGTCAGTGTTTCCTTGTACCATAGCACTGTAGTCCTATTGTGTAAACCCTGAATACTGCTCATCTCCCTCTTGAGATAGGTCTGACTGCTCAGCCACAGCTACCAACTAAATCTGTGTGGTACGGACTGATACCAAAGGGGATTTATTGGATATACCTGTAGTCCTAATCTTCTGTAGTGCTCCCTAAGGGAACTGCATAGGAGTCTGCCTAACATTATCAAAGGTGAAATTGTAATGTCACTTGTAGTCTTAATTGTGTGTAGTGTTCCCAAAGGGTACTGCATATAATTCTGCCTAACAATGCCTTCCTGGTATTCACATCAAAACAGACCCGAACTGAGCTCGGGGTTTCACTGGCCTCCTCCCCGTCCCTTTAGACCAGCATTCTTGACTGATTTCTTATGGCAAGTCATAGTTTTGGAGAGATGTAGAAAGGATTGTGTTCCTGCATGATGGCAGCTGCACAGAGATTGCTCAGTGAGTACCATTTCCATACACCTACCGGTAAAAGTTGAAGTATGCATTCGGCCCGAGGATACCGAATACGGTAACAGTAATTACCACAACAGATGTTTCCGTTCATTTTAACAAGCCACTCACAATGATCCCTCAAGTGGTTAATGTGAAATGTGTTGGGGTCCCTCACACACTGGATATTTATCTGGTACCCGTGATTTATTATGGATTTTAAAGCAATAAATCACTGCGCTCCTGTTCGTAGAAATTTATTGGCATTACAGTATCTAAAAACATTTTTAATTCGTTTCGAGACCGTTTGGGTCCAGTATTGGAGGCCCAGCCTCTCATCTTTGGTGGCTGTCTAGGCATTGTTTGGACTGTGTGTCAAGCCCTTCACTTCTCTAAGTTATACACAGTGACTTAAGTGGCACTACAAAATGAGCCGGTGCTCGTCAAGGGGGCGTGGCCTAACAGTGGGGGGTCACCTGCGGGCTCATTAGGCCACGCCCCTTGACGAGCCTCAACTCAATGGGCTACTGGCAACCCTGCCAGGCAGCCTTTTGTAGAGATCAGCACCCTCTCCCCAAGTTCCCATGGGGGAGAGGGTGCTGATCTCTGCATTTATTTTCTATAGGCTTGCCTGGCAGGGGACAATGCCTCGCCTATTCAGCCTTAATGGTGGCGCTGGCCCTCGCCAGCTGGGGAGGGGCTGCGCCACCATTAAGACTGAAAGGTTGAGGCCGCTGGCACCTGAGGCCGTTTCCTGAAGACTGAAACTCCCACGAATGTGCGGGAGCTTCAGGATTTAGGAAACAAGGCCTCTGCTTCCAGCGACCTCACGTTTTCTCCATAATGGTGGCACAGGGATCTCTTGCTTAAAATGCCTCGTAGGTGCGGCGCCACCATTATGGCTGAAATGCATTTTTTTCTGAAGCCTGAAGCTCTCGCACACAAGCGAGAGCTTCAGGCTTCAGAAAAAAATGCATTTTCGTGCAGTGGCCAGGGCACATTAGTGGGCCCAGGCAGGGCCCCACCCAAAAACGAGATTTCGCCCTGACCCACTTAAAGCCCTGGTGATACACATATGTACGATTTACCTCCGGGTCAGAGGTTGTGGGAAGTACTGTGTCATGTGATGCATATTGCTGGCGTCCACTGGTCCCTTTTTCTCCCCACCCATTAACCCCATATCACACTGAGTTTGCCACCAGAAATAGGCCATAAACTCTCTTAGGAAGGGTCTACATAAAAGCACGTTCATTATTTTATACATAAAGTGCTTTTACAGAGGACTGCATTCTTGCTAATAGTACGTATTTGCTCTTATGGTTACGTATTGTGTAGTTCTATAATGAAGAGTAGATATGCGTCAGTACACGAATATAGTGTCTTGTGTGCAATTTATTGGGACTAACGTTATCCAGCCACAAGCCTCCCCACACCCCTCCCTTGAAAGAGGCCTGACCGCTCTACCATTGCTACTCAAAGAGTTTGGTCTCTCAGCTGGTTGGAACCCTGTCAGGTGATAGAAGATGGCTTCAACTCCTCACCAGGGATCTGTGAAAAAGTATCCTAAAAAGCCACAACTGCTTTACTATCTGCAGCACTTCCATGCACTCCTTGTAATTGTGAAGTTTTGGTCGCTTAAAATGTATTCCATTTTCACTCGACTGCCATTACATTTCCTAGAGCGACCGCTGGGGGTGGCTCCTTACCTCAGAGACATCCTCCTGAGATTGAAAATGTCTGATTACACAGCGAGTGCAGTGCACTACATCCATGATCTCACTCGGGGAACATAATAATTCTGCGGACTCCTTCACTGAACCTCACCATCCTATCTTTACCTTCATTTTCAACCGCCCACTCCTCTCCCCCCTACCCAACACCCTTCCACTCCTCCCGACCCTCTTTTAGGTGCCCCTGTCTGAATTTGAAAGAGCAGAACACCTCAGGCATCGTAATTACTATGCATAATTCAGTGCTCCATTGGAGGCAATAATAATTTTGTCCTCTAGAAAGCACTCTTTACTTTGATATAATTCAGAAATGGAATATGTAACTGTTCTCTCTTTTTTTTATAAAAATGATACAGTTTAATTATAAAATTTTCATTAATAGGGAGTTTAAAATGCTTGCGTATCAGACAGGTGTAAGGGTTTCTTCTGTGTGTTATTGCTGAAAGCTTCCAAGTTTCTTCATTGTATTCTCTTGTCTAGTTCCAGTATCTTTTGAAGAAATTGGGCGATTGTGAAGATGAGCTCTTTCGATTGACCATTCAGCATCGTTGCCCATCTTGTTTCAGCGTCCATGTTCTGCGACCAGATCTCGAAAAACTCTCCAAATTGAGTTCTCTGTGGGGCGAGCTTTATGCATTCCATCAAGAGATCGTATAGTGTTTCTGGATTAGCTGGGTCTTTGCAGAAGCGACAATGTTGTTCCAAGAAAGGAATCAATCTGGAGTTGGCCAGGTTGGCACTTATTGGTAGTAGTGTTAGCCAAATTGTTATGTAGATTGTTCTGATCTTGTTATCTGGGAAAATTGCCAGGTATTTTGGTATCTCATTGATACTCCGTGCGTCTGTGGGGCAGGTTAAGTTCGTGCAGTACTTTTCTTTCGGGTTGGTGGTCTTTATCCAGTCGTTTCTCATCAGTTTTGTTTTTGCGTTTTGTGGCCGCAGAGTTAACATTTCGAGTGAGATCTCCTCATTTGCAAGTTCTAGTTTTAGATTGCCTTTCCACGCTTGTTGGACAGAGTTGCTCATGGTGTTCGGGTGGAACCTTCAGATTTGTATGGCGGGTGTTTTCTCATCGGATAGTATCTTGCAGAATATATAGAGTTGTTTCCATAGAACGATTGAGTCGATTGATTGTGCCGCTATTTCGTATCTTATTCTCGCCATGGGGTAGGTCGGCGGGTGCTGCAGAATCTTGTGCCAAAAGATTGCTTCAAATTTTGTCCAATTAATGGATCTTGCACTGATCATTGCTTCGGTTCCGTAAGTAATGGTTGGGATGACTTTTTGCCTGCAATAGGAAATCACCGGCTTGAATGAGAATTCACCGTACTTACGGTGTAAGACGCAACCTTGTCTTTCCAAGGATTGCGGTTTCTCTTCGAGTTTGGTTAGCCATTGTTTTTCTGTCTTGGATTGGTAGATACTGATTCCTAAGTACATACTTAAATGTGTTGACTTGGTCGAGAGGATTTCTGTCTAGGATCAGATTCAATTTTTTTCTTTCTTAAAGCACTGTTTCGCTAGTGACACGACTTTTTTTTTTTAGTTCATTCAGTTCCATGTATTCACCCAGTCGTTGCAGACTATTTTGTGGTCCATGTGTTGTTTTATCAAGTAGGATGATGTCATCTGCATACATCATGACTGGGATCGGAATGGAATTGATCTTTGGAGGATTTAGAGTGTTGTTTGGGAGATGATTCTCAATGTCTGCAGTGAACAAGTTGTAAAGCGTGGCAGCACATGGGCATCACTGCTTTAGGCTGTTTGATGATTGAACGGCAGCAGTGGTTATGCTTTCATTAGACAGACTGACCCTTATTGAGGTGTTCGAGTACAAGAGTTTGATGAGCCCGATGATGTCCTCAGGGCATTTCCATGCCTCCAATTTGGCCCATAATTTCTGTCTAGAGATTGCGTCAAAGGCCATGTGTAGGTCGATAAATGCTGCGTATACAGTGCCGTTGTTTTTTATGGCTTCATGTTTGATCAGGTTTAATAGGAGCAGGTTGATGTTCTGCCAACATTTTCTGTGAAGCCGGTTTGTCTTGCGGCAAAACGCTTCTTGTCAATGGCCCATTTCTTGAGCTTTTGCAGAAGAATTGAGGCAGTTTCCCTAGGGGGTCGAGTAAGGCAATAGGACGAAGGTTTGCTGAGTCGTCCCAGGGTTCTTGTTTATAAATGGGTACTATTGTGGCGGTCTGCCAGGAAGACAGGATTTGGTTTAGCTTGTTGATCAGAGAGAATGTTTTCCATCAAGGTTGCCCAGGTTTGGGGATCTTTCTTGAGGGTCGCATTGGATATTCCGTGGGCCAGAGGCGCGGGATGCATTTAGTTTCTGTATCATTGTTATGATGTCTTACTGGTCCCAGTGGACATGCTACTTCTCTTTTTCGGTTATAGCATCTGGAGTGATGTCCGAGGGACTGGCCATGTATATGTTGGAATAGTGCTGAATCCATTTTTGTTGTGTAACATTTGCAGTCAATTTATGTTGGTTTTGGGAGTTATTGTTCAGAAGGTTCAATAGTTCTCTCAGGTTGTGGTTTTGTATGTTTCCAAGATGGATTCTGCATCAGTTTGTTGTCGGATCATACGATGTGATTTCCTCCAGTTTGAGTATGCTTGTTTGGTTGCTTTCACTTTTCTGGCAGTCTTTTCTGTGTTGGTTTTTCTTAGTGTTCAAAGCGCCTTCCGTAATGTTTTTTTTTTCTCTGCTTTTTCTGCATTGTATGCGTGGACATGTATTTTTCCGGGATACAGAGGACCCGTCCTGTAAAAGGGGATGAGAAGCCTTTGGTAGTTTAATTTGTCTGCCTCCTCCATGGTTTCTTGTTGGAAATGATGTGGTAGGACGATGGTTTGTTTTTGACTTATACGTAGTCTTCTGCTTGTCGTAGTAAGTTCTAGTTGTGTCATTGGTTGCCTCTGTCTGTGTTGTCCCATGCCTCGATTGCATTACCAGCTGGTTGTTGTCACTTTTCGTCGTTGGGATGGTGTATACTTTCTCTATCGACGTGGTTAGTGCAGTGGATAAGTAAATGAAGACAATTATGGCCGTTGAATTCTCTTGTGACCAGGTCCGTATGATATTATTTTTCACGTCAGTTGCATGATCAGTTAACGTGATATTACGGATGTTTATTTCCTTGAACCATCTCTGTGCGCGTGCTGGCAGGATTTCTGTGGTCGATTAGTTGGCCATGCGGGGCGTGGAGGTGGATATTTAAGTCTCTGCATATGATACATTTGATGGATTTGTTGTTTGAGTTGTCAATCGATAAGAATACTCCATGGAGGAAGGTGCCATTGTTTATGGCTGTTGGATTCCAGTATAGGTTCATGATAAGATTGTTCTTTCGTGTGTCTGGTGCGTGAGATGACCCCCTTATTTTGAATTTTATTATTGTGTTTTGAGTCCAGGAGTTGATGTTCTCTGAATGTATTATGCTCCATGCAGGGTCTATCTTAATCAGCATAAGTAGACCTGAAGATGCTCTGCCTTGTGTTCTTTCGATTGCTGGGTTGAGGAAAACTAAGAATCCGTCACAGCATGGTAGTTCTGTGAGCCACGTTTCTTGGAGGCAGATGATGTGATGTGGTTCAAGTTCAGGTGATGGATGGTTAAACAAGTGCACATGTCCTCTTGTGTTCCATGAACATAGCAACCAATTGTTTCCAGTTTGAGTTAATGGCTATGATACATTACTTAGATTGTTGGAAATATTCTGCATGTATCTGTCATGTTCATCGTATGTAGTAATTTGCTAGAGAGTCATCCAAATCCTTCAGTTTTCTGCAGTCGTACAGGGCTCCATGGGATCCCGAATGACCACGTGCAGTAATGTTTTTGTGTAGAGGAAATTTCCTCTGCACAAAGTAGGCGGTTGCTAGAAAGTTTCATTTTGAAACTCTGAATTTTGTGGTGCAGTGAAAGTGGCAATATTCCTGTTACTGCCACTTTTTTACTGCACCCCCAGAATTATCACTCTGAGCTGAAGTATGCTGAAGAAAACCTCCCTCAAAATTGTAAAGGAGGAGCGATTCGAGTATGAGTGTACAGCAGAGTAAATGCATAGGTTGTTCATTTTTATATAAAGGGCACATGAACTGCCCAAAAATGCTTTGACACTAATTCACATGCTCATGGACAACAGCACCCAACTAGCTTCCGCCTAGTGCCCATTGACTACAAGTACCTCTTGCCAACGTAAAGGTGGGAAACCCCTGCTATTGATGTGTACTTGCACCGACAGTAACGTGTAGAAACACATTTGTCTTTACTCTTTCTTAGCAAACGTGTCAAAGTAGTATATCTAGCTTCCCTCTCGCTTAAAATTTGGTCTCACATCCCTCATTCATCGCTGCGGAAACTGTACTGAATCTTTTTGCGCACTTGAACTTTTAATATATCATAGTGAATATTGTCAAATTTCTACTCACTGCCTACTTTATATTTTTAGGAAAATACTTAGGTAGAAAGTTCTGGACCTGATCTACAATGGCTATTCTCTGATACACTGGGATACTACCAGTTTAATACTCTATTTCCATAAGAAACCATTTAAATGGCAGAATAAATCAGTTGGAAAAACAATTTTACCTACTTTAAAACTATTTAAATGCCTTTGATATTTCGGCTGATAGAAAAATATTGTTTTCGAGTTTAGAACATTTAGGGGGTAATTCATAGAATTTAGCGCACAAGAGGCGCACGCGGCTGGCGCAGAGTGTGCGCATGCGAATCCCTGCGCCAGCCGCGTGCGCTAAAATCCAGTTCCGCGCACAGCGTATTCATGGATTCCAGCTACCAAAACCAGCCGTGGCACATAGTGGCGCAGCGACCCTGCAGCAGCGCCAGTTACGCCCCCAAGAACGCCCCTCGCGCAGGGAAAAGCCATCAAAATCCCCAGTCATGCGCAAAGGGCTGCGCTAACCCTGTACCAGCACGGCAAGCGGGGAACGTGTATCACTGGGGATCGCAGGAAGTTGCACACGCGATTGGCCTTGTGCGAGCGGGGTACGTGTATTACTGGGGTGCGCGGGAAGTTTTACACGCGATTTCAGCTGGGTACGTGTATTACTGGGGTGCGCGGGAAGTTTCACACGCAATTGGCCCTGTGCGAGCAGGGTACGTGTATTACTGGGGTGCGCGGGAAGTTTCACACGCGATTGGCCCTGTGCGAGCGGGGTACGTGTATTACTGGGGTGCGCGGGAAGTTTCACACGCGATTGGCCCTGTGCGAGCGGGGTAGGTGTATTATTAGGGTGCGCGGGAAGTTCCACACGCGATTGGCCCTGTGCGAGTGGGGTACGTGTATTACTGGGGTGCGCGGGACGCGATTTCAGCAGGGTACGTGTATTACTGGGGTGCGCGGGAAGTTTCACACGCGATTGGCCCTGTGCGAGCGGGGTACGTGTATTACTGGGGTGGCGGGAAGTTTCACACGCGATTTCAGCAGGGTAGGTGTATTACTGGGGTGCACGGGAAGTTTCACAGCGATTTCAGCAGGGTACGTGTATTTCGGGGGTGTCGGGGAGTCCCACACGTGATATGGCAGTGTGGGTCCTCCCAGGTGTTCCTTGTACACCCTCCACGGCCCCTGCAGGCAGCCCACACCACAGGGGACTACCCTGCATCCCTGGTCATGTCCCGCAGGCAGCCCACCCACCATGGGCATGCTCCCCAGCAAAGGCACATGTCTCCTTGCACTACTGATCACCAACTCATGTCCCCTTGCACCCCCAACCCCCAGCATTCCGGGGCACCTGCCAGCAGGCCCCCACTCATGTCCCCCTGCACCCCCACCCCCCAGCATTGCGGGGCACCTGCCAGCAGACCCCCATTCATGTCCCACTCATGACCCCCTGCACCCCCACCCCCCAGCATTGCGGGGCACCTGCCAGCAGGCCCCCACTCATGTCCCCCTGCACCCCCACCCCCCAGCATTGCGGGGCACCTGCCAGAAGGCCCCCATTCATGTCCCACTCATGTCCCCCTGCACCCCCACCCCCCAGCATTGTGGGGCACCTGCCAGCAGGCCCCCATTCATGTCCCACTCATGTCCCCCTGCACCCCCACCCCGCAGCATTGCGGGGCACCTGCCAGCAGGCCCCCACTCATGTCCCACTCATGTCCCCCTGCACCCTCACCCCCCAGAATTGCGGGGCACCTGCCAGCAGGCCCACATTCTTGTCCCACTCATGTCCCCCTGCACCCCCAACCCCCAGCATTGCGGGGCACCTGCCAGCAGGCCCTCACTCATGTCCCACTCATGTCCCCCTGCATCCCCACCCCCCAGCATTGCAGGGCACCTGCCAGCAGGCCCTGACACATGTCCCCCAGCCAACACGTCATCACAATCTAGATCCCTGGCCCTTATGGACAGCCTCCACATGCCAAACACCCACCCATGTATCGCATCCACCCACTTAGAAATGCCAATTACATGATACAACCCCAATGGAAAGTATGTAAATGAACACATGTCCCTCGCATACACACAATGGGTGTAAGCGAATGTCAAAACCCATATCATGACATGCATGAAACCAATGAGATGATACTACACATTGAAGTTTGATGAAAAAAAAATGTATTAAAAGCAACATAAATGGGATTAAAAATAAACAATCGACAATGGGAATTAAAAACCAAAAGCAGCATGTCTGTAAAATTATGAAAAACCACAAATCATAATCCAAAGGAAAGGTGTCCAAAGTCACAGTTCAAAAAAGTACATCCAAAGGAAAAACAAAACCGAAAACCATTGCTCCATGGGTAAATCCAAAAAAAAAAAACTATAATCCAACAGTCAACTATATACAGATAAACAATCCAGGGTCCATGATCCCAACTGAAGAAATGAAACCTATCTAAAAATACTACATACAAAAATGTAGTCCATTGTCCAAAAGGTCCAAAATAAAATAAAAAAGCAAAGGAAACCTAACACTAACTACATAACTATTTACAAGGGCAGCGGGCTAGTCCGACGGCTCACTGGTTGTTGTCATGGGCCAGGGCATCATCGAACTCCTGTTCAATGGCTTGGAGGCGGGCATGTTCCCTGGCCCCGAGGTCTCGCAGGGATAATGCAGTGTCCAGCTCCAACTCCCTGCGAATACCTTCGAGGCACTCGGCCTGCCTCAGAACCCTCCGCATGGAGTACTCCGCCCCGACGATTGTGAGCCGTTCCTCCTCTGCCCGCTGCCGCTCCGCACCTATCTGCTAGCCCAACCGCTCCCACACGGAAGACACTCCCATTCCAGGGTTCTCCTGCCCTCCGGCCGATGCCTGCCCCCCTGATGTTGATGTCCCTGAGCCATGATGCCTCCCACGTCGAGCCTGCTGCTGCCTCCGACGCAACTGCCTGTGCCAGCACGACGGCATCCAGGCTGATGGAATCCACCGACGCCGTCGTGCACGTGCCCTGCCCGATGATGCCGTCACATCCTCCATCTGCTGGGGTCCAGTTGCTGGTGTGTCCACCCCTGCTGGACCTCCGACTCCCGACTGTGGCAGGGATGGGATCCCCACCGAGTTGGCTGCGTTGGTCGGGGCAGGTCCGCAGGGGGCCCTGGTGGCATCTGGGCCGGAAGACGGCATGGAGAACGACTGGCGCATAGCCTCCACAGAGGAGGAGAGGGTCGCCAGAGTGGCCGACACATGTACGAAACCCCCGACCACGGCCGCTCCCAACTGGGCTACGTTGGCACGGTGCTCTTCGTGATGACGTGCGTGCTCCCCCCGGGAAGCACGCACCTCATCACGAATGACAACCGTGCGCAACGCGACACCAATCAGGACCTTCTCCATACGGCCTGGGGTCCCCTCGTCCTCAGGTGGAGGGGAGTCAGATGACATGGACATCCCCCCTACCTGCGGACGGGCCTGGGATGGGGCATCCCTGCTGGTGCATGGTGGTCAGTCACAGTGTCAGGGACAGTGACATGCACAGGCACAGGCACCTCCTCGGCGACCTGTGCTGCCCCCTGCCCCTGGACTGCACCACTTGCACCAGCAGGGATGCCCCCGCCAGGCCCCATGTGCGGCTCAGTAGCGGCCTCCTCCTCCTCTGTGGAAACCACCAACCTGGATGGCTCCACCCCGTCTTCCGCCGTTGCAAGCCCCTGTGGGGGCTCACCCACCCCTTCCGCTGCAGCCGTGGGGACATCCCCGCCACTTTGCTCCACAGCGCCGTCTCCGCCCTCTTCTTCACTTTGCGCTGTGTAGAGGGAGACATAGAACACAAGCATCAGGGTACTGTACAATGGTCCCCTAGACAGGAAGCAATAGCAGATGAGTGGCACTGTCAAAGATCACTTCCATCATGTCCCTCCACAACACATGGGTCAGTGCAGGCAAAACACATGCAGTAACAGGCATGGCGCATGCTATGGACATTAGCACACATGTCCAAGGGACTCTTGAAACATACAATGTTGTTTTTGAACTCACATGCATCATGGGTCATGCCGATCACATGCACACACTTCACCGTACTTTCATCCATCTGGACTCTTACACCCCAGACACAGTGGATGCAAGGATAACTAGGCTGCATCAGTGATTCTGAACATTGTCACAGACATGTGTCATGCATCCATGGCATTCACAAGTCACAGACACGCAGGTCAGACACACAGACATGGACACCATACATGTACATGGCATCAGCACCCATCCCTCACCCCCACCCATGTCCAGGAACAGAGACTGGCATGCTCTCATGTGTCCATTCCGCATAGGGCTCCCCATGTAGCATTTAAACACATACACCAACCGTGTGCTTCACACATTACTGGTCTCACAAGCATGACCATGATGTCCCTGCACACACACACGCGTACATGGCCTATGTCACATATACAGGCAAGTATCAGACAACCAGCACACTGCAACATGCCCTGTCTCACACAGCAATACTTGGCCACTTACCGCTCGACTCCAGACGGGTCTGCCTCTCAAGGATCTGGGCATGGAGCGCTGGGCGTACGCGTTCCAGGACCCTCAGCTGGATGGTACTCATGCTGCCCCGGCCCCCCTCCACGAGGCACCGGGCCTTTATGAGGGTCCTGGACCTCAAGTCCTCCCAGCGCTTCTTGACTGGCTTGATGTTGCAGGTTGCCACCCCCTCCGCGTTGATGGCAACCACAAAGTCGTCCCAGATCCTGTCCCGTCCTTCCTTGTCGGCGCGTAATGATCCGAAGAGGGCATCATAATGCCCCAGGACAAGCTCCACCAGGCCACCAACTTCCTTCTGACTGAAGTTGGTGGCCCTCTGCCCCTCTGGCTGGGGGTCGCCAGTGGTCTCAGATGGCGTTTGCCCCGACATGGCGACCCCCGAGGCAGGCGTGGGTGGGCAACTGGGTCCTGGGGCTGGGCTGTGGAGCGATGGTAATCCAGTCGGGAGTCTTCTGTTCCAGCAGGGGTGGGCACCGCAACTGGACCCCTGCAGATGGCTGATGTGCAGGCACCAAATGGCAGGGCACGGTGGCAGCAGGCAGGCAGCAGCAGATGGCTCGTGTGAGGCTGATCGGGGCTCTGGGGTGCAGTAATTCGGCCGTTTGGGCAGGAGCGTGATTTTCCGTGTGCTTACGCATGGCCCGCTTGATACGGAGTGATTTAGCATGTGAAAATTCTGCACGTCAGCGTGTAATTCGAGGAAAGGCCCTTAGCGCGTAACCGCGTCTGCACGCATACGCAATTTCATTGGACCGAAGGCTCTTCAAGCCTAAGCGCCTCTGTGACGTGACGCGCGCGGGCGTGCACGGGCGTTTCAGCACGCGTGAAAAACTGCACATCCGCGTGGGAATGCGTGTAATCCGAGGAAAGGGCCCATGCGCGTAAGTGATGTGACGCGCACGGGCGTTTACCTCAGCACGGGTTAAAGGTGAGCAGGGCAGCAGTTCGCTGTACGTGCCTTTGGTGGAGACCGACGTGTGTTGCTGCTTCCTGTTTCGCGCGCCATCACAACTTCACAGCTATCAAGGACGTATCTCTTCTTTTGGCGGGGGTATTGGCTACGCGTGTTTTTCTGCATCGCACTAGTCAGACGGTGAGTCGCACACGCTATTTTTCCCACTGTGGGGCCCCCTGTGTATCGCACCCATTTTTGAGGTCATAGTAGCCTGCGTGTCCCACGCGTACGCGTTATTCGTGTTACTGGGTGCCACCGCGTACTGCGGGAGGTTGATTCCACGCACATAAGCTGCTGCAGGGTTGCGTGCACGGTTTTACTGCAGGTTTGGGGTGCCTGAGCGTTGCGTGACCCGTCACTACATCACCGGGGTCACATACAGCCTTGCAGGTGCAGGGGGGCTGTTAAGATCTTGCTTCCCACCCCCTTCACTCCAATTGCTGAGGTCAATTGTGGTGTACACCTCCCATTGGCACTACTCCATCTGTACCGGCACTACTACATCTGTGCCATGGTTGGGAGGACACCAAAAGGTGAGGGGCGCCTCAGCTGGGCGTACTCCTCATGGCGGGCATGGTCGGGGACGTGGCCATGGTGACCAGGGAGTAGGGGGACTCCAGGGTGTCCAGGGCGGCCACAGAGGGGGAAGAGGCAGGGGTGCGCCACTTGAGCACAATGTTGTGCCATGTGTTGGTGCAGTCATGCCACCACCCCCTGTGGTTCCAGGGGATGCAGCTTCTGCATCAGGCACTGGCTCCAGTGTGACCCGGCAGTCCGTTCCATCGACTGCCAAGGGCCCAAGGGTAGTGGTAGCTGCAGGTGCAGCTGTGGACACTGCCACCCAGGCTCAGGGTCTGCCAGCGCAGGCTGCGTTGGCGCTTGAGGAGCCCTTGGTAGATTTCCAACAGGCCAGGAGGGAAACCATAGGGGCACGCAGGGCTGCTCTGACCAAGACACGTGTCCCTGGGGCAGTTATGTCATCTGCTGCCCTGAACAGCCGGGTGTTGGCAAGTGCAGGGGCAGATGCACCCAACAACACCCCGGTTGTGAGTCTGCCAACCAGGACCGTTGCGGTCAATGACCCTGCCACAGCGGATGTTGCCGCGCAGGGTCCATTAGAGGGCACCCAGATGCCACTGACACAAGTCAGGCCTTTGGTCGTTCCTCCACCTGCCACTCCCTTGGCTCAATCCACCGAACCCACTGGCCATACTGGTCAGGGTGGCATTAGCCAGCCAGGGTCTGCGTCACAGTCCAAGAGGAGGAAGGTTGCACCTGCAGCACAGGCTGGGACCCCACACACAGCCACGACCTCCTGCACATCGAGGAAGAAGCCTTTCTGCAAGCAGGAACTGGACTTCCTTGTGGACTACGTGCGGGGTCACAGCCGTGACATGGTAGTGGGTGCCAATAGTCAGACTACGGCTGCCCACTGTGACACCCACTGGAAGCATGTTGCGGAACATGTCAGTTCATTCGGCCATGAGGTGCGCACGGCGCAAGAGTGCAAAAACCGTTGGAATTACCTCAAACACAGCGCTAAGGCTAAGCGTGCCTCAAATTACAACTTGACTCTGGTGACTGGCGGTGGGCCTGCACCAGAGGAGGAAGAGCTCACTCCGCATGAGTCACTCGTTGCGGAGTTCATACCACCTGAATTGGTCGAAGGAGTGGGAGAGATGCTGGACTTTGATGCCCAGTCCAGTGAGTGTTGATGCGTGTTTGTTGAGGACGTGTGCGTTTCACTTGTGGGATGTGTTGTGCATGATTGCCACTACATGTGACGTGTACATGGTAATGATGTGTAAGTAATGCAATGCTTCCGTGATGCATGTCTGCTCTGCTGGATGCTGGACATGTGGAGCAGATGGGGACTGTCCGCATCACCACTATTGCACCCTACTCACATGCTGGTTACAAGTATGCCCCTCCAGTCCATGTTCCAGCTCACTGGCCCTTCTGCATGTGGCGTGGGGTGACCTTCCTCTCAGCCCAGGCACAATGTCATTGCATGACCGACGTGCATGTGTCCTCTGCCTGCATGCGGGTACTCCATGTAGGCATGCTCCCTTGCCCCTCCTCCGCCACTCTGCACCCCAATTCCACCTTTGCACTGGTCTGCTTCAATCTTGCCATTGTGTACTCTCCTGTTCATGCGTCCTGTGTACATGCTAACTTCCAGCGTACAATCTGCCAGACATATGCCGTGTGGTACAGCCTTAGTACTTGATGTAGGGTATCTCACTTGTACTGTGCATAGGTCAGATGTCCCGCAGGGACATGAGTGCCCATTCATGCTCCATGTGCATTGCACGCATGCCCCTATGTGTCCTTGACTGGATGATCACTGTAATACAAGTCCTGGGTGACATACATTGCATGGCATCTCATCAGCCTTCCCATGTCAAGTGTGGCTCAGTACTGCATTGCACACATGTTTAGGGTCTGACAATCTGTGTGGCTCACAGGCCTCAGCCTGTTTAATGGCCAATGACTCTGTCCGACTGTTGTAGTGTCTTCTTCACACGTGGGCGGGCTCCAGAGTTTTCATCATGTGTCCTGCTTACTGTCCCATCATCATTTGCAGTGTTGTCACTTGAATCACATTAAGCTGTGGATGCCAGTCAACACTGCCTGTCAATACACAGGTCTATGGTCAGCCTTTTGATACCATGCTAGGCATCCCTACTTTTGTACTTGGGTGGGGGGTGCTTTGCTTGTAGATATGCTACCCATTGAATGCACAGTGCACGTGATGCCTGAATTTGACCTTGCACTGCCTTCACATTTCCTGACACACACCATGGAGTCCTTGTACATGTAGGTAGTGAGTGACATACACATTTTCTGCACTGCATAGACCCACTTCCATGCAAACTGCCACTTTTCAACAGGTCTGATCACAGAAGCAATTCAAAGTTGACCCAGCATGCATGCCAGGTTCTATGTTGTGTGCCAGGTTCTATGTTGTGTGTCACATGTCTGCCTGATGTGTTTGTTGTCGGTGTGTGTGTGTGTTGTGTGCTTCTGACATGTGTAGTGACCTTTTTTCTCTCTATTTTTCAGGTGATGACGCAATGGAGGCGGAGGATGGTGTTGTCATGCCAGACACAGGGATGTTACCACTACATCAACCCAGCACAAGTGGGGGTCGTGGGGTGGTAGGCCACAAAACCCCCCAAGTGCTACAGTCCATCTTGTCTCTTGCTGCCTATGAGTCCAGCCCATATGACTCTGACGTCCATGTAGAGTTGGATGAGCATCAAGTCCATGTGTCAGGGGTGAGTGATTCTGATGTGGACACTCCTCTGTCCGCGACACCTGCACTGAGGGGTCAGACAGTCTTGGTTCCTCTGCCCATGGTGGATCGGGACGCAGGGTCCCCCTCCACACCAGTCACTGATGTGCCTGGGACATCATGTCGACGGGGCCATGTAGTCGTGCAGCCGCGGGCGGTGCCAACACAGCGAGAACACCCAGTCCTTGGGTCCCGCAGGGGTCAAGCCCAGCAACGCGGTCACCGCGCGCAACCGCAGTATACTGAGTGAGAGCAAGACATGACTGCCAATTCAGAACGGCAAGGGGCAGCAATGGAGAAATCGCTGAGAGCATGGAGCGTGTGGCCCGATCTGTGGTCCCCCTGCTAGGCAGGTGCTTCTCCAGCAGCAGGTGGCACGGTCCACGGCCCGCTCGCTCAGGCTGGGCATGGCGGCCTCAGACAGGGCATGCCAGGCTGAAATGTCGTCTCTGCGTAAAGCAATTGCTGCTCACGCAGAGGCGCACAGATGCCCTGAGGGAGGAGTATGCTTCCCTCAAATCCACTCTGGGTGTCCTTATGATGTCCCAGATGCAGCGGGCAGAGGAGAGGTTTGCACAGCTTGAGCATACCATCTCGGCTGAGCTACAGGCTTGCCGGGAGGTGCAGCGGTTGTCCAGCCAGGCCTTGCAGGAGGAACTCCGTGTTACATGTGCTACCTTGCAAGAGGAAGCACGTGTATCACGTGAGGTTCTGCATGCAGACCTACGTCACATCGCCACACAGAACCAGGGTCACCCGTCCGGCAGACTTGCTGCCGACGAGGGGCAAGCTGCGGCTAGGCGTGGCCAGGCTACTGTGCCACGTCCTACTGTCCAGGATGAGCCAGACTCGGACGACCATCTATCTCCCACATAGGTCGGGCTGTGCAGGCGTTGAGCCCATGGAGGTTTTTATTTTGGCTCAGCATCATCGCATGTAGGTGTTGAGCAGCACCCTGTACCTCCCCCCTCCTGGGTGCCTCCCCTCCCCCCCAGGTGGTATGTGGCCATTTTTGATTTTTCGTTTAGTTTAGTTAGTTAAGTTTCTGTTTGATAATTAGTTTAATTAGGTAATGTAGGTTTTTCATAGTTAGTGTAATTAGTTAATATAGTTTAAAATTGCTTGTCTATTGTGCTTTCATGTGACGGTGCGGTGCTTTGTGGGTTTTGAAAGCATCCACTGTCTGTTCCAGCTGGGCCCTTCAGGCTTGTCTTGTGTATGTGTTTGCTGCTTGGGGTCCTTGACTCACATATGCCACTCCTGCCTCCCTTATCCATGGGCTCGCAAGGATGGTTCGGTGTGACAGCCTATTGCACAAGGGCTTTGTACTGTCATATCTGTGGCTTGTCTGGTGCATTGTAACTTGTGTTAACACCCCTAGTGGGGATGATTGCAGTGTTATTGACCACTGTTCAGCTTTTGCTAGATGGGGTGTTTCATGATTAATGTGTACATTCATTGCTATGCATTGTGTAGTATGTTTCTTATCTTTACTGTACACGTGCTTGTTGTAATTCATGCCGTAGATAGTGTGTTCCACACTTTGGATGTTAAAGACGGACTGATGGTGTGATTTCTGATGTACGTCTCTGACATGGTCCAGTAATGAGATGCCTGAAGAGAGACACACAGATGACTTTAAAGCATTAATCATGTGTTTCATGCCCTTTCTGCAGGGGGATGAGCCTCCAGACCACCTTTGCCAGCAGACATGCCAATTGGACGTCTGGATTCTGGACACATTTGTTGGTGCCCACATGCACATGTGTGCGCAAGCAGAGGCACAGGGATTGCAGACATACATCCTAGAACTGCTGACGTGTTCCAAGGAACTCCAAGCAAGGTGAGCAGCATAGGGGGGCCACAACACAGCAAAGCTTCCACCAGGCCAGTTGCACATGCAGGCTTAGTAGCAGCACCGAGGGTGAGCTTGGACGAATATTGGTGTTGAAGCACACAATACAGCTCAGATGTGTTGGTGGACTGATGGCTGTTGATTATAAGGTTGTCTGGGGCACCTGCAGGGACAGTGGCACATACCCTCCGGTACACCAAGGTTCATTGAGGCACTTGTATCACCCATGTAGCCTTCCGAGACATGGAAAGGAGCAGCTCACAGGGACATACAGCAAGGGACATACTCTGGTGCAGTGCATTTCATTTCCATGTACATTTTGAAACATGCACTGCCTACTTTGTTTCGGTCATGGTGGAACATGACTTGTTCTGAAGTCATGCCTTGCTATATGGGTCTGTCTGCTTACTGAGGGAACATTGCATGTTGTGTGAATTGTGACACATTGGTGTTCCATTTGCCACGCACCAACCGGCGGCTGACTTACTGCATTGACTGTGTATGACCCATCACAGGGGTAATGTTACATATGGGTACGAAGCATCCACACCAGATTGTCTGTTTGTAGAGTAGTTTGTTGCTATGGGGCATATTTGGTGGTGTGTTTTTGTGTTATGGGCACGCACAGATTATTAACTGTGGCTCGCTTTGCAGCATTGAATTGCTCCTGTAACCGGGCCTGAGTGCGCAGGCAGGAGGCCAGCACTCAAAACCAGAGCTAAGTGTCTTGTTTTTCTTTCAAACTGCTCTGCATAGGCTTGCTGGGGGGTGCACTAATGCATGGATGAATGTGTAATTCAATTTGGTATGTTTTTTTTTCCCCTAATCACCCGGAGTCCTATCCAATTCTAAGCCCTGTACCCTCTACCCAGTGTTCCTGCCTCCCGTACCTATCCAACCAACGTTCCCTAACCCTCTTTCCCCGCTGGGGTTGCGGATGCCTGTGTAAGCCCCAAGCTTGCAGGCGCCGAAACCCTAGAGGGGGTGGTTGGTTCGTGCCACTCCTAAGCCTGGACTCCAGAAGGCCCCGACAATGATGTACAGGTTTGTTCGGATTGTGTATGTGTTCATGCAGGTAGTAGATTTTTGTGCATTCCCTACTTTCATGTGTCATTCCTCCTCCCCTCTCCTGCCACTCCTTCCAGTTATCCAGTGTGCCAACGCCTGTCCCGACTGCATATCCCTGACCCTCCTTCCCCACCAGTGTCTCAGAGGCCTGTGTGAGTTTGACCTTGCAGGCACCCGGGCCACGGTGGGGGTGGTTGGTTCGTGCCACTCCTGCACCTGTACACGGGACCTGTGACAGTACACATCCGTTCGTGGTGCATCATTCTATGTTATGTACCACACATGGTTCACATCCTGTTGTGACATTGTTTTACTGTGCTACCTTGGTTGTTACATCATTGTGGTAGTACTTGGCCTTTGTGAGGTACTGTTACTTCAAGTCATCTACTGGAGGCTGTTCTGGTTCGTTTTTCTGCCTTGGATTTTGTGTTTTTGCAAATGAAGGCGGACTCTGAGGGTGCAGGCACCTTTTTACACACAAGGTGGGAGATGGTGACGAAGGGGAAGGGTGATCCTGTGGCCAGGTGAAATTGAGGGTTGAAGGCTCCATGACCCAGGTGCAGTTGTTCAGTGGGTCATGGTCATTTGTGAGGGGGGGTGTTTTCTTGCTGATAGTTGCCTTGCCCTACAGTGTGATGGGAACCCTGACATTGTAATTGTGGTATCCTATGTACATGTTGTGTTCTGCTGATCAATGCCTGTTCATGTGTTGTGTTTACCTTTCAGGTGTGAGGGGATAGTTGTGGTTTGACATGCTGGGGTGTACACATGGAGAATGTTCACATGTGATGTGTAGAGGACACTGATGGTCACTTGATTGCACATGCATATGTTGAGTGCATGTCCTTACTGACTCACACTATGATGCACTACATGTACAACCACCCTTGGACATCCACGTGTACACTCTGTTTGCCTTCTGGTGCCCACTTTGTCCCTGCAGCACATGTTCTGTGACCAATTATGGATCCTGTAAATGCCTAATTTGCTTTTTGATGTGATTTGTCGCTTAGATGTGATGCTCAGGGTGTGCATCACACACAATAGCTGTTCACTGTGCTGCGCACTGAGCAGTGTGTTGCAGGAGTTGGACACAGCACACAGAAGCTGCAGTGTTGATTTTGCAATGCACAATGTGCATGTAGACAGGCATTCATTGTTATGTTACGTCTACAACTTTTGCAATGCATTTGGGAATGACTTATTTTGGGTGGGAGGTTGTTGGTCAGTCATTTCATCTGATTCCATGTCAGGCATCATTGTCTGATGCCAATGTATATTTTTAACATGGCAATGTGTACCTTATTGGTACTGTGTTGGTATATGGCTATTGCTTGCCATGTCATGTTGTGGTTTGGGAGGGTTTGAGTGACATAACAGTGATGGTCATGGCCTCTTTTGCAGGTGTGTGTGATTCACACCTTGCATGTCAGGGTCAGCCGCTTTTCGAAGCAACGAGCTGGGGGTAGATCTCTCTCCGCGGCAGGGGCCTCCCTCTGGAACAGCCTTCCTGCCTCCCTGGAACTTGAGGAGAACCATCTCCGGTTCCGGAAGCACCTCAAAACCTTCCTCTTTGCTTCTGCTTTCTCTCTCCCTTGCTAAATTCTTCACTGAAACTGCACTGGATCTGCAACTGGGCCACTCTCACCGACCTCGGTCCCTGGCCCAGCCACTCTCCACTTGCACTGCCTCCCTGGTAACCCCTGCACTGCGGGACTGTCTCTCTATCCCTACAGCCCCCCTTCCCAGCACTTGTCTGCACTTACCTTTGCAGTTGCCACCAGCTGGCCTTTTTATTTGTTTTTTATTCTACTTACCCTGTACTGCACTCCCCCCCTCCCCTTCCCCTTGCACTTTTCCCTTCCCCCTACCCCTGCACTTGCGCAATCTAAATGACACCTGGCCTAGTAGTATCGTTGTCTGTCTTCCCTTGTTCCCCCCTCCCTGCCTCGTTGCACCTTGAAACACTTGTGTATAGGCACGTTACAAATGCCATATCATGTCATGTCATATGTGTGCCTTTTGGTCACACAGGATAGCTTGTGTTTAAGTAGCTAGGGATGCAGACAATGTGGCACTTCCATGGCAACAATCTCAGGGTGGTAAGGTTGTGACAGTTGACTGTCTCTTTGTCATCATCGATTGTCACCTGGTATGTGCCAGGCCTGTGTGCAGTCCGAAGGGGTGGGAGTTTAGGTGAAAAATGTGGCTACAAGCTGGGTCCGGGCTTCCTCGCCACGTGCCCTGTCCCCTCCCATGGGCAGCACCTGTGGTTGGGGATGTGGGGGCACCACCATGTCCACCGGTACGCCCTGCCGTGTTGCAACATTGTGCAGGACACATGCTGCCACAATGATCCTGCACACTACTGGGGGTGCATAGAGTAGCTGCCCGCCAGAGCGGTCAAGGGAGCGGAAGCGTGACTTGAGCACTCTGAATGTGCGCTCCACTATGGCCCTGGTTGCAATATGGGCGGCGTTGTATCTTACCTGGGGTGGTGTGGTGGGGTTCCGGATTGGCGTCATCATGTGGTTGCTCAGAGGGTAGGCACTGTCCCCTGGGGAGGTGTAAATGGTTGCGATTATTGGTGTTTGTGTATTTGTGTGCGTGTGTGACATGCATGCATGTGCAAGGGCATTTGTACTCACCTAGGAGCCATGTGTCGCCATGCTGCCCAGCTTCCAGGGCTCGGCTCAGGGCGGACATTCTGTATATGAAACTGTCATGGTTGGAGCCAGGGTAGTTTGCAAAGACAGAGGTGATGATTCCCTTTGCATCGCATACCACCTGTACATTGATGGAATGCCAGTGCTTGCGGTTTCGGTAGATGTGCTCAGTGGCCCTAGGTGGACGTAGGGCCACATGGGTGCAATCTATGGCACCGAGCACTTTGGGGAAGTGTGCCACCCTGTAAAAATCCAGGACAACGGCCTGCCTTTCTGTGGGTGTTCTGGGCATGTATATGTGCCTGCGGACTGAGGGGCGCGCTGTCATGATTGCCAGTACCTGGTGTAGGCAGCATGACTGTGTGGCCTGTGAAACCCCCCCACTATGGCAGTAGTCCGCTGAAATGACCCAGTGGCCAAGAAACGCAGGACATTGAGCACCTTCTCCAAGGTGCTCAATGCTTGGGAGCAAAGGGTGGGGGATGTAAGGTCATCTTCCCACTCCCTGACCAGGTCTAGGATGATATGGGGTGGAAACCTATACCTGCCGTAGACCTGGTCATCAGGCATCCCAAAAAGGCTTGTCCGTGGTGCGAAAATGCGTGCCCTGGCTATTCTCCTCCTCCTGCGGTGTCCCACGATCAGTGCTGCGACAAATTGGGCATTCATCGTAGCTGTATAAACGTGTTTGTTGTTTGCAGGCACTTTTATACTGTGCGCGGGGACGCTTCCGCCTGCCTTCGTGTGGCGGACGCGTTGACGCCTGTGTGCGTCTTTTGCTGTGCGCTGGTTTCCCGTATTCGAATCCATGAATACGGGTTGTTCGCGTGCATGTGGGCCTTCCGTGTAGTTCCCTGCAGTACTTCCCCAGTTACACCTTCTTTTTCACGCGTTATTCCCCATTCCGCGTGTTACGCCCACTGTTCCACCCACTTTGGTTGTGTGCGCCGCGCTATGTGCGATTTTGCTGTGCGCATATCGCACGCCGTGTGTGCCCGCGTGCGCCATGGCAGGATTTGGCGCACGGACAGCGGGAAACACACGCAGCGTCTTCCTTGAATCGCACGCGTGCGCTGGGTTTCTCACGCTTGCGCCACCTTGCGCCTGCTTGCGCTGGGATTTTCGGCACACGTTTGCTCCATGAATCGACCCCTTAATGGTTTGAAAAAGTCTAGCGCCAACAACAATATTTTGACTCACCACTAGAGGACAGTGTTCAACAAGTAATCAGGTGCTGCAAAATAATGCCTTAAGAGCGGCACTCAATATTCCGAGAGTCAGCCAGAAATGTCCACTGGCTCCCAATCCAGTATAGAATTGCCTTCAAAACACTTTCTCTGATACACAAGTGCCTCTAAAATACAGCCTCAAAATATCTAGTTAGCACATGTACAAGAAATCAAACAGACCTACCTGGTCTACACATGCACACCTTCTAAAGATCACTAGATTTAAAGTACAAAACGCAGGGAGGGTGTGGGGGGGCGGGAGGGAGGGGCTTTAACAGTTTCCAGGTACTAGCTGCCAAACTTTGGAATTCTACGCTCCAGCTCTAAGAGCAGACCCTTCCTTTTGGAGCTTCAGAATAATTTTCTAACGGGGATGATATTACCCGCATCCTCATAGGATTCATACTGTTGGGAAAGATTCTTCAGTCGGGGACTGTGTAACGCTTTTATAACACGGCACACTCCTGCCAAGGGCTCCTTCACCTGACAATGAATATGGCGCACAATAAAAAGGCTTTCTATCTTTAATCAACCACGGGTTCTTTATTTGAGTAGGCACCCAACCCGTCTCGCACCCATCCTTCACAAACACCCCATTGTCACAATAGACTTGGAACCAGGTTGGTATGTATCAATAAGATATTCATTAATGTTATGGTTTAATGAAAATAAATGCAAGATCAAACAATTTGACAGCAGCAACCAATGTTGTGGTAATACAAATGCAAAGATTCCTAAAACACAATTAGTTCAAAATCCCCACAATTCACATGAATCTTTAATGGCAAACAGAAAAAAACGATTTTAAAGCATGAGATGGTACTAAGGTTAAGCCCTCCCCCTGCAACACTCACCCTCAAACCTCTGCTAACTTAATTCATTTTGGATGGAAGGCAGTGGCAAGGAGTCAGGATGAAGAGAGATTTGGAATACAGCCCACCACCCCAAGATGGGAGGCCAGAAAAGAAAATGAAAACCCCTTTAATGAGCAAAATGGCACAATTGGATTTTACTTGTTACTCGCACAGCAGCTCACAACCGTGGTGGGACAGCGAGGAAAGAAACTCATGTTGCTATGCTTGAAGAGGGAAGTAAGCTTCAAGTCTACTAAACAGGGCACCGTGAACACCAGGTAAGAAAATCGATTTTGGGAAAGAAAACAAATGCAAAAGGAAACACGCACAGCAATTGTGAATTTAGTGTTTACACAGGATTTGTGATGACAGCACCCAAGGAAAAAGGCTTAGATGTTAAAATAGGAAATCAGTTTTAAAGCTAATGACAAAGGCAGATACCGGATAGGATTCTAGCAGAAAGGGATTGTCCTCAGTGGGACTATGGTTTGGGTTTTTCTATGGGACAGCCGCAAATCAGAATTCATGGGTAAAGCACACAGTACATGGGCAAATTCTTTTTTGTTACACAGAGACTAATTCTATTTAGGCTATATTTGAATGACTATAGTTAGTAAAAACACTCGACAAAATTGTTGATTTCCAATGGAAACAATAATGAACGTGAATTTTCAATGGGGAAATTAATTGATTTACTTCAAAGTAAGGCTAAGGACTTATATAGACTACTGAAAGATTTCTCAAAGCAATACGCTAATATACACAGGCTAAAACAGATTCTGGTGAATAAATGATATTGGCAATTTGGGACTTTCAATGGAATTTTCAATGGGATGCAAGATTCAAAAGAGAAGGGTATGCAATTTGGGACTGGGATTAGTTGCTACTTACAATGCAAGCTTGAGTTTGGGATTCTGGACAGCCAGCGAGGTCGCTGGTCACTCTGGACACCTCGTGCAAGAGATCTGGTTACTGCGCTCTCTTGGATGGGGTCAGCTAGGCAAGTGTCTGGTCCCTGCACTCTCTTGGAGGGGATCCGCTGTGTGTCTTGCCATGGAAGGATGGATCGGTGGATCTCTGGTGTCTCTCTGTGTCCCCCTTAAATAGCCCAAATGGCATCATTCATTTTACAATCTGGTGGAAGTACTCAGGAATTACTCCTATCCTGGGATAGGACAGCCTACCATTCCTCCGTCCTGATTGGCCCAAGTGGTGAGCCGGCCGGCTCACCACTTAGCATGTTTGAGTGACAGCTAGGCTGAGTGAATGGGGGTTTTCTGCATAAAAGCAGGACTTTGGGGACTGGAACTTCAGAAGTCGCCACAGGACCTAAGAATCCGACGAGGGAGAAGCTGAGCCGACCTGCCACGACACCACCACCGGTGGAGCCCTGCTGGACCGTCTCACCACTTTTCCCAACGACAGAGGAGATCTCCCGCCGGAGAGTCTTCTTTTTTTGACTGGTGGGGATAACCAGTTTTACCGTCTTTTCGCCTTCCCGACGTACCTCGTGGCCGCCTTGCCTGTGCCAAGCACCCCGGCAACCGGGATACCACGTTTTACCACGACCGCGAAACGAAGGTACCACCTTTAACCGGAAAACTCTGCGGCTGGTTTCTTCCCTGCTAGTGCAACGACCTTCATCTTTCCTCCAAGTCGAGATCTTCTCTTCCCCTGGGCGACGACGTGACTTGCACCCACTGCCAGGAACAACTGCCACCGCTGGAGGATCATTCCCACTTAAGGTACCGTGCCCCGCCTGGCTTCCCTTGCTACCAACTGTACGGGGTAGATTTAGCCCCCGGCTTTCGAACCTGGGTTAGCCTGGGACACCCTGGCTTAACTTTCCCAAGCCTCTCTAAACTCTTTTTGGTACTCTCTGCAAGACTTTCTGAGCCTAGTGTAACTGTGTGATCTTGGGCGCATTTGTGCTCTGCTCTCTCTAAGAGTGGGCCCAGCCTTTGGACTTTGGCTCACCAGTGACTTTTTCCCTCCTTTCTCACAAACTTATTGGAGTGCCATCTAGTTAAGCGCCCACCTCTGTATGAAAATAAGTGGTGTTTTACTGTGACTTATCTGATAAGGAAAAAGGGGTGTATATATTACAATAGTAACTGTGTTTAGAATATTTTACAATAAGAATGCTGGAGTGTTTCAAACAGTGTGTTTTTAAATAAATAATTATATACTTTGATACCAAAGCTCTGGTCAGTGTTTGCTTGTATTGGTGTGTCTGAGTGCCTATTGTGTATACTTTGCATACTGCATAACTCTTCTTGAGGGAAGTCTGACTGCTCAGCCACAGCTACCAGGTAAATCTGGGTGGTACAAACTGCTACCAAGTGGGTTTACTGCCAACACCAGTAGTCTTAAATCTTTTGCAGTGTTCCCTAAGGGAACTGCACAGGTTTCTGCCTAACAGGCATCATTTGTCAATTTGCATTTATGACATTTCTTTGTCTCTCAAGTCTACTCTTTAGCAAAAATTAGTTATGGATCAAAACTCCAAATGTATACTAGCCACAGCTACAAGAAGTAGATATGTGGATTTCAATGGGTCACAGGGAATTGCCCAAACCAATTGCCGACTCTGTGCGAGGTAGCATCGCCCTTTGGCACATTTTTGCTTTTTTCATGACGTGCATAATAATTAAAATTCTGCCAATGTTTACACATGTTCATAATTACATTTTGCATCTTTATCCCCAAGTTTACTATTTGTCCCAATGGTAAATCAGCCAGAAACGTGTGGCCATTTCAGGTCACAAAGTGCTAGAAACATGCACTTGGTCTCTTTACATCCACCTAAAATCACATGTAAAACTAGCATAATACTAAATTATTACTTATTCAGAGTGCTGGGAAAAATTTCTTAAAATGAAGAAGTCCTTTAATGTCAAGGGAGAGGATTTGTCACATATGGGGGCAGTGCTACAACCCCCACAGAAAATTGTCTCCTCCTGGCTCTGCTTGCAACAAAGGACATTCATGATGCCCTTTGAAGTTTAACAGTTCATCCTGCAGAGGGGGTGCTGGAGGAAATCACACTTCTTGGTCACGCCCTAGCCACACTGGCTTCCTTTGTTCCCTCCTCCAGTACTACCTGGTAGTCTGTCAGGGCAGAGAATCCTCACACTCTCGGCTACCTCACATGCCATTGTGGGATGGTTCACTTATTGGTGAGATTTTTCAGTGGGAGGCAGGGCTTGCAAATGAATTCTGTGCCCGAGTCACAAACCAGTTTTACTAGTTTCTGAGCCTTAAACATAATGTACCTTGTATAGCCAAATCCCCACCCATACATATTCACAGACATTTCTGTGCAAGCAAAAGCTATCATATGACGTTGGCTTTTAAAAGATATTTTTCCTTATTTTTCAAAGACAAAGATTCATACGTGTGCAAGCCTTCCATTTAAAGTTTCAAATGCAGTTCTGTAGGTCAAAGGATTTTCTTTCAATTAATTCTTTGGAGGGGTTTGCATGTACTGTTGGTTCATGGACACAGAGGGATACTGGACAGGGTTTCTTTGATTTTGACACAGAAAAGAGGAAAAGCCAAGCTATTTCTTTCATTTGCATTGCTTTGAGCGCAATGGTTCACATCAAAGGGAAAACAAAAGCCGTGTTGAGTTGCAATGTAGAAACCCTTGCCCCTCATGTGAATTATCAATAAGACAAGGCTGCTTTGGATGTCGTGCATACTTTTTGTTCTTCAGATGTAAGAAAAACAGACAGAGCAGTGTTCTGAAGGCAGGGCATAACGTCTTGTTATGCAGAAGAAAATGAAGCAAACGCAGGACCGTTTTTCAATGCAGTGTTCAACAGCTTGCCACACATGTGTCAGGAAGACAAAAGCACAGCCATTTTGGTTGCACTGTTTAAATGCAGTTTTTAGGTGAGGGGGATTTCTGCTTAGGGCCTTAAATTCACCCCACAACTGGAAGCCATTATAAGCAGCTCTGTTTTGGAGTCGGTAAGAGCCAATTAACTGAGTGCCATCCAGGTTTGGATTTTAATATGGATGTAATTCACGGCTTCTGTATCCTCCTGGTAGTTAACCGTAAGTTCAAAGAGGATCTGTGTGTCATCTCCATAGTTTGCAAACTTAACACTCTGATCATCAAGAAGGTCGAGGAATGGTCTGATGTAAGCAGAGGGGACAGGCTCGAACCCTGCAGAATGCACCATGAACTTGAGAAGGATCTAGCTTGAGCTCCGGTGACTGCCCCTATAGAAGTTCTGGGACCCAAAAATGATGCAATCCATTTTAGCCTCATATGCCATGTGTAGTCACCATATCAAGCATCCAGCCTCACGTGCCCGAGTGCTGCTATTGTATGCCAAGTGCAGTCATCATCACAAATCAGCAAAGGCCAGCTTCAATGATGAAGTTGCTTAAATCATAAGTTAAGCTGACACTCGGATGCTTACGGGCCGGCATAATATTCCAGGCAAAGCCTCACTGCTCATCTAAAGTTATCATATAGAAAGTGCAGCCTTGCAAACCCAACGGATGCCTTTATAGATCAAGCATAGTCTCAAATACTTAAGTACCATTTGGGCATATTTGTTTGCAATTTTGAGGATGGGTTTTATAATTATTTTTGCTTGAAGGTTGAAGGAAAACATTTGTTGTATGCAAATGTATTCTCTGGATGGCACCAGGCAGAAGGAGGGCAGGGGAGACAAATACCTTCCCAGCTTTGGTTCACGCTGGCAATTTAAACCTTTGCCACACTAGGGAGGAATATGCATGTTGCATGGGTGGTCAGTGGGCAATCACTTGCTTGAACGTTGATCACATGCTTTTTACATTAAAAGTCCTGTAGGTAATCTTGTCTCCTTACCCGAGAAATTAAAAGATTCATCAGATGGTCTGGTCTATACATCAATTGATGCAAGTCAGATCTTTTTCGTCTAACAGATACCACTGAACACCCTCCTGATATTGCCCTCTACAGGTGGGCTGCTGAATCAATTAAATACTTAGGCGGGTGCGTCTGGAGGGACGAGTGTACGTGTCTGAAACTCAATCATTACGGATCCCTCGCCACGCTAGAGTTCAAAATAAAGGATTGGTTGCTCTTTCTCACTCCCCCTTTGCTAAAATTTCAATTGCAATAATGTTGCTTCTAGCAATTTATACCTGTTTGGTTGGGGTGCAGCTTGTCACTGAGCTCTGCTCTCTACTTGTATATCTGCCTTGGTACGCTGCACTGCCCATTTAAGTTCTTATTCTTTAGTTCAGAATTACTTTCTGCGGGGAGTAGTAGCTCAAAATATTGAAAGAGTGGGGCTGTGGAGCTATTTTACAGACAAGCAATGGCCACATGACGTTCCTATTGTATGAAGGCCGGATTGAATTCCAAACACAGAGTGTTCCAAGTGAAGCTCCTGCCTAGCGTATAGTCCACCAGATCTTGACTGTATCGCTTGAGTTTGAGTGCTAGCTGCCTCAGATGCCGACATACCTTTCCCACCACTACCATGCCCATGCTTTGGAATGCCCATTATTAGCACCCAGGGAGAGCGGCCAGCCATTCATGTAGCCAGCAAGGTGGGCAGAATCTATTAGAGTCTGCCTGCATTCTATCAGCCAACATACTTTCCTCTCCTGGGCGTTCACCATCTTGTGTTTGCCACCCCCCTTTGCCCCATACCCCATTGTGCTTTCATCCCCCAAGCCACGATGTTGCTGCCGCTCAGCCAGTGAGTTTACTGCTGCATTACCCTTGGTGGTAAAGTGGTGTCAATACCCGTTTTTGAATTCCACAGGACTCCATGGAGATGTTTATGGATTTACTTCAGGTAGTGATTCTGCCACAGTAAATCCCCCAATTTTCAGAGGTACTTAAAGGCCTCCTATATCATTGAGTCCCCTACTTCTCCATTCCCGTTCATGGTCACATAGCCTCCTTTACTATTAATAGCTAGCCTGTAATTTCACGTAATGCATCCCAGAATGGAAGCTATAAACCCTAGCGGTGGGGTGATACAGCTCCCACAGATCCAACAGGTTAAACTCTAAGGAGCCCCTTTAATGCCCTTTGAACCTTACTGTCTACTTCATATTGGTCTAAAACATCAATGAAATCACCTCCCAGCAAAAGGCTATCCCGCGGAGTGATCTTGTAAGTGTTGTGTCAACTCGTTGAAAAATGTGCTAAGGGACGGAGGCATGATGGCAGCACCATAATGTGCTTCCCAACGGAGCTGCGGCCGGTGCATAAGATGCAGCTTCATTGGGTGAATTGTGGAGACCACCAGAGAAGTGGAGATCAGGGAGTGGCAGTTCTCATCCTACCGAAGACAAGAAGACTGTTTGGGAGTGAGATAGCACCCGCATGAAGTGGAGTGGCTGTTCTGCAATGTTACCACTGGTGCGGAGGTTCGCTGCTGGTCCCCAGCAGATTAAGATTAGGGCTGGGAAGAGCATGATCGGCGAGATTGTTACAATATCCTGGAAAGAGAAGAGTACACAGAGTGGCTAATGGCGGTGAAAGATGATAAGCAACCAGGTGCACATGGTGCGGGAGAACAATCGGTAAAGTCCTAAGGGTTGAGGGGTTGAGATTGCTCAATGTGGGTAAACAAGTCGCAGCGATGGTGTTTTTATGGCAGGGAAGCAAACTAAAGAATGCTCTGGATAATTTCATCCACTTGTGGTGGAGATGCACTCCCAACTTCAAGAGTCAAACATTTCTGCTGAGTGAAGGCATTAGACAGCTAGGCCGTCCTTCAGGTCCTTCTTAAACTCTTTAAGACCTAGCAACTTGCATAGGGTCTTTAAGAAAAGTATACACAAAAATTCTGTTCACTGAGAGAAGAAATTAGGAAATCTCTTGAACGCATCATGGTGAAAGTTCAAGTGCTGGAGAGAGTGGCTCTTTACAAGGAATCCATCACCAAGCTTTTAGTCAAAATCCTTACATGTCAGAGAGATGTGTTGGCCTTACATGACAACTGCTGGATAAATGTGAAGACTTGGAAAACATGTTCAATAGAAGTAAACCAAGAGATGGAAGGGGCATACCTCCATACCGCCAAGGGGACCTCCTGCCTGCCAGAGGCCAAGGTTTGGATCTTAGGATAGACAAATCACATGTTCTTCTGGCCTTCATGGATTTTGGGTGGTGTCAGCTGGATTGATGACCTCTTTAACGAGGAGAAATGGAAGAGTGCTAGAGACTTACAACAAGAATTACATATTGAAAATTTCAGATTTTCAGATTACAGGAAATTAAAGATTGCTGTTGGTGAGATCAATTGCCAGGCTAGATTGAATCTGGATTTTCTTAAAATAAAATCTTTGATAGATGAGGGTGGCTTAGCTAGCCAGAAGATGGTGCATGAATACAATAGCAATGATTTGCTGAGGAATGAATGGAGTCAAATAATTGGCTCTGACATTACAGTGGAGACTTGGACAAGGATGTGTGCAAATGTCAAACTTTATTCCTTGGGTTTGACTGAAAGAACGAGACAAATTAAGATCCTAAATAGGGTTTATTGGATCCCGGAGAGATTATCGAAGAGAGGTTTGAAGGATGATCTGGAATGTTGGGAATGTGTTCACTATTTGCCTAACTGCTATCTGTTAATTCCTAAGCTCTTACTCTGTACACTACTGTAACCAAATATGAACACCCCCAACTGTACTTTGTAATTTAGCGCATATGCTGTAACCAAGTAACCGCTTGTCTTAATTGTAATCCTGCCTACGTACACTTTCTTGTAAAAAGCACCGCAATGTCTTTGGGTTGTAGTGCGCTCTAAAAATGTAAAAAAATAAAATAAATAAACTGGTACGTTGGAACATATGATGTGGGATTGTAGAAAGGTATGAGGATTTTGGAGCGATATTGGTGAGATTTTTGAAAAGGTCCTGAATGACTCAATTGATTTTAGCCTTGAGACATTAATTTTGGGGAATGATTCAATCTTGGATGATCTCACTCAGTGCCAAAAGAAAAGGTTTTTTAGAGGCGCTACAGTGGGTAAGAAAATCCTTAGAAATTGGAAATCTACTGTTACATTAGAGAAAGAAATTTGGCTGAATGAAATGCATATTTTGGCAGATTTGGAAGAACGTTTATATAGGAAACAAGGCAAAAATGTATTATTTGTGAAGATTTGGGGAAAGTTGTTGGCGTTGTATTGAATCTGACTTTGTATATTATAAGATGTGAACTGTGGGTTTCTATGGGGTTTGTGTCTGTGATATTATTTTTGATATTTATGTAACTTTCTAAATAGCCTCTGTAAATAGGCTGTCAATTTTTAAATTAAAAATAAAGTTTAAAAAAAAAATAACAGAGTGGATCAGGACCCAGGACTAGCGCGATCAGGCCAGAGAGACATCCTCCTGAAGCTGTGCTCATTTTGAGCCATGGGGAAAAAAAAAGAAATCAGAAAGCAACAAGAAAAAGACCTAGCTTCAAAGAAAAGGATGTAGAGTGATGTTTTTTTCGAGATGGAACCACCGCCGCACAGAGACAATCCTCCCTTCCTTGTTTTTCTTGTGTGAGACAGCCAAAATGTCCCGGGAGGATAGCTCAACGGCAACGTGTTCGCCTTGGAAGCAAGACGACACGAAGGGACACAGGTTCGATCCCCAGGTCTGCGCTTAGAAACCTCTGGGTATTTGAGCACGTTATAAACACGCAACTAAGACAAAAAAAACAAATACGACAAAAAAAAAAATTCCTTTAACAACGCCTCAATGCCTGTGGGCTGTGTGAGCACTTTAAAAATGCAAATAAATAAATAAATGTTACATTTTTAAGTATTAAATTGCCATCCCCTGGATTTAGAGTTTTATGCTGAGGCAGACCCGTGACCATCCAGCCTCTACACAGATTTTGTGATTCATCCCCTTTCAAATGAACATCAGTTTTGAGTTTCTCAAGTATGTAATGGCCTTTATCATCTTTAACTGGGTTATTGAGTCAATTAACGTTCCAGGACAAAAATGGCAATGCTCTTTTGGTGTGCAGTTTCCCCTGCAAGTTCAGGGGCTGAGTGTTCACTGATGACGCCGGCATGTCAAGTTGTCAGGGGATATTCAGTGATGTCTCAAATGTCACCACTAAATAACTATCTAATGCACAGGGGACAAGGGCATTGAATCTTCCTCTACTTCTAGGATTCTTTTTACAGTTGATATTCGCTCAAACTGTAGACCTATATGATAGCTTCTTACTTAGGTGTGGACAAAATTGCCTTTACATGTCGAGTTAGCCAATTTCTCTGCTAATGATATACAGTTTTTAAGAGTTTGTAACATGCGAGTAATCTTGGAATTCTAAAATGTATTGTGACAAACCTGGGCATGTCGTCCCTTCTCTCCTAGGGGGGTGGGGGAGACCTTTCCCATGGGGCCAGAGCAATACGTGCACAGTATAATATTCCCCCTGGGGGTGGTTTTCCAAGGGAGGATCACATGAGGAAGGAATTCCCCTTATGGGATTGGGGACGACCATTATCAGAGAACGCGGTATGACTTTGCTTCAGTACACTCAACCCCTTCTACAATACTAAATCTTCCTTCACCCTTTCTAGTTAAAGCCAATTGAGTTTGTCGTCAAGTCAGTCAACCAGATATACGTGACAAGACTGAAAGACCAGAGAGGACAAAGTATCATGCACATGGTTTTGAAGCGTGTTCTGTGAAGGTGATGACCGGGAGTCCAAGGATCACTCTAGAGAACCAGAGTGAGCGGTCTAGTTTCTCGAGGCAACTGCCAAAGGAGTACAAAACATGCAGCAGTTTGAAAGAAGCTTAGCTGGGACACTTGTGACGGAGAGCAATCCTCTGAGGAGGAACAGCGGGAGCCATGTACCAGAGCAGCAGATGCGAGCTTAAAGGGAAGGCATGGCCAGAGAAAAAGGAGAACCGGAACGTGGTCCAGGATGGAAGGACTACTCAGACTGCTGCTGAGCGAATCCTCTCGGCACTCCAGGTCCCGGCGAAGCGTGAGAGCGAACATGCAGCTGGGAAGAGAGAGAGCCGCTGCAGACCCTGTCGGTTACCCGAACACTACCGGAGCATTGAGAAAGGACGCAGCTGCCTGGGAAATACCAGTGCCTGCAAGGATGAAACAAACATGTACGTGATTTTCCCCGAGAGGTGCTAGAGGTCCGGGGAAGCAACGGGGTGAACACAGAAGCTGGAAAGAGGGTCTGGATCCTGAAGCATGTAAGAAGTTGGGAATAAAAGGGTATGCGACCCTGAATGTGAAAGAAACAAACCAAGAAGAGTTGTATGCTTGGCAGGATAGTGAACCAAGCGAACACAATGCTGCAGTTCGAGTCTGGGACCAGCACCCAAATAAGAAGTCAAGAATAAGAGGGTCTGGGGCCCTGATGATAAAAGATGCAAACAAGAAAAAGTTATATGCTTGGCAAGGAAGTAAACCAAGCAGTCACTACGCTACACTGCGAGTCTGGGACCCGCACCCATATGAGAAACCAAAGTTTAAAATGGCAAAGATAAAAGGTTCTGGGACCCTGTGAGAGAAAGCGAGGCAGTCCACGAGAGAACACTCGCTTGGCAAGAGAGTGAGCCAAGCCATTTAGAATATTGCGAGTCTGGCACTGGCACCCACTTGAGAGGTTAAGAATAAGAGGGCCAAGAACCGTGGAGCTGACTAAAGTAATCCTACACTTGATAGCGAACTGTGCAAAGTGTGACAAATCCCTCAGTTACATCACTACTCTCCAGTAGGGGGACCTTTCCCATGGGCCAGTTGGGTGAAGCTTCTACCCAAGTGTCCCTCTGGGGGTGGTACTCAGTGGGAAGATCCCATGGGTGTGGATCCCCTCTAAAGGAGAAGTGAGGACAGTCCAGGGGGAACGCAGTATCCACACCATCATGCAATCAGATCTTTGTCACCTGAAGATACAAATAGGGCTCAGGCACCCTTTTTCTCCTTTTTCTTCTACTAATTTCCTTATACGTGTGCATCATGCAGATAGTACAGTGACGAGGAAGAGTTAGGAAAGAGTGAATATGGATGATTCCAAAACTACTGCCACACAGACAGCAGGGTAATAGAGAGCCCTACACTGACCCGATATGAACAAGCTAGCTATTGGAAGCTAGAAAGGCAATTGGGCATACAAACTTAAGGGGACGTGCTGCAGACCTGAACTCCTGGAAGAAGCCAGGGATCAAAAAGGCAGAACAGAGCCATGACCTACCTGGTGCCGCCGAGCAGTGAAAAACCAGTGTGGTGGAGCCACCGCGAGTTGCAAGAGCACAAGAGAAGCCGCAGAAGCTTACTGGTGCTGCCGAGGACCTGGACCCTCATTGACCAAGAGCAAAAGTATGTGATGGGGGACTGGGAAGTGCAGGGAAATCTTCCTCGTCCAAGTGGGAACGAAGAGAGAGACCAGTTGAGAATGAAGAGGGGGTGAAAGAGAACCTCAAAGAGACCAAAAGAGAGGCCTGGCAGTATAGTGAACCGGGTCTAGTGAAGAGACATTATAGAGCCAAGAGAGGGATCAGGGACCCAAATCATGAGAAACCGAGAGACTTATACATACGAAATGATTCCTGGCAGGTTAGTGAACCGATCAAAAACAAAAAGGGGTGCCCGATTATAAACCTTGGTCCCTCAGGCTATACATCGTATTTAAGAACAACAGTATGGGCCAGTGGATGAGGGATGACACTTAGCACTTAGTTTATCATTTCACATATATTATATTGATAAACACTTTCCTCAAAACAATTTCAGATTTTATTATTATGTAAATCATTAAAAGTAAATCAAATTACAAACATCAATTTACACAAGTTAAAACATAAATTCTCCGCTCACAAACACACATTTTCACCCTCCATTCACTCTCGTTTTATCTTCACACACTTCCCACACTTAATCTATATTGGTCACCTTTCACTGTACAATAATTCACTATATCTGGTTCCCTTTATCCATTATCAGATAACACAATCTGTATGTTGCTATTCCCACAGATTTCATTGACTACATGTGTTTCGGTTGCCGTAGTTGGACTCCATAAATAATGTCCATTAGATAATGCAACCTTCGTCAGGACAGAAAACAGTAATCTAAATATATCCTATTTCAGATGGTAGGGTGAGCCACACCACCTATGTTAGGCAGAAACCTGTGCAGTTCCCTCTGGGACCACTGCAAAAGATTTAAGACTACAGGTGTTTGGCAGTAAACCCCCTTGGTAGCAGTCTGTACCACACAGATTCACTTGGTAGCTGTGGCTGAGCAGTCAGACTTCCCTCAAGAAGAGTTAGGCAGTATACAGAGTATTCACAATAGGTCAAAAGAACACAATAGAACAAGTAACACTGACAAGAGCTTGGTGTAAAAGAGATATCATTATTTATTTAAAACCACATCTAGTAAAACACACAGGCACTAAGGTTAAGCAGTTAAGAAACACGGTCACTAAAAGATATACACTCCCTTAAAAGAATATTAGACAAGTCTTAAGTAAAGCCCCACTTATTTTCAGACAGCGGTGAGCGCTTAACGCAGATGGCACTCTAATAATTCGTTTTAAAAAGGGAGAGAAAAGCAGAGTATAATTTGAAACAGATCCCAACACTTTCACAAGAACATAACAAGAGAGGAAGGCAAAGTAAACCGTGAAGTTAGAGTTCAGAAGGCCGGATCCACTTTAAGAGGATCAGAACGAAATGTGTCCAAGGTCACACGGTTGCAGTGCACAAAAGTCTTGAAAGGGTTCAAAAAGAGTTGGACCAAAGAAAGGGACCAGTTAGATGGTCAAGGCGGCCAGCACAGTCCAGAAGGTTAAGGGATTATTATTACCTTGTAGCAATCTTTAGAAAGGGAGGCCTGGTGGACACGGTACCTTAAAGTGGTGAGAATACTCAAGCGGGGGCAGTTGTTCCTGGCAGCGGATGCAAGTCGGTGCTTCGTCCGGGGGAAGAGAGGATCTCGTCGGGGAGGAAGACAGGAGTCCGTTGCACTGCCAGGGAAGAAACCAGTCGCGGAGTTCTCAGGTAAAAGGAGCGGTCCTTTTATTTGCGGTCCAGTGGTAAGTGGCTATCCGGTCGCCGGGGTGCTTGGCACGGGCAATTCGACCACAAGACGTCCTGGGATGTGAGGAAAAGAAGGTAAACTGGCTGTGCCCACCAGTCAGGGGAAGAAGCCTCTCCAGACGGGAGATCATCTCTGTCGTCGGGAAGTGGTGAGTCGGGTCCGCAGGGCTCCACCGGTGGTGTCGTCGTGGTAGATCGGCTCAGCTTCTCCCTCGTCAGATTCTCAGGTCCTGTGGCGACTTCTGAAGTTCCAGTCCCCAAAGCCCTGCTTTCATGCAGCACACCCCCATTCACTCAGCCTAGCTGTCAATCAAACATGCTAAGTGGTGAGCCGGCCGGCTCACCACTTGGGCCAATCACACAAGAGTGCGACTTGCGTTACCAAGGTAACTCATTCAATGGTGCCTAAACCCCCTCCCTCACCCCCTATGGTACCCAGACAGTGGCACCACTTTTGGAGGCTTCTGTGGAGAAGCCCGCCAAAAAGTGGAACAAAGGGCTTGACTTGGGTTGGAGTCACAGAAGAGAACACAAACGCCATTTTAGAATCGAGTCCTGGCAAAAAATACCAACCGGCGAATTAATATTAATTAAATAAACCGGCAGTATGTTTGAGGCTATGAGAATTAAATAATTAAAGTTGGTAGCCTCGAACAATGGGAAAATCCCATAGGGATATATTCGCGGTCGAATATAAAAAGTAGTATCCACTGCCACCAGCCAAAACTCGATCAGGGGGGATGGAGACGTACCCCCTCGACTAACAGACCCCGGGGCAATCGAATTGCCCCGACCAGTACATCCACAATATGATGGTTTGTACCGGTGCCTGTTCATAATTTGGGACTAGTAAAGCCAATGGTGACTTTACATGCCCTGGGAGACAGTAGTTAGTCCCAGGGTATGGAGTCTATGGTGGGGTGTCACTATGACACCCCTGTGTCACTGCACGGAGGGTGCTGTGTAAAACACATAGTAAAAACACATGAGACCCTATGGAGTAAAGGACCCCATAGCCCATAAAACACATTAACAGTCAAAGGCACACCATAAATCATGTCCAAGAGTGGGAGAAAGAGAGTCTCACTCTTGGCAGGAGAAAAAAACAAACTCCAGAAATCCAGCAAAGCTGCTCGGGGACTCACTAGGTTAGGAAATTCAGCCTAAAGAGAGATTTCTCCCTAACAACCTATAAAAACCAATAAAATCCATTGTCATTTCCATATATGTCACCCCTCCTCAATTATAGAGTACTTTTAATGTATTATAAATAAACCCTTAGTAGTCACATGGTCTGGCTCACCTCCACATAGCATTCTGTGGGGGTAATCCAGATGTATGGACGTATCCGAACTTCGCCTCTAGGCTTACACCACAGCCTCCAGTCTCACCTATAAAGCGAAGTAATAAACACTTTGTTGTCTACAGTCTAAAGGGTACAGCTCAACCCCAATCGCAAAATCAAATATTATAGCCCCTAATTAGAGACACATGCATGTACTCACGTTCATCGTGGCAAGTGCTGTAGATAGCCTTGGCGCGATGTATCCAATGGCATATTTATCTCAAACATTATTAAGAAAACAGGGGCATTCATCTCCCTAGAAAACACATCATTTATTTAGAACAAACTCTTAGTTTTTATTCTTTTATAATTAGTGTGTCTCTTGACAGGAATGAGGCTATATATACTTACTCTCACGATCTCCGTTGTTGTGTTAGCCAGCTGTCCCTTGGATCAACTGAATATATTCCCCATTCATGGGTTAATCTCTCACTATTCGCGCATCAAACGAGGGACTCTATATTCAATACCTTGCGTCCTAAGGGACAATAATTATAGATCAAGTTAGTCCACAAATGCGTATGAACTCAGTCTCTAACATACATTTCTCATATGGGAACATAACATTAGGCCTTCTTCCTCTCCATATTACTGTGACATCCAACATAAAAATGTTGAAACTCGTTACTAAAATACGTCCCAAACTTCTGCTTATCTATTCCGTCAGCTACCCTGATAGAGCTCAATAAATATTCTCGGGACATTTTTGACCTGCAATCCCTTGGGTATAATGCCCGTCTTGAGATACTCAAGCATAAATTTACAGTGAAGTTCAGTTCTAGTCCATTTTTTCATTTTTTGGGAAATTTTATCCATATCATCTTGGCCGCCCCTCATGGTCGCCACTGTTATAGCATTAGTCAATAATGCTGGGGTTTCAAGGAGCTTCTTAGAGTGCTCCTCTGAGAAAGAAAAAATATTCACTTTTCCCCATTTTTTTGTGTTCAAATTACACTATATCCACAGTGCACGTTATTACATTTTACGAGCTTTCACCCGGTGGGTTTACGCCAAAATCTTCCCTATGGGTAGTTCCTACGGATATGTAGGAATTGTACAGACAAACAAGAGTTTTTAAAACACGCAGCACAGTTAAAAGAAAGACTTAGTGAAAGAGGTTACCCCAGGTAACAGAGAAAGGATAACTTAAAAAGGGCACCCAGTACTAGTCAGGATGTATGTTTAAAACCCCGGGAAAAGATAAAAGACTGGTCTGTGTTACGACCTGCAATCCAGTCAATAATGATATTAAGAAGATCATAAATCGGAACTGCGACCTGATAAAACAGCCGGGGAGTCTGTGCAAAAGACCCCTTTTTGCATTCAAAAGGAGTCAGAACCTAAAACAAAAGGTTGGTTCATACATATCAAGATACAAATAGAGACCAGACGGTCTTAAATCAGTGGGACCTGCCTCCAATAGTAGGCCATCACAGGTGTGGCGACTGTGTAGCATGCCCTCTTACAGAAGCAAGACTGGAATTCAACTACGAACAAGTGAAGTGGAAGTTAAGAACTCATACAAATTGCAGGTCAAAGAATGTAATATACATCATCATCTGTCCATGTGAGTTAATGTATGTGGGAAAGACAATACGAGAGGTTAGACAGAGGGCCTGATCACGAGTTGGGCGGTAATGCAGGGGTTTTTTCCGTTGAGCATTATTAGCACTAATGCCAAGCCCCCTTGCGGATAGTCCGCCAGATCACGAGTTTGCGTTCACACGCACAGGGACATGGCGGTAGCGCAAATAGCGCTCGACGGGAGAAAGGCCCAAGAACCCGTAAATCCAGCACACCGTGCGCTACCACCATACTGCGCTAATAGCGCGTGCTATTAGCTCGCAAGAAACGAGTTACCACTGGAACGGGAAATAAATCGACGGCCATCTTGGAAATCACAATCAGTCAGATATCACAGCCCCTGCAAGCCATCCACCCCTGGGAAGAGTGAATTATGTCACAGGAGCGCACTAGGGGCAAGTCAGCCCTGGACAGGGTCAGGAAACCAAAATGTAGACACCAGGAGCTGGCCGTACTGGTGGAGGAGGCAGAGATCCACTATGATGAACTGCAGCAGCGCAAGACAAGTGGGCAGCATCGTGCACAGATCTGGCGGAACATCAGCCAAAGGGTATCTTCAGTGGGGTGCGTGCCCCGGGATGGTGAGGAATGTCGCAAGTGCCTCAATTACTTGCGTGCCAGAGTCCACGGCACACTCTCACAGCACAGGAGTGCAAGCAGGGGCACTGGAGGAGGGCCACCACCACCCCCACCCAAACTCACACCCTGGGAGGAGAAGATGACTGCCCTAATCGACATGGGCACCATAGAGGGAATAGGTGGAGCGGAGGCAGGCACTGGTATCGAGCCGACTGCAGGCGAGTCCCACGCCGAATGCATTCATCTGAAAGGACCACACATGCAGACCCTGAGTGAATGAATGCGATGAAATGTGTGTGAGGCACTGCAGACACCCGTAACTGAGCCCTTGAACCACTGAACCGTAGTGGCGCCTAGACTGCCCTGCACGTGCAGTGCAACAATACAAGGGCATGGTGCATCCCAATCCCGCATGTGATGATGGCACACAAACATTTCCATGCAGTGTTCCTCCACACTCACACATTCCACCAATCATTACATCAGGATTGAACAAAATGCAAGTGCCATGCATAATTGCTACTGCCTACAATCCCACTTGATGGCATGAACTGCTTGATACTCATGTAGGTTGCCTTGAACTCAATCCACACCCTATGTACCCCACAGGCAAACAGCGATCTTCACGTGATGACGATGATGGTGAGGAGGCCACTCCATCACAGTGCCCAAGGCAGCATACCTCGACCAGCAACACCACGCCGCAAAGGGGCCGCGCGGAAGGGAACCGACGCCGGACCCATCCCACATCACCACAGCCCAACCAGACCGCTGCAGCACCCACATGGCCGCCTGGTGTCAGCATCTACCTCACCCCAAGCCACCATGCAGACTTTCAGAGCCCGATGTGGGACTGACACCTCCAGCTGCGCATCAGGCAGAACATTTGCATTCCCCCGGAAGCAGCGACGCCGAAGGGATGGGCAAACCACCGGGGACACCAGGGCCAGTCACACAGGGAGCACAAACCCCATGTGTGCATGTGCGTCGTGTCCACACACCAGAGCCAGATGTAGACACACCATCATATGGCAGCCCTGAAGACTGGCACTCAGAGCCCGGCAGCCCCATCCAAGCCGCCAACATGTCCCCATGCAGCCCCCCACCCACAGAGCACAAGTGGCAGGCCAGTACCTGCCACACCGGGGGTACCTTTCCTCACGGGAGCAGCTTTGATGGGACGTCTCGACATAATTGAGGACAAACAGGCAAAAGTGGAATCCATGGCCAAAGTGCACAGCCGGCACATCAAGGCCATCAGCGCGTCCATACGGCATGGCTGCAAGTACATTGCCCGAGACAACGTGCGCTCACGGAGCGTGGTGGAGCAATGCACCTCAGCCCTGACAGGTTTTGGCCAAAGGGTACGGCTGTTGTGCGAGGCAGTATCTGCACTAGCTGAGCAGACGAGGGAATCAAACCACCTTCTCCGTCAGCATCTGCAGGCAACCAGGTCAGTCCCATCAACCTCCGTTACACCCACGGAGGGATCCCTTGAGCCTTCACCTAGGCACCGTTCATTGCGCCAACTGAGATCCCCCACACCAGAGTGGCTAGTGCATGGAAAGCGCCCGCAACCATCATAGTTGGACATGGCATTGTTGTGGGTGCCTTGAGAAGATGCACCTACCTGCACTGTTCTAGGGAGTTGGGGGAGGGGGGAATTGGGTGCTCGGAGTTCACTGGGGGGAGGGAGGAGAGAATCTCTGAATAAATCACGTTTAAAATTCATACAAAGCATGGACAGTTGTGATTGTGATTAAGTGCTCTTTAATGTTCAAGTGACATGTGCAAAATGTAGCCGTCACCCGTATCAAAAAAATGTTCAATCAAGCCCTGTCTGGCCAACCTCCCCTCCCTCAACCCATTCCTGTGTGCACTTGCAACACCTTCTGGCACATCATCATCTTCACTCCCATCCTCAGGTGGCTGCACATGAGCATCAGGGGGTAGTGGCACATTCCTGCGACAGCAAATGTTGTGCAGCATGGCACATGCAAGTACAATTTTCCCAACTTTTTCTGGTGCACACATCAATGCCCCTCCCGTACGGTCTAGGCACCGGAAGCGTGCCTTCAGCATTCCAAATGCCCTCTCCACGCAGATGCGTGTACGTCCATAGGCAATGTTGTATGCCCGCTCAGCTGCAGTGTGTGGACGACGCACAGGGGGTCATGAGCCATGTGTACTGCGGATATCAAGAATCACCTGCAGGGGAGAGAAAGCAGTTATGGGGACAAGGTAGGTTCAGTGGGTGCACAAGGCTCATTCAACAGTGACATTGTCAGCAGGATCAAGTTTGTGTCGAGAAGGTCATGCTATCTATCTTGCAATGTTGGCATCCAACCTTTGACTTCCAGGACATGCATGGTGTGAGGTTGCCATACAGCTGTGTATCTATGTATTTGTGAGTTATGTGCATCACAATCATGTATTACATGTGGCCTACTTATCATTTGGTCACTTACATTGTGGAGTGTGCTGTGCTAGGAGCAGCATTGAATCACTGGAGTACTTACAACTTGCTACGCCTCCGTTTCTAAATGTAACAGTACTCTGTCCCTTGTCACTGGAGGAGGGGACCCTTCCATCTGCTTGTGCAAGCGACATGTGGTTAGCCCATGTGTCCTTGGCATTCCCTTTGGCTGCTGTTGCATTTGCTGGTTGCCACTATTATGTACTGTTCTCCAGGCATGTGATTGGCCAATCAGGGGTCAGTGCTTCAGGGATGTACATTGTCGTTAATCAGACTACTTTTCTGTGGTGCTTTTGTGGTTGTGCCGACTTTCGTGTAACATTGGCATGACTGTCGGGTGGCCAGGGTGGGTGTCTGAGCTGTGTCAGGGTGGGAAGCTATACTGCAACACACACATGGTCCACAAGGCTTTCTGGGTCAAAAATACTTTCAGCTCTCTCTCCGTAAATACTTCCCTCCCGAGCTCTTCGCTCCTCCACCTCCAACTCCCTCAGGTTAAGTAATTTTTAAAAAAATTAGCTGGGGGTAGATCTGTCTTCAGCTAGATTCCCCTTCTCCAGTGTAGCCAACAGAAGGCTCAGATTCTCCCTTTCCAGTGGAGCCCAAAGTAGGCTCAGATTCTCAGTGGAATAACTTTGCAGAAAATGTTGGAGTAGGGGGGAGGACATGACAACTGAAGAAAAGGTGCCCCAGCCAAATGAATAGGGAGAAAATGGTGTGCCATGAAAGTTGGGGGTGACAAACACCCCTGTCCCCCCTAAAATTATGCCCATGCAGAGTTTCCTTATCCAGTGCAGCCAACAGCAGGCTCAGATTCTCTCTCTCAAGTTCTGCGGTCATTCTCCAGAGTCTGAGTATCTAGCCTCCGTAGGCTAGCACCACTCTTCTCTCAATGGTCACTGGATCCGGATGGGATCAGGGCTGTTGCCCTCACCAGGTTCCTTAGAGGAGTCCGGCCTATGTGTGTCCAACACTCAATGTGAAGAGGTTTGTTGTAATTGGTGAAAGAGAATCTAAGTTGGTGTGACTGGCAGATTATAAAACATAGGCACATGGCAGGGGGGGGCGGGGAGTAGGAAGTCTCGTTACTCAACTATTTTTTTTGACCTAGCTTGAGTAGAAATTAAAAAAGGTTAACTCCCCAAAGGCCCGCCGCTCATACTATTAAATTAGGTCATCAATCAAAATAGCTGTGAAAATTAATTTCTACTCCCCTGCACAGGTGAACCACCAGGTACTATGAATGGAAGAGAAAAGGGCCCCTTATGCCCGTTGCAGAAAGAAACCGTATCGCATTTTCTGTTTATTTGCACTGCAGAGAAATGTAAAGCCTTGCCCACTAATCCTGGCATCAGAGATATCCACACAGCTGAATTATCTTGCAGAAACATGTCCCACGAGGACAATAGATTTGCAGTAGATGATTATTTGGGCACGGCTTGGTATAAAAAGGTCCAAACACGTGAAGACCTTAGCAAGCAATAGAAAAGATAGATACTGGCAACTAATTAGCATAAATATGTCTAAGATACTTCACGCTAGAAAGTTGGTATATGCAATAATTTAATGTAGCATAGATCCACAAAATTGAAATACAAGTGATGACCAGCAACAAACTAAAAGTGAATGTGCATCACCGAATGTGAGATAATTTCAATACTTAATCAACCTGTGGATTGACACTTGGCAAACTGTAAGGTTGTATATTAGTGCTGAGTTGTCTCTATTACCAGCAAATTGATCAAATGTGTGACAACTTGCTCTCCAGACAAGATGGAAATATATATATATATATATATATCTCAATCAGACAACCTCCCAGGAGGATAGCTCAATGGCAACGTGCTCGCCTTGGAAGCAAGACGACATGAAGCAACACAGGTCCGGGCTTAGAAACCTCTGGGTATTTAAACGTGTTATAAATATGCAACTAAGACAACAGCAACAAAAAGAATTCTGTAACAGCGCCACGGGCTGTGTGAGCACTTTAAAAAAGCAAATAAATAAATAAACATCAATAAATTAAAATATTATGGTCAAAGAAGTTATTAGCATACAATGCTATTGAGTTTCAATCTAATTCAATCACATCACATGTTATAATTACTATTAGATGGATTGAAATGCATTAATGGTTTGTTCTGTACATTTTGTGACATGGGCGGAAAGGGCAACCAATATATTGATTGTATCTTTGTTCTTAAATAATGTTGACTTGTATTACCTGATGCTTTTATGGCATTTTTGCTGACAAAGTATATATGGTGAGGAATGAATACAAGGTCCGAGCCAATGGAAAAATTATCCTGAATGTAAATGAAAGAAAACTCAACTATACTGCCCCAACCGGCAAGTATTTTTCTTTCTGAATCATTATATTAAATTTTGAGAGACCATGTGCGTTGGGGTGTGGGAAAATGGAAATGATGGGATAGACCTAGTAATTGAATGCTGCCATGTTACAAATGGATTAATGAGTTGCATGGAAGATCTCTGTGAGAAATCTGAAGATGTCTCACCCGCTAGTCCCTCGGGATCTGTCATCCAGGTGGCCAGGACACGTTCATCGCTATTGGAACCAGTTCATGGGGGTGGACCAGTGCGGGAGGATCACCTGGATGAGGGGTCTTTGGGGAGTGGAAGTGGGACACCAAAGGGTGAGATGCGGTATCCCTTTCCTGGTAACACCTTTTCCCCGAGAAGCTCAACCTCCTCCCCTTTCCTGTCCCAAACACTTTCACAGAGACAGTCCATCATGAGCGACAACGGACTAACACCAGAGCCGTATACATGACATGTCCCAACACCATGGTCAGGCAAGATCAGGCAATTATTGATTATTACACACACCCGACTCCCATCACATTTCCCCACACAGATAAAAGGCAGAGCACGAAAGCACACTCTGAGCGAGGAAAATCACACGAGGAAGAAGCAGTTCCAAGATGGCGATTTAACACAAGGAGAAAGGCGGCGAGACCAGAGTGGGTTGCAATGAGGGAAGTACCCTTGACCTCTAGAAACTGTTACTTTCACAAGCCTTGAAATATGAGAAGCCTAAGACCGGGAACTGAAGCTGAACAAACCTACGGCATTGATCAAAGGTTCTGTGGTGCTCCCGTGTCGATAACCCAGGCCAGGAGGAGCGATTGCCACCATGGTACTGTCCTTGGCTCCTGCATGAAAGCTGTGCCAGTAAAAGCAGCACAGCTGGTGAGTAGGAGAACCTGATACGAAATCAGCTTGTGTTTGAACAAAGGTTGCAAGTGGCAACATTGTATGAAGAAATCCACAAAGGACAGTGTTTGAAGCGCAGGTGATGAGAGTTGCGAACAAGTGGAAACTAAAGGAATGAATGTACTTTGAAAAAGCCAACTAAGATACTGTGTACAGAGTAGTCCGGCACTACGTGGGTGCTCATTCGAAAGTCTCGGTTAGGTATCCAACCGAATAGCAACTGCATTGTAAAAAGGGAACTTTATATCGAAGTGGTCCTGCAATAGGTAACACTAAACCCTGTGCACATTCGAAAGTCTTCAATAAGTATAAAGTGAACTGTAGTTGGTCTGACCCTGGCTGAGGGAGACTAATTTAATGTGAAGAAAAGATCTGAGCGCGGCTGAGTGGGATCCGGGGTAATCCGCGAGTCAGCCAAGAAGGAATATTTGTGGAATCTTAAAATAAAATGGATCTGAGACCGTAAGAGGTGGATCTACCATAACAGAAAAGGGATCTGAGCCCAACTGAGGGGGATCAAGGGAGAGACAACCTAATCACATAGTTATAAGAAGAAAATAGGTTTCTATTTTTGTTTTGTACAGCAGGCCCTTTAAATCAAGAGACTTTGATGAGAAAACAGACTTGGACGCCGAAGGCCCTGATGCTGAAATTGAAACTGTAGCCTTGTGTCGAGGAAGCCAGAGTGTGTGCTTGGCTTGAGTGAACCGCCTTGTCCCGTGCTGAAAACGTGGCGAAGGGTGACCAACGGCACAAACATCCCGACTTATCATTTTGTGAAGACTTCTTTCTTTTGTCTGAACATTCCCCCACACTATTTGTAAATTAGAAGTAAGGATTGGCATTAGGTGTTTTAGGCCCTTTTATTTTGACAAGCCTCCATTAGTACTGCCTTATTACTATTTGATGGTAGTAACTTGCTATCATCTGTAGATTTAGGTTTAAGATAGTCGTTTTTCACCCCTTGTGAAAGTTCAATAAACACCTTTGAACTGTGGTCACTTGTGTCCGTGTTACTTCGATTCCATGCCTTCCTTACACCTCCCATTACAAATTCCTACAGAACGCAATGCCTGAAAAAGTTTACATTTTAAAAATAGTTGTTGAGAGTTTATCCCGCTCTCACATGGTTTTCCTTCGTGGCATAAATGCCCCATTAACTCTGGTGTTGTGCTATTACTGTCGTTCAAATTTTGTATTGTCTCAACATTAAGTGCTAGAAAAAGTAAAGAATGCATCCAAAATCTATGTTTCAGGAGCAACACAATAAAGTTATAGCTTTTCAAAATCACAGATCTCCAAATACTTACACACATTCCCTATCAATCTCTTTATTATGCAACCATTCATGGCATACAAACAAGAATATACTGAAGTCCCAATTGGATGTTACTTTTGCAATGACCAGTCTCATACAGATGGCTACATGAAAGTCATAATACAGTCAGGGTGGCAAGAAAGCTATATTTACTCACATACGTGTTATGTCAAGAAGCTTGGCTTCAGTATTTTGTGTTCAATTTTGTAAATGGTTAAATGTCACTACAATCATTTACATTCCATTACTTTCAGACGTATAGTAAGATTTCCAAAATGGGGTTCCTTGGTTTTTGTTTCATTTGTGCTAAATTTGGATTGCAGAGTCACAGCGTGTGAGGCATATGCATTTCTTAGTTTTGCACAATGTGCCTTGAACTTGCTTTACACAGATGTAGATTTTGGTATGCACATGATACTCAGAATGAATGGCAATATTTGTGCTAGTATTTTTCAGCGTTTTCATAGGTTTAATAGTTTGGTATAACAGCTTTGATCTCTAGTAGTCGTTTGATGGGTGTTCTGTTTCTCAGTTGAGTGCATCTTTGATATGGGAGATGATTTAATAAACTTCCTCCTCAATTTCAATGTGTTTCCTGGCATTTCATTAAGTTTGACAGCCTTGTGAAATACCTTGAACAGTCTTTTCATGGTTAAGGCCTCTCACCTGTGTGAATGCTCCTATGTCTAATTCGATTTGTCAATGCACTGAATGCCCCGTCACAAACACGGCAAGCGTTTGGTTTCTCACCGTTGGGCATTCGCCAATGAATCATCAAGTATGCAGACCAGTGGTAACTCTTTCCTCATCCACTACATGTAGAAGGCTTTTCCTGTTGTGTGCATTTGAGGGAGCCGGAAACACGGAAGCGCTTATAACATATTGTGAATTTGCATGGCTCTTCATCTGTGTGTATTCCTTCATGTTTGATTAGCTCTGCAGTCCTTTTGAAACATTTTCCACATGTATTAGAGGCCTATGGTTTCTCTCAAGAGTGCGTTATTTGAAGTTGGTTTAAGTGAGGAGGTAGGCTAAAACACTTTCCACACTGCTTACGTGTGAATGGCTTTTATTATGTGTGTGTTTTTGTCTGTTTAAGGATTGATAATGAGCTGAATTTCTTGCGACATTCTTTAGACTCATTAATAAGTCTTACACCCTTGTGTAGTCTCTGGTGAACAAGCAGACTTGTTAACCAAGTATAACTTTTACCACACTCCTTACAAAAATAAGGTTTATCATTGGCGTGTATTCTCTGGTGAATGCTCAAGTATGTGCGCCGACCGAAACTCTTCCCACATGTATCACAATTATAGGGTTTAACTCCTGTGTGCACTATATTGTGTTTGTGAAGGTCTCCGGACCGGGCAAACTTCTTCCCGCATTCCTTACATGTGAAAGGTTTCTCTCCTGTGTGTGTTCTCTCATGTATGATGAGAGAGCTTGACTGGCTATACCTCTTACCACACTCACTACATACATAGGGTTTCTCACCTGTATGCACAGATGTGTGCAATTTAAGGTGGTATGATCGACGGAAACTCTTGCCACATTCATTGCAACTATATGGCCTATCTCCAGAGTGTATTCGTTGGTGAGTGATAAGGGATTGAGACAAGGTGAATCGTGTTCCGCAATCATTACATGCATATGGTTTCTCTCCACTGTGCGATCGCTTGTGTGTGGCTAGGTTCGATGACTGGTTAAAGCATTTTCCACATTCATGACAGGTGTATGGCTTTTCTCCAGTGTGTATTCGCTGATGTGTATTAAGCTCAGATTTGTTCCGGAAGCTCTTTCCACATTCATTACATATATATGGTTTCTCACCGGTGTGTACCCGCTGGTGCGCAACAAGGTGTGGTTTCTGGCTGAAATTCTTGCCACATTCGGTACATGCATATGGTTTCTCTCCTGTGTGTGTTCGCTGATGTAAAGTAAGTTGTGCTTGCTGTTTGAAACTCTTTCCACATTCACTGCACTGATATGGCCTCTCTTGCGTATGTGTTAGCTGGTGCGCTGCCAAATGCACTTGCTGGCTGAATTTCTTTTCACACACGTTGCAGGGGTACGGCTTTTCCCCTGTATGTAGTCGATGGTGCAGTTTAAGGCTTGATGACACACTGAAACATTTGCCACATTCTTTACACAAATATGGCTTTTCTCCTGTGTGTACTCTCTGATGAATGATAAGGCTTGAGCTAGTACTGAAACCTTTCCCACAGTCACCACATATGCGTGATTTCTTTCCAACACTCCTCTTCTGCTTGCGAGTTTCTTTTGACTGGCTGCAATCCTTTTGAACAGGTTCATGAAATTGGTTGCTTTTTTGATTTGTATGATGCATCCTTTGTGGCTTCTTGACTTTTCTTCTACCGTTTTGATGTACCGCAGGCTTTTTAGAACACAGTCCATGATTTAACTTCTTATGTGTATTGCTGGGCCCCATGTCTGTTAGTTAAAAATAAAATGACACATTAAGCAATGTATTGTTGGTCACACATTTGACATTCACCACTTAAAAACACCATTTCAAGTTTAATTAATCAATGATAGTGTATTTTGTATTAAGAGCAAACAGTATTCAGTATCCAAGGTAAAATTGGCAAGTTGCCAAATTACCATATAGCATTCTCATTGAACATTGTCCACTGCAAAGATGTATAACTGAAATACAGGATATCCTGCAATGCAAGCTCAAACATTTGTTAAGGTACACCAGGGAAATTAAAAGCAAACACCTTTGCTGCCTACCAACTCCTGCAGTGCTGGAGGATCACATGGATGAGGGGTCTCCAGGGAGTAGAAGTGGGACACCAGAGGGTGAGACGCGGTATCCCCTTCCTTGTAACACCGGTTCCCCTTCCTCCCAGGTAGAATAGCTAGGAACTCAACCCCCACCCTTTCATTCCACTCCTTCAAGAACAATGCTAAAACATGGCTGCTCTCCCAAGATTCATGAGACCTTGACACAGTCCAGACTCCATGTGGGGTACAGGACTGAATATACATTTTCTCTCTGCTCTGTCCCTGTATTATACGCTGTTAATGGTACCCTTCGGTACATGTATATATGCTGTATATTTTTGTAACTCACTGTAACTACTGCTTTTTGTAACATGTTTAAGAATATGCGCCCGGTTGCACCTGTGCCTGGTTTTTTGCGCTTTATAAATAAAGTAAAATCAAATCGAATCAAACTAAATAGTGGATGTTTGGCTATCTTCTAGAGCAGGATTACACATTGTGGCCCTCAAGATGTTTTGGACTTAAATGCTTTTCCTACGCAATAGTTTAGGTTCATTGAAGTTGTTCTCCAAAACATTTGGAGGGTAGCATAATGATTAACCAAGCATTAGAGGGACAAACTTGGATCATCGAAAATGAAACAAAAAGCTTTCAGAAATCCAAATCAAATATCCCACTAAAAACTAAAAAAGTGATACTGTTGTTCTCTGCATTAATCTGTAAACAGACTCAGGTGTGTCCTTACCAGGAGGATGAGACTGTCAAGGCTAAAATTAAATCTGGCCAATGCCTGTACCTTGCCCAAAAGGTGACGAGTAATGAACTCAGATAAAAAGTGATAAGTGTTTCATACACAGATGAGTTTTGCAAAAATGGTATTACACAAACCAAAGGCAAGAGATATGAACAATAAGAGACCTAAGCATAACAGGAGTGCTGGAATTGTCAAAGGCTACACAAGATAAACAAATATGAGAAAATCTCAGTTCATCACACATTGACACAGCTCACAAAGCAAAAGGATATCTGCAGCTTCTAAAGGTCAGGAAAAAAAACAAGCAGCAGCTCATGCATGTCGAGTATGAATGCTTCGGGCAAGCTAGGCTCTGATGGTGTTCGCTGTGTATTAGTAGCAGTCGTGCCATTTACTGCAGGGAAAATAGGGGTAGGGGTGCAACATTTTTGAAACGTGTGGCTATCTCAATATCTAAACAATATTGGTAGTTAATTAAAAGCTGAACAGCTGGCTATAATAAACCAGATGAAATGTTGATAAAGGATGTCTGAACACCCCTTGTCCAGAGGTTCACGAGATGAGGAATGTACCACATGTGAGACAATCCCGTTCCTTTAATTCCAGCTAGTAAAACTAAAAGCAAGGACAGGATTGGAATATCGTTTGGGCATTTTTAACCAGAGAATGGCCAATGATAGAATAAGAGGATACATCCGATCCTATAATACGTGTAATTGGATGGTTTTCCTATCACACTGACCGTCGCACATTGACATCAAGAAATTGATTAGAATTAAATCAATCACCACCTGTGTTAGTGGGCAGGAGCAGACAGCACAAGCAAGGTTTGTGGTCAGTAGAACAAATCATTCATGTAAGAACTTATATACAGTGCAATGAGACATGTGAGAAACCTGAAGGTGTCTCACCCGCCCCCAGGGATGTGTCATCCAGGTGGCCATGACACAGCCATCGTTTTTGGATCCATTTACTGGGGGTGGACCAGTGCTGGAAGATCACATGGATGAGGGGTCTCCAGGGAGTAGAAGTGGGACACCAGAGGGTGAGACGCGGTATCCCTTTCCTTGTAACACCGGTTCCCCTTCCTACCAGGTAGAATAGCTAGGAACTCAACCCCCACCCTTTCCCGACACAAACATCTTCTCACGGACAGTCCACCATGAGCGGCAACAGACTAACACCAGAGCAGTATACCTCACACTCAAAATGCCCAGGACAGCCCTGGCAACCACCTTGGTAATAATGGTAGCCTCATGGTACCTGGTAGCATGATAAACCAGAACCAGGATGAACCGTTGTCCACCTGATGTGAGAGGGTCTAAGGGACCAACAATGTCAATGCCAACCCTCTCAAATGGAGTGCCAACCACTGGCAAATGCTGCAGTGAGGCAACAACACTGCCTCCAGTCTTGCCAGACAAGTGACAAGTGGGACAGGCACGGCAGTGGGTATCCACCTCTACTCCCATCCGGGGCAAGTAGAAATGTGCAGAGAGCCTTTGCTTAGTCTTCTCATGCACCTCATGCGCTAACTTCAACAGGAAGGGCATGTAAACCTTGGGTACCACCAACCTCTTCAGGGCACCAGTGTCAGGCTTAGTGGGCTCACTACAAAGGAGCTTGCCCTCTCAAATCTTCAATGCCCTAGGCACTTCCCCCTTGGGCCTGGGCCTGTTTTCTTAGACCCTCGAGAGAGTGGCACTCTCGGACCCTTGCAGACGTCTTCCCTAGAGGGCCCTTTCATCCAGCAAGCATTGAAGGTCAGGGTGATCCTCTGGATTGAGTGGGTGCTTCTGAAACAACAGGAAGAGAAGGAGCCTCCTTCACAGAGGTAGTCCTCTTGCTCTTCCTTCACGCCTTGGGTTTCCCCTTTGGCTTGGGTACCTGAATAGCAGTCAGACCCTGTGTGACCTGAGACCTAGTGACTGCAGCAGCAGCAGCAGCAGTCAGGGGTAGTACATCAGAGTTCAACCCCAACTCTGCTAGATCATTTCCCAATACGATGTGGGCAGGTACATTGTCCTGAACCAGGACGGGAAGCTTTGCCGCCTTGTCCGCAATCGTGATGGTGACAAGGGCTACAGGAGATGATTTGGGAGGCCCACCAGCTAACCTGGTAGTTCTCAGAGGAGCACCTATATAGTCCTCTGGCATGAGCAGGGCCCCGTCCACCACTGTCAGACTTGCCCCAGTGTCTCTGGAACCAGTAGAAGTCTGGCCATTCAGGAGGACACTTCTCACAAATCTGCAGGAATTATATGATAGGATATGGCATTTGTAACTCACCTATACAGAAGTGTTTCAAGGCGCGACGAGGCAACGAAGGGGGAACACAGGGAGGACAGAGACAACGATCTTACTAGGCCAAGTGACATTGAGATTGCGCAAGTGCAGGGAACGGGGAAGGGGAAAGTACCAGGGGAAAAGGGAGGAGGCAGTGCTGTGCATGGAATCAAAACAATAAAAAGAAGTGCGGTCAGCAGGTGGCAGGTGCAAGGGCAAGTACAGACAGCAGGTGTCCAAAAGTGCAGGTAGGGGGACTGTAGGGCTACAAATACAAAACCAGGTGTTGCCGGGAGGCAGCGTGGGTGTGCAACTGGGTGGGGAGGGACTAGGGCCCAAAATCAGAAGGTAGCCAGGTGACCAGTACAGTATCAGATAGGAAATCAGCAGGGGAGAGGAAGAGAGAAGGCAGAAGCAAAGAGGAAGGTCTTGAGGTGCTTCTGGAACCAGAGTTTCAGAGAGGCATGGAGGCTGTTCCAGAGGGAGGCCACAACCGAAGAAAGAGATCTACCACCAACTCGTTGCTTGGAGGAGCAACTGACTCTCGAGGGAGTTGGAGGTGGAGGAGCGAGGAGCTGGAGTAAGAAGGTATTTACAAAGAGAGAGTTGGAGGTATTGAGGACACAGACCCCAGAAGGAACTTAATCCTTGCAGCCACTTGGAGCCAGTGCAGAGATTTCAGTCCTGGAGAGATACGATCGCTGGGCTTGAGGTCAAGAACAAGTCTTGCAGTCCTGTTTTGGATGAGTAGAGGCAGGCAGATTTAGAAAGAGGTTGTTGCAGTAGTCCAGCCTAGAGAGAACCAGAGCTCTGGAGACAGTGAGCATCTGGGGGAAGGATGGGTAACGGCAGAATACCTCTGAGGAGGTGCAGCTGGTAGTGTGACTTCTTAAGAGATGTCAGAGATGTGTGGAGTCGAAGATTACCCTGAGGTTTTTGGCCTCACAGGTGGGAGTAGGAAGAGGGCCAAGAGAGGCCGGCCAGAGAGTAACAGGAAAGGAGGGAGCGGGTGTGCCGATGAGGAGTATCTCAGTCTTACTGGCATTAAGGCAGAGATCATTAGGGGCATACCACTCCTGGATAACAGACAGACAGTCAGAGATGAGGGAAGGAAAAGAGGTGGCTGAAGGGAGCCTGAAAATTAGCCGAGTGTCATCCGCATAGCACTGAAAGTTGGGGCAGAGAGCGGCAATGCGGTGGGCAAGAAGTGCCAGGTATTGGTTGAACAGCCAGGGAGAGACGTTAGACCCCTGGGGAAGACCAAAGATAGAGGAGAGAAAGGACCCAAGTTGGACCTGGGAGGGTCGGTCGGAGAGGAAAGAAGTCAGCCAAGCCAGGGCCTGATCGGTGATACCCTGGTTATCATGGAGACGGTTCAGCAGAAGGGCATGGTTGACCGTGTCAAAGGCAGAAGAGAGATCAAGTAGAATGAGGACACAGGGGGTGTTGGAATCAAGATTGGAGAGCAGGTCTTCATGGATGTTCAGGAAAGCAGTTTCTTTGCTTCTGGGCAGCTCTGAAGCCAGACTGATGGTCATGGAGACAACCAGCAGATTCAGTGTGAAGATTAAGCTAGGAGATGGACAGCCTTTCCAGTAGTTTGCCCAGAAAAGGGGTGATGGAGAGGTACAACGTCCTTACATCACCTGCATTTTCATCCCCTGGCATTTTAATGTGGACATTCCATCGAGAATGCTCCTCGAAGTTTTTAGGGGGGGATGGGAAAGTGCAGATAAGGGTTTGGGCGGGTAGGCAACAGCCAAAAATAAGTGTGGGAGGGGGGATTGGCAGGGAACCCCCCCAAAAACTAAATAAACTATAAGCATTTTCGATGGAATGTGCACGTTAATATGACCGGGGATAAAATTACAGGCGATGAAATGACATGGAATCGATGGAGATTGGCCGATAGTTAGCTGGGCAGGACGGGACGGCAGAGGGTTTCTTAAGAACAGAGTGCTCAAGGGAGTGCGTCAAGGGGGAAGGGAAGACTCTGGTGGCGAAGGAGTGGTTGCAGAAGTTGGCCAGAGCAGGACCCAGGGCGTCAATGTGGTCCTTGATGGTTTTGATGGAACAGGGGTGAACTTGTTTTGACAAGACGTTCATAGATCGGACTGGTCTAGAAACCTTGTCTGGGGAGAAAAGGGGAAAGGCAGAGAAGGAGGAAGGCAAGATGGCCGAAGAAGGGCCGCAGGAAGAGCAGAGAGTGGAGGGAAGAAGGAAGAGGAAGAGAGAGGACAGAATGTCCTGGGTTTTTTAAATGAAAGGAGAGCCAGAGCTGTGCAGAGGGCCAGGGAGGAGACAGGAGAGGTAGAGACTGCAGCAGGATTGGCCAGCTCCTTGCAGATTTTAAAGAGTTCGGCTGAGTTGTTAGATGCCGCAGAGACATGGGCTTGGATGTGAGCTCTCTTCTTGGTGTGTCTGTATTGCAGTTTGTCAGAGGACGTACCAGAAGCACGCGATTTCCTCTCAGCCACCCTGCACTTGCGTTTGAGGGTGACTAGGTCTGAGTGCATATTGCTCACACACTCTATTCACACAGGTCCCACCACAACACAGTCACTTGGAAGGCTCCAGCCACTCTGGTCTGAACTACTCAACAACACTATATATGGTTCTTCAACCCAACAGTCAGTCAGGGGAAGGGACAGAGTCAGGGCTTCCCCGGGCTTTGGGAAACAATACAACAGGTAATAGAAACAAAGAGGCCACTGGGGCCATCTTGCCTTCTTTCAGGAATCCACTGATTCCTATGGCAGGGCCTGGGCATCCCAAAATGGTGGAAAATCAGAGCACCTGTCAAATTCAGCATTGAGCTGCCACCAGCACATACCCAGCACTGTGGGCCAAACACAGGTGCCCTAAAACATACACTAGGGGTACAGGATTGTACCCCCACCCATGGGTGCCATAAGGGTATCCCAAGGGTCCCTGTTCACCATGACTAAAAGACGAAGAGCTGCTCTGCCAGGAGTCCCAACTGGACTCCTGTGCTGAAAACATCACAGAGCACACATAAGGGAGTACAGAACAAGGACATGGAGGCCCTGTCCCGCCAATGCATTTCCAGCATCACAAGAGGCAAAGTCTACAGTCCTAAGAAACAGTGTGTTGACAAACGTGAACCCGGTAGAGTGATGTCCTCGATGACCTGTTTAAAACAACATTGAGATTTGTGAACTGCCGAAAAGCCAATGTGAATCTCGGCAGAGGGAGGCCGAAAGATTCTAGAGAGGTCAGCACACAGAAGAGGTGGATCTAGGGGTGAGGAATCCTCACCCTAAGAAAAACAAGGAAACAAATCATTTGGTTGAAGGAACTTGTTAATAAGTAAATGACCACGCTTCACGCTGATGCTTGTCTTTATAGAGAGGCTTTATTTCTTTAGTTCATCCAAGAGAAAGGCCCCCAGCTGTGGCTGTCCTCCTGCTCTCAATCCTCTCTCTCTCTGCTGCTAGAATGTGGAACCTTTGCTTAATCATAACAACAAAGGTTCCTTGGTAACTAGGTTACATGGCAGCAGCTGAATTGATGTGATTGTAAACTCAATGAAGTAAATGTAACCACCTCCTAACACCTCCCTTCCTTTTACCAAAATATAAGTATTTGCCTAAACTAGATAATAGATTTCATTGAACATAAGTAGTTCATTATTTACATAGTATCTGATACACCGCTATGTGAAGAAATAATTAAATTGCTTTAAATACCTTGCAGTGCAGTTACAAGTTGTTGTTTACCTTTTTGCAAATTGCTATCCTCTCCTTGTTCCAGACCCCACCCCCTTTAACAAGCACCGAAGATCCCAAATCTTTAACAACTTGTTTGGGCTGTGAAAATATGGATGCACCTTTGCGCACCTTGGTGGGAAGTTTGATCTTGATCCAATCACCTTCCTCAAGACTGAATTCTCTACAAGCATTCTTCCTGTCATATTGCTCCTTGGATCTGACCCCAGATTCAAATATCTTCTCTCTCACTCCCTCCAGATCTATTCCTACGAATTTTGACCTTCCCATCCAGCCTGGACACATGTGTGAGTTAGGTTTCCTCCCTCTTAATAGTTCAAATGGGGATACACCCGTAACACTGTGTGGTGCTAGTCTATATTGGAATGTTCTCTCAATTATGGTCCTGATCCAGTCACCTCCTGTTGCTACCGCAATTCTAATTGCATCCATGAGAGTGCGGTTGAAGCGTTCTACACACCCATTGGTCTGGGGATGATATAATGAAGTGGTTACTTGTTGTATTCCATGGTTACTCAAGAACTCTCTAAATTCCTTGGAAACCAATTGGGTCCCATTATCTGATAAACACTTTCTGGGGAATCCCTCTCTCCAAAATAATTGCTCCAAACATTTAATGATGCTACTGCTGGATATGTCTCTTAGTGTAAATATTTCGGGCCACTTGGATAATAAATCTATGACAACCAGTACATAGGTGTCTCTCCCACCCTTACTATTGAAAGGCCCTAGTAAGTCTAAAGCAACCTCATCCCATGGAACTGTGGATGGCTTTCTAACAGTCATGGGTACTTTTTGAATCCTGAGACCCTTATTACCTTCAATGCAATCACAACAATTGTTGACCACTTCTTCAGTGTCTTTGTCAAGATTAGGCCACCAAAATTCTGCTCTAACCAAGCCTTTGGTTCTAGGCAGTCCCAAATGCCCAACATGAGCTAGCTCAATTATTAATTTTCTCATTTTAATAGGTACAACCATCTGATGTCCTCTATGTAAGTATCCTTTATCAATCCAGAGTTCTTCCTTAACTTTGGCAAACCCGCCTAAATCACCAATATAGTTTCTTATTCTGTTCTGCGTCACCAATGTTAAAACTCTCTGGTACAATTCATCCTCTGAACATGCATTGTCCCACTCCTCTTTCTTTACTGACTCATGAACCTGAAATATTTCAACACCTTTCTCACGAGTCAGAGGAGACTCCTCAGACACTGTTTCTCTCACTACTGATCTGGATAAGGCATCAGCAACTACATTGGTTTCACCACTAATGTGAAGCATATCATATTGCAGGCCTTGTAGGGATGTCACCCACTTCATGATGCGTCTGGAGACTCCCTCCAGACCACCTTTGGTAAATATTCCTATTAGGGGTTTATGGTCTGTACATACTGTGAATTCTCTGCCCCACAAATATCTTTTGAACTTTTCCACTCCCCAGACACAAGCCAATGCTTCCTTTTCTACCACTGAATATCTGTTCTCAGGTCCTTTGAGAGATCTAGAGGCAAATGCTATGGTGTGTAAGCCCTCCTGATCTTCCTGCATTAGGACTGCCCCAATACCATAGTCACTTGCATCCACAAATAGTAATGAATGTCTACTTTCTTCAAACGTTTTCAAGATGGGTGCATTGACTATAGCATCTTTAATCTTACCAAACTCTTCCTCACAAGATTCATTCCACTTGAACTTAACACCTTTACGAGTCAACATCCTCATGTTCCTTGACAAATTTGCCAACCCTCTAACAAACTTGCCATAAAATTCAACCAGACCTAGAAAAGATAGTATATCTGCTTTGGATTTTGGTGCTTCCATCTTGCAAATAGCTTCTATGGCCTTTTCTTTGGGTTTGATCCCTTCACCTGTAATTTCATGACCTAGATATTCAACTTCGTCAGTTTTGAATATGCATTTCTCTAACGATACTGTAAGGCCAGCCTCTTTGAATATGTTCAACACTCTCTCTAACCTTTTATCATGTTCTGCTTCATTTTTCCCACATACTAGCACATCATCGTGGTAACACATGACACCTCTCTCTCCTCCCAGTAATCTGTACATGACGTTCTGAAATACACTAGCTGCTGAAATCAATCCAAATGGCATTCTTATACATCTGAAAAGGCCAATAGGGGTAATGAAAGCTGTGAGATCTCTCGAATCAGGGTGTAATTCTACTTGGTGATATGCAGATTTGAGGTCAATAAGAGAAAATACTTTGGAATCAGAAACCCCTGCCAATAAATCATCTATTCTGGGTAAAGGAAATTTGTCAGCCACTACATTTTTATTCAGGTGTCTAAGGTCTATGCATATCCGCAGAGATCCACTGCTCTTTCTCACTATTACAATAGGACTAACCCACTCTGAGGAATCAATTCTCTCTATCACCCCTTCACTTTCCATTTTATTCAATTCACTCTCTACATCTTTTCTCAGGGCCAAGGGAATGGTCCGTGATTTGGCAACTTTGGGAATGGCATCCCTTTTCAAACGAATTTTGTGCACAAATCCCTTCAAGCACCCTAACTTAGTGCCACTCATATGCCCTCTGGCCCCTTCCATAACAATGCTCGAGACCGATTTTCCACCGGATTTTCCACCTTCAACAGTCAAAACCTGTTCTGGGTGGCTTGCTTCAAGTCTTATCTTGAGCTCTGCCTGATCGCTCCAGGACAACAGCTCTCCACCTCTGTTGGCTACATGGATAGTCCCTAACGCCTTCCTGTCTTTGAATTGGAGCTCAGCTTCAAAGCACCCTAAAATTTCTATGGGCACATCTCCATAAGCATTTGCTCTGACTACATTCTCCCACAATGTACAACATCCAAATTTCTCCTTCCACACTTGCACACTTATCAAAGTATAATCTGCTCCACTGTCCATGAGCATTGATTCTGGCACCCCTCCAACTAACACAGTTGCATATGGTTTCTTTTTCTTGACCTTCCCATCAATGGCATTGACTGAAAATATAACTTCTCTACCAGCATCATCAATTGATATAAATTCTTGATCTGCATTGACTTCATGTATTTGACTTGGGGCGGTATAAAAATTCCTACAGCATCTAGCCATGTGTCCTCTGACCCCACATTCATTACATATAATGTTTGATGCATAACATTCTTTGTCAGATGCTTTGTGATGTAGACTCCCACATCTGAAACACCTCCTAATTGATGCACCTCTAGGATGACCAGAGTCCCTGCCACCCCTGAATGTAACATTCTCACTGGGCGACCCTCTGGTAGATGATCCTTGTCCCCATGCTCTGGTAAAGGGACCTTGGCGACCCTCAGGTCTCCTACCCATTTGCCAAGTGCGACGCGCAGTTGCCGCATCTCTCTGCATCACTCTCGAAACCTTATGTATGGCAGCTTCAGTGTCATCAGTTTTGTGCTTATCTTGAGATGTATTATCCACTTGAAGCATTTGTATACATTTGTCTGTGTGTTCTATCATTTTCGCTATCTCAATTGCTCTATCAAGAGAAGGATTTCTTTCCTTCCATAACTCCTTCCTGATGTTATCATTAGAACACTTAATCATGAGTTGGTCCCTGACATGCTCATCTCGACAATGGTCAAATCTACATTTGATGGCTAAACCTCTAAGAGCGGTTACAAATTCCTCAATACTCTCTCCAGTTTTTTGAGTTCTCGTGGCAAATTTGTACCTTTCAAGAATTATATTTTCTTCAACACAGTAGTGTTTGTCTAATTTTGCTAATGTTTTCTCATATGGACCCCCATCAGGAATGTCTGGAGGTTCTGGTAGTTTTTTGACCACTTCCTGTCCTGCGGCACCTAAACAGTGAAATAGGAGCGCCTCTTTGCGCTCATTGGAGAAATTGGGTCCAAATGCTGCCAGTGCATATTTTTGAAAACCCTCTTTCCAGTCTATCCAACGCACTCTGGGCTCACCTGGTGTAGGCAGGAAGAAAATTGGGGCTGGGACGTTTGCCATGTTGTGAATTAATTAATGTCACCCCCAGGTAGGAAACCTTACACAGCCACACTGTCACTTACTTGTACTTAAATTTTATAAGGTGTGATTTCAGGTGGAACCTGTGCTGATATTGTCAGCGCTGTCTGTGGTAGTTGCAATTTGTGATCCACAGGTCAGCCTCCTCCGTAATCCACAGGTGATCCAATTTGTGATCCACAGGTCATCCAACCTCCTCAATATTCGTGCTCAGCTCCAGTATGCTTTTATGGTTCTCTCCACTGCCAAGCACTGACTTCTTTCTTGGTGCTCCGCTCCAAAATGCGCTTTGCTGGTTTACTCCGCTCCAGGAGGATGGCCGTGTTTCTCGCCTGCTATTACACAACACATCTAGTGTAACACTCCGTCCATTTGCATTCAAACTGTAATCAATATTGCTGCAGTGTTGCTGCTGCTGGGGGCCTTTTCTCCTTGGCCCAATCCTCGTCGCCAATGTTAATAAGTAAATGACCACGCTTCACGCTGATGCTTGTCTTTATAGAGAGGCTTTATTTCTTTAGTTCATCCAAGAGAAAGGCCCCCAGCTGTGGCTGTCCTCCTGCTCTCAATCCTCTCTCTCTCTGCTGCTAGAATGTGGAACCTTTGCTTAATCATAACAACAAAGGTTCCTTGGTAACTAGGTTACATGGCAGCAGCTGAATTGATGTGATTGTAAACTCAATGAAGTAAATGTAACCACCTCCTAACAGAACTTTTGTTTTCTTATGTTGAATATGTCAGGTCCACGAATGGCAGAGACTTTCATGACAAACGAGACTCGGCCATCGGCGGCCCTGATAGCTAAAAAGGAATTGTCTTGTGGAAAAGAAGAGGAGGGAAGACAAAACAATTACCCATTAGTAATTGCATTAGTTGTAAGGTTTGGCAATAGGTTTCTTAGTATAGGCCCTTTTAATTTGACACAACGCCACTAGGACTACCTCATTTTCATTCGATGATCAACGCTTGCTCCCATCTTATATTTAGTTTTAGATTAGGCGTTTTTCCAACCTGAATACAGTTTAACACCCTTGAACTGATCACTTGTGTCTGTCTTTACTGTTGCCACCATGACATCCTCACTTATGGTGTCAGGAGAGAGATTTGACTAAATTGAAACAAATTTGGGGACCCTACAATTTCAAAAACTTTGTCAGATAGTCTCTAACCCTTCCATCACCACCAAGGAATCAATACGGTTTTATATCTGTAGCATTAGTGTTACAGTGTATTAATCACAATCTGTATTATGTTGTGCTGAGCCTGCGAACGTTTCGGTTCCCTGCATTCTTCCCTTCGAGAGTGCAGGAGAGCGGAACGGGAGCGGAAGCAGCGCTGAGGCTGGACTGCGGTAGCCCGCCGGAGACTTAACAATAAACCTCACAAGAAATCATAATTGTGTCCAGATACCTATTTTGTAACAATGGCGACGAGGAACGTTCCCTAGTGTGTATGGAAGGAGTCTCCGACTGATGCGCACATTATCCGATGTTTACGGTGTTTCACCGCGAATCCAAATGTGAAGCTTGACATCGGACACCTCGTGATGATGAAAATGATATGAAGAGGTACGGAGGGACAGAAGGAAGTATACAGAGTCATCCGGCACCTTACTAATGAGGGGGCATTTTTTAAGTGTGCGCGCGGGCTGCCAACGGCTATCTGAACAAGCCGTGCTTGGATTGTTAGAGTAAAGGACCTAACGACGTGAGTGGACGTGCCTCCATATTAAGTGATTTCAATAGAAACACCATGGCAACCATACGTACAAACGAATACAAATGCCTCCGTGAAAATGTAATGATCGACGGTTGTGCATAAAGTGGTTTCAGCAAGGGTGACATTGCTAAAGGCTTTAGCAGCAAGAAAAAGGGTCATAAGTAGACAATTGCCATAATCAGCTGAAGTGTGTCCAATGTTCTGGCTATATGAGTTCGCAATAGTGGTCATAAAGGAGTAATGGAGACTGCACAATGAACTTGGAAATTGTTTAAAAAAAAAAAAAAAAAAAAAAGAGAGGAGAAAACAAATAGAGAAAATAAAAACAGAAGACAAATTGAAAGGCAACCCGTAGATATTTAACATCAGCAGCCATGCAGAGTGTGGTGGCTCCAATGAAATTCCTACCCTTGCCTGGTAATCCAACGAGTCCCTGGGAACAATGGCTAGACAGCTTTCAGGTTTATCTAAGAGCAGTAGGTGGTGCAAAATACAATGACGATGTAAAAGAAGCCACTCTGCTGAACTGCATAGGGGCAGAAGCCTTAAGAATTTTCAGGACTTTGCCGGAACCTAGTTTTGATGAACTAGGGGCTGGGGACTCTGCCTCCACTTCAAGGAAATACGAGATTGCTTTGTTAAAATTGAACAAACATTTTGGCAATAAGACGAACATTGTTTTAGAAAGATATAGGTTTCTGTCCAGGAAACAAGGCAAAAGTGAATCTGTTGATGATTATATTGCAGCCCTTAGAGGACTTATTTCGACATGTGAATTCACTGGTGTGGCTGATGAGTACATGAGGGACCAATTAGTACTACATGTGGCCGACAACCGTATACAACAACGTCTTTGGCAAGCTAAGAACCCATCTTTAGAGCAAGCATTGAAATAGCGCGGACTTTCGAACTGGGAGAAAAGTGTATGAAGGAGATTCAGAACAAGAATGACAGTGTTGATGTCAAATCTGTACATGTCACCAGTGAAGGGAAATACGATGGTGATGAAGAAACATTTGTTGCCGCGGTGAAAAGGGTAGTAAAGTCAGATGTTAACTCAAATTGGAGACAAAACAGAGAGTCATTTCAAAGATCACAGAACAAGTGCTTTAAATATGGTTGGGCGAAACATGTGAACATTGAGAAAGAATGCCCGGCTCATGCCATGGAGTGTTACAAATGTGGATATGTGGGCCATTTTAGTAAAGTTTGCCGCAATGTGAGAGGTAGAGGTAGATTCAATTCACGTTATAATAACATGAGAAGCAACGGCCAATGGAACAGAGGGACTATGGCATCAGTGGGGAGAATAGAAGAAGCCTCTATGTCAAATGATCTTGTCGCAATTACCAGTGGACTGGAAGATAGAGTGCATATACTTACCATAGACACAACTGGAAATGCTATGGGCTCATGGGTGTCAATGACAATAGATGATACTATGTTGCAAGTGATGGTTGACACAGGATCACCTTATACCATGGTTGATGCAAACACTTTTAGGAATGTGTTGAATATGGACATAAGAAAGCTTCATATGCCTACTGTCAAAGCCACAGGCTATGGGAAAACACCCAGACATAATTGGATACGCCTGGGTGAAATTGTGTTTCAAAGGGAGGAAGACCTTTTGTAAACTTTATGTTGCCAAAGAGGGTTACTCAATAGTTGGTTGGTGGGAGCAAGCGTCACTAGGAATTAGAATACATCCTGGAGAAGAAGAACCAATAATGAGTGTAATGAGTACCACTTGTGATTCTGCTGAAGATTTAGTGAAAAGCTTTCCCAAAGTTTTCAACGACAGCATAGGAGCTTTGAAAGGTTTTAAGCATCGTATAATATTGAAGAGAGGAGCTAAGCCAGTTGTGCATAGGGTACGAAATATTCCCATTGGTACAAGGGAGGCTCTTCAGAAGGAGTTAGATAAATTGTGCTCTCATAATATCATTGAACCGATTGAAAGCTCAGAGTGGCTTTCTCCAATTTTCATCGTGAGAAAACCTGATGAGACAATTAGGATGTGCGTAGACTTAAGAGATCTCAACAACAACATATGGGTTGACCGACATCCACTACCCAACATTGGAGAGATGTTAACAACAATGGAACCAGCAAAATTTTTCTCTACTCTAGACCTGTCATCAGCATATCATCAGATTGTATTAGATGATGAATCTAGGCACCTCACATCATTTATAACACCGTTGGGGGCTTTTCGATATAAAAGGATGCCATTTGGTTTAGCTTCAGCGGCCACCGTATTCCAGAGACTGATGCAGCACCTGTTTGCGGGTCTAAAAGGTGTACATTATTTTCAGGATGACATTTTAATATCAGCCATGAGTGAAGAAGATCATGATGCCAAACTGTTAGGAGTCCTGCAGATAATTCAACAAAGGGGCCTAACTCTAAAAATAGAGAAATGCAAAATTAAAAAGAAGGAAGTTACATATTTAGGCCACTGTATCAGTGAAGAGGGCATAAGTCCCAAGGAAGCTCTGATAAACACTATCCTGAAGATCCCTGATCCTACAAATAAAGATCAGCTTAGAAGTCTACTTGGTCTCACTGAATATTATTCTAAGTTCGTTGACCATAATGCAGAAAAAACTGTTCACATGAGGAATATGATGACCAAAGGCACGAGATTTGATTGGTCAGTGGAATGTAAGAAGGAATTAGACAATATAAAGAATGTGATCAATAAGGCACCCACACTCAAGATGTTCAACCCTGGGGCCAGAACTGTGTTGTCGGTTGATGCAAGTAATGTTGGTTTGGGTGGAGCTCTGGAACAATTCCATGATGGTTTACTAGTCCCGATAGCTTTTGCTTCGAGAACTTTAAAGGGAGCAGAGAAAAATTATTCTACTATTGAAAAAGAAGCACTAGGCGTCAAATGGATCTTAGAACATTTCAAAGGGCTCATTTGGGGAGTTCCCATTGAATTGAAAACAGATCACAAACCTCTCATCCATGTGCTAAATCCCAAGAACTCTCACTTAACATCACCTCGCATTAGGAGATGGATTTTGATCATTATGCAGTACAATGTGGTTATAAAATATACCCCAGGCAGATCTAACAAAGTTGCTGACTGTTTTTCCCGGTTGCCTTGTACTGATGAATACCTTGATATGCCAAATGACGAGAGTTTAAGTGAGGATCAGGATATGGATTCCATTATTGCACAGATTCATCCTGGTTTTGATAAAGGAGAATGGGTGGCAGCTGCTAATTCAGATCCAGAACAAGAGATGTTAAAAGAGGCTGTAGCGGATGGATGGAAGAATGTACAAGATGGTATTAAGCTATGGGAAAAGATCAAAGATGAAATATCATATGATGACCTATATGTCTATCGTGGTGACCGCATTGTGCCACCAGTTACGTTGAGGAGAAAAATCATGGACATTGCTCATGAAGGACATATTGGCAGAGATTTGACGAAAAGGAGAGTCAGAGGAACATATTGGTGGCCCAGTATGTGGGGTGATGTAGAGTCACTGGTCAAGGAATGTTCTGCTTGCGCAGCCAGTGATAAAAGCAAATTAGTAAGAGTCACACCCCTTCAACCAGTAAATGTGCCCAATGCAGTATGGTCTAAACTAGCTATTGACATCGCTGGCCCATATGAAGTGTTAGAACCCATGAAGATATATTTGATAGTTTTAGTTGATTACACATCAAAGTGGGTCGAATGTGGAATTTTGGAAGAATCTGTGTCGACATATAAGGTTACAAGATTTTTGGAAGAAATCTTTAGTAGAGAAGGTGATCCACAAGAGTTGATTTCAGACAATGGCACTCAGTTTGTGTCGCAGGAGATGCAAAAGTTTTTAAATGATAGAGCCATCAAGCATAATACCACAGCTTTGTACCATCCAATGAGCAATGGTCTTGTAGAAAGGATGAATCGCTTTATGAAAGGAACTATTCAACTGGCAATAGCAAATAACCTACCATGGAAAGATACTCTTAAAGAAGCATTAAATACATATAAGGTTACACCTCACTCTGTCACTGGTATAGAACCTTTCACGTTGATGAGAGGTAGAATGGCTAACAGACTCAAACCGGCTTGGATGTCTACTGGGAAGGATGCTAACATTAACATGGATGAGATCATGGAGAGGGTCAGGAAAAGACAAGACCAATACAAAAAGTACTATGACCAGCATAACCGTGTGAAGGAAAATGATACCAAAGCTGGAGATTGGATTAGAGTAAAAGAACCGAAAAAGGTTTTGAAGGGAGAGTCTAAGTTTAGGGCTCCTCAGAAAGTTATCAAGCGTCTAAAAAAATCTGTAGTTTTAGAAAATGGAGACAAGTGGTCGTGTGATGACATCACTGTAGCAGGAAAAAATGAATCAAAGTGTAATGGCAATAACTCTGTTAAATGCAGACAAAGTGTGGATGAGAGAGGAAGAGAAAGGAAATGTGGAAAAGAACTAAATGGAGAGAACCAAGGGGTTTCAAGTGGTAACGGCGAAAAGTGTTCAAGATCCAGGAGAGTTGTACCCAATTATAAGGAAGGGTTCATCTATTATTGACTAATCTCCACAGATCAGGGACATTAACGTGAACCGGAACGCTATGCTGATTTATAAGCAGCCAGGGTGTATCAGCTAGGGTGTATCCTTTATTCCAGCAATGGTTTTCATAAATATCAGAAGGGATAAGTATATCACTATGTATAGTTTCTGCTTTAGAAATCGTTTGCTAATTAACTTCAGGTACATGGTTTTAATTAATGTTTAATTTTAAATCTTTGGTTTCTTTCTTTCTTTCTTTCCCCTTTTCTTCAATTTTCTCAGTTGTGTATTAGGAAGGGAGATGTTACAGTGTATTAATCACAATCTGTATTATGTTGTGCTGAGCCTGCGAACGTTTCGGTTCCCTGCATTCTTCCCTTCGAGAGTGCAGGAGAGCGGAACGGGAGCGGAAGCAGCGCTGAGGCTGGACTGCGGTAGCCCGCCGGAGACTTAACAATAAACCTCACAAGAAATCATAATTGTGTCCAGATACCTAGGGAAGCGATTATCCCCCTTGGGAAAAGAGGAATGATTCCTACAGACTTTGTTTTGATACACCCTCAGGGGTGCCACATACGATTAACCCCAAAATCTAGTTTAGCATGGAAGTTCGGGATAGATGTATTAGTGGGCGTTATTGATGCTGACTTCTGGGGTGACTTGAAGGTTCTGTTACAGAATCTTGGCGAAGTCCCTTCTGAGGTACATCAGGGAGACCAAATTTTGCAAGGATTTTGGAAAGGAGTCTGTTCGTTCAATTCAAAGAAAGTGAACCAGATAAAAGAGAAAGAGGTAATTTATGCTTTGGGGAAGCTGATAAATCCCCTAATATCGATGAAAGGAAAGGAGAAGAACCCACCATCTATCCTGACCTTGCCTTTGCCCAGCGAAATGATCCAGCTCTTACTGAAGCTTTTTTTACAAGCAATTCCAGAATAGGAAGGCATAGAGAAGGAAAAAGTCCCTTTTTCTTCTTAAAACTAGGGTTACTTTACAGAAGAGAAACCTCCCCAGAGGGTTTTATAAAATCCCAACTTGTAATAACTAAAAGCCATTGAAAGGTTGTGCTAGAGATCGCACATTCCCAGCTCACAAGAGGGCATTTGGTACAGGTTAACACCAGGCGCATATTAGTGGAAGGTTTTATTGGACAGGTATCCGCGCCGATATAAAAACTGAAATATGTCAAAAGACCAGCCCACAAATCCCGGTACCTGCCCATCTGAACCCGCTGCAAATCATAGAAGTCCCCTTTTCAAGAACTGGTATGGACATAATAGGACCTTGGGCAACAAGTATCTCCTGGTGAGTGTGGATTATGTGACCCAATATCCTGAGGCATTCCCAATGCAAAATACTACCACTCAGCAGACCCTAGAACATCTTCTACCATATTTCTCTAGGGTCGGTTTTCCCCAAGAAAACCTAACCAAACAGGGTTCAAATTTTATGATTAAGTTTAAAGTCAAAGAACGTGTACCATCCTCAAACCAATGGTCTAGTAGAAAGATTCAATAAGTATGGGAAAGACTGGGAATGAATGATCCATGAGCACTATTTGCATTGAGGAACCCCCCGCGCCCTCTACCTAAGCTTCTACTGGTTTCTCTCCCTTTGAGCTACTCTATCAAAGAGAACCGAGAGATGTCCTAGACATGCTCAGGGAAACTTGGGAAGAATGAGAGGAGGCTCCCCATTCCAATATCGCAAACCGCCACTAGAATGCAAGAACATATGAAGTTGGTTCAGGGCTTAGTTTGTACTCATATGGGTAAGGCCCACAGCCAACAAAAGGCCAGTTATCAGACAGAAAGTACTAGTCCGCTTACCCACCTCAGAAAACAAACTTATCTCCAAGTGGCACGGCCCTTATGAGATAATATAATGAACGGGAATGTGCACATATCAAATAGCCCAACCAGACTGAAAACAGAACGTCCACTTATCACAAACCTCTTATAAGAGTGGAAAGAAACCCATCTGACACCCATGCCAAAGCACTAGCCTGCCTGGTTCCCGAAGACCTACATAACTGACTTAATTCCTTCAGTTGTCCGCCTCACATTTCTGACCCCTCACAGAGTTTCCACAACCATTGACACGAAGAAGAACAGGCAAGGAGGCAGAAACCCACTGCGGAACCAACATATGAGGTACAGGTAGGGCTAGAGACAAAGATAAAAAGGGAAGAAGAACTATGCATTGCGACAAATCCTCCGCAGAGGAACGGAGAGCCGGCTGGAGGCTCATTACGGAGAACAGTAAAGGATGTCAGAGCCTTTCCGAACACACGTGTTAAACGTTGTCCAGGCTGGAGAATCAGAGGTCTGGGAGAGACCAGGAGTTGGACCACGTGGTCAGACCGAGAAACGCATGCCCGAAATGGACCAGACCTCGGAACGCTGCGAGAACACACAGACCGCTGACCAGCGTGCAGAAGCCTGCAGCGTAAAGATACAGTTCTGCAAAGCCACCGGAGTAAGCCAGTAACGTCACAAAAGGTACCTGGGTTACCTTATCCGGTGGTGGAGATAAAGAAGACCGAAGGAAGTGGTTGGGGGAAGACTGAAGAACCCCATCCCTCTCATACCAATACTTGGGGGAGGAGGTTGAGGGGGGGGCAAGAATGCATATGAAACCAGTGCCTGGCAGGTTAGTGAACCAGGCCTGGGTATGGAATGTGAACCAGAGAGACGGGTCTGGGACACATACAAAGTAGGAGAAGGCGTGCAAAAGCAAACACACTGGGGTCTGGGACCCACAAGAGCCCGAAGAAGCACACAACCAAGGGGCCCACAACAAATCAGGGAAGTCCCGAGACAGCATACAGGGGTCTGAGACCCACACGAGAGAGGGAAAGAGATGAAGATATGAGTTGAGGACCTACTGCCAAAAGAAGAGACATTTTCTGGAATACTAAGATCTGGAGTCATGTCTGGCAGGATAGTGAACTAGGCTTGATGTTACACTTGAGAACTAGAGAAAGAACAGGGGAATTAACCCTCCCTTTTTGATACTTGGAGATTGTGTTTTATGAAATATGACAAACTGTGGAGAAGAAGAGGAGGGAAGACAAAACAATTACCCATTAATCATGTTGCGTTTTGTATACGTTTGGAAGAGCATCCTACAGAAATAAATGTTAAGTTCAAGAACAACTTGTGCTTTGCATCAAGAACTGAATATATGACTTGGTATCCAGAACGGGAGGCGCCTCCTTCTGGATCAACGAGACACCCCGTTTTCCCCCAGTTAATCTAGAGTGTAAGGGACGGAAATAGGTTTGGCCACAGGGCAGTGGACATTTACTTTATTGGACATCCTGGTGTTTTTGTTGAGATAGGGCAAACCTATAAGTTTTCCTTTATATATAATTAAAAGACTTTGCCAACAAAAATGCCACCACTGTGTCAGACTTGTACTTCTGCACACATATATTATACTGTGAGACTGGCATGGTATCATGAGAGAAACACATACACAATGATGCAAGTTTATGAAAACCTTTATTTTGTAAAGAAAGGAGTTTGAAGTGTATTTAACTTACCCCAGGTTTATAAATGGGAGTAGTCCTATGTTTATAGTGGGAGTAGTCTCGACCATCAACAAAGTCCAAAGTCAGTCAAGTTAGTCAAAAGAAAAGTGTCTGTGTTAAACCTATGCTTGCCCTCGCACTCGAATACAATAACGTGCATGGAATTGGACTAAATAAAAAGCATGCTTCAAAGTAAAGGTCAGGATAGTATTGGAGCTGGTCTGCAGGTCCCTTCCCCAAGTCTTGAGACACTTCCATGCGTTCCTCGGCTTTCAAAAGGCACTGCATAAAGTTCTTTTTACAAAGTTCAAACATTTCTGGTCGCCCAAGTTCAAAGTTCTTTTAGGTTTTAGGTAACCATTCCTCTATATCACCTATGCTCAGGAAGATTGCTACTTATCATTAGCTCACAAGACTTTCACAGTTCACAGCAGGTTGGTGTATTGGGGTATCAGAGCCTTTCGACAATGCCCAGTATTCCCCAGGCTGGACTACTCTGACACCTTGGCTCTCCTCACACAGTTATTCAACAGTTCAACCTATCGGAGACTTTCGATGAACACAGTACTTCCGGACCTGTGTGAGACCACTCGGATACTTGGGCCTCTTTTTCAGTTTTCTTTTCTCATCGTGACCCCAGCACCTTTTTACAGTTCAACTTTAGCTCATCTCAATATTGTGCGCCCAGCAACTTTTTACAATTCATAACCAAATCTCTGCGTGCCTTTTCCCTCAAGCAGAGGCCCCCCTTTACTTGCTTCCATATTTGTTATCGTTCACTCCTGCACACAATGTCAATGTACACTAGTGCTCCGTTCACCACGTGTTAATGTACATGCGCACGTTCGCTACTTTGTTTCGATCATCTTTCAACTTTCACAATGGGCAATCGAAGCGTTCCTCTTCAGCGCGCTTCTTATAATTACTTCTTGCAACATGTTATCCCTCACACTTTGCTGTTATCATCAACTGGGTTAACCTCTGGCTTTAAACTCGCCAGTTGTGATTTCCTCAACGTCACTGTTGTGGTCTCATCGACTGAAGACCAAGGGCTCCTTGTCAGCCCCTCCACCTCTCCTGGGCGTCTTCTCTGGCCCAGGACAATGAACACCCTTCCACAGACTTCTGGAAAACAGCTTTGCACTTCACCCCCTTCTGGCTCCTTGGAGACACGGCTCCCTCGCCACGCTTTCGTTAGCCCTTTTACACCATAGGCTCTCAGCATCTCGGTCCTCCATTCTATACCAGCAGATCTATGTTTCTCTGGGCGTCCCAGTTTGCCAGTGCTCTCGTACTCCGACTCATAGACCTCCTCGGGCTCCAACTCGCTCATTCTGTTTCTACGGTTCACTCATTTTATGCACCTGTGATGTGCTAACAGTCCTCCGGTGTGTTCATTCTGTATTCAGTGCCTGACTGCCTGTCCTTGTTAATGGGACATTGATAGAAATGAAAAAGTGCCTCTGTTGGATTTTGCTGTGTTTTAGCAGAGCGGGAGGTTTTGTCAAAGGGAAAAGTTTGTAGTCATGTAATGGAGGGAATGTCGGGTAGGGGGGTTACTGGAAAAAGGGGGGGTACCATGTCTCACCTTTGGGCAATCCCTCCCCATTCTCAAAGGACCCTCAACCCAGGTGATCACACACACATACTCTCTCACACATACACACACATGCACCCACATGATCCATGCATAAGCCAAAGACGTGTGAAATGGCAGATTAGTTAGTTGCCACTCATTGATTTGACCAACTCTTAACTATGCGATTGCTATTTCTGATCATGAAATATGATAAGGAATTTATAACGCACCTGTACACAAGTGTTTCTAGGTGCCACAAGACAAGGGAAGGAAGACATAGGAAGGACAAAACAAACAATCCTACTAGGCCTTGTGCCATTCGGATCGTGCAAGTGCGACAATAGAAGTGCAAGGGGAAGTGCAATCCGTGCAGCATGGCTCTGAGCGAGTGCAGCCAGGGCAGCACAGCTCTAGGTAAGTGCAGGAGGCAGTGGGGCTGTAGGGGTAACAGTTACAGCCCCTAAGTGCACATTTGGCCCGAAAGCAGTGCAAGGAAGACTGCTCGTGAAGGCATCTGGTAATCAGTGAGACATTGAGGGCACCAAACAGCCAGTGGGCTTAGCAGACAGGTAGTAAGCAAGGGAGCGTGAGAGAGAGAAGTCAGAGGAGAAAAGGAGGGTCTTGAACTGCTTCCGGAACTGCAGGTGGTCCAGCTCAAGTCAGAGGGGCAGGGAGGCGTTTCCAGAGGGAGGCCCCTGCAGAGGAGAGAGATCTACCCCCCACTCATTGCCTGGAGAAGCATCTGACCCTCAGAAAGTTGGAGGTAGCCGAGCAAAGGACTCTAGAAGGTATTTCTGAAGAGGGATTCGGGTGTAGTGGGGTTACCGGCACCAGGAAGACTTGTGGGCAATGCAGAGGGTCTTTAACTTGATCTTTGCAGTGACCGGGAGCCAGTGGGGAAATTTCAGGGCTGGAGAGATACGGCCCCTTGGCTTGAGGCCAAGGATAAGTCTTGCAGTCCTGTTCAGGATTAGATGCAGAGGTAGGCAGGTTGAGACAGAGGCTGTTGTAGTAGTCCAGCCTGGAGAGAACCAGAGCTCTGGGGACAGTGAGCTTCTGGGGGAAAGTGAGGAAAGGTAGAATACCGCTGAGTAGGTGCAGCTGGAAATCAGCCTTCTTGGCAAGGTCTGTGTTGTGAGGAGAGAAAGAGAGGGTGGAGTTGAAGATGACGCCATGGTTTTTGGAGGGCAGCCAGAGTGAGAGGAGGAACTTGGGAGCAGGGGTCCCAATGAGAAGGATCTTCGTCTTACTGGCATTAAGGCAAAGATCGTTAGAGGTGCACCAATCCTGCAGGAATGAGCAAGAGAGGAGGCTGAGAGAAGCCTGAAAGAGAGCCGAGTGTCATCCCCATAACACTGAAGTTTAGAGGAGAAGGTGGAGCTCAGGTAAACCAAAGGGGCCAGATAGATACTGAAGAGCGTAGGTGAAAGGATAGAGCCCTTGGGACATCACATGTGGAGAGAGAGGTGGCGGGGAGAAAGTACCCAAATTGGACCTGGGAACGACGGTCCAGGAGGAAGGAGGTCAGCCAGTCTGTTAATCAGGGTGGGATGGTTAACCATGTCCAAAGCAGAGAAAAGGTCAAGGAGGATGAGGACAGAGGGAAAGCTGGAATCGTGTTTAGAGAGCAGATCTTGACAGGTGTTTAGGAGAGCAGTTTCTGTGCCTCTGGTTGCTTTGAAGCCAGAGTGGTGGTCATGGAGGTAGTCAACAGATTCAGTCTGGATGGTAAGCTGGGAGAGGGCCAGCTTGTGCAGGTGTTTGCCCAGGAAAGGAGTGATAGAAAACAGGCGATAGTTTGCCGGGTTAATAGGATCGTCAGAAGGCTTTTTTAAGAGGAGGTGCACAAGGGAGTGCTTGAGGATAGAGAGTAAAGATCCAATGGTCAAAAGAGTGATTAAAGAAATCAGCAAAGGCTGGAGTGAGGGTAGCAATGTGGTCCATGATGGTATTGGAGAAGCAGGGGAGCACCTGCTTTAGATGACACTTTCATAGATCAGACTTGTCTAGAGACATCGTCAGGTGTTGTCAGAGCGAAGGAGGAAAAAGGAAGTGGAGAAGAAGAGGCGGCCAACAGGGTGCTGAGGGAGGTAGAGAGAGCGAGGAAGAGGAAAGTGAGGACAGGATGTCCTGAGTTTTAGTGGTGAAATGAGAGGCCATACTGAGGTCCTGGGAGGGAACAGGAGAGGTGGAGACTGCAGTGGGATTGGCCAGCTCCTTGCAGATTTTCAAGAATTCGGCCATGTTTTCGCAGAGACGCGAGCTTGGATAAGGGCCCTTTTCTTGGAGAGGACAGAGTTTGTATTGCCTTTGGAGGAGGCGGCAGTCCAGTTTGTCAGAGGATGTTGCGAAGTCCTCCACTTCCTCTCAGCCACCATGCACTTGCATTTCAGGGGGGCACGGTCGGAGTCGTACCAAGAGTAGCACTTGGAGGTAGTCTTCAGATGGATTCTCATGACAGGGGCAAGGATGTCCAGAGTGTTGGAGATAGAAAGATGCAGGTTAGAGACGGCTGGGTCAGAGTGCAAGTCAGCCACAGGAGTAGTAGTAGCAGAGAAAGTAGAGGCAAAGGCGTCCACTGTCACTCGCTTCATGCGCTGAATGACCGAGAAGGAAGGTGGCAGTGCTGGAGTAGGCTTTGCTTGAGGAGCAAGATGTTTCAGGTGAGAGAAGAGTAGAAAGTGGTCAGTCCAAGAGAGAGGAGTGGTGAGAGGGTTAGAGAGTGGGATGTTTGAGGCGATGAAAACATCCAAGGTGTGTCCAGCAGACTGTGTCGGAGGAGAGGGTAGGATGGAAAGGGAGAGAGTCGCATAGGTTGAGGAAAAGCCCATAGGAGATATTAGAAGCATTCAGGGGGGTGTTGCGGTCTCCAAGGGGGAGAAGTTGGGAGGTCAAGGCAAGGAGGGAAGAAGAGATGTCAGCCCATTCTGAGAGAAAAAGGGTGACATGGCCAGGTGGACTGTAGATGATGACCACAGTCAGAGACAGGCCAGGAGAGATAGAGAGCCTGCAGACTACGCATTCAAAGGAGGAGTAAGCCTGCGTAGGAATGACAGAAGCAGGGACCCACTCCAGAAGATCAGAGCCATCCCACATCCGGGCCGGTTGGTTCTAGGCTCAGAGAGGTTCTTTTAGCCCTCAGGGAGCAGAGTGTCAAAACGTGCGACAGAGCTGGCCGTGAAACATGTCTTGGTGAGAGCGAGGATATCCTGGTCAAGGTCTTTGAGGAGGTGGCAGATGTTAGAGGAATGTTTGACAGCAGAGTGAAAGTAGCTACATGGAGCTGGTTGCCACATTTGAAAGACTTCCGTGGTGGGGTACAGGAGTGGGGTACACCCAGCAGAAGTGGTAGAAAGGCCAGACAGTGGGCAGAGGCAGTAGACAGAGGTGTCATAGGGGCCAGAGGAGTAGGTGGGTGCCGGAAAGGCAGCAGAGGAGGAAGGAGGTGGCAGAGGGGCCAGAGAGGTGTTAAAAGAAGTGGCAGCAGAAAGGAGGAAATTGATGAGACACGGGAGACACCCATCAAGAAGGTGGCAATTGGGATGAGAGCCCTGGACCATGATGGTACCATTTGGATAGACATTGATGACGGTCTTGGAGGAATGGAAGGGGCCACAAGGACCTCCCACCGGGTGTTAAGATGGGTTTCTACAGTAGGACCTTGTGGGCAGAAGTTTCGGAGGCCACCCTGGTTTAGTGGAACAGGGGTACCTTCTGAGCAAGCCAGACCAATCTAGGTAGCTTGCTAGTCGGTCAAAACTAAGCGTCAGGAAGGGTGACAGTGATCGGAAGCCCACGATGAGCACACACAGATTGCTCTTAGACAAGTGTTCATCAAAAATATCTATACATTTATTGTCGGCTGGATCAATTGACACAAGCAAACTTCAGTTATATAAAAACAGTTACCATACAATTCCTACGCTAAGTAATGTATGTATACACAATACGTTTTCTAATGCGACAAATGAGTAAAACACAGCCACAACCTGTAAGGAAAAGGGTGAGTTAATAAACTAGGAGCATTAAACAATTATTTTGCAATCCAGCCCTAAGAAGTGGGGAGCCTTGTGCCCAACAGTACAGTTTTGTGTAAAATGCACGATTGTGCAGGTAGAACAAAAAGCATGTATTCTTGAGGGAGGTGTAGCGAGTCAGGAAGGGGTTTGAGGTGATGAAGAATTAGTTTCCACTATTTGAGTAGGGCCTGCCCTTGGAAGCAGAGCAATTTCCAAAAGGTGGGAATAGCTAGGGAGCGCAGGCTAACCCAGCCAAAAATGAGTACCTTTTCAGGGATATTCGTGCGTATAAAAGATTGGTTGTGCCAGGGGGCCACTGGTAAGTGATGCAAGTACTCACCTACTCTTGGCACAGTCTGGACTAAACTTTGCCAGTTTAATCGTGGTCGCTAGTAGGTTCGAATACTGCAGTTTTTGCAGCACTCGGGCTCTCAGCTGCTGCAGGCCTTCAGCGGCTGCAAGGTAGGACCATCGTCCGTGACAGGGCAGTTGCCTTTTCTCAGCTTCCGAAGGAGATACAAAGAAAGTTCTGGTGCAGCAGGCTTCAGGGCAAAGGAGAGCAGGTCAGCAAGGCACCTAAAGCGACTGTCACCAATAGGTAGTGACGCTGGAATCACAGATGTGTGCAGCATTACGCACTGTACTAATTCGCGACCCAGAGGAGCTAGGCCTACAAAATCTGGCGGGAGAGATCACAGGGCCACAAGCAAGCAATGTCCCAAGTTTCAACTCGAGACAGTGGCGATTCTGCGGGATACCCCGAGGTAGAGCTGGACTGTTCACGGGATGGCCCAGGAACACTTTCGGAAGGGCTCCTTCGGTGGGTAAGCAGGGGGTAGTGAGAGTAGTTGTTCCCACTACCCCGAAAGGGACCAAGTACCCTTGCATGCCTTATTGATCGATGAAGAAAACAGGGGTCCGACAGGACGACAGAGGGATCAGGGTGCTAAACCTTACAGTGCGCCACCAGCGGTTTTACGAGCGTTTCTTTGTTGCAGAATACTTGGCTCCTTCTGCAGATCAGGAGAGAACTCAGGTGATCGGCCTGGAATGGATGATAATAATAATAATGCAGAGCCCCTTCACCTATCCAAGATTAGTTTCGCGCCCAAAATCAAGGACTTCCATTCAAATATCTGCTCTCATGCAGGCATCCCATTCGTGGACCAATCACGGCCCACGGTAGACCCAGTCATTTAGGCACTCCAGACATACTGGCACCAGTAGTGTGGATTAGGACCAGACAGTCCCAACCCGCTTCCTGGGCACACACACGTGACATGCAGAAGCCCGCAAATGAGATTGGTTTTCGCGAGAGGCTGAATGCCCAAATAAGGAAAACCTGGGTCAAGGGGAAGGCAAGGGACAAAATGGCCATAGGACAGAACAAAAGACTGTGGATCAGCCATTTTCAGACCTCACCACAGTCTTCAACCAAATGCAGTTAACGCTATGTGATCCTGTAAAAAAGTAAAACACATAAAAAGTAACCGCTGCCACCAGTTCGTCCTAGGCACACTTGTACAACCACCAAATAATCCTTCGAGGGTGCCTAGGGCCATAAAACAAAAAGGACCCCATTGCGCGGTACTGGAAGGTACATTGTGCTCTTGTTAAAAAGTTACCAAGGAATGGCAACATAGTCAAAGACTAAGGGAAACAGTTTCCCAGTACTGAGTCTGAATGACGTGTTGGTTTCTCCATAACAAGTGAACAAAAGCCCAGGGGAGTGCAGCTGAAGGCTGTGCTCCACTGGCAAAAGTCAGGATAGGATAGCCAAACAAAAGCTAAATGTTTGGGGAGGTCCACAAATGGAGGGAAAATTACACATTAATGAAATCTTTCCTAACACTGGGTGCCACCATTAATGAGAGAGAATGAGAAAGGAGAGAGAGCAGAGACCATATTAGGGGTCCATAGGACTGGAGAGGGAACAACAAAGAGGGTGTCGATTAGAATCTGTCTGGAGGAAGTTCTGATGTGGTGTTCAGCAAGACAGAGACGTGGGTTGGAGACCAGGATATGCCACCTGAATGTTTCCTTCGAGACTTTGTGGGAGGGATAGGATAGGATCTAGAGTAGTAGTTTCAGAAGATGGGAGAGATTGAGAGCACCATAGAGGGTGCGCAGAGGCAAGAAGGAAGAGTGAGAGAGGGAAAGGAGCACAGCCCATAGCCGAGCATCACAGGAGTCAACACAGGGGGATGGAGGGGGGAGGAAATCACACAGAAGGAGGCACACGGGAGGCAGCAAGCAGGCAACCACAGGGGAGTGCAAGATCAGTGTGGACGGAAGACAGTGGGAAGCGCACTGTAAACACGTAGATTAGAATTTCCTAAAAAGAGGAAAAGAGGCCTAGTTTCAACACAAGCAGCAATGCAAACAGGAAAAAGCAAACTCTCCTAGAGAGATACGAGAGATGGCCAAGCAATATTCTAGAAATAAAAAAATAACAATTGGCACCAACATGATGCTGTTTTGAATCTGCCTTTTTTCAAGGAAGCCCGTGATTGTGTGTAAACACACAGGTGAGGGTTCAATTGATTATGATAGAGGATTCTGGTTTACACCATATAGGTGTCTCCACTACTTTTACCTGTGGACCTCCTGCATGCCTCCACTCCGTCAAATATGATTCCTGGAGACACCTCTGCATAGTATCTGTCTGCACAAGAGGCCAGGGTGGCACTAACTCTTCTGAAGGCTGACTGCGCGGCTGTGGCAACATAACCAAACTGCACAAGCGTGCATGATGGAGACAGGTTATGTGAGCTCTCTTTTAGACTGTGCCAAATCACTGCCTTATCAGGCTTTCGCTGGCATTGGGCATGTCCTGTGACTCCTGTCCCTGCCTAGGGGACCCAGACCTTAGTCTGTGGCGCGCAAAGGAGTAGGGATAAGGTGATATCTTTCCTATCCTATCAGGCTAAGTAGGAGAAACAGATAAAGGAGAGGGGTCATGTAGCAGGGAGAGCAGGCTCGGTTGAAGATGTGTGGGGGGGGGGGACTTTCAACATGATGGTTGGGGCCCCCTTCTGAGAGCCAAAACAGTCTGAGGCAACCATGGGGTTCATACATTTACATACATTACAAAAATAAGCTTAATTGCCGCTGGTTATCACAAAAGCGACAGCTAACAGGACTCAAATACTAAATGTTCACTGACGAGCTACAAACCCTTCTTTGTCAGCAAGTGGTTAATGTGGATGAATCTGTGTTAGAAGGTAACGAGGTGATAACACTTCTGTATATCCAGTGGGAAGTGACAGCTGGTAGAGGCTCCAGAAAACGCAGCTTGTAATGCGAGCGCCGCAAAGCGCACATTTTAAGCCCCAGAATGAAAATAGAGAAAAAGAATATATATTTTGATTTGTTACAAGACTGCTGACTGTCAACATGGGGGAAGTTGCTGCCCCTCTCCCCCTTTCCCTCCCTCGATGATGCCCCGTTCATTTCACAAACGCAAAAGGCCCCGACACCACCTCCCATGCCCCAAGGCGGAGAGGGTTGCCAGAGTACTCTTTTTGTACGATGCGTGTACAGAATGCAGCTAGACTATAATAATTCTAGGAACCAACATTGTTGTATAGCTAATTCCGCTTTCCATACAGGGGTTTAGTAGCAGTGCACAATTAAAAAAAAACGGCAGGCGTCTTAGAAAAATGATGTCACGCTGACCCGGGCATTAGGCAAACTCTTTAGCCCACGTCACATAATGTTTTCCTCCCAGAATGCACTTCCGCGCATCTCTCGTCAATTGCAGTGACCCGCGTGTAAATCGTAGCACGTCGGGAACATTTTGGAACCTTTCACGTTTGCCCGTTACATGGAGTAGAAACCCACCAGCATTACGGGGATTGTACATTCGCAAGGATGCCGGATTGCATTTAGAGGTTTCGCTGCGTGTGCTCGCGGGCCGTTATGTTTCAGAAAAAGAGAAACACTGCATTAAAACGCCATGGACACACGGGTGGGGGCATAGGGCACAGAGCAGGACTTTAGGGGGCCACAAGCAGGGCTGCTCCTTATGAAGGCGGGAACATACATGTGGCAGGCCCGCGTCCTAAAATCTTCTTGCCCAGAGCACACGTATTAACGCCCCTTCTCTTCTGCGCCGCTGATGCTGCAAAGAAGAGCTCCATCCTGCTTCCCAGGCGGGGGCCGGTCCCTCCAACCCACGCTCTGCGGGCGGTGATTAGGGTACGTTTCCTACCTGAGCAGACGCCGCTGCCGCTCCTCTCTCTCAGAGATGCGCTGTGCCGCAGCCTCCGTGTGAATAGCGTCTGCGGGCACGGATAGCTCTCAGAGAAGCAGCTTCTGGCCGCAATAGGCTCCGCTCATTGGCTGCACTCGCCAAAGCTGTCACTGCCACCTACAGTTCTGGAGGAATACTGCTTCGATGAAAACGACCTGTGTTGTCATGATTGTCATAATACCAGTAATAGCTCAGCGGGTTGAGCGCTCGCTGCGGCAGCTCTGTTTGTCAAGGCCAACTCAGCCTTTTATTTATTTATTTTTATTTATTTTGGATTTGTAGAGCGCACTACAGGCCAAAGGCATCGAGGTGCTGTTACGGGAGACTTCAAGAAGGCTTGGTTCACTTCCCGCCTGCATGCCTGGTGAGTACCATTCCTTTTCAGACCCTCTGGGCCCGTAACTTCTGCCTGAATTTGGCCATCTTGGTGCCCCAGTCTCCTCCGAGCCCCTCCACGGCCTCTCTCATCTACCCCCACCCATGACTTCCTTGATTCTCTCATCGCCCACCTCCTACCATCCCTGATTGGCCCACCATGCCCACAACACCGGCCCTGATTGGCGCTCTCCTTAACACAGCTGGGCCTACTGACCCGCGCTTCTGGCGCCCCCCCACTGCCTGCCTGCCTGCCTGGTGAATATCGTAGCGTTTAATTACGTTAAAGTGTTCCAGGCTCTGTGTGCCTACAAACTTCATGGCATCCCCCTCCCTAGTTCCCCCGCCTCCCACCCCGCCCACTGCAACTGATTGGTTGTTTACCCTGGTCTTAACTGACCTCCCAGGGCAGCCCCTGCAGCTAAGGGCCCAGAGGCAAAGGGTGGCTCCAACAATGGCGGCTCCAAGACATGTCTGCAGGTGTCCACAGGGGAAGCCAGCAGCCAACAGACACCAACAAAAACTGTAAGTGTGGCATGGGTGGGGTGTAGAGCAATCACTCTACTCCAGAAAGCCCCTGCCACTCTACCTTACCCTCCATAACGTAGACTGCCATAGACTTACACCATGCATACTTAGAGAGATTTGTGACCAGCAGCATCAATCTATTCATGGCTGAACTGTAACTGTTGCATTGCATTACACACTAACTTACTTGCCAATGTTAACTAGTGCCACACCTTGAGAGAACTGTGAAGATTGCCCTACGTGACATCTAGATAGGATTGTGAATGTTAGCATGTGCCAGACTTAGATTGAATTAGATGGAATGCTCATCTTTAGCCTGCTTCACATCTAGATGGGTATTTTGAGGATTAGCAAGTGCCACACTCGGATGGAATAGTGAATGATAGCGGGCATCACACCTAGACATAACTGCAAGGACAGCAATGCTGATTAACTGATCCACTAACAATTTCACCCCTCTGCATACACCTCTCAAACTCTAACCAAACACAACCACAAGCCTACAAAACAACAATCCGCACAAACTTCACTACACTGCAATAACAAAACAAACCACACATAGACTTGCACAACTGCACATGAGGACTACCGACCGTAAAACACCCAAGCCCAGTCAACAGACCCACCGGGCTGAGGCTACCAACAGCACATCACTGCTCTCTTGTTGTTTTCCAGCTCATTCCCACTAACTCGCCCCCCCTTCCCTTTTTCAAAGCTCCAGGGGACCACTCCGGTGGTGATAGTGCGCGGTACAAATATCCTTTAACATTAACATTAACACTAACGTTACATTGAAAGAGGCCCAGCAGTAGACTTTCTTAGTTACAATTACAGGTGGTTGAATGAGTTCATACATAGGTAGTTACAACATTGGCATACAATACAATATCAGGTAGGTTTTATGCTACTAACATCCGGCCACATAAGGCGAGATGTAGGTATGGGAGCAGGTACAAGTGTACAGAATCATACAAATAGCCTTCCGCAAAGCTAGGTTATGTGAGAGTCAATCCTAATGTGAGTGGGTAAGAGGTTCCAATGTAATATGGCCATAGTGGGGAAACTGGTACCGCCTACCCGAACTCTCCGGGTCTTGGGAATGGAAATCCTGTTGGCATAGGCCATTCTAATGGGCCCGGATGAGGTTGGCTTAGCTATTCTTTGGACCAAGTAGTGGGGGGGGGGAAATCATGGACGCATTTAGGTGTAAGGGCGAGGGTTTTAAGGACAATTCTCTCTTAAAACAGGAAGCCAATGAACCTGCCTCCTCACCTATTCTAGGCCGAATGAGTGCAGACTTCTGCTGACTTCGGTCGAGTGATAATTGGACATAAAACGCTATATAAACAGCAAATTATGATAGTATGTTATTAGTATTTATACTGGTGCCATTTGCTTTGTTTCCAGGTGCTCAGGGCACTCTGAAATAGGGCGTTCTCCCCCTTATCATATTGCTGGAAAAAAACATTCACCCAATACATTTGCACTATACGGGGCTAAAATTGTGAATATGGCCAACTCTCCACTAACAGTTTATAATTTTCCAACAAAATGTACGCGGATGACACATAAAATCAGACCACAGTCACAGCCTGAAAAGATGTTTTGAGGCTCTAACAAGATATTCACGCATAAACCATCTAAGAATTAACCTTAAAAATGAACCATAAAATGATGTACTTTGGACCTACGAGGCTCAAACACCACATGTGTTAGCAGATTGAAGGAGCATACATAGAACAAGTGGGTACATGTATAATCAGGGGGTACTAGTCTGTGACAGACGTGGTATGATATTTTATTTGTATCGTGCTCGTACACAAGTGTTTCAAGCGCGACAAGGCAAGGGAGGGGAACAGGCGAGAACAAAAAAACGATTTTACTAGGTCCAGTGACATTGACAACGTGCGGGGAAGGGGAAAAGTGCGTTGAAGGGGGAGAGTGGAAAGTGCGGAGCAGAAGAGAACAGATAAATAATAAATAGATACAAATAAATAGATAATAGAGGCAGTAAACAGTAGTAGTGCAGCCAGCAAGTGGCAAGTGCTGTGTTAATGGCAGCAGAACTGGGTAAGTGTGATAGGTGCAGAAAAAGAAGAAGAAAATGGGCGGGGAGACTGTATGGGTACAGATAAAGTCCCCAAGTGCAAGAGGTGGCCAAGAGGCAGTGCAGGAGGGTGGCAGAGTGAGCAGGTACCTGGGCCCATGGGAACAGAGTGTGGCCTGTGCCAAAAGAGAGAAGATCAGCAGGGGAGAAGGAGAAGGGGAGCAAAGGCAGAAGCAAGGAGGAAGGTCTTGTGGTGCTTCCGGAACCGGAGGTGTTTCTCCTCAATTTTTAGAGTGGCAGTGAAGGCTGTTCCAGAGGGAGGCCCCAGCCGAAGATAGAGATCTACCCCCAGCTCGTTTCTTTAAAAAACGACTAACCTTGAGGGAGTTAGAGGGAGAGGATAGAAGAGCTTGAGAGGGGAGGGATTTGCAGAGGGACAGCTGAAGGTATTTTGGTCCCTGGCCCCAGAAAGCCTTATGGACAATGCAGAAGGTTTTGAATTTAATCCTTCCATCCACTGGGGGTCAATGGAGAGATTTCAGAGCTGGAGAGATACGATCCCAGGGCTTGAGGCCAAGGACAAGCCTTGCAGTCTTGTTCTGGATTATTTGCAGAAGGCGGAGAGTAGAGGCAGGTAGATTAAGAAAGAGGCTGTTACAATAGTCCAACCTAGAGAGAACTAGAGCTTGGAACACAGTGAGTATCTGGGGGAAGGAGAGGAAAGGTAGAGTACCTCTAAGGAGGTGCAGTAGGAAGTTTGACCTTTTAGTGACCTCAGAGATGTGGGCGGAGAAGGAAAGTGTGGAGTCAAAGATGACCCTGAAGTTCTTAGCCTCGCAGGTGGGGGTAGGAGGAGGGCCAAGAGAGGCCGGCCAGAGAGTGAGGGGAAAGGATGGTAAAGGTGAGCCAATGAGGAGGATCTCAGTCTTGCTGGCATTCAGACAAAGATCATTGGCGGCACACCAATCTTGAATGGCAGTTAGGCAATCAGAGATGAGAGAGGGAGAGGAGGTGGCAGAGGGTAGCCTGAAAATGAGTTGAGCGTCATCAGTGTAGCACTGGAAATTTGAGCAGAAAATGGCAATGCAGTGGGTGAGAGTTGCCAGGTATTGGTTAAAAAGCCAGGGCGAGAGGTTAGACCCCCGGGGAACACTACAGGTAGAGAGGAAGATAGATGATGGGTAGGAAGGACCCCAGTGGGACCTGGAAGGGTCGATCAGAGAGGAAAGAAGTCAGCCAGGCCAGCGCCTGATCAGTGATACCCAGGTTATCACAGAGACGGTTGAGCAGGATGGTATGGTTGACCGCATCGAAGGCAGAAGAGAGATCGAGTAGGATGAGGACAGAGGGAATGTTAGCATCTAGGTTGGAGAGAAGATCTTCACGGATGTTCAGGAGAGCAATTTCCATGCTTCTCGCCGCTCTGAAACCAGACTGGTGGTCATGGAGACAGCCAACAGAGTCAGCATGAAGGTTAAGCTGAGAGATGGCCTGCTTTTCCAGGAGTTTGCCCAGAAACGGAGTAATGGAGATTGGGTGATAGTTAGCCGGACAGGAAGGATCAGCTGTGGGTTTCTTGAGAATAGGATGCACAATGGAGTGCTTCAGAGGGGAGGGGAAGGATCCTAAGGCAAAGGAATGGTTGCAAAAAATGGCAAGGGCCGGAACGAGGGTGTCAATGTGGTCCTTGATGGTTTTAGAGGAACAGAGATGGACCTGTTCTGATGAGGTTTTCATGCAGCAGACCTGTCTAGCAACCTCATTTTGGGAGAAAAGAGGAAAGGAAGAGAAGGAGGGTGGGGGAGTGGTTAAAGGGGGGTAGACTGAGGCAGAATAGGAGGGAGGAGAGGGTGGACAGGAAGTCCTGGGATTTGAGATAAAGTGAGAGGTAAGGGAATTTCAGAGAGCCTGGGATACAAGAGGAGGGGAAGAGACGTGTCCCTTATTAAAAGATTCAGTAGGAAATCGGCCAGAAGAATTAATGAAAGTGTACAGACAAAGCCTCGTATCTGCCATAGAGTAGGGCCTTCAGGCGGTCCTTGAACCACAGCAGATGGCTGCCAACTGGGGGAGAATCTGAGAACCTTAATGAGTGGCTACAGGCAATGGAAAAACCCAAGAACCTTAAGGGGCGGCTATGCCCTCTTAGGGAACTGAAGAGGATTAAGGGATGGTGGCTGTGCCCTGTGGAAGATGTTGAGAATCTTAATGGATCACTGCACAATGTGTGCGAGCTTGAGAACTTTTGCCAAGTTGTGTAATTATCAAAAGAAAACACAAGGATTGAAAATGTTTCCTGTACAATAGACGATGGCATGTTTAAGACAGCAAATTGCCAGGGCCTCTCAGTCACTACTATAGCCATCAGTTTCCCAACCAAATGCACCACAAAACCACTCTGCTCCACCTTTCAGTGTCTGACATGCACCAGGCAACAAATCATTCTCATCATCTAACTGGTGTATTGACTATTGGTAGATTGTATTCCAGAGTCGTCTGCAATGAGGCGACTGTTCATTTCATATAAGTCAACAGTTCAACATGAGACACTGCCAGGCTGCTCCTGTGGTTAGAGACAATAGTCCAGATCGCACCAACAACTCTCTTAGACTGCACACTTGTGAGGGGTGCAGCATTTTAATTTAACAGCACGTTACACAAGTGCTGCTGACCAGATGTGCCTTTTGCATGTACCAGTACTTTAATGTGACATAATTCCTTCCCGCAGGTGGAGAGTCCAATAAATAGGCTTCAAGCATCTCTACGGTCTGTTCCTGGTGATGATCTATCTGTCTTCAAGATGCACGAGTCACTGAAGAGAGTGTCCCACATGCTGCACCTATTCTGCTCACAAAGCTTTTACGAGTGGTCCACGATATACTTGGCAATGATGGTGCTACTCTTGAGCTTAGCATTCCCGGTGTCTACAGCAGCATGTGGGCCAGTTGCTGTGCGTCCTGCTGCCTGCATTCTTTCCCCAATATTATTATTATTATTATTTTATTATTATTATTATTAGGGTATTTATTTAGCACTTTACAATCATAGGGGGAAGAATAAGATTAGGGAGAATAGAAACAATGGAGTTGGGATCTAACTACAGGAGAGAAAGAACAATAGTCAGAAATGGAGCCACAAGTTACCTGGAGAGGAAACAATGGGGATTAGATCAACGAGTCTCGGGTAAGGTGAAGAGTGGACAATGTAGGGACCTAGATGTTAAAGAGGAGCCATTCCTTGAAGAGGAGGGTCTTGAGTTCCTTCCTGAACTGTAGAAGCGAGGGGGAAGAGTCAGTTGTTGATGTGGAGGAGCTTCCAGAGTCTTGGGGCATTAACAGAGAAGGCCTGTTGTAAAGACTGGAGGCGGGTATCTGTACTTCTGCCCTTTATTTGGTTAGGGTAGAGGCACAGAGCACCCCAGCCAAGATTCTCTATATGGTAGCTTGGATGAGCAATCGAGGCTTGAGCTCTCAGTAGGTGATGTAGGTTGGTTCTTAATTACAGTGTGTCGACAAGCCCCACAAAGGAATCTCCACACAGTATGTTAGGTGATAATACAGCTTCTTTATATAAAATAAAGCTCAGATAAATATATGCACTTAAATAATACACTTTGTACTCAGACAATTTTATTCAAATAATGGCAAAAATATATATACTCTATGTGGTACCACACAATACTTAAATTCATTAATAATGCACCAACTGCTGTCAGTTTTTAAAAAGTATAGCAATCGTAAGCAAGGAGTAACTACATCGAGCAAGGAAGAAAGGTAGGTTTGTTTCATAACATTGGCAGGATACTTTCTTAAGACTTAAATAGTGATACTGTGTGAGGATCCCCCACCTGGGCAACCTGAAAAAGAAAAGTCATGGGGTGCTTTATCTTGTCTATTGCAGCCCAGTGAAAATAAGTACAATAACACTCTGCTTTTCTTTTTCTACGTTCCACTACCTCAAAGTACCTGAGGTGCCACAGGAGAACAAGATTCAAGACCACTCTGGACACCTTGATGATTCCTGAGGCTGGAAGACGCTCTTCCTCGTCACAATACCTTTGGTGCCTTGGCAGACGAAGAAGTGGAGGTTCTTGGTTTCACTTTACGGGACCCCCTTGAGGATGGACCCCCTTTGCAAGAAGGAGTTGCTGGGATGCCGAGGCCAAGAGAAAAAGAGGAACCAGAGTAGTGTCGTAAATTCAGCACTTTCGGTTTTCGTGGTGTTCTCCGTTGGCAGCCCGTTACTCCGGCTGTGGATGTTCCGCAAAGGTGAAACTTGCGGTGGACTCTGAAGGCCTGGCTGAAGAGGACAAGACCATTGGGGACCTTGGATGCCTTTCAGGGACGAAGGGTGCAGTGGCAGAAGTAGGTGTCGGGCTTCAGGATTTTGCTGTTTACCAACCTTTGGATCTTTGGTGCTTGCAGCACAGATTTCTGGATGGCTTCTGATGACCTGGACTTGACCACTGGACTGGACTATGAACCCTCACCAAGCCTGGACCATCGCCATGTCTTCTTCAGATTTTGGTGGCGGGAAACCCACCGGCAGATCTTCCTCTGCACACAGCAAACTGGAATCTTTGTTGGTGGGAAAAAGTAGTCAGATGTCATGTCAGGGATGTCCCTTGAAACATTCTTTGATCAGATGGAATCTTTGCAGCTCCAGATGTCAAGCAGCACTATGCCAGGGTATCCCCTCTTCTGGGTGATACGTAGCAATTGTGGCTTCAAGCAGTCATGAACACTCCTCTGGATCTGGGCATCAAAATATTTTGGATTGAGATGTCCACGCACTTCTCTTCTGGACTCACGAAGACCCCTTCTCCGGATGGCAAGCACACAGGACTGTCTTCCCTGTACTTCTGATGAAGAGGAGTAGGTGCACGATAGTCCCTCATAGATCGAGAAGAGGCTGCCTTATTAGGTTCTCTCTTGATTCTGTCCTTGGGTCTGCTCAGCAGTCTTCGGATTCTTTGAAGACATGCAGCTGCAGACTCCTTTCTCCAACTGGACACAGGATTCAAGCTTCAGGTTTCAGCTTCAGAACAAATTGGTGAGTGACGAGTCCTTAGTTATACACATTTGTCACCCATTCCCTCAGGCCGAGCCAGGATCAGTCAGCCAATCATTCACAAGTGCACTCATGCAGGCAGGTAGCCAATGAGTCTCACAGGCATTCAGGCCATTCACCCAAACCAGACTACCATAATACATAATGTGGATTTGAGTAAGCACACTGCCTTTCAGAACACTACACTGCATTCACTCCGGTTTCAGTCAGGGCTTGCGCAGGCATCGTGTCACACAAACAAGAACCAGACACCCACAACACAGAATGTGAGTTGACATCAGACTCCATTCATACAGGTCCCAGCCCAAGGGCGTACCCACAACACACAGCCCCTGGGAAGGCTCTAGTCAGTTTGACAGAAGGTAGCCCCAGAGTCGTATATGGTCTTTCCACCCAGCAGCCAGTCAGGAAAAAAGGACAGATTCAGGGCTTCCCAGGACTTTGGGAAACAAGGTGTTTAGGCAATACTAACCAAGAGGCTACAGTGGCCATCTTGCCTTTGTCCAGGAATCTACTGATTTGTATGGCAGGGCCTGAGTGTCCCAAAAATGGAGGAGACTCAGAGCCACTGTCAAGTTAGCATGTAGCTGCCACCAGCCCATACCCTGCTCTATGAGCAACACATAGGTGCCCCAAAACGCACATAAGGGGTACACTGGTGAATCCCCACCGAGGGGTGCCATAAGGGTATCCCCTGCGTGTTGTTCACCAAAATGAAAACTGAAAACCTGCACTGCCAGAGGTCCAGGCTGGACCCTCATGGCAGATAACATACAGAAAACATGCACAGAGAAATGGTAGGACAACGACTAGAAGGCCCTGTTCTTCCAAAAGACTTTTCAAGCATCACACCCATCTAATGGTTTTTTCCTTCCTGCACCTGCCGAGTTCAAGTCTGCACATATCTTTACTTCTGATGGATCGTAGGCCTCCGGAGATGCTGAGTTTCTCAGTGATGTAGCTTGGCGAACTCAGGATGACAGCCTTGCAGATGATACGGCTTGCAGCAGGAGCCAGTGCAGTTTGAGGAGGGTTAGGGTGATGTGGTCAAATTAGCTGAGTCCTATGACGAGTCATGCTGCAACATGAAGGACACATCTCAGGGGAGCCAGGGTAGTTTCTAGGTATACAGTATACCATATTTCAAGGAGTTCTGTAATCAGATAATTCTTAATGAGATTAAATTCTGAAAAATTCTGAAATGAAGCATCATTTTTAAATATTACTTTTTTAATCAACAAAAAAATAAAACAATTAAGATTCAGAGCTCGACGCATTTCGGGCAAAGCCCTTCCTCAGGAGCAAGTATCTCTTGCGATAGGTATTTCTTCACTTTCTATGTGATATCGAAAGGATAAGTACAAACATTCAAGTCAATAAATCTGGTCTATTATACATTTGTCATGTTTAAACAATATTAGTAGAGCACACTCATTGTCGAGGATTGCCCCCTTTAATCATCTGGTTGAAATGTTAGAAGAAAGTTCAATCTGTTCTGGTCTTATAAACGGTGATATTCTTGAACATTCAGAACTGTGCCTGGTAAGAATAGTCAAAAGGTGACTGCTGTACATGGCTAAAGTGCAACAGCAGCGTGTAAAAAATCTATAATGAAAAACCCAGTTAACTACCTGGTCTCCTAGTGCAGACTAACTCTCTATTTCCGAGTGTGACAGTTAAAGTTATATGTGAAGGTGATGAGGATCAATTAGTTCCTTCAAAGTAAAAGAACTGGAATAGTGGACGGGCCACTAATGTCGTAATATTTACCTGTGTAGTCTTTGTACTGGTAATTGGATGCAGAAAAGTCGAGGTCGTCTTATCAGGTTAGCATCTATAAAGTTAAGTGTTAGGAAGTTGTGAGGCGGACTGCTTCAATGTGTATCCCAGAAAGTGATAAAAACAAACGGTGTTCAGTCTTAACCTGCCATAGTCGCAATTGTGTTCACTCGCAGAACATGAGTGTTCCAAAATGGCCGCTTCTTGTTATCTGTCACGGGCGCGTGACGTCAGAGCGCCATCACGTCACTGTAACATGGGTAAACATACGATCTAAACGTACAGTCAGTCATTCTATTGTGGTTGGGGTATCTACTCGAAATAATGAAACCGTTCAATGCGTAACAGTGTTGAATCAATGTGATAGCCTAATAGGAATTGTCTAAAAAGAATCTATGGAATAAAATATATAGGTACAAATGATAGATAATAGGTATAAGTGGTAAAAAAGTTATGTGCTTGGTATTCACCCAGATGTTAAAACAAGGCATATCCAAGGCAATGGGCCTCATTACGGGTCCGGTAGTAATCCTGCCGGTGCTACCGGTGGGTTGCCGCCGCACCCGTGAATATTTACTGGCGCCTGACTTCCTGGTGCCACCGGGAGATTACAACCCCACCAGCCTGGGAAGTCAGGCGCCGGTAAAATGTAAGTCCTCAATGCAAATTGCGGCACCGTAATTAGCACCAAGGTCCCTTTGCAGGTCCCTACTTTAACGGCTGGTCTACACCAGCCGTTAAGGTCGGGTCCCGCAAAGGGACCTCGTAATTAGGTGCTAATAGGTTAACGGCGCTGCAGCCTTTTACGGCGCTGCTAATCCATTACCGTCTGGGTCGTAATGAGGCCCACTGACTCAAGGTTTTTGGTTAAAAAGTAAAACTACATTTATTTTTAGACCATTTGTACCAAAACACTTCCCTTCTATTAAATTAAAAGCACACGTAAAATACACTACACACAACCAATTCCCCTTGTGCAGAACAATTCAATGTAAGTACCTTTGGTTTTGACAGACCGGTGTTATAAACAAAAGATGTTACCGGGGGTACATATGCGATCACTTTTTGACAGTAATGACAGTTCGGTCTTACTAAAGATAAGCGTACCTGCGGGAATAAATGTTACTGGAGTTAGAACACACTTAGCACATGAATTAACACAAGAGGGTTGGGGTCAAAAATCATAGGCAATACTTTTGTCAGGGCAGATAGAATCAGGAGGCACTTTCTAACACTAAGATAAAAGTCAATAGGCCTGCGCCAGTGTCAATGGGACATGGGTCCTGTTGTCGAGGATCAGAAGGTTAGCTCGGTTCAAGATTCGAGGTTGCCAGGAGTACTTGGATATTGTCAAAAAGATAAGCAAAAGTTATAAGAGGGAAGGAAGACACGGGCAAGCCTTGGTTGAGGAGAAAAGGGTTCATCCCTATTCCTCGGATCGAACACAGTACCTTATTTGGTTGAAGCAAGCTGGTGCCACAGCAGTTGTTCCTGGTAGTTCCTGCAGACTCACGGTTCCTGGAGCTTCAGTCCAGGTGACAAGAAGGCGGACGTCTGGAGCGATCTGCACTAACCAGGGATGAAGCCAGCAGCAGCGATACAACAGCGAATAAAAGATGTACTCCTTTAAATCAGGTGAGGCTCTTCAGATGGCTATCCAGACCACTACATCAGGGTGCAGTGATTTCGACCAAGAAGAGGAGCCTCTGGCTGATGAAGGTGAGCTGGTTGATCCTACCAGGCTCAAGGGAAGAAGACTCCGGACTGGATCTTCTCTTGTTGTTGAAGGGTAGATAGCTCAAGACTGCAGCAGGGCTTCACCGGGACTCGGTAGTTGCAGCAGCCATCTTCTTCTCCACTTCTCTTCAGTTCCTTGCCGTTCCAGTGGCAACTCTGACTTCCAGCCCAAGAGTCCTGCCTTTAAAGCGAAAATCCCCCATTCTCACAGCCTGGCTGTCAATCACACAGCAGGGGGTTGTCCAGCCCGTACACCCCCTCCAGCCAATGGACACAAAGTGCGACTTGGGTCTCCAAGGAGACCCTGTGCAGGGGGTGACTACACCCCTCCCTCACATTCAGCCCACCTAGACACCCAGGCGCTAAAAGGAGGGCTTCTTCAGAGAAGCCCGCCAAAAGACAGTGAACAAAGAAGGCAAACCTGGTTTGCCGCGCAAAGTAAAACACAAGAAAGAAATGTCAACTAAACCCGACCGGAGCCAAATTAAAAAGTATTTGGTCAAGCGGGTATATGTTCGAGGATAATATAATAGCCTAAAACAGTACCACGTTTATATAGTATAATCGCGGTAGATAAGTTATGGTACATACCACTGCCACCAGCCAAGTCTAAATGTTAAGAGAGCAAAACTAAGCTCAAAGAGGCACAGACAAAAATGAGTAGGAATTAACCCCTTCCAATAATCCATGTAAGATGGGGTGTATTGGGTCTGCTGTTTAAATTACTATATAAAGTTAATGGCAACTTTACCTGTTTCTGGGGAACAGTAGTCAGCCCCAGAAAAATGGAGTCATTGGGAAGTCTAAGAGACAACCCTGTGTTACTGTACTGAAGGTGCTGTGTAACACACACAACAAGTTGGGCTCATGGAGTGCTGTGCTCCAGAGCCCAAGATCACACAACAAGTAGAAATACACATGGCAAAACACATGTAAGAGGGGGAAAAAGATTCACACTCTTACCAAATGGAAAAAATAAATTCCAGAAATCCAGCAAAGCTGCTGGGGGACTCACTAGGTAAGGGAAATTAGCCATGGAATGAGAATTCTCCCTAACACAATTAATTGATGCAGTGTATTTCTGGTATGGTAAACCCAGCTAAAAGGAGGGCAAAGTTTGAGGGTTTGTTTGTTTGTTTTATTCACTTATAATGCGCAACAGACCCGAAGGTAGCTGGGCGCAGCAGTACAGAAAATGCGAAGCTTAAGTTACAGGGTAGGGTTATGGGTTGCATACAGAGTACAAAATACAAAATACAATATATCACAGTTAGGCATCAATTGCAATTTACACACAAAATACACGCAAAATGAGTACAAAGTACACTAAGGACAGTATATACACAGGCACTAGATGGACGTTAGTTCATCGGCCAGGTGGGCAGAGTGAGGAGGTCCATAAGATCAAGGAGAACAGGATAGTGATGTGTATGTGCTAGGGTTGCGTGAGGATAAGTGGGAGCTAATGGGTTAATCATTGGCAGACCTCAGCAGATTAATGTCAGATTAGGGTCACAGTGACCACTTCTTTCACACCCTTACAATTGCTGATGAGGCATGGGACCATGGGGTCAAGGAAATCTGTAAGCAGGAAATGTGTATTGTCTTGACAATTATCAGTGCTTAATTTGTAAAGAAACAAGTGCCGAGGCCAATTCTTAGGAGGGCTTTTGTGCTGTGCCATCACTACTAAAATCCTCCCAGCCCCCTCGGCAACAGTCCTGAATTGATTGTGATTTGTTTGACTTGGAATTTTGTGAGCATATGACAATATGTTATCTATTTGTGATAGTCTGAGTGTGAACCAGGGTACCCATTAGCTCCTCCCACACGGATAAAAGGCGGAACATGGAGACACACTGAGCAAGTTGAAACATGAGAAGGAGCAGATCTTCCGGGGTGAAGGTGAACCCACTGGAGCCGGACGACCAATCGAGGGATCAGAGCGAAGGGTAGGGAAACCCTGAAGATTCCTGCAGGAGATCATTGCCTCAGGGAAACTGGGAACGATACACAGATAAAGCCAAATCCCAGGCAAGAAGAAGCCTGCATTGGGTGTGTTTCAAGGATACAAGAGACCCTCATGGCTGGACGGCATAGTTGGGGAGCCAAGGCCAAGCCTATCGTATTAACCTTGACTCGTGAATCAAAGCCTCAGAGACAAGAAAGGAATGCACACAACCGGTGAGTTCGCGAAACACATGAAAGATTGGTTTGTGTCAGGGAAAGATTGAAGCCGCAACAGTGTATCTCACGATTGAAGATTGAGCGTGTGCTGAAGAAACGCAAAAGAAAGCAAATTAACTTTATCATTACTGATAACTGTGAAGCAAGTGATACAGAGTAGCGGAGTGGTCCGGCGAAAGGAAATAGCCCACTCGAAAGGCTCCACAAAATATTTGATGTCTTGTTATAAAGCGACGAAGTGAATGAACTCTGGAATGCAGAATGGTCAAGATTAATCCTGTCGAAAGGGGAAGTTAAAAGGTGATTGCTTTAGGAGAAACATGTCTTTGAACTTTTCTGATTGTGTTATGGAACTACCAAAGACCAAGAGACACTGGGTCAAATAACATACGTCAGAGCTGAAGTGGAAGTCGAAGTGGTCTTGCGGCAGTCTATGGAAAAGGCCTTACACATTCAAAAGTTTTCAACATCACTGAAAGGTCCGAGCCCGACTGAGAGAGAATGGAAACAGGAAATAAGTTAGGGGAAGGGAACCCCTAACGAATGTGAATGAAGCTTGGGGGAAGGAAACCCCTGTAAGTACTGTGATTGCGTGGTCTGAGCCTGGCTGAGGGAGATCTATGTTGAATCAGGTACTTTATGTTGAGCGGTCCAAGCCAGACTGAGGGAGACCTATGTGAAATGTTGATGTCTTGAGAGGTCGGAGCCCGACAGAACGAGACATACTTGAACTTTTGATGAACTGTGAAAGATGCATGGCGAACTGGAAATAAGTGACTTTAACGTGGAAGGCCAAGTGGGCCTCGACCTACGTTTTGAATGTACTTTTTTACATATACTGAGCCAGAGCATGTCACCCTTTCTATGGCGGCCGCCTTACTCCGTAATGTCCAACGTGGGGAGGAGAGCTGACTCAGCCACCTTGATCCTTTATGTTATAGCCATGGCTTTCCTTTGCATACACATTCCCCTTTTATCAGTTCAGTATAAGAGACAGGGCAGGCATTCGGTTTTGTTAGTAGAGGCCATTTTGTTTTAACATAGACTGACTAGGACTGTGTTTTCTTTATTATTTGATGGTAGAGACTACTCTCATCATAGCTATAGGGCAAAGTAGGAGTTGTTCCAAACCCCAAGAATTTAATATAGGTTTTGAAACTTGTAGCTCTTGTGTCAGTGTCATACTTGTGATACCATGCCTCCCTTACAGTGGCAAATCCTTGGGCAGAGGCTACAGGGGCTTCTCTTCATCCTTCTATCTCTGCTTCACTCACTGTGTCCTTCCCCTATGACTTATAAAGCACTCTTGTTTCCCAAAGCTAGAACTGCACTCAATAAATACCTTAAGAATAATAATAATAATATTATTGAAGATTACTGGGATTCGCAATTGAGAGCCGAATAAAGGAGGGACACCTAAAAGCTACTGGTGCAAAAGGAGGAAGATATAAGAGCATGGGTAAGACTAGGAAAGTAGCAATGCACGTGGCAGCAGTGCACACCAACTTTTCTGACTGCTAGGCACCTATTTAGCCCTTGCCTCTTATACTGGCCTTCAGGTGCTGGGGAATCGGGCATAGTAACTACCTGGGGTTGTCATTGCTCCCAGTAACGGATGACCGGCCTAGCGTCAGTATGTTGCAAGAGAGAACATGCAAATAAAGGTGCAGGATGAGGGTCGGGAGATTGAAAATGAGGGATCGCAAATGTGATTGAAATACATTCAGGTAGGGAGAAAGACAAAAGCCTCACTTCCCGGAAGTGAAAGTGAGAGACGGGTGCCTTCAGAATGAAATGACCTCAGTGGGAGCAAAACTCATTTCCATTAGAGATAGGGATGCCAGTGAAACGTCCACACATGCCGAGTGAGGCAGAAACTGAATGAAAACAAGCATTGCCAAAGCCAATAGTTTTGACATTTGTTAATTGCATTTTACATTTATGTCAACCACGAGTGCCCAGCGCATAATAGGCAATACTATTGTGGGGAAGAAGCAGTTAGGGTATACAGCAAGTTTTCTCTTTCAATCTGACAGCATGAGTTGTGAAACAAGAAAAGGACTACAAAATGACAATGCCTATAGCAGTGACAACTCCCACTTGCAACTTCTTCAGCACCGGCGTCCCCCGGTAATATAGCCAGCACTAAAGCACAAGAATATACATCATACATATACACAAACACACAATACATATCCACCTAAGCTTCTTATACCCATACTTACCCATGCCAACTCGACAGCTTGCAAATGAAGGAACACGATGTTCACGATGTAGGAAAGAGGATGTGCAGATATATATGTATATATGTCGAATTTTGTCGCACTTAGGTGGGGAAAATAACCTTGCATTTTTTAAAGTCTCTGATGCTAATCCTTGAAGAGAACTGTATATGAAAAACAAGGTACATCCTGACCAACTGAACTTGTGTTTTCTTTTAAGCTTAAGAGGGGACTGAGCTTGGGGACGGGAACCCTGAGTGGCCTATCAAAGTGGAATCTTGACTGTTTTGTGTTACTGAAGGAACTGAAGCTTGGGGAAGGGAACACCAATGCATTAAAGACACTGGGCCTCATTACGAGAACGGAGGCAGCCATGGAGCTATTAGCGCCATGGCTGCCTTTGTTCTGGGCTCCATTACCGTTTCCTGCAATGGGGACTTAGCGGGTTACTCCGAGATAGGAGGACCCGGTAAGTCCTCCATTCAGGAACCCATCCCCATTCCGATTTGAGCCCCCACAGGGACCCGTAAGGGGACCCGTAAGGTACGTTTGGACAGTAACGGGACCCTTAAGGTACGTTTGGTCAGACTAAACGTACCTTACAGGTCCCGTTAGGGGACCAGGGCGCAAATAACGGGCTTGCCATTCGCGAGCCCGTTATTTGCGCCCTCCCCATTTCCATTGAGCCCTATGGGGGCTCAAATGGGAATGGGGAATGGCATTTTCAATGGGGACTTACCGGTCCCGCAAAGGTCGGACTACACCGGTAAGTCCACATTGAACTACACCGGTGCCGGACTCGTTATTGGTGGCAGTCATGGCGCAAATAGTGCCACGACTACCACCAATCTCGGATGAGGCCATTTGTCAAAGAATGAGGGCAAGCATAGGTTTAGACACAGATGGACTTTTATTTTGGACTTCTAGACTTCGACGGCCCTCAGAAACATCAGTTAAGGGAATCATCCCTTTAGATAGATAGATAAGTTGGCTTTATAAATACGTAGTGCGTGCTCAACTGGATGCCCATCCACTCTACTGCCATAACGCAGTATAGAGCCATTAACCTGGGTGAATTTACTGGCCTGAGACTCAATATGCATACGCCACTCAAGGCCTTTTGAAAATGTCACACCCAAGTATGAAAAAGAGCTAACCCATTGCATGACATGTCCTTCGGCCATCTCTTTAGTGTTAGGGCCAGATAGGCATTACATCAACCCAGAAACTTAAACAAATAAAGTTTTATTTTGAGTCTGTGCTTCTCATGATACCATGCCAGTTTCACACTATGCAGCATCATTTGACACAGTGTTATTGATTGGACAGACCCCATGTGTTTTTCTGCTGAATTCAGATCTATAGTCTATGGCCAAGGAGCTGAGTTTTTACAAGCTAAGTTCCTTCGCTACTCTCCTGGACGTGATCTACGCTCTTCCTCTACCAACATTGTCACTGTTCCTAGCTTTAACCGCGAGAGGGTTGGCGGCAGGGCTTTTTCCATTGCCGCTGCAAAACTCTGGAATAGTCTGCCTCCATCACTTAGAAGTACCCCTAACCATCTGGGGTTCAGAAGAGCTCTTAAGATCTTATTCTGGCTTCCTTGTTTCTTATGTACTGGTTGTTTCCTCTGTAAGCCGCTTTCCCTCGCCAGCGCCATGATGCCCTTGGGCGAACGTACGCTATACAAATTCAATCAACATAACATAACATATAGTCCGTTTTCTGTTCAGACAAATGGTTCAGAAATCGTAACTAATAGTTTCATTATTGTAACTAATAATTTATTTCCGTTTTTTCACTTTGAATATATAAATGTAAAGTTGCTTTCATTCTGTATATTTTAGATGAATTGCGTGTGTGTGACGTGACCTTTTATCAACAGAAACCATACATTTTGAGAAAAGCATCCTGTTGAATAAAGGATCATTTTATTATGCAGCCTAATGGAACATGCAGGGGTCTTGGTGGAACATAATCCTCTGCAACATTACGGGTCCATGAAATTGCATTTACTTGTGACCAGGCACTCAATTGCAGGGTGGTCTTACAGCTTTGATTAATAAAAAATAGAAAAACAAGATCTGTGGATATGATTTTCCTTGGCAACATGCTTGTATTTAAATGTATTTCTTGTAGTTTAGAAACAGGGCCTATTGTCTTTTTTAAAGATGGATGCTCTGCTCATATTCATGATGTAAGTAGCATATTAATGGGTCTGGAAAGCCGGCTTTACAAACAGCTTAACTGGTACTTGTTTCTGCATCATTTGTACATGTTCACTCATTTAAAGTTCACGATAGATTGATTGTGAAGTGTAAAAGTAAAATATTCTATATGAGATAGTTTTACTTGTAATAGCAATCAAACAATCTGTTCGTCTGTCCGTAGATACAATTATGCCGCAGTTTCGAGTACACATTCTAAAGTTGAACATAACTTTGCATTCAATCCTTGTTCTTATCTTATAGGCCACTACCTTTGCCAAAACACATCTTAGATTTGCCTAGGCATAGGATAAAACATGTACTGTTACATTAGCTTCAATCTAATACAATCTAATCTGTGTTAGATTATGAGGGAGACCCTTCCCCCATTCATTTCTGTGTACTAGTACTACCTCCCTTAAGAACAGGGATGCAGGGGAATCATGTCCCCCCTTTGTTTACCTTAAGTGAATTGTACGCATAGCAATGTTTACCAGGAAGGCTGGTTGCAGGGATACCTGCGTTTTTGCATTCTTATCTGCAATCCTGTGCACTTTAACCCTATTTTTACCCCATGGTAGACAGTTTGTTCTTTTTTTATTTTATATTTTGTTTAAGCAATCCCTTTACATTTTATTCCTTCTGAAATAACACAACACATATAATTTCCATCTACACATAAATATCACTTATAGTACCACCCTAATACATTTATTTTCATATCTATCCAATTACAATTCAATTCATGACTATACCAACAGTAATACATAATCTCACCACAATTCCTTCCTAGTGATCAGATATAGTCAATTGGAAAATAATTGTATGCTCTATATATCTATATACTCAAACCAAACCACATCCATGAGTATTTATTTCCACAAACTCAGCCATAGTCTCCCAGCCTAATACATTGCATTTACTGTTGGGAAAATAATTTAAAAAACCACACACTCTGCAGTTCTTCACATTGTACCACAAGATGAAACAAGCTCTCCAAGTGATGACCATTATTGAAAACCTAACATGTTCACTTCTCACACACTATTTTCTTCCAGGCGCCCGTGATTTCAAATGTATTTATCGGATCATATTGCCTCCACAAATGTGTTTATCTTTTCCCTGCACCGGGGAAGATTTCGGTATATTTGGAGGTAGACATGATTCCACAGACTGACATTTAGATAAAGCTACCAGCAAATCAGCAATATTTAAGCTGAATGGCAGAGGAACTAAAACACAGCCTTGCTTTCAGGTAGGGCTTTCCTGCTCCAAATACCATTACTCTTCCAAAAGGGCGGATTGCAAATCTGAATCTCGTTACTAATTGTCTGGTGGTAGACTCCGAGAAAAAGCAGGTAGCCTTGCATCTGACCATAAGATGTAATTGTTGCAATACACGAGATTTGTCATCCAATTCAATTCAGAACCTTTCCTAATGTCCTGAAGTATTGCCATGAGGCTGGTACAGACCTTTTTTCTAAGTCTGTCTCTGGTTTTAAGAACAAGGAGGGACAATGATCCAAGGACTAGGGACGTTATTCTCAGATACAACACTTAATGAGCCGAATGATCAAGCTCTTGAGAGAGCAACATATAGTTGCCTGTGCCCGAATGCAGGTTTCGGGAGGTATAGGCAGATTCTGTCAAATGTCTGCCACTGTGACTTATTAATGCTAAAAGGTCTAGGAAAGTGTCTTCTTTTGAATTTGAAAGAAATCATTTGTATCAGATGTATCAGATGGAGTGAGAGGTATGCACGGTATAAGAATTGTATCTAAATGTAATCCATCGGTTAAACTGGCCTGTTTGATGTGTCTTTGGTGACGCGCAATTATCAACCTCGTTCCGTTGCAGAGTCCCTGTGATGGCAGAGGATTTTTTTTAGGATTTTTCTTTCTGAAGTTGCACATTTTTATCTTAGTATACATTTAGTTTAAAATTCAACACACTCATTCTATTCACAGAATTCATCAAAGTGTAACACCCCTGCAATCCCTAATCCTGAAGTGCACATATAGGCTTATGTGTAATGTGAGATAAGCACAATAGAAGCATTTAAAGCAGACAACAATTTCAATTAATGAACCGCAGAAACCCAAAAGGTAAACGATTATATATTATATAATTTGAAGGTTGCTTTACTGAAATGAAGATATTGCCAAAATAAAAATACCAAATACCAACATTTTAAATAAAACATCCTTTTTCTTACAGGGGAAATCAATCAAAATCAAATACAACAACAAATGGTTATTAAGGATATAGAAATTGAGAAACCACTAAGTTGAGTACAACTAGATCGAATAGTAAGTATAATGTAAGAATATGGCCTCGGGGCTCCAGCAAAGTGCCACATCAGGGTCGCCGAGCCACTCGATCCCAATCCTACTATCTGTTCCTCTCCTCCGGATCCCATGGCATGGAGCGGATGGCCGGTGTTGGGGGCCCGCCCTGGATCACCGGGCGGGCCTCTGCATGTGTCGAGAGCACCCACACAGACCAGCAGTGCTGCGCTCACGCAGCAAACAAAGGATCAGGGATCAGCCTGTTCATCCCCGGGCACCGGAGCCATCCCCGTGGCTGGGGTCATCCAGCTCACGGCAGCCCCGGCTCTGGGGGCACCCAGGCCGGGGTTGCCTCATTCAGCCATGGTCGCATGGCCAGACCAGTTGGAGGGCGGCGTTGCTGCTTGCAGGGGTGCCATCCTCGTGCAGGGCCCCGTCCGTGGGCCTACTGCATGCGGTGCTGCATCAGCAGGGTGCACCAAGGAACAACACCAGAGTCAGGTTTGCATCGACTGACGAGCCGGAAATGGCCCGTCCCTTTTATTTGTTTGGTCACATGGTTCCCACATGTGACCAGGACAACAACACTGGGAGATACCATGTCTCCCAACAGGGGTGACATGCAACACTCCTCCTTTTTTATAACAACAAAATAAATGGAACGCCACAGCATAATACACAAACTAACACTACAAACCATAAATCCCACACACCCACACCCTTTATTAACCTGGGTGAGTGGGTCCCATAACCCTGAACGGCACTAATGAGGGCTCCTGGAACCACATAATGCATTCCACCTATGCAGACATACACTTCTTTACATTGCCCACTGACAGGGCCATTTTAAGTAAGTCCAAGTCTGCCGGCTCCCAGCCTTCATGGCAATGTCTACGGTGTCCATCTTGAGCACCCATGGAGTAGCAGGAAACCAGTTTGCATCCTCACCAATGTTCATTTAGGACAGTCAGACCACAGTCAAAAAGGCCGGCAAAGTCTCACCTGGGAGGCCCAGGGGCCACATCGGCAGAGTCCACAATCTGGGGGGGGGCAACTGTGATGGAGTTCTGGCACCATGGCGGTAGGCCACTCATTACACTTCCTCTCCCTCATGGGGGCGGGTAACGGGAAGACACCGGTGGCAAGGTGCCTGAGCTGCAGGCCTAGGAGAACGCACAAAACACCAACAAGAGCTGCCACACATCCCTTTCCATTCTCAATGCACTGTGGGCTGCTGGCAAGATGACAGAGGTTCAGTGCTATTAACCTGGCCTTCTTTCTTGTTGCGTGAGGCCACAGGGCATTCTGCCTTCCTTCTTCAGGGTACACACTGCTTGCCTGCCCACATGTTCATTTGGATGCCTCACCACCCCACTTGATGTTGGCCTCGCTTTCTCATGATGGCAGATGGAGGAGGTGCTGCAGGCATTCATGTTCCCATTACCCTCACCCACCATGATAATACGGGCTGGGTATCTGCAGTACTACTGTGAGGCAGGGTAATCCTCGTGCCCCCTTTCTTTGTTGCTTGGGGGGCTGCATCCCACTATTGTCCAATGTGTTTTTTTTTCCACCGCCACGGGCCGGGATTGCCTAGGCCATGCCCCCTTCTCTTCACGGCAGAGGCACCGTGTCACACAGCTTATTGCAGCGACCGCCGCCTCCTTTGATTCTTTGTGTGGCAGATGGGCACACACGGCACACACACCTTTCTCCCCCACTATGGCCCGCCGTGGGCCACAGTGACCCTGTTCTTCCTCCATTTTATTGTTTTCTGTTAACTGGATTTTTATCTTCCCCCTGCTCCGGTCCGGAGCACACTTCTTTTCACCACCAGGCCTGGGATCATAGTGGGGGGGCTCCGGCAGTTATCTCTCTGCTCCAGCTGGAGCACTGTAGCCACGCTCCCGACTGGAGCACTTCTCATGTCACCGCCGGGCCCAGGATATCTTGAGGGCTCAGGCGGTGGCACCACTCGGGACAGTGTTGCCACTTGTAGTTGCAGGCCCTCACCTCCTTCACCCCGGAACGCAGCAACGGGCCTTTGACCATGCGGTAGAGAGCCGTTCAGGATCTTCTTTGTCCTTCCCGCCACGGGGCTGGAGCACCGCTCTCTATGATGCAGCTCCTTGAAGTTGGCAGGCATGCAGGGTGGGGGCTGAGCACCGGCTCCCCATATCGCGGCCGAATCCGCTTATGGATCGGGGCCGCTTCAGCTGTTCGGCGGCTCCCCATTTGCATGTGCGTCCACTGCCCTCTCCTCAGAGCAGGCTCCCCTTCATAGGCTGAGTAGTGTGGGTTCCTCTTCGCTCAGATTCCCTAACCCTGGTGCCAAAATACTGCAGTAATAAACAGACAGAGTTTTTAGTTGATGGAAAAATTATGGCCGTAGGCTTATTTTATTTTCTACAAAACAATAGTACCAATAATATCATGACAAGTAATAAATGACGCCACTCGTTTTTGGGCCCATCGTATACCGGATGTGTAGATGCCCCTCCCACTTCTTGGCTCTTCTTTGTCCTTCCCGCCACGGGGCTGGAGCACCACTCTATATTATGCAGCTCCTTGAAGTTGGCGGGCATGCAGGGTGGGGGCTCAGCACCGCCTCCCCATATCGCGGCCGACTCTGCTCATGGATCGGGGGCGCTTCAGCTGTTCGGCGGCTCCCCATTTGCATGTGCGTCCACTGCCCGCTCCTCGGAGCAGGCTCCCCTTCACAGGACGGGCCTCTTGGTATTGTGGGCCTCCGCTCCCTTTCCCTCGCGCCCGACACCGCGCACCATCATGTGGTCACCAGGCAGCCCACGCCAACAGGACACGGGCCCTGGGCCACCCACATCTCCGCGCAGAGACAGGCCTCCAACCGCCCGCATGACACCCGCGGGTCCAGGCGATATTCGTCGCCATTGTTGGGGGCCCGCCCCGGATCACCGGGCGGGCCTCTGCATGAGTCAGGAGCACCCGACATGGACCAGCAGTGCTGCGCTCATGCAGCAAACAAAGGAGCAGGGATCACCCTGCTCGCCAGGGGCCACCGGAGCCATCCAAATGGCTGGGGTCACCCAGCTCACGGCAGCCCCGGTTCTGGGGACATCCAGGCCGGGATTCAGCCATGGTCACATGGCTATACCAGTTGGAGGGTGGCATTGCCGTTTGCAGGGGCGCCGTCCTTGTGCAGGGTCCTGTCCTTGGGCCTACTGCACGCGGTGCTGCACCAGCAGGCTGCACCAAGGAACGACATGGGAGTCAGGTTCGCATCGACTGACGAGCCAGAATTGGCCCGTCCCTTTTATTTGCTTGGTCACATGTTCCCCCCTGTGACCAGGACAACAACACTGGGAGATACCATGTCTCCCAACAGGGGTGACATGCAACAGCGGTGGGCATAAAGGACCAAAGCAGGCACACGGGTCCGTCCCACCACCAGCCCACCAACCCAGCCTCAGGTGTTAGAAGAGTGGGACGTGGAAGCTGGGCAGTGTGTGCAATGTGGTCCGGGTCGTTGTGTGACGGGTCTCGGTGCCGCCGGTAGCGCGAAATGCTGAGTGTCAAAGCAGCTGGTATCATGGGTGGGGCCTCCCGGTGGCCAGCAGGGAGCCGCAAGGGTCCACGCAACTCCGCAGTCGTGCCCGCACAACCCCACCGGAGCACCTCGGGTCGGGTCAGCAAGGGGGGGCAAGTTTCAGCGTCGGCTGTTCATGAAGCCGTGAAGATTGAAAGCCCTTCGGTGTCCTCCAGGGCCAGGGTTCAGCAGACCAGGGAAGGCCGCGAGGGCCGGCGCCCCCTTCTCTCCCAATGCGGGTGCAGTAGTCAGGTGTTCAGCTATGCGGGCATCCCAGGGACCGCACAGCGGACAGGTGACTGCTTCCAGCTTCCGCAGCCCAGATGTGTTTCAGCCCAGAGCAAGCTGTGGAAACGCCACCTTTACAGGATAGTTTTCTGCATAGTGCGGAGCTCTAAGGCTAAGCAGCCATTTTCTCTGGCTGCTCAGGAGCGCCCCGATGTGATCAGTACTTTACAATGATCTCCTCTCCTCCTTAGTCTAAGACTTGCTGGACATTACCAGGGAGTGCATTGGGTAGACTTGGTGGAAACCCTACAGGTCCACTAACGTCGGTCTCCCAGAACACTATGCCAATAGCGGTTTCCTTTTAAACTAATCGTATTGCAAGCGTGTTCATGTACCGCCATCATGGCCTGCAGCACTCTTCTCATGTCTTCACATTATGTAGTCCGCTCATTGTACCTCCTTTCCTTGGTTGTCCATGAATTGATCGAATAAGAAATGTCTGAGGGAGAAAATGACTTTCGTTTTTTTTTCTCCCACTGACATTTATGGCAACCCAAATCCGCCCCCCCCAACCACTTACTTACCTTTTGGCTGCACACTTTGCTGTGTGCTACCTCCGACGCCTCCATCCCTCTGCAGCGCCAGTTCCCTTCACTTAGGTGCAAGGTCCTTTTAAAAAAAAAAAACGTTATTATTTAGGTCACGGAGGATATTCCTGCATTCCCGGAGGCGAGGCGGCGGACATCCCCGCGACCCCCATTGCCCTTGTTCACTATAATCACACCGTGTGGTATATTTGTTTGACATTTTTGGCTATGTGTAATTTTCATACAGCTAAAATTCGAAGAAATCTACCATTAATTTTTTTATTATTTATTTTCAGTGTTTTTTATAGATTCCCTTTTTATCATTGCTGATGCATTTTCTCACTTATTATGTTTCTTTGTCAATCCAATATTTTCCTTTTCAGATTTCTTTGCCATTTTATGTACAGGTTTGGCACAACGGGTTAATACAGTGAATAGAGCTTTAAAGCTTCTCCATGGTTTTGTGCACTGAATGTTCTTCACATCCCTCTTCCTCCTCCCAGCATTCATTAGACCCAGCCTTCAAAAATGAAAATTGCATTTTTATATGACCCGCCCCTTTACATCCAGGGTATTAATTTATTTTTTTATTGCTTTTTTTTCTTAATGCCATACCGGAATTCGGTTTCTAAGCGCAGATCCGGGATCCGAACCTCTGTGTGGTCTTGCTTTGAAGACCAGCACGTTGCCCCTGTGCTATCTCCAAGTCCTCCTGTACAGTATTATCAGACCATCAGAGTGGGAGAGGTGGATTTCTATCTGTTGCGCGTGTGCTCTGGGCCAGGCGCGTTGCGCAGTAATAAATCCACGGACACGGAGTGTTGGCAGTATGCTTGCAACTTTATTCAACGCCCAACATGAACTACTTGTCTCCTCGCCCTCCCACGTCACTTCCCTTTCCTTTGCCCTCCCTTTCCCTCCCGCCCCTGTTGTCCTGGGAATGTCAACATGACATCTCCCCCCTTTTTAAACAGTTACCAAACTCTTCGCAACAGGCGGCGGTCTGGTGAGCCTCTAGTCCATTTCCTCGATCCATCGACAAGGTCTGTTCCGGGCTCGCTGCGGTCCTGCCGGTCCTGGTCTCGGTGATGCTCCACCTTCGGCATCTCCTTGCTCTCCGTCTAGCTCAGATTCGTCCGGGTCCCACAGGTCGCCTGCGCATGGGTCATCGGACTCATATTCCTGGGGAACTTACACCCTTCCACTCAGACGTCTCATCTTGGTTGGTGGAAGTTCTTTGAAGTGAGACGAATTACGAGTGACAGATCTGGCGGGCCCTTGTGCCGTTATCATTGACCCTTTCCTTTGTGTGATGAGAAGGGGCTCTTCTCTGAAGGCTGCTGTGTGTTTGTGTGTCATCGGTTGATGAACTGCTACCACATCACCTACTTCGATTTGGGATTGTTGCGCTCGCCGTCGGCTATCTGCGTACTCTTTCATCCGGGCCTTGGCTGCCCCATCTCGCTCATGGACCTCCAGGTCTAGCGCTGTTCGTGGGCTGAGCACTTCGGCTTGGGGAATGCGTGTTTGAGTGTTTCGCCCGAACATGAGTTTGGCAGGGGTCTTTCCCGTTGTACTATGAGGCGTTCCTCGGTAGTCCCTCAACAGTTGATTCAGAACCTGCTCATATGGCTGTTCTGTTAGACGAGCAACTTGCAGGGCTCGCTTGAGATTGGCCATAAACCGTTCAATCATTCCATTGGCTTGGGGCCACAAAGGAGTAATCTTCCTGTGATGAAACCCTAGATACGCCGCAAATTGGGCGAATTGATGTCTCCAGAATGGGGCCCCATTGTCAGTCTTGAGCACTTTAGGGACTCCATACGCCGAGAACATGTGGTCCAGTGCTGGGATCACGTGATGGGCAGCCGTGGAAGAGATCAGCCGCACGTCGGGATAGCGTGAGTATTCGTCCATCACGGCTAACACATATTTACCCCCTTCAATGGGTCCAAAGAAGTCAGCTGTGACTGCTTCCCAAATGTTCTGCGGAAGCTCTGACATGCGTAGCGGTTCTGGGTGTCGGTTTGGTGTGATGAGGCAGCATGTCGGACACACCTTGAGGGCGGCCTCTACCCGGGCGTCCATGTTCGGAAACCATACCTTTTGGCGGAGCATGCGCTTGGTTGAGACTATGCCTCTGTGAGTCTCATGTGCTAATTTGATGACTTTCGCTCTCATGGTTTCAGTGATCACTAGTTTGCAGTCTTTGAGTAGTAGATGATCGTCTGACACTGCCAGCTCTTCCTTCACTAGCAGGAACCGCTCTACGTCTTCCCATACTTGGCCTCCCGCCGCTTTCCCTCTTTCTCTGGCTGTTCGCCACTGTCCACACTCTAGTCCTTCACAGATGATGCGGCAGGCCGGGTCATTTTCCGTTTCTCTGGCGAGTTCCTCTGAGTTGACACCCTCCGGTGTGGTCCGATGGACTAGATACCTTAAATATTGGTCCGCCACTGATGGGTCTGGTGTGCTCTCTCCCTTTGGTCTTCTCGGTAGGAAGTCGGCCGGGTTGTCGCCTTTTCCCGGCCTGTGGATAATGTCGAATGCGTAGTCTTGAATTCTTAGCCCCCATCGGGCAATCCGCGGAGACATTTTGGCTTGCGGGTTGCCATACAGAAATAGTAGAGCCTGATGGTCTGTGACGACTTGGAATGGTTTCCCGTACAGAAACAGATAGAAATGCTTGCACGCCCATACAACGGCTAGTCCCTCCTTCTCTGCTTGGGAGTACGCCTGCTCGGTGGTGGACAGGCTGCGGCTGGCATAGGCCACTATGTGCTTCTGCGAGGGGTCTCGTGGATCGAATTGTGCAAGGATGGCTCTCAGCCCTACGGGGCTAGCGTCAACTGTTAATTCCGTCTTCCTGTAGGGGTCGTAATACGCCATGTTCTCTGCCTTCGCGACCCTCTCTCTTATTGTTTGACAGTCACTGGACCACTCAAACTTTTCATCCTGATGGGTTAGTTTCCGTAACGGCTCGCTGACTGAAGCAGTCCCGGATATATTGGTTGCAGTAACTGGCGACGCCCAGAAAGGACCGCAGCTCGGACACGTTGGTTGGGGCCGAGGTATCGTTCAGGGCTGACACTTTGTCTGGGTCTGGTGTCATCCCCGATTCCGAGAAGACATGGCCAAGAATTTTAGGGTTTTCTTCCGGAACTCGCATTTGTCGTTATTCAATGTGAGATTGGTATCATGTAGGGCCTTGCACACTTTCATGAGGGTCTCATCGTGTTTGTTCACATCGGTTCTGAAGACTAAAATGTCATCTGAATAGTTGAGACAGTTCGGGATGTGTTTGATTATGTTGTGGACTTCTGCTTGGAATGTTTCTGCTGCCGAGGACACCCCGAAGCTTAGTCTTTTGTACCTGAAAAGGCCGACATGAGTGACGAAAGTGGTTATGTTGCAGCTCTCGGGATGCAGTACCAGCTGGTGGTACCCCTTTTGTAAATCCAGTTTGGAGAAGACTTTTACCCCGTTCAGTAGATGAATCATGTCAGTGATTCGGGGTGCAGGGTATCTCTCCCTTTTGATGGCTTGATTCGGCGTTGCATGTCGACACATAGTCTAAAGGCTTCGGAGCCCTTCTTCGGGACTGGGACGATTGGAGAGACCCAAGTGGTGGGTCCAGTAGCCTTCTCAATAATGTCCTGTTCCAGCAGCTTTTGTAGCTCATCCTCCACCTTCTTTTGAATGTTGACGGCGATTCCGCGGTATGGCTGGGCTACCGGGCGTATGGAGCTGTCCACGTGGAGTTTGATTTGCCTGTTCCTAAATCTTCCGATTCCTTTAAATATCTTAGGGTATAAGTTATTTATCATTTCCACTGGGTCTATGTACTTGTGGACCATTATGTTGTAGAGTATGTGTATTAGGCCCATGTCTGTGGCTGCTTTGAAACTCAGAACACAGCCGCTGTCTGTCTCGGTGGCCAGAACATGTATTGTAAACCTCATTTTCTGCCCCTTTTGTCAACAGAGCCCACTGAATTGTCCAAGGCATTTCAAAGGGGTCTTGGCTCCATAAGCGTATATGTCGACCGTAGGCGGCTGGAGTTTGGGTATCTGGATTAGTTCTGAGTATATCTTTTCACTCACCACATTGTCACTGGCACCGGTGTCTATGAGGAACTCCGTTGGTCGTTCTTGTAGCTTGATTATGAGTGTCGGGCTGTGAGCAGTCGCCGTGGGGTTCCCCAGGGCGTAGACGTATGCCTTCTTTTTTTGGTAACTCCCTGATGAGCTGGGATCTGACTAGGTAGAGGACTGTTCTACCAGGTAGCGTATGTGCCGTCTTGATCTCCGTACAGGTCGCGCATGCATCACAAATCTCCTTCTCTCTCTCCTTCTCTGTCGGTCTTCTCCAGAGTCTCTGTCCTTTTGTTCACCTGGGGGCTGATTCTGGGCATTGGAGGTGCTTGGGGCTGGGTTGATGTTGGACGGCCCCCCATATCGACTTCTGGTGCGAGATGTGTTGTCTCTAGGTCGCTCTCTCCCTCGGAATAGCCTAAACACCCCCTTGAAGTGTCCTTCTTCGCCACAAGACGTGCAGCGTTGTCCAACGGTGGGGCACGTTCCTTCATGGGGATATTCGAATCCGCACTTGTAACAGAAGAGTTCTTCTGATCTCTTTTCTTGCTGCAGTCTATTTAGGTTCTCTCCGGCAGTGGTATTTCCAAAGCTTTCTACTTGAGAGTCGATAGCCCTTTCGACCCTGGCCAGCGCTAGGATTTCTTTGAGTGTGCAGGATTTCTGGAGCAGTTTCCTGCGGAACACATGAGACTCGCACCCAGATATGATTTATGACCTGAGGGCCTCGGTATTTGAGTAGTTTGCGAAATCGCATTGTTTCAGTTTAGTGCGTAATCGCATCACATAGGCACCCATGGTCTCCCCTTTTGCCTGTTTCTTGCTGTGGAACAGGTGGCTATCGTAGTCAACGTTGGTGTGCGGTGAGAAATAGGCTGCCAGCGCATCTTTGAGATCTTGTATTGAGTCTTTGGAATCTTGGGGCATCTCATCAATGATGTCGCGGGTGGCAGATCCTACAGCCAATTTGAAGAGGCACACTTGTCTCGCGTCTGCGACTGGTCCCGTGGCTCCCATGTAGAGATCAAAGTCCCTGATCCATTTGGTCCATCTGGGGCCCATGTTGCTCGTGTAGGTCACGTCAAATGCACCCAGCATTTGGGCTGCTAGTGTGTCTGGTAATTGATATGGCACGTGATCGGGCGTTGGGGCGGCTGGCGCTGGGAGCCCATTTCCCTGAGCTTGTGCTCCTTGCCCGACTTCCTGGCCTGACATGCTGTTGGGGCTATGTCTGTTTCCGGGGTACAAGTTTCCGGCTATCCTCCTTCACGGGTGCTGGATGGCCACCTGGTAGGGCACGAGCACCAATGCGTTTGTCGTTCCCCTTTCAGGGTGTTTACAGCACCACCTGTTGTGATTTTGTGTCCTTTTGGTGTGTGTGCACCCACTCTGCCCTGCCCTTCCCTTTGTCCTGTGTGGGTCTGGGGTGCCACCTGGGATCACTGCTGCTTCTCCCCATAGTGCTGGTGCACAGGTTTCCTCCCTCAGCGGGTCTGGGGCGGCATCTGCGTTTCCTTTGTGAAACACGTGTCCTGTGGGTGGGCCGTACCTTATTTTGGCCTCCCATCGTGGGCGGGGCTCTCGTGGCTTCTCTGCGGGCATTCGCGTCGCAGTCTAATGACCACCACGGCCCGGGCGAGGTGTGGATCGCGGGCCAGGCTCCCTGCTCCTGATCACCGCTGCGGCCCGGGCGAGGTGTAGAGCGCGGGCAGGGCTCCCTGCTCCCCCGCGTGGTTCACTCGCCTCGACCTGAGGCTGTGCAGCGGATTTTGGCATCGGGCGTACGCGCCTTCGAGCGCTCTGCCTCCTTTTGTGGGTTTGGTGGTGGGCAGGTTGCGTCTCTCTCACCAAGAGAGGTGCGCTGCCCCGCATCCCATCCTCGTCGCCATTGTTGCGTGGGCGCTCTGGGCCAGGCGCGTTGCGCAGTAATAAATACGCGGACACGGAGCGTTGGCAGTATGCTTGCAACTTTATTCAACGCCCAACACAAACTGACTTGTTTCTCCGCCCTCCCACATCACTTCCCTTCGCCCTCCCTGACCCTCCCGCCCCCGTTGTCCTGGGAACGTCAACATGACACTATCTCTAGTCTTGGGGCTTTGCGACTAAGGAATGAGACGAGGAAGACTAAGCCGAGGACTAATGACGAATACCAGGAAGTAATCATGTATTTACATATGCTATACTGTGCAGTGTTAGTGACCAAGGATTTGCAATAGTTGTTTTGACATGCTAGTTTGCTGTGGTTTTATCACATGTTAAAATGTGATATTTGTTTTTGCATTGTATTACGACGGATGTTTGAACGCTTATGTTGCTGTGCCTTACAAGTTGGGTAGTGTGGGTTTCACATTGTTTCCCCCTCCACCCCTCCCCCCCCGCTCGTTTTTGCTCACAGAATGAATGTGTCACGATCACTACTTCGTATTTCATGCTGGTCTAAGTCCAGTTCATGACACTTGCGGCATCATGGCTTCTACATGCGAGGGTAAATAAATCAACTACGGCACATGCTTTGCTTGAATTGTGGTTCATGAGTAGCCCCACTTTTATATAGCAACCATATATGTTTTTTTTTCGGTTGGGCTAGCAGTTGACGTGGTGATACGAGAGATTATTGCGCGTGGGGATTAATCCCAGTATGGTTATAGTTTACTGGTTGTTGCTAGGATACTGCGGTGAAGTCCCCGAGATAGGGTTGGGTGTGGATTTAGGAACCAGGTGCAGTCACCATCTCTGTGATGCTGGACCAGGGTGGGCCCACTGGCTACCCTTACAGAGCCACAACAAACGAGTAAGGGCTTGTCACCCGAGGCCCTAAAATACTTTCCTTTTAAGAAACTGTTAGAGAAAAGCAAGGCACCAAAGGGAATAACATGCCAATGCGAAACCTCCTAGGACACACTGCGGACCCGGTGAACGGGATAGCGGAAAGTTAACCAGCAAGATCTGCTCAGAGATCCACAGCGCCATCCAGCGAAGGAGCAGAGCTCCACTGACATACCTAGTAATTGTAACACGCTTAATACCGAGAGGTTTCTAATCGCAGACACGGGGATCGAACCTGTGTTGCTCTGTGCTGTTTTGCTTCCAAGGAGAGCATGTTGCCCTTGAGCTATCCTCCCGAGTCAAATTCAGCCTGTTAAAGCACAGGAGAGTGATGCGCAGCTGTGGCCTGGCACGCAGCAAATCCCTCCCACAAATGACTGGTTTGTAAAGGGGACTGCTGCAAGGCTGGGCCCGCAGTTACAGTGGGGAAAGGGCCAAGACAGGAAGGAAACAGCCCACGCGCAGGGAACCACCAATCCCCAATTTTGAACCAAAATTGAAGCAAATCGAAATTAAACGCTCTCTGTGGGCAAGCGAAGATATATATAAAAGGGAGGGAAGAATAGAGTAGTATGTGTTTTTGGATTAAAGAGTGAACGGCAGGAGAAACCTGCAGCAGGAGAGGAGAAGATCAGGAGGAGCCAAGGTGGTGGTTATGAGAAGAGGGGAGGGGGAGGGGTGGGCAGGAGGAACTAGATAGTGGAAAACCAGAGACAACTGTGAGAGGAGGAAAGAAAGAAACAATGTGCAGAAGGGTGACAAGAGGGAAAAGGAATGGTGGAATGTTGGAGATTGGAGGCGAGAAGGCGAGGAAGGTGACAAACGGTGGAGGAATAGGACAACATTGAGGAGAAAAAGACTAAGGAATGCCAGAATTGGAGAGAAAAAGGAAAGCGTAAAGACACAGAAGGGCATGTTAAGCTGCAAAGGAGTCAACGTAAAAGCAACATGAGTGGAAACCATCAAACTAAAAAGGGGAGCCTTTATTAGGAGGAAGACTGACAAAGAGGTGCAAGGTAAGTCAGTGACTGGGAAGGAGGAGAACGTTACCGGGAGCTCCTCCATAGATCAGAGCATGTGGTGGGCCATTGAGAAAGAGAGGTAGGGTTGGTTGGAAAGAGAATGAGGACACGAGCGAAGGGAGGTGCATAGGGTGGGCCATGAAAAAGGAAATTGAAACTCACTGGGTGGCTTCCCCTTCGTCCTAGGACTTTGGACTTTTGCAGGTGGCCTGCTGCACGTGCTAGCACCAACCCTAAAAAGAAATCCCATCCCGGGCCGGAAGTACTTGGAGGTCTCCCTACTGTACTCAAGCCACAATACATCGAGAAAGAAAGCAGGAAGATCAAGAAAGACCTATCGTTCGAATTCGGTCTCTGGAGGATAGCTCAGGGGCAATGTGCTCGCCTGGGAAGCAAGACGACATGGAGTACCACAGGTTTGATCCCCGGGTCTGCGCTTAGAAACCTCTGGGTATTAAGCGTGTTATAAATAACCTATCATATCATATTGTGTAATTGAGCATCAAGAGGTAAAATCCTATTTTAATTATTTCTGTCCTTGCTCCATAACTTGAAAATTCCTAATAAACCACTTTGACCCATACTTTGCGACATGGCGCTGCCATTTTGCCACGGTCTGGAGGAGCATGGATTTCCCGTTTGGCAGGAACCTGTGTGATCGTATTCTTGCAGCTTGTATTCTTGAAAGCATGCATGTGGTTCACATACCATCTTTGCTCTTTTCATTGGTACTTTGAAGTATCTCTATTCCCAGCTGGAGGTGGCGCTCATGAGTTCAATGTGAATGCTTCCTTGTTTATTTGTGGTTATCTTCTGTCCTGTGAATCCATTCATTCCTGTTCATTTTTGTGGATGCCTGTTCTTTTGTTGGTTGGGCGTTGCTGAAGATGTGCAGTGTTCTTTTGCAGTAGCTGTGATGTGCTCAATTGTGGATGGTCTGCAGCATTTATTTCATTTGCTCTGAGCAGTTGGTGAAGTCGAATTTTTCTATTTTGCATGCACGTTGCAGGCATGTTTTTTTGATTTTGTCTGGTGTAGCTTGCAGGCTATGTTGCTACTTTGTTTGTCGTTTTCAGTAGTATTTGCTTCATTTTGTTTTTTTCAACCCTGTACCACCTACTTTACCTGTTGCATTATTCTACTGCTTCTATTGTATATAGACTTCCATTGTAGCACTCTTTGCATAGTGTGTAGAATCACTCTTCTTGTATACATTTGATACATTTATGCACATGTTGTATATTGCATCTACTGTAACCAAGCTAAAAGTATACTTGTAACCTATGTGCAGGCGCCCAGATACCTTTGGGTCGGGTGCGCCATACAAATAAATAAACAAACAATAAAGGGAGGTGTGCGGTAGCCTGCTTGTGAATGCAGAGTGAACTTATGGAATGTTGGCGTGTGGTGGTCAGCTGTGGGATTGAGTGTTCCCAGAATCATGGAGATGTGTTATGCAGTGGTGGCCTAGGATTACCTGCCCTATCCTTATGCTTGTAACAACCAAAAGGCCTTCCTTTTGTACATCTTTTGAAATCCCCCCTGGTTTTTTCACGCCTTCTAAACCTACCTGAAAGGCAGATTACGCCACAGATTTAGACCATCAAAATTACAGCAGTGAAAATACATTTGTCCCATGAGCAAAACAAAAAAGAGACGAGCTCCAAGAGCTCCAAGAGCTGGAAGGTTTAGAATTAATCCGAACCCTTACATTGCTTTGGGCAACCCTCCAGACAATCGTTCTTCACCTGGTAAGTCAGGGGAAAGACCATAATCAGGCTTGGTCCCACCCCAAAACGGGCAGTCCAGCCCGAACTGCTAGGTCACATCCCTTCTGCGTGAGACCACAAGCATCCTCAAACATGTTTTGGCCTTGTTGGGCCTCATCAGTGAACAGTAGCTTGCGTCTCAAGGCCCAGCAGGCACAAGACCCACGTCTGGGCATACCCATCCCACTCGGGTGACTGCAGCAAAACAAACTAGGTGTTGGCTAGAAGGTTTAGAATCAATCTTAACCTCTGACATTGCTATGGATACCCTCCAGACCATCGTTCTTCACCTGCCAAGCCATTGAAAAAGGGTAAAGACCATAATCAGTCCTGGTCCGACCCCAAAGGAGGCAGTCCAGCAAGAACTGCTTGGTCACATCCCCTCTGCACGAGACCACAAGCATCCACAAAGATGTTTTGGCCTCATCAGTGAGTAGCAGCTTGGATCTCTAGGCTCCTGAGCAGCCAGCCACAATAAGTGAAAATGCAGATAGACATATGAAAAAAATATTGCCGATATAAAATGAATTAATCTATTAAAGCTCACTTAACACCAAAGACCAGTCTCCAAGTGCGGGATTGGGAATCAAAACTGTTACTACGTGGTTTATTTTTCTTCTATAGCGCTTCACATAAAGCGCTTTACAACTATTGAGATGGTAAATAGGTAGAAATTCTGACATAATTTAACAAAGAAAGAAAAGAGAGCAGAAGAATACCACGTAGAGAGAAATTTATTGATAATCCACAAAACGGAAGAAAATTTAAAATTTCAGGACAAAGTCGAAAACAACCCAACCCCTAAATAACAAGGACGTTCGGGAGGAAGGCATGGCCTTAAAATAATTCAGTCAGTGTCCTCAGGAGGCGCTTGTTGAGCAGCGAAGTACGATGACCGCTTGAACGTAAGCTTCGGCTCTGACAAAATCCTTTATATAAATAAATCCTGTTTCGTGTCTGCGTTTTGGATAAACTGTGTGACCAACAGTAGCTGCTGAATCGTGGCTCACGGCGGCAAGATATTGTGATACAGCGGCCTGGTGTGGCGAGCGGAGATGAAGCAGACACTGGCTGACATGTCCAGCGCGGTACGGCTGTTTGCCTACTGTGGACCGGGGATCTTGCGGCCTGCAGGACGAGGAGGCCGCTAGTGCGTGCAACCGTGCTGAGATCTTTCATACCGAGGCCCCATGCTGAGATCTTTCATACCGAGGCCAGTGCTGAGATCTTTCATACCGAGGCCCGGGAAAACAGGGGCTGGACCTCAGTGTACACCGCCAGTGTTGGCGTCCCTCATATCGAGACATGCGAGCGAAGGGCAGCTTCCACGAGGGACAGCCGTGGAGGGCCTAAAGGTAGGCGGTGGTGTGAGCCTACACAGGATGTGGGGCTACCTGGAACAGTGCTGTGGCTCCACAGGCACTCCCAACCTGCTGGCTGCCCAAGTCTATTGATACATGGACTGTGACAAGTCTACCTGGGGAGATCGAATTGTATTTCAATGCGCTGGCCTGGACCTGGCGGACACCTTGTTGGCAGTGACCGGTGACCATTGGTAGTCATCCACAGCATGACGATGGCGGACTGGTCCTGCGCAGGGTGTAGCTGGGGGATGCAGTGGGCAACCCCATCTGATTGAGGCAGTGGCATGGAGTATTGGAGATATCCGTCTGCAGCACTGAGGGGGTGCGGACACAGAGCCCATTGTACTGCATATCTTGGGAAACATTGTTTGGCTTTGGGGCTATTGCTCCGGTGCCCAACCTCAGTATCATACCACTGTTGGTCAGAGTGGACATAGTCTATGGAGCAGGCTACTGTGAGGGGGATAAGACTACATCCTACAACCCAGCTGGTGGCCACAGGTGCTGGCTAGAGGAACATCATGACTAAAGGAGCCAACAAGAAACAGGGCCTGATGTACACATTATCGACTGCTAGGCCGACAACTTCCGATCAAAGGGGAGGCCCCAGTGACAATGCGGATGCAGCCCAAGAGGACCAGCTGCTGCTGGCGATGCAAAGTGGATTCATGGCCGTCAATGTTAAATTGGATGACAGTGTGGCAACCATTGGGTCCCTAAAACCTAAACTTGAGAAGGAGAGCGGCCGAATTAATAAGGCCGAAACCAGGATCAGCGAAGTTGAGGACAAGGTGGGCCAGCATGATTGCGTCATTGCAACATTGAAGGCGGAACTTGCCAAGATTCAAGGGAATTGTGATGTTCTTGAATCACAATCGAGGCATAATCTGTGCATAGAAGTACCCGAAACAGCATGCAAGGGACCCATGGAACCATTTCTTGAAGATCTACTGAAAGCTCTGTTTGGCGCAGATCAGTTCTCTGCTCAATTCCTAGTTAAGCACGCCCATCACACTCTGGCACCAAGTCCTAGACCTGTGACCCCACGGCACACTATCATATCGAAAATACTCAACTATAGAGACAGGGATCAGGTCCTGACGCTGTCCAGAGAACGTGGGACACTTCGCTACGAATCCAATAATATTCACATCTACCCTGATTTTGCAGCTGAGTCCAGACCCTGAGGAGATCCTACGACCCAGTGAAGAGACTGCTGAGGGCGAGACATGCTCACTACACACTGCTGTTCCTTGCAAAATTACATGGAGGAAGAACACATTTTTTTGGTACAGAAGCCATAGCTTACGTGGAGGCCTAGATCACGCTCCCGATGTCAGAGCGTGGGAAAGATCAGAATCTGGCTCAGAGGGAGGACACCGGCCGGAATGACATGGAGGGCTAATTGGGGGCCTCTGCGTTGGTCCTGTTGGATGCAGGCACGAGACACTGTTTGAAGTCAGGGTGCAGGACCACCAAGCTGGACTATGTGGGCTGTGACTGCTCGAAACGTACCCCAGAAGTTTTCCCTGATTGTATGGGGACACATCACCAAGTTCGGGAGGATGGTGAGGGGGGGAGGGGAAGAATGTTTATATGGACTATTGGGGGATGGGAGGGGCTGTTAAGAGGGTTTCAAGAGCAAACAACAAAGGGTGGGTAATTGGACATGGTGTATACGACGCCCCAATTGGTATACAGAGAAATATGCATAATTATTGTTACTGTGTGCGGATAAATGGCAGGTGAAATAATAGGACTGATATCATCGAATGTCCGTGGCCTCAATAACCCAATTGAAGCTAGAAAGGTCATAGCATATTTGGAGCGCCATTCTCCTACAATAGCAATGTTTCAGGAGAAACACGCACTGGGGCCGCTCCATGACAAGTTTGAACACAAATGGGGGAGACAGAGGTGGTATACATTCTACTCATCCCAAGCCCGGGGAGTGCTTATACTAGTGCATTTATCATTAGGTTTCCAGGCAAAGAGGTACAAGTGGACCCAGAGGGCCGGTATGTTATAGTGAGGGAGGCCATATCGGATGAAAGAGTTATACTGGTTAATACATATGGCCCAAATATTGATGACCCAGTATTTTATAGTCGGGTCGCTGAGATTTTCGCGAGGATAACGAACGCCCCCACGATCTCGGGTGGTGATTTTAACACAATCTTGGATCGCCACAGGGACCGGTCAAGCACTACACAATGCGGACTATCTTCTGCAACTAAAACAATTAAGCAGATAGTGGGACAACTGGGGTTAGTTGATGTCTGGAGGGACGAGCACCTGAGGGCAATCGAATATACGTAGTATTCTACGGTCCATGACGCTATGTCACAGATTGATTTCTGGCTACTCTCAGCAATCCGGGCACCACATCTGCGTGGTAGCAGAATTCTACCCTGCACGCTTTCGGACCAGTCACCAGTAGTGATGTCATTGGAACTTGATGTAGTGGTGGAGGATTTATGGGAGAAGATCAATCAGTTCTTTGAGACGAATGAAGACTCGGTTTCGAGGTATGCTCGGGTATGGGAAATCTTCAAGGTTTGGCTGCAGGGTACAATAATTTTGGTAATGTCTGGTGCACTAAAGGACATCAGGCATGCCCTGATGGAGGTGGAATGCAATCTCCATAAATTAGAGAACGAATATGTTCTGACGGCTGATAAAGCGCTCCTGGGAGTAATCAAAGACAACTTACTAAAATGCAGTGATTTGGCGGATTGGGAGGTACATTATATGGTGAAACCTGCTCAGGCACGCCGCTACAGGGAGTAAGATCTACCTGGGCGTCTCTAAGCGGGAATTGTTAGGGGCGAGAGAGGGGTGATGCCCATTACTGTAATTGAAGGGCTATCGGGTGGGTTTATGATGTCCACTGAGGCGATCAATAATGAGTTTTTACAATTCTGTGAGAAGCTGTATGCAAAGGCTGACGTCTGTACAGAGGAAGACGTAGACAGGTACTTGGAAGGGATTGCCCCCCCGGGTCTTCTAGCGGAGGCCCGTGATACAATAGATGCTCCTCTTACTGTGGAAGAAATTGCGGAGGCCATCATCTCACTATCCTCTGGTAAGGCTCCCGGGCCCGATGGGCTGGGGATTGAATTGTATAAGACATATACAGAGACAATTACTCCACGACTGCTTAGGGTTTGGGAGGAGTCAATGGTTGCTGGGCAGCTCCCGCCCATGCTTACTGAGGCAGTTATATCAGTATTGCCGAAATCAGGTAGGCCGCCTGATGAAGTCACTTTCTACCACCCTTTGTCACTAATTAACACTGATGCCAGATATTCACTAAAGTGTTGGTGAATAGGCTCCTTCCGTACATGACCTTCCTTGTTCACCCAGACCAGTCAGGCTTTATACCTACTTGGTCCACAGCCCTTAACTTATGACGCCTTTTTGGTATAATGTCACAAATGAATCCACAGGCTCAGGCGGTAGCAGCGTCACTCAATGCTGAAAAAGCGTTCGACTCCGTTTCTTGGAAATTATCTATTTGATGTAATCAAGCACTTTGGCATAGGGAATTGTTTTGCCGGGTTTGTGAGATTGCTCTATAATAACCCAACAGCCAGGGTCCGAACTAACGAGGCTTTATCCCAGACAACGCAGAAGGCACTTGGGACACGGCAGGGCGTCCCTTTTCACCATTATTGTTCACTCTTACGATCGAGCCACTGGCGCGACTGATGAGGGAGCATCACACACCCAGGGGGATTAACATAGCAGGCCCGCCACAGATTATTTCCCTCTATGCGGGTGATACACTGTTATATATACACACGTAACCATGAAGTGAACCTAGGGCCGATCATGGAGGAAGTGGCTAAATTCACACATTACTCTGGATATAAGGTCAACACACAATACGAGTTGTTCCCACTCACTAAAGGTACCAATATACCGGCTGACTTTGTGGGACTCAGATGGGCTCCAACTAGCTTTAAATACCTAAGAGTGTTGGATCTCCCGCACACAACGAACACTATATGAAAACAATCACGAGGCATATCTTAACACTTTGACAGTGAAATTAGAGCTATGGGCTAGCTTCCAGATTTCCCTATATGGGAGAATGTTGTTACTGAAAATGGTAGTGGTGCCCAAAGTTTTATATTATTTTGCATCAGTACCGATTGTACCGATTTGGCTGGAGAGTATGTTCTTTGTTAAATTACGCTCGATGGCAAAACAATTTGGATGGGGGTGCAGTACAGCTCGTATGAGCTAGGAGGGGCTAGCTGAGCCCTATGAACAAGGGGGCTCTGGATTTTGAATTATTTTACCTGGCCACCCAAGCACTATTTGCAGGACATTGTTATCTACCTGACCCCGGCCCAGTGCATCGGAACGATATGGCGCAGCCTTGACAGACCTCAGAGTGGTCGTTCTGGATGAACAATACACTGGCCCTCATTACAAGTCAGGCGGTGGACCATGGTGCTATTAGCACCATGGTCCATGCCGGATTCCGCCATGGTGGATGGCGGAATTATCGCCCCATTCCAAGGTGAATGGGGCGGTAATTCCCCATTCACCATTTGCCCTTCCCCATTCCCATTTTTGCCCCATAGGGCATAATGGGGATGGGGAAGGCGCTAATTATGGCACCGTAAATTACGGTGCCGTAATAAGCACCAAGGTCGCTTAGTGCCTTGGACTTTAACGCCTGCAAAAAGTAGGCGTTAAAGTGTGAATCAGGCATTAAGGGTTAACGACGCCGACGGCGCCGTTAAACCCTTAACGCCTGACTTGTAATGAGGGCCACAGACTCTTGCACATTTGACCCAGTGCGTACAACGGTGAATGCATGGGTTTGATTGTTTAAACGATTGGGAATAACTAATCTGTCTAAAAACAAGATTAGCTGTTGGTGCTGTCCGGGCGTACCTCCTGCCTATGACCTTGACATACAATGATACTGGGTGACTTATTCCCGGAGGGAAGATTCTTTATGAAGGAGTAATTCACTGCACAGCTGGGATGGAACCCTGTTAAAAAGTTACAATATTTTCTTATCAGGGAAGGGGTGCGCCAGAGATGGCCATCGTTGCCCCAGGAACCAGAATCATGCGAATGTATAGATGTGATAGCGCTGGGGGACATGGCGAGGTTTTAAGTCTCGATGTTGTATAAAACTGTGCCGGCTACTCAGGCGACACAAAATACAGCAAAGCTTGGGTGGGATAGTGATTTGAATATGACCATAGATGAAACTAAATGGCATAGATATTGTCTGTTGACAAAAGATATTGCATTCAATGCGCGATTACGTCTGATTGAATTTAAGATCTTGAACCATTTTCTCGAGTGGCATGTTTCTTCCCGAATGTAACAGACATATGCATGAAATGTGGATTGGGGGGTGGAGGGGAAGCAGACTTGATTAATATGTATTGGAACTGCCCCAAGGTAGTACACTTTTGGCATAAGGTAACCGAGATACTGCATGTTGTTACAGGGGTACCTCCCATACTCCTTCCTCTGAAATACCTGCTGGGTCGATATTGGGAATGTTTCCATCGAAATCCGTAGATTGTTTAATATATGCTGCATCGTCATACAAACAAACTGCTGCTGTCCTTTGATGTAGATCCTTAGATGACAAAAATATCATGGGCACTGCATACCCCTAGGTCCTTCACCTCGACAGAAAAGCTCACAGGACCAAACAGAGGAACTGCTGAAGCAACACAAATGGAAGGCATCCTCAGAGTCAATGGAAACGACCAACCAGCTCCATCCCACTGACTCAGCCACAGCCAATGTCAAAACCAGGCAGTTCTGTCCCTAACCGCCTTCCTGCACCATCACACACACACACATATATATATACACACACACACACACCTCCACCCCCCTCCCCAAAACACCAGGCAGCTGCGCTGTGCCGCTCCTCCCGTCTCTGCTCCTCCAAATGACAAATAGAGTTGGGGAAGGCGGTGGCCTCGCCAGAGAGCACGTGCAGTGCACCAGCAGGAGAGACCTCAGACCGAAGAAGGTTAAGTGCCTCTGTGTCCAGGACCAAAGGCAGGGATTACTGCACAGATGCCACACATGCCATATTCGCTGAGTCAAGAATGCCGAGAACGGAGCTCAGTGTTCAGAGGAAAGGACCTCAGGGCGTGATGCTTCCAAGACAAACGTGTTACTCATGAGCTATCCTCCCGGCCTAGCTGATGCATTACAGACAATTGGGTTACCTCTGTATGGATACATTAACAACTTGACATTCTGTTTACTAACGTCCATTGGATATAAGATCACAATTTATTTTTTACTTTACAAAGTCTCTTGTTAAGACACAAAATACCACATATTTTATTGGTTACAATAAGTCCATAAATAAATTGGGTAACCTAAAGCAACTTTGCTCATCCTTTCAACCTTTGATTGACAAGCATTTTTCTTTCTATATGCCTTATGTTTTGATTTTGATTGTAAGAACCCCATTTATAAATGGGACATAAAAAGTATTATACTTGTGACACAGACACGACAGAGCAGAAGTCAGCAGTGTGAGGACACTAAGTCGTGAAAAGACTTACAAGTTAAGTTTAAGACCCTTTTTAAAATAACCTTACAGAAAGTACTGCCTTAAGATTTTCAGAACTATGAACACTTTCTGGTAGGAGCAACGGTTTATACTTCACTCACAGAATTCTTTGTGACACTCATACCGTTTTGCGTCTCATCCCATGTCGCTAATGTATCTTGACTTACCAAAGTTTCAAAGTTGGTAATCACTTGGTCTAGACTTGCAGTGTTCGATCTTAGTTTGTGTTTAGGTTAGTTTAGAAGAGACCATACAACCATCTTCATTTTGTTTCAGGTTTCATCAGCTGTAGGCTAACATTTCTAAGTAAGACTATTTCATGCACTGGAATTCATCCATAATTTCCTTTTTATTGTGCAACCATTCACATCAAACATAAAGGATTCCTAGCTGGATCTTACTGTATGTTAGCAAGCTTTCGTCAGATACACATTGCTAAGACAAAGTCATATTACAGGCAAGAGCGAAGAGATGTGTACTCACTCACATTTGTGTTACACATGATGCGGTGTACATTTTTCTTATCGGTAGCCTTACTTTCTTGTGTAACAGGCTAAAAATCACAATTGTTTAGATTCCATTATATCTTTCATTGTTAATGTTTTCAAGTGAGTGCGTTTTCGTATTTGTTCATTAGTTAGAATAGCTTGGCAAAACTCCTTGACCATCCTTTGCAAAGAAGTGTTGTTTTATGGGTTAGGTGTCTCCGTGTTTGGTACATACCTACCCGTGCAATAATGAACAACAATCAAAATGTACATACTTTTTTAGTGCAATATTTTCATAGGTCCGATAGTGGGGTAAAACGTCTTGAATGATCTTTCTGCAAGTTTCCATGTCTCCCCACTTGGGTGCCTTTTTTCTTCAGGAGATGCTCGTAATGAAAGTCTTCCTCATTCCGCATGCATTGTCTGGTGTTTTGTTAAGTTAGATAAACGTGTAAAACTCTTTGAACATTCTTTGCATGGATAAAGTCTCTCCCCTGTGTGTACTCTCCTATGTCTGATTAGATTTGTTTGCGCACTGAAAGCCCTTCCACATACACTGCAACTATTTGGCTTTTCCCCGGTGTGCATTCGCTGATGAATCATCAAATAGGCAGACCAGCGAAAACACTTTCCACATTCAATACATTTATAGGGCTTATCCGCTTTGTGCGTTTTGAGGTGACTGTTGAGGGTGCCTGACAGACGAAAGCGCTTACAACAAACAGCGCATTCGTACGGTTTTTCACCTGTGTGTATTCCTTCATGCTTGATTAGTTCTGTAGTCCTTTTGAAACATTTTCCACATTCATTACAAGTATATGGTTTTTCTCTGGAATGTGTAACTTGATGTTGCTTTAAGTATGTAGAATGGCTAAAACACTTTCCACACTGCTTACACGAGTATGGCTTTTCCTGTGTGTGGGTTTTCATGTGCTTTTTAAGGTTTGTTAATGAGATAAATGTCTTCCCACATTCATTGCATGTATCAAGTTTTTCACCTGTGTGCGTTCTTTGGTGAGCGAGCAGACCTGCTAACCAAGTATAACTCTTCCCACATACCTTACAATAATAGGGTTCATCAACAGAGTGTACTTTCTGGTGATGGCTTAATTGTGAGGGCAGGATAAAACTCTTGCCACATGTATAACAGCTATAAGGTTTAACCCTTGTGTGTACTACTCTGTGTTTGAAAAGCTCTCGAGAAAGGGCAAATCTCTCCCCACATTCTTTACATGTGAAAGGTTTCTCTCCTGTGTGTGTTCTCTGGTGTATGACAAGGGTGCTTGACTGGCTATACCTCTTTCCACAATCACTGCATGCAAAGGGTTTCACACCTGTATGGACTGAACTGTGCGATTTAAGGTGGTGTGATCTACGGAAACTCTTCCCACATTCATTACAAACATACGGCCTATCTCCATTGTGTATCCGCTGATGAGTAACAAGTGACTGAGACATGGTGAATTTGTCACCACACTCATTGCATGTATATGGTTTCTCTCCACTGTGTGATCTCTTGTGTGTAGCCAGGTTTGATGGCTGGTTAAAACACTTACCACATTCATTGCATGTGTAAGGATTTTCTCCAGTGTGTATTCGCCGATGGATAATAAGAACTGACCTTTGACTAAATTTCTTTCCACAATCCTTACAAGTGTATGGTTTCTCTCCAGTGTGTATTCGCTGGTGTGTATTAAGATGTGCATGTTGACTAAATCTCTTGCCACATTCAGTACATGTATATGGTTTCTCTCCAGTGTGTATTCTCTGATGTAAAGTAAGTTGTGTTCGCTGTTTGAAGCTATTCCCGCATTCACTGCATGTATATGGTCTCCGTTCTGTATGCGTTAGCTGGTGCACTTGAAAATGTGCTTTCTGGCTGAAGGTTTTTTCACATATGTTACAGGAAAATGGTTTTTCACCTGTATGGATTCTCAGGTGCAGTTTAAGGCTTGATGACACACTGAAACACTTGCCACATTCCTCACACGAATAGGGTTTCTCTCCAGTGTGGGCTCGCTGGTGAATAATAAGCAAGGAAGTGCTGCAGAACCCCTTTCCACAGTCACGGCAAATGAAGGATTTCTTTATGGGTCCCCTCTTTTGTTTGCAAGTTTCTTTTGATTGGCGGCACTCTTGCTCACGATGAACAGGTTCTTCAACTCTGTTGCTTATTGGATGAATACGATGCCTCTTTTTTGTCTTTGACACTCTTTTTGGAGATACTTTATGGACTTCTTGTTTTTCAGAACATCCCTCATAATTACTCTTCCGATACATGTTCCTGGGTGACATATCTGTTTGGTAAAAGTAATGATATATGTTAAAGCATTATCTCATATTACATAGTAGAGCATTTCCAAATGGTTTTAAAAACATTTAATTTATCACCATAAACACCATTTTAGGTTTCATTTGATCAATGGTGACAAGTTGTCTCATCTGAAGACCAGGCTGTTGTCAGTATCCTTAGTAAACCGAGACAATGTTCGCAACACCATTGGAATACCAGCCCACCTATGCTTCCACTACACTCTCCATGGAGCAGTTTTAATGAGGCATGAACTCTGTTTAAACAGAGATCGCCTTTCAAAGACCATCTCAACTTCCTTTGTTTGGGAGCCTTTACGCTCTGATAGCCTTCCAGCACCTACCATTCCAGAACCCCATACAGTACGGGTACACATATAGCACTGAAGAGTAACACATCACAAGCCCATGTATACATTTTCTATTCCACATAGGTCACAAAACCTTGGAGGTGGTGAAGGGAATGCATTGGACGTCCTACACAGAGTCTTTTCTTTATATCCCCGTACTAGGGAAGAGGAACACATGAAATTCTTATTACACAATCTTGTTGTGAGATCACTACACACCTGTTATAAGACACTTTTTACAGATTAGTTGGGGCATAACAATGTTTGACACTAAAGCCAGCACTTATGTAAAAGGAGGAATACCTGGAAAAGAAACCAGTTGCCATGGAAACACTTAATCATGTAACCAGCTTTTTCAGATTCCTTTATTTTAAAGCAGTTTCCTTTGTCAATTCATATTTATTAGTTTATAATAACATTTACAGTTTCATGTTTATTTAGTACACTGCTGCAGTTTAACAAAGGAGAGTAGAAAACAACCCTGCATTAGACCACAAAGCTGTCTGTGAAAAGATTGCGAAAAAACTTCAATCGCTGTTTTTAATAAAAAACAAGCTTCACATTGATAGATCTTTACGTATAGTACTGATTTAAGATGTAGTCGAAATAAACAAAACAGGAAGATTTCTTGCAGCAGAGACACCAAGGAACATAATACGCTGAAGGTGCGAGGACTATGTAGTAAAAGGAATACAATACCCTTAACTCATATGTCACGTTGGAGTTCTGTGACATTATTAAATCATTCAGCCTGCAACCTTGTGTCTCTATAGGACAAAGGAACTCCTCAGTAACTTACAATATACTTATGTACATTTGAGAGTACTCAATCCCATGTATTAGAATATTGACATTAGACAAGGTTTACATATGGCTGAATGCCAAATTCATCCAAGCTGAAATTCGGTTACATTATCAAAATGTTGCCAATTTATAGACCACAGAAGAATAATGGCATAGGTAAAAATCTTATTTCAAGTTGCAAGCTATTAGCCAGGCACAATACATCACTTGCCCTATGCACACAATTTCTTACAAGAGTCAATTATCACTCGCCAATGACTAGTGGCAAGGGCAAATTGTGAGCACTGATAAAGGTCAATCCGGTCAGGATTTAAACCATGCTGCATGTTTCACAAAGATGCCTGTGGAATGTATTTAAGGTTCCTAATTCCTGATCGGTTATTGGAATTATAAGCAGGCACGTGGTTTAAAATTGTTGCAAACTATTTAGCTCCGGCTTGTAGATTAGAAGAGCCTGGGCAGGTTGACATCAATAACAGGGATGGAAATAAGGATTGTATTAGCAGGAGCTCCAAGCAGCTCCTGGATATCCAACATCACCCAATAAGCAGAAGCTACCTCTGGGAACCAGCAGCGATTATAGAGCAAATAGATCCGCCACATGAGAGGAAAACTGAGTTTTTTCAATTGTATTCAACCAATTATGCTGTACATTGCTTCTGCATATGCCCTAATGCTCATTCATACACATTGCTAAATGCACAGGGTTACTGTTTTATGGATTTATTTGTATGGCACCAGTTGGCCTGGGGAGCCAAATAAAGCTCCTGGTAGATGTTGGTGCTCTCATTGCATTTCCAGGCTCTCATTGCATTTCCTTCGCACAGATGGAAACAGGTTTTGCAGTAGGGTAAGGGTGCTGGGCAAAGAAGATTACACTCAGTCATACAGATAAGGGGGTGCATCCGCCAGTGTTACTCCCTAAAACTAGGCGAATACTCCCAAAACACAAATGGGAAACAAACACATATAACCTCTTGTTTCTTTCACACACACAGCTCAATGGATATGTTTTTACCAGCAGTGCACATAGTACCACAGGAAGACATTAATATGATATGATATGGTATTTGTAACGCGCCTATACACAGGTGTTTCAAGGCGCGACGAGGCAGGGAGGAGAGGAACAAGGGGAGACAGACAACGATCCTACTAGGCCAGGTGTCATTCAGATCGCGCAAGTGCAGGGGTGGGGGAGGGGGAAAAGTGCAAGGGGAAGGGGAGGGGGGGAAGTGCAGTACAAGGTAAGTGGCGTAAAGTAATAAATAAATAGGGCCAGCTGGTGGCAAGTGCAAGGTAAGTGCAGAACAAGTGCTGGGGAAGGGGGGGGCTGTAGGGATACAGAGACAGTCCCGCAGTGCAGAGGGGTTCCAGGGCATCCGTGCAAGTGGAGAGTGGCTGGGCCCAGGGCAGAGGCCGTTTAGAGAGGTCCAGTTGCAGGATCAGTGCAGTTTCAGTGAAGAATATTAGCTGTTTAGCAGGGGAGAGGGAGAGAGAAAGCAGAAGCAAAGAGGAAGGTTTTGAGGTGCTTCCGGAACCGGAGATGGTTCTCCTCGAGTTTCAGGGAGGCAGGAAGGCTGTTCCAGAGGGAGGCCCCTGCCGCGGAGAGAGATCTACCCCCAGCTCGTTGCTTCGAGAAGCGGCTGACCCTGAGGGAGTTGGAGGCGGATGAGCGAAGGGCTCGGGAAGGAAGATATTTGGGAAGAGAGAGTTGAAGGTATTTAGGACCCAGGCCCCAGAAGGCCTTGTGGACAATGCACAGGGTTTTGAACTTTATCCTCGCAGCCACTGGGAGCCAGTGTAGAGATTTCAGTCCTGGAGAGATACGATCCCTGGGCTTGAGGCCAAGGACAAGTCTCGCAGTTCTGTTCTGGATGAGTTGCAGAGGGCGGAGAGTGGAGGCAGGCAGATTAAGATAGAGGCTGTTACAGTAATCCAGCTTCGAGAGAACCAGGGCTCGGGAGACAGTGAGCTTCTGGGGGAAGGAGAGGAAGGGAAGAATACCTCTGAGGAGGTGCAGCTGGTAGTGTGACCTCTTGGCGACGTCAGAAATATGAGGAGAGAAGGAGAGTGTGGAGTCGAAGATGACCCCAAGGTTTTTTGCCTTGCAGGTAGGAGCAGGGAGGGGGCCAAGGGAGGCAGGCCAGAGAGCTGCAGGGAAGGAGGGAGTGGGAGTACCGATGAGTAGAATCTCAGTCTTACTGGCATTAAGGCAGAGGTCATTGGCGGCACACCATTCTTGGATAGCAGACAGACAGTCAGAGATGAGGGAAGGAGAGGGGGAGGCTGAGGGTAGCCTGAAAATGAGCTGGGTATCGTCCGCATAGCACTGGAAATTAGGGCAGAGAGCGGCGATGCGGTGGGCAAGGAGTGCCAGATACTGGTTGAACAGCCAGGGAGAGAGATTAGATCCCTGGGGGACACCACAGGTGGAGAAAAAGATGTCGGAGAGGAAGGACCCCAGTTGGACCTGGGAGGGTCGATTTGAAAGGAAAGAGGTCAGCCACGCCAGAGCCTGACCAGTGATACCCAGGTTTTCCCGGAGACGGTTGAGCAGGATGGCATGGTTGACAGTGTCAAAGGCAGAGGAGAGATCGAGCAGAATGAGAACACACGGAGTGTTGGAGTCGAGGTTCAAGAGCAGGTCTTCACGGATGTTCAGGAGAGCAGTTTCCGTGCTTCTGGAAGCTTTGAAGCCAGATTGATGGTCATGAAGACTACCAACAGATTCAGCATGGAGGTTAAGCTGGGAGATGGCCAGTTTCTCCAGGAGCTTGCCCAGGAAGGGAGTGATGGAGATAGGGCGATAGTTAGCCGGGCAGGAGGGGTCGGAAGAGGGTTTCTTGAGAAGAGGGTGCACAAGGGAGTGCTTGAGGGGGGGAAGGGAAGACTCCAGAGGCGAAGGAGTGGTTGCAAAAGTCAGCCAGGGCAGGAGCCAGGGAGTCGATGTGGTCCTTGATAGTTTTGGAGGAACAAGGGTGAACCTGTTTAGACGAGACTTTCATTGATCGGACTTGTCTGGAAACCTCGTCAGCAGAGAAAGGTGGAAAGGCAGAGAAAGAGGGAGGGGGGGTGACTGCAGAAGGGCCAGAGGAAGAGCCGGGAAGGGAGGGAGGGAGGTGAAAGGCGGAGAGCGAGGACAGGATGTCCTGAGTTTTTGAGATGAAGTGAGAGGCCAGTGCAGTGCAGAGGGCCTGGGAGGGGACAGGAGAGGTAGAGACTGCAACAGGGTTGGCCAGCTCCTTGCAGATTTTAAAGAGTTCGGCGGAGTTGTTTGATGCCGCAGAGATGCGGGCTTGGATAAGGGCTCTCTTCTTGGTGAGAACGGAGAGCCGGTACTGCCTTTGGAGCAGGCGGCAGGCCAGTTTGTCAGAGGATGAACATGATGCACGCCATTTCCTCTCGGCAACCCTGCACTTGCGTTTTAGGGTGACGAGATCCGAGTCATACCAGGAGTTACATTTGGCTTTGGGCTTCAGGCGGATTCTCATGACGGGGGCAAGGATATCAAGAGTAACAGATATAGCAGAGTGGAGCATGGAGAGGGCTGTGTCAGGGTGGGAGTCAGCCGAAGGGGCAGGGGGGGGCGAGAAGGTAGCAGCGAAAGCCTCAACTGACACACGCTTCATGGGTCGGATGACCGAGAAGGTGGGTGGCAGTGAAGAGGGTGGCTTTGCCTGTGGGGTAGGGAGGGTGAGGTGGGAGGATAGGAGAAAGTGATCACTCCAGGAGAGAGGAGTGGAGAGAGGGACGGAGAGGGGAAGGTCAGAAGAGATCAGAGCATCAAGAGTGTGCCCAGCAGAGTGAGTAGGCCCAGACCAGTGGTCGAAGTGAGCGGGAGCGGTCGGGAGCGGTGCTCCTCTACTTTTTTAAATTTCCTTTTACAGCTCCTATACTTTTTTTTTAAAAAGAAACCATTCCGGAATGGTTTCATTTTAAAATAAAAGTGTAGGAAGAAGTTGAAACTTGCACTTTCAGTGCACTGCACTTAAACAGTAGTTTGCAAGTGTCTGGGTGTGTGTATTGTGTGTGGGAGTGGGCGTGGCAATGGGGTTTGTGGGGAGCGAGAGCAGGGCAGCAGGGTACATAGCTCCACTACTTCTTTTCGTACACTTCGACCACTGGCCCAGACGGGAGAAAAGAGAGTGAGAGAGAGTCGCAGAGGTCACGAAAGAGACCAGTGGGGGGACTGGAGGCATCAAGGTGGATGTTGAAGTCGCCAAGAAAGAGGAGTTGAGTGGTTGAGGACAGGAGTGAGGAGGAGAGGTCAGCCCACTCAGAGAGGAAGGAGGAAATTTGACCAGGTGGCCGATAGATAGTAGCCACGGTAAGGGAATGGCTAGGAGAGAGAGAGAGTCGGCAGACAAGACATTCAAAAGAGGAGTAGGTCTGCGTAGGAGTGACAGTGGCAGGAATCCACTCAGGGAAGATAAGGGCAACACCACCCCCTGCACGGTTAGGCCTGGGCATGGAGAGGATCTTGTAACCGTCAGGTAGGAGTGTGTCAAAGCTGGTGGCAGAGCTGGCTGTGAACCATGTCTCAGTGAGACAAAGGACGTCGAGGTCCAGTTCCTCAAGAAGGTGACAGATATCGGAGGAGTGCTTGATGGCAGAGCGAGTGTTTAGAGTGGCAATGTGGAGAAGGCTGCCATCCTTGAAGAACTTCCGGGGAGGGGTACAGATCAGAGGTACGCCCTGCGGAGGTATTGAAGAAGGAGGTGAAGAAGGAGCACGAGAGGGGGCAGGGAGGGAGGGTAGAGGCAAGGTAGCCAAGGATAGAGGAGGGGGGACAGCAGGAGAGGAGAGGAAGTTGATGAGGTGTGGGAAGCGTCTATCGAAGAGGTGAAGGTTGGCCTGAGGGCCTTGGACCAAGACGGTCCCATTAGCGTAGACATTAATGATGGCCTTAGAGGAGCGGAAGGGGGCCAAGAGGACATCCCAACGGGTGCCACCATTAATGGGAGAGGAGGAGAAAGGAGAGAGCACAGAGACCATATGAAGGGTCCATAGGTCAGGCGAAGGCACGAAAAAGAGGATGTCAGTGAGAGTTTCCTTAGAGCAGGCATTAGTGTAGGTGTCAGCGATAGGGAGGCCTGGGTTGGAGACCAGGATGTCCTTTTTAAACTTTTTCCTACCAGATTTAGTGAGGAGAGCAGGATAGTCAATGGAGAAGCAGTTAGAGAAGATAGGCGAGACAGAGAGCACCATGGAGTAGAAGGGAGGGGAGGGGGGGGGAGACAGATTAAACGAGAGCACGCAGACAGGAAGTGAGCGGCAAGCACAAGTTACCACAATTAGAGCAGACAAACAGTAAAGCGTATTAGGTACTGGGCCACCTAAGTTTGAGAATCCTGCGAGGGGAGAAAAGCACCCTAGTTTACCACAGTTCAGAGCATAAACAGTAAAGTGTATTAGGTACCGGGCCACCTAAGTTTGAGAATCCTGCGAGGGGAGAAAAGCACCCTAGTTTACCACAGTTCAGAGCATAAACAGTAAAGCGTATTAGGTACCGGGCCACCTAAGTTTGAGAATCCTGCGAGGGGAGAAAAGCACCCTAGTTTACCACAGTTCAGAGCAAAAACAGTAAAGCGTATTAGGTACCGGGCCACCTAAGTTTGAGAATCCTGCGAGGGGAGAAAAGCACCCTAGTTTACCACAGTTTAGAGCATAAACAGTAAAGTGTATTAGGTACCGGGCCACCTAAGTTTGAGAATCCTGCGAGGGGAGAAAAGCACCATAGTTTACCACAGTTCAGAGCATAAACAGTAAAGCGTATTAGGTACCGGGCCACCTAAGTTTGAGAATCCTGCGAGGGGAGAAAAGCACCCTAGTTTACCTCAACTGTGAATACAGTGAGGCAAGGCCCCATGCGGATGTAACCAGGCGTAGGAGGGGTGGGCCGGGGAACGGAGAACAGGTGGAACTGGCGCCTGGCGTCCCCTGCGGACACCTGCAGACACACAGGGAGCCGCACTGTAGGAGTCGCCCTTGGCCTGGGGCCCTTAGCCGTGGGGGCTGCCGGGCAGAGGGCTGCCAAGGAGGGGGAGGTTATAGGCAGAGGGAGAGGAAGGGGGGGTGTGGGCGGGCAGGGAGGCGGGGAGGGAGAGGAAGACCAGGAAGTGGGAGGGGGGAGCAGGAGCAGGCCAAACACCGCGCTAGGAGCGCGAAGAAACAAACTTTTTTAACAATAAAAATAAACACTCACGGAGGCCCAGGCAGGGCTTCCCAGGCCTGCTGTTCCCCTCAGGCCACCGGCGACCGCTCTCCACGCTCAGCTATTATTAAGGCCTGATCAGAAGAAGTAAACATGTATCTTTTAATGTCTATGAATAACTAGGTGCGAAGAAATTATTATTACAAAAACATTTCTGTTTCCCAGTTAAAAAATGTTTTCTCGCATAGGAAATACTCCCACTGGGAATTGGATTTACATTTGTACTGTCTAAATAATCATTTGACTCCCAACTTTAAAAAATAAGAAGTAAAATCCCCTCACTTCAAAATCTTACAAATTTACATCAAGTAAATTGTGTTTCAAAGCACCCAAACGGCAACTGTGAGGGAACATGGGAATGAAAGCCAGAGAAAGAGGGAGGCGGTCCTACTAGACCTTGTGAGCATTCAGAGCCTGCAAGTGCAGAGAGATTAGGGATGATGGAGGGGGTAAGTGCTGGGAGTACCATATAGGGAAGTGCTAGGGAGTATGTTGCAAGCAGCTGTTAAGTGCCTGGTCCTCTACCAATACAATAAGTGCAGTCCTTTGAGATAGCGGAGTCCAGTGGGTGCCCAAAGGCAAGTGCTGGGAGTGAGGGAGGCTGAAGGCTATTGGGGGAGGGGTGGTTGGACCCAGAAGGACCCTGGTAACCAATCGCAGTGACTGTGGGCTTTAGCAAGGGAGGGAGAGGGGAAAGGAGGAGGTGGAAAGGAAAGTCTTGAGGAGCTTCCGGAATTCAAGGAGATCTGGCTCACGAATGAGAGGAAGGGGGAGGGTGTTCCAGAGGAGCGAGTCAGCCGAGGAAAGAGATCATCCCCAGCACGCTGTTGAGAGAAGTGCTTCACATGCAGAGAGATGGCGCTGGAGGAACATAAAGATCTAGAGGGAGAGTATTTGGTGAGATTCAGTTGTAGATGGATTATACAGAGAGATTTGAATTTGATCCTTGCAGCAACTGGTAGCCAGTGGAGAGATTTTAGGGCTGGAGAGGTGTAGTCTCTGGGCTTAAAGCCAAGGATAAGTCTTGCAGCCCTATTCTGGATAAACTGGACGGGACGTAGAGAGGAAGAGGGTAGATTAAGGAAGAGGCTGTTGCAGTAGTCCAACCTAGAGACAACCAGAGTTCTAGAGACATTGAGCTTCCGGAGAAAGTGAGGAAAGGAAGGATTCCTATGGAGGAGGTGGAGTTGAAAGTGGGCCTTCTTTGCAAGGTCCTGGATGTGAGAGAGTAAAGAAATAGAGAAGTCGAAGATGACGCCAATGTTTCTGGCTTAAAATGAAGGAGAAGGGGGAAGAGCCCATAGATGGTGGCCAGGCCCAGAGGTAGAGCACGCATGCCGTACAGACAGACCTCCACGGAGCTCCGTCCGTGATCCTGAAACTAATGCTTTACTTTCGCTGAATTAAGGTCTACGACTCGACCTGAGGCCAGAATATCGTGGGGGAACCGATTGCCAACACCCGGCAACAATATTGGGCTGAATCGGAGTGCGGACGACGGAAAACGGGAAGCTCGAAGCCGAGCCCCCTGGGACTCCAAGATGGCGGCGCCCGCCGCGGAGTAGGACGAAGCCAGCCTCGGCCCCCTGGGCCATCTTGCGGACCGCTGCAGCTGGGGTGGCCGCTGCGGAAGAGCCTGTTCCCTGCCCCGCCGGTGGATACTCGACGGGGGGAGACCGGCGCCGGTGACTGCCGCGGAAGTCGGTCAGGAGGAGGACGCTGGAACTGGGAGCACTTAGCAGTCCCGGCGGCGTGAAGGTGAGACTGTTCACGCTCACAGCCTGCACTTGAGCGAGTTACGGGGAACAGTACAGAAGGCGGCGGGCCCCTCACTAATGCAAAAAGCGGGGCCGGGTCCCCCCTCACGACGCTCCCTAACGGGACCACCTGAAAACGCCTCATACGGTCCCCCAGCAGCCTGAGGGAGCAAAGCTCGGTCAGCCCTGGGGCCCATCACCGGCTCCTGCGAGGAGGACTGGCCTGGACCTGTGGGGCTGCGGTCGCCCTAGAGGCTGCCTGATACGCGAGAAGACTTGTGGGAGGCAGTCCCCAGCGGAACGAACCCACTCACGGCACTAAGGCCCGAGCGGGAGAAGGGCGACTACTACAGTGACTGGGAGCCCCTGGGAGCCTGACCCATAGGTGGTGGGACGACATCAGCCTGCCGGCAGCTCATCGGAGGCGCAGCCCGGGACCTGTTGGCACCACAGCGACTCCCAGAACAAGGCTCCCCACACAACCTGAGCCCACAGCCACTGGTCAAGATTTTGAAACCTAATTGTGCAGACACCAGCTGCCGGAAACAACCGAAAAACTAGGGTGGGATCCCTGGGCCTATAGCTCCCTCGTAGCCCACACAAAACTCTTGATACAGGGGTCGTCGACAGATCTGCACTCTGCAGGGGGCTGCACTTATAGACCTCAAACCAGGAGATGTTTCCCCCCAGGTCCAAGCCGAAACTAGTCACGATGGACTCCTTTACGACAGTCAGACCCCAAAGGCAGTCATCACAACAAGATCGAGAATTCCCTGACGATCCGCCTCAACAAGAGGAGGACCTCAAACACACGCAAGTCCTCCAAGGAATAGCTGCCCTCCGCACATCACTCGAGGGACGGCTTGAAGAGGTGAAGTCAGATATGCAGCTCATGCGGCAGGACGCCCGCAACCTAACGGAAAGAGTTACGGAGACTGAGGTTGCCCTGCAGGAAAACGTTGAGAACACCCGAGATCTACAGACGACGGTCAGAGATCTGGAGCAAAAGGTAGCCAGGCTAGAGGCCCGCTCTGAGGACGCAGAAGGTCGGGCGCGCCGCAATAACATTCGCATACCGGGGGTTCCCGAAGATCTAGAAGGCCCAGACCCGACGACCTTCATTGAAACGCTCCTACAGCAAGAAATAGGGGTGGCAAACCTCTCCCAGGGATTCTCCGTCGAAAGGGCCCACAGGTCTCTCCAGAAACGTCCCCCACCTGGATCTCACCCACGTCCAATCATAGCAAAGATTTTGAATTTTAGAGACCGCGAAACCATACTGCGGTTCTCTAGAGAAGGCAGGGAGATAAAAAGAAACGGTTCCATAATAGTTATATACCCGGACTACACCCCTGCAGTACAACGAGCCAGAAACTCTTACATTCCAATAAAAGCCCGGTTGAGGAAGCTCAACTTGAAATATATGCTCTTATACCCATCACGTCTCAAGATTCTATATAAAGGGAAAGCGACGTTCCTAGAGACCCCAGCCGCAGCTAACATGTGGCTTGAGCATAACAATCTGGCGGACGACAAGGAAGAATCATTGAACTCAGACCGGGGATGACCACCCACCCCCGGTGAAGCAAGCAATGGGCAATCCCCACAGAAAACAAAAGGAAATGAACACGAACCGTAGACGAACGAACCATTATGTAGGTCCTACTACTAGTCTCGCCACACCGGACGCGAGATCGGAGGAGCATACAAGCGGCGGACAAGCAACCCACCCCACCAGAAAAGGTGTAAGCAGTTTGCTCACACACAACCTGATCCGGAAGGCCAGGAGTGGCCTGGAAGGCTCAGGAGCCCCTGAGCGCTGCAAGTTATAAGCAGCTGCTAGGGTCAGTTTGGAAAGTTTTGTTTAGTTTTTCCCCATTCAACACAATGGGATCTACACAAGTTCGAAAATCTCCAACCAACGAAAGATCTGGGCCCGGAACGAGAGGACAGGTGGGGAGAAGACCAAGACAGGACGGAAGGACAAACGAGGCCAACAGGGGTTGGACAACTGTGAGTGTTACTCAATTACCATATCATGGCGGCTAAAACAAACATTAAGATATTGACCTGGAATGTGAGGGGTCTGGGTTCATACCTACGCCGGAATAGAGTCAAGTCCTATTTGAACAGAAAGAGAGTACAGATAGCGTTATTGCAAGAGACACACTGCACGGCTGAATCCCTAGAGAGGCTAAGTGAACACTGGAGAGGCCAGGGGGTCGGAACTTCGTACTCTAGGTATGCAAGAGGGGTATACACTTGGATTCACCCACAACTCCCTTTCCAGATAACTAAGACCGAGTCAGACCCAGAGGGAAGGTTTGTAATACTATGGGGCAGACTAGAACAAACAGATATTTGCATAGTGAACTCCTTCCTCCCCAATACCAACATCCCATCGTACCTAAACTCCATGTACGCTAAGATTGCGCCATATCGGCATGAAATCCTTTTTTGGGGGGGAGACTTCAACTGTGTCCACGACCCGATACTCGATAGGTCCCTCCCGCACCCAAAAGGGCCCTCAGCGGCTACAACGGCTCTCTCCCTATTAGTCGATAGGTTACACTTGGCAGATACCTGGAGAGAGTGTCACCCTGACGCTCGAGGGTACTCATAATTCTCCGCTCCGCACGGTCTACACACCAGATTGGACTACGTTTTCATAAGCAATGAGCATATGCCACAAATAGAAGAAGCCCATTATCTGGGCAGAACCATTTCTGACCACTCGCCACTCCTGGTGGGCTGGAATCACACTGGCCCCAGACCTCCTATTCCAATGTGGAGAATGCCGATAGATGCCCTGGGAGACCCAACATTTAGAGAAGACCTGCACGAATTCATAGAATCCTTCATAGAAAGAAACACCGGAAGCGTAGACCGCTTAAGCACGATGTGGGACGCCCTAAAAGTAGTGACGAGGGGGGGAAATAATAGCAAAGGCAGGGGGCATTAAAAGACAACTCAGGGGCGAGCTGACCCATTGGGAGCAACAAATAGAACAATTGGAAGCAGCCCCGGTTGCCACAGAACAAAGGGAAGACAACCTCAAAGTACTTAGAACTAACTCTACCTTAGCTTGGAATAGGCTCGCCAAATTTGATTATGCCACCAAAACTAATAGAACACACACAGAGGCGGACAAACCAGGCAGAATGCTAGCCTGGCTCTGCAAGAAAGAGCACCCCAGGCACACTATCACCGGGGTACAAACCGAGGAAGGGGGGCTAGCACAGACACAGCAAGCCATAAACGATACCTTTAAGGGCTTCTATGAACGCCTTTACTCTCATAGCGACCAGATCCCCATAGAAAAAATCATGGACACCCTTGAAGAGATAGGACTCCCCAAGATGCCCCCAGAGCAATCGGAGGCCCTAGATGCAGACATCACAACTGAGGATATCACAGAAGCCATTAGATCGCTAGCCACTTGCAAGACGCCTGGGAGCGATGGTCTGCCCACAGAGTTTTATAAGGCGTACGAGCCGACCCTAACGCCCCTGCTACACGAGGTTTTTCAAGAAGCACACGAGACAGGGATATTACCTGATAGCATGAGAGAGACCCTCATGATCCCGATAATTAAGCCCAATAAACCCCCTGACAGGTGTGACTCGTACCGTCCGATAGCAATGCTCAACTACGACGCGAAAATCCTGACAACGGTGTTAGCAAATAGACTGGCTAGAGTTATAGGGCAAGTAGTACACGAAGACCAATGCGGCTTTATACCAGCCCGAAACACAACCATGAACTTGCGCAGAGTGCAGCATGTCATTGCTCAAACTGAAGCTTGCACAGAAGCATATGCACTACTGTCCCTGGACGCCATTAAGGCGTTCGATTCGATCTTTTGGGAGTGGCTATTGGCGGTTCTGGAGGGGTTCGGCTTCGGCCCGAGGTTCATTAGGTGGATCAAGATATTATACACGAAACCTAGAGCCAGAGTAAAAACTGGGAGGCACGTATCGGAGGTCTGGAACATATGCAGAGGAACCAGACAGGGTTGTCCCCTCTCTCCCATGCTCTACGTACTAGGCCTGGAACCCATTGCTATCTACTTTCGAAAGCAGTTTTTTGATGCTGGGATCCGGCTGGGAGACACTGACCACATTATCTCTCTCTACGCGGACGATGTTCTATTATTTGTCAAGGACCAATACTACAATGTGCCTACGTTGCTAGATGTCCTAGACAATTTCGCGAAGGTTTCCGGAATAAAATTCAGCAGAGCCAAATCCTGTCTCTTCCCACTGGCAAACCTTAAGGGAAAGGAAACATCGGAGCTTCCTTCGGTGGGAATACGGTGGGAACACACCTCGTTCAAATACTTAGGCATACACATAATGCATTCCCCCGAACAAATGCATGAGCGCAACACTAAGGCTGCTCTCCCGACCTTGAGGAAATCTATGGCTTTCTGGGCGAAACTCCCCCGATCCATGATGGGCAGGGCCTCCATAACTAAAATGATTGTCCTTCCTAGATTCTTGTATGGATTTCAGAACGTACACTTTTACATCAAAGCGCCCTTCTTTCGCCTACTGGAAAGTATGCTTAGAGACTTCTTGTGGGGGAAGGGAAGACGTAAGATAGCGCTTACCACGTTGTCGTTACCGTATACTCAGGGGGGAATCCAACTCCCAAATTTTGAAAAATACTATCTGGCCGCGCAGCTTAGCTTTGTCACCAAATGGTTAGCGGACGATGCCACATCGGAGACACCTCTCCTGCAGCCACTGGTCTCCCCGTTGTACATGAAAGAACTTCCCTGGGCCCCCACCCACCTGATAAGTAATGCCCCCCTAATGGTCACCCTTGGACGCAAAATCTGGCGTAGGACCGAATCCCTCGCCCATGTCAAACACCAATACTCCCCGAACATCCCGCTTATCTCGGACTTATGCAAATCCCCCGCGGACCTACTACAACTCAGACTCTGGGAACAGAAAGGGATATACTCATGGGGGGACCTATACACGGAAGGGGAGTTCAAAGAATTTGAAACGTTTCAAGAACAAAATGAGGTCCACACAGGCCAGTTTCTGTGGTATCAAAAGTTAAGATCCACGACACGTGCCAGATGGTCGACATGGCCAGAGGAACCAGACACAAACCCCCTGATCACGCTACTGTACGAGCTGGGAGAGGGAGGGAGACCAGTGTCTCAGATCTATAGCCACCTAAATGACACTCCCAACCCACGCAGTGCTGGACTCAAATCCAAATGGGAAGCTGACATAGGCCGAGAATTAACGGACGGGGAATGGGAAAGGGCTCTGACATTTCCTAAAACAGTATCTAGAAACCATAGGTTTAGACAAATACAATTGAACCTTCTGCATCGGACATACCTAACCCCATCCAGGCTGGCCAGACTCCATAAAACTCAGAGCTCCAAATGCACCTGGTGCGAAATGGACAATGCGGACCTGCTTCACGCATTCTGGCGCTGTGCCAGGACACAATCCCTGTGGTCTTCAATACAGCAGACAAGTGAAAATCTGGGGCTGACCAGATACGAATGGACTCCTGCGGAGTGCCTACTCGGCACATACCCCAGACCAGCAAAGCTAAAGCATCTAGTTAGACTAATGGACATTATGTGTATTCTGGCTAAGAGGACAATTGCAATGTCCTGGAAGAAACCGTCGGGACCACAACAGAAAATCTGGCACAGAGAACTGAAACGATGGGTGCAGGCAGAAACGAGAGCCTGGGAGGAGAGCGTGGCTAGATCCACAGATGCCACGAGTATGACTTTAGACGCCTGGAAGGGACTCACAGACCCCTTGTTCTACCCCTCCGACGATAAGCCCCCATGAACCACCGCAGACCTACAGTAGGAAGTCCCATGGATAGAACTGGAGTCCTCGAGGCAGCCCAATCACTACCTCATGTGAACCCTGCCAAGGGAAGTTTCCCCCCCCCCCTGAAGGTCCTAATCCCCCCCCTGTGCCCCCACTCGGCACCGGCCTCTCAAGAAACAAACGTTTGGAGATAGTTAAAGTTTCATGTTAAGTTGTAAACGTTAATAATATGAGACGCTATGTGATTTATTGTTTGATGGCAGTAATGGTAATTTTCCTATGTTTGTAATAAATAACAAATGCCAATAAATAGATTTGAAAATAAAAAAAATAAAAAATAAAAATAAAAAAAAATAGATGGTGGCCAGAGTGAAGGGAAGAAACTATCATTCGTGCTTCTCAGTCCTCCTACCTTGCCAGATGGCATGCATTGTTGCTTGCTTAAGAGTAATTAGTGAAGCTTAGCTAAAATATGACATTTGAGTGATTGTACTTTGAGGAGATTGGCATGTGCCCTTACATCTTAAGAGAATAAATACTGAAGAGGGCAGCATGCCAGCTATCAATGCAGTAGGCGACTGGCATAGAATCAGAATTCCTAGAAGGACAAAGACGAGGGAGGGTTGATGTTTTGGTGTCATGCTGCTTTCTTTCAGCATATTTTATCAGAGGCCCAATATAAAACCATTCAGTTTATGGAGGAAGAATGCTGCAGTGGTAGCGGCCCAGATCTAGGAGCCAAATGCCACTCTCAACAGGCCGAAGAAGCCGACGGCCGACTTCCAAAGGCTACCCTCTGAAATGCTGCTCTCTCCCTCTCCCCCCCAACCTCCCAGCTACTTCCTGGGATGTGCCCCCTGCATCCCGATTCCCGCCCTGCAGCCCCCTTCCACCCGACCTCCCTCGCAATCCCTGAACAGCACTTACCTGTCTCCCATCTGCCCGTGTGTTCATAGTGTGCAACATAGGGGGAAATAAGTTACACTATTGTGCGTCAGTCTTTTTCAAGGACACCTTTGCGAATCTCATTTCCCTTTAGTCGTCTACAGGCTGCAGATGAGCTGCACACCACAGTACTGGCGAGGTGAATTTAGGAAGATTTCATATTCAATACTTCAGGCTCAAGTTATGTTTTGTGCATGCAGAATATTAATATAGACCCATAAAAAGCGAGTAGCATTTTCAAATAAAAGTTATAGCGGGCGGAAACAAATGTTAAGTTGCAAGCTACTGTACAGCCATGAAAAGTCACTTTACACCGAACATTATACACATACATACCGCACACCATTTCTTACCAACAGTCAGTCATCACTACAATGTGGCACCCAGGTTATATATATTTCTTTCGTTTTTTAGGTATTAGGACTAGGGTCTCCAATACTGGCATAATTTCAATGAGGAACCAGCCTTAACATAAACTATTAGGAAGTTTTTTCAGAATCACTAGAGTTCTGAGAAGCCAGCCTCAATGAACCTTCAAAGGTTTGAAACAAAAGTCTTCACATTATCCTGATAATGAAGAAAGGCAATAAGGTTGAGACGTAGGGTGTTAGGCAGAATTATATGCAGTACCCTTTGGGAACACCACACACAATTAATACTACAAGTGACAGTACAATTTCACCTTTGGTACAAGCCTGTACTACACAGTTAAAGTGTTTGCAGTAGCAGAGCAGCCAGACTTATAAGAGTAAGTGAGCAGTATCAAATAGTTACAGAAAAGGACAGCAATTACTATGATTCAGGCAAACACTGACTCAAGGTTTCTAAGTAAAAGAATATATATTTATTTACTCAACAGTTGTATAACATTTCACTATTCTAAGCAAGCTAAAAAATCACAATCATAAATACACCACACCACTTCCCTTAAATTCCAGACAAGTTAAGCTCACAAAATGAAGTGGGAGCAAAATGGCACTCCAGCAATTTAAAAGGGAGGGAAGTTAACAGAAATGAATCCACACCAACAGGAAAGTACTCAGGGCAAGCGAACAAGAGAGACTACAATGATAAAATCAAATAGAAAAGGCTTAGGGCCAAAGTTAATGATTCAAAAGTCTTTTGCTCAAGATAATACAGTTCAGGGTAGTTTGCGGTAAAGCTCGTGGCGCGGTTTCCGGACGGGGTTGGTTGGTAGAAAAGTTAGTTCAAAGAGAAGAGAAGGACAAGCCCTTGGATTGCAAAACGATTTCAAACAATTTCACCGCGGCTGAACGAAACACACAACCGGATTTGCACAGTACATTAAAACTGAGAGGGAGCTGTAGCTGAGGCAGACGTTCCTGGTAGTTCCTGCAGGCTCACTGTTCCTGAAGCAACTGTCGGACTGATCAGAAGTAGGAAGACTGGAGGGTCCTGCACCACCCAGGGAAGAAGCCAGCAGCAGAGCAAAGCAACAAATAGGTGTGCTCCTTAAAACCCAAGCAGGGTCCGACCTTCCTGGCTATCTGGTCCACTGTAGCTCTGTACAGCAAATTCGACCAGAGGAGGGGTCCGGGATTGCAGTTTGGGTGAACTGGTTGTTCCCACCAGCTCAAGGGAAGAAGTTTCCTGGAGGATATTCTATGTCGTCGGATTCTGGAGATTTGGACCTGCAGCAGGGCTTCACTGGGCGGTTCAGTCGTTGTAGTGGTCCTCTTCTTCCAGTTCCTCATTGGTTCTTTCGTTCCAGTGGCAACTCTGCTCTTGCAATCCCAGAGACCTGCTTTTTATGCAGTTTTCCCCCATTCATAAAGCCTGGCTGTCAATCACATAGCAGGGTGGTTGGCCTGGGAAGGCCAGTCCCCCTAGCCAATCAAACAGGAGTGTGACTTGGGTTACAAAGGGAACCCATGGCAGGGGTCCGAAGACCCCTCCCTCACATCCTGCCTACCTAGACTTTCAGGTGCCTTAAGGAGGGGTTCTGTGCAGAAACCCGCGAAAAGACACCGAACAAAGGAATCATCTTCGGTTTGGCACACAGAGAAAAACACGAGAAAGACTAACAAAAATAAATGGCGAATAAACCTAGCCGGATCCAAAATAAAATGTATTTGGTGAAGCGGGTTTATGTTTGAGGCTAATCGCGGTAGAAAAGTTAGGGTAGATACCACTGCCACCAGCCAAGTCTTGATGTAAAGGGAGCAAAACAAGGCAGAGACAAAAAGGGATGGGAATTAACCCTTTCCAGGACTCCATGTAAGATGTGGTGTACTGTGTCTGTGGTTTAAAGTGACTAAAGTAAAGTTAATGGCAACTTTACCTTTTCTGGGGGACAGTAGTCAGCCCCAGAAAATGGAGTCGGTGGGAAGTCTCAAAGACAACCCTGTGTCACTGCACTGAAGGTGCTGTGTAACACACATGGAAAATATGGTGCCCTGGAGTAGGTGAGGCTCCAGTGTCCAAGATCACACAAAAAGTAGAAACACACTTAGCAAAACACAAGTAAGAGTGGGAAAAAAGGCTCACACTCTTACCAGGTGAAAAAAATAATTCCTAGAAATCCAGCCAAGCTGCTGAGGGACTCAGTAGGTAAGGGAAATCAACCATTTATGAGAATTCTCCCTAACACTGGGGGACAGGGGGGAGTCAGGAGTTTGGTGTTAAGTGCAATTAACAACACAAGAGACTAGCAAGCACTAGAATTCGCAAACAGAGTTATATATAAATAAATTCAACTTACGAACACACTACCATTAAGACTAACATACTACAAAGGTAAGTAAAACAGAAATATGTTCATATACAGCTCACAATTAAGTAACGCAATGGACACACATCACACTTTAGTATGCACACAGTTCAAATTACAATACTGTAACAGTGCTAAATCATCGGGAAAAGATGTTAGAACAATATCACCTAGACAATATAAAACAAATACAGCAATACCAACACCCAAGGCTATTGCTTGGCTAGGGTTGAATTCAAAGCTTGATGTTCAATCATGTTCCAGGTAGTAAACAGATACTTGGAGGTGTGGGAGGGGGCGATTTAGCAGTAGTAGTCCTAGAGTTAGCACAGAAATGTGTAACAAGTGTTTAGTTAAGTTTACTGCAAAAGGAATGAGGCAGCTACCAATCCTAATGTTCCAGAGGGATCCCAGACAGAGTGCCCGGACCCAGGTTTCCCAAGCAAAAACTGTGACCAGGTTGCTGCAGGAGCGGCCTTTATACACAGACATGAAAGAGGAACTGAAGGACTTTACATTGGTAAACGCACAGGCAACATATACTTCGATCAAACAAAATAACCATCATTGGTATGATATGGGCATTGGGGATAAACGCTCATACCAATTGTTGCATCACTGAATGCCCAGGAGTCGTGGGCAGCAGTCTGTGAAACAACTTTGACAGCAGTGATTCAATGATTTGGATGATATGGAAATTACATTGATTGAGCAAGTCGACTGACTGCAAGTTCACAAATCAGTGATGTCACTGCTGACATCACCACGTATCCACACATATACATGAAATACATATCCATCAATCCACAAACATACACTAGTGTATTGCATAGAGGCACAAAGCACATGCTTATGACCCACAGAGGTAGAGGATGGACACATATGCATATCATTATATTCATATAATTTGCAAAGCTGAAACCACAAGATACAAAGTATTCATATATTTAGTTTGCACATGCATGAATGCTACTAACATAGAGGCGCCATAAGGAACAATATTGAAGCTATAAGCCTATGAAGTGAACAGAGAAGGAGAGACAGGTTTTAGGGTAGATGGAAAGGCTGACATGAGCGCAGCAGCCAGAGGCAAGCAGAAACAAGGCACCCAGCCAAGGAAAAGTGGAGATGGGAAGATTCCATTTAACAAGACAATGAGCTACCCGCAGAAAATCAGACTAAAATACTCATAATTACAAGCAGGACAGTTTTATCTTGTACTCTCAATGCACGTGACCCAGCCAACAGGACAATGCCCATTCAACCGGGGAAGGCGAAGAAGACTGTTCCCATTGAACCAGAGGAGGAAAGATACAAGTATTGCCCACAAACTGCTAACTGAATGCACTCTCCTAGGTTTAGGAGATCAGAGATAGCAACATTAGGGAACATTTTGCACCTCCATGTTCATTCCCATTGCCTTGAGAAGGTACACTCAGTCTGGTAACCGTTCAGGGTCGCTATGATGCGAGGGCACATTCCTCACAATCCAGTTTCACCTTTCATTTGTTGCAAGGTTCAATGGTCTCTCTGCGACCCTGCAACATTGTAGATCGACACTAGTAGGGGTGATCCTAGGATTAGCCACAAGATATGGCTATCTGATAGTAGAAATAACCCTTATAGCTCCTATATGTAGCTCACCTAAACAGACCAAGTGCCTGATTGACCAATGTGAATGCCTGATAGGATCACACTGGGAGAAAACCGGGTGGCGCATGCTGAGAAGAGGAGAGCTCTGGAGGATACTTGTTGTCCTGGTGTGATCCATGTCATTTTTGTTTGCTAATAAAAGACATTAACTTTGCCCCATAGCTGAGTCTTCCATTCTTGTAGCGGGGAGTCTTTGATTGTCCCAAATGTTCTCTGATGATAATTGGGGTGACTGCTAGAGAGCCTCGGCCACATCTATACAAAGCGGTAGCAGAGGACAGTTTCTAGGATTTTTCAGCGAGAAACCATCTTGCTCCACCCTAAGCCCGAGGGGCTGTGTGGCGACCCGTGGAAACAGATGCCTAAAAACATGTTTGTCTTTAAAGAGAAGAGGTTGACAGGAGCCGCCTTTGGAGGAAGTTCTTGCCCACTTTCCGTGGGATGCCTATCAGACCTGATGGCAGAGTGGCAAGTTGTGGGAGAGTCAGTGTCTGAGAGACCTAAGTGGATCATGGAGTATAAGTATAGACTCAGCTACATGGCAAATGTGGGGGGGGGGAATGTCCATTTGATGTTTTTTGTTGAAGTTCTTGTTTGATGTAAGGATACCTGTTCCTTAAGCGGTCAGTTTGTGCGGTCAGCTTAGCTTGCAGATGAAAATAACATACATTATATATAGACGGTTTCCCTGTGAGTTAGGCAATTGAGCTTTGTTCATTGATGATTATTTAATGGTCTACCTGGGTATATTGGTTAGAGGAAGAACATACCTTATATCATGGAATGTGGTTTCCTGATTTAGCTCTCTGAAGTGCATTTCTATAAGGCGGCACTTTAGAAGAGAGACCACAAGATTTATTGGTTTTCCCTGTTAGGAGACAGGAAGACGACCATGTATATGTTATGTTGCGTCTGTCATTGTGGGACAGTTCATAAGCAGACCTTGGAAGATTGAGTATCGAAATGTCTTCCCTCCAGAAGGGCGATGTGTTGAGCACATCTGCATTTATGGTGGTGAGCCGGAGAAGCTATGAAAAGATTTGTTATATTGCATTGATTAAAATTGGATGTATTGAATTGCTGATCTGAGTTCAAGTAAGTACAGATAAAGTCCTCTTCAACATTTATGTAAGTCCCTCTCGCAGTATTAAGAGAAAATACGCAGGTATAGGGTGAAATGGACATGCGACACCGAGGGCAAGTTGGCAAAGCCATGGCTCACAGACGGAAGCTTTTCCAAATGTGTACAGCAACAAGTAACCATTTATTTGCAGATAGCTTATAAGGGGAGTAAACTAAACAAACGAGAGGGCCATAATAGAGTTAGAGAAAATGTTTCAGGACGAGGAAGGGGACTCGGTTCAGCGGCATTGGATGCTGAGCCAACGGGACACAGGGATTGAACAGCCCTCCCTCCCAGCTCCCCATCCTCCTCCTCAACAGCGGACGTAGACACAAAAACAGAAAGCAAAGGATTTTACCCCATGAAGGAATGAAAAGCAGCAGCAGTATACACCAATAACACTTACGCATCTCCCGTGTATAGCGTTGAAGGTGCCCCTAATGGCGCATAGCGAGCAAGTACAGTAGCGTAAGACAATATAGCAGTGAACGTAAGTCGCACAGTAAGATGCAAGCAAGGCTAAAGGAGAATGACTTGGGGAGAACAGGGCTTACTGAAGGCCAAGAATTGATAGTATCGAATTGATGATTAGGCAGACAAATATTACTCAAACTGGACAGGAAAAAGCATGTGAAACAAGGCACGTGGGGAAGGAATCATTGAGTAGTAAAGACGCGGAGGAAGGAGCTAAAGAATGGGCAGTGATAATGGAGGAAGTGCATAGGATTGAAAGGAAAGAAAAGAAGGATAGTGAAAATTGGGAATAGAAGGAGCGAGCAGAAGCATGAGAAAGAGGAAATTGAGACAAGAAAACAGAGGTAGACGACATAGCAAGGAGGAAAGCAGAAGACAAGCAGGAAAGGCAAATGCAAACGAAGAAAGAGAAAAGGAGGTTAGAAGTTGAGCAGCTCATTAAAGAACACTGGCGCAGGAAAAAGAGGAGCTGAGAAGCGACGAGAGAGACGAGAGCAGAGAAAGACGCTCTTCGAAAGCAGTAGAGATTAAAATGGACTTGGCACCTTTAGATGAGCATGGGGACAGTATACGAAGATGATCGGGGAAACTTTATAGGAGAAGAAGCAGCATGGCTGCCCCATGGGCAGACCGAAGTGCTGGGGAACCCTTGGTGAGGGGGGAATGCAGAATTACAGACCGAAGAAAGGGAAAGCAGCAGGAAGAAACAACATTAAGGGGACTTTGATGAAAACAGAGAAGGGGATAGTGACAGTAGTATGGGGACCAAGGGGTCAGGATGAGGATCCATAGGGGAGTGAGGACGATGAGGAGAGAAGACACTCTTGCCGCTCCAGGGAAGCAAGGCCAAAGACAATATGGGGAGGCAAAGAAAATATGGGTAGAGGAGAGGAGGACATCGAAGGACATCCCGAGGGTGGGCCGCGGAGTGCAGACGATATTGCTCTGTATGCGCAGAGGCTCAGGGCCCTGCAATGACGGAGATGGAAAGGACGTTCACCATTACTAAAGACATGGGGAGACAGGATGGAGGGACACCACTGAAACAGTTCCCATTATTGAAAAAGGGTGGCGAGCGACCTCTGTATATCCCCTGGCAGATAATGGACAAAGACAATTTAAGATGCAAGCTGCCCTTGTTAGCTGCTAGGATTGGCAAGTGGATTTATGAGATCAAAAGACTGACAGCAAGGACAACATTAGTGGTAGGGGACATGAAGAGTCTACTCTCAGCCATTCTTGGGGAGGTAGCAGACCATGTATGGAAGAGAGCAGGATATCCTGGAGTGACAGAACAAAAAACGGCACATGATGGCACACTGTTCAATAACTGTCAAGCAGCCATATGGAAAGCGCTAAGAGTGCAATACCCAGACACGTATAGGTGCGATTATAGCACACAAAATGCGTGAGGACGAAGACCCACTTCAATATATTCAACAAATTAAAAGATAAATGGTGCCTTGAGATGAGAGAACCATGGACCAAAACAGTGGGGTTATTTTATCACATTATGTCAGGTTAAACCTGAGCAACTGGAAAAGCAGCTTAAGAAGCTAGTGTGGGTGGAGAATAAGCGTGGTTAGAAAATTAGCTAAGCATAGTGCACTATTGTAGAGTAAAGAAAGAGAATGCGAGAAAGAAGCGGGAGGAGAGGAAACAGGAAGAAGCAAAGTTAATGTCGAATAAATTATCCAAATTTACAATGGAAGAGGCATTATTAACGAGCGGAGAAGAAATAGTCGCTCATGGGGGATAACAGAGACCAATGGGGGGGGGGGGGTCTGCCACAATGTTGGGTGTGCGGAAAAATTGCCCAGTTATTGCGAGTGTGCAGATACAGGGGCGGGATGCACCATAATGGGGGAATGCAGCAACAGCCCACATACCAGACAGAGCATGACTATTATGCTCAAGATCACACACTAGCGCAACAGGCACGTACCCAAAACATGCAAATGCAGCTGATCCAACCCATGACACACTCATTACAGACACAAGGTCAAATGCAGCTGTCACAACCAGCTCAGCAGGCACTAGTCCAACAGAAAATTATAACCATGACACATGCAGACTACACAATGTTGAATCCTTTGCAAAAACTGGGAGGGGCAACTGTTGTAGGAGGCAATTCACAGGGATGGGAATGTATTTATATCCACAAAAGGACAGCCCACCCATAGACCTGATGTGTTCAATACTATCTGTTATACACAATCCAGCTGAGGAACCAGCTATAGGGATGACAATAGGGGACACGACTTTTGCTTTTCTCGTGGATACGGGGTGACTAGTGCCCTGTATTAGTGAGGGAAGATATCCAATGTCAGGCATTGCCATGAATGCAGAGGGATTCTCAGGGCCACGGATGTGGTTCCTTTTACTGATGAATTACTACTTACTGTTGGGGAATATGAGGTAACCATGCCACGGTTATATTCTTGACAGACACCAGTGAATATAATGAGTAGAGACATGATGAGCCGACTTAACATGACCATTTTGTTGACAGACAAGGGGATAGTGCGTCAATGCCAGGGATTCATTACATGAATGTGAGGTAACTCATTCAAGCTTCTTATGGGCAGATGGTACCAACAGAGATTGAACTGTTGTCATATGGGGTGGAAGTATTGCTCAGAGATACAGGCTAGGCTGTTTTGCATACCCAATGAGTTCCTATTCAGACCAGAGATTCCCTCAGATAAGAAAAAGGAAAAAGCAATGCCAATCGAAATCGAGGTAGTTCTAATGAGAGACGAGAGAATAGTATTGCATTGGACTGACGATAAAGGACGATCATGAAGGACTGCAATTACAGTGGGGGAGGGGTGACACAGGTTGACTAACGTGACAGATGAGGAGTTATTCCAAGACGATTGATCAGATAGCGAGGTGGTGTGAAGTATTACACACTGGGTAGAAATACATTACAGGGAACTGCTGCAAAGAATGGCTGTGTTGCAAAAATCGCCACCACCATTTCTTGAGGAAGATTTAGGGTGGGTACCCAGTGTTTTATGAACCAATAGTCCCTATGACGTGGGACTGTTAAAGGGATAGGAGCGGTCAAGATAAAGCTTAAACCAGGGGCTATTTTACCAAGAGCCAAACAATATACCCTATCGAGGGAATCAGACAAGGGCATTTGTGAGACAATCGCCACATTAGTGAAGCAAGTAATTTTGGTACCTCCAGAATCGGAGTGTAACAATGCGGTGTACCAGTGAAAAAGGCGACAAGGTGAGCATGCCGTTTCATTCAGGATTTGCGCCCTTTGAACCAAATTGTAGAAGCAGAATTCCCATTTGTTTCAAATCTGGGACAACTCTGTGCAGCATCCCCATGGAAGCTACACAGTTCACTGTAACAGACTTGAAGAATGCCTTTTTTTCTATACCACTCCATGAAGAGTCACAGGACTTAGCCACATTTCTATATATAAATTAGGAGTGGAAACATAGAAGATTACTAGAGGGGTATTTTGAGTCACCTACCATCTTCAATTGGGTCTTTCAGATGGATCTAGGCATCATACAGATAGCGAGCACAGTCATACAATACGTGGATGACATTTTAATTTGTACTAAGTCAGAGGAACAGTGTTGAAATGACTTGGTATACTTGCTGACAGTCTATATATATATATATATATATATATATATATTACACGGCCACGCTAGTGGCCGTGTAATTATGATTAAGTTGCTGTTTCTGTAGGAAGAGCACTTTTTGGGTGGTTTATAACTCCGCTCCCCCTGGACGAATCCTCACCAAACTTTGAAAAAAAAAATATAGCCCACTCTGATATTTTTTGCGAAGTTTGGTGAGGTTTGGTCCAGGGGGGGTAAAGTTATAGGGTATAGGGGGGGTCCCAAAACTTCTTTTTTCCCTTAGACAGAATGGGGGAAAAACTTTGCGCACGGCTACAGATCAAACCGCTGGACGGATTTTCACCAAATTTGTGGCAGGAGCAGCGGTTTGGTCCCAAAAGCATGCTTTTGTAAATTTGGTGAAAATCCGCCCAGTAGTTTTTTTTTTAAATGATCAAAAAGTAGGTCTAAAAAAATGAGTGATATCGACACACTTCCCTGTTTGCTCCGCGGGCAGGACACCGATTGGGTAATCGGGCGCGTCAAGTCCGCGGACATGTGACACGTTCGCTCATTGGATGGTGAAGGGCGTCAAGTATGTCAGATTGTTCCGATGCACCCGCCATCTTTGATCCATGTTTTGTTGTCCGCGGACATCACTGCAAAAACATATTAAAAACCACAACATTGCACTTGTTAAACTTATCAAATACTGTCTGGACAGGAGAGGGTTGATGCGGATGGGACGGGAGGTGGCAGCAAGAAGCAAAAAAGTGGTGTTTTTTTGTCACAAAAGTCACACGGTATATTTGGAGGTGGGGTGAGCAACTGTCCCGTAATTTGCGGGATGGTCCCGCAATTCGCGCCTGTGTTGCGCAGTTTGCCGAGTGGCTCTGTGGGACGCGGGTTGACCTGACTTGCTCTGTTCGAGCATAATTTGTGACCTAACAGAGTTAGGAGTCACAATTAGTCATGCTAGGGGTTGTGGCAGAGCGGGGAGGGGGGTCATATACATACATTTCCCGTGAATGGGAATAACAGTGGCTGGCAAGTGGTAGCTAATCTGTAAATAAGAGTCCTATTGTATTGCATTGCAACTGCAGCTACTGACGGGAAAGGCTTGCAGGCCGGTCATGTCAGTAGCTTCGGGTGTAATGCATTCATTCTGCCAGGTGAATGACGCTGTGATGTCATCACCACCTTTTGTCCCGCAAAGGGATGTGACAAAGTTAGCCACCCTATTTGGAGGTATTCCTCAATATATTGTGCGTAAACTATTGGTGAAGGAGTAATGTGTCTGTGTTACAATGTATGTAAAATAATATTGGAGTCAGATTGGTGCCCCGTAGAGTTTGGCATCTGAGGCAACCACCTGCAGTGTTTGATGGAAACAGCGGCCATGCACGTGTATGTCAATACGAGTTCTCATGGGTGCGTTGAGCCGTGTTGTTGCAAAGTACGAATGTATTTAGATTCTGAGTGAAGGTCAGCAACTTTGATTTTTTAGTTGCGAGTTAAGGCAGCCCACGCACGGGACAGAAAGTAGAATGGTCAATTGTTTTTTTACCTTGAGTGAAAGGGATTTTTTCGTGAACAGTCATTGAGAGGAGGTTTGTAATAAAGAACATTTGATAAGGTTATGCATTCCAATAGTGTGTACGGAACATGTGAATTCAGTACATGAAGATTCTTTGATGCAAGCGGATTGAGCATTCCGGACTGATTTTCGCAAATACAATGGAGACGGTGAATATTATGTAAGTTTGCTTTTGACAACTGTATGCCGGAACGAGCTTTAACCTATTATTCTCTGAAAATTAATTTTGGCAATGTAACTCAAGTACTATTTTTCTGTGTAGTTGTCTTTTTTATGTGGTTATGGGAAGTGCATAATGTAGGCGTTTGTCGACTATAACTAGATTTACCCAGGTTCAACGCTAATATTTCTTTAAAATGTCATGTATGCCTATATGGAATTGTGTATCAGTTTCTAGGTTCTTTTTGTATTTTTTGAGATTGTTTGATGTGTGTGCTAATCGTTAGTTTAAACTCTATGCCGAATTAAGAAAATAATACATGTATTGCAATAAAGTAATAAAAGTCGGTATTGATACTTTTTTTCTGTTATATTTTCCAAATAGCTACATGCTGCCTTACTGCGATTGCGAAGGCATATGATTTAGTGACGTCTGGCCAGTTTACCTTAGGCCAATGCAGCAATGGTTAACAATAGCACAAGATGGACGCGCCCTGTTGCCAGATTTCGTACGTTTCTCAAAGAGGAAAAATGCGGTAAACTGATGTTGAAATGTTTGTAATAAATCAACGTATGTACAAAAATACATGGTCAATCCCTCGGGACAATAATATTTTGTAAGCATTGCACTTGTGAAACTTATGCAATAATGTTTGGGGAGGTGAGGGGTGATGATCATGGTTGGAATATTTCAGACGTAATTTCGAATGAGTTTACAAAGTTTATTGGAATTTTGTATACAGCTTATATGATGATTGATATGTGTATTATTTTGACAGTTTTGAAAAAATAAAACATGGGTGGATTTAAAGCAAATTTGCTTAAGGCTCATTGGCAAGGATCGAGAAGCATGGTTTTTTCAGTGCCTGAGGGAGTAGACTGTAGTCATGGGCAGTGGCCCAAATGTCGGGGTCATGGTATAAGGTCAAGATCCGGACAATGTGGCTACTGGCCATGACCACAAGGGACAAAACATAGTATTAAAGTGGTCATGTCCACCTGGGACTGGCTTTGTCGTAAAGTTTTTCACAATTAGGATAGATTTGAAAGGGAAGAAAAATGTGCTTATGTTAATATGGTTAGGAGATTTTTTTTTCTCTTTTGGAGGCTGTCATGGAAAGGGAAGATGAGCCCTGTATGGAACTGGTGCTTTCCCTTTTCATGGTGGCCATCTTGGAAAAGTATTTTATTCCTAAACCGGGACGCCGCATCCCAATATAGGACGAGAAATCCTATTTGTTAGTAGCACGGGTTACCGCTTTGGAAACAAAGGCTGGTAATGGCGTTCTTCACCCATTCTAGGGGCAGAAATGGGGGTTAATTGTCCAGAGACTTTGTTATCCACCCTTGCTTCGCTTGAGCTAATTACTAGGGCTACTGGGCCGTTATCCACCGTTCCAGTCCCTGGAACAGCACATGAATGCTACAATATTCACATCACTATAACAAAAAATGCAAATGGAAATGTTGAAAAATCATATTGCGTCTATGTATTTTACTGAGAAATACAAAGTCGATGGAGTCTATATGTTTTTTTTTACTTTTTAACTGTGAAAGGTGGTTCCTATAGGAACATTTATTTTGTTTTTGGATGGATTTGTTTTGGCAGGAGAGCTAAGAACGAAAGGTGGGGATGGAAATGAGGGAAGAGGCACCAAACACTAATATAGAGGGGCAGATGGAAAAGGGGGAAATGTTGTGCGTGTGTTATTTCTAAGGTAGGGGGTAGTAGGGTGGCCAGATTGCTAACCGCGGGACGGAGTCCCTAATTGCGGGACAAAGTGGCTGTGCGGGACGTAGGTTGTCCAGACTTGCGTCGGACAACCTGCCTCCAGCACAGCCACTCTGCAAACTGAAGTGGCCATCTGCTCAGCACGGCGCTGCTGCCTGCTGCTTTCTTTCTCTGGACACCTCTGCAGGCCTGGCTCCTTTTGAGGCTACAGGTCGAGCTGTAACGCTCAGACACCTGCCTTAATTCAAATGCTAATGCTTTGTTCCTGGGGTCGTGATGGTCATGTTTGCAGTTAAAAAACGTGACCATCACCTCCCCAGGACAAAGCATTTGTATTTAAATTAAGCCAGGAATTAAGAGCCATTAAAAAAAAAAATTCAAAAAGAGGCGGGCCAAACGTGAATGAAGTGACTTTATCACCGCCTTGTGGCTAAGTGTCCCGCGACAGACTATCAAAGAGTTGGCCAGCCTAGGGGGCAGTGTTTCTCATGCTGCTTGATTACAGCAGTGGTGGTGTCTCTTGGGGAGGAGGGATGGTTAGCTGATGTCATTTTAACATAAATAGCCGTTTTGCCAAAAGTATGTACTGTGTACTAGATTGTTAATGGATGAGTATGAATAAGTGTTGGAGCTGTGCAAGGAAAATGTTGAAGTTCCAAGTTCCTACATCAGTAGAAAATGTAGTTCCAAACTGTCCATGAAGCACAGATGTTATTGTGAAGTGCGTATGGGTTCTCGGACATGTCATCATGCTGTGCACAAGCATATGGTCATGTGGCATTCTCCGGAAGGTGTGCAATGAAGTCAGATGTTCGTAGACATTAAGTTGCGCTACTAAAAACCTATGAAATTCAGTTAAAAAAAACTTTGTTAAAGGGATGTTATGGTTCAAAGTAAAATCGAAAAACCCCTGAAATTCGCTAGTTATGGTAAGCTAAGCAACCATAACTCGCGCCACCACCGTGCATTGCTAAGACTAACACCCAGGACATCAAAGATGACATCCCAAATGTCACTGATGACATCACTGATGACATCACATGTCTGACTCGCTCTTTTTTCCTGTAGTGATATATCTTGGCCAGTAATAGTTAGGAAAAACAAATTCAAAAAGTACTATATTTTTGCACTTAAACTTCTAATATGTTCTTACAATAATTCACCTAGGGTGCACTTAGAGCTTATGAAACATATACATAAGAAAAAATACACACTTAAAAGACAGCAATACTTTCTGTGTATGAAGAGAATTAGTAAGGTTATCAACACTTTCTTATTGTTTTGCTATTTTTTTATTACTGTACTTTCTCTGGATATGGTCATATGTGTATTCAGATTACTTTCTTTAGGGTGCAGTCAGATCATGTGATATTTGTACATAGGGAAGTGGTAGGTTTGAAGCAGCGCAATCATTTCTGTGCATAAATATAATCAGTTAGGTTATGAACACCTTCTGATTCTACTGCTGCTTTATTTGCGTATTTCACTTTCCCTTTATATACTCATATTTGTTTGTATTGTTCTGTATTTGGGTTTTATATGTAATAATGAAATTATGTAGTAAGTGGGTTTTATTAGATACTTATTACATGTTGCACAGTACGCAAAACTCTAATAAGAAAGCATTTATCATTTCACTGTTCAACATGGTAAGATTATGAATATTGCACTTCCAGCATGTATGCTGCACACAATGCTAATGATTATACATGAGTACCTTACTGTACTGTAAAGAGCTTCATAATAGAATGCTATTTATATTGATGCATTGCTTAATGCACTACATAGCTCATGATATTTATTCCAATGATCCTTGACCTTTTTTAGTCAATATTATAATATGAATCCCTTGTACAGACTTTCATGAAAAGTAAATGAACATGTGATGTCATCAGTGATGTCATCAATGACATTTGTGATGTCATCTTTGATGTCCATGGTGTTAGACTTAGCAATGCACGGCGGTGACGCGAGTTATGGTTGCTTAGCTTACCATAACTAGCGAATTTCAGGGGTTTTTCGATTTTACTTTGAACCATAACTTCCCTTTAACAAAGTTTTTTTTTACTGACTATATATATATATATATATATATATATAGCAGCTGATATCACAAGAAGGGCTCAAGAAATTGCCTGAGGCGATCCAAAAATAGTGAGAGAAATGCAGCTGTTTTTGGTCCTTTGCAATTAAGACTTACGGCTTTTAGGTCTTTATTTTTTCTGCTATTTCCATCAGAATTTTTGGGCCTATTTTCCTGTATTTATCCACATTTTATTTTTTGTCATATAAAAAGATAATTTGCAACCAGTATTTTTCAGCATTTATTCTAATAAAAATATCTATTTGTTAAAGCGCACATGATGCCATATAGGAAAGAAATTGTAGCTCAATTTTTTCCATAACAAAATGGTTAATCCTGTGACTGCTGCTGCCTTAATATATATAATGTCAGCAATTTGAAGAAGTTTGATGCTATTTGTATACAGCTTATACACTCTCAATGCTGCCAATCAGCAATGGGATTGGCCTGCGATGTTTGAGTGGCATCAGGAAACCTGATAGAAAGACCAGTTTTTCTTTTTTTTTCAATTTTTTATAAATAAATACACAGAAAGCAGATTGATCAGCCTGTATTTATGTATAGAAATCAGTAAAAATTGAGAAAAGGAAGCCTTATTTGTAATTATTGCAACGCATGGGTGTTTGACAATAGCACATATACGAGACTCTTTTTGAGCGGGCTCACGGAAGCATAGAAAGGGAATGGCTATTTTTCATTGACATGTGAAATAAAGTATTCGAGGAGCTGAAGAAAGCAATATGCACAGATCCCAGACTATTACCACAAATTTGTATTTGTTCTCACACTCCAATGGAGTAGTGATGACTGGCACTCATGCAGAAGACTACCCTATGGCACAACCCATTGGCTTATTAGAGTGGACCTTTAGACCCAGTAAAGAGTGGACATTACCCTTGCGAACAAGCTCTGGCTGCTGCCGCATTCGCGGTAGAGAACTCAGTAAGTATTACTATGGTGTGTAGCACCACACTTTACGTGAAGCACGCATTCTTCACAATTCTCGAAAGACCCAAGAATATGCTGACCACACAGAGAGTTCTGGACATGAGGTAATTATCTCAAATACAGCAATCAAGGTAGTGAGGTGCAGAACTTTCCACCCGGCGATGTTTCTAGATAAACCAGTAAAGGAGGGAGACTATGTACATGACTGTATTACATACATGAACAGTATGACGGCCTTCCCAAAGTGGGGGAGAAGCCACTTGAGGGAGGAAAAGTGCTTTATATTGACAGTTCGACAATAGCCCAGACAACAGGGGAAAGACATACATGGATGGCAGTGGTAAGACTAAAAGCAGACGTTACAGCAGAAGTAATAGCAAGCCGGAGATTGTCTTCACATTTTCCGGCGCATGCAGCAGTACTAGTGGTTCTTATAATGGCATTAGAAGCACGCAGGGACCAGGAAATTACAGTGCATTCAGATTCGTCTGATGTGACGCCTACAGTACACTCTGGGCTGTCACAATGGCAGAGGAGGGGCTTCAGACATACTGACGGCACACTGGTGCATCATGCTTCCCCATTGGTCAGGCTCATAGACGTGCTTAAACTCCCATCAGCAAAGCGGCCATAAAGGGCCAGATCCACACGATGGAGACAAGGGGGGGCTGCAGTCTCCCGGGGCAACAAAGCAGCAGACGTGGAAACAAAGCATGCAGCATATTTTTCAGGCATATCAGACATTGATACCCCATCAAGCACACATATCCGGGTGCGCAATAGGATTATAAAGGAAGGCTATAATATGTTAATAGCCATGCAGATAATGGAGTTTCAGGGAAGGCTCCAAAAGAGGAGAAATAATTATCGGTGAGAAGGGGATGTTCAATATCCCCTACGGATGCTTTGTGGCAACAGGAAAGCACAGGCAAGCTGGTACTCTCAACAGTATGATTGCAGACTGCACTCACACAACTGCATTATCCTACTCACATGGGTAAAGAGGTACTTGCTGCTCACATTGGAGAAGATTGGTTCTGCCCGAATATGGTGGAGCACATAGCTGTGTTTATGGAAAACTGTTACCTGTAAAATATTTACTGCAGAACATACTTTACGTGTAGTGAGAAGAGTCATACCGTGCCCTATCGGGCTTTATCTCTACATCAACTATGTTGATATGTCACAGGTGTGACAGGGTTACCGCTGCATGATGGATCTAAACTGATCCTTGTTCACACCCGATGCCCTCAGGGCAGCAAAATTCCTTGTTAGAGATGTATTCCCATGATGGGGCGTGGGTGTGAGGTCCTGCGGTCAGACAATGGGCCTCATTTCATGAATGAGACTTTTGAGCACATCACAATCCTACTGGGGATACAGAACAAACTTTAAAAAAGGGATAGCTTCACTGCCTGCACCTAACACTGTACACTTTGCGCAATCAGCCCCATGAGTTGGCAACAGAATGGAGCATGCGACTACCCCTGGCTCCTCCCACTACGGCATTGACAGACGCAAATGCAACCTCTGATGTTTTTGGAAATTAAATGTATGAATATGTGGCTTCCTTGATGGCTAATGCGTCTTATTTCTCGCCAACTTCAGGCGGAGGGGGGAAGAGGCTGAAGAACAACGAGAAAGATATCATCCCAGCTGCAAGTGAAGGACTTCTCAAACAATCACTACATTATCAGGGGACACCGTCTGACTGTGCCACTTTGTAATGCAATGGTCCTAACCCAGATTTGAGGGGCCCCAAGTGGTAGAAAAAGCCACAGATCACACAATTAAACTGAGTGGGAAAAAGGTGTGGAAGTTCTTTGGAGACGTTAAGCCTTGCCACGATGAGACCTCATCCTGTCTAAGAGAAGACGATTTGATGCAAGAAGAAGACAAAGAAAAAGTACACACACAGATAACGTGGTCCAGAGACAGAGAGTTAAGGAAAAACAATACACACACCTAGAATAGGCACACATTCTTTTTCTTAAAATAGGTATTTTCTTAAAATAGGTATCCATTCAAGAAATTAAGGACGGTCTAAGCCATATGGTTTTCAATAAACCCAACTCATTCCAAGAATGTTTTATCCGGTTCGTGACATGGATGGATACCGAACGAACGATTCCCAAAAGGATATTTTATCATGCTTTTCTGTTATATGTTGCCCACATGTACCCACAGCCGACACGTAAAATGTGTCTATCATTACTCCGACTGGTGATTCGAGAATCATTATAGTGTGGGAGCGATTGCTCTTTGCAGCACTCGCCCAATACTATAGGCATAGAGCTTAGTTTAACACATACTAACATAATAAATAACACATTTCTCAGGCTTTCAGGTGAGTTGCGCAAACCTTTGGACCAACAGAAGGAACCACACAAGAATAACAACATGGGAAATGTGATAATGTTGTGTGACTTCTGCTGTCTCTACTACCGCTTTACACTCCTTGTTCTGCGAAGATTGTTTTTCTCCCAAGCACAAGCTTTGACCTCACTAACGTAAACCCAATCCATGCTCTTACAGAAGCCATATCTGGGCAAGCAATACGCACTGCTAAGGAAGTACAATATTAAGGCGCAATGAAGAAGTATATTTTAACAAGGTAGATTCCTATGCAAGTGATCAGCCCATATAACAAACATCATGTTGTATAGCCACATGGCCAAAGTGGGGAAACAAACGACGAAAGAGCAGTTAGGTCTGCTCTCTCATCCCCTAGGCCATGAGTGCATCCAGAACGTTTGTGGCAACTAAAATCCCAGCAACAAGAGCGCAATGCCTCATGCATTTATCACTCTGCACCACAAGAGGGCGATTTCAAGGGAGGCATACTATACTAAGGTGGATGTCAAGAAGACGCTCTCGTACAAAGATAACCACATAAAGACTCAGGCTATTTTGGAAGATTACTGGAATGCAGATACAAGTGTATATATTGCAGACAGGCCGCGTAAGGCAGAGATACAGACAGTGACACAGAAGGAGTTACAGTGTCCCAAGGCAGGACACAGACGAATAGGATGAATGCCAAGATGCTGGAAAAAACCGCAGGTGCTGGCATCTGGACGAGTATACACAACAGACGGATAGAAAGAAGGAGTGTTTAGGAACAAAGCACATGCTCTCCTAAAGGTTCCATGGGAAATATTACAGCAATAAAATGACAAGTGCCTCGAGGAATGGAAAGAGTGCCAAACTGCTCACATGGGGAGAAAAGAAAGCAGGGCCAATGCCCATCGTACCGCTCAAGGGAGCAGCTGTATGTTTCCAGAATGATGGCGATGTAGAGGTTGGAGAAAGTCATGGATGTACGTAAATTTCAAAGATTTTCAGGCATGAATGTCCAAACAGCAGTGCTCATGGACCATTATTGGGCCTGCAGGTCGAAGGCATAATTGCAGCTGCCACCCATTTGGGGAGGAATATGTTCATTTGTACATCTGAACACCCCAGCATTGGTAGTGCCCTGGAAAGACATTTTACAAATCGAAGGGTTCCCTAAAATGGATACGACCAAAAGAAAGAAGAGATCTGCTGGGTTGACAAGAGTGAAAAGAGTGAACTCTGCCTCATTGGATATGAAAAAGTAATTGGGTGCGATACCACCAGAGCACAGGCTGTTCAACAGAACTAAGATTTCTTTTTGCATTTATCGTTCCAGCAGTACAAGCAAGCACAAATGCTAAGTAGCACCATATTACGCATTGGGAGCTGATGCTCACAAGAAACTCAACCGTCAAGTGGTTCAACGGCATCAAGGAAGAGATGAGAGCAGTTAGGCTAATGGCCCCTCCAGAATAGATACGTTCTAGATCTCCTCACAGCCATGGAGGTAGGAGTTTGCGCCAAGATTGGGTCTTCATTCCTGCCAATGACAAAGACAATGTGACGCTGACAGATTCATCACCCGGCTCTCTAAACTGCACACGAAGATGGAGGCAGAAACAAAACTGTAGGAAAGGACAAAGGTTGGCTGTCTTATATATTCTCATAGATACCAAAATAGATGGCCAATGGACTGAAAGTACTGGCAGCAGCTTTGATATGAGTGTTGCTGACATTCTGTATCATCAGGATAGTCATCACGTAGTGTAGAAAGTCAACTATAAAGACTTTAGGGATGAAAGTATTGATAGACAGAGACTGAAGAAGATAAGCAAATAAAAACACGGAATGCACTGAAATCACAAATAACTCAGTGTCCTCTGTTCCCGACAGGAACTGTGTTGCAGTATCCATACAACACCCGTGATTATTGGGGAAAATGGGTTTGGTGCAACCCTGATGTAGCCTGGATGATCAAGCAAAATACTATGGACATCTCGGAGGGATAACAAAGGTTTGGCTCCTGAAATTGTTGATGAACAGAGAGTGGAGTAGGAAGTGTGGTCGACAGGTTGGCCAGAGGGGGGGATTGTAGACGGGGGCCAGATCTGACCCTCATGCCTATCACATGACTCAATACGAAGGCAGAGAAAAGACAGATGTGCCTCACTCTTAGGCCCATCGCTGCAATCATCGATGTATCGCAGGTATGAGAAGCCTTTCTCTCCGACAGCCGTAGCAAGTCCACTAACTGCAAGACCAGAAATCAATGAAGTCACTGCTGACATCACAACATAGCCGCACTTATACATGAAGTGCATATCCATCCATGAAGTTACACAAACATGCACTAGTGTTTTGCATATAGGCACAAAGCACATATTATGACCCACGTAGGTAAAGGACGGACACGCATACATATTTTATATTCACATTCTTCGACAAAGCTGAACCCACAAGATGCAAACTGACAGAGAAGCCATAAGAAACCATATGGAAGCTATAGGCCTATGAAGTGAACAGAGGAGGAAAGACAGGTTTTAGGGTAAATGGAAAGGCTGACATGATCGCTGCAGCCAGAGACAAGCAGAAACAAGGCAACCAGCCAAGGACAAGTGGAGACGGGAAGAGTACAGTCACCAAGAAAATGAGCCACCTGCAGAAAATCAGGCTAAAATCCTCATAATTACAAGCAGGACAGCTTTGTTTCCTGGTCTCAACACACATGACCCAGCCAAACAGGCAGTGCCCATTCAACAGTGTCAGACGAAGAGGTCTGTTCCCATCAAAGCAGAGGAGGAAAGATACAGGTATTGCCCACAAACTGCTAATTGAATGTACTCTCCCAGGCCTGGTTGATCAGAGACGTCAACATTAAAGAACACTTCCAACCTCCACGTTCATTCCCATTGCCTTGAGAAGGTACGCTCAGGCTGCTAACCGTCCAGGGTCCCAGGGATGGGAGGACACATTCTGCCCAATCCAGTTTCACCTTTCACATGCTGATATTTGTTGCAAGGGCCAATGGTCTCTCTGCGGCCCTGCAACATTGTAGATCGACACTACTAGGGCTGGTCCTAGGAAGAGCCACTAGCTTTGGCTATCCAATAGTCAAAATAACCCTTATAGCTCCTATATGTAGCTCACCCAAACTGACCAATGTGAATGTCTGATAGGTTTCTGGGAGGGAACCTGAACTTGTGACGTCACACAGAGATAAAACCGGGTGGCACATGGTTAGAAAACGAGAGCTCCGGCGGATACTTGTTTTCCTGGTGTGATCTCTGTCATTTCTGTTTTCTAATAAAAGACAGTGGCCCTCATTACGACCCTGGCGGAAAGTGACTGACCGGACCGCCACAGCGTAAATAGCGTTTCCGCCATTGCACGAAGGAGCAAAGTGCGGCCCATTCCGACCCATCGGGCACGAGCACCACGGCATGGCGGAAGTGCAAAGTCCGCGATGGCGGAAATGACCCCAAAACGGCCCACACCGCCGCCGTACGGCGCCCTAGGTGCAATACCGCCACCCATCACAGCGGACACCGCAGTGTGCGCCTACCGGAAAGTACAGTGACCGGAAATATACGGAAACGGAAGTTAAAACATGGGCCCGGAACGGGAAACATCCCGCCGTACACCTATAAAACCACTAAAACCACACAACCACTAAAATCACTACCCTGAAACACACCCCAACCCGTCATCCACCCTAGCGAAACCAGGAAAAATGGGAAAAGTAGCGAAGAAAGCGTGCGACCGCAAGCGGCAGGTCCACTTCTCCCGTGAGGAACTCACCGTGCTAACAGAGACCCTCCAGGAGAATGCTGCCGTCGTCTTCTGCACGCAAATGACCAGGACGGCACTTGCAAACAAGAAGGCCATATGGGCTCTGGTGGCACAGCGGGTAAGTGCGGTGGGGACCGCACCCCGCACCCCACAGCAATGCCGCAAGCGATGGGACGACCTGCGGATACGCGTCCGCAGCATACTCTCTGCCAACCGCAACATTGCCACAGCCACCGGGGGAGGTCCTGAATCACCCATCAAGTTGACCCCCTGGGAAGAAATCTGTGCCTCCACCATCGGAATGGAGAGCATAGAGGGAGTCGGAGGGATGGAGAAAGGAGTGCAGACATCCGAAGATACAGGTAGGTGGGCCAAATAAAACAATGCCAAATCCACAAAGTCCATCCATGTGAAGTACCATGCGTCCACATAGTGCAACAGAAACACATGTCCAGGAGAACGTCCACACACATCGGCCTGATAGCGCACGTTAAAACCCACAATAAATACATAAATAATTAAAAACCCCTAAAACACGCACTACACGTGCAGCAGGCACACCCTAACTGCAGGCTGCCAAACAACTGCACCCTCACTCCACACACAAATGAAAGCACCTCCAAGGCCCCGACCCAAATCACCCTCAGGTACCACCCCAATGCATGTGATACAATGCCATTCCAATTCCCACAGACCCATCAATAACCCTCGCCCTCCTTTACTCCACCACAGGGTCCGATCCAAACGACGAGCTTCAGGACACCCCTACCAGCACACCTGCAAAGAGGGCCAAGACCAACGGCCAAAGACCCTCCACCTCAGCTGCACGCATCAAGACACGGCAGCAGCACAAATCAGGTGGCAGCACAGAGGAGGGAACATCAACAGGCACCCCAGCAGCCAGCATGCCCACAACACCACCACCACAGGTCCCCCCAACGGATGCCACAGAAGGCACTGCCTCTGGTGGCAGCAGCACCATAGGTGACACCCCATTGATGGCAGCATGCTCCGACACAGAAGACGGGGATGTCGAAGTCAGATCCATCCATGACCTGTCCCAATCCCCCTGTCTGTCCCATCCCGTACAACATGAGGATACCACGCAGGGGCACCCACAAGACGACGACTGGCCATCCCCCACAAGCCCTGTGGCAAGGCAACATGAGGACAACAGCCCCTCTGTGACACCCCCGCAAATGGCCATGGCCCAGCAGAGGCAACAGTCCCTCGACCAGTTAATCGTGCAACAGCAGCAACTGGCCACGCTCCTCAAGGACCATGCCGATGAATGTGGGGGCACTAAGGCAGACATAGAAACATCAACTGAGACACTTAGGGCAGAAATGGAGAGAGGTACAGAGACACTAAGGGCACAAATGGAGAGTAGCACCGAGAGCCTGGGAGTCCAAATGGAGAGATGCACCGAGAGCCTGAGGGGGGAACTGCATGCGACGTCCAAGGACGTATGTGCCGAACTTGCCGCAGTGCGCCGTGTGCTCACTGAGCTCTCGCAAACCCTTAGGGACATGCATGGACGTGAGCAGGCAGAGACATCATCCGTTGCAAGTTCCGTCCAGGGCAGCCCCCAACGTAGATCTGGGAGGAACCTGCGCTCCACAGGCAGGGGTGCCCCTGATACCCGCAGAGGGGGCTTGCAATAGCGACTGCCCACTGACAATGAGCATCTTTGGACACTGGTGTTCGGGGGGAGGTAGGAGGGTGGAGGGGGTGTGTTGGGCTCACTTGGGTGGCGGGTCGATAGGGTGTACAACATGATATCACATATGCCATAAACAGTGCACGATCAACCAATGAGATGTGTGGACATTGATCTTTGTGTACTAGGCCATCATAGGCGTACAGTCCATATTGTGCATGTCCCAGACACACACAGTGCCACGAGTCCCGTGTCCATGTATCAGCCACCAGGCGTGAGTGCTAGAAGCATACATCAATGAGATGCTGACGAATGTCACGGCCCTCCGGTGCCTCGCAGACTCCATGAGGTGCTGCCACATCCCCACCCACATCATGACCATCATCAGGTGCTTGCAGTTCTGCGTCAGGGGGCATGGGCACATTTCTACGTACGCACATGTTGTGGAGCATGACACATGCCATCACCATCTTTGCAACCTTCTCATGGCGGTACAGGAGTGCCCCGCCAGACCTGCTGAGGCAGCGGAAACGACCCTTCAGTAGGCCGAATGCCTGTTCAATGACTACACGGGTTACGTGAGTGGGCATGGTTGTAGTCCTCCTCATGCTGGTCCCGTGGGTTCCGGACTGGTGTGAGGAGCCATCTCTTCAGTGGATATCCAGCATCACCTGTATGTGGACGAGAAACGTATGATGTGGAATGCCATTGCTACGTACGCACACCCCCCCCCCCTTCCTGCCAGGTCATTGCCGAATCACATAGCCCACATTATCATGCATGTAATGAGACTCACCGAGTAGCCAGGATCTGTTCCCTGCGTGTCGCTCCATGTAGCGTGGTATTGTAGAGTTCCTCAAGACCATAGAATCATGGGTTGATCCAGGGAATCGGGCACAACAATGTGTAATGATCCTGTTGGAGTCACACACCATTTGTACATTCAGAGAATGAAATTGTTTTCGGTTGCGGTACTGGGCCTCCATGGCATGTGGGACGACCAATTCCACATGGGTGCAGTCGATGGCACCAATGCAACCCGGTATGCCGGCAAGTGCATGGAATCCCACTTTTGTGTTGGTAATTTCCTGCTCCGAGCGTGGTAGAGAGATGTAGTCGTCTGCGTGCTGCAGGAGGGCATCGAGCACTTGCAATAGTGTCCGTGAGAACAGTGGCTGAGAAATGCCATGCAACTGTCCGACTGTGTGCTGGTAGGTGCCTGTGGCCAGGAAGTGGAGTACAGACACCACCTTCAGTAGGGGTGGGATGGCGGTTGGGCTATCTATCATGCTGACAAGGTCAGCCTGTGTCATGTCCACAATGGCGGCTATGGTGTCCCGGTCCAGACGGTAGAGGGTGTGGATCTGCTCATCAGTGAGGTTGAACGGATGTGCTCGGAGGCGTGGGATTGCGGGCTGCCTGCGTGGTGGTAGTGGCTGTGCTGGCGGCCCTTGCTGGCCCTGCCTTGGCCTCCTCCTCCTCCTGCGTCTCCTCCGTGCGGCCGGTTGTAGTTGGTGTTCGTCTTCTTCTTGGAGTTGGAGTACTTGCAGTGCTATCAGGTCCCCCAGGGCCAACATCGCGAGTGCATTTTGGTGTGGTTGTGGGAGGAGACTGGCTGTGCAATTTATGTGTTTTCAGGCTGTATGGCCTCCACCTGTGGTGATTAATTCCACCTGTGCAAACTGCTCTCCCCTTTGGCCGAGCACGTCCCGCGCACAACGCTGCAATTCGGGGAATGGCATCTTGCTATTGCAATCATGTATTTGTACCCGATGGCCGTGTAACATTGGTTGATATGTTCATTCTGCTGTGGTCCCATTGTTTCACATACTATCTGTGCAGTCGCGAACAGACTTGTGAAGGGTCAGTGGAACGTAGTACTCGAGTAACGGTGGGCCCTCATGCATCACTGTACCGAGTTGCAACGACGGGCGGGGCGTCCCATTTGTGGGTGAAGGCAGTTGCCATTTTCACACACAGCCGCACTCGATGGAATAATTAGTGATTTCAAACGGCCACAGATGCCTCTTCGACGTGATGTTGCAAATGAGGAATTCGAAGGGCGGCGCTTTCGGTTTTCAGCTAGCGGCGAGGAAATGCCCACAGGTCTGACTGCAAATATAACGTACTATTGTTCAATGTCCTTGAGACAGGGGCCATGGCGAGGATGCAATGATTGATATGAATAGTTTGGGATGCGCAATAGCGACGTGGGCGATGAGGCCGGACGTTCCCAAATACAAGTTACTTCACTACACTGGAATTACGGGCTGGGGCACTGTGGATTTTGCAGGCTGCATAACGCACAGACTCAATAGATATTTCTAATGTTATGTGAGTAAATATTCAGGCGTTTTGATCCCGGGATGAGGGAATGATGAATGGATGCATGGGCAGGTGATTTGATACAGAGTTTGCCATGTACAGGGCTTCTTGGGATCTATCCGCCTCCCCTACGCTATGTGATGCAGGGCTGCCATAGTGGGACCATCGTCTATCTGGCCTTGTTGAGCCCTCCCTGTCTCGACGCGCCCTCAGACACTTGTGTCCATGCACGTTAACATTCCCATCTGATGGATTCTGTTTTGACAGACGCATGCACAGGTACACTCGTTTGTGATGGTGTTTGCACCTCGATATAGATGGTTATGAGTCGCAAGTGGTTTTGGGGTGGTGATGATCCTTTGGAGTGGGCTAGCATGCATATGGCTGTGGATTTAGTGTGATCATTGAAGTGAGTTGTTCGAATGTAGTTCTGATGGCCATTCTGTTCTTTTTCTTTTCTTTTGGTTGACAGGTATCTCCTCCCCTTTTGCCACTGCCATCTGTATGCCACTCCTGCAGATGGGTTTTACTCCCGACACCTGCTGCTTCGTGTTAATCAGTGGAGCAACATTACGATCTTATGGGACGATCGCCAATGGGCCACATGCCCTTACGCAGTACTGGTGGCTCGGAGCAACATTTCGGCCTTTCAGCTGGACTAGTGCCTCCCCATTGGGACGGCCCTGCGGTTCTGTGCGCTTCCATGTTGCCTTTTCGTACGTGAATGTGGCTCTGTGTACCATGAGGGAACAGGGCGTCACACAAGTAGTGGCTGGTCATTTCTTGCGGATGCAGCCCACAATGGTGAAAAGTGTTTTGGAGTTCATGGCCTGATGGCTGTATGGGCTTGGTGATTTTGATGTGCATTAAATTTCTATTCTGATTTGGCCCGTGTAGCGTTCTTCTTTGCAAGTGATGTGGCATATGCCTATTTGGGGGGCGATGTATTGTGAGGAGATCTGCATTGGGTTCCAGCTTCGGAGTTTAGTTGCGTGGTACTGTACTGGGCGCGTTTGCCTACGAAGCCCGTGAGGTCAGGGATGGGGGCTGCCAATATGACAGTTTGAATGTTGTCATGCTCAGGGGCGGGGGATTGGGTTTTGTGTAACAGATGCCGGTCAGCCAGGTGGACTGGTGGAATGATGTGATTCTCGGAATATTGCTGGTCACAGGTGCCTGTGTTTGCGTGCGTTTCTTGGTGGGGGACTGTGGTCATGTCCATTGGGATGGCTTCTGTATTCGTGCCATCTGTGCCCTGCAGCTCCCATTGGCCCCTGTTGTGTTTCTTTTGTTCGTTGGCATGCATGGGTGACTTGTACTTTTCAATGGTTGCATTGTGACTTCATTGCACCTACGGGGAGTTGTACTTTGTGGCCAGGGAGCGGTGTACAGGCACTCAGTGGGGCCGTTTACGGTTGATTCGCGATGCCGTACTTCTCACCATGGCGGAATGGTACATTCCGCCATGCTTGATGGCGTTAGGTACATGTCCGCTAGGGTCGGAATTAGCGTACCCTTGCGCCATGGTGGTATTTACGGTTTGGCATGGCGCGCGCGCGCGTGCTTGGTGCAGTTAGCGTTGGCGTTCACTACGGTGTCGCTAAGGGCTTCGTACTTTGCGGTGACGGGTCATAGTCGCACCGAGCGCTATTCGATGGCGGTATTGCATTTCCGCCATCGTTTTCCGAATTCCGCAAGGGTCGTAATGAGGGCCAGTAACTTTGTCCCATGGCTGAGACCTACGTTCTTGTGGCGGGGAGTCTTTGATAGGTCCAAGTGTTCTCTGCTAATAATTGGGTGACTGCTAGAGAACCCTGGCCATATCTATACAACAGTGTCTGTCAATGACTTTCTATTAGCTAACAGAAAGTCATTTGCTTTCATTACAAGTTTTGTGGTGCATGAAAGTGGCAGTAGAAGTGGTATAATTCTGGGACCGCCACATTTCCCACACCGCAGAACTACAGGTTTGCCAGTGGGGGTCACTGATTTACCTCCAGCTATTAGCTAGAGGTAAATCAGGCCATCACCGGGAAAAACAGCAGGTATTTCTGACACTGGTATTATCTGTGCCAGAAATACCTGCAATCCGCCCATGGAGTCCCGGGACTCCATGGAATGGGGAATGACCACCGTTGGCGGCACCTGGAATATCTCAGAATTACAGGTATATCAGGTGCTGGTAACGGTAGTGCGTTTCCCTGTATCCTGCCAGCATTACGAGCAGGATACCGGACAACGTGTAATGAGGGTCATTGACTGACCCTTTACATGACAGTGAGCGACAGAGGTGCAGCGCTAGAATTCAAGAATCACACTGGGTGTTTGCCCCGGGCTGTACAAAGTACAGCACGATGGAGGGCCTGGGGGGTTAGGCGAAGGGTGGGGGTGGATATGGGGCGAAACACAGGGGAAGGGCAGCCAGGTGGCACCCCCTCAGCCCAAGCGGTGCCATGGCAGCAGCCAGCAACACAGGAAGAAGGTGAGATGGCAACCAGTGGGGGGGCCTGGGGGAAGGCGGGCCCCCCCACTGGAATAACAAAGGGTAGGGAGGTATAAAAAGGGATCAGCAAAGTGGAAGAAGCACATCCAGGAAAGAAGCTCACCTCGCTCGGGCAAGCTTCTTGGGTCCTGGAAAGGAGAAGAGCATCATTTCCTGCAGACAGCCAAACTTGCGTTAGCTGTGCAGGGGAGACGTCTTTCCCGGAGAAGGAACCGTCGGGAAGTGGAAACAGCCAAACTTGCGTTAGCTGTACAGGTTGAGATTTGTTTCCAGTGAAAGAATCGTCGGGACGAGGAGACGGCAATATACGAACACATCCACCTACTTGGTAGCCAGCCGAAGAAGTTTCCATCGGGTCGAGGCGGCGTGCGGAAGGAGGGCCCGCGGAAACGACAATCCGACCGGAAGGCATCCAGGGGGCTGCAGTGGTGTCTGGAGAGGCGCAGTGGTCTCACAGAGGAGGCGATACGCGGGACCAGGTCACGTAAGAGGCGGCTCTGATAAACAAACTCGAGCGGGATCCGGTTCAAGGAGGGAGGGGCCAACACAAGATGTGATGGGTGCCCACTCCAGGGACCAGGAGCGGCTCAAATTAATTGGCAAAGCCAACACGAGGACACAAAACCTTGAGGAGAGGCCGGGCCACAACTGAGGCTCACACAACGTTCGGAAGATCGTGGGGGAGCCACGAGGGTGAAAACAAAGTCGCACATAATGGCATGAGTTAAAGATACAGCAGCACTGTTAGTGTGGCAGCCTGAGCAAACATTTCTTAAAGGGGGAGCAGCTCTCTTACTGCCCAACGTTGTCTAAACCCAGGCCAGTCACAGAATCGATACAAGGAGACAAGCAAGGTATACGTTGGTAGTAAACAGGGGACACACAAGCCCACAAAATGGCAGATAGGAGAGCAATTAGGGCAAGGGAATTTAACGAATGGGCAAGGAAATCAGAAAAGGAATTTGGAGCCCAATGGGTACTGGACATCATGCAGAAGGAGGAGCGGGCAAAGGAAATGTCGCCTTTGCTCATTGAGGAAACCTCAAGGACAGAAGAGGGGGAGAGAAGAGCCCAGGAGAACACAAGATCAGACGGAGGCTCCGAAGAAGAGGAAACGAAAAGAATAAAACGGTACTGTAAAAAGTGGCAGCAAAATTGGAAGGGAAATTGTTAATATGTTACGCACCTGCATCTCTGGTACGGGTAAGTCGCCCAGAACCAGGGAAAGGATGGGGAGAAAGCACAAAAAGTACAGGGGGGCAATCGGGAGATTCCACCACCGAAATAGAAAGCAGTGAGGATGAAGAGAGGGACCACCTGAAAGCATGGGTAAAATGGAAGGGGGTGGTGTGTAAGGAGAGGCAAAAGGTCTCTGGGCTAGAGGGAGCGGGCAAAGGTGCAGGGGGGGTAGGGCCATTACCATTAGGTCAACAGGGGGAATCCAGTACCCAGCCCACAAGGGGCGCCACCGGTACCCAGTCCACAGGGGGCCCCGCCGGGACCCAGTCCACAAGGGGCCCCGCCGGGACCCAATCCACAGGGGGCTCCACCCAACACACCTTTGGCACCCGCAGGACCTACACCTAGGCCACAGGTCGAAGCAGGGAACACCCCTCAGGGGGTGGAAACACCCAGGGTGGGGGTGGCAGCCACAGGAGCCAGGGAAGGAATTCCAGTCATGACAAAATATGGCAGGCCAACGATGGGCAAGGTACCCAAGGAAGGTCTATGAAAACACTAGTATGGTATATTAATGACAAAGTCAAAGAAAATATTTGGAGAAAGGAGTTCATAGACATTTTTTCCCTACTAGAGTGCCAGAAAAGAGGGATGAATGTGTCGGTGGAGGACATGAAAGAGGATGAGAAAGGAATAAAATTGGGTATCGGCTTTCCAAATAATGTCAACCATTATACTACAAAAATACCCAGAGAATGGAGTGGCATTGGTGGCATATCAACAGAGGGTTCTGAAGGTGTACAAAGCATTTGGGGGGTATGCATGGAAGGAGTACGACCATGAGTTTAGGAAGGAAATGGATTGTTAGCCCGATATAGAGTGGGATGGGAAGAATTATAATTTGTACATATTTAATGTGTTGAAGGAGAAATGGGATCACAGTTCAGGAGGGCAACAGAGAAAACCATACTGGCAGAATAGTTATAGAAGTGATTACAGGTACAACAACAGGAGATACAACAACAACTATAGGAGGTCAGGGGAGTAGAATTTTCGGAGCAGACAGTATTGGGCGCAGCAAGGGTGGCAAAGTAGCATGCCGCCAGCGACGTAAGGAGGGGGCGGGGGATATACCTCGACACCACAGACCCCTCCCGCCCAGTGCTGGAAGTTCGAAAGGGGGTCGCATGCAGCTGGGAAAAAATTGCTAATTCAGCCACAAATGCAAAAAATGTAGCGGGGATCAAAGCTGCGCCAAATGCACAAGAGCAGCAACGGCTGGGAATAGAAACAGTGAGGGGAAGCCGAACTAACGGGTGGGGTGAAAATCGGGTTTCACCTGTGAAGCTGGAAAAAATGGAAAAATGGCTCCAGGCCTTTCCAGATCAGTAGGCAGCCACCTTGAATAGAGAAGGCTTCCAGGAGGGCTTCACAATTCCATTTTTAGGACAGGGATCACGGAATATACCGAAGAACTTGAAATCAGCCACTGAGAACAGGGGGATCGTGAGAGAAAAGATAAGGAAGGAAATAGAACTAGGTAGAGTCGGGGGGCCTTACAAAGCAATATCATTTCAGGACTAAATATGCTCAACTCTGGGTCTGGTACCAAAGAAAGAGAAAGGAGAATTCAGACTCATTCACCACCTCTCCTACCCCCTGGGAACGTCAGTGAATGACGGAATCCCGCAAATGGAAGCAACAGTGTCATACACAGATTTCCAAGAGGTAGAATTGGTCAGAAAGGCAGGCAAGGGGGCATGGATGGCAAAAGCAGTCATAAAATCTGCATTCCGCCTCTTACCAGTAAACAAAGAGTCACCAAGATGGCTGTGCATGCAATGGGAGGGCAATTTTTTCATTGACAAATGCCTCCCCATGGGATGCGCCATCTCATGCACATATTTGGAAAAAGTAAGCTCATTCCTGCAGTGGGCACTCACCAAAGAGATGGAGGAGGCCAGGGTGGTCCATTACCTGGACGACTTACTATTTGTAGGATCACAAGGGTCAGGGCTGTGCGAGGTTACCGTAAACAAATTTGTAGAACTGACAGGCGAATGGGGTTTCCCGCTAGCAGGGGAGAAAACAATGGGATCAATGCAGAAGATACAATTTTTGGGGATAGAAATCGACACAAAGGAGGGAGTATGTCGAATCCCAGAGGAAAAAGTGGCAGACCTTTTGAAAACAATTGCTGAGCTGAAGGGAAGGAACAAGGCCACAGTGAAGGAGTTACAAGAATTGGCTGGAAAGCTAAACTTTGCCGGAAGGGTAATACCGCAAGGAAGAATTTTTCAGAGGAGCTTAGAGCTGAGGACAAGAGGGGTCAGGATGGGTCATCACAGAGTTAGGATAGGGGGGGATATCAAGAAGGACATGGAATGGGGAGAATTTTTGAAGTCATTTAATGGATCGGTTATCTGGCGCTCGCCTATCAACCAGGAGGGAAGGAGAGTGCTGTTCACGGATGCAGCCGGAACGGTTCGGCTTTGGGGCAATGCTAGGCGTAGAGTGGTGTGCGGAGAAATGGCCAAGTGCATGGCAGGAGACAACTTGGACAAAGAATATCACGCTGCTGGAACTTTTTCCAATATGGGTGGCACTATGTGCATGGGAGGTTGAGCTGAACAGCAAGGAAGTGGCAGCTTGGTCCGACAACATGGCGGTGGTGCAGGTATTGAATAAGGGAAGTGCATCATGCCCACTGGTGTTGGAGCTAATGAGAGCCATCACGCTCGAATGTTTGAAAAACAATGTATGCATAAGAGCTAGGCACATATCTGGAGAAGCAAATGTGGTGGCTGACGCCTTGTCTCGTTTTCAGTGGGGCAGGTTCAGGGAGCCGAGGCCGGACACCAGAAAGGAAAAAACGCCCACACCAAAAAAAGCATGTGTTCCACTGAAGGCACTGGTGGAGAAGGAAAGGTTAGTCATGAGGTTGACTGGAAAAACCGGGAAAGATCACAGGAACCCGAACGAGTCATAGAAAACCTCGACAGGAACGCCCTAACTTACAAAACGGGTAAGCAATACGGAAAGCATTTGCAGAATGTATTGGTTGGAACAGGAGTACGGGATGTGGGGAAGGTTACAACAACAAAGATGTGTGAATTTTTGGAAGGGGCATTTACAAAAGGGAAAAGGATAAGCTGGGCGGCGGCACACTTAGCTGCTGTTGCATACGCCGCAAAAATAGCCGGGGTAACCGATCCAACAGACAGCGGGGCATGGCAAGGTTGGAAGGGAAAAAGCCGGATAGTAGGAGACCTCTTAATTTTGGGAAACTGGTGGTGCTGCTGAAGACGCTGCAGGTCACATGTTGCAGTGAGTATGAAACAGCACTCTTTAGGGCAGCTTTTGCGCTAGCATACTATGGGGCGTTCAGAATTGGGGAACTAGTAGCCCGGAATACAGTGGCAGGGGATGGGCCTGGCAAGAGGGGATGTTAGCATGGGTTCAAAAGGTATGACCCTACTTCTGAAGAAATCAAAGACTGACCAGGCGGGAAAGGGGAGAGCGATAGAGCTCAACTGCATCAGAGAAATGGACCACTGTCCCAGGTGCATCACTCAAGCATTCCTGGACATCCGACCAGATGTCGGAGGCCAACTTGTAATACACAGGGATGGCAATGCGCTTAGCAGGTACCAGTTCCAGGTGGTATTGAAAAAAACAGTAGCCAAGGCAGGGTGGGATCCGGCGGAATTTGGAACCCACTCCTTTAGGATAGGCGCAGCCACGTCAGCATGGGTGGGGGGCCTGGGAGCAAAGGGTGTCAAGAAAATTGGGGGGATGGAGGTCAAATTGCTTCAAAAGATATGTAAGGGAGGAACTGATATGAACCTCTTTCCCCCTACTCCCACAGATACGGGCCACTACAAGTCGGCATGGATCGTGGGGCACTCGGGCAAGCTTCTTGGGTACTGGAAAGGAGAAGAGAATCATTTTCCCACCCAACCCACCCTACAATTTTGAAGGAAAGAGACAAACCAAGGAGGATCTGGTACGCCGAGTACTACGTTTGGTACACGGTATAGGAAAGTCGTAGGCGGCACGTGTCCAGGAGCCGATGCCCGGGGGAAACAGACTTGCCAAAGCGAAGGATGGCATCTGCAACGCTGGACACGGTGTGCCCAAAAGCACACCTTTGTTATATAAGTTTTTGTTGGTGTAGTTTCTGTAGAAAAATAAATGCCGACGGCCAATAATTTGTCCACAACAAAACTGTCTGTACTCATTCCATACTAGGAGGTAGGAATCAAGAGCAGGGGGAGGCCCACACTACTCAGCCTATGCATTCTCGTATTTCTTTGTACTCTAGGGGTCGGGCATAAATCGCTCACACAGCGTTGGTAGACCTGGGGCCGGCACTGGTCAAGGTTGAGCTGGGGGTCGAAGTGAGCTGGAACGGTCGGGAGTGGCATTCCACACATTTTTTCACACTTTTCCGCTTTTAGCAGTTCCAGTTAAAATTACATTTGTTTCAACTCGATAGACTGTCAACCAGAATGGCCGCAACCCTTCAAAAACGTGTTGCACGTTGCTCCCGTCCTGCTGACTCTCTCCCCTGCCAGGGTCACAGCTCCACTACTTTTTTTGATACACTTTAACCACTGAGGTTGCGAGCCCTGGATAAACCAAAGGGAGGCTAAATGTATTGTGTAAAAGCCCTAGAAGCACCGAGTGCAGTCTGGTGAATGATGCGTTTTTACACGATAAGGAGGTCGGGCCTATTGGCTTTGTCAGTGCTTGTTTTTACTTGCAATTTCATTGAGGAAGACAGTCAAATGTATCAGAGTAAGAACAGTATTGATTAGACATGCACCCCTTTTTTCCCCACACAAGAAGCACAGTAGTAGTTGGTTTGAAATACACAGGCAGACAGGCGGGCTAGCACCAATTATTAATGCCGCATTAGGTGTTCATCCCAGAATGCATTTCTTCTTTCTGCATGTACATGCATTTCCTTAGGCATTCTAACGGGAATATTAGTGCGTCCATGTTTCCCCAGGTAGCATTCATGTAAATCTAGCTCCATTTTGAGTTAAGTACCACAGAGATGGTAAACCCACCAGGGAATCGGACTCGAGCCGCACACACGTGAGGCTCTGCAGGGCACTTTACTCAGGAGGAGGGATGTGGCCACCCTTCCCAGTGAAACAGTGTACACAAAAGATATATAGATATATGTATGTGTGTTCATTTAAAGGCGTTAGAACCAGGGCTCCCTCCTCGCGAAGATGGCGAGAGATTGATGCGAGGGTCACAGACTGCCACCACGGTCCCCACGATCGCCACTCCCCTATAATGCTGCTGCTGCTGCTGCTGCTGCTGAGAACACGCTGCAAAGAGCCCGCATTCTCTATGAGCCGGGCCTCGTTTCCAGGGAGCCAGATATGGACGTGCAGGGAATGTTACCCACCTGGGCAGGCGCCGGCTCCAGGGCGCGCTGAGAGATGCGCGCGTACACAGGTGGCTGGGGCTAGCGACGGCGGCCCCTCCCTGGTGGTGGTTCTGTGCGCAGTGTCCGTGATTTCCAGGCCTCCTGCTGCTGCTGCTGCCGCCTGCAGGCCCGGCGTATTAGTGCCCTGGTTACACCGTTTTATTGGTACAGCTGTAAAGGTCTCTTCTAGGCAGGGGCGGAGGCAGCCTCAACATTTTTTTGGGGGGCTGGATGACGGTTTTGAAAGCTGGTCATGAGTGGGGCCATTAATCGATTGTCACCCACGCCCCCCACTTCCCCCAGGGTGAGCACATTTTCAAGTCAAATAACCAGGACAGCCAACAACATAAAAGTCCTACCCCGAGCCCGCCCCATGACCCACACACCCCATTTAACCACCTCCACCCCTTTTAACTGACCCACCTCACACCCATCCCCCAATTCCAAAGTAGCTGGATATAAATTGTGAGGTTTTGTCTGTGGATGTAAACACTTTAAGAACAAAATAACTGCCTTTCTGGTTCTATGTCATGTTCCCGTATATTTATTTATTTCAGTTGTATAGCGCACATCAACCCAGAGCCGTCTAGGCGCTGTCGAAAACCAGTTACAGAAGCCCATTTTTTTGGTCCTTTCTTGTGTTGACTTTAAAATGCAGAAATATTATATACTGCCTCCCTCCTTCCCACCCTCTCCTGCTGATTCTCTCGTTAATCAGGAGGGTTTAAACCCCCCGAACCCTCCATTTCCTCGCCCACCATCGCCTTCCTGCCTCAACACACGCATACTCCCCACACATACAAACAGACACATACACACACACACACACATATAGGCAAAACTCACCTCTTACCCTGCGACGACTTCGCTGTGGCTCATTGAGCCTGTCAGATCCTGCGCGCACATGTGCGCGGCAGGGGCATGACAGTTCGATTTAGAAAGACCGCTCAGTGTGGTCTCAGAGTGGTCTTTCTAAATCGAACCTTTTTTGTACGTTTTTTAGAAAAAGTTCTTTTGACCTAATACAGTTTTTACAACAATGCTGCAGTGCCTGGTCCAGTGCCTGCTCGCCTGGTATTGGTCCCTTAGTCAATCTTATTGACCAATAAGGCGATCCGGCAGCCGAATGCTGTCCCGCCTCTAAGGCCCACGAAATAAGACCCCTGTCCGTTGACTGGCTGGACCAGGTGTCCTCTCATGCACCCCCCATTGTTACCCACAAGGCTGAGGAGAAACTGCACATGTTCTGGATGCCTGATACCAAGGGAGCGGCCATCATCACTTATCGGAAGGTTAGTTCTCTCAACCAACCTCGACAACCATCTTCCTCACACATGGACTGTCTCCTCTCACCCCACTTCACCCGGACTCGCACTGAAATAGCTTTGCCCAGCTGCGCATGTGCTTCACTTTGTCCATACAAAAATCGTCTTTTTTGTGCCCCTGCTGCCTCATGTGTTTCACCTTGTCCCTCCAAAATCGTTTTTGTTGTGCACTGCTGTAAAGACTGGAGGGAGGTTTTCTGTACTCCTGCTTCGATATGGCAGACTAGAAGCACAGAGCACCCCAGCCAAGATTCCCTAAGCGGTAGCAATGGATGAGCAATCAAGGCTTAGCTCTCAGGAGGTGATGCAGACTGGTTCTTAAGTACAGTGTAGTCCCCAATACCCCACAAATGAATGTCCACACACTATGTTAGTGATAACACAGTTCTTTATATAAATAAGGTTCAGAATATATACACGCACAATAACACACTTTGTGCTTTGGTAATACTAATATGGTAAATATATACAATTTCTATGTGGTACCACAGTTATCTCTTGATTCCATTAAAATGCACCAACTGCTAACAGTCTCAATGGCAAACAAATCAAATATTAAAGTGAATCAACAAAAGACATGGGAAGGAAGACAAGTTGGGTTAAACAATTGGCAGAATACTTTGTACCTGCCCAAGACACAGTTCTGTATGAGGATTCCCACACCTGAGCAACCTGAAAATAAAGTATATTAACAAGCCCAGTCCATATATTGTTAAAAAGAGACTTGTTTCCTTCAAAAAATGTTCTACAACCCCAATGTACCTGGTTTAGCAGAGTTCTTCGATGGTTCATCGACAGATCCTTCTTGAGTGAACTCCCTTTAAGGCAGGAGCCACAGATCATCGAGATTCCTCGAGAAAAAGGTGAACAATGTCATTGAGGCAGCAGGTTCGGCCTTGCGGTGCTCGTCGATGGTCGGTCGTGGAAGATGAGGCGTGCGGTACACCCCGATGACGAGAGTTTGTTGCTGCAAAGAGTACTGAATGAAGAACATACGGCTGGCTTTAGGATCTTCGTCGACGTCTTTGTGGACTTCAGGTGGCGGGAAACCCACCGGCGGATTCACCTTGGTTCGTCGGCGACCTTGAATTTCTCCAGCAGGACAAAAGCAGTCGATGGTGATGAGCAAGGGAATCCTTGATTTCAAAGTGTCTTAGGCAATGGAGCGTTGCGGCTCCGGTCCACAAGGTTACATCGGTCCTCCGAACCTTGGTCAACGGTGAAGGTCGTCGACAGTCTTGACGTCCTGGCACTTCACTTCAGATTCCTTGGCGGACCCCATCTCCGGTCGGCAGCCTTTCGAGGACTGACTTCCAGGGAGCCATGGTGAAGGTTAGCTGGTGCACAATGTTCCCTCGTAGCTCGGGAAGAGGTCTCCTAGCCAGGTTCTCTCTTGCATCAGTTCGCAAAGACACAACAGCTTTCGGATTGCGTCGAAGGAAAGCAGCAGCAATTATTCTTCTTCCGGCTCGGCTTCGAGGTTAAGCATCAATTTTTGACTTCAGCTTCTGAACAATTCTAGGCAGTGAGAGGTCCCCAGATATACTGTTCTGTCTCTCATTCTCACTGCTGAGCCAGGCTCAGGCAGCCAATCATTCAGAAGGGCATTCAGCAGACAGGCAGCCAATCGGTGCATTCAGGACATTATTCTCCATCCAGACACTCACAACAAGGAAGAATGTGTATTGAGACAAGTACCCAGCCATTCAGCACACCACACGGCATTCATACCAGTTTCGGCAGGGCTGTCTCATTCATTGTGTCACACACTAGAAACCAGACAAACCTAACATGGAATGTATATTGGTCACACACTCCATTCACCCTGTACCCCCAACATACAGTCATTGGGAAGGCTCCAGCCAGTCAGGCCTGGACTTCACCACAATACCTTATGTGAAACTTCTATCCAACAACCAGTCAGGGGAAGGGACCGAGTCAGGGCTTCCAAGGCCTTTGGGAAAACAAGGTAACAGGTAATAGAAAGCAAGAGGCCACAGGGGCCATCTTGTCTCCCATCAGGAATCAACTGATTCTAATGGCAGGGCCTGGGTATCCCAAAATGGAGGATACTCAGAACACCTGTCAGATTCAGCATGGATCTGCGACCAGCCCATACCCTGCTATATGGGCCACACACAGGTACCCAAAAACATACACTAGTCATACAGGGTTGTACCCCGACCCATGGGTGCCATAAGGGTATCCCAAGGGTCTGTGTTAAGGATTTAAATCGGGTGACACACACCAGACCAGGACCCTTGTCCCTAGCCTTGGAGGTAGCGCTCAATTGAGATGCCTTTCTCTTTGTAAATTAAATTTGAGATGGTACACAACCCGTCTCACACCCCCTTTTAGAAATACCCCGGCGTCACAATGGATCATGAACCAGGCCGGTTGATGGGAGCGCAATATTTATTTATTTTAAAATTCAAATAAATCACACAAATCTTAATATTGGGCAGCAATCACCAATGGGGTGTTAATTACGATGAAAACTACTGAAGTACACTTGGGTAACCTTCTACAAGAACATATCCAAAGCACAATTGAATAGAAGCACTTTTTCAATTAGGATAGATAGCACCCGAGTTAAGATTTCCCCCTGCAATATTCCCTCAACACACAATCTAATTCTGAGTGGATAGAAAGAAGCAGCAGGTAGTCTATGGCCTAAAATGATACTCAGAATTTTAACAAATAATTAATTATATGTGTAATTAAATAATGATGTAAATATGTTTTATGTCTTATATGTCTAAATATGTTTTAGTCTCAGGGATATCATATCATTAGCAAATATAAGGTAAGATATCACACAAGGCATACAGTTCCGAAAACAGGTTGCAATTGAAAACACAGTGCAGTCGAATCACACATGGAAAAGTTCAATTTTTTTCTAGTTTGCCGTTTTAAATGTCAAAAACGGTTTCTTTAAAAACGGGTGAAAAACACTGAATCGGAATGCAGTTCTGGGCTGGGGCATAGAGGCACATCACAGGGACAATATAGAAGTGAAAGGAGGGCTATAGCTGAAGAACTGGATGAGATTTGCAAGAGAAAAATAGGGTCGGTTGTGGTAAAATAAAGCAGTTAAAGGGAGGAAATCGGTTTGGAAAGAAAAAGGACAAGTTTTACTTAAACTATATTTTTACAGGCTAAATTGTTAAAGAAAGACACGGTACGATCCCAAGTTAATTTGCAACATAACCCTTTCAACCGCGTTCAGATCTATGTGGGAATTAATTTAATTATTCCAAATATTGCTAAGGAGTTACAAGATGAGGTGAGTGAAAGAATTGCACTAACACTATAAAAACAAGGACAGGGTGCACAGAGAATTCTTACAGTCTTAAACAAGTTACCAAGGCAAGGATAGGATTACTTAGAGAGTAGAACAAAGACACAGTATCAAGTTGGGGTAGACTATGTGTGGCTATGGGAAATACACACAATCCACACTTGAGTTTGGATTTGGACAGCCAACCGGGTTCTGGACTCAAAAGGTTCTGGCCAACGGATAGCGCGGACACTCCTAACAGCAAGCAGCTGGGCAATTCTGGTCACTGGATGGTGGCAAGGGTACAGCGGGCATGCAGGTAGTGGGCAAACAGCCGGTCTGGCCCCAGGATGCTTCCCAAAAGTACCACAGCTTTTCCCTTTGGTTATTGGGATTTTAGTGGGGTTTTCTGGATCAGTGGCCTTGCTGGGAGAGAGTCAGCAAAGCTTTGGCCTGGCTGGGATAGGATCAGCTATGCTTTGGCCTTGCAGTAGAGTCTAAAATCTTGCAACGGTTGATCTGGAATGGCAGGATACACATGTGCTGGAAATTCAGGAGAGAGTCTGTCTAGAGTCCTGTCAGCCACCCTTTATATAAAGCATGGTGAAATCACAGAATTATATGGTAGGGCAGGCTTAGCTGAGTACGCCCATAAACAGCTGGATTGGTCAGGGGTGATTGTTACCACCTTCTTGTTAACTGATTGGACTCTTAGAGACATGACATCAGTTTTATGATGTGGGTTTACTATGTACAGAACCTCCCACAGTTAATTTTGCCACAACCCAGATTTGACATAAATGGCACATTTTTACAGTTGTGGTATCTTAACAAATCACATGGACAGATTACATATTTTATGTAGAGCATGGCAGTCCAATTCTCACAGTTGTAGCAGCTTGTTTCATCCGTTAAACAATTTTTCGTCATTTTCTGTGAGAAATATTCGGCCTAAAATGTTATAACTCTATACATGTGTCTAGATTATTATTAGACATATCAGTATTGAATTTAACAATGGCATCATGTACACTTTCCTCAGAATGTCATTTCTGTTTCCAACATGGCAGGGAAAGCTACCACATCTTGAACTAAAAACCACAAAATTACATTTACACCTTTAACTTTTTACGTTTTTGCGAAGTCCTGTTCCAAAGATAAAAGTCTTAACATTTTATTAATAACATAGTCTTTGGAAAGGAATGGGGCGGGCCATTGTCCTTCACTTGGCCCATTTTTTTCTCAGCTACCACCAACTGTCATTTCATCCCAGGTTGGGAATGGGGGTTTTCCACTTTGATTGAATGTTTATTGCCACTTCTCCACTTCACAGGTTGGTGTCCCATAATTTATATTGTAAGAGGCCTCAACCCAGACAAAAGTCTGCCAAGGTAGCAATTATCACCCATGTGTGCCCTAGAATCTACTGTGAGGGGCCTTCTGTTGCTAGCAACCCCCAAGCAGAAACCTTTTTGGTGCTGATTTCCCCCATGTAGCCAATGCAATTTAAATCCTTATTTTATTTATTTTTGTTCTGAATCGGAGAAAGCCTGTTGAATAAAACCTCCCATATATGTTTCACAGACAGACCCCTTTACATTGCTAGATATGGGCAGGGCCTTATCCAACATACACTTTTAAACAGGTACTTTTCTTATGTGCAACAGTACATTTAAACATGTGGTGACTGCTGGCATTTTCCTTTCAAAGTCAGTTTTTCTCTTCCATCTGAATTCCCACATTGTTCTATAGCCATAGTTAGTTTCTTGTATGCAGCAGTTTGGTTCAAACGCAGATGCAGTGAAATTGACATAGGAGCAGAGAGCTGGAGTTTATTTGATCTTTTTGACATTGTGTGACTCAAAAGTCAAACATTTTCTGTGGCTGAAAATGAAGTTTCTTTTGATTTGTTTTTCAGATTTGGCTGGCTCAGCCTGTCATTCAGGGATCATGCTTTCTTCTGCTCAAGCACAATGTGGATATGGATGGGCATGGCAGGGTCTTTTTGATAAAAACAATGTGATGTGGAATAGTTGAAAATAGCGTCAGGGCCGCATCCTTTTCAGTGTAAAATATTTCCTTTTCAATTGGAACTTTTTGCAAACAGCAGAGCAGTGCTGCTTTGATTCACTTCTTTTGGGTGACCCAAGAACACACTGGCACCTTTCTTGGTGTGCCCCCTATTCCAATTCACCCAATAGGGGTTTGGCAAGATGGCACAGCCATCCTTTTGTCACTGCAAAATACAGTTTTGATGCAATGGTGCTCCAAGGAGCAAGCACAGCCATTTTGCTGTTGACTGCAAAAGTGCAGCTTGGTTATGAATGGGAATTCTGCTGAGTGGGTCAATATAGCCCACAATCCCGACTCCTCTGAGATTCCTTGTCAAGGGAGAGTAGGGCAAAGTGGGGTCCATCAGGTAGGCGTCCTTCTATCATCAGGGAGCGGTACGCCACGATCCTCGCGTTGTCTCTCATTGGATTATGGAGCAACACTCACAGCTTTCCATGAGGTCTTCCTTTGTTGTGTTGAGCGACACCCCCAGATATTTCTTCCATCTCTCCTTTACAGGTCCACGGGAAGGTCCTGCTTGGTCTATGAAGGGCGCAACCAGTATGAATCTATTGAAATAGATAAGAACTGGTTACTACATTTTCCCACTGACTGCCCTCCAGGAAGGTTGACAGCAGTGGGACACCCATGCATGACAGTATTCAGACAACAAAGCAAATGCTCACTCACAAGACACAGATAACTATGGACTTGGGTAGAAGTTTTGGGAATCCCTTTAGTCCTGACAATGAAGAAAAATACTCCCTGGTAAATAATTATACCTATAAATCTATCTGTTCCCTTCTGGTTCTTCTTTTTCTTGTTCTTATTCTCCAGATGTCTCCTCTATTTGGCTTTCTCTGGGATCCTCAATTTGCTGCAAAGTGTGCCTATCGTGACATCTCTTTAGCTGATTCATATGGACCAAGTTCTCTTCTGTCAGTTCTCCTTTGGGGATGCAGATTCTATAGGCAACAGATGAAATTTTATCTACAATTTCAAAAGGACCGCGCCAGCTTGGTATACATTTCTGCTTTTTGGTCTGGTTCCTTTGGAAATTGTACAAGTAGACCCTGTCTCCTGCTTGGTATTCCTTTTTGGTTGTTTTTAAGTCATATTGAGTCTTCATCCCTTCTGTAGATCTTTCCAGATTCCTCTGAACGTACACAAAAGCATGTTGAAGGTGTTTTCTTAGATTCTCAACATACTCATTGTTAGGGAGAATTCTCTGTTTAGGCTGAATTTCCTAAGCTAGTGAGTCCCCCAGCAGCTTTGCTGGATTTCTGGAGTTTGTTTTTTTCATCCTGCCAAGAGTGAGACTCTTTTTCTCCCACTCTTGGACATGATTGGTGGTATTTCTTTGAATGTTAATGTGTTCTATGGGCTATGGGGTCTTTTACTCCGTAGGGTCTCATGTGTTTTGCTATGTGTGTTACACAGCACCCTCCGTGCCGTAACACTGGGGTGTCCTAGGTGACCCCACCATAGACTCCATACCCTGGGACTGACTACTGTCTCCCAGGGCATGTAAAGTCACCATTGGCTTTACTAGACCTAAATTTACTAACAGAACCAGTACAAACCATCCTATTGTGGACGTACTGGTAGGGGCAATTCGATTACCCCTGGGTCTGTTGTTCGAGGGGGCACTGTCCCATCCCCCCTCAATGAGCTTTGACTGGTGGCAGTGGATACTACCTTTTATATTCGACCGCAAATATATTCCTATGGGATTTTCCCATTGGTCGAGGCTAATACTTCTTCTATGTAGCCTTGGTCATACCGCCGGTTTATTAATTAAAATGAATTCGCCGGTTGGTATTTTCTGCCAGAACTCGGTTTTTAAAATGGCGTACGTGTTCGCCTCTGTAACTCCAAACCAAAGGTTGAGCCCTTTGTTCCACTTTTGGCGGGCTTCTGCACAGAAGCCCTCCAGAGTGGTGCCATTCTGTCTGGGTACCACAGCGGGTGTGGGAGGGGGTTTAGGCACCCTGGACTGAGTTGCCTTGCCAACTCAAGTCGCACTCTGGTGTGATTAGCCCAAGTGGTGAGCCACCCCGCTCACCACTTAGCATGTTTGATTGACAGCTAGGCTGAATGAATGGGGGTTTTCTGCATAAAAGCAGGGCTTTGGGGACTGGAACTTCAGAAGTCGCCACAGGACCTAAGAATCCGACGAGGGAGAAGCCGAGCCGACCTGCAACGACGACACCTCCGGTGGAGCCCTGCTGAACCGACTCACCACTTCCCAACGACAGAGGAGATCTGCCTGCCGTAGAGTCTTCTTCCCTTTGACTGGTGGGAACAACCAGTCCCTTGCTTTTTCTTCGCTTCCAGGACGTCTAGTGGTCGAATTGTCCGTGCTGAGCACCCCGGCAACCGGATAGCCACTAACCACTGTACCGCGACCAAAAGGTGGTGCCTTGTGACTGAGCACTCCGCGGTTGGTCTGTTCCCTGGTGGTGCAACGATCTTCAACTTTCCTCTACGATGAGATCATCTCTTCTTCTGGCAAAGCCCCGACTTGCATCCACCACCAGGAACAACTGCCCCCGCCGGAGCTGTCTCTCCACTTTCAAAGTACCGTGTCCGCCTGGCTTCCCTTGTGACGGTTAGCGTGAGGTGTCTTAAATCCTCACCTTTCCACTGGGTCGCCTCCAGACCTTCTTAACTTTTGTTCTAAAACTGGTCCAACCTTTCTGTGACATTTTGCTACAAAGACTTGAAGTGCATTTCCACTGTGATATTTTTGGGACATACCGCCTTGCCTCTCTCCGAGTGGGCCTGGCCTCTGAACTTTGTGATCTACAGTAGACCCTGCCTTGCTTGCCTTGCATTTGCTTCGTAAAAGTTTTGGTACTGAGTTGGTTTCATACCCTGCCTTTTTCTCTCCCTTTCTAACGAATACTAGAGTGCCATCTAGGTTAAGCACTCACCTCTGTCTGAAAATAAGTGGTGTCTTTGAACCTACACTTGTCAAAATATTGTTATGGGATTGATATATACTTATAGTAACTGTGATTTGCCATATTAGTGCCAGTGTGTTTTTCATAGATGTGTTTTTAAATAAATAATTATATATCTTTACACCCAAGCTCTGATCCGTGTCTGCTTGTTCTACTGTGTAAATTACCCTATCTTGTATACTCCATATACTGCCTAACATGTCTTGAGAGAAGTCTGACTGCTCAGCCACAGCTACCAGGTAAATCTGGGTGGTGCAGACTGCTACCAATTGGGTTTACTGCTAACTCCTGTAGTCTTAAACTTTTTGCAGTGGTCCCAGAGGGAACTGCACAGGTTTCTGCCTAACACTGGTGTACAGCGGTGGGATTTGTATCGAGTATACAGTTTAGAGTGCTTTTCAACACTTTAGGATAACTAACCACAAAGTTTAGCACTAAAAAGCAACTTTCTAAAAACATGTCTACTATGGAAGTTTACAGTCAAGAGTCCTTGTCAGGTGAAAATACTGAGAGGTTGAGAGCTCTCTGTAGACAAGAGAATCTTTCTGTAAAAGGCAAGAAAATAGAACTGATCGCAAGATTGCTGGAAAACCAAAGTGTGGGTACTGGTTCAGAGGAACCGACTTCTCCAGCAAATGTAGATAACGGTAATGGTGTTGATCTAAATCAAAGTTCTGATGATAGTGATGAAGAGGCTGAAGAGGAAGCAGAGGCTAATGAAACTGTCTCCCCTACCCCTCTGTCTGCCTTACCAGCTGTACCTACTGGGCCTATAGCAGGTACCACACTAAGTCCTCAAGTCCTTGAACTAGAAAAAATGAAAATAGACTTGGAATTCAGAAGGATTACTGCTCAAACTGAACAGAAACACCAAGAAATGCAACACATTCTTAGGCTCAGAGAAATGGAGCTCAAGCATGAGTTAGAAATGAAAAAGTTGTCTGTTGAAACTACTTCTGTCTCTGGCTCCTCTAGAAGTTCCAGTCCCAAAAGACCCTGGATGCAAAGGAATTAATTGGTATGTATGAACCAAAGTTGGATGTGTTGGATTGGCTGAGTTTGTTTGAGTATAATCATGGACTCCAGAACATCACAGGTAATGAGCTACTTACCTGGTTGTTCTCTAGGCTCCCCCCTGTTGCAACTGATGCGGTAATGGAGTTGGGGGGGGGGGGGATAGGAAAGAGTATGAAAGTGTGAAACTAGCTCTGATAGCTAGATTTGGGAAGACCCCTTCCCAGTATCTTAAGAGGTTTAGATCCCTCAAAAAGCATGATGGTACCCCTTGGGCTACCTGGGTGAGTGAAGGGTTGAAAAACGTAGAGGGATGGATTAAGGGTTACAAGGTGAACACTTATGAGGGTATGAAGAATCTTTTTATGATGGAGTCAATTTATGATGCCTGTTCTCCTGAACTCAGACAACACTTGGCTGATTCAAAGAAATTGGATTCCAGGAAGCTAGCTAAGGCTGCTGACTTGTGGTTTGCCAACAGGGCTACTCATAAGGATTCTGGGGCAACTCAGAAAAAGGATAAGGGAAAACAGCCTAAAAAAGACTCAAAAGAGAATTCTAATAACTTAAATTCCAAAGAGGGCCCCAAACAAAACCATAAGGGTAAGCCACAAGGAAAACCACAGCAGAATAGCGTACCTTCCGGTGCCAAACCAGAGGGAGATCAGAACAAGCCGCCATTCCAGAAAGCATTTGGTAAATGCTTTGTTTGTGGCTCTACTGACCATGTGATAGAGATCCCAGATGCAAGGGTAAACCTTCAGGGGTCCAGCTTGTCTCCTTAGCCTTCGCTCCAGAGGAGGAAGTCCAAATGGCAAGTGGAAACTTTCTACTGCTTGCTGATGAACCCATTGGAGTCTCAGCCAGCGTTTCTTTAGTGTCTTTGGGTTTGTGGGAACAACAGAATTTAGATGTCTATAATTCTATCCCAGATAATACTAAAGAGTATTATAAGGACAGTGTCCAGGTGACTGGTCAGGAGACTCCTGCCATTAGGGACACTGGGGCCAGCATAACTGTGGTGGATAAATCTTTTTTTCAGGCTGAGGATGTTGCTAAGGCACCCAAACGCCTCACCAAGTTAGCTGTGCAGATGCTTCCCCAATTACCAGTTCTCATACAGTGTAATGACATGACTGTGAAGATACCTGTCAGCATACAAAGTGAGATACCAGGACGAGTTCTGTTGGGTAACGACTTAAAAACTCTTGGAGTTGTGTCTCATACCCCCAGACCTCCTAGTAAACGGTTACAGGAGCTACCCAGACCTGCAAGGGAGAGAACCATGAGAGGTACTCCCAAGGAGATGATGAAGAAGGATATCACTCCCGCTCCACTGGATTTGTCAGCTGCTGCCTCAAGGAAATCAGAAGCGAAAGGGAAACCTAAAACTTCTAAACCGAAACCAGCAGCCAGCACTTCAGTGCAGCCAACAAGGACTTCCCCTCGGTTGTCCAAAGTTACACCAGTAACTCCCCCTCCAGCTGAGGCTGAGAGGGTGGTACAACCATGTGTGGTAGAATTAGACTCTGAGGAAGAGCTAATGGAAGGCCAGGAACTCATTGGAGATCTGGATCCTGTTGACCATCCTGAGCTGCAGTCTTTACTGGCAGAAGGTGGACCCAACAGGGCAGACTTCAGTAAGGGACAGAGAGAATGCCCAACTCTGGAAGGTCTTTGCCACCAGGCAGAAGCTCAGGCTGAAGGGCAAGAGCCTGGGAAATACAGGTTGCACTGGGAAGATGGCCTCTTCTACAGTGAACCGACAGAGTCTGAACCTGGAGACTACAAACGACTTGTAGTACCCCAAGAGAACAGACAACAGTTCTTGCAGTTAGCCCACAAGATTCCTTTGGCTGGTCACTTGAGTTTCAAGAAGACTAAGGAAAGGCTCTCTCTCTACTTTTATTGGCCAAAGATGGGGGCCGAAGTAGAAAAACACTGCAGGAGCTGCCACACCTGCCACACCTCTGGTATGGTTGGCTTCAAGAATGTGGCACCTTTCGTGCCTCTCCCCGTTGTGGGAGTCCCATTTGAGAGAGTAGGGATTGACATTGTTGGTCCCCTTGATCCTCCAACTTACTCAGGCAACAGGTTTATACTTGTTGTAGTAGACCATGCTACTAGGTATCCTGAGGCCATTCCTATGAGGACTGTTACAGCTCAGGCTGTGTCTAAGGTCCTCCTTGGTATTTTTACCAGGGTTGGGTTTCCTAAGGAAGTAATCTCTGACAGGAGGTCAAACTTTATGTCCCACTACATGAAAGCCATGTGGAAAACCTGTGGAGTTACTTACAAGTTCTCAACAGCTTATCACCCACAAACCAATGGGTTGGTCGAAAGGTTCAACCGAACCATGAAGAGCATGATAGGTGCTTTAGAGGACCCCCTTAAACGAAAGTGGGATCGTCTACTGCCATGCCTTCTCTTTGCTTATAGAGAAGTCCCTCAGGAGGGAGTAGGTTATTCTCCCTTTGAGCTTCTCTATGGTCATCCCGTCAGAGGTCCATTGGCCCTGATTAAGGAGGGGTTGGAGAGTGCTCCTTCTCCCAAGCCAGTCAGAGTGACTGACTACGTGATAGGTCTCCGGAGGAGAATGTCACACATGATGGCAGAAGCAAGTGATAACTTGAAAGCTGGACAAGCATTGGTCAAGCACTGGCATGATCAAAAGGCTAACATGGTTGAGTTCACTCAAGACCAGCTAGTTCTCGTTATGATCCCAACAAGGCAGAGGGCCTTGCAAGACAAATGGATGGGACCCTTCAGAGTTGTGGGTAAACTTGGAGAGGCCAACTATCTGGTGGACTTGGGCAATCCCAAGGAGGCTCCAACAGTCCTCCACACCAACAGACTCAAAGCGTATGTCTCAAGACCTGATGTAGGAGCATTGCTTCTAGCATCATCAGAGGAAGAAGACGAGAGTGAAGCTCTTCCGGATCTCCTCAGAGGCTTACCTTTAGACGAAAAGATTGAAGGAGTAAATCTCTCTTCAAATCTGACACCTGAGCAACAAGAAGAGTGCAAATCTATGTTGAATCAGTTTGCCTCTCTGTTCTCACTTTCACCAGGCTTGACCCCTTGGGGCCAGCATGACATACTCACTGGTGACTGTCTGCCCGTCAAAAGCAGAGGATACAGAATGTCAGAAAATGTAAGAACCAACATCAAAGGTGAGGTCAGCAAGATGCTTGATCTCTGGGTAATAGAGCCCTCTACTGGTCCATGGTCTAGCCCAGTTGTGTTAGTACCAAAGGCAGGGTCTAAGGAACTTAGATTCTGTGTGGACTATAGAGCTCTTAATGCAGTCACCAAGACTGATGCCCACCCTTTGCCAAGAACAGATGAGTTGGTGGATAGACTTGGTTCAGCCAAGTTCCTCAGCACATTTGACTTGACGTCAGGCTATTGGCAAATAGCCCTGACAGACCATGCCAAGGAGAAAACGAAATTTTCTACCCCAGCTGGCTTATACCAGTTTAAGGTAATGCCTTTTGGGTTGAAACATGCACCTGCTACATTTCAACGGATGGTAAACCAGGTTCTGAATGGGATGGAGGACTTCTGCATGGCATACTTGGATGACATAGCAGTGTTCAGCAATTCCTGGGAAGAACATGTAGACCACCTAAGATATGTTTTGCAGGATATTGGACAAGCCAATCTGACCCTAAAGGCGAGTAAATGCCAAATTGGACAGAGTAAGGTAGTCTATCTTGGACATGAGGTAGGAGATGGAGAAATAAGGCCTTTGCTCAGTAAGATTGAAGCTGTGCAAAATTGGACAACACCTACTACTCAGACCCAGGTGAGAGCCTTCTTAGGTCTCACCGGGTATTATAGGAATTTCATTGAGAACTATGGGACCATAGCCTCTCCTCTGAATGTCATCTCCTCTCCAAAATTCCCTAAGAAGGTTAGATGGAATGAGGAGTGCAATCAGGCCTTTGAAAACCTGAAAAAGGCTCTTTGCCAAGCCCCAGTACTCAGAGCTCCTGATTACCACCAAACTTTCATTGTGCAGACAGATGCTTCAAATGTAGGAATAGGTGCAGTACTCAGTCAACTAGATGGGAAAGGTAGGGAGCACCCCGTTTGCTTCATCAGCCGCAAGCTGAAGGATCCTGAAACAAGGTGGGCAACAATCGAAAGAGAGTGCTTTGCTATTGTGTGGGCTCTGAAGAAGTTTAGGCCATACTTATATGGTTCTACTTTTGTCATTCAGACTGACCACCAACCCTTGAGATGGTTAATGCAAATGAAAGGGGAAAACCCAAAACTACTGAGATGGTCAATCTGCCTGCAAGGGTTTGATTTCACCATTGAGCACAGGTCAGGGTGTCACCACCAAAATGCTGATGGTCTCTCTAGGATGTATGTCATCGACTAGAGGTATGAGATTCATCCAGGAGTGGATTAAATCCTCCTGTCCCTTAGTCTGGCGGGCCGAGTGTTAGGGAGAATTCTCTGTTTAGGCTGAATTTCCTAACCTAGTGAGTCCCTCAGCAGCTTTGCTGGATTTCTGGAGTTTGTTTTTTTCATCCTGCCAAGAGTGAGACTCTTTTTCTCCCACTCTTGGACATGATTGGTGGTAATTCTTTGAATGTTAATGTGTTCTATGGGCTATGGGGTCTTTTACTCCGTAGGGTCTCATGTGTTTTGCTATGTGTGTTACACAGCACCCTCCGTGCCGTAACACTGGGGTGTCCTAGGTGACGTCCACCATAGACACCATACCCTGGGACTGACTACTGTCTCCCAGGGCATGTAAAGTCACCATTGGCTTTACTAGACCTACATTTACTAACAGAACCAGTACAAACCATCCTATTGTGGACGTACTGGTAGGGGCAATTCGATTACCCCTGGGTCTGTTGTTCGAGGGGGCACTGTCCCGTCCCCCCTCGTCGAGTTTTGGCTGGTGGCAGTGGATACTACTTTTTATATTCGACCGCGAATATATTGCTATGGGATTTTCCCATTGGTCAAGGCTAATACCTTTTCTATGTAGCCTCGGTCATACCGCCGGTTTATCAATTAAAATGAATTCACCGGTCGGTATTTTCTGCCAGAACTCGGTTTTTAAAATGGCGTATGTGTTCGCCTCTGTAACTCCAAACCAAAGGTTGAGACCTTTGTTCCACTTTTGGCGGGCTTCTGCACAGAAGCCCTCCAGAGTGGTGCCATTCTGTCTGGGTACCACAGGGGGCGTGGGAGGGGGTTTAGGCACCCTGGACTGAGTCGCCTTGCCAACTCAAGTCGCACTCTGGTGTGATTGGCCCAAGTGGTGAGCAGCCCCGCTCACCACTTAGCATGTTTGATTGACAGCTAGGCTGAATGAATGGGGGTTTCCTACATAAAAGCAGGGCTTTGGGGACTGGAACTTCAGAAGTCGCCACAGGACCTAAGAATCCGACGAGGGAGAAGCTGAACCGACCTGCAATGAGGACACCTCTGGTGGAGCCCTGCTGAACCGACTCACCACTTCCCAACGACAGAGGAGATCTCCCTGCCAGAGAGTCTTCTTCCCTTTGACTGGTGGGAACAACCAGTCCCTTGCTTTTTCTTCGCTTCCAGGACGTCGAGTGGTCGAATTCCCCGTGCTGGGCACCCCGGCAACCGGATAGCCACTAACCACTGTACCGCGACCAAAAGGTGGTGCCTTGTGACTGAGCACTCCGCGGCTGGTCTGTTCCCTGGTGGTGCAACGATCTTCAACTTTCCTCTACGACGAGATCATCTCTTCTTCTGGCAAAGCCCCGACTTGCATCCACCACCAGGAACAACTGCCCCCGCCGGAGCTGTCTCTCCACTTTCAAGGTACCGTGTCCGCCTGGCTTCCCTTGTGACGGTTAGCGTGAGGTGTCTTAAATCCTTACCTTTCCACTGGGTCGCCTCCAGACCTTCTTAACTTTTGTTCTAAAACTGGTCTAACCTTTCTGTGACATTTTGCTACAAAGGCTTGAACTGCATTTCCACTGTGATATTTTTGGGACATACCGCCTTGCCTCTCTCCGAGTGGGCCTGGCCTCTGAACTTTGTGATCTACAGTAGACCCTGCCTTGCTTGCCTTGCATTTGCTTCGTAAAAGTGTGGTACTGAGTTGGTTTCATACCCTGCCTTTTTCTCTCCCTTTCTAACGAATACTAGAGTGCCATCTAGTTTAAGCACTCACCTCTGTCTGCAAATAAGTGGTGTCTTTGAACCTAGACTTGTCGAAATATTGTTATGGGATTGATATATACTTATAGTAACTGTGATTGAAGTTTGCCATATTAGTGCCAGTGTGTTTTTCATAGATGTATTTTTAAATAAATAATTATATACCTTTACACCCAAGCTCTGATCCGTGTCTGCTTGTTCTACTGTGTAAATTGCCCTATCTTGTATACTCCATATACTGCCTAACTTTTCTTGAGAGAAGACTGACTGCTCAGCCACAGCTACCAGGTAAATCTGGGTGGTGCAGACCGCTACCAATTGGGTTTACTGCTAACTCCTGTAGTCTTAAACTTTTTGCAGTGGTGCCAGAGGGAACTGCACAGGTTTCTGCCTAACACTCATGAGTTGTGGATGCGCTTATCAGTGTCTTCTCTTGGGTTCTGTAGAGCAGATGCTGAGGTAGCACCATCCTTTGATCAGTCATTAGCTCAAATGGTATCTCCCACATCTTTGTCATCACTTCGCTGGTGAAGTGACTACCTCGGTCTGACTCAATCCTTTGGCGTAGGCCAAAACGCAGGAAGATGTGTTTGATCATCAGGGCAGCTGCTGTTTCTGCCATGTAATTTGGGGCCGGGAGAAATTCCACCCATTTTGTAAACAAGCATGTTACTGTTAACATGTACTTGTTCCCCCTAGAGGAGTGAATCACGGGCCTGAGGAAATCTACTTATAAATATGACCAAGGCAGTGTCATCCCCCTCTTCAGGAGGGGAGCTCGGTGTGTGAGTGATGTTGGCTGAAATTGTGCACACACAAGACACCCCTTCAAGTACTTGTCGAGGTCCTGCCCCATGTGTGGCCAATATGCAACCTCTCGTAAGATTTCTAAAGTAGTGTGAATCCCCTGAGGAACAGCTGTGGCCGCATCATGGGCGTGACTAAGCATCAGGCTTCGGAATGAGGTAGGTACCACTCACTGGTCACAGCCAGTGATGGATCTCCTTACCAACAAACCGTCTTGGATTCGGAACATTTTTGGACACTTCATCAGCACCATGAGGTCCTCTTTCCCAATGTAATCGGTATTCGTCGGAGGAAAGTTCTCCGGGTCCTCCATGTGTTGATAAAATTTCCCAATAATCGGATCCCCTTTTTGTGCCGTGATTAAATCAGCATCTGGGGTCTCCTTACTCCACTGGTGTCATGACCCGGCTTTCTAATGCATCATTCAAACATCCTGCCATGAATGCATGGAAACTGCCTTGGCGCATTTCAATACGTAGGTGCTCAGGAAACTATATTTCCCAGCGTCCTCGGGCTAAAGGGAGTCACGTGATCCACACGCAACGTGCATCCCATCATCCTCCATAGGTACTATATGTATGGCCGGAAAACGCTCTCCCAGTGCTCCTTAACTGAGTATTTTGTCCTGTTAAGTTGCACTTTGTATTACTACGTTATCCTGATATTCTGACCTTTGGACTGCTTTCTGGATTGCTTTGTATTCGTTACGTTCCTGTTTCCTGATGCTCAGTCCCTCCCCTTGATTGCACACCTGGTTGCCGAACCCTTTTGCCTGCCCACGACTCTGCTCATAGCCATCATCCCTGAACTGATAGCTTGCTCGGCTATGTGGTTTTAGATCTATTGTGATCCGACCCCATTGCTTGGAGTCGCTTATTTTTCATGGAACTTCGATTTCGCTTTTGACCACGTTTTCCTCCTTAGCTCGGCTCCCACTTTGTTTTCTACTGCTGAATAGCACACGTGCACTTCAACAACATCTTTTTGAACGCTCTGCTGTTACATTCCCTAGTGCACCCACAAACTTTCCTTTTCTTTACTCTTGACATCTGGACGCCCTGCTGATACACTTCATTGTCACCCAAGTACAACTCTTACAGGTGGATTTATTTGGACACTCTGCTGCTTCATGTGGATTTGTGTGGACACTATTATTGCCCCCACGTGCCGTTCAGGTTAGGGTTTTAGGATTATTTCACTTGGATTGTTGGGACTACAGCACTTGGAGCAACACTCTTGCACCTTGCTCCTCCCTTCCAGTCAAGTAGGTCCAACGCTTTTCTCACCATCACAGCAGGTAAGAGTTGGGTTGCTACGGGGAGTGCGGTTATCTTCCACTGTCTGGTGTTTTGATATTGAACTTGTGCATTTACCCTTCTTTTCCCCTTGCTCTGTTGCTGCTCCTGACTTTTCACCCAAACCCTTGGCCTGTCAGGTGTTTTTATCCCCTGCAGGCCGTGTTCTTGGGGGGAAGGTTTTTTTATGTCTATGGTCTATGGTCCTACAGTGTAACAGTCTGGGAACGAAGTGTACCTCGCAGGTTCACTGCTTCAATACTCCAGTAGTTCAGGACAACTGGGCAGTTGAGAGTTCATTGTGAGCATTTGTCTGGGACATAGTGATAGCAGTGACCTGGAATTCCCCCAACAGGGACTCGATCTCAAGGAGGTCCTCCTGCATGGCTCTGGTTTTGTCCTACTGGTCAGCTAGGTCATTTCTAGTTTTGTCTGGCCCCTCTATTCTGGAATGACCCTTGATCTTCTTCCAATAGATGGTCATCCCACTAGATGTGAACAGATCATCAATATTTTGGATTAGCATGCCATGTTTAAGCGGTTTGTTATTAGCACATAGCATACCTCTAGTTTTCCAATTAACAAGGTGCTCCACGAACCCGTTCGAGACATAATCTGAATCAGTGATATGACCAGTTGGTGGTGTTGGTGTTGGACGGCAGTGAGGAGGGCCTGGTGAACTGCCATCAACTCTGCCACCTGACTACTGCGGGAACTGATTTTCTACCCAGCGGAGGGTTGCGTGGCATCATTCACCCAGGCATTCCCAACGCCGGCCACCAGTTCCTTTTCCCCGTTATTGTCAACATGGTAGGAGCACCCGTCCACATAAACTGTGGTAATTCCCTCGCACTTGTCTTCTTCATAGACTTTGTGCGGGGAATTCAGGTACGCCTCCATGTTGTCCTGGGTTTTAAGACTTTGGTCCTCGAGACAGTTTTCTCTGGCACAATCATGCAAGTCAGCCGGACCTTACGCGAGGGGACTCTTTTTGTTTTGGCCATATCTGACCTCACACAGGAAAGCCTTGCATTGACATAGCCAGGAAGTAATTCTGGAATTACTCACATTTCCGGCCCAGATTCTGTTGTAAAGGAGGTTCCAGACATGACCTGCTCCTCTGCCCCTCATTTCGAGCTACCAGGAAGGTACTCGCCAAGGTACGTGACGTGTGAAGAGCAAATGAACCAGCAGAGAGTTGCACTGTGGCTCGGCCCAGTGTACATTAGAAGATCTGTACCTGTTGAAGCGCCCATAACCAGACAACCCTGGGCAGCACAATACCCTATCAGACAGCCATATCAGCCCATGATACGAAATGAGGAGAACCTACATACAGTCCACGAAGAAACCCCAAGAGCCTTAATGGAGGGCCTATGGAAATTACCATTGCCCGACCCATCTCGTGAGTAAGCAGATTCAACTATTGAAAATGAGATGTCAGAACAAGCTGTTATACAACTCGATATAATAAGCACAGGAAGGTGACGATACTGACAACAAGCAAATGTGTTACTAGACATGATGAAAACGACCGTCCTATCAAACGTGTGTAAATAGGCTTGGAACGCAAGATGCTAAGAATCCGATACTGCTTGCAAATGCTTAGTAGAAAATAGAGCGGCAAGCACCAACCATATATCTACCTCAATAAGGCACATTATACAAGTGCGACTCCATTTTGTAAAGCAGAAATGGGCCTAGGCTGCCAGAGGCCTGACAGGCCAAGTTTCACAACTCAGCCTGAACAGAGAGGAAGAGCGGAATCGAAACTCAACAGAGAACGGCTCATGCCTGGGAAATTGAGGTCACCCAGAGAAGAGGAGGAGAGCGTTGGTTCGCAAGAACCAAACTTCGGAGCATACCAGCTCGCCCGTGAAGGTCAAGATAAGAGAGGCCCAGGCAGGTGGCAGGGCCGAAGCAGAATTAAATGCAATAAAAGCTGGAAGCTGAAGCAAATTCATGGTGAACAGACACGTGACCAGCCAGGCGCTGAGAGGTACCATCGCTTGGTGTCATCCAGGACCCAGGATGCCATAACTTTTCCCGATAAGAGGCTACAGTTCCGAGGCCAAACCCAGCCAACTAATTGACACATAGCCCTAAAATACTGATTGATGGAAGGGAGGCAGGGTGAAACTTGGTACACCAGGCCCTTGGGTGTCCATTCTGTATGCTGCTAATTAAAATGTGGATTTATGTCTAGGGGTGTAACCTGCCCAATCACAATGGACCAAGTTATCTGGAGTCCTATAGATACCAATGAGATGTCATACTTATAGTGACGTCAATTACGTGTGATGTAGTGGATGGGCGTAGACGCCCACCCGATAAGAGTTATCCAATCCAAATGTCCTATTATCCTATACAGATATAGCACCTATGCTTAAGTTACCTTTCTTAACCAACTTGCATGACGAGTTTTGTAGAGTTAGACGTCAATGATGACAAGTATTGCCTATAAGAATTGTTGCTCAACTGAAGTTCGAGGAAGTCGGAGCGAGACAGGTGATCGCACTACAGCTGATTCCCATTTGTTTCCCTGTTTGATGTATGTATCATTAAACGGACTTCCCTTTGCCAAACTACTGAGTCCTCGTAATTGAGTCGTGTCGGAATAAGTGAATCCTGCACCCCCTGTGTTCACATGGTGCAGCTTTCTTGTCTTACAAGTTCTAGAGGGTGAGTGCTGACCAATGGGCCCGTCAGCGTATTCCTCTCCTCCAGAACACTTGGTAGCGTGAGGATGGTTCCGACCATCGATTATCGATTGATATAGTGTAAGACACCCTTAGACCGAAGGCACAAAGTAACTCTGGGCCTTCGGTAAGATCATGAGTCCTTTCACCATTCCGGCTGAGTAGACTGAGAAGCTTCCTGTGGACAATAATAGAGTAAAATTTCAAAAAATCTGCAGTGGGTCTGAAGGAACCCGCCTTTCCAAGCATAACCCTTCTCATTCCCACGGGCAGCGGGTCGGACGAAAACCTTAAAAGCAGGAAGAGGAAGGGGCGGTGATCCGGAGGACACCCGAGAGAAAAAGTAAGAGGATTCGCTTTGTTCCTGCACTTTTAAAGAGTGGTCAGAAGGAACGTGAACCCAAAGCTCACATTGGGGGAACAATTTAGGCTACAATGACGTTTAAAGACGTCATTAAGGAGGTTTGTTCAAATCCCATGACGGGGTATTAATTAGAAGCCAGGTATACGTATGACCAGCTGGTGTCTGTCTAGTCTGTCAAAAGTCTGTCATATGTGTTCTGTTGTATGTCAAATGTAAAATAATTGTATAGACGATTGTTTGAAATGCATTTTGCTTTACGCGATTCTTTAACTAAGAGGGAATCGCCACTGAATTGATGAGTTTTGAGTAAATTGCTGGTTTAAAATTTTGCAGGAAAAAGACTGTATTGGAGCTTGCGTATTTGGCGCTCACTCATACTATTGAAAGAGTGAAAGAACTGTATAATTATTGTTGGTGACGAAATTAAGAATGGAGGAAGTTACCCCGCTTGCGCATTTATGCAAGCAACTGCCCACGTATGCAACAAAGCTGAAGAAATGTAGCCAGGAGTGGGTTAAGGGCACCGCAAATAAGATGTTTATGCCGTGGTCCCAGAACGGGTCACTCTCTAAGGCTGTTTTACAGCACATGACCACCTTCCTACATGCCACATATACTGGAAAAAAGCTAGAGAAACGTCTTGCTGTGCTGGAACTGTGGAAACTGTTTGAAGAAACAAAGGTGGAAGAACCACCCGCAGATTGGATATTAAATGTATGTACAGAGGGGGGTGAGTCGCCTACCGCGCCACCTGCCCCACCTGAACCAGTGATCGAAGGGAGTAAGTCAGAGGGTCTTTACCCGCTAAGAGAACTTCAGGCAGCCACGGGGTACAGCAACCTGGCATATGAGTCGCCTACATGCAGTAGTGACGACATCAAAGAAAAAGAGCAGGAAAGTAATCTTGCCTCCATAGTCCCGAGGGACAAGGAGAGACGCGGAGATGAAGGAAAGGATCAGGCACAGAGTAGTGCATCTCTCTCTCAAGAGAGAGAGGGAAAGAAGCAGAAAGGAAGTTGCGAGTTATCATTCGCAAAGGAAGAGTGGATGGGAGGTCAGATATTGCTAAAACTTGATGGTAAAGGAAGTGATGACATAAGACAGAGGGAATGGTTTGATGAGGTGCAGAGAAAGGAAAAGGGGAGAGAGAAGGAAATAAGAGACGAGAGGTTAAGAAAGAAGGATAGGTTAAGGCGAAAACAACTGTATCATGAAGAGCAAGGAATACAGCTCAGTCGCACACAATACGCAGCCTATGAGAAGTGCAGGCAGAACATGCTAAAGCTAGAGGAAGAAAGGAGAGTGCAAGAAAGAAAAGTAAAGAAGCGAGAAGACGAGGAAAGTAGAAGGGCAAAAGAACGTAGAAATGAACAGATGAGGGAAGTAGATAAGGCTAAAGAAGAAGCAAAGAAGCGAAAGGAAATACATGAGGAAGCAGAGCGTAAGTGCAGACAGTGGGCACGAGATCTAGAATATTTGCAATGGGAAGTTAAAAGACCCAATCCTGTTGTAGAATGGGAAGACATAGAATTCTTTCCTGCAAGCGCTGCGGTACCAGGTACAAGCGGGACAACTATTGAAGATGACTTCGACACCAGAAGCATCGGGGAAACGATTGATAACATTTATGACGAGATGGGGCTGGAACTAATTAGCCAAGGGGGAAGGGAGGATGAGCACTTAGAGAGCACTCAGCTATATGACACTGAGTATGTCACTCGAAGTAGTGGGAGCAGGGGACTGTCGTTGGACAGGCTAGAGATTGGGCAGAACGAAGAAGATGCAAGAAGTTGTGTAAATTGGGAGTTTTCAGGATCTGACTCCGGTGGGGAAATGGAGGAAGTAGCACATAAAGAAGGGAGATGGTGCGAAAAACGGCTCCCAGGGACTGATGGTCAGATGTTAGCGGGTCCACAAGTAGGACACCGAAGTCCGCTGGACAGTCCAGCCAACATGAAGAAACACCCCACAGTCAGAAGGGGGTATATGCAGATAGATTAAGGGAATTGCCAGGAAGACGGCAAGGTGGGAACGCAACCCTGGTGATAGACCAGAGAACTATGGGAAAAGAGAAGGAGGACTGTGCATTCCAATTCCCGTTACTAGAAAAGTGGGGAGCAAGACCACAATATATTCCATGGCCACTCATGGACCGAGAGAACCTTAAAAATAAGCTTCCAATGCTGGCATCGGGAGCCGGAAAGTGGATACATGAGTTAGAGAAAATGGCGGGGGGTGTCACCCTAGCCATAGGGGACATTAAGGGTCTCCTAATCGCCATACTTGGTGAAAGAGCCGATGTATGGAAACGGGCAGGCTACCCTAGGGTAACCCTAACTAACACCTCCCATGATGGAGCGCCATTTAATAACTGTAGGGCAGCTGTGAGGAAAGTGCTGCGTACACTATATCCAGACACTTCTGATATGGGAGCTATAATGACACGAAAAATTAAGGATCCGTTGATTTATATCTAAAATTTTCAAGATGCGTGGGTACTCGAAACGCATGAGTCTTGGATGAAATCTATCCCTGTTTTCTACCATATATTATGCAGAACCGGTGCAAAAACAGCTCAAGAAATTAGTAGGAATAGAAGCTAAACCATGGGCCGAAATACAATTGCGCACTATTGTAGATTGCTACAGGAAAGAAATTGGAAAAAGGAGGCAACTCGTAAGGGAGAGGAGGCAAAGCTGGTGCAAAAGAAGCTCTCGAAGTATGCTCTCGAGGGAGCCATGCTCACCAGCCCAGCCAAAACAAGCGTACAGCAATTGACTAACCCACCGCAAAATAATCAGGGTAACACAGGATTTTACCAGAGGGGAAGAGGTTTTGGAGGTAGAGGATGGCAGAGCAATCAGGGAGGGTTTTGAGGTAACCAAGGAGGTTTTCAGAATGTTCAAGGTGGCTTTCAGAACGCACAAATGGGCGGTCCAGCTATGCCCGATGGACAAATGGCCTGACCACCGCCAGAGTTTTGGCTGTGTGGAGTGACAGGACACGTGGCACGCATGTGCAGAAGCCAAGGCATGTGGTAAAACAGCCAAGGGATGGGGACAGGCATGGTGAATCAATCTGCCGCCCCGCAGCAGGGCGGTGCACACAATTACGCAGTACAACCGCAGGTGCCAGGCGCACAGCAAGGTGCACAGCAAACGGTTCAGCCACCGAACATGGGGAATCTGCCACAGACACAACCCCAGCAGGCACCGCCGCAGATAGCTCAGGGCAATAATCCCGGAGGGGGAATTAACCATGGAAATGGGGGAAACCCACAAGTGTACAGTGGATCGAACTTATATATAAAATAGGACAGCTCACGGGAGACTCTGATGTGTTCTATCCTATCAGTGACACCAGACCGTGACAGGTAACCAAGGGTGAATGTCACCATAGGGGGAAAGAATATTCCTTCTTAGTTGACACGGGTGCAACTCGCTCGTGCATACGTGAGGGGAAGTATTCCCTGTCCGGCGTCACTGGAGCTCATAGCAGAGTTCCCTTTACAGACGCACTCCCAGTCTCAGTGGGAGAGTGCAAAATGAATGATATGATATGATATGATAGGTTATTTATAACGCGCTTAATACCCAGAGGTTTCTAAGCACGGACCCGGGGATCGAACCTGTGGTGCTCCTTGTCGTCTTGCTTCCAAGGGGAGCACGTTGCCCCTGAGCTATCCTCCCAAGACGCAATGTACCTCTATCATATTCACGCCAGACCCCAGTAAATATTCTGGGTCGGGACCTGATGACTAAATTAAACATGACCATCTCGTTTACCGAGAATGGTATAATGTGTTCCACCCCAGGAATGCATTATTCAAACATGTGCGAAATGATCAGAGCATACTCAGGACATGTAGCAATGAGGGCTACACCGTTAGAACCAGAGGTTTTCGCATATGGCGTGCGGGTGCTCATGGCGGGATTGGCAGGCCCCACAGACAAAACTATGAGAACCCCTGATGAGTTTCTGTTCAGACCAAGAATACCCATGCATGAAGAGGAGGGACAAGTATTTCCCTTGATGGTGCAATCTGCCGCAGTGCGAGGAAAAGTGATATTGGTCGAAGGGTATGACGATGAAGGCAGACAATGGTGTGCGATTATTGCCATTGAAGAAGGGTATCGAGTGACTGACATCACCGATGACGATATGTTCGAAGAACACCCTGACCTAGAAGAGACAAGGGTGGAGGTGAGTCTTATATTTTGGGTCAAAATGATTAAACGGGAGGTGCCACAGAGAATGATGTTGGCAGTGATACGCCTAGAATACTTTGATGACGACATGGCCCAAGTGCCTTCCACAGTATGGACTACTGGGCCTTATGACATAGGTCTCCTAAAGGGGGCAGGTGAAGTGAAGATTAAGCTGAAACCAGGAGCGATTTTGCCATGAGCATGACAATATCCCATGTCCAGAGAAGTGGATGAAGGGATCGCAAAGACAATTTCCGCCATGATGGAACAGGGCATCTTAGTGACGTCAGAATCACCTTACAACACAGTGATTTATCCTGTCAAGAAGTCAAAGGGAGGGTCTTGGCGTTTAATCCAAGATTTACGAGCATTAAACAACATAGTTGAAACCAAGTTCCCTCTAGTCCCTAGTCCATCCACAATATTATGCAATATACCAACTGAAGCAAAATATTTCACAGTGATCGATTTGAAAAATGCGTTCTTCTCGATTCCATTGCACCATGACTCACAAGATCTGATGTCATTTACTTTCAGACAAATGCGTCTGAAAAGCACGAGGTTGCCACAGGGGTACTGCGAGTCCCCATCAATCTTTAACAGAGTCCTGTAAATGGACCTAAGCAACATTGCGGTGGACAGTGTTGCCTTGCAGTATGTAGATGACTTTCTGATCTGCAGCGCCACTGAAGAGCAATGCAGGCACGACTCTGTGCAGGTGAGAAGGAATACAAGGTTGATAAGGAGAAATTACACTACTGTCAGCCAGAAGTGTTATACATAGGCCAACTGATCTCTCATGAAGGGAAACAGGTAACCCCAGAAAGGGCTGGAGCCATTATGAACACGGCCAAGCCGCGCACAATAAAACAGATGCAAAGCTTTTTAGGCCTGTGCAATTACGTCAGAGCATGGGTCTTTGACTACAGCTCATTAACCAAGCCCCTCCTTCAGGCCCTAAAAAAAGCCCAGGCTACAAGTGAAGATATCGAATGGACTGAGGCAATGGAAAAGGAGTTTACAGAACTCAAGGGGGCAATTTGTAAGGCCCAAGTCCTTGGGATACCTAATTATGCAGAGGAGTTCTACCTGTTCTCACATTCTGATGGTAATTTTATGACAGCATTGCTCGCGCAGCGAACCTCGCTGGGGTACAAGCCCCTAGCATATTACAGCAGGAGTCTGGACCCGGTCATGAAGGGCCACTTCCCATGCGAACAAAACCTAGCTGCTGCCGCATTCGCTATCGAAAAGGCATCATAGATTGTGATGGGATGCTCCATGACATTGTATGTTGAGCACTCACTGTTTGCCATACTAGAAAAGCCAAAGGGCACACTGACATCCCAGAGAGCATTCGCCTATGAAGTAATCCTCTCTAATCCATCTATCAAAATAGTGCGATGTAAAACTGTGAATCCGGCTACGTTCATAGCTGAGCCAGTCTCGGAGGGAGAACCTGTTCACGACTGTGCGAACTATGAGGAATTTTATGATGAGATCCCCAGGGTAAAAGAAAATGCCCTGTCAGGTGGAGAGATCGTCTTTATTGACGAGTCTTCGAGAATCGACCAAGAAAACGGACAAAGGTATACAGGCGTTGCAGTGGTAAAGCACCTAACAAATGGAGAGTTTAAAGTACTCATTAGTGCACAAATACCATCTCATTATTCGGCACAGGCTGCAGAACTATTGGCATTGATACTCGCCATTGAGAATCATGCAGACCAGGAAGTAACGGTGTACAGTGACTCCGCCTATGTGACGTTCACAGTGTACGCAGGCTTAGCGCGCTGGAAAAGGAGGGGCTACCTCCGAGCAGACGGCACACCAGTGCAACATGCAGCCTTATTGGACGGGTTGATAAAAGCACTAGAGCTCCAGTGGGCATAGTGGTCGTGAAATGCGCCGCTCATACCAAAGGGACGGATTTCGTATCACGCGGAAATCATGAAGCGGACACGGAAGCCAAGCTCATGGCATCCAAAACTGAAACAATCATGGACTTGGAGGTGGCACGTACCCATGAGCGAATTATGGTAGCGCGAGCCACACCTGAAGCCTATAGCAATGTGGGGCAGTCTCAGCTAATGGTGCTCCAGGGGGAGGCACCACAGGAGGAGAAGAATTTATGGAAGCATTGAGGGTGTTCATTAAACCCCTCTGATGGGCTTTGGAGGCAAGACAGCACTGGTAAACCAGTAATGCCTGTCCCCCTCCTAAAGGTAGCATTAGAACAACGACACTACCCCATCCACATGACAAAAGAAAATCTTGCTGCAACGCTCGCAGAAGACTGGTTAACACCGAATTTAGCAGAGCATGTTGCATTTTTCACGGTGAACTGCATTATCTGCCAGCAATTCACCGCTGGGCACACATTAAAAGTAGTGAGAGGAATCATTCCCAGACCAAATGGACCATTCCAACACTTACATATCGACTACGTCGACATGATTCAAGTGTGCAATGGGTACAGGTATTTAATTGTGGTGGTGTGTCCATTCTCTAGATGGATAGAAGCAGGTTCCTGTACACACCCAGACGCTGCCTGTGCTGCTAAGTTCCTGGTGAGGGAGTGTTCCCTAGATTGGGGGTGTGCGAGGTAATGAGATCAGATAATGGGGCCCACTTTGTAAATTCAGTGTTCGAACAGATTAGTTCATTGCTTGGTATAAAGCACAAGTTCTCGTCAGCGTATCATCCAGAGGGAAATGGGATATGTGAACGGATCAACGGCTTGCTTAAGGAGAGGATAGACAAGTTGAAGCTCACATTAAAGAAGGGATGGCTGCACTGCCTACCACTGGCATTGTATGCACTTCGGAACCAACCAGGCGCCGACCATCACCTTACGCCGCACAAGATAGTCACAGGCAGAAGGATGAAGACCCCTCTCACCCCCAGAGATAGAGCTAGTTGTGATGCCCAGCTGACTAGGGAAGTTCTGGGAACAGAGATGCAAAAGTACCTGAACTGTTTGACATCCAGTGCCTCTGTCATTTCAGACCAACTGCAACGACGGCGAAAAGGGGGTGGCGCAGCACAAAACACAACAGGAAGTGCTGAAGCAGACACCGAGCAAGGTGTACATGCGCCCCTCGTCTTCCCTGGTGACAGAGTTTTGGTGAAGAACTTTACCAGGAAAAGGTGGGACGAGCCAAGATTTAATGGCCCCTTCATTGTAGAGGAATGCGTGTTATTATACCCATCCCTCATAGGGAGAGAAGCCAGTGTCACAGACTTAATTTGAGATCCTGCAAACAAGCAGGTAATCTGGTACCTGCTGACTGTCATAACGGAAGCCTTCATCAAACTGCCGAACACAGCAAAGAGGACACAAATGCTCCCACTGCAGGCAGACGTTGAAGAACTCACCTTTGCATTATTTTTCCGCATAATTGAAAGTTGCCCAGGACTCGTTGGAAGAACAACTGATACCCATACGTTCATCAGGACCCAAGGCATATTGAACAATTAAACCAACTGTGACTAAGCTACACAACCTGGTGGTAGTCCAAGCAACCAGAAGGTGCAAAGACTGTGCGAATCAAAAGAAAAGCTATTGACCAAGACCCAGACAAAGCAGGACAAAGGTCCCTATCTCCCGAGGACACCTGGCTGGCTCACAATGTCCTGCTCAGACATTATCCGGAAATGGTGGAGATGCCTGCAGATGTTGACGTCGTCACCTTCCTCAGAGATCCGGCCAACACCCCACACATGGGCACACTCCTCCACGGTATAATGCTCCAGGTGGAGCTTTCCAACTTCCAGCGAGAGTTCTTAAGGAGACTCCAGTGAACTTTTCTGCCAAGAGAAAGATCAAGGAGACAAAGAGACAGTTCTTCAATTCTTCCGCCGAGGACAAATCGAGGACAAATCGAAAAGGTTATTTCTATTTTTTCTTTTATTTTTATTATCCTCTTTGTCATCCTTCCACCGTGGAGCAGACCAAGGAGAAAGATACTGTTCTTCAACGTGCCGCCAAGAGACCGAGCGAAAGGAGTGGACACAAGAACTTCACCATCCTGTATTCCTTTTTCTTCCTTTTTCTTATTTTTTCCCAATTTTTTCATATGTTCACTTTTATTTTTCATTTTGGTTTTGTTTTTACAACATTTTATTTTTGTGTGACTTTAGTAATTCCATCTTTTACATTCTTTCGCATGGAATAAGTTCCAGCATGTCCTCAGGACTGAAGCAAATTCGAGGCGTACATTGGGACATCACCTATTCTTGATATGGTTAAATGAATGAGATGTATCAAAGTTGCTAGCCTAATCTTTTTCCATAGCCTAGCAAACGAAACTGTGCTGCACACCCAGAGACTATCTTCATCACCCACAAGAGGGGGGACACTTGTAAAGCATTCGACACTTTAGTTATAACAAACATTTGAACTGTGAAATCGGAACAAACGAAGAATAAATAATTGACTATGGACTCGATCGACATGGGGGCCCAGAGCAGTAACATAGTTTTACCCCCAGCAGAAGGGCGCCCCCGCTTTCCTGGAAGAAAATGCTGCAAACTTTCACTCAGAACGATTATGTGCATATGTACAGTGATCATTATTGTTTTTCTATTATTAACAATCAGAACTGCTTTCTTTATTGGTGCACAAAGTGTCCCCCTATCAGTACACCCATTGGATAACGAACGTCAGGGGCCTACGAAAGCACCCAGACCCTATATAGTGATTCCAGTTCCAAGAAAAGCTAATGATGAAGCAAATTACTTAAAGTTGAATGTAATTAGCAGCGATACATATACACATGAGGTGATGAATGAGAGAAAAGACTGGAGACAGGGTCAGCACGGAATGAATGATAATGTAGCGCTGGCCACGGCACGCACCCACCCATACACAGAATGCACACAAACAAGGCCAAGTGTCAATGGCTACAAGGCCTCCAACGAAGGCAGCAGAGAAGGAGAGACTTCCTGCCGAACATTCAATTCTAGAGAATAGTGGAAATGACCAAGAAAAGCCAAGTGAAACACCAAAGAAGGAGAGAATAGCAAAATCCCTCAAAAGAATAGAAGTGGCCACAAAAGACCTCACAGAAAAGACACAAATGCTAATAGACTACTCGTTCCCATTCATAGCCAGAGCAAAGAAACTGCATGAGGAACTGAAAGGCAGAACTATAGAGACTATAGCAACAAGCACACCAGCCTGAAAGCAAGAAACAAGCACCAGACCTACGACACAGCCACGCATTGAAGAGCTGGGGAGCTAATGGCGGTTAGGGGAAGCTTATGACAACATACGAAGAGGAAGGAGAGAAAGAACAAACCCTTCTCCTACCACAGCCATGCTGTCGAGACAGCCAGCGCCACCGAGATACCCAGAGAGGAAGAGCAGCACAGATGCATTTAGAGATATAGTCATAGCAAACTACAGAAGAATGCTAAGAATCAAGAGAAGCCCACACGAAGATAACAATGAACTTAACGATTACCTGGACAGCACAGCCCATCTCGGAAACAACATATGGTACCAGCACATGAAGGAAATAGGACGAAGGCAGTCAGAAGGAGAATGCTTTGTCTGTGCACTCCTGCCATACAGTATGGGTAAATCCAAGATCTTTGTGGCTGTAGAAAGTGATGCCCAGACACCACACTGCATGTCACACATAGCAATGTGCAAGACCAGAGACCAGTTCATGGGAAGTGATGCCTCCCTGAAATGGGCAACAGAAGCAAAGGATCCGTATGAGGACAATTATGTTCAAGACATAAAAACAAGAAACAGAGCTCATACTAAGAACCATGTGATCAGATATGAGAACCCTGACGTAAAAGGGCAATGAATTAGATGGGAAGTGAATCAGAAGCTAATTGTCAGAGGAAAAACATCAGAAGAGGCCCGGAGTTGGAAGAACAGAGGCCAGATGCAGATTTGGGGAACGGTACTGTCACCAGACGGATGGGAAAAAGGAGTGGTGATCTGCAGAGCCTGGATGGTCACCGGACATTACGAACCTACCATCAACTTAGTGCGGAATGGATGCAAGCCATTATGGCCAAAACGCGCAAAATTACTCACATGGGTCGAAGACAGAGGGGGATCCCTGCAGATAGTACCGCTGGAGAACTCAAAATGATGCTTCAGAAACAATGGTACAAGGAAGATGGGAGAAAATCAGAACTGCGGACGAGTCTTTGACGCCCCTGGAATGATACATGGAACCGCAGTAATTATGGTCATTACTGGGCGTGTGGATCCAAGGCATACATAAGGCTGCCAAAAAACTGGGGAGGCATATGCACACTAGTGAACGTCCACGTTCCCGCACTAGTGATCCCTAAGAATGACCTGAAGTTGGACAGTTTCCCGAAAGCAGATGCTCATCTAAGAAGAAGGAGATCTGTAGAACTGGTATCCAGGATAAAGAGGGAAAACTACTTTTCTCCCAAATCAGAAGAGGCATTCCATGCAATCCCGTACGAGCACAGGCTATTCAGCCTTACCTCAACAGTATTCACAATATTACTCCTGCCCCACATCCAAATTGGAGTGAATGCTAAATGGTTGCAGATAACCAGATGGGAGTTATTACAGACCATCAATACCACAATAAAAGGATTATACGCGATCAAAGAAGACCTGAGAGCAATCAGAATGATGACCCTCCAAAACAGATATGTGCTTGACATGATCACAGTGATGGATGGAGGTGTTTGTGCAAAAATTGGAGAATCATGTTGCACATTTGTACCATCACATGATGAAGAAAATGGAACCCTAACAGAGGCCATAAGTATGTTGACAAGCCTGAAAAACCAGATGATCGATGAAAGTGATCAAGTGGACGATGACAGCTGGTTTGGAGACCTATTCTCGTGGGTCCCACAATGGATGGCAGACATATTCAAGTTTCTGGGAGCTCTCCTAGCAATGGTATTACTAGAAGTCTGTGTTATCAAGATATTCATTACACAGTGCCAGAAAGCTGCGAGGAAAGCCATAGGGATGAAAATAATGGTCGACGTTGAACAAGGATGGAAGCCTAGAAACTTGACTGATGAAGAAATAAGAGACTGTGTGAAGGCCAGCAAATTTGTGCCAGACGGAACAAAGGTCACATACCCGAAGAAACGAAGAAGGTATGAAGGAAAATGGATCTATTGCAGTCCAAACGGACAATGCCAGCTAATGACCTGGAACAAAGATACAAAGATGAACATGTCAAAACAGCAGGGAGTTTGAAAGGCATGATAAAAAATATGGACTCCAAAGGCACACATGTATACGCCGTCATGTACCAACCCGGAAGACGAGGAATAAAACACTGAAGAATCAAAAGAAATAGAGATGAAAATTGAAGCAGAAGTGGTTGATGAACCAGAGGGGGGAGTGTAAAGGAGGTTCCAGACATGACCTGCACCTCTGCCCCTCATTTCGAGCTACCAGGAAGGTACTCGCCAAGGGACGTGACGTGTGAAGAGCAAATGAACCAGCAGAGAGTTGCACTGGGACTCTGCCCAGTGTACATTAGAAGATATGTACCTGTAGAAGTTGTTGAAGCGCCCATAACCAGACAACCCTGGGCAGCACGGCAGAGCCTTAATGGAGGGCCAATGGAAATTACCATGGCCCGACCTAGCTCGTGAGTAAGCAGAGTCAATTATTGAAAATGAGACGTCAGAACAAGCTGTTATACAACTCGATATAATGAGCACAGGAAGGAGACGATACTGGCAACAAGGAAACGTGTTACTAGACATGATGAGAACGACAGTCCTATCAAACGTGTGTAAATAGGCTTGGAACGCAAAATGCTTAGATACCGATACTGCTTGCAAATGCTTAGTAGAAAATAGAGCGGCAAGCGTTAACCATATATCTACCTCAATAAGGCACATTATACAATTGTAAAGCAGAAATGGGCCTAGGCTGCCAGAGGCCTGACAGGCCAAGTTTCGCAACTCAGCCTGAACAGAGAGGAAGAGCTGAATCGAAACTCAACAGAGAATGGCTCATGCCTGGGAAATCGAGATCACCCATAGAAGGGGAGGAGAGCGTCGGCTTGCAAGAACCAAACTTTGGAGCATACCAGCTCGCCCATGAAGGTCAAGATAAGAGAGGCCCAGGCAGGTGGCAGGGCCGAAGCAGAATTAAATACAATAAAAGCTGGAAGCTGAAGCAAATTCATGGTGAACAGACACGTGACCAGCCAGGCGCAGAGAGGCACCATCGCCTGGTGTCATCCAAAACACAGGATGCCATAACTTTTCCCGATAAGAGGCTACAGTTCCGAGGCCAAACCCAGCCAACTAATTGACACATAGCCCTAAAATACTGATTGATGGAAGGGAGGCAGGTTGAAACTTGGTACACCAGGCCCTTGGGTGTCCATTCTGCATGCTGCTAATTAAAATGGGGATTTATGTCTAGGGGTGTAACCTGCCCAATCACAGTGGACCTAGTTATCTGGAGTCCTATAGATAGTAGAACCAATGAGACGTCGTACTTATAGTGACATCAATTAAGTGTGATGTAGTGGGATGGGCGTAGACGCCCACCCGATAAGAGTTATCCAATCCAAATGTCCTATTATCCTATACAGATATAGCACCCATACTTAAGTTACCTTTCTTAACCAATTAGATTGCATGACGAGTTTTGTAGAGTTAGACGTCAATGATGACAAGTATTGCCTATAAGAATTGTTGTTCAATTGAAGTTCGAGGAACAGGTGATCGCACTACAGCTGATTCCCATTTGTTTCCCTGTTTGATGTATGTATCATTAAACTGACTTCCCTTTGCCAAACTACTGAGTCCTCGTAATTGAGTCGTGTCAGAGTAAGTGAATCCTGCACCCCCTGTCCTCACATGGTGCAGCTATCTTGTCTTACAAGTTCTAGAGGGTGAGTGCTGACCAATGGGCCCGTCAGTGTATTCCTCTCCTCCAGAACACTGTCACTTTGGAGGTATTGCAAAAGCTGGTGTGGAGTCTCCACTATGATGTGTTCCCCCTGGATGAACGGGCGGTACATTTTCAATGCCCACACAATTGCCAGGAGTGCCTTCTCACAATAGTTGAATTTTCCTCCACAGAGGATAAAGTCTTACTTGCATAAGAGATGACTTTATTGACCTTGTCATGCTTTTACTTTAATACTGCTGTCAAGCAAGTATTCGAGAACCCTGTCTCCAAGAAGAACTCCTTGATTTTGACAGGGTAAGCCAGACAAGGCACTTGTGAGAGGCTTATTTTGAGCTGTTTTACAACCTCTGCTTGTTCTGGACCCCACTCCCACTTGACCTCCCCTTCAACAGATAGATTAGGGGTCTTGTGACCTCTGCGTAATCCTCAATGAACTTTCTACTGTAATTAGTCAGTCCAAGGAGGCTTCTTAGCTCACGCAGAGTTGTGGGGTCTTTCAGTTTCTGGAGTGCTTCCACTTTCTTCCCCTGGGGACAGAGACCTTAAGGAGTTATTTCATGTTCCAAGAAGTTGACACAGATTCTGCACCACTGTGCCTTTTGGAAGGACAGTTTTGCTCCGGCAACCCTCAACTGGGTCAGAACATAACGGATTTCCGCTATGTGTTCCTCCACAGTTGAGCTTTTAATCAGGACATCATCCACATAGGCCAGGTTACCCCTTTCACCCAAGTCAGGCATGGCCTTATGTAGGAAGATGTTGAATTTGTTGCTGGAGTTTATTTATCCAAAGGGAGTGCGGGTCCACGTGTACTGCTTCCCCACAAAAGTAAAGGCCCGCTTGTATTGGTTCTCCCTACTGACAGGCACGGTCCAGTACCCATTGATCAGGTCAATGGCAGTTTATACCTTTGACCCCTGGATCTGGGCTTGACCTTGGTCAATGTACGGGAGAGGCCATCGGGACATGTGGACCTGTTTATTTAGCTCCCTGAGGTCAGCACAGAGTCTCCACTGGCTGTTTGGTTTTAAAATCCCCAGCACCGGATTATTAAAGGTGCTGTGGACTGGACGAATGAACCCACGGGACTGAAGGTTTTTGATTATTTCCGTCAGGGACTCCATGGATGAGAGAGGCAAGCGATATTGCTTCACAAACACTGGAGTAATTCCAGGGTCTGTGGGAATTGTTGTAGTATGGATCATGGTGCGACCACAGTCGTACGAGTCCACAGCAAAGAGATCTTGAAAATCTAAGAACGCCTGTTTCATCTTTTGCTTTTGCTCCGGAATCTCACAGGCATCAGCTAGGTTGACTCTCTCTTCAACCGTTTGCCTGAAGCCTGGAAAGACTGCCGGTTTTGCTATCTCAGCTGCCTCCTCCAGCTGGGTGGAGTGGTCTCTGGTTAGAGTATTGACCTGGAAAGTGGGTTTCAGGTAGGAGAGACAGTCATTGTGGATCTGGACTATCACCTCATCCTGCCTGATGTCACAGGTCACCTTTTCCTCACCGTAAGGGCAGTAAGAGTACACCAGGAAATTCCCCCCTTGTCGGGTGGAGATCCTGTCTGGTGGTAAGTCATTGTCACTGTCATTGTCAAAACAGTCATTGGGGATTGGTCCTATCAGTTAATTTCCTAGATCCATGGAAAAATGTCAGTCATCAACCGCTATTCCAATGATGGTACCTGCGCCCAGAGTGACACTCCTGAGGTCGCTGTTATCCACCACTATTGGAATGGTGTTGCGGTCTACATTGACTAATGGTGTTGCATTTAACCCCAACCCCTGCTGTTGGAGATGGACATTGAGGTGTACATATGCGTCTGTAATGTGAAGTTTCTGTCCTCTTCTAATTTTTAATCCAAGTGGGATTTGTCGGGTCCGTCCTGGGATGGTGACCTCCTCTCCAATTTGAACTTCAACTGCATACGGCAGCAATTGGGCTTACCGAAATGCTTTTTCTGAATCATCAAAGTCCTTGGGATCGCCCCCTAGCCGGGACCAGGCTCTGTAAGTCATAAGGTCCAAATTAATGGCAAATCGATTGAGAATGTCACTGCCTAAGTAGAATGCAGAAGGGACATTTCGCACCACCCAACAATTATGTTCTATGCTTTTGTTTCCTATAGAAATTTTGAGCATACTCCTGCTAGGCAGGAGATGTTTGGAATTGGGAGTTTCCAGGCCCATTTCCCACTTATCGATCAACTTAAATGTGGGAATGGCTGGATCTTTTGGGAGCTGTCTGAACGTGGCTCCGCTTATGAAGCTCTTTCTGTTGTTCACGCACACTCGGGCGAGAACAGACTCCTTCCCCAGATTTAACTGAATAGGGACGAACCACTGTTCTCTAATTTTCTGAATATCAGTTAAACTTTGAGCTGGTTTCTCACAACTTTTGACTATAGAATTGGGATTTTCAGATGGCGAATCAGTATAAAATTTCAAAGTATTTCCTTCCATTGTGGAATGCCACTCAAAACTGGAAGGAAGGTTGATTTTCAGGAATGGAGAGGAGTTCCCATCACCAGTTTGTTGTCCTACAGCAATTACTGTCACGGCAGGAATTTGATTATTCTGGAAATGAAACGCAATATGATCCGATTTTTGTTCAACCATGTGGAATGTACCATTTAAACTAACATGGTTGACACTCTGTTTTAATTTTATTGGCAGGTTAGTCTGAGTCCAGAGGACCTTGTTCACACAGTCTATTAGGATGGACAACCTGCACAGGATGTCATTCCCTAGTAGACAGGGTGTGCCCTCAGGAGTCACGACTATGACCGGGTGTTTCACCTTGTGTCGCCCTATTTTATTTCCAAATCCACTCTCCCCTGAACAGGAATTTAATTCCTGTTGAAGTTCTGGAGTTGTCCAGGAAGAGGGGTGAGCGGGATCTGGTATCTCTCCCCCTTCCTGAATTTAACTGCTCAAACACCCTTTTTGACAGAAGAGTGGCTTGGGACCCAGTGTCCACCAGTGCTGAAATTGGACATTGCCCTTGCACTTGAACGGGGGCATACAATCTCCCCTCTAATAGGGCAAAGGTAATGTTCATTTCGGGCAAGCTCGGTGGTCAATTTCTTTATTTTAGACTCTGACACTGTGGCATTTTGGACTATTTTCTGTGTCAGAGTCTGGGAATCTGTAATAAAAATTTGGCATCCTGAAATATTGGAGATTTTGGAATCACCAGTTTCCCTTGGCTCTGTGCTGCCCCCGCTTACCAGGTGGCAGTCACCACAACCAATTTGTGGGGAGTATCCCTCCATTACTATTTTTTCTCAGGATGACCATTCTGGGGTCCAGGGATGGGTAACTCTGAATCAGTCCCCACACCCATCCAGTCTTCATTTAGATTTCTGCAGACCCATTTTTCTTTGGGAAGAGTTCCCACGTCCCTGAAGGAGAAGATTGCTTTCCCAGAATCCTCTAATGATTCTTCCCATTCAAACTGGAGGACACTAACTTTCTCCACAAAATTAGCCGTTTTGAAGTCTTTATTTCTCCTACCTACCCTCTGGTCCCTGGGTTTCAGATTTTCGGAGCCAAGAGATTTTTGTTCCGGTTCCTGGGTTTCCAGGGGCTTTTCATGGGTGAGGAAGGAAGCTTCCTTGGGTGCTCTCGTCTTTTTTATCGGGTGTTTCGGGGGATTCTTTGTGTGTGTCGAGGTTTCAGTGTTGAGGTATCAGCGCTCCGTTGTTGTCACGAGGTAGGGTGTAAGATATAAGGATTTTTCTATTACATAGTTTGTTCTGGTGATGACTGTGTTAGGCATGGTGTTTTCTCTATTTGAGGCTGCTTCTGGTGGGATCTGTTGGTGGTGTGTGTCTGTGGCCCTTGTTGCACGATCTTGCTCTCTTTCTCGGGGCCCCTTTCTGGGTTGGGGTATTTTGGTTCCCGGTGCAGAGGCAGTAGGGTAAGTGGTCCTCTGTGATGCATTGTGCAAGCACAGCAATGATGTTTCTTTAGTCTTGATATGCTTGGATGCTCTCCGGCTTAATCTGTCCTTTCTCTCCATGGGTCGGGTGTGTTTTCTATGGGTGCACTGTCTGGGGAGTTGGGTGGTGGGGTTCAGTTGTTGGGTGGTATGGGATTCAGTTAAGGAAGTGATGGGTCTCAGGTGTTGGCGTAATGTAGGCTTGGTTCCACCTGTGTGGGTGATCAGTAGTGGCAGGCAGTGCTTAACGCTTCGATTGGGGCCCGGACCCTACTGAACACAGCTAGATTTGAGGGTCAATTGAAGCATAGAGTAAGACACTAAGCCCAGCTTGATTTGAGAGTCAATTGAATAATTGAGTCCGGGGCTCCAAACAGCTGGATTTGAGAGACGATCGAGTGGTTTAGTACAGTCCCAAACGCTGCTAGATTTGAGAGTCAATTGAAACAGTAGAGTACAATACTAAACACTGCTAGATTTGAGGGTCCTGTATAGTGGGAGAGAGGCCTACACCTAGCAGAGGAAATGAGTACAGTACTAAACACAGCTAGATTTGAGGGTTAACTGAAACAGTACAGTGCAATACTAAACACAGCTAGATTTGAGGGTCAACTGAAACAGTAGAGTACAATACTAAGCACAGCTAGATTTGAGAGTCCTATATAGTGGGAGAGAGGCATACGCCTAACAGAGCAGTTGAGTACAGTACTAAACACAGCTAGATTTGAGGGTCAATTGAAACAGTAGAGTACAATTCTAAACACAGCTAGATTTGAGGGTCAATTGAAACTGTAGAGTACTATACTAAACACAGCTAGATTTGAGAGTCCTATATAGTGGGAGAGAGGCATACGCCTAACAGAGCAGTTGAGTACAGTACTAAACACAGCTAGATTTGAGGGTCAATTGAAACAGTAGAGTACAATTCTACACACAGCTAGATTTGAGGGTCAATTGAAACTGTAGAGTACTATACTAAACACAGCTAGATTTGAGAGTCCTGTATAGTGGGAGAGAGTCCTACGCCTAACAGAGCAAATGAGTACAGTACTAAACACAGCTAGATTTAAGGGTCAATTGAGACAGTATGGTACAATACTAAGCACAGCTAGATTTGAGAGTCCTGTATAGTGGGAGAGAGGTCTACGCCTAACAGAGCAAATGAGTACAGTACTAAACACTGCTAGATTTGAGGGTCAATTGAAACAGTAGAGTACAATACTAACCACAGCTAGATTTGAGGGTCAATTGAAACAGTATAGTAGAATACTAAACACAGCTAGATTTGAGGGTCAATTGAAACAGTAGAGTACAATACTAAGAACAGCTAGATTTCAGAGTCCTGTATCGTGGGAGAGAGGCCTATGCCTAACAGAGCAAATGAGTACAGTACTAAACACAGCTTGATTTGAGAGTCAATTGAAACAGTAGAGTACAATACTAAGCACAGCTAGTAATGACAGTGTGGGTGCGAGGGAGACAGAGGAAGATAATGACAGTGTTTTAGATAGGTTTGTTAAGTGGCTAGAATTCCAGGGTAGAGTAATTGCTCAACTACCCACCTGGGCCACTCCTACCGTGCTGGTCCTAGTAGTTGCTGGTTGACGGCTGGCCACTGGCTTCCCCTGCGGACACCTGCTGACACTTTCTGGAGCCGCCTCTGTTGGAACCGCCCTTTGCCTTGGGACCCTTTGCCGCAGGGGCTGCACGGGCAGAGAGCTGCCCTGGGGAGGCTGGTAAAGAGGACCTATGAGACCAATCAGGGGCCAGGGACAGGCTAGAAGGTGGGAGATAGGGCTGGGAAGAGATGCACTGAAGGGGGAAGCAAGCACAGTGTTTGGGCCTGGCCCTGGGATTCAAGTGGCCAAATAGTCAAGCAAAGGCCCAAGAGGGGCCTCTCAAATTATGTGTCTCACCTGCAGCTCAAGGGGAATGGCACACAAGCCGGTTGCAGCGGTGAATACACTGAGCAAGGCGGACAGAGGAAGGAGCCCAATCGGGGGCAGGCTGGGAGGCGGGGGATAGGGCTGGGAAGAGAAGAACCGAAGGGGGAAACAAGCGCAGTGTTGGGGCCTGGCCCTGGGCTTCAAGTGGACAAAAAGTCAAGCAAAGGCCCAGGAGGGGCTTCTCAAATTATGTGCCTCACCTGCGGCTCCAGAGGAATGGCACATGAGCCTGGATGCAGCGGTGAATACACCGAGCAAGGAAGGCAGACGAAGGAGACCAATCAGGGGTCGGGGTGGGCTAGGAGGCGGGAGATAGGGCTGGGAAGAGAAGCACCGAAGGGGGAAGCCAGTGCAGTGTTTGGGCCAAGTGGCCAAATCGTCAAGCAAAGGCCCAGGAGGGGCTTCTCAAATTATGTGCCTCACCTGAGGCTCCAAAGGAATGGCACACGAGCCTGGATGCAGCGGTGAATACACTGAGCAACGCAGGCAGAGGAAGGAGACCAATTTATGGAAGTACCACCCTGTGGTGTAACCAAACAGGGCCCAGTCACGTTGGCGAGGGGGAACCCGAGTCACGTGAGTGGGCGGGAATAAAGATTGGCAACGAACCAAGAGAGTACTGTCTGTTATTTGCCCAGAGCGTATGAGGCCCAAGGGACCCATGAATGATCCCTGGCCTCCCGATAGCACACCGGAGGCCAGGACTCTTAACATCACACCCCCCCCTTATTCTGAGATGCCGGGAAGTGGGTAATTCAACTATGCTGGGAAGCCTTACAAAGTTTAAGGACGACTGCCCAGCTCAATGTACACTTTGCCCACGTTGTCTATGTTTGGAAAACTAATCAAGTCAGGACCGTCTATTCTCCGACTAAGCTCATGTTATCTGGCTTAAATTCAATTTCGGATAACTGTATGAATTTTCTAGAATTAACTTTGTGGCTTTCCAAGCAGCCCTGTGTGGAATGTTCTGCTGGGCAGGACAGGCTGCTTGTGTGCATCCACAGGTCACTGTGATTGTGTTGTCTTACATTAAAAGGTTTAGGCAGGTGGGGTAAACACACTCGGTATAACTTACTTAGAAGAGACCTTACAGAAGAGATGAAAGGCTAGTGCCCTGAAGTGAGCTGGCATGGCCGGCACTTTAAAAATGACCAAAACAATACAAGCGATCGTTATGGGCTCTGCAATGAACTTGAAGGTTTTTAGGGATAAATTAATTTATTTTTGGAGACCTTATGAATCAAATCCCAGTTGCATAGTGTAGTAGTTTTTTGACGTAGTCGTCCTCCACAGTGGAACACCAAGATCATGGCTAAGAGGTCCTGCAGTCTTTACACAGGAAACAACTCTTTGCTCAGTCTAGCTACCAGTTGAAATAGGAGATGGTGGTTAGTGGCTTTTCTTAGATTGACGCCTCTTTTATCATGGAGACTACCGTTCCCCAGCCCTAATACTGCATCACGTATTTATCGTGTCTTTTATAATATTGAAGGACTCTATTGAGTCTTTAATACAACCAGATAGTATTCTTTGTGTCTATGAAGAGTACTTAGTACACTGAATGCCCATCATTCACATCCTTTCATCTTCAGGAGTACATTACCACTACTGACGACTACTCAGAAGACTGAACGAAGATCTCCCACTTTGCTGAGGGTGTTGCTTCTACTAGCACCAATGGTGCTGTCTTGTGAGATTGAAGAGGATGAGCTGGTGAAAAACATCAAAACATTGTATCTGCCTCATACAGCCAACGGTTTATATTGAGTGTTTCGACAGTCAAAGTTTCGAATGACAAAACGTTCGACCACGAAGCATCAGAAAAAAAACTTTCGAATGAATTTTAGGTATTTTTTTTATGGGGGTTCCCCCTCCAAATCCCTGTTTTAAAAAAAAAACACTTATTTTACTATAGGAAACTAAAATAAACCCTTTAACATTAAAAAAATGCATTCGATTTTTTTTTTTCAGAACTTTGTATTCGAAAGTTTTGTCATTCGAAACTGTTTTTTCGAAACTATTACAGGATACCCAGCGACAGAAAGAGAATTGTCTATGAATGACGTGTATACTGAATAGAGGCGTTTTTTGTTAGGGGCGTGGTTTCCTATTGTTGTACGTATTAACCATACAAATATGGAAGGGCTCTGAATGTTGCAATGCCAATATAGCTATCAAGCTTCTGTATTTTGATTTTATTAACTTGATATTGTCCTCGCTTATAGTTCATGCTTTGGCAATATTGAGGCATATCCTTTGTTTAGAAGGTTTTCTGTACTGATTTCAAAGAGTTCCTCACTTTCAGCAATTCTTGCCCCGGGGCCGGTGGTTGGATGGGACGGGATTGTACCATTACTGTGACTACACTGTGTTGCCTGGCACGAATCCTGCGCCTTTGTGCGGTATGACAAAGCTGTTCACTCTTACTGTGACTAAAGGAAGCAGGGGTGTCCCCCGCTCCTCTTAGTTGTGGTAATGGGGGGTCGGGGGAACCCCCGCTTCCGTTAAATGGAGAGCGGGGGACAAGAGATTCTAAAGAAAAAAAAGGGACCCTGCAGCGCCAGTGCTGAACCACATAAGTGGGTGGGAACTGACGCCACAGGGATCGAGGGAAGATAAGTGGCAAGGGGGTAGCGGGGTGGGGAGATGGGGGCCAAAGTGAATTAGCTGATCATCGACATTTACGTCGACGGAATTACGGTCGGCCGAGTGATTGCATAGATTCGGATGGGACTACTCTTTTCTTGTGAATGTTAAAGATTAATTGAGAGCATATCCCAGAGTGTTGTCCCCTGTTTCTATTAAAGAGCATCTCCCTCTCTCCCCAGCGGACATTCACTTTCCACCTCCTCTACAGACCACCCAACCCCAGTAACTCTGTTGGAGACTTCACGGACCTGGTCACCACCATGTCTCCCATGCATGAACACCATCTTCCTCAGTCCCTTCAACATCCCTGGCAACCCATCAAGCAAGTCAATGAGGTCAGATCTCCATTGTCTTCTCGACATTCCAAACCTCACACATGGGTCAAGAGAGTCCTTTCCAGGACGGGGCATAAGTCAGTTAGCAGAAAGACAAAGGAGGAAGATGAGAGAGGATAAGATAGGAGAAAAGGTGGGGATTGTGACAGGGTCAGTTCCCTGGCCTTGTTAAAAGGAGATAGGAAACCCCCTCAGCTGGGGGTGTAAGGCCTACAAGGGGGGAATCCAGACCCTGTCCTACCCCTTAGGTGGATGTTGGCAGTTGAGGGGGCCCCAATTCCTGTCCCCTCTTGTGCCACACTATTTCTGAACAGTCCACCTTTGTCTCATGCCATACCTCCTCAAGAAGATGCTTGCCAGTATTTTCTTGTTTCTCAATGTGACATCCCACCTCAGCGAGAAAACAGCAGGAAGCATCTAAAGGAAAGCAGTGATCTAGCGCTGCACACCAGCCACCAGAGAATGGGACTTGAGCACTATTGACCCGCGTCCCAGGATTCCCCAATCTGCCGTTGTCAGAGATGAATAAACTGGGAGAGAGGAGAGCGGTAGCGCCGCCCTATGTGGTGGATAGGGAAACGATGCAGTGCTGCCGTATAATGACAATGAGTACAAACTCTGACATTCAGCCTCCCAGGCTGACATTGCCATGCTGTGGAAGAAGTGGGTGTGGCTTTGATCCCTATATGTAATCTTTGTGATATATAACATGGTTTATAGTCAAAATCTCGAAAAGTAAAATCTAAAAAAAAAGCACGAATTTAAAATCTCGAAAAAAAAAATATCGAATTTCTTTTTCAATGCGTTTTTTTTCAAAATGGGGGGGTCCCCCCCCCAACCCCCCTTTTTTCAATTTTTTTTTTATTTTACCCCTTTTTTTACTTACCTGACCCCAAAAACACACATAAATAAATAAATAAAAAATTCGATATTTTTTTTTTCGAGATTTTTGTTTCGTGCTTTTTGCAATTCGAGATTTTATTTTCGGTATTTTGACTGACCACCATATAACCTCTAATGGGTGGGAATGAGAGCCAACCCAGGGACGAGGAGAGGGATAAAAGAAACAGCAGGAAAGAGGAAGTTATGGGTTATTCAGGTGAGGTATGAATAGAAGAGGAAGACTTAGGGACCACCAAGGGGGAGGAAGAAGTGGCAAAATATGGAGGTGATTTCTGGAAAAGGTGAGGTATTGGGAACTGAGAGAAAGTGGTACTGCAGAGTGGAGTTGAAGAAGGAGAGGTGGAGACAAGATCAGGAGAGGGAGAGGAGAGAGGGGGCTTAAATGAAGTCACCTGAATCAAGCAGGACATCTGGAGGGCACAGTTCCCTATTTCTATAAAATACAGATCACTGGATAGAGTAGGGAACGTTAGCAAGTCCCCAAGGGCGGGGTGACAAGTTCAGGGCATTTGTCCCCTCTCCTCAAGGGGTAGCCACCCCCTTTGGGGCTAGTAAATTTAGCCCACTACGCGATACCTTCTCTAGGGGTCAAGGCAAGCAGTCACCCTGCCCCCTCTGGGGATTAGGAATGCCCAAGTCAGGGTTCTGCCTCTCCTCCCTTCCATTCCAAGACCCCAATGTTGGTTGGTTATATGGGAATTGAACATGTAATTAACGTATGAGGCCACTTAAAGTTGATGGCTTGGTTACGGACCTGTACTTGTTACCGTATCTTGGAGAAACCAATGACCAATGGAACCCTCTTCTTCTTCCCCACCCAGGGAGGAACTTATAACCAACAGGAAGCCAGATGAGGGAGAGAGAGTCCTCTGGAAAATGCAGAACGATGGCACACGCAAGGACACAGAGGAGCGAGGCTGCCCCTCTGACGAAGGAGGGAGATGCACGCAGAGGACGTGGTGGACGGAGACTGAGAGTTCCGTAAAAAACGCTGCCACTTCGACAAAGGCAGCGGCCCCCAAACTGGCTGAGGTAGGAAGCGAGCGAAGAATCAATCAGTAGTATCAGCGTCCCATCATATAGACGCCGAAGGAAGAAGAAAACCTGAACAGGTGTCCACACAGACCGGAGAGGAGCCGAGGACACAGACTTGCTGGGGCCAGAGAATCCAGCTCCAGTACCAAGTCCCGCAGATGGAAAGAAGGTACGCGCTGCAGATGGGGCCAGGTTGGAGGGTTGTGAAGCCAACATCAAACAGGGTTGAACACGCCTGTAGCCCACCTAGGGCTGAGATCACAATACCCTACAAAGGGGTCAAAGCAATGCACCAAACAGGGTTGAGCAAGCCCGTAGCCCACCTGGGTCTGAGAAGCTTAAGACCCTACAAAGGGGTGAAACAAAAGTATCAGGCCGGGCTGAATGAGCCAGTCACCTGGGATAGGCTGAAAACACACACACACTAGAAGAGGGTGAAAGAAGAGAAAGAAACAGGGGCGAGCAGGCCCATTGCCTACCTGGGGCTGAGAGATTGGACACCCCACAAGGGGGGGAGAAGAGATATACCATACTATTTTGGAACAGGCCCACACCCTATCCGCGGCTTCAATGCTGAACAGCACAGTAACAACAAAGAGTGAACTTTGTATGTTTTGTTGTGAATACTGACATACCCAAATCAGGAGAATACATCCCAGAAGAAGGAATATGGTGGAACTTATTCAGACTACCTAGGAGGACGTTTCACTGAGTAAAGCTGAGAGGCATTTGATTTTGTTGGTTTGGATTTTGTGACCAGTCTATGAAGCCAGGGGCTGGAAGAGGCTGTGGAGAACACTGTTGGTGGAGGTCAGAAAACCAGCAACCACTAATTTTCCCAAGGGAGAGTAACTCTTATCCAAAGCTGAAGCTTAGGATCTTTCTTCCTTTCTTTCTTTCTTTCTTTCTTTCTTTCTTTCTTTCTTTCTTTCTTTCTTTCTTTCTTTCTTTCTTTCTTTCTTTCTTGCAGGGCAGAAATAGTTTAGAATAGTTTTGACAGAGGACAGAGTTTATTTTTGTAAGATATCCTGATGAGCACCTGTTTGTTGTTTTCTAGCGTAGGGAATTCATCATAGAAATAGGTGTTTAATAAACTATCTTGTTGAAAAGATGTTCTCTTGTCTGACTTACCACAGAGGTTAGTGAGATAAGACCAAGGGTCTTTAGGTTAACTCTTCAGTGCATTTAGCTATTAGCATACTGGGGGAGAAACATCTGCTATTTACTAAGCTGGGGCTAGGAACCTCGGTGCTAATGATGTGCTTGAAGACAAGCGAGAGAGAAACGGCCAAAGGGCCCATGAAAACATTTTTGTTCCATTTGTGACAAGATCAACTGTTTTGAAACTGTGAACTGTCATTGACAGATCCCTAGATTAGTGGACACTAGTTCACACCACAATGTGTTCTGGGGAACTGTTTAGGACCCATACTTCTTCATATGGTTTTTTTATGTTTTCCTGGATCTTCCTCTGCCTTTCACCTCCTTGTGTGTTTCTCTGCATTATTATGTGGGAATTCAGGCAGGGGCCGTGGAGGCAGTTTTGGAATTACATCCCTGTCTGTTCTTTTTCCATTCTTCGATTTGAGCAGGAGAGAGCCAGATGGCATGCCTCCCACCCTTTGGCCTGGCCCCTCTTTGTGTAGAGTTATCATTCTCTACTGTGCTCGAATAGGAAAGTATCATATCGAACCTCCATAGAGCCTCTCATCTGGTACACTGTGGTGTGACCGTTTCCCTTTATCATAGTGTAAGTATGATCCATCGACAAAATAAATCAGATCAGCGTTGACCAAAGGCACATCAAAAATGTCTTTTCTCATTTGTAATTTGTTATTTATAATGCGGGGATCGAACCTGTGTTGCACCATGTCGTCTTGCTTTCAATGCGAGCACGTTGCCCCTGAGCTATCCTCCCGAGTCAAGTTTACACGTTTGTCTGTGATGGCTAGATCAGTGTGAGGCTCCCCATCAGCTGGACTAGGTATTAGAGATGCAGGATGTAAAACAGGACAGCATGTAAGAGTAATGTGGGATAAACTCAACAGCAACCCTCATATTTAGTTAAGTGAAAAAGTGAAAGGTGTTGTGTTTTCCTTTGTTATAACAGTGCAGTTATAGCATGCGGTACAAAAACCTCAAGTGCAGCTTCTGCAACAGATGTGAAACAGAGGGAGAAAGCCTGAGCCACTGGCTCAAGTGCAGACCTATAATGTGCAAGTGGATGTTGTTTGTCACCAGGTCTTTGAACTGCTAATGTGTACTCGTTAGACTCATGGAAAAGCAAATGTAATGTCTTGCTGTAATCTGGTATCCCTAGTGTAGGTGCATTTTACTGCGATGACTGACTGTTCTGCTTCTGCTGACCTTTCATAGTGGCTCTCTTGTGTTTGATCTTGTTATTTCCTGTAAAGGTTTCGTCAGTGCTCCATAAACCAGTATTCATTGGTGACAATATCCTGCCTTACCTAAACGTGCACCTTCATGTGATTGAAGTGGGTCGGGGCTCCCTCAATATAGCCAGAGTGTAGGATTTCACTTCCAGGTATGGTCCTTCTATGATAATGTACCCTAGATAATGAACTCTTTCTTGACACACCTGCAATTTTTGTTGGATGTGTTGTGACCCTTGCATCCCAATGCAGTAACTGACAACAATGTTTTTTCTTTGCAAGCCTCATGATGGTGAAGCCAATAACAGAGTATCCACATACTAGCCAACACAGACTTTCCCAGGAATGCTTTGTCATCTAAATCCTTTTTCAATAGCTGTGAAAACACGGTGGGGTATCTGTGTACCCGCATGGTGGCCTTGTCTCGTCATAATATGGCCTGCTGTTTGAAAAAGCGGAAGCGAATACATATCATCTATGTGAGTGTATGCAGATAGAAAAACAGTCAGAGTAGAGTTCTACCACCATGAAGCAGGTAGCTGAGGGTGGGGCACATGACAATATAATAGCAGGATAAGGGGCCACTCAACAATCACTTGTAGAGGACCACCCATATTTGAATGGGCTGCACACTGTAAATATACACTCAGCTCATTGTCACATGAGGACTACAAATACTCGTCAACCGGTGATAATAATTTAGTGCATTCTGTGGGCAAGAGAATGTAATTGGATCTGGCGGTAAGGGCGGATCACAGCCACAGTGTTGTTAACAAGGATTTCAAGTAATACGTCATCAGGTGTGTCATTGATGATAAAATTCAACTGGCATAGAAGATTCCACCCTAACAAATTTACTGGGGGCGAGAGACTCAGTAGGAATATGTACTATTCTTTAATAGAATCTCAAGAGGCACAGGTGTATTACACATTCAAATATCATTAATAATGGTGGACAAAAGAGATAGCTGTAAAGCTTTCAGATCACATAGCTGACTTATAATTATAATTGTTCTGCTATGACTTACTACCTCCTGTCAATGAGACATGAGATGACTGCCCTTCTCTAGCACATTGCACGTATGGACTATATTGATCAACTGGTATGAGAGGACACATGATAAGCTATCTAGGCTGCTGTAATACTGGTGTTCATTTAGACAACTGGGTGTATGTGTTGTTTGACATGTAGGCTGGCGCATCTGAATTGAGGAATGGGGTGAATCTTGAAGCGGGGCCTGATAAGTGTGTTGACAGCTGGCATTCGTTCTTCCAGTGACCCTACATTTTATATATGTATTCATGTATTTACTTGTTTAAGGTTTCTTGTATAGCACCTTTATCAAAGCGCTTTACAAATATTGATCAAAACAGTTAGTACATAAGAATAACGCTAGAAGTGTACATTGTGAGAATCCAGAGGCTATTCTCACTCCTAAACCCCTTGGATCCTCTATTCAGGTGGCCCTGGAAAGGCCATCACTATTGGATGCCGTCTCTGGAGGTGGAGAAGAGAGGGAGGAACACCTGGGTGGTGGGTGCTTGGGGTCCCCCTTTTTCTATTGACAACCAATCCAACTACTAGGAATGCCTCCCGCTCTGTGCGGCTAAAGTGGAAGAAATACCATCCACAGTATTTCAAGCATACCCCAAGATGTGCCTCATTGGTGTCGTTCACATTGATACAATGCCGTTTGCATTGATACATGGCAACATTCCAGTGCAGCACCAAGGTGGCGCTCTAACACCTTCTATAATTACCGTAACTAACGTTTTGTAGATCATGTGTTCGCAAATTTGTTTTTACAGTCTCTTGTAGTCTGCTTAGACGATAAATTAATCTTCTCCAAAACCTTAGAAGATCACAAAAAACATGTAACTGTAGTACTACAATGACTGAGCCAAAACAATCTATCCGCTAAAATTAAAAAGTGTTATTTTCATCAATCTTCCATTCCTTATTTAGGTTTCGTGCTATCAGCTGACGGAGCCGCTGTGGACCCTACAAGATAATGGCTGTAATGAATTGGAAGGCACCACAAAACGTCAAAGATATCGAACGTTTCTTAGGGTTTGCACATTTCTATAGGATATTCATCCCTAACTTTTCAGCAAAAATAAAACCCCTAACAACTATGCTTCAAAAAGGACAAAGGTTTCACTGGACAGCGATAGCTCAAAATAGCTTTGATCAATTCAAACATGCATTTCCCTCTGCACCCATTCTAAGACTCCCTGATCAAAAGAAGCCATTTACAGTAGAAACAGATGCTTCCCATTCAGCTATTGGGGCTGTCCTCAAACAGACCTCTTCTGCTGGCATTGAACACCCCATTGCTTATATGTCCAAAGACATTAACCTCTTCAGAATGTAAGTACACAGTCTTGGAGAAAGAACTGTTAGCTATCAAATAGGCCTGTCAAGAATGGAGGCCTCTACTATTAGGTTCCCTCAATCCTATTACCATCCACACTGATCACCGCAACTTGAAAGTGCTTCAGAACCTCGAATGCCAGAACTCCACCAATCAAATGGCAGACACTGTATCACGTTATGCAGGGGGTGACAAATTCATCCATGAGAAAATGTTACTCCAAGCTTCATTCCTTTTTTTTGGTAACAAACCTCTTACAGTCTATCAGGAAGTACAATCTACTTGAAGAAGAAGGCCTGTTCACAAACAACACATATACATACCCACTCCTTATCTCCAGCAATAGGTAATAAGATTCTGGCATGATCACAAAACCGCAGGACATAGAGTAATCCGGTGGCCTAGAATCCTCACAGATGTTAAAGAATACATTGCTTCATGTGTGGCATGTCTCCAGACTAACGTTCCTCGAAAGGCTCCTTCGGGGACATTAGTCCAACCAATTTTACCATCTCAACGCTGGGAAAACATTCTACAGGCTTTATTGTGGAACTCCCTCCTTCATCCCATAACAACACCAATATGGTCACGATTGATTCCATGACAAACCTTGCCCCTTTCATTTCTATGGCAAAAATGCCTACAGCTGCACAAATGGCTTCTTGTTTTCTGCAAACCATCTTCATATTAAATGGATTACCAAAAACCATTCTATCGGATGGATGAACGCAACACAGCTGTAACTTCTGGAAGCATCTCGGTAAGACACTACGGATACAACGTTCTCTTACATCTGGATGCCATCCTCAATCAAATAGCCAAACAGAAAGGCTCAATCAGTCTCTGGACCAATACCTTCAGTGTTTCATTTCAGCTGCCCAAGACAACTGGAGTTCCTTGTTACCGTATGCATAATTCGCTTATAACAACGCCATCCATTCTGCTACAGGAAAGAGTCCTTTTTATTGCTCTTACAGATTTCATCCATCTGTCCTACCTACAGCCATGCCTACTTCTACAAAACGAACTTCAGGTGCTAGTCTAATCACAGAAATACAACAAGGTCATGCACAGGCATTACAAGCCTTGAAGGAGAGCATAATCAAGGCTAAGCCTCAAGCAGACAAGAAAAGTTCTAGAGAACCCTTGTTCCAAGAAGGTGACTAAGTTTGGCTTTCTTCTCGTTTTCTTCCCAAAAGGTTGATTACAGCCAAACTATCCCCCAGATAATTTGGACCTTTCAAAGTGATCAAGGCAATAGGATCAGTGGCCTATCGCATACAGTTACCACCTTCTTGGGCAAGAATTCACCTGGTTTTTCACTTTTCTCAACTAAAACCTCATATCCCTGATCGTTTCTCAAGGAACCAAAGTAAGTCTCCACCGCCTATTGACACTACATACGGCCCAGAATATGAGGTTGTTGCAATCTTTGGCTCTCGTTACTACAGAGGCTCTTTGCAATATCTCATAGACTGAAAGGGCTATGATCCATCTGACCCTACATGTGAACCTGCTTCATCTGTACACGCCCCTAGGCTTGTAATGAGATTTCATCGCACTCGAAAACTTGTACCTCTTGCTCCACGGGGTGTGGACATACTGTTAGGAATGCCTACCGCGTCGTATGGCTAAAGTGGAAGAAATACCTTCCACAGTATTTCAAGCATACCCAAGATGGCGCCTCGTTGGTACTGTTCGCGTTGGTGCACAGCAGCATTCTAGTGCTACACCAAAGTGGTGCTCTAACACCTTCCGGCTACCTTCTATAATTACAGGTGACTAAGGTAGACGACGCGTTGCTTGTTTTCTACTTTCTGCTGTTTCTAGGCCATTGTAGCCTCCCTCTCTCTCTACCCCCTTGGATTTTGCCATTTTGCCTTCCTTCCTCTGCAACTCCTGCTATCTCTTCCTTTCTCTTTTTTCATTCTTATCTTACTCAGCGTACTCCGCCGTGCTTGAATTGCTCTACGCTCCACTTGCGGGTCTCTCTCTCTCTGCTCCTTATTCGTTCTGACCTCTTTCTGCTGCATTCGGAGCACCTTTCCTCTGCAGCGATCCTTCTGTCTCCTCCTCCTTCCTTGCTTCATTCCATTCTTACAGATTATTTTCCCTTACCTTTCTGTAGTTCTTTACTATTTTTCCTATGAGCTAGAATTCCTCCTGAGTCTGCTGCCAACCTACCTGGATCTTGCCTTTGGACTGAACAACACGCCCAAGTCTCCCGCCGGCCTTTTTGGAGCAGGACCTCCCATTATCAACATGGTTTGTGAAGGACTGCACTTTCTATTCTGGATACCTTCTTACAACTACCAACTGTATCCGGGTTGTATTCCCCTTGAGGGTTTTCCGAGGGTGCTGCTCATGAGATACACAGGGTCTTGTTGCCTCAGGCCTCTGAATACCCGGTGGGACTCCCCCTTCTTCTGTTCTACTCATCAGCCTGTAAAACCTATGGGCAACACAACTGTGAGTACTTCAAAACATTGCTAATACCAACACTTCCCCAACCTTCATAGGCTGTTATTGTCATGGGTATCAGGCAGGTAGTTGGGGCAAGCTGAGTGGAGGCTTGGCAGGCCTGGCATAGGCACACAAAGAACCCATAACAAATCCCTCCTTTCATTCCTTAGTAGTGTTTGTAGTAACTTCCTGGTTACCACTTCCTGTTGCCAAACAGGAAGTGAATGATAACTCATGAGCTCTCTAGTGTTTGGGTGTGGCTGGCTATATAAGCCACACCCAAGATTCTTCCAGTGCTTCGTGTTGTTTACTGTGAGCTGTATCAGCAACACACTTGCCGTGCTCTGGATCAGCCAGCATCTGCTTACCTGCTCTGGATCATCCTGTTTCTGCTTACCTGCTCTGGATCATACTGCTTCTGCTTACCTGCTCCGGATCATCCTGCTTCTGCTTACCTGCTCTGGATCATCCTACTTCCGCTTACCCGCTCTGGATCATTCAGCTTCAGTTTACCTGGTTCTTACTCCACACAGCAGCTATCTCCAGTCAAGAGGGGACTTCTACACTGGCACCTGTAAGAACAAAGAAGAACAGCGTTAACACGCATGCATCAGTAACGCTGCGCATACTCATCGAATCTTCCCGCAATGCTGGAATCCAGGTAAGTTGCACGAGCGCACAAACCCTGTAAGAAAGAAGAGACATTATTCATTGCGCTCGCTCCAATAACGCGGACACTTATTTCACTGCGCTCTCTCTTTCTACGTCGTGCATACTTACCAAAAGCCTCCGTGCAAACTTACCTAACCACCAAGTCTCCAGTAGCGCTGAACCCGGACTTGAGGCGCCAATACCACATAATTTCTCCTGCAAGGGAAAGGGAGAGACATTACCAGGCGCGCTCGAATTGAAGGCACTGCGCAAACCTACCAGCAGCTAGCTTCTACACGCAGCGCTACTCACCCACAAAAATATCAGCAAACAAGGACAATTTTGGACACTCAATATTCTCCGCGCAACGTTCACTTGTGGGAAGGACTTTCTAGCCAGTGAAGAAACTGGCGCCTTGAACTCTCGGCCTCACTGTGAAGGCATAAAACAGCGTTTGGCATCTGAACTCAGCCTACAGACATTGGCACCAATCACATGAGTGAATCGCGCCCCTGCAAATGCAGGAAGGAGTGCACACCCTACTAAAGATCAAGGTAAGCCCATGGGGGACATCACAGCACACAGTAAAGAGAAGGGAAGGGCCCAGGGGAATCTGGTGAATTCAGGTCTGAGTGTACACCTTGTATTTGACAGGTATTCCTCCGGGTGAAACAGGGGAAGTGAAGACTCTGGGTCAAGGGAGGCTCGTCCATCGCTCCTGTAGAGCCACAGGTGAGTGTGACAGTTATAAGCCAGTTCCCCTCATTTCTCCACAATTGACACTTGACAGTACTGGGACAAAGAAGAAGCAACTAAGAGCAATGAAGACTATGCTCTTTTAACACTCTGGTACTGGGACAAGGAAGATGCCTGCTAAAATCTGTGATCCAAAAGCAATGGTTGTGTCCTGCCACCTGGATGACAGATCCCTGGGGATTAGCGGGTGAGACACCGTCAGGTTTGTGTCATAGCGATACTGGAAATGAAAAGTCTGTATTTCCGAATGAGAACCGACGTCTTTACGGCCATAACAGGAAGACAATCCACTGTGCATCTGAGTCTCTGTATACCATCCAGACAAAATAAGTGTCTCATCTAAATCTGGGGACTGTGAGGGAGGCACGGTATCACAAGTAGACACCTACACAAGAGCTGCAAGTTTCAAAACCTTTATTGATAGTTGAAAAGGGGTTGGACAACTCCTATCTTGCCCTATAACTAAGATGGGAGTGTTCTTGACCATCAAACGGAAATAAAATACAGTCCTAGTCAGTCCTTAGTCCAAATAAAATGGCCAATACTAATAAACCTAATGCCTGTCCTCTCTCTAATACAATACATGTGTAAAGGGAATGTGTAATGCAAAATAGGAAAATCAGTGTTCAAAAGAAATGTCTGTATGGCTGAGTAAGCTCCCTTCCCCACATTTTGTAGCAGGGGTAAGGTGGCACACTTTGAACTTTCGACACACTCTGGCTTTGGACACAAGGATGCAGTTTGTTTCGTGGACCAGTGCCCACGTGGCCTTCCACAAAAAGTCACTAGTTTATCCAATGGACCTCTCAGCTTTCTCTCACTTCAGCCCAGGTCACCTTTTAGCGTATCAAACAGTTCAACAAAGTTTGTTTCCTTCTGGTTACCAGAGTTCAGTTGGTTTCCCTCCACCGAGCCAAACCTTTCGATCACAATGTGTGGGTGTTCCCTTCCCCAAGTTTCAATCACACCTTCATAGGCTTCCCTCCGTCGGGCTTGAGCCTCCTTTCACTTTTCTTCTGCTGTCGAAGACTTTCAAAACAGCAGGGCTTTTGCTCTTACCTCGGCATAACCACTTTGACCATTTTTCCTCAAACGTTATTTTTTCTCTCCTACAACAAGGCCTCTTGGTAAATGTAGTTTTGAGCACAGTACTTATTTCAAAGTTCAAAGATATCTCTCACATCCAGGTTTCCCTCTGCTGGGGTCAAACCTAACAGTTCGAAGACAGTTCTCACATCTAGGTTTCCCTCTGCTGGGATCAAACCTAACAGTCCAAAGACATTTCTCACATCCAGGTTTTCCTCTGCCGGGATCAAACCTAACAACAGTTTAAATCTTGCATCTCAGTTTCATTCTCTTTCCGCCGCTTCTACGGCAACAGACATTTCACATAGACTTCAATTGGGCAATCTTCTTTTGCCGGACCACTTTAATACTTTGTATCTTCAATTTACAGTTCTTTACAATGCTTTGCTTCCTCTCGCGTTTTATCGGCACACAGACCACCTTCATTTGTCGGATACTGTTGCCGTCAATTTTCATTTAACAGAGACCAGACTTACATTGCGTTGATCAACTCACTGTGTTCATTCATTTTCGTCTTTCGTGGCTTTGACCCTGGAGTCAAGGCTGATACCTGATACCACAACAGCTGCTGCACCTCCCCTTGCACAACCTTCACGGCCCTTTGGAGGTATCAATCTCTCACCTGGGTGTCCAAGGTTTCTTTGAACTTCGGTTCCATCCCTTGGCCTGCCGCTGTGCTCCTCCTGGTACACTGCATTGCTCAGAGTGTATCTCAGTGTTCCACCTTTTAACCATGTGAGGAGAGCTAATAGGTACCAGGTGTTTGTAATTAAGATCATGGGCCTGACCCTGCCTGCTCTTATTAGTGGGACATGTCTAATGTATTGCATGGGTGGTACTCATTTCAGCCTCAGATGTCCTCTTTATCAGCTCAGTCTTTGTGTAGAAAAGGTGGGGATCTGGGAAGATGGAATGTCCTATATAATAGGATGGACAGGGGTATTTCAAAAGAGTGGATGCCATGTCTCACCATCGGGCTTTCCACCCCCACTCCCTGAGGACCCCTCACCCAGGTGATCCTCCGGCACTTGTCCACCCCCAGGGTCTGGTTCCAAAGGCCACGGCCATGCCATGGCCACCTGGGTAAGGGATCCCTGGAGTCTAGGCAGTGAAGCACCCCCTGGTTTTTCACATACCCTTCCCCTATGCGGTGTGGACGAATCTGTTTCGCAGGGAACCGGGAAAGGAGGTCAACGTTCCCCTGGTCTTTACCCTTTCAATATTCCACCGCAAAACAGTAGGGTTGCAAGTCCATGTACCAACGCATAACTCTAGGGTTATATTATTTCCTCTGACTTATCCAAACTAAGGGTAAAGGAACAGTGAAAAGGGTCAATTTCCCAATAGGTAGTACCTGAGAGGGAGGATTGTCTGTTTGATGGCAAAGGCTTCTAGTTCTAACACAGAGTAGTTTTTCTCTCTGGGAAATAGTGTGCAAAAATAAATAATAATAATAATTTAGCATTTATAAAGCGCTACAAACCCTCAGATATCCGAGCGCTGCTTATTATTACCCAGGGTGTGTGGTGCTTATTTATCAACCTCGGAAGGATGAAAGGCTGAGTTTGGCCCTGTTGGGATTCGAACCTGCGTCAGCAAGCTCTGCACAGATGTCAAAGTGAGTGCCTACTCGCTGTGCTATCGGACCGGCTATCATATAGAATGTAAGGATATAAATCATATAGGATGTTCCAAGCCATCATGGGTTTGAGTCATTATGGCTCATAATCCAATCAGGGAGGCATCAGTCTTTAAAACAAACTCTTTCGAGAAGTCTGCCACTTTTAATATTGGGTTCTGACACAATGTTTGTTTGAGGTTGTTATAACAAACATCATCCTCAGCTGTCCAATGAATTTTTTGGGGTTCTGAATTACGTAATTTAACTGTCAACCATGATAATTTGTCTGAAAATGTTGGGATAAACCTGTGATAATGTCACGCCTCAGGGAACCTGGCGGGTTTGGAAGAAGTGGAAGCTGCGCCCGCCATAGCGGGTTCCATCACGTGTTTCTTTTTTTTACGTGCTGTGCAGGTCTAGTTGTCGTTGCGGCGTTCGTTGCGGCGTTCCTGACACCGGTATTTAATTCTTTCACTTCCGGGGTCAGGTGCCTTGCAACGTACAGTGTTTTCGTCCTGTTCCTGCGCTGCTGTATTTTTCGGGTTGTTTCCCTTTTTCCCTCTGTGATCCTTCTTTTCCTTTCCTCCTCCTGTTCTTCGCTCCGTGCCTTTTTCTCGTTTTTCTCCTCGTCTTCTTTTCCCTCCTCCCTTGTCTGTTCCATTCCCATCTAGTATCCTCCCTCCCTTCCGTCTTGAGCTTTTCTCTCTATTCTGTTTTTTTCCGTCTATTCTTGTCTTCTTCCTGTATCGCCACTCTAGGACTTCCTCTTTACCCTCCTCTGTTCTTTATGTGGATATCCTTGTGTACCGACCTCAGCCTGCCTTGTGGATTGCCTTGTCCAGCCCTTACCTGCTTATCCAGTATCAGAATTACTTCCTGTTGATATCCCATTTACCGACCTCTGCTTGCCAAGTGGATTGCCTCGCCTAGCCCTCTACAGTCCTATGTTTCGAGAACTTACATTGATCTGGTATCATACCCGATTCTTCCTGGAATTTCCTCTATAGCCGGACTGAGTTCATCAGATTCCTCTCCTTCTACTGCTGCCTCCGGAGATTGTAACTACTGCTTCACTAGGTTTGAAGATCCTAATCTTCCGGGGTTTTTTGTGCCATTGGCTTTTTCCCCATTGAACAGCGACCGAGGAGGGCTGCCACAGATCACCCAAAGGGTGTCACTGTGGCGTCCTACCTTGGTCGTCCCTATCTACAAAAAAAAGGAGTGAAGGCTCGAACAAAGGACAATCCTACGCTAACTCAACGTCGGAGACTTCAAGGTGAGGAGAAAGGGGAGGAAAGGGAGTCTGGGGTGTCACAGGAAGAAGAGGAGATTACCGACCTTCCTGACAGATAAACCCTAATCAAGCACCAAGAATGCTCTAAGATCTCTTTTGGTCTTGGGTATGGGGCGTCTAAAACAGCTTTCACTTTTTCTTGCTGAGACTGTACACTACCATTCCTCACGAAGAAGCCCAGATATTTCATGGCTGATTGAGCCAGCTTACACATCCTAGGGATGGCAGTCAATCCGGCCTCTCGCAGAGCTCTTATAATAATGTAAAGATGGGAATGATGGTTCTCCCACGTTTTACTATAGATAACTATATCGTCAATGTAGGCCCCACAGAAATCAGAATGGGGTTGTAGTATTCTGTCCATAAGTCGATGAAAAGTTGCTGGGGCCCCATGCAGACCAAAAGGGAGAATTTTAAATTGGAATAGCCCTATGGTTGTTGAGATGGTTGTTGTTTCCTTATCCGGTCCATATACATGGACCTGCCAATACCCTTTAGTTAAATCTAGAGTAGACAAGAACACTGCATTTCCCAGTTTATGATTCAAGTCATCAGAGCGTGGCATAGGATATGCATCAAATGCACAAATGGCGATGATTTGCCTAAAATCTGTGCACAATGTCCAGGACTGGTCTGGTTTAGTTACCAACACGATAGGGGAGGACCATGGGCTTAAAGATGGCCTGATAACATTTGCCTTCAGCATATTCTGAACCTCATTAACGACTATTTTCTTTCGCGCCTCTGTGATCTTTATGGTTTTAGATGAACCACCTTTCCTTTTTGGGTTCTGATGTAATGATAAGTTCCATGTACTCTCCCTGGTTTTTCACAAAATACGTGGGGGAAAGCATTGTGGAAGTATTTAAAATTGCACTGTAAAAGTATTTACACTATTCAGGACTCTGAATTTTAGGTGTGTTTTCCTCCTGTTTTAAAATTGCATTGTGAAAGTATTTAAATTTCACTGTGAAACATAGGCATTTTCCCCACTATTCAGGACTCTCAAACTTAGGTGTGTTTTTATCCTATTTTTAAAATTGCATTGTGAAAGTTGTGCCGTCTGTGGCTTTTCCCCCTAGCAAAGCACTTATCTAGCAACCCTTTCTACCACTAAGTACCTGTCGTCTTGTCCAATTGTCTACTTGTCTCACCTCTCTCGGTCTCGTCTGCTTACACCCTGCCCTGTGTCCTTCCCTAGTGTTCTCCCCTACCTCTTCCCACTCACCTCCTTCTCTCCTCTCCCCACCTACTCTATGGTGCTCTCTGTCTCTCCTATCTTTTCAAACTGCTTCTCTATCGACTATCCTGCTCTCCCCACTAAATCTGGTAGGAAGAAGTTTAAAAAGGACATCCTGACCTCCAGCCCAGGCCTCCCTATCACCAACACCTACACCAGTACCTCCTCCAGGCAAACTTTCACTGACATCCTCTTTGTCGTTCCTTTGCCAGAACAATTGACACTTCAAATGGTCTCTGTGCTCTCTCCCTTCTCTTCCTTTCCCATTAAAAGTGGCACCTGGTGGGAGGCCCTCCTGGCCTCTTTCCACTGATCTAAGGTCATCATTAATGTTTACTTGAATGGTACCGTCTTGGTCCAAGGCCCTCAAGCCAACCTTCTCCTCTTTGATAGACGCTTCCTGCGCCTCATCAATTTCCTTTCTTCTCCTGCTATCCCCTCTCCTTCCTTCCTTCCTCCACGGAATCCTTGCCTCTCGCTGCTGACCCCTCCTTGGCTACCTTGCCCTCAACTCCTTCCTCTTCGGCCCTTCCTTGGGCTGCTTCTACACCGCAGCAGGGTGTACCTCTGATTTGTACCCCTCCCCGGAAGTCTTTCAAGGATGACAACCTTCTCCACATTGCCACTCTAAACTCTCGCTCAGCTGTCAAACACTCCTCTGACATCTGCCGCCTACAGGAGGAAATTGATTTTGTCCTCGGTTTCACTGAGACTTGGTTCAAGGCCAGCTCTGTCACAAGCTTTGACACTCTCCTCTCTGATGGTTACAAGATCCTCTCCACGCCCAGACCCAACTGTTCAGCAGGGTGTAGCCATGATCTTTCCTGAGTGGATTCATGCCTCCGTCCTTCCTACGCAGGCCTACTCCTCTTTCAAGTGCCTTGTTTGCAGGCTCTCTCTCTCTCCTGGTCATTCCCTTACTGTACCACCATCTATCGGCCACCTGGTCAGATCTCCTCCTTCCTCTCTGAGTGGGCGGACCTCTCCTCTTCCCTCCTGGTCTTGACTTCTCAACTCCTCCTTCTTGGAGACTTCAACATCCAACTGGATGCTTCCTGTCCTTTCACTCGACTCTTTTGTTACCTCTGCTACTCTCTCTCTCTCTCTCTCTATTCTCCCCTCTGGCCAACTCACACTGCAGGGCACATTCTGGATGTTCTCATCTCTTCAGACCTTCCCCTTTCTACCCCTCTCAACACTCCTCTGTCCTGGAGTGATCACTTTCTCCTTTCCTCCCATCTCACCTTTTCTACCCCTCAGGCCAAGCCAACTCCAGCACTGCCACCTACCTTCTCGGTTATCCGACCCATGAAGCGTATGTCAGTTGAAGCTTTTGCCGCCGCTTTCTCACCCCCCCTTCCCCTTTGGCTGAATCACACCCTGACACAGCCCGTTCCATGCTCCACTCTACTATGGTGTCTGGTCATTTGGTCGAAAATAAATGGTCGAATGACAATTTGATCGAATCAAAATGGTCGAAAAAAAGGTCGAATTTATTTATTTATTTATTTATATATATTTTTTTAGTTTTGGTTGCTTAAAAAATATGTTTTAATAAAGAAAAAGGGGTGTTGGGGGGGAACCGCCCCATAAAAAATAAAAAAATAAAAATAATAAAAAATTCAACCTTTTTTTTCGATCATTTTACATCGATCAAATGGTCATTCGACCATTTGGTTTTCGACCAAATGACTGGTAACCCTCTGCTATATCTGATACTCTCGATGTTCTCGCTCCTTTCATGAGGATCCACTTGAAACCCAAAGCCAAGTGCAGCTCTTGGTTCAACTCAGACCTTGTCACCCTTAAACGCAAGTGCAGGGTGGCTGAGAGGAAATGGCGCGCTCTGGTACATCCTCTGACAAACTAGCCTGCCACCTGCTCCAAAGGTAATACCGGCTCTCTGTCTGCACCAAGAAGAGAGCCCACATCCAAGTCTGCATCTCCGCGGCATCTAACAACTCAGCCAAACTCCTTAAAATCTGCAAGGAACTGGCCAATCCTGCTGCAGTCTCTACCTCTCCTATCCCCTCCCAGGCCCTCTGCACGGCCCTGGCTTCTCATTTCATCTCTAAAACTCAGGACATTCTGTCCTCTCTCTCTTCCTCTCCCCCTCCTCCCTCTACTCCCTGCTCTTCCTCTGGCCCTTCTTCGACCACCTCTCCTCCCTCCTTCTCTGCCTTTCCCCTGTTCTCTCCAGACAAGGTTTCTAGACAAGCCTGATCTATGAAAGTCTCATCAAAACAGGTTCACCCATGTTCCTCCCAACCCATTAAGGACCACATTGACACCCTGGCTCCTACTCTGTCTGATTTCTGCAACCACTCCTACGCCACTGGAGTCTTCCCCTCCCACCTGAAGCAGTCTCTTGTGCACTCTCTTCTTAAGAAACCTTCTGCCGGCCCTTCCTGCCCGGCTAACTATCTTCCAATCTCAATCACTCCTTTCCTGGGCAAACTCTTGGAAAAGCTGGCCATCTCCCAGCTGAACCTTCACACTGAATCCGTTGGTTGTCTCCATGATCATTGGTTGCCTCCATGACCATCAATCTGACTTCAGAGATGCCAGAAGCACGGAAACTGCTCTCCTGAACATCAGTGAAGATCTGCTCTACTACCTTGATTCCACCACCCTCTGTGTCCTCATCTTACTTGATCTCTCATCTGCCTTTGACACAGTCAACCATGCCATCCTGCTCAACAGTCTCTGTGATAACCTGGGTATCACTGATCAGGCCCTGGCTTGGCTGACCTCCTTCCTCTCTGATCAACCCTCCCAGGTTCAACTTGGGTCCTTCCTCTCCTCTATCTCTAGCTCTACCTGTGGTGTTCCCCAGGGGTCTAACCTCTCTCCCTGGCTGTTTAACCAATACCTAGCTCTTCTTGCCCACCACATTGACGCTCTCTGCCCCAACTTTCAGTGCCATGTGGATGACACTCAACTCGTTTTCAGGCTCCCTTCTGCCGCCTCTTCTCCTTCTCTCATCTCTGACTGTCTGTCCGCCATCCAGGAGTGGTGTGCCACCAATGATCTCTGCCTTAATGCCAGTAAGACTGAGATTCTCCTCATCTGCACACCTGCTCCCTCCTTTCCTGTCACTCTCTGGCCAGCCTCTCTAGGCCCTCTTCCTGCTCCTACCTGCTACCTACCACACTTTCCTTCTATCCTCACATCTCTGACGTCTCTAAGAAGTCACACTACCAGCTGCACCTCCTCAGAGGTATTCTTCGTTTCGTCTCCTTCCCCCAGGTGCTCACTGCCTCCAGAGCTCGGGTTCTCTCTAGGCTTGACTACTTCAACAGCCTCTTTCTAAATCTGCCTGCCTCTACTCTCCACCCTCTGCAACTCATCCAAAACAGGACTACAGGACTTGTCCTTGGCCTCAAGCCCAGGGATCATATCTCTGCAGGACTGAAATCTCTGCGCTGGCACCCAGTGGTGGCGAGGATTATGTTCAAAACCCTCTGCATTGTCCACAAGGCCTTCTGGAGCCTTGGACCTCGATTCCTCCAACTCTCTCTTCCTAAATACTTTCCCACTCGAGCTTTTCGCTCATCCGCCTCCAACTCCCTCAGGGTCAGTCGCTTCTCCATGCAGCGAGTTGGTGGTAGATCTCTTTCTTTTGCTGGGGCCTCGCTCTGGAACAGCCTCCCTGCCTCTCTAAAACTTGAGGAGAACCATCTTCAGTTTTGGAAGCACCTCAAGACCTTCCTCTTTGCAACTGCTTTCTCTCCTCTGCTCTGCCGATCTCCTGGCTGAAACCATAACTGCACTGGTTACCTGGCTACCCTCTGATCTCGGGTCAAGGCCCCCCCCCCCGCCAGTTGCACACCTGCACTGCCCACGGCAACCTTGCACTCGGGGTCTGTTTCATGATCCCTACAGCCCCTACTAGAACTTGACCCCTGATTTCTGCTCTTACCCTTGCACTTGCCACCAGCTGGCCACACTTTTATTTATTGTCTTTATTTATTTTACTTTTATCCTATGTACTGCACTGCCCCCTCCCCTTTCCCCCGCACTTGTCCCCTTCCCCCCTCCCCCACACTTGCGCGATCTCAATGTCACCTGGCATAGTAGGATCGTTGTCTGGCTTCCCTCTGTTCCCCTCCCTTGCCTCGTCACGCCTTGAAACACTTGTGTATAGGCACGTTATAAATGCTACATCATATGATATAATTCTTTCATGAGATTTATGTGGTAGAGGTGGGGTCTTTTGTCTTCTATCAGGTTGGGCTACCCTATAAGTACATGTTCCAGTTTGCTCTAGTAATTCATAGGGCCCATGCCATTTTGAAACAAGTTTATATTCAGAGGTAGGTAAAAGAACCAGAACTTTCTGACCCGTTGAAAATGATCTAAGATTTACCTTTTTTTCCATAGGAAAGCTTCTGTTATTTTTCCATATGAGTATGTACTAGAGTTCATGTGTTCTTGCAACCGGGTGGCTGTCTGTGAAGGAGGTATTGGTGCTTCTTCCCTTTCTTCCCAGGTTTCCCTGAGCATGTCTAGGACATTCCTTAGCTCTCTACCATACAATAATTCGAAGGGGGTGGAAGCAGTAGATGCTTGAGGGGTCTTTCTCACCGCAAACAGGTCCCAGGGGATCATACAAACTCAATCTTTCCCATCCTCGTCTACCTATTTTCTTAGAATCGTCTTGATGGTCTAATTAAATCTTTCTACCAATACATTGGTTTGGGGATGGTACACCGAGGTCTTTGAGGTTATAATATGTAGCAATTCATTTATTTCACCCATAAGCTTACTCATGAAATTTGTCCCCTGGTCAGTTCGAATTTCTTTGGGGACTCCAACTCTAGAAAAGAATGGTAACAAATGCTTTAAGATTTGCTGGGTGGTGTTATTTCTCATGGGAAAGGCTTCTGGGTACCTGGTGGCGTAATCAGCGATCACAAGAATAAATTTGTTGCCCAACTTAGAATTTTCTAATGGTCCGATAATATCAATCCCGATTCGGGAAAAGGGAACGTCGATTATCGGTAGTGGATTTAAAGGGGCAGATAGAGAAATATGCGAGCTGGTCTTTTGCTATATCTCACATGTCTGAACAAAGTTTTTTATATCAGCATGTATTCCCTGCCATTACAATTTTCCGCTAATGTGAGCTTGGGTTTTAGACTGCACTAAGTGTCCACATGTCAAGTGAGAGTGTACAATTTCTAACACAATCTTCCGATGGGTTTTGGGTATTACCAATTTGGTTTTACTTATGCCTTCCCCTGAGGTTTCTCTATGATGTAGTAGTCCCTGTTTCAGAAAGAAAAAGGGATTTATTTTTTCTTGGCTTTCTCCCTCAGGAAGTATTTGCAAGAAAGCCTCTGCCAGCATTGGGTCATTTCGTTGGGCGAAGGCTATGTCTGGAAGGATGGTGGGTTCATCTTCCACTTTGGCTCCGATTCCAAGTCTCTCATCGGCCTACCCAAGGCCTAAGTTACCTCTCTCCGTTTTCTCAGGCTTCATCTCTTCTCTTCATCAATATGGGGAAATAAAGCTTTCTCAAGAACTCCCTGTTTAATCTTGTTCCCGGGACGTATCTCTAAAGGGGTTTCTCCATGATTTTGAAAGAGTTCTTTTATGTCTCCCATAAAGTACGGATCTATAACTCCTACAAATACATCCAGACTAAATTTCCATGGTAAACCAGATTTTGGTGCCAGTCTAACCTAACAACAAGAGGGGGGTATTAGAACTACGTCAGTGGGAATCAGTCTTCTTTTCCCTGGGGGGATGGTAGTCTCTCTACTGCTGCATATATCAAAGCCAATAATTTCTTTTGTGGTGGTAGTGGGGTCTGAGGCTTGTTCACTAGGTTTCTGAAGTTTTAGGGTTCACCAACTTGTTTCAATTGAATCATGTCCCACTGCTGACACCATATGTGAGGGAGGCATGGTATCACAAGTAGACACTGACACAAACGCTGCAAGTTTCCAAAACCTTTATTGATGGTTGAAAAAGCGTTTGAAAACTCCTATCTTGCGCTATAACTAAGATGGCAGTATTCTCGACCATCATAAGTCAAAATAAAATGTCCTATACTAATAAACATAATGCCTACCCTCTTTCTAATACAATAAATGCATAAAGGGAATGTCTAATGCAAAAAAGGAAAATCAGTGTTCAAAAGAAATGTCAGTATGGCCGAGTAAACTCCCTTCCCCACGTTTTGTAGCATGGGGTAAGGTGGCACAATTGGACCTTGTGACACACTATGGCTTCGGAGACAAGGATGCAGTTTGTTTCGTGGTCCACTAAAAGTCACTAGTTTATCCACTGGACCTCTCGGCTTTCTCTCACTCCAGCCCAGGTCTCCTATTAGCGTATCATACAGTTCAACAAAGTTTGTTTCCTTCTGGTTACCACAATTCAGTACAAGTTTCCCTTTGCCGGGCTCAAACCTTTCAATCACAATTTGTGGTGGTTCCCTTCCCCAAGTTTCAATCACACCTTCATATGCTTCCCTCTGTCGGGCTGGAGCCTCCTTTCCCTTTCCTTCCACTGTCGAAGACCTTCGAAGCTGCAAGGCTTTTGCTCTTATCTCGGCATGACCAATTCAACCCTCTTTCCTCAAACGTTACTTTTTCTCTCCTAAATCAAGGACTCATGGTAAATGTAGTTTTGAGCACATTACATATTTCAAAGTTCAAAGATATCTCTCACATCCAGGTTTCCCTCTGCCGGGATCACACCTAAAAGTTCCAAGACATTTCTCACATCCAGGTTTCCCTCTGCCGGGATCAAACCTAACAGTCCAAAGACATTTCTCAAATCTAGGTTTCCCTCTGCCGGGATCAAACCTAGCAACAGTTTAAATCTTGCATCTTAGTTTCTTTCTCTTCCCGCCGCTTCTATGGCATCAGACATTTCACAGAGACTTCCGATTGGGCAATCTTCTTTCGCAGGACCATTCTGTTTCTTTGTATCTTTATTTTACAGTTCTTTACAATGCTTTGCTTTAGTTCACGTCATATCAGCACACGTGCAAACTTCATTCGTCGGATACTGTTGTCGTCAAGTTTCATTTAACACAGACTGGACTTTCATTGCTTTCATCAACTCACTGGCTGTGTTAATTCATTTTCGTCTTTCGAGGCTTTGATCATGACGTCAAGACTGATATCACAACTGCACCTCCCCATCTCTGCACTTCACCCGGGAGGGTGGCTGGTATCCTTGAAACACAAAAGAGGTTTGTCTCTTCTTTCCAGCTGGACTTCCTTGCACAACCTTCAAGGCCCTTCAGAGGTAACAATCTCTCACCGGGGTGTCCAAGGTTTCTCGTTACCTCGGTTATGTCCCTCTGCCTGTCACTCTGCTCCGCCTCGTTCGCCTATGCCCCTGGTTCGACACCGCCTTGGAAGAACTGCTCCTTTTCGTGCATCGCCTTGCTCATAATGTGTCTCAGTGTTCCACCAATAAACCATGTGGGGAGAGCTAATAGGTACCAGGTGTTTGTGATTAAGATCAAGTGCCTGACCCTGCCTGATATTATTAGTGAGACATGTCCAATGTATTGCATGGGTGGTATTCCTTTCAGCCTCAGATCTCCTCTTCCTCGGCTCAGTGTTTGTGTAGAAAAGGGGGGATCTGGGAAGTTGGAATATCGTATAAAATAGGATGGGACAGTGGTATTTGGAAAATGATGACACTATGGGCCTCATTACACGGATGGCGGTAAGGATTTACCGGTACCGGTAAAATACTGGTACCGGTAAATCCGTACCGCCTTACTACGAGGTCCCTTTGCGGGTTGGGGGATTTAACGCCTGCTTTTTGCAGGCATTAAAAACCAACCCGCAAAGGGACCCAGGGAGCTAATTACGGTACCGCAAATTGCGGTACCGTAATTAGCGCCTTCCCCATTCCCATTGAGCCCTATGGGGCAAAAATGGGAATGGGGAAGGGCAATGGTGGACGGGGGAATTACCGCCCCACCAACCTTGGAATGGGGCGGTAATTCCCCTTTCCGCCAAGGCGGGGCTGGTATTTTACCCGCATGAACCATGGCGCTAATAGCGCCATGGTTCTCCGCCATCCATGTAATAAGGCCCTGTGTCTTGCCATCGGGTATTCCACTCCCACTCCCAGAGGACCCCTCACCCAGGTGATCCTCCCGCACTAGTCCACCCCCAGGGTCTGGATCCAAAGGCGATGGCCATGCTCTGTCCACCTGAGTAAGGGATCCCTGGGCTCTAAGCAGTGAAACATCCTCTGTTTTTTCACACAACCCTGAAGGAGGATGGTAGGAGACAGTGGCGGCTGCTTATTCAGGGCGTGGGGGTGCCGCCCTCCCTCCAACAGCTCCCAGGGCAGTACAGAGAAAAGAAAATAGTGTTCCCTTTAATCTCTCTGTGTAATCCCTTTTGTTAAACTGGGCAGCGCTGTGTTTCAGCAACTAAATACATAAATCAATCGGCATGTCAAGCTGGGCCTGGTCAGTGTAATCACCCAGACACACAGAGGCGAGTCCCATTTTACACACTTTTTCTCTATTATTATTATGCAGAGCTCGTAGGCTCTGCACAGTTTACGTAAGTCATTTCCATGTGAGGCACTGTTAGGCAGAAACCTGTGCAGTTCCCTTAGGGACCACTGCAAAAGATTTTAAGACTACAGGTGTTTGGCAGTTAACCCACTTGGTAGCAGCCCGTACCACACAGATTCACTTGATAGCTGTGGCTGAGCAGTCAGACATCCCTCAAGAAGAGTTAGGCAGTATGCAGAGTATACACAATAGGTACAGAGACACAGTAGCACAAACACTGACCAGAGCTTTGGTGTAACAGTATATCATTATTTATTTAAAAGACACACTTGGGATTTACACTAGCAAAAAACGAGGTAAGTAAATTCAGCACACAGTCACTATCATATATATACAACCCTATTCACTTATTAGACAAGTCGTAGTGAGAAACACCACTTATTTTCAGACAGAGGTGAGCGCTTAACATAAGATGACACTCTAATAAGTTATAAAGAAAGGGAGGAAAAAAGGCAGATTTAAAGAAGCACACAAGTTTCAATACTTTTAAAAAGAACCACAGTAAGGCAGGATAGGCAGAGTTCTACTGGAGAGCCAGGAAGTCAATTGCAAGGCCCACTCTTGGAGAGAGCAAGCAGAAGGGGTCCAGGTTCACACAGTGGGGTTATGCCCAAAGAGTCTTGTAGATAGTTCGCACAAAAAGGATGAAATTAAAGTCAGGAAAAGTTAGCTAGGTTGTCCCAGGCTAGCCCAGGTTAGAAAGTCGAGGCTTTACTGTCACCCCGAACGATCTGTCGCAAGGGAAGCCAGGCGGGACACAGTACCTTAAGTGTGAAGGAAGCTCCAGCGGGGGAAGTTGTTCCTGGCAGCAGGTGCAAGTCGGCGTTTCGTCCAGAGGAAGAAGGGGTCTCGCCGTGGAGGAAAGAGGAAGGTCGTTGCACTGCCAGGGAAGAAACCAGCCGCGGAGTTCTTCGGTTAAAAGGTACTACCCTTCTCTTCGCGGTAGTGGTAAACCGTGGTATTCCGGTTGCCAGGGTGCTTGGCACGGACAAGGCGGCCACGAGATGCTCCAGGAAGGTGAAAAGAAGGCAAAACTGGTTATCCCCACTAGTCAAAGGAAGAAGACTCTCCAGACTGGAGATCTCCCCTGTCGTCGGGAAAAGTGGTGAGACGGTTCAGCAGGGCTCCACCGGTGGTGTCATCATTGCAGGTCGGCTCAGCTTCTCCCTCCTCGGATTCTTAGGTCCTGTGGCGACTTCTGAAGTTCCAGTCCCCAAGGCCCTGCTTTTATGCAGCACACCCCCATTCACTCAGCCTAGCTGTCAATCAAACATGCTAAGTGGTGAGCCGGCCGGCTCACCACTTGGGCCAATCACACAGGAGTGTGACTTGAGTTACCAAGGTAACTCAGTCCAGGGTGCCTAAACCCCCTCCTACACCCCCTGTGGTACACAGACAGAGTGGCACCACTTTTGGAGGCTTCTGTGGAGAAGCCTGCCAAAAAGTGGAACAAAGGGTTCGACTTGGATTGGAGTCACAGAAGAGAGCACAAACGCCATTTTAGAATCGAGTTCTGGCAACAAATACCAACTGGTGAATTAATATTAATTAAATAAACCGGCGGTATATTCGAGGCTATAAGAATTAAATAATTAAAGTTGGTAGCCTCGAACAATGGGAAAATCCCATAGAGATATATTTGCGGTCGAATATAAAAAGTAGTATCCACTGCCACCAGCCACAACTCGATCAGGGGGGACGGAGACGTGCCCCCTTGAACAACAGACCCTGGGGCAATCGAATTGCCCCGACCAGTACGTCCACAATATGATGGTTTGTACTGGTTTCTGTTCATAATTTGGGACTAGTAAAGCCAATGGTGACTTTACATGCCCTGGGAGACAGCAGTCAGTCCCAGGGTATGGAGTCTATGTTTGGGGGTCGCTACGACACCCCTGGGTCACGGCACGGAGGGTGCTGTATAACCCACATCAAAAACACATGAGATCCTATGGAGTAAAAGAGCCCATAAAACACATGGAAAGTCAAAGGAACTCCTCAAATCATGTCTAAGAGTGGCAGAAAAGAGTCTCACTCTTAGCAGGAGAAAAAAATAAACCCCAAAAATCCAGCAAAGCTGCGGGGGACTCACTAGGTTTGGGAAATTAGCCTTTACAGAGAATTCTCCCAAACAGGCACTTAGGAGGCTGGCGGGGCGCTCGAGCTGTGGCCCTGCCAGTATAATTTTTGCGCAAACATCGCAGAACTCCGATAGAAACATAATTTATAGACTTGCCATTGGCTGTTCGCCAGCCAATTACAATCCCGTGGGTGTGGGTTGATGATGTGTGCCCCATCCCCCTTTCTCACTTTCAATCTGCCGAGCTCCCAGCCAGGGCGTGTCTGTTCTGGGACGCACGTAGCAGAGCAGGGCCTCCCTCACTCTACCTTGTGCTGCGGCCTTGCTGTAACTCATGGAGCAACCTTGGAGTCCGAATTCAACTGAATGGTGGTAAGGAATAAGTGAACGTTATATGATCCTACCAGTGGGATAACCTTTTACAACCACATGTGCCACGTTTGCCCCTGCGGGTGTTGTTTAATTTGTGAATAACAGGGAGATGTCTATTTTACGAATTCCTTTTGATGTGTAGCGGACTGGGCGGCGTTAGACCAGTTTGTGTAACGTTTTGTGCAGTGGCCATTAAAGAAATGAGCAAGACATGTTTTAGATAAACATGTGGGTGGGAGACAAAAAGAGCCTGAAAAAAATATCCAGTAGTATCACTGAAGTCAGCGAGTGCTTATGGGTTAAAGATTCAGATGGCAAACCCCCCAGAAAAAAAGACACCAGTGATCTGTTGTCATGCTTTTCTGTCTTCCTATTCTACATTCTTTAAAAAAAGAGTTATCTCCCATAAAATATTACATCTTCTTAACTTCGCCAGCCTGTCAGAAGCGTGTGTACAATGCCCACTGAGGACACCGCTTAGAACTGAAAAGGCCATGGGACCAGCAATGACTAATTGAGTCAAAAGTAACTCACGCTTCAATCAGAGTAAAAAAGAAACGGTTAATGTGAGCAAAATGAAGTCTGATGCTCTGTGCGGATAAGACATTTCAGGTAGCGACTACAAACGATTGCTGGAGCTCACTGTTCCTGCTAATTGCATAACAAAACATTAGAGCTAAAAAGACAAAATATGTTGTGCTTCCGCCCATAAAGTAAAAATGAAGCGCTGTCCCAGTGACTTCCGAAAACGACCTTACTAGCAAAGCTGGACACACGTTGAGAAATGCGACCTGATGTACATTTTCGTGGGTCATGAAGGCCAGAATAATGTAATCGTGTTGTTATGTATGATACATTGATTGCATTCTTCTGAGTCGGAAGATGCAGGCGATTCAGCATCACAGTGGTGCAATAACCATTGGGCAGATTGGGCTTTAGCCCCCCCCACCCACCCCTCTCTGAAGTTTTGGATTATGTTTACTTGACCTGACTCATTTACAGAGCCGTGGCAGGACAGGGCACAGACAATACACAGGGTCCTGTGGCTTCACAGGTAGCCCAGGGGCCCAGCAATTCCTAATATAAAGCAATTCATTGTTTGCACCTGCATTGTATGCATACATTACTTGACAATTGAAATCTTGATGGGGGTGTTAACACTTGCATTTCAGGGGAATGATTGGGAGGTTAAGGGGGACAACAGACAGCTCATTCTCACAGCAATTCTTAAGTGTGTGGTTTCAGACGTGAAGCAGAGTGTTAACTGCTTGTAACATTGAAGCTGAACTTGAATAGTCTCATTAGAATGTGCAAAGAAATGAGATACCCCCACACAACTACGTTTTCCCCTCCCCTACAGTCTCTGAAGTTAGGCCCTCTGCCAACATTCTAAGGGCTACCCTCCCCCCCACCCAAAATTTTGGTCTCGGTACACCTCAAAATGATTATTTTTCCAGCATTACTGGATATTTACATAATGAATTTCATTATGCATGCAACATACTACCAACTATTCTCAATACAAGCTGCTGTAAAATGCATCATCATACTTGCACACATAAGAATAATGTACCATCATTAGTACCTAAAACCTAATGCTTTTTAGGCCATGTTTGCGTGGATTTGGGCAGTAAACTGCACATTTTGGAAGCCCTTTTTCCTAGGTTTTCGTGCCTCCCTTGAAGTGAGTCGGGCTCGCTCACAAATTCGCACTGCTAAACCTGCGCCCCACCACCTTTCAAAGTCACCAGCCGCCACTGGTAGGAGATGGCAGGTAGAGGAAGCCTACATTCTCAGAGCAGGAGCATTCCTGACAGATCAGGTAGCCAAGGGGCATCAAGCCTGCTGGCCCACCTGATTGCAAAAACAGTCCCTGACAAAAGTACAGCACTTTGGGGCTGTGTGTTTGGCAAGGTCCAGGTAGTGTCTGTACATCTCTATGGAACCAGGGATGTTAAGAAGAGAAGGGATAAACTTAATCGGAGGGTCCCACTCTGCTCCATTATCTCAAACTACTAGCAGGAGTGCCTGGCAACGGGTGTGGGAATCATGTCGGAACCATACCAACAACCCTGGGAGGCTTAGGCAGCCACTGTGGTGGATATCAGTTGCATCACTGGAACCAGTGACACAGAGATCGAGGCTGTCACACATGTAGCGGCTGGTGAGTGCACAATGCATGTTGCCACAATAATGTATAGAATGTGCATGGAAATAAACCTCACAGCATGTCCGGAAGGAAGGAACATGTCCAGCCATACACTTCACACCATCCAGCACTCAGCATGCTATTCTGCATGAGAATGTCTGCCACTTCACCATATCTGCTAGTGATGTATGAAAACCAAGGAATGCCTGCAGGTCTGTCCATCCTATATGTACCACATATGCATGAGACACCCTCAAATGCAGACCAACTGTTTAGGAATGCCTTTGATGCAGATGACCACAGTTAGGCCATTTAAGCATGTAGAAATCACTGGCACCCTCATCAACAGAGTAAAGGATCACATGTTTCTCATGTGTTTCCACAGAGGACACATCCAGTGACCCTTTAGGCCCTCTGGAGGCCCTTTAGGCACAGTGAGATACCGCGAGTAAAACTCGGACACAGAGACATACTGTCGATTGCTCTAAACATTTATTAAAAGAAATGGGTTGGAGAAAAGCCTATCTTTCCCTAACCCTACGAGGGGTTTCCTTGCCTCAACACAACTATCTCTGGTCTCTGTAAAGATGTCTAAAGTAAAGTTCTTCCATCCTATGTCCAAAACCCTATGTTGCCATTCACACGCTAAACCTAACATGAAGTACATAAGGGCTTAATGTTCTCTAGCTGCTGCCTACAGCTGTAGTTCACAAGTTAAACTCAAAGTTCCAAGAAGGTGTCAAAGAAATAAACAACCAAAAGTTCCAGCACCATTGGAAGGGGGATCCTTTCGCCTAAGTTCCTTAGTTGTTTCACTGTTCACATTCTCATGTGCACCAAGAAGGTGCTTGCCTCCTCCTAGTCTTTCCACAGCTTTTAAATGCATGGTAAGGATTCAGCATTCCTCGCCTTAAAATCTCTTCCTTCCAAGAGACTAGCGTCCCTTCCCCTAGATTTCACACATTCACAAGTTGTCTTTACTTTCTCCTCTTCCTTGCTTTCAGCACATTTCAAGTGAGTCCTCCTACATTAACAAAAGAAAGGCCTGGTGTACTCTCCTGCCAAAACTTGACTATTTGTATTTTAGGTGCGGGTCCCAGACTCGCATTCAAGGTGTCTGGTATACTCTCCTACCAGGACTGTTGTAACACTCTCTTGGGCTTTTGCCCGACTTTCATTCACAACTTCACGTGCTTGCCAGGTTCTCCCAGCTACCCTGCTCGGGCTCTCCCAGGCTTTCCAATTACTTTCAATCAGCAAGCGGTATATGCCTCAGAGCGACCGAATCTTCCTCTTTGAGCTCACTGGTCTCTCTTGGCTGCTTCAAAATTCTCTGCGGTTTGCTCCTTGCCTAGTAGTAAGTTTCATCTACTGGGCAGCGTTGTGTAGGCTCCCCGGTCCTCTCACAGCAGCGGCTTTACAGGTAGAGGGTCTCTTGCTCCCTCCACACAGCGGACTGCCGGTCTTAGAGTCTCCTCTTCCAACACTGCCACAATCACATCTGCTCTCTGGGCTGCTTGGGATTGGTGTGACTCCATCTTCCCGGCTTGTCAGGTGTTTTAAAGTTCCCAGTATGGGTCAGCTATTCGGAACAACTGACCTGAACTGTATGGTTCTCAGCGGGCGCAATCTCCATCACTCAGGTCCTCTCCTTTGTCCCAATAGCCCTATAGGAACAGGTATGTGTGTTGTCTATGGTTTATAACAGGAAGTTCCATATTACAATATGCCATACATAACTGGGAAAGCAATGGCTTGTGACTATTATCCCTCACAAGGGGGGTATCACAGTGCCTCTCCTATGGAGCCACCTTTATCCCACGAGGTTGGTCTCCCCCCATGTGCCATGTGGTCCTCCAGCAGATAGCCACACCCAGGTTCAAAGTCAGGTAGCTTCTGCCCTTTCCTGGCCACATGGGGAAGACTTTCCCGGGGAGTTAGTGACAACTTCACTAGATTTGTCACAGCATCCAAACAGCTTCACCACCACCATAATGACTATAAAAACAGGGATACGAAATCCCAGACATCAGCAGACACTCCTGCTGAGCAAGCCACATCAGCAAAGGGCAAGACACCAGTGAGGTCATGCTATTTCCCTCAAGATAAGAGCCGGCTCAGAGTGAACAACAGGCAACACCCGTACAAACCGAAGGGCCATGACTGTCAGAAGCACCTCAGAGGCCACCTTCCACACATGAAGTACCTGTGCAGATTGGCCAGGATATGTTAGCACTCATTCCCCAATCACAAGTCTTGGTATTAGACCTTGAGATGACCAGGGAGAGGTGGACATAGACACTCCGCTGGGCACATCTACAGGAGTTACCAGAGATGACTCCAACGATGAGCAAGGTGACTCTGGAGTGTTGTCGCCATGTTTATATGGGGCTGCCAAAATTGGACAACAAGTGGCTCCTGAAGTCTTGTCTGCACCTGCTCCCCCTTCACCTCACTTGCCAGCTGTGAGCAGTGAAGGCACAGGTCAACAAGAGGTAATGGAGGCGCAACACCAGGCAGTGATCCAGCATCTATGGGAGATGGAAAGCAGACTACTGCAGAAGGTGGACTTGCAAATGAACACCTCCACGTCCTCCAATACATCAGACAGGCCATTACATGGAAACAAGACAGGTCAATACACGTCTCATTTGTGTGAGGATCTGGAAAGCTTATGGAGTGCTATCACCTTCTAGAGCCAGCACATGAGGGAGACAACTGAGGCTACCAACCATGGCTATGGACTGAAGTTTGCTATTTGTTAGCATATGGCAATGAAACTAGTCCAATTGCAGTCCTTGCTCAATGCCAAACCAACACCATCCATATCCATCAGCAGCACAGATATACTATTGATTACTCATTCTTGTCTATCCAACGATAAGTAGGCAGCTCACTGTTTCAGATTTACTGATCACAAATCACTTCCTGAGCACCACTGACTTTATCGCAGGACCTCCTGACTACTCGACCCCGAACCAATAATAAAACAGCATTCTCCACACTTGGGCCTCTTTATGGCCATGCCCACGGAAGCACAGCAAGCGGGGAGGTGTCTCTGGATAGGTTGGAGTCCCCTTCTGGCCTGAGTCCCCTGAGGCGTACCTCTGGCCTGTACCCCTCCCCGGAAGTACTTCAAATGTGTCAACCAGCTCCACATCGCTACTCTCAACTCTTGTTCAGCTGTCAAACATTTCTCTCACATCTGCTGTCTCCTGGAGGAACTTGATTTGGATGTACTAGGTCTCACCGAGTCTTGGTTCACGGCCAGCTCTGTCACAAGTTTTGACACTCTCCTTCCTGATGGCTACAAGATCCTCTACGAACCCAGAACCAACCGTCCCAGTTGGGGCATAGCCTTGATTTTCCCTGCGTGGATCCCCGATTCTATCATTCGAATGCAGGAATACTACTCCGTTGAATGCCTGGTCTGCAAGCTCTCTATCTCTCCTGGCCTCTGTCTCACTGGGTCACTATTTGCAGGACTACCTGGCCAGGTCACCCTCTTTCTCTCTGAGTGGGCTGACCTCTCCTCCTCCCTCCTTGCCTCTTCCTCTCAACTTCTCCTCATTGGAGACCTGCACACCCACCTGGATGCTACCAACCCTTCTTCATGACTCTTTTGCAACCTCTGCAACTCTCTTTCTCTGTCTATTCTTTCCTCTGGCCCTACTCACCCTTCAGGGCGCACTCTGGATGTTCTGTTCTCCTCAGACCTCCTCCTCTCTAACACTTTCACCACTCCTCTCTCCTGGAGTGATCACTTTCTCCTTTTCACCCACCTCTCTCAATCTACCCCTCGAGTTAAGCCGACTCCAGCACTGCAACTTCCCTTCTCAGTCATCTGACCCATGAAGCGTGTGTCAGTTGAGACTTTTGCTACTACTTTCTCTCCTCCTCCTGCACCTTTGGCTAACTCACACCCTGACACAGCCCTTTACAACTTTTGTCTCTCTATTTCTAACACTCTGGATGTCCTTCCCTCTGTCATGAGGATCTGCTTGAAGCCCAAATCCAAGTGCAACTCTTGGTACGACTCTGACCTTGCCACCCTTAAATGCATGTGTAGGGCGGCAGAGAGGAAGTGGAGGGCTTTGTGTGCACCCCCTGACATTCTGACCTGCTGCCTGCTCCAAAGGCAGTACAGACACTCTGCCCTCTCTAAGAAGAAAGCCTACATCCAAACCCGTGTCTTTGCGGCATCTAACAACTCAGCCAAACTTTTCAAAATCTGCGGCCAAACTTTTCAGAAATCCTGTTGAAGTCCCTACCTCCCCTGTTCCCTCCCAGGCCCTCTGCACAGCCTTGGCCTCTCATTCCACCACTAAAACTCAGGACATCTTGTCCACCCTATCTTTCTCTACCTCATCTTCCTCCTCCTCTACGACTCCTGGCACATCTCTCCTCCTCCTTTCTCCTGTTCACCCATGACGATGTTTCTAGACAAGTCTGATCTATGAAAGTCTAGTCAAAGCAGGTTCTCTCCTGCTCATCCAGAGCCATTAAGGACCACATCGACGCCCTTGCTCCAGCTTTGGCCAATTCCTGAAACCACTCCTTTGCTACTGGAGCTTTTCCCTCCCCCTTAAGCACTCCCTTGTGCACCCCTTCTAAAGAACAAAGGGAGGGGGGTTTGGAGAACCCTGTTGTCCCTTGCGCTGGATTAGTTGTGCTGTTGAGTATAGCGCATTTAATGAAAAGTCCTGCCACCAATATCTATAGTGCAGTGGTTTTTTATTTTTGCATACGTAAGGGAACACATAGTTTATTCATGAACAAAGCCAACACATGTTTCGACCTGAAAGGTCTTTATCAAGTCTGTGTGACAAGCATAGTCATAGAGCAATTAGTGGTGACAAGTGATTGTGCGTGATGGTGTGGTGTGACACAGTGTTTAAGTGCGTAATATGGTGAAAGATACATATTTATATAGTTCTTATCCCAAAAGTGTTATAAAACATTGTGGCATTTCTGCATCACCATTTTAGTAGACAGCAATCAAAAATATATAGATATGTACAATTGTAGTTGTAGAGAGCCCCATGAGCGAAGGACAGGTTGGAACACGAAGGAGCAAGAGAAAAGAGGAGTTAGAAAAGGTTCTGAATAGTAAGAGGCATCTGCCTGTAAAGTATCCTCAGCAAGTATGTCACACTCATCTCAAACACCATCTGGTGTTCTGATTGTTCGTCTCTGAATAATTCTTCGTCTGTCACTGTGGTTAGGATGCACCTTTCTTCCACTGCGATCCCTGCTTGCCATGTCCGACCTTTGTCGTCCATCCCATGTACTGCTATCCACTCGTCCTTCAGAACTACTGCCTTGATCTCTATTGGCACTATCACCCCTGCTTTCTCATCCATAGGGATCTCAGGTCTGAACAAGTACTGATTTGGCATCCACCACTGTAAAGAATGGAGGGGTTTGTCTGTACTCCTGCTCTCTATATGGCAGAGGAGAGGCACAGATGACCCCACCCAAGATTCTCTATAGGGTAGCGCTGGTCGAGCAATCAATGCCTAGCTTCTCATGAGGTGATGCAGGCTGGTTCCTATGTACAGTGTAGTTCCCAAGCCCCCACAAAGGAATGTCCACACACTGTATTAGTTAAAACACTGTTTTTATATAATTAATATTCAAGGTTATGTACACTATCACAATAACTCACTTTGTGCTCAGAAAATCCACAATGGCAAATATATACAGTTCTAAAGTGGTACCACAATTATTATCAGATCTCATTAAAGTGCATCAACTATACTCTGGTCAAATGTCATACAGAACAAGGAATACAAGTAACCGACAATAGATATAGGAGGAAAGCCGTTGGTTGGAACAATGAGCAGAATATTGAACCCTACCAACTAGGCACAATTCTGTGTGGAGATCCTCCCACCTGGCCAACCTGTAAATTAAAGTTATATCACAAGCCCAGTCCATATATTGTTCTATAAGTCTTATTTCCTTCTATAAGGTGTCTATCCCCCAATGTATCTGGTAGAGCAGCAGAGTTCTTCGATGAGGCGTTGATGGATCCTTCTTGAGTGACTCCCTTTAAAGCAGGAGCCACGGATCGTCAAGAGGTGTTGAAGTAGGTGAACTTCGGGTCGATGAAATGTTTGATGGTGCTGAGACCATGGCGTTGATCCAGGCGGTGCTTGTCGGCGACGTCCTCCGAGGATAAGGTGTGCGGGGCACCTCAGTGTTTGATAGTTCAGGAACGCAAAGAGTTTCTGAAGAACTGTGGCCCGACAAGGGCGTCGAGTCATCGAAGTCTTTGTGGTCTTCGGGTGGCGAGAAACCCACCAGTGGATGCTCCTCAGCGCATCGACGGCCTGGCCTTTTCTGGCGGGATCAGGCGGACGGTGGTGCGGATGAGCGCATCCGTGAATCAAAAGTCGTAAGCAAAGGAGCAAGCGGCTCCGGTCATCGGGGGCATGGCATCAATCGGTCCCCTCTTCAGGGCAACCTGGGTTCGACAGGCCTCCAGTGGTTACGGCGATATTCCGAACTCTGGTTGATGGCAATGGACTTCGACGGAGTAGATGTCCGGGTGCTTTACTTCGTTCTCCTCGGTTGTCCCTGTCTCTGGTCGGCAGCCTTTCGAGGGAGCTTCGGTGAAGGTTAGCGGTGCTCGATGGTCCCTCGGAGCACAGGAAGAGGGCGCCTAACCAGGTCCTCTCTCAGATCAGTCCTGATGAACTCAACAGCTTTCGGATCGGGTCAAAACAAATGCAGCAGCTGTTCTTCTTCTTCTTCCAGCTGGGTGTCAAGGATAAGCAGTTCCGGTTACTCTTCAAGTGTCAACTCAGCTTCTGAACAATTTCCAGTGGTGAGAGGTCCCCAGATATACTATTCTGTCTCTCATCCAAACTGCTGGGTCACACTCAGCAGCCAATCATACAGAAGGGCATTCAGCAGTCAGTCAGCCAATCAGGCATACAGTGCACTCAGGCCATACTCCTCCCTCTCAGACACTCACAACAAGGAATGTGTATTGGGACAAGTGCCTAGCCATTCAACACTATACACTGCATTCATACCAGTTTCGGACAGGGCTGTCTCAGTCATTGTGTCATACACCAGAAACCAGACATCCACAACAAGAAGTGCATATTGGTCAAACACTCCATTCACCCAGGTCCCACCCACAGGGTGTACCCACAACATACAGTCACTGGGAAGGCTCCAGCCAGTCTGGCCCGGACTTCACAACAACACCATATATGGAACTTCCACCCAACAGCCAGTCAGGGGGAAGGGACAGAGTCAGGGCTTCCCAGGACTTTGGGAAAACAAGGTAACAGGCAATAGAAAGCAAGAGGCCACAGGGGCCATCTTATTTCCTATCAGGAATCAACTGATTCCAATAGCAGGGCCTGGATATCCTAAAATGGAGGATACTCAGAGCACCTGTCAAATTCAGCATGGAGCTGCCACCAGCCCGTACCCTGCTCTGTGGGCTACACACAGGTGCCCAAAGACATACAATAGGGGCACAGGGTTGCACCCCCACCCATGGGTGCCATAAGGGTATCCCATGGGTCTATACACCAAACCAAAAACAGGAAGAGCTTCACTGCCAGGAGTCCCATATGGACTCCTGGGCAGAAAACAATACAGAACACAAATGAAAAAGGACTCGAGGACAAGGACAGGGAGGCCCTGTCCCTCCAATGCATTTCCAGCATCACAGTCACCCCCGCCCCCCAGACTGAGGTTAGGGTGCCTAATCTCCCACGAGATAGACACCCTCATCCAGACGGTCAACATACCTTCTGGAAAGGCCATCTGCATTATCGTGACTTTTTCCTGGTCTATGCTCTATGGTGAAGTCTAGCCCTTGCAGGCTAATGGACCACCTGAGCAGTTTCGGGTTCTCACCCTTCATCTGCATAAGCCACTTCAGGGGCTTATGATCTGTTTGGACCTTGAAGGTAGACCCGGTAAGGTAGGGTCTAAAATGCCTAAGGCTCCAAACTATACTAAAACATTCCTTTTCAACCGTAGCTCACCTAAGTTCTCTACCCTTAAGTTGACTACTGATGAATATGATCGGATGTTCTCTTCCTTTGTCATCTAACTGGGACAAGACAGCTCCACTTCCGGTGTTGCAGGTGTCCATTTGAATGATAAAGGGCTTGCTGTAATCGGGTGCACACAACACAGGTGCCCTACACAGACTTTCTTTCAAGCCATCAAAGGCCCTCTGACAGTCTTCAGTCCAATTAACCTTTCTCGGCTGTTTGGGTGAAGTCAGTGCTGTCAGGGGTGCAGCTATGGTTCCATAGTCTGCCATGAAATTGCGATAATACCCAGTGAAACCCAAAAAGGCTCTAACCTGGGTTTGAGTAGTGGGAGTCTCCCAGTCATGTACATCCTGTACTCTACTGGGGAGAGGTTGGATTTGACCCCCTCCTACCTCATGACCAAGATATGTGACTTTACCCTGAGCTATATGGCACTTGGTGGCCTTGATAGTGAGGTTAGCCCTTTTCAAGGCCTGCAACACCTTATCCAGATGTGTCAAATGCTCTTCCCAGGTGGAACTGTAGACGGCAATGTCGTCTAAGTAAGCCACACAAAAGGCCTCCAGCTCACTGAGCGCATGAGTTAACCAATCTCTGGAAAGTGGCAGGGGCAATTTCCAACCAAAAAGGCATGACCCTAAACTGGTAGAGTCCCTCAGGTGTTGAGAATGCCGTCTTTTCCTTGGCATGGTCCGTCAGAGCTATTTGCCAGTAGCCTGAGGTAAGGTCAAAGGTGCTCACAAATTTAGCAGCACCTATGGTGTTCACGAGCTCATCAGCCCAGGGCAATGGGTGCACGTCAGTTTTGGTGATGCCATTGACTCCTCTGTAGTCCACACAGAACCTCCAATTGTTTGTACCTGCCTGGGAACTTGCCTTGGGGTCAAGGACCACTGGACTGGACCAGGGACTGGTTGAGGGTTCAATAACACCCAGAACCAACATCTTGGCTACCTCAGCCTTGATGTGGTTCTTAACTGTATCTGACATACGGTAGCACCTGCTTTTGACAGGCACACTGACACTGGTGTAGGCACCAGTGTCAATTTCTTGCCTACACCACGGTGTAAGGCCTGGAGTCAGTGAAAACAGAGTGGCATACTGCTGGAGCAAAGCCCTGCAAGCCCTCTGCTGCTCTGTCATCAGATCGGGAGAGAGGTGTACTCCCTCCACAGAGCCATCTTGAGGGTTGCTATGCAGCAAATCAGGAAGGGGCTCACTCTCATCCTCTTCTTGCTCTGAAGCTAGCAAGAGACATGAGACTTCTGCTCGTCTGTGGAAAGGCTTGAGCCATGTAACATGGAATACCTGAGGGGCTACCCCAGGGGCTCCCATGTCAACCAGATAAATGACTTTGCCCCTCTTGGAGATGATCCTGAAGGGTCCAGTCCACTTGTCTGCCAAAGCTCTAGGCTTGGTAGGCTCCATCACAAGGATGTCCTGTCCCGGAGTCCAATCCACTTGCCGAGGCTTTAAGGTCATGCAGGGTACTTATTCAATTCCTGGCTTGCCTTGAGATTCGCTGTCTCCTGACCCATCATCTGTGTCATCCTCCATCTGAGGCCTAACACATAGTCCCCCACTTGCTTGGTGGGACCTGGAGGCGTAGCCTCCCAACCTTCTCTGATCAAGGCAAGGGGCCCCCTCACGGGATGTCCAAAGAGTAACTCAAAGGGGCCGAAACCAAAACCCTCTTGAGGTACCTCTCTGTAAGGAACAGCAGGCATGACAGGAGGAGACCCCATTTCCTCCTTAGGGGCTCTTCCAAAGCACCTAGCATGCCCTTGAGAGTTTTATTAAATCTCTCAACCAGACCATTGGTCTGGGGATGGTAAGAGGTGGAGAACTTGTAGGTTACCCCACACTCTTTTCACATGGTTTTCATGTAACTAGACATGAAGTTGGATCCTCTATCAGAGACAACCTCCTTAGGGGATCCAACACGGGTGAAAATGCCTAGGAGAGCCCTGGCAACCACCTTGGCAGTAACAGTCCGAAGGGGTATAGCCTCAGTGTACCCAGTGGCATGATCAACCAAGACCAGGATGAACCGATGTCCACCCGAAGTGGGAGGGTCAAGGGGACTGACAATGTCGATGACCACCCTCTCAAACGGTGTGCCAACCACTGGCAATGGCTGCAGTGGGGCAATGACACTGCATCCAGTCTTGCCAGACAACTGACAAGTTGGGCAGGTCCTGCAGTGGGACTCCACTTCCACTCCCGTCCGGGGCCAGTAGAAAGGGGCAGAGAACCTCTGCTTAGTCTTCTTGGTACCAGCTAAGGGCACCTCATGTGCCAACTGCAGCAGGAAGGGCCTGTAAATCTGGGGTACCACTAACCTCTTGAGGGCACCAGGTTCAGGCTTAGTGGGCTCACTAAGAAGGAGCTCACCCTCCCAATAGATCCGGAATGTCCTAGGCACTTCTCCTTGTGCCTGGGACAGGGCCTGTTTCCTCAGACCCTCGAGAGAGTGGCACTCTCTCTGTCCCTTACAGAAGTCCGCCCGGGAGGGTCACCCTTCAGCCAGCAGGCATTGAAGATCAGGGTGGTCCTCCGGGTTGAGAACCTCTCCCACAGGAGAGTCTTCTGTCTCTTCTCCCTCAGGAGTCGAGTTTGGGTTTTCCACTGGACCAGCCCGTCCGGAGCGTGGATCCCAATGGGTGCTGTAGGAACAGCAGGAAGAGAAGAAGCCCCCTTCACAGAGGTGGCCTTCTTGTTCTTCCGTCTTCTTGCCTTTGGCTCGGGTACCTGACCCACAGCCAGACCCTGTGTCACCTGTGACCTAGTGAATGCAGCAGCAGTCAGGGGGAGACCATCCGAGATCAACCCCAACTCCACTAGATCATTACCTAACAGAATGTTAGCAGGGACATTGTCCTGAACCAGGTCAGGAAGCTTTGCTGTCTTGTCTCCAATCATGAGTGTGACTAAGGCTACAGGCGATAATTTGGGAGGCCCACCAGCTAACCTGGTGGTTCTCAGAGGAGCACCTACATAGTCCTCTGGCTTGAGCAGGGTCCTGTCCACCACTGTCATGCTTGCCCCAGTGTCCCTCAAACCAGTAGAAGGCTGGCCATTCAAGAGGACACTTCTAAAAAACCTACGGGTGTTCTGTGGGCTAGTCACCAGTACTTCTGCATAATGGTCCCAGGCCCCAAGGGACATGTTAAGCTCACCTGGTATCCACGGGGATGCCACCCAGCCCTGGTTGGATGATTATCACTCTCGAACCCTCTCCCGGTCCCTTGGTAAGGCCTCTAGTTAAAGATGGGTCTGCAATATAGGAGAGCTGGATTCAATACCAGATTGTCTTTATGTTTTTCCCACCTCCTTTGGCCTCAACCCCTTCCTCCCCCTTGGGTCTTCTCCTCACCGTAATATTGTAAAAGGTGGATTCTTCATCCTGCTCCTCGTGGCAGGGGTGCGTAGATGTGGGGGCGAGCAGCGACCAAGTTACTTCACTGGTGCAAGCCCCCCTGTCGGAATCCAGGCCTGCTGCGACTCCGTAGGTTTGATGCTTTACAGTCTTTATCTGCAGTTCTTATGTTCCTCTTAGTTTGAATAATAATGTCTTGCTTCTTTCCTTTTAGGTATGGAAAGGTATTTTGGTGTTGTCATGCAGTTTGAAGACGAGCATGGGCCGGCAGGCGAAAGCGCTGTGTGCGCAATGCTGTCTGGTGAGTAATGCGCGATGCACAGCGCTGTTTCGCCTTTTATATTGCTAACCTGTGTCTTTTCTCTCCTTGCAGGTCGCGATGTTCCTCGCCGAGCACCGTAATGTTCCAGCGATGATACTGACCAGGAGATGACTACCCAGGTAAGAATTGTGTGGCTTTCTTCGTTCGGGAGGAAACGTGAGTTAAGACTTACTAATGCTGTCTTTCTTTCTCTTCTTTCCAGGTTATGGTATTCCAGGATGCATGCGGTGCCGGATGATGGAGTTCGTACCTTCAGGTGAGTGTAACTGAAGTCGGCGATGGATTGAAGACAGGATACTGTTCCAGGTAACTTTCGTTGTGTTCTTTCTCTCTCTGCGGGTCCTTGGTTTCAGGTAAGCTGGCATCAAAGAACTGGCCACGGTGACCATTACGCTGCCCACAGCAGAATAACGCGAAGCCTGTTCTTCTGTTTGGGTGCGGTTTAAATAGTCTCAGGTAAAGTAGTCCAGGTAAAATAGTCCCAGGCCTGCCACACCCAAAGTAGTCCAAGTAAAGTAGTCCTGGGCCTGCCACACCCAAAAGACTAGACCGCATAGCTCAGTTCCTTGTAACTGAGCTATGTGTGTGCCTCCATGTTGGCTGAACCCCCCAAGTTAAATAGTCCCAAGTAAATAGTCCCATTCTAATGTTGTGTCCTGATGCCTACCCCCGGGGAACCAGACCAGGTCCAGCAGCCCTGGGAGCAGGCATCACGTTCCTGGGGAAAGGCCACAGTCCTGGCGCCTTTGGCGCCAGGCTCATATGAGACTTCAGTCCTGGTGCCATAGGCGCCAGGCTCATAAGGGGAAAACTTACCTGGACTTACCTGATGCACACCATGCTGCAAGGGATCCAAACCCTCAAGAGGCCTAGAAGGGACTACTTTACCTAGGGACTCTTTTGCCACTTGTGTGTGGCGGTGGAGGAATACTTACCTGGAACTACTTTGGAGGCTATTTAAACCACGCCCGAAGAGCAGCACACGCTTAGCGTTATTCTGCATCCAGCATCGTAACGCTCACCGTGCCTGCAGCAGCATCCAGACTTCAGCCACGCCCGCCTCAAACCCGGAGCACCTAGAAACAAGGAAAAGAAGGAGAAAGGTTAGAGCCAGAACATTTACCAGCTTCTTACCTTATTCCAGAGCCATCGCATTGTCGAACCAAAGGAAAGACTTTATTTTTAAACACGTTGCATCGCCAGCAGCAGCGCTGCGCTGCACTCACCTTTCCTCGCAGCATCTTCACGTTTCACTGCAGCCTCCTTTATGTTCCTGCCGCATTCCGGCACCTAGGGGGAGAGAAAGATAATAAGGTGAGCCAAGGGAACATATAGAGGAATACTGGTTACCACCCTAAGACCTACCTGATTTACCACCGGGGGAACCATTCCTCTCCTCGGGTCGGCGCAGCTCCCACTGCACCATCGCCGTACCCCGACCCCTAAGGGGAAACAAAAGCACAACAGGGTGAATCAAAAGGACAATCAAGGGGAGCCACCTCCCGTCACAGACTTACCTAATTTTACCGCCGGAGGTATAACTCCTCGACTCTGGTTTTCTCTCAGCACCTGAATAAAGGAGAAGACCACAGATTACGGGATTGGATAGGAGTAATGGTCAGGCATTTGAACTCTTACGAACTGCATACTTATGGCGTCTTGCCGGGAGAGTCAAAATAACCCTGGAACTCACCAATTCCTTCGACCAGTGGCGCAGCTGGTCCATCACGCGCCCCTGTGCTCGAAGCAGGATGGAGAGCTCACCCCTTCAAACCATAAGGTGAGACTTTAGAGGGGACATCGGAGGTGGTCAGTGGGGAGAACAACGGGAGTGGGGGGAATTTACGCTCAACTCCACGGGTGGTTAATTCCCCTTTCTCCATTCACAGAAGAGTACTCCTACCGGCCAGACAAACGACACATCTCGGCCCTACGCATTACGCTGGAGGAGGCCGCAGCAGCCCAGATCAGACCAGCGCCTCTGTGGGAGTCAGGTGAGCGTAACAGAATGCGAAGCCTACCTACAATTTCCCACCCGGGCGTTATGGAGACCTCAGAAACTGACCACCTGGCCCAATTACTAGGGGAACTGAGGGCCGAAGTGCATACCGCCCGTCAAGAGACCAATACTCTTAGGAGAGAACTGATCTTGTCAAAGGAGCGAACTGATGACCTTGCTAGGCAACTATTGCAAAGTCAGGCTGGACAAGCACCCCTACCTGGTTCCGGGGGAAATCCAGCCCCTGTGGTATCAAGTAACCCTGTGCAAATAAACCTACCTGGAAATATTCCGTTAGCTCCACCCGAACGCTTTGCCGGAAATCCCAAAAGGTTCGCCATATTTATGAACCAATGCCGCTTGCACTTTTTATGCAGACCTGGAGCCTTCCCAAACGATCAAGCCAAGGTAGCTTTTGTATTGTCATATCTCAGCGGCAGTGCAGCCGATTGGTCTATCCCACTGGTTACTCAGGATGACCCAATGCTCTGGGATTTTCAGGGCTTTCAAACTAGCATGGAAAGACTATTTGCCCGGCACTCTCAAGGACAGGCCCTGGATAACAAACTTTTGTCCCTACGGCAGGGTAACCAGGATCTCCTATCCTACATTGAGACCTTTAATAGGTTGATTGTAGAAACTGGGTGGCCTGAGGAAAAACAGATCACGTTATTTCATCGAGGACTTCGAGGAGAACTACAGGATGTCTTGGCTCAAGTCGTGAGTCCACCTCAAGTCTGCGCTGAATATATAGACTTAGTGGTCCAGTTAGATCATAGACTTCAGAACAGAAAAGCAGATCGAACCACGTGTGAGAACCGGGTGTTGGTCAAAACCCCTGCTAACCCCAAAGGAGCCGATGCTTCAGAACCCATGCAAATCGGAGGAGTTAAAGGACCCTTAACCCAGAAGGAAATAGAAAGGAGACGGCACATGCCGTGGGACCTCCGGGCATTTTCTACGGGATTGCCCTGTAAAACCGCCCAAGAAGGCGGTAGGAGCCGCTGATACAAGCCATATGGAGTCAGACTCGGGAAACGACCACGCCGACAAGCGTAGAGGTCCGCTTGCCGAGCTTGAAGGACACTCAGACCTCGCATTTCATCAAGCCAATGGTCCTCATAGATCCTGAGCAACCATCACGTATGCATGCCGTAAAAGCATACATCGATAGCGGGGTCATAGGAAACTATGTGGACTACGAATTGGCTTGCAGGATGAATCTGCCTCTCTGCTGTAAAACCACCTCAGATGTCATCACCACAGTCGATGGAACCATAATCGCCTCTGGGCCTGTAATTCATTCCACCGCAGAGATGACACTAGTGGGTCAGGATGGGCATCGAGAGACTTTTGTGTTTGATGTAATCAAAGCCCCACAGTTCCAGATAATACTGGGGATACCTTGATTGGAAACACATAATCCTAGTATTGATTGGCGAGAAAAGAGAATAACCTTCCCGGGTTGTGCACAAACCTGTTATCCAAAGAAAAACCTGAACGGAGGCCTGGATACAGTAACCACAGCAGTCATGCAACTACCTCCAGAGTACCAAGAATTCCAGGACGTCTTCCAAAAGGAACAGGCTAACACCTTACCTCCTCACAGATCGTACGATTGTCAAATCGATCTCATAGCCGGTGCACAACCCCCTTGTAGCAGAAGCTATGCCCTTACGGAACCTGAGAACCTCCACCTACGACAATATTTAGACCAGTACCTTGCCAATGGTTTTATTTGCACATCCAAGTCCCCTGCATCTTCAGCTTTGTTCTTCATGCCCAAAAAGGAAGGTGACCTTAGAACGTGCATAGACTACCGCGCATTGAACCAGATAACGGTAAAAAACCGATACCCATTTCCTCTGATCCCTGAACTACTAGACCAGGTGAAGGACGCTTGCATATATACCAAGCTAGATCTCCGGGGAGCATACCATCTGGTGCGAGTAAAAAAAGGCGATGAATGGAAGACTGCCTTCCGCACTAAATATGGATTATTCGAATACCAGGTGATGGCTTTCGGGCTGTGCAACGCACCAGCAGCCTTCCAATACTTCATGAATGATGTCCTTCGTGAACTCATTGACGTTTGTGTTGTCGTATATATCGATGACATTCTGGTATACTCTTCTTCGGAATCTGATCATGTGAGACACGTCCGAGCAGTCCTTGAGAAATTGTGCCAGCACAAACTATATGCTAAACTAGAAAAATGCGTTTTCCATGCCACAGAAGTTGAATTTCTTGGGTTTATCCTAACACCGAAGGGAGTCCGAATGGACTCACGAAAAGTAGACGCAATCCTTAAGTGGCCATCACCAAGTTCAGTTAAAGGAGTTCAAAGCATGCTCGGCTTTGCCAATTTCTACCGCAGATTCATCCCAGATTTTTCACATGTTGTACATCCCATCACAGCACTCTTGCGGAAAAATAAACGCTTTATGTGGACTGAAGAAGCCGAAAAGGCCTTCCAAGAATTGAAAGCAAAATTCACATCTGCACCTGTATTAAAGCATCCATGCCCTGAACTTCCATACATAGTGGAAACTGATGCATCCAGTCCAGCCATGGGAGCTCTCCTGTCTCAAAAGGACCCTGAAACTGGCCAGCTTCACCCAGTAGCGTTTTGGTCCAGAAAATTCTCGGCACCTGAGTTAAATTATGCAGTTACCGACAAGGAGCTATTAGCCATTAAGTCCGCCTTCAAGGCTTGGCGGCACTATCTTCTCGGTGCCAGGCATACCATCACTGTGATCACCAATCACCGGAACTTACAATATTTAAAAACAGCCAAGGCTCAATCATCACGTCAACTCCGATGGGCATTGTTCTTTGCCGAGTTCGATTTCGTAATCACCTACCGCCCAGGTTGTAAGAACGGTAAAGCTGACGTTCTATCCCGAATAGGGATGGGAGAGACTGAAGTGAACTCAGAACCAGTACCTATAATTTCCGAACAAAGGATTCTTGGCATGACCACTCTACAAATCCTAGAGGACATTCAGAGTAAAATCCAGCAACTCTTCGATCCTACAGCCTTGCAGGACTGGGTAAAGAGAGGCCCGAACTTTTCAGTCAGCAATGACCTACCTTATTACCAAGGGCGCCTGTTTCTGCCACACAAGGAACTACAAGAGCTAGTCATTTCCCGTTATCATGATACCCTGATGGAGGGGCAACCAAGTATTGCAAAAACCGAAGCAAAAATCAAAAGACAATTCTGTTGGACCACCTGGCGAAAGGACATTAAGTCATTTGTGATGTCTTGCGGCGTTTGCGCCCAAAACAAAAGTCAGAAGAAAAAGCCAGCTGGACTCTTACAACCATTAGACATTCCGCCTGCACCATGGCATACCTTATCATTGGACTTTATTACTGACCTACCTCCTTGCAATGGGTTTAACACCATTCTTGTTATTGTGGATCTTTTTTCCAAAATGGCCCACTTTATTCCTTTAAAGGGGCAACCTTTGGCTTCAATCCTAGCCAAGGAATTTCTTGAAAACATTGTTCGTATATATGGATTTCCATCCGTACTGGTCTCTGACCGGGGCAGTCAATTCATTTCTCATTTTTGGAGAAAATGTTGTCAACTGGCGCAAATCGACGTGAGGTTATCAACCAGTCACCACCCACAGACCGATGGTCAAATGGAGAGGACTCTTGAACAATACCTGAGTTGCATGTTGCATCAGACTGAGAGTAATTGGAAGGACATTCTTTGGATCGCTGAATATGCATACAATAATTCAGTTCATTCTGGAACTGAGCAAAGCCCTTTTTATACCCTATACGTGCACCACCCCCGAACCTCAGACCTTGACTCACCCCAACACCTAGAAATGCCTGCAGTAGACCATTTTCACTCCACGATTACACAAGCCTTTAAGGAAGCAACAGCACATTTGAAGCAAGCGAAGGAGAAATACAAGAAGGATGCGGTTCGGCATAGAAGTGATGCTCCACAATACCAGATAGGAGACCAAGTATGGTTGGCCACAAAACACATACCGCTTAAGGGAACACGGACCTTTAACCCGAGATATTTGGGACCTTACTCTATTAAGGCCGTTATCAACCGGTGGCCGTCAAGTTGGACTTACCGGCTAATATGCGGATTCACCCCGTCTTTCATGTGTCACTTTTGAAGCCAGTGCAACCAGGGACAAGACTAACCAAGCCACCCAACCCCATCCTTATAGACGGGGAACCTGAATTTGAGGTTAAAAACATCCTGGACTCCAAGATGGTGAAATCAAAACGTTTTTATTTGATTGACTGGAAAGGTTATGGAACACAGGAAAGTTCTTGGGAATCTAGTGACCACGTACATGCACCACGGTTGGTGAAAAGATTCCACCAAAATTTCCCGGACAAACCTAAACCACCGGGAAGAACGACTTCAGGAGGGGCCTTGGTGGGGAGTGCTGTCATGATGCCTACCCCCGGGGAACCAGACCAGGTCCAGCAGCCCCGGGAGCAGGCATCACGTTCCCGGGGAAAGGCCCAATCGACCCCTGTTAGGGGCCATCTGGACACAGTCCTGGCGCCTTTGGCGCCAGGCTCATATGAGACTTCAGTCCTGGTGCCATTGGTGCCATTGGTGCCATTGGCACCAGGCTCATAAGGGGAAAACTTACCTGGACTTACCTGATGCAGACCATGCTGCAAGGAATCCAAGCCCTCAAGAGGCCTAGAAGGGACTACTTTACCTAGGGACTCTTTTGCCACTCGGGTGTGGCGTTGGAGGAATACTTACCTGGAACTACATTGGAGGCTATTTAAACCACGCCCGAAGAGCAGCACATGCTTTGCGTTATTCTGCATCCAGCAGCGTAACGCTCACCATGCCTGCAGCAGCATCCAGACTTCAGCCACGCCACCCAAACCCGGAGCACCTAGAAACAAGGGAATGAAGGGGAAAGGTTATAACCAGAACATTTACCAGCTTCTTACCTGATTCCAGAGCCATCGCATCGTCGAACCAAAGGAAAACTTTATTTTTAAACACGTCGCATCGCCAGCAGCAGCGCCGCGCTGCACTCACCGTTCCTCGCAGCATCTTCACGTTTCACTGCAGCCTCCTGCATGTTCCCGCCGCATTCCGGCACCTAGGGGGAGAGAAAGACAATAAGGTGAGCCAAGGGCACATATAGAGGAATACTGGTTACCACCCTAAAACCTACCTGATTTACCACCGGGGGAGCCATTCCTCTCCTCGGGTCGGCGCAGCTCCCACTGCACCATCGCCGTACCCCGACCCCTAAGGGGAAACAAAAGCACAACAGGGTGAATCAAAAGGACAATCAAGGGGAGCCACCTCCTGCCATAGACTTACCTAATTCTACCGCCGGAGGTATAACTCCTCGACTCTGGTTTTCTCTCAGCACCTGAATAAAGGATAAGACCGCAGATTACGGGATTGGATAGGAGTGATGGTCAGGCATTTGAACTCTTACGAACTGCATACTTACTGCGTCTTGCCGGGAGAGTCAAAATAGCCCTGGAACTCACCAATTCCTTCGACCAGTGGAGCAACTGGGCTATCACGCGCCCCTGCGCTCGAAGCAGGATGGAGAGCTCACCCCTTCAAACCATAAGGTGAGACTTTAGAGGGGACATCGGAGGTGGTCAGTGGGGAGAACAACGAGGATGTGGGGAATTTACGCTCAACTCCACGGGTGGTTAATTCCCCTTTCTCCATTCACAGAAGAGTACTCCTACCGGCCAGACAAATGACACATCTCGGCCCTACGCATTACGCTGGAGGAGGCTGCAGCAGCCCAGATCAGACCGGCGCCTCTGTGGGAGTCAGGTGAGCGTAACATGTTGGTCTTCATGATGGTTATGAGCCTGGCACCAAAGGCTCCAGGATAGACTCCAAGAGAGTCTTGGATGAGGTTTTAAGGCCTTTGACATGGCCCTAACTGGAAGGCTGACTTGCCAGTGAGGGCCAGGGGTAAGGGTCATGACAGGACACTAAGGAAATCTCTACAGGAGCACCAAATGTGATCCCTGTAGAGGAGGGGAGGACAGTGGCCTCCACCTCAGACATGGGGTAAGTGTAGGTCAGGCTAACAAACTGGACTCCAAGTGCTTTACCTTTACACTTGGGGTCACCCCTCTTGTGATCCAGAGCCCCACAGTCCCACTACTCTTATTCCCACCCACAGATGACTTATCCCAACTAGATGTTTGGGTCTTAGCAGAGGAAGGTTTTTGTTTACTCGACTGTTATTACTTCTGGGACTCCTCAGCATTCTGAGAGGTCCCCTTTTCTTTGTCCTTGTCCTTCCCACTGGAGACCTTAGGGGACACCCGGTGGGAGACCCACTTGTCAGCCAACCTAGCCAACTTAAAGGGATACAAAATGTTTTGGTCAGCAACATACTGACACAGCTCTGGTGAGCAGGTTTCTGAAAAATGCTAATAAAACAAAAGGTGGGACAATTCAACAAACCTTTTCACTCTGTAACCATCAATCCACCCCATCATGTTCATGTGCGCAGCACTCACCCAGTCAACCCAAGACACATTCTCTCGTTTCTTAAAATCCCTGAACCTTTTAAGGTATTGGGTAGGTGTCTTGCCAAACTTGGCAATCAAAGCAGATTTCATGCACTCATACTGATCCCTTTCTTCCACACTCAGTTTCAAAATACAGTCATATCCAGTCTGAGGCACTCTGATTAAAAACACTTAGCCCAGTCTCGCTTATCAACATCATGAATTGCACAAGCCATCTCAAATGCTTCAATCCACTGGAGGATATCAGAACCCTCCACAAACACACCAACCGAATCTTTCATAAATTTGGTGGCTGGGGACCTGCCACTCTCAAATGGTTTAGCTGAAGTCTCCACTCTACCTTTCTCTAGCTGGATTATTTGGTGCTCAGTGTACCTATCTTTGAGTATCACTTGTTGTGCCAACTCCTCTTTCTTCAACTCAGCTTCTGTTGCCAACTTTTTGTATTGAAAGGCTAACTGTTCCCGTTGTAGCTCCAATTTTAAAAGTTCAATCTTCGGGGCTTCCCCCTGAAAAGCAGTGGTGGGGTTTGGAACAGAGGCAACAGGAATGGTGGCATTCCCAGAATCAGATTCAGCAAAAACCCCAGGGGCAGAGTCCTCATTGGTTGCATTCCCCTTCAAGAGTTCCACCATCAGTCTGGTAGTCCACCAGGGCAGCTATAAGCTCAGCCCTAGACTTATCCACAAAGTCTAAGGGCCTCATTACACAGTAGGCTGTAAGGATTTACCGGTACCGGTATTTTACCGGTACCGGTAAATCCTTACCGCCTTACTACGAGGTCCCTTTGCGGGTTGGGGAATTTAACGCCTGCTTTTTGCAGGCGTTAAAAACCAACCCGCAAAGGGACCCAGGGAGCTAATTACGGTACCGCAATTTGCGGTGCCGTAATTAGCGCCTTCCCCATTCCCATTATGCCCTATGGGGCAAAAATGGGAATGGGGAAGGGCAATGGTGGAAGGGGGAATTACCGCCCCGCCAACCTTGGAATTGGGCGGTAATTCCCCTTTCCACCAAGGCGGTGCTGGTATTTTACTGGCATGATGGTTCTCCGCCTACCGTGTAATGAGGCCCTAACTCCCTGTCTTCACAAGCACTCTGGAGAGCCTCTAAGCTCATCCGAGTCAATTTACCATTTGCAATAGACTCCATTGCTTGTAATGCAGTTATCTTGTACACAACTAAACTTCAATTTAACAAAGTGCAGATATTTTGTAAGTGGCACGGTTATACACTGTTTCTTAAAACCATAAGCATCCCGCCGATGCCACCACTGTACAGACTGGAGGGGGTGTCTGTACTCCTGCTCTCTTTATGGCAGAGGAGAGGCACAGAGGACCCCAGCCAAGATTCTCTATAGAGTAGCACTGGTCGAGCAATCAAAGCCTAGCTTCTCAGGAGGTGATGCTGGCTGGTTCTTAAGTACAGTGTAGTCCCCAAGCCCCACAAAGGAATGTCCACACACTGTATTAGTTAAAACACAGTTTTATATAATTAATATTCAAGTTTATGTACACTATCACAATAACTCACTTTGTGCTCAGAAAATCCACAATGGCAAATATATACAGTTCTAAAATGGTACCACAATTATTAACAGATCTCATTAAAGTGCATCAACTATACTCTGATCAAATGTCACACAGATCAAGGAATAAAAGTAACCAACAATAGATATAGGAGGAAAGCAGTTGGTTAGAAAAATAGGCAGAATATTAACCCCTACCAACTAGGCACAATTCTGTGTGGAGATCCCCCCCACCTGGGCAACCTGTAAATTAAAGATATATCACAAGCCCCGTCCATATATTGTTCTTAAGTCTTATTTCCTTCTATAAAGTTTCTACCCCCAAATGTACCTGGTAGAGCAGAGTTCTTCGATGAGATGTCGATGGATCCTTCTTGAGTGACTCCCTTTAAAGCAGGAGCCACAGATCGTCAAGAGGCATCGAAGAAGGTGAACTTGGCATCGATGGCGTCGATTAAAAGTTTGATGGTGCTGAGATCACAGCGTCGAACCAGGCGGTACTCGTCGGCGACGTCCTGCGAGGATGAGGTGTGCGGGGCACCTCAGTGTTTGATAGTTCACGATCACAAAGAGTTTCTGAAAAACTGTGGCCCGACAAGGGCGTCGATTCGTCAGTCAAAGTCTTTGTGGTCTTCGGGTGGTGTGAAACCCACCGGCAGATGCTCTTCGGTGCTTCGACGGCCTGGCCTTCGCCGGAGGGATAAGGCGGGTAGCGGTGCGGACGAGCGCATCCGTGAATCAAAAGTCTTAGACAAAGGAGCGTGCGACTCTGGTTGTCGGCGGCACGGCGTCAATCGGTCCCCTCTTCTGGGCAACCCGGCTACGATGGACCTCCAGCGGTTACGGCGATACTCTGAACCCTGGTCAACGGCAATGGACTTTAACAGCGTTGATGTCCGGGTGATTTACTTTGTTCTCCTCGGCGGTTCCCGTCTCCGGTCGGCAGCCTTTCGAGGGTCTGACTTCCAGGGTGCTTCTACAAAGTTTAGCAGTACTCGATGGTCCCTTGGCGCACAGGTAGAGGGCGCCAGGTCCTGTCTCAGATCAGTCCTTGATGAACTCAACAGCTTTCAGATTGGGTCGAAACAAATGCAGCAGCAGTTCTTCTTCTTCCAGCTGGGCGTCGAGGATAAGCAGTTCCAGTTACTCTTCAAGTGTCAGCTCAGCTTCTGAACAATTTCCAGTGGTGAGAAGTCCCCAGATATACTATTCTGTCTCTCATCCACACTGATGGGTCACTCTCAGCAGCCAATCATACAGAAAGGCATTCATGCAGTCAGTCAGCCAATCAGGCATACAGTGCATTCAGGCCATACTCCTCCCTCTCAGACACTCACAACAAGGAATGTGCATTGGGACAAGTACCCAGCCATTCAACACTACACACTGCATTCATACCAGTTTCGGGCAGGGCTGTCTCAGTTATTGTGTCATACAGCAGAAACCAGACATCCACAACAAGAAGTGCATATTGGTCACACACTCCATTCACTCAGGTCCCACCCACAGGGTGTACCCACAACATACGGTCACTGGGAAGGCTCCAGCCAGTCTGGTCTGGATTTCACAACAACACCATATATGGAACTTTCACCCAACAGCCAGTCAGGGGGAAGAGACAGAGTCAGGGCTTCCCAGGACTTTGGGAAAACAAGGCAACAGGCAATAGAAAGCAAGAGGTCACAGGGGCCATCTTTTTTCCTATCAGGAATCAACTGATTCCAATGGCAGGGCCTGGATACCCCAACATGGAGGATACTCAGAGCACCTGTCAAATTCAGCATGGAGCTGCCACCAGCCCATACCCTGGTCTGTAGGCCACACACAGGTGCCCAAAAACATACACTAGGGGCACAGGGTTGCATCCCCACCCATGGGTACCATAGGGGTATACAATGGGTCTGTACACCAAACCAAAAACAGGAGGAGCTGCACTGCCACGAGCCCCATATGGACTCCTGGGCAGAAAACAATACAGAACACAAATGAACAAGGACTACAGGGCAAGGACAGAGAGGCCATGTCCCTCCAATGCATTTCCAGCATCACAGCCACATCTTCCCTGCAATCCCGGGAAGCCATACAATTGCCATGTCACTTCCATACTGGAACAGTTCCTCATCCACTGGCCCCCCCTCTCTGTACCTTCCACCCACAATATGCTTGCATGATCTCTCTTACATTGAGCATGTGTATTCCTGGTGTGGATCACACTATCCCCTTGTCTGTGAATGAAATTGTCATGTTCAATCTGCTCGTAATGTCCTATCCCAGTATAGTTACAGGTGTCTGTTGAGAGTACAGTAAAGGCAGAGATAAGGTGTGTTCTCCTATAGAAAGGGAGATGTCGTCCATAAAAGGAACCACTTCCCGAGCCCCAGAGAATCCTTGAGTATTCATGGCATCGCCTGACAATGTAAATGCTCCTTCCTGAATGCAGGACCTAGTTGCTCTGGAATCTACAAGAAAGAAAAACGTCTTGTCACCTATCACCACCTATCATCACCCCTATGCAAGGTTCCTCCGCAGGGTTGGGTGCTATCGGCAGGATGGAACACATCAAGTTCATCTGTGGGCTGTCCTATTGAGGGTACAAAGACTTTCCGTTTCCCGTAAATGGGTTGTTCCCTATCATTGTGACCCCTCCAAGTTTCCTAATGGGTACGGTGCCCATGGAGTCCATGAGTGGGCCAGTGCAGTCGTTTTGCTGTACGTTGTCCTGTATTTGTGGAACCTGCTGTGTGCCTCCTCGTATCTGTGATGCTTGTAAATATTTTGGTGCGGGGTGCTAGCATCTGCGGTACGGGTGCTTGCATCTGTGGTATGGGTGCCTACATCAGTGGTATCTGTGTCATGGGCTGGTGTGCCTGCCGGGGCACCCCCTTGTGTCTCTCCATGTTGTATCTGTGTCCGGTCCTACAGATAATAGTCACCCTGATTCCCCTGATACATATGCTGGTATGGTCCTCCCTAATTCTGCTGCAACCCCCGGTTCCTGCAAGCTCTCAAAATTTGTCCCAGCGGCCTACATCACCAACACTGTGGTGGCTCCCTCCCTTGACTTTGGAAACCACCCCCGTAATCCCCTGGGTCCTGCTGTGTGTGCCCTTTAAACCCTCCTGGAAATCTGCATTAGTTGTGATGTGTCTGTGGTCCGTACCTATGGCCTCTTGGTGGCCCCCCTCTTCCTCTAAATTCTTGCTGCATGTGACCCCGTCCTATGAACCCTCCCTCCATGGGTGGCTGTGTATACTGCTTCTGCGGTTGCTGGGTCTCCTGTATGCTTGCGCTCGTCCGTACCGCCCCTTCTGCGGCGTACTTTGATAATTTCTTCTGCACTAAGTTTGCCTCGTCTATCTTCCTGTCTTCCTCCTTTTTCTTATGTTTTTCTTGCAACAGCCTACAGTGGTGAACGATTGTAAGCTGTATTTATGGCCAAGCCCTTGCTTCCATACCTATTAACTTCTTTAGTTTCTTCTGTACTGGTTCTTGCAGCCCTTGGCATAGTTATGGTAGAACACTGCTACTGTTTTATCCCACAGTTCTCAAGTTTCAAGGCACCAAAGCTCTTGGAGCACCTGAATGTATTCTACAAGGTCTTCTTCCCACCTCATTTTCTGGGACATAATTGGACCAATGTCAGAGGAGTCTAGGCAATGTGTCCTCAGTGCTCGCCATACGGCAGCTCTGCAGTTTGCAAACAGTGAACCATTGTGCGCCGTATTCTGTGTTGTCACTCCAGGAAACCCACCTTTCTTCCATACGTCATAAGCAGTGTCTCTGAGGATCGCCACTAGCAGTCCCTTTACGTCTCCCACTGCTAACCTATGTCCTGCTGTCATTCCTTCCATCTCATAAATTCATTTTCCGCACCCGCGGACAACAAGGGTAGCCTGCACCTCATATTCTCTTTGTTAGTGTGTTTTCATGGTATATACTGGGGACGTCCCCCTCCCTTTTCTAGCAGGGTCATTTGTGTGAATCCTATCTCCCCATGCACGCTCCTAGTCAGCCTAACCTGTCTGTCTGCATTCCTAATGTCGGTGTGCACGTCTATTGGTTCCGTTATGGGTAGTCGGATGTCTGCATTGTGTCCTTCCAGGATCTTTCCCCTTGAGCACACTATAGCTGTCTCCCCCTTCCTTCATCCTGGGAGGTCCCTAAGCCTGTCTACGTATGGTCCTAAGTCATCGATGTTACGTAGCTCAACCACTGATCGTGGTGTGCGCTTGTCCTTGCCCCCTCCTGTTTCCTGGTACCTGTCCTTGTTTCCCATATCACTCGCTTGTCTGTGCTTGTCCCCATTGATTGAGGCCTACACTGCTCCCCCCTCTCATCCACACTGTTTCGTCCCTCATTGTCAGACCCCGAGCCCATGTTACTTCAAAAGGTGTCTACAAAGCTCAGTCTCCTAGCAGTTGTGTCCGTGCTAGGTTTCAAGTCAATGTCTGTCTATCAAGTCGTAACTGCTACCTCCTCCCCAGGCCTCTAGGCCCATTCTGTCCCAGTCCGTTGTACTCCTGTCCTGTGAGATTGTACTGTCTGGCTCTGCTCGTCTGCCCCCCTCAATGCTATTGCTTCCCCTACCTGCTGTCCCTTGTGTCCTTACCACCCTTATTGCTCGCTCGTCCTTCTCCTTGCGTGCACGTTCCCTTGCCAATCTGTCCACGTGCAACTTCCTCTGTTCCCTCTCCAGCAACTTGTGTTTTTCCTGCTCTTCTATCTCCCTCCATCTCTCAATCTCTTCTTCTTCCCTTGTCCTTCTGTCCCACTGCCCCATTCCTCTCTCTTCCTTTCTCTGCGATCCCTTTCTATCATTTCTTCTCCTTCTCTCTGTACCTGCAACTTCCCTTCCTCGCTTCCCCTGTCCCTACCCTCTCTCTATAACATTTTCTCTCTTCTCCTCTCACTGTCTGCTCTCTCTAACCTCTCCTCTTTCCTTCTCCTGTGTTTCCATTTCCTCCATTATCTCAGCCCAATCCGATGCTTCCCCGCTGATCTTCAACCCTTCCATTGCCTTAGTAGCCCCTTCTGCTTCCCCATCTGTCTTCCCTTCTAGTTTTAGGTGTATCTGTCTCCACATACATTTGCCCATGGCTATTCCCCCTAGCCCCTCCTTTTTGCCCTTCTGCATTTCACTGTTCGTTCCCTTGTCAACGATCGGCTGTCCTGCACCTCTTCCCGTAATGCTCTTACTTCATGTAAGGGATACATCCCTTGCACATCGTCTATGTCATCTGTACCCATGTACCCATCACAAGGCCCTTTAAGATGAGGTAGAAATACTTTGCGATGAATGGGGATGCAGAATATACTCAAACATCAATAATCAGACTGACTCAGGAAGTTGGAAAAGCATGTCTGTTTTATTTTCAATTGTCTAAAATAGGGAGTATAACGAACATCCACGAACATGCTTGATCTTCTCACTCCGCGAATTTCATAACAAATACAGTTTATATAGTAAAAACTTGTCATCATTGACGTCAATCTATGTGGCAAACTACAAGAACCTACTTCGGAAAGTGAAAGGCTTAAAGGGAACATCTAGGTATATGTTGCATACTTGTCAGGGAAAGTGATTGGGTCTCTAACATCAGGTGGGCAACTAAGCCCTGTCACTTTGAACGTCATCAAATACACGACATCCTATTGATTATACAAACTATAGGGCTCTCTATTACATGCCCTCTATAATTGGTTGGCACTCTCATTACCCTCTGTAATATTGCACACACGCTAGCAGCACACAGGCTGGCACCCAGGTGCTGGTGGGCTGGTCTTGACCATAGCTTCCCACCTAATTAGCCTGCCATCTATCACCACTCTTGCCGTCTGCCAGTCAATTAGCCTTTGAACATTGGCCTTGGAAATGTTCTCTGTGCCTGAGAATAAAAGGGAGTATAGGCATACTTTGTCTCTTGATTTCGATGTAGCTCTCCAGTATCTATTTTCATCAGACTATGTGGCTGGAGACCATGTTTCAGAGCATTTTGCTGTATTAAATACTATTAAATGATGAACCTCTGACGTCTTCAATGTTCTTGCCCCTCACCTCAGGCAGGAGTTTGTTCTTTTCACACATTTTGTAGCTACTGCACGAACATCCAGGCTCACGGTGGCCTTGACTTCTTGGTGCTGGGTCACCCAAGCCTTACTTGGATTCACCTCTGTCATTAAGTTGTTTTCCAACTGCGCCACACTGAAAAAGCCTTTCTGTTCAAGGGGCCAGACTCTGCTAAAATGTATTGTGGAACATCCATAGTCCATACATTCCTATGCATATACGCTGGCTCATCGCCGCAATCTATTTACTACGTAGCCAGCCTTAAGAATACTTTCCCCTACTTGCGTTACTGCATCTGTACAATTGTAAAATGACTTGGTATCTTCTTCATCGTTTCTGTAGCATGAGCATCTTCATCTCGAGCCCAGAATGTTGCTCATCTTTATCACTTTGTCTTCGACCTCATAGAACATTCTTCAGCACCTTGCCTCTTTTCTGGATGCGTCAGTTCTATTTCACATAACATCATCGATCTCCTTTCTCTTGCTCATTGTCACACTTCCTCCAGGATTTCATTCAGATGGCCATCATATTGTCGTGAATGCAAATGTGGTTTCCTCAGTGGGTACCTTACTTCCATAATTCTTTGCGGTATAGGCATTCTTACTGGTTCTGCTTGTGTTGTCCACTGTGACAGCATATGGGCAGCATGGGGGTGGAGCTTTGGGTGGGCGTACTTGGCTCCACCTCTACACATCGGAGACCACACTTGGAGGGACATGTGGGGGATCGGAAGGTGGGGTCACAGACACTGGTACCTCCTGCTGGTTCAGCATCCACTGATGCCTCGTTGCATCCCCCTCTAGCTCCTGGAACATGCGCCACAATTCGAATATCGCCATGCAGCATGTTAGCTTGAGTAGTGATTGCTGCTCAGCTTTGGAGAAACCTTTGCAAGGGGGCCATGCTTTAGTTAACTTTCCCTCAGTGCTTTTAAACCATTCTATGCTATATTTGCATATTTTTCTCCCAACAGGGTGGGGGCATCTTACACAGCTGCTGAAGGGGTGTGTCCCCCCTGCATTTCCCTTGATACATTGCTTTCGTGTTTACCAGACCTCAAATTGAGGGTTTCGATCATCTGCTGTTAAGGCAGAAACACAATGCAATCACAATGTTATTACTTATTACGAGCCTCTCTTGCTCCACACCTTACCAGTAGTGCTCCGAGCTTCGCCATATTTACATGTTTGCTGCATCCTCAAACACACCAACAATCTTGAGCATGCGCCTTCCGCGTACTGCCACTTGTTCACCTTGTGTGCCAATCCAAGTTTCCAATGTTAGCTCCTCACCGTCTTGTGCTGTCTGGGTCCTATGCCCAACCCTGTGGGTTGAGGTCACCACTTTACTACCTGTGTAGTGCTGGAAAATCAAATACTGCCTGCACAATGCTACAACCCGTTACTCCCAAAATGCACAAAACCCCACACAAACCCCACAGATATCTTCCTGCCTCCAGGCAGAGTATACCAATATTCTCTTTTGATCAAACTGTACCCACTGCATCGCCTCGCATGCAAAATGTCTCTCCAGAAGACTTAATCAGTCGACTCACCTTCTGCAATCTAGGCCAGCTCCCTTGTTAAACCTTACAGGGATACCCTCATCTATGACCCAAACTGAAACTCCCAACCCACAGGAAATCCACTATTTACATAACTTCCATTATCGGTGTCCTCGAGTCAATAGTCTAGATTATTCACCAGAACCGTTTACATCTAAACTCGATTATGCCCTGCCCACAATTAATGACATCTACCCCCGCTCCCATCCCTACTAAGTTTGACAATGCTAAACAATACTTTGAAAATACTCGACGAGACTAAACAATACTCCAAAATACTCAATACCCTCCCTCACACCCACAGTTGCCATGTGATTGGGTCAATACTTACACTCTGTGGTCTGCTGGCGCTGCTCGGCTGCCGTGTCCCCCAGAAATTGTCACTTCCCCGTCCTGGTCTGCCTGAACTCCTTGCTGACTTTGGGCAGGATTCTTTCCAAGATGGCTCCTGGCGGCCTTACCACAGGTACGCGTTCCCCATCTTTCTCGAAATATGCGAGGGTCCTGCAGCCTTTCAGGTTCCGCGACGGAGGAGACAACTTTGTGCTGGGCTGACTCAGTGAACCTTCAGCTCCGCTACCAACTTGACTCCCAGAGCAATGCTGGGGGTCCTCGGACTCAGAGGGCCTAACACCCTACCCAGAATAAACGCAGGGCTCAGTCAGATGGCAAGTGCAAACTGCGGCTTATTGCAAATAAAACCAACAAGGATCAGTACACAAACACAGATGAATTCAGGTGCAGCTCAAGGTTCCACAGCGTGCAGTCTGGTTTTCTTGCATTGTGGCATCATCACTCTGGCCCTTCCCCAAAAAATCTATCACCATTGGGGATTGGCCACCGAGAGTCTCTACCACCTATAGTGGACCGTATAGGTGTTATTCTACTGGTCCTTGCATGTCATGTGGCTGGCCTATCCTATCCGCAAGAGCTAACTATTACAATATTGCAGAGTAGTGGGTTTACCATTGGTTTGTGCCCTTTGCCGTCTACCCAAGGAATACTAAACTGTGATTGGTTAGAGATGCTGGCCCCAGGCCTGGGACTTGATCGAGTTCTCAGCTCGCTGTGCACCTCTTCAAGGTGATGTGAACGATTATGTGTCTTTATTGTAACTTGTATACACCACCTTGCCTTATGAGAATATTCTCCTTCTGATAGCAACACTTGTTGCGATCTGCATCTGGTTTGCTGAGACCGGCTCCTCTTTCTCACTGTGGGAGACTGTCCATTGTCTTGCTTGGCTGCATCATGTGTTTAGAGACCACAAATTTGAGCTTTGCAGCTGCCAATTATGAGGATTTATTCAGTTTCTCTGCAACTGGTTCCTTTGTCTTCTGGGCATTGGAATGTGTCTTCATATCTCGGACCTTGACTGTGGGCCTGTCTCACGCATCTTGCTTTCTGCACAGCCTTAGACATCTCAGCTCATCTCCTGCTCCGTTGCTTGAGGCCTGCTGTAATTTTCCTAAACCTTATAATGCGGTTTCTACATTGTTTATTTTATACTACGTTCTCTATAGATTAACCATACATTGTTCGATCAGGGTCTATATAGACTCCTGTATGGCCACGGGAATATTGGCTTTAAGCATCAGCAAGCTTGCTCAGGATCTATTGTGCCTTGCGGTTCTGCATTACTGCATTTGGCTAATGGCAAAATAATAAAAGCATTAACAGTATGTATGTGTATCTGTCCTCTAGCTATAGAACTGTATGTTCATGTTCTTCATGTATACAAGTGTGTGCTTATGTGGTGCAGTGCGGACTGCATATGTGCTTCATGTCTAACGCTGCTATGTCGTGGTGTCACTAATGAAGTCAGTACCATGGCTTTTTGGTGCTTAGTCGGGCTATCCATATAGATGGCTCTGTCCACGATCACTGGCTCTTCTCCCACAAACGGGAAGACTTGCATTGTATTCGGCATGAATGGCTGGCTGAGAGGATATCTTTCAGTGTACTTGTCGAACATTGGTGCACTCGGGATTCGTCCAACATAAGATAATTGGTGGTGAGCGTTTCTAGCTCTTCGTCCTGAGAAGAACTTGGGGGAGCGAAGGTGTGGTCTTGGGACTCCCTCTTCAGATGTTATCACAGGAAGTGACATCACAGTTAAATAATGTTAAGATTAATACAATAACTAACAGTCACTACAGCAGACAATTTTAGTAGTCTGCCATATTTTAACTAGGGTACTGCCTTGGAAGCGTGGTATAATCGGGGTAAACCCGGTTGAACCAGCAGCTGTAATAAGTATGATCTTCTTATGTCAGTACAACCACATATGACCAGTTGCTGGCATCTTGTGCCAGTTATAGCCTCCCATGCCAGGTATGGTAAATATATGTGAGAAAAATACAGCCTCAGATTCTCATGTGGTGTCATAATATGCAAGTTCAGCCTCCTATAATGCTGCCAGTGTCACCTCATAAATGTAATAGCCTCAAAAACCCCATTTACGCCATCCAATGCCACTTAATGCATCTTATGCAGTTGCCATCCTGTGCTCTGGTGGTCGCACCTCCTGCATGCCCATTCACGCTAACCTGGAAGAGCACACATCGGTAGCTCTTGGTCATAGCTTCAATGCACTATTTTCTTCCGCACCCAATGATGCCCATGTTCCCACCCGCTGCAGCCCTTGACCTGAGTTTTTGCTGCTCCTTCTTCCTGCTTTTCCGATTCCCAATGCACCATGCCGGCAACTTCTTGCTGATACAATCTTCTTCCCATAGCCCATTAGGTAGGTGAAGGCAGTTTAGGGCAGGAAATTAGCAATAAGCATCACTATGTGGGGCAAACAAGGTGGGTTACGGCCTGTCCGACTGAGTCACGTAGGGCAGAAAACAGTGAGGGCCTTGCGATGGCTCAGGAAATTACCAGCCCCGTCCCTCCCACATAGTGGTGTTTGTCACTATTAGCACCCCAGAGCTCCTTCTGAGTTGCTTATATACTTTTGAGGGAAATTGCAGCTAAGATGTTCGTGTGTGCCCAATTTCCTTTAATAAACTAAAAACAAACATGGCTGCCATGGAGAGTAGTCTGTGGACTTTTCTATTTCGATGCTGACCCTGACGATGTAGTTCGCGCCACAGGCCATGGATAAAAGGTGAAGAAGGGAACTGCGCCAGGGAATGGGGCTCCATTAAGAGTGGGGGGTACATAGCACTAGTGAGAGGATAGAGGGTGGAGGAAAGGGGTCTGTAGCACCCGCCAAAGCAAGGAGACATATGGCGAACATCTGGCACTCGAGTGGCTGGAAGAATGTCAGTGGTTATTTTTTTGTTAATTATAGAAACAGATTATTAGTTTAATCTGACCCTTTCCACTAATGAGGGATTGCATTAGCCAAAAACAATTCTGACTTTTTACATGAAAACACTCAAACAGAATACTTTCATTACATTTGGAACAAGCATGAGATATTTAAATTTCAAGAACTAAATCAAATCATATAAAACATTATTATGCAAAAACATCATTCAAATAAGTCTGAAAAAAAGCAAAGAGACCTTTAACATTTTACCACGCCTCATCCATCAGACCTTTGATGCATTCAATTATTGCACAACCAGTCTTATCCGTGAGTTTCAAAGACCTCAGAAGGTTTACCACTTCTGTCGTGAGGAAAACCTCATTGCCTTAGACTAGTCTCTCCCAAAACACGTGGGAATCCAAGGAGTTAATATTGTGAACAAATCTACTCAATCGGGAGGCCCTTATGGCCCAGGTGCATGGACATTCATTCAAAACATGTTGAATTGGCTGCTTCAGTACCAGCTCACATTCCTGGCAGATGTCAGATGGATAAGCTTCCCCATCTCTCACATGTAGGATTTCTAGTGTGGCAGCATATTCAACCTAAATCTGAGGAAGTCAGTTCTCACACTAGGATCAGCGGACCTCCTCAGATACATGGCCAACAAAAAGATCTAGGTTTATTGCACCTGGATAGGGAGGAGGGAGCTTTTAGTGATCTCATCTGCTCAATCGCTCGAATCCAGTCTCCTTTTGTAATGCTCTCATCACTTTTTAACGGATCTTGCAGCAGAGTATATGCATCAGAGTCCATTACAGTAAGACTCTCTATAGATCTCTCCCTTAGGAAATTATTTAACTGCGCTACGGTTGCAAACTGGCACTTTTTACATTGATCAATGTTCAATTTTGGGAGTACTTATTGTAGTCTTAATAACCTTACTGAGCAAAGCACCTTATCACAGTTTCAGAAATTAGACTAACTATATACATTGTTGAGTGATAGCTAATCTTTCCAAAATGGGCATCCTGGCCTGCTATTTTACTCTTCTGAAATACGCATTTGTAATGTGTAGGGGAAGAGGACAAATAGCACCAATGAGCATTCCTAGACGCGTTGCATAAAATCACAGTGCTTTAAACTTGCCAAATATACTTGTGATAAGAGCTTTATTTTTGAAACACTGAGTGCCTACTGCACATTGGGCTTGTTGCTCATTTCACTTTCCATAACACCCTAGCATTAAAGTGTTTGTTACCTTGAACCATATATACTCATGCAGACAGCTTCTAGATTTGGATGAGAGAATAAAATCTATTTGACATCTGATACTCCAGCGGGGTTCATAGACAGCCCTGCTTCTCTTTTCCAGAGGCAACGATTCCTCTCCCATATGAGGAGAGACTTAGACAGGGGCCACAAAACTTTGTTTATGCCCGGTCGACAGTGCACAGATATCCTACTGAATTACGTGGATAAGATGGCTTTTCTGGGTTTTGAACATTGACTTTGATCAGCAAGACAAGGGTAATGTTCTTGCTATGGACAATGCACATTAGTTTGCTGGCGACATTCCTGCAGGACGCACATGATGATAATGTATGGCTTCCAATTCCAAGCCAACCCCCACCCCGGGATGACTCTATGACTGCTGCTGTCATTCGAGGTTTAAACATAAAGCAAGGTCCACATTTAGATAGAATTGTGAACATTAGCCTGTCTCGTACATAGATATGATTGTGAATGTTAGCAAGTGCCACGCTTAGATAGAACTGCGAATGTTAGCAAGTGCAACCACACTTAGAATTGTGAATGATAGCAAGTACCACATTTAGATAGAATTGTGAACGATAGCAAGCACCACATTTAGATAGAATTGTGAACGATAGCAAGCACCACATTTAGATAGAATTGTGAACGATAGCAAGCACCACATTTAGATAGAATTGTCAATGATAGCCTGCGTCACATCTAGTCAGGATTGTGAATGTCGGCCAGTGCCACATCTAGATAGAATAGCAAATATTAGCCATTGCCACATCTAGACTACATTGGGAATATTACCAATGCGACATTTAGATAGAATAGTGAATGCTAGCTTACTTCGCATCTAGACAGGATTTTGAAGGTAAGCCAGTGCCACATTTGTATATAATTGTGAATATTGGCGTGCGTCATATATAGATAGGATTGTGAATATCAGCCGGTGCTGGATCCAGATTGAAATGCAGAGATGTTGATGCGCCACATCGAGAAATAAAGTGGACATTTAGCACATATCACTTCTAGATAGCGAGGCCAATAACCAACCCACTAACAATTTCACCCCTCTGCATACACCTCTCAAATTCTAACCAAATACAACCACAACCCTAAAGCACAACAAACCGCACAAACTTCACTACACTGCAACAACAACAAAAAAAAACACACATAACTTTGTACAACAGTACACGACGGCTACCGACCAGAAAGCACCCCCCAAGCTCAGCGAACGGTGTTAACGGAACTGAAGCCGCCAACAGCACATCACTGCTTGCACTTATCCCGCTCGTTCCCACCAACTCACCCCCATCCCCTTTCCTTTTCAGAGCCGCCAGAGCGCCACGGGACTACTCCGGTGGTGATAGTGTACGGTACAAATATCCTTTAACATTAACATTAACATAAAAAGCCATAGCACCCTGGTCATCGCACTGGCAGCAGGTTATCAAAACTAGTGTTTGTCAGAGACCCTCCACAAGCCCATCCCAAAAATTAGATTAGCTTTTAGTGCTAATAAAATCCTGTTTCTTCTTCCTTTTTGGTAGCTAATGAGGAGGAGCCGCCAAGCAATACAAATCATCACAACTTGTTCTGAAGTGATTATAAGAAAAGCCCCTGAAGAAAGTTCATCCTTTAGGTTTTCAGAACTGAAACATGTTGAGTACAATAAGAGAGCGGATAATTCATTGATTTAACTTTGTCCCCCTATCAAACCTTGGTACTAGATCCAAGGGTGGTTAAACAAAAATCACTTGTATATGTCCTCTTTTTAGGGTGTTTTATATGGTGAATGAATTTGCTGTTTTTCGGTATTATGTATAATGTAATGGGATCACATTGAAGGTTTTTATGTAGATGTATTGGGCCTGATTCATGGAAGTGTTTTATAGTGGCACAATCCCATAGGAAAACGTTCCATGAATCAGGCCCATTGAATTTATATACTATCTCTGAATAAAACCGATCATTTATTATGATTCTCCAACATGAGTAGGAACTGGTGATTGTTAAATGTTTTTCAGTCATCGAGAGTACCAATAGTGTGCGGTTTTTAACCCTTCTACCTACAAATTAAAAGAAATAGGACAGAGTCACACCTGAGTTTTTTCGTTATCAAAAACGAGTACCCGACAACGTGACACAGAGAGGAAAGAGTGCAGTAAGAAGAGTGAGCGTGTGAGAGATTGATCTAGATGGGAGCATGATAAGCCATGTCTCTATTTGTGATAGTGACTAGAGCTAGTCACTAAAGCTATTCATTATTTTAAAACCTAAAACAAAACTATAACTGTGTGGTCGCATATTGTTAGCCAGCTTGTTACATCTTGAAAGACTCCCCGGAGCTAGCGTGAGTGGAGTGTGACAGGGGCTAATGGCGCCCCTGGCGGCCCTGCCATAAGGCCGGCCCTGGTTATAGGTGACATAGTTTGCCCCCACCTGGCCTTTCACGCTGCACGTGACATACCTTTGCAGTTCTTGGCCTGCTATGTGCTGGAAGCATACGAGGCACATGGATGGAATTAGACGCAGCCAGCGTTTCGTTGAATAAGTGCTTGTTGTGGAAATGATAGCGCAGTGATAGTTGATGACACCGGAGCAATTCTCCGGCGGACCAGTAGATGGCAGCAACAGATCTGCAAAGAGACACTGATCCTCGTAACTAAGGGTTATTGACGGCGAAGGCCTCCCAGCCTCAGCGAGCTGCACAGGGACGCTACCCCAGCCCTCCCTGACCTTCCATGTCACCAACACAAGAGACACATACTGCGCAGGTAGGAAATGCACCTCATGTGCAGCAATTTACCGTAGTACTATCGACTGTTCGAGACCCTAGTCTCTCTAGAAATACAGATGCCAAATCCATGGCCACTCCACTTCTTCGCGGGGAACAGGCCCGATTGGCAGCCATTGAGATGGATATATTGCTATTCTGCAATAGCGTTTGCGCGCCACAGAGCAGCCAGAGAACAATGTTTTGCAGCAATCCCGTGTCCATTCCAGATAGCTCAGTGGGTTACCCAACTGCTGAGATGCGCCACCTGTAAGTGACAGATTTAAAATCTCAGCTTTTTACCGCCCACTCGGCTTTTTATCCTTCTAGTGTCGATAAAAGGAGTACAATGAATGGGGGATAATGAAGGTATCGGTTACCCACAGCACTGTGGCGCCCTAAGACTGCGACAGCACGCAGTCTGCGAGTTGTATTTTGCTAGGATTCAGTCTGGGAGCAGCTGTCTAATGGATCAGTGCACCCCCCCAGCCCCCCCGCCCCTCCACCACTTCAAAAATCCCCTGACATTTATTTTGAACTCGTTGGCTCCCTCAGTAGCGATGCCGCTGTTTTAGTTTTTGAATGCTTATTGTATTCAATTCTTTTTTATGTATTTGTGAAAAGTCTTCTTTTGGCTATAACACAATAAAAAAATTAAAATATTATTTATGTTTACTTTTATTGACAAATACGTGCAATGCATGTCGGGATCCGTATCTTCGCAGCGCGCCTGCCCGTCCCAGTAACACAGAGAAGGAAACCCGCAATATGACCACCATGGATAGCTCCCGAGTTAAGCTCTCAGCTCTGATGTTGGGCCAGCCAGCACTTCACAAGTTTGAATCCAGCAGGACCAACTCATTCATTCAACCTTCTGAGGTCGATAACTTGGGTACCAATACATTGGATAATATCGACCGGTTATTAAAGCGCTTATAAGCTGGCAGAGTCTGTCACAAAGCACTATAGAAAAACTTGCATTTTTTTTAATTTATTTTTTTATCTTTATTTGTTTTTTGGTTTAGAAAAACCTTTACAAAACATATTAATTTTCATTACAGAGAAATACAAAATAAAAACAACGAAATAGCAAAGCAGAAACATTCACATTTTCAAATAAGAGAACACAGTTAATCTCCTGTATCTAACTTGAATTACTAATTGGTATTAAAAATACCTGCCTTGTTTACTACAGAGCCAACTCGACATTAAAGAAATGTGGGAAATAGGGAGAGCAAAGAGCGAAATAGCGGGTTAAAATACTTATGCACATTGTATTGCATTGTATTGTAGTTGTCATTTGTATAGCGCCTTTTGCCATTATTATAGTCTCAATGCACTGCGGTGGGAACGCCCTCGGGCGCCGGAGTCCAGAATATGGGAGGTTTAGAATGCGTGTGTGCATTTTTCCAGGAATTAAGTGGCCTGGCCAGGCTCCTGTAAGCAACCCACGCGGTCAGGTATGTGGGAGGGTGCTGGGGGGAGGTCACGAGTGCAAGAAACTTGTTATGTTTCCAGCTAGCCCGAATTTGTGACAGGATATCGCTGTATCCCAATAGCAGAGGTGTTGAGGCAGTGAGAGAGTAGATTTAAAAATGCTTAGTGTCCAGCTAGACCGAATTTTGGCATAAGCCGTAGCTGCTTTCTGATGTGTACGGACGGAGAGCCGTGCCTGCGGCGGATGTCCACCGAAGTGCTGCGTTTATATGTACCTAGAGCTCGGGTGCAGCTCATCTTTGATGTTGCAGTGTCATCAGATCGTCTGTGGGGGGCAGTGACTCTCTGAGACTTTCTAGGCACTATGGAGAGGCTACCCTCAGGTCTTCCAGGCGTAAAAGACTGGTTGTGCTAGTACTTCTATAGGATGACAGGCAGGCTACCAAGTTCTGGGATGTTGGTATTCTTTAAACGCAATAGACGGGCTACCTTTATAGACATACTAAATAACTATCACGTGCTATAAAAGCTACCAAACAGCCATCTTCTAACTGCGATATCAGGATACCTGTAAACAGGGGCGTTGCTAGGGGGAGGCTAAGGGGGCTATAGCCCCTGATCTTTTGGTTGTAGCCCCGGATAGAATCTCAGGAGCTACAGCCAAAAGACTAGCTAGCCCCCAGTCCCAACAGTTCCGACATCAGCTTAGCCCCGGATCTTTTCCAGACCTAGCAAACCCCCTGCCTGTAAATAGCTTCTGTGCGTTGCAATGGCTAACATGGGATACTGACGTGCAAAGGAAGGGTTGCCAGCATATATATTTGAGCGTGATGGGCGGGCAAACATTATAAGGCACCACACAAGATGTGCACTCCCCGATCCGTCTGAGGTCAACACATTGCCCACTCTCAGATCAGTCTAACACAGTTTCTAAGTGCAGTACAAGTGTCTTCACAGTCCTCCAAGTGCAATACGTGTGCTGAGACTACACCGCATCAAAAACCATTTAAGTGAGACATTTGAGTGTGGCACATTTCCCACCCCCCAAATCCAAATAAAAGTTGCATGTAAAGAGAGAAACTCAAAGCCAATGTTGTTTTTCCACAAAAGTATTGAATGAAGCAAATTCAATGAACCTATGGGGAGCAAATGGAAGATGTATGTGGAGAGAGAAACACACAACCAATGTTGTTCTGTTACACAAGTATTGAATGAATTGAATTCAATGAACTTATAAAATGGAAGCCTGAACACTGTTATTGGATCAATTTGAACACAAGAGTTGTGTGTGAAAAATTGCTATACAAATATTGAATGAAGTGAATTCAATGAAACTTAAAATGGAAGCCGGAACACTGTTATCCAAACATTGGACCTATCGGAATACTCAAATCATCGAATGTCCTACAATTTATTGTTACATGTAATCCATTTAAATTGTTCTAACTAATTTGACTTATCATGTATTATTCCAATTAAAACCAAAAGGGATCAAGTAAACCAAGCATCATTTTTTTGTCTACAAAATCATTGGAAGTGAAAGCGCAACCAAGGAGGATTCTACATTTAATCCCAAATTACTTCTAAACACAATTCAGGTAAAGCGCCATTAGCTGTTAAAGGCTAATCCTTTTTCTTAAACTTAAAGAATATTATAATAGCGTCGAGGCCTCAACACTGCCATCTTCAACCTCCCATGACCCTCAGGGGGTCTGAGATAGCAGGCACAGCTGTTTCTGTCGCAGGCATGGGACTAAATCCACCTTGTGCCTGATGCAGTAGTCCAAACCTCACTGAGTATCCTTTATTTATTCATGTTATTCTTTTCAGCATTTGCAATTACCCGGAGAACACTTTCTGCAACCATTTGGCCACGTATGAGAAATTTGAGAAGATCAGCCCAAGGCGGGACACATTGCATTAGCCAGATGTTGCTACAGTAGTGGAGATACATAGGCCAGTTCAGAATCATCGGGGCCTTATGAGCGCCCCGATGATAAGGAGAGGCTTACAATTGTCATATTTTATGATCCAGGGACGAGCATGAGATCACTTAAAAACACTTGTTAGCGGGACAGACATCTGCAGGTGACCCTGCTAATTTTCTGGCCGAAATTAAATTAAGATTGTGTATTTGACAAACGGTGAAAGGATTGAAGATAATTAATTTTCTGAACTTGTCTGGAATTTGAGTTAATTTTCTTTACTGATTCACTCTGTGGTGTCAAAGAGGATTGTTTTGGCTAAAACTTCAAGGTGAACATTAATCATTGTCTTCAGAATCAAACAATCTGTTGCTCCTGAGATGGAAACTTTTGCATTGGTCAATGCCGCAGGGTTATGAAATACTCAAACCTGCTAGGAGATAGGTTCCCGTGGTTATGACAAGTTGCATGTTCTCTTAGCGTGTAAAATAGAATTTTAACAGTTTCAGGAAGATTGTGCATAGGTCAAGCTAGCAGATGTGGCATGATGAGAATGCAATGCTCGTTCTAGTATTTGCTTCTGGTCTTTTTGTGCCTAAAGTTGTGGTGTAAATCAGCCATCACTGGGCGTGGTACATGCATTCTTTATTGTTGTTAACCGGGGTTGCAGTGTAATGTACCGAGTTACTCTTTTCTGTGTGTTGTGAAATTGCAATATCAACATTGCTAGGAAGTCAAAAATATTCCTGTTTAGGTAGGTTTCTACGGCAGTTTCAGGACTATGTGGGTTGAGGGGGCGAATATAGTAGCATATGAGGCATGTGACCTACTAAAATTCAAGGATGAGTGCTTGACACCGGCGGGGGAGGGGTTAAAGAAAAAGATCTGCTCAGCACAAAAAACCAAGTGCAATGTCTAGCCGGCCGGCTGTGTGAGTTGATCCACTGATTCCCTTATAGAGGTTTAGATCCTTCATCAATGATATGAGATTGTGAGCCAATATAGAGTTTCTATCATCTATCTTGGACTTTATTTAAAGTGCCCTGATATAGTAGGTTTGTTAAAAGTGGCCACCGATTCAGATGCTGAATCAGCAAAACGAGAAGAGATCAAGGAGTCCAAACAGGGGGGCAATAGATGAGAAGGAAGTGTGCGTTTCCCATGGTGATAAGGCTAGCAACACAGATGTGCATCGTGGGATGGGATTACAATGGGCCTCATTACGAGGATGGCGGTAACCCGCCAGTGCTTCCGGCGGGTTACCGCCATCCCCGTAACACCGAATCCGTTGCCTGATATCCCAGTGCCACCGGGACAGTACAAGTCATAGCGGCCTGGGATATCAGGCGGCAGAATCGGGAAGTCCCCATTCCCGTGGCGTCCCATAGGACTGGCTTCACGGATTCACCGACACCATTGCTAATGGTCGCAGTGTTTCCGCGACAACTCTGCTTTCCGGGGCCGTTGCTCCCAGCAGGTCAGACCGGTCGGGCGCACAGGCTCAGGAAAGCAGAGTTTTAGTCTGCCGGTCCGGAAAGTGTGGCGGCACGTTGCTACCGGCACCCTTATTTCCGACCGGCTGCCTCTTAATGAGGCTGATTGACTCTTATTAATTGCAGTAGCTGGGATCGCATGACAGCCATCCTGCCACTCAGCTCAGACTGCTGGCTTATTTTAATCAATGTATAAACCCTAGGAACTATATCCTGGAAGTCTGGAAAACAGTCGTCCATAGAGCCATGAATCAGTGTTGAAAAACACATCTATATGATGGCCAGTAATTCATTTGTGTCTCTCATCTCTACTTTTACCATGGATCTTGCATTGGTAAATGATAGTTTTAATAGTGTTTTTCAATATAACATTTTAGAGAATATAACACATTTTTAGTTAACCGATTGTAAGATCCGTACTAGAGTAGATGTCGATCTCCAGGGTAATCAGTGCTCCTGATAGGATTTTGAAGTGGGAGTATTTTACTCCCCTATTTTTTTAAAGTTGGGGGTAAAATGATCTTTTAGGGAGTAAAAATGTAAGTCCAATTCCCAATGGGAGTATTTCATAAGCGAGTACAAATGTTTTAACTGGAAAATGGAAATGTTTGTGTAATAATTATTCCTTTTCACTGGTAATGGCCAAAAATTTCGCCCACATAATTAAGACACCGAAAATGCTGACTTTTTTCTTTTTTTTTTTTTAGAACCCCCCCCCTTACACTACATATATATTTGGGGGGGTATAGGATATAATATTAATATGAGGGAGGTTGCGGGGGGTCTCCCCCCGCATATATATGTGGTGTGAAAGGGTTTGAAAAATAATAATAATTAAAACAAAATCAGCATTTTCGGCTGTCGCAATTGTAAGGGTTACAGTGATCACATAGATCCCTTTTCACCTAGTTATTCATACACATTAAAAAAGATACATGTTTACTCTTCCAACTAGGCAGTAACAATAGTAGTTTTTCCTTTGTTAATATGTGCACAACTGGTTCAAACATATCCATGTAGCTTGGCGGGTGAAAGCAGGAGCGCAAGGTCCTATGTGTCAGTTTCCCATGTTTTGTTGGGAGTATTTTTACTCCCTATTTTTATTTTTGGGGAGTATTTGCTTTTTTTCAGGGAGTAAATGTGGCCGATTCACCACTTATCTGTAGGGCTGCCCATAATGAGCTTAACTCACCTGAAGTGTAAAAGGTGCAAGGTGCAGCCACAAAGGAGGCAGAATTCAATGATTAGGCGTAGATGGAAAAAATAATGCATACTATTATTTTATATTAGGAATATCTTACAGGTTGGTCAAAACCACATATGGGGCTATACATTATAAACTAGGTAAAAATAGTGGAGCCTATTTGTGACCTAGCATCTCTCTGGATCAGTATGCAGGCACAGGCCGACACAAGTTTGGCCTTAAAGGGGGTCCTGGAACCCTTTGGCCCTTTCTGCCCAAGGGACTCAAATTCAGGCATAAAGGATTTCCCACACCTTTTCTCTCTTGTCTTTTCTAAGTTTGTGTGAAGAATTCGACCATCCGCACAGGGAAAGTACGCTCACCTGTGTTTTTTTGATTTTTTAATAATGATAATAAATGATGGGAGATCAGCTTCCGAGAAATGTGCCAGGCCTTTCCGCGCACATTTTACCGGCTTCTCACACAAAACACATAGCCACATGTACTCCGGGAAGACACAGCCTACAGGTGCCGTCTTCCCCTGTCATATTCAGCTGGAATGTGACAGACCCAGGTACATCAAAGCATCTCAAAAAGGGGGAAAGGCACACCTTCCTCCAGCCATGGGCAGCCTAATTTAAATATCAAAGGCTCCATGGGTCTGCATTCCTTTTGTCTCCTCCGGCTGGTGGCAGTGCATACTAACAAAATAATTGAAGCAAGCCTTCCGAGCAGGCTTGGTTGCCGGACAGACAACAGGAAAGGCAGGGCTAAACCGTTTGGTATGCAACATGTCAACCCAAAGTTAGTTCCCACCTCTCTGTATGAAAGGAAGTGAATGGACTGTCTGGTTCCAGCAGTTACCACAGGTGTCCCTGCAGAGCGGACCCCTTTCAGAGGGATGAAGAATGTGATTTGGGAGGGACAGGAAGTCTGCTCCCATCACAAACTTCAAGGAAGACTTGCACTTTATTCAAGTGTTACAGAGGGCTCAGTTAACCAGAGAGACACTTTGATCTACAACCGACAGGAAGATGGATGGGACTAAGGTATGTGTTGTCACCCTTGTCCGTCCTGTTGCAGAGCACTCTGGTCCTGACCTCATGCATAACAGAAGAATGTTGGTGGGGACCCAGGATTGGTTCATTAGGCTTAGCCTGCATCAATCACTGGGGCCCATTTGGCTTTAAGAGAGGGCTGAACCCCTCACTTGAGAGATCATCCAATGACTTCCAAAGGAGTAAGAAGAAGCACTCATTTGGACCCAGGCTGAAGGTACAGTCTACCTTACATCTTCCACCAGTGAAGGAAGGACAGGAGCTCCAAGAGGGAAGCAAGATCCCTCCTCTAAACATCTCCCAGGGAACAGAGGCAGATACCGGGCTCGACTCAGAGGACCTGCCCAGCCAGCACACAGCGTGGCCTGCTAGGTTCTGCCAGCAAGCTTCCTAGGTGGGAAGTGCTGGAGAGTCACTGGACAAAGGATAAGGCCGTTGCCTGCAATCACTCTCCTGAGCTTTAGGCCGTCTGCCTTAAAAGGACGATACAAGCCCTGCAGAAAAGCTAGGAGGAGTGACACACAAGCATCATCCAGCATCCTTCTTTTAAGGATATTTCTGAGACAGTGGAGTCCTCGAGCCGCTTCCGGCTGCACCGCTCACTTTTGTCACACCGCAGTCACGAGCCGCCGCGCCAGACAGTCTGCAGACCTCCGTCCAGCCTTGCTTGCCGAACTGCCTGCCACCTGGTACTTGCAGCTGTCTCCCGCCACTTCCCCTGTCTCAAAGGCTGCGATGCACCCTGGAGCCGCCTTGACACTGTCAAGCACCAAGAACCTCTTCAGCACCAGGTACATTGTGGTTCTGCCCCCCTGTTCACTCTCCTAAGGCCTCTAGAGACAGTTACAGCCCTTTGCCCCTTTGGTGCTGGAACCAAGTAACCTTGCACAGTAAAACTGATTACTTTACCGACTACCCTCTTGTTAGTATCCAGAGTGCATCCCTTTCCCTAGTGAAACTGTCTGTCCTCCGTGTTCCTTTACAGTGTGGATTATATTTTGTAGTGTGCTAGAACTGTCTATTGTAGTAATAATAAAGTAGATATTTTTATACAACCTTTTATCATTGGGTAATAATTGTATTGTCGCTGTGTTGCAACCCACCAACGATCCACAACCTTGCAGAGATAAGGCTGATGGTCTGTGCATGTTACGAAAATTGGACAGGGAGGTTTATACTTGATTTGTGTTTCCAATCTGTTCGGATCCCTTGTGGTGTACTAGAGGTGTGGGGCTGATTGATGGTTTAGAAACCGATATTCATCCCTGGACCACTGGTGCCCCGGAAGTTGATTTGTCACAGTACCTTCTCCTTGGTTTTGCATTCTGGGTGTATAGCCTTCTTGCACCCGTCTTTTGTGGTCTTCTGGGGGTCTTTTGTCCTTCATTTTTACACTCTGGTTTAACGAGTTCCCGAACACTGCCTCTCTAGTCTTCTCGAGGTCTCTTCTCTTAAGTTCTCTTCCGCTCCGCTATGGAGACAGTAGGGTTTGCCTTGCTCAGACATTTCACTGAGGCGAGCCTTTAGAGGGCCCCATCCCCTCCCTGGTTTACGGTCGTGACTCCTACTCTCTTCATCACCACGCTACTCCTTCTCTGGTTCTTCACATCCTCCCTAAACACCACATGCTTGTTCCTCCTCCCACTGTTCGATTAACACCTTTGGCTCGGCGCTTCACCTCTAACCCCTGCCTTCAACAAAATGTCCTTTCTGGTTCCTGCCTAACTTTATTAACTATGATTGAAATAGCATCATGGGCTTCCTTCTGATGTTCTCGTCTAACCTTCTCCTTCAGATAACTTATCTCCCTCTTTTGTCTCCAACCTCGCTCTTCTCTCTACAACCACTTTTGAGCCCTTTCTTTCTCTTCAACCTCCTTCAAACTCCCCGTTCTCTCCTACTTCCCAAACTCCTTCCACCCTCTCCCACCTCCTACAAACTTCTTTTTTCCCTCCAGCCTCTTTCAAGCACCTTCCTTCTCCCACCTAGCCCAAACTCTGTCTTCCTTTACACTCCTTTTGCTGCTCTCTGACATCCTCCAAACTCTTGACACCAGCTCCTACTCTAAACACCCAAACAGCCTGACTGGCACTCTCAGTTTATGAAGCATCGGGAACCCTCACCAAGAGTTTGGCTTCCATATGGGTATGGACAGGTTTGATTTGATTTGACTTGGATTTGTAAGGCGACGAAGCCCACAGGCATCAGGGCCCCGAAGGTGTATGTGAATGAGTGAGAAGGTGTGATTTAATTGATTTGCCTGTTTGTGGCTTGGAGCTTTAGTGTTGGACCAAGTCTTTAAAAGGCTGGTCGACCATCTTGGATTGTACTACTCGTGCTTTGATACTGCTACGTCAGGCTATCCATGGCGTTTATTTTGCTTGCCTTTGGCACGGAACCTGCTCTTGTGCTCTGCAGGTAAATTAGCTAAGGGTGAGCAAAATGGATTCATTTTCAAATGCACCGCTGTTTCCCTAAGAGGGATATTTGGGCTTGTGCTTCAGAGAACCAAAAAGTGTCTGCAGCAGAGGCACTTCGTAAGTTTTACATGAGAGCTTGGCGTGCCTCTTGGCAAATGGATGGACCCACTACACAAATGCCTCGAGAAAGCCTGGTGTGTTAATGATGTCCCTTGGCTCTCTGTGCGTGCGCTTCAAGAAGTTTTGTGTGCCTCGGATGTCTGAGCGAGCTGGCTGAGCTAAGACTGAAGAAAAATGGAACCTACCTCTGATGTCTTAGTAGGTCCACCACTGAGTGCCAGAAAACAATGCATTGTTTCTCTGATGTTTGCACGTGTGTTTGCTACTCGCGTTGAAGGTATATTTTCCTTGCTCTTAGTGTTTAATTCTCTTAAAAGGGCTTGTTTATAAACCCCCCCCCCCTGAAGGAATACGTACAGTGCTTCTCGTTGGGAATGGGGAGGGATCTAAATTGATGGCTCCATATTGTTTCTGATCTTGAAGCTCTTGGGGTGACAGCACCCTTACCTGGTTCTATGTAGCATTCCTTTACCCTTAGGGTGGGAACTAAATATGGGTGACCATGGGTTCCCCCCCATACTACCTCAGGCCCCATCTTCTACTCTCTCGGAGACCTGGTCCCCTGCGTTGCCCCCTTACATATCCACAATTGTAATGATTAACCTAAAGATGTGGAAGGATATACAGTGCCAAAACCAGAGTATGCTAGAATGTAGTGCTTAGTCTGTTCGATCCCCTACCCCTCTCTAGCAAGTAAACACAGCAGTTGGTCATTGGGTGTTGAGCCACAAATCCTCCAAAACTAATGAGGAACAAGGAGATCTGTCTACTTTTTTAGACACAGTATATTTTCGTCTCCCTTATCAGTAATCTCAATTGTACTTAATAGTACTACTTAATTCGTTCGCTTGGCCAAATGGCCACTTTATCAAAATGATTTACAGCAGTATCATACTGCGTGTTACGGAATGCATGACTTTTATAAGCCTCAAACCCAACGTTTGTGCGGCGACACTAACATTAGTCAAAAAATACCAAGTTTGGTTTTAAAACCTGAAACACATGATTAAAACAATATAAAATCACTTCCATTCCATAAATCGCACCCTAATGTGCTAATTCTCTATTCTATTTAGAGTGCTAAAGTGCTACAGAATTATTTACAAAATACACATTAAAACAGAACCCGACAATGCTGTGACGTAAATCACCGTCCAAGAAAGTGGTGATTCATATTCAATAGTTACGCCTTATATGTATTGGGTCAGTCCTGCTCCAGTGTATCTAAAAAAGTAGGCTGAACTATCATAAGATCTCGTAGAAAGGTCTATATAGATTACTATGGCCACACAGGTCCAAGATGGCCGCCATCATTCCTACAATTAAAAAGACATGATTCAATAATGGTCACATGACTTAGAATTAAACCACCTCCCAAACAAAGGAGAAATAGAAAGCAGTTCGCATCACACAATTGAATCGATTGAATTGATACACTTCACCTGAGGAAGTCCCTGCATAGGAGTGGAACACGTGGCACACAGATGAGTCTTTGTTTGACTTTTTAGCAACTTTGCAAGCTCACGCACAAAAATGATTGCTGTGTTTCAGGCCTGCTTCTACCCCTATATATGTACATCATAGGATCCGATTAAATTCTAAGGAAAGTAGTGTAAGAACATGTGAGAATAGCAATATCTATACATGTAATATCTTCAGAAAGTTACGTTTCTGACTGTCAGTAAATAAACCCACCTGGCCTAGATATGGCAGTGAACAAAAAAGAAGGGGCTAGACATGTAGGGGCCGATTTATGGAACAAACTTGTGCCAAAAATCCCAGTGCAAGCAGGCGCAAGGATGCGCAAGTGGGAGAAAGCAAGCGCACGCGTGCGATTCAAGGAAGCGCTGCGCTACTTTCCCACTGGTTGTACGCCAAATCCGTACATGGTGCACGCTGGCGCACATGTCTCCAAACAGCGTGCGCTAAGCGCGCAGCGAAAGTGCATAGAGCGCAGCACACACAACAAAAGAGGGCGGAACAGTGGGCGTAACACGTGGAATGGGGAATAACGCGTGGAAAAGAAGGCGTAACTGGGGAAGTACTGCAGGGAACTACACGGAACGCCCACACACACGGGAACAACCCGTATTCATGGATTTGAATACGGGAAACCCGCGCACGGCAACAGACGCGCACAGGCGTCAACGCATCCACCACACGAAGGCAGGCGGAAGCGTCCCCGCGCACAGCATAAAAGTGCACGCAAACAACAAACACGTACATACAGCTATGATGAATGTCCCATTTGGCGCAGCACTGATCGTTGGACACTGCAGGAGGAGGAGAATAGCCAGGGCATGCATTTTTTCACCACGGATAAGCCTTTTTGGGATGCCTGACGACCAGGTCTATGGCAGGTATAGGTTTCCACCCCATATCGTCCTAGACTTGGTCAGGGAGTGGGAAGATGACCTAACATCCCCCACCCTCTGCTCCCAAGCATTGAGCCCCTTGGAGAAGGTGCTCAATGTCCTGCTTTTTTTGGCCACTGGGTCTTTTCAGCGGACTACTGCCATAGTGGGGGGGGGGCTCACAGGCCACGCAGTCACGCTGCCTACACCAGGTATTGGCAATCATGACAGCACGCCCCTCAGTCTGCAGGCACATATACATGCCCAGAACACCCCCAGAAAGGCAGGCCATTGTCCAGGACTTTTACAGGGTGGCACACTTCCCCAAAGTGCTCAGTGCCATAGATTGCACCCATGTGGCCCTACGTCCACCTAGGGCCACTGAGCACATCTACCGAAACCGCAAGCACTGGCATTCCATCAATGTACAGGTGGTATGTGATTCAAAGGGAATCATCACCTCTGTCTATGCAAACTACCTTGGCTCCACCCATGACACTTTCATATACAGAATGGCCGCCCTGAGCCGGGCCCTGGAAGCTGGGCAGCATGGCGACACATGGCGCATAGGTGAGTACAAATGCCCGTGCACATGCATGCATGTCACACACACATACACAAACCCCAATAATCACAACCATTATCACCTCTCCAGGGGACAGTGCCTACCCTCTGAGCAACCACATGATGATGCCAATCCGGAACCCCACCACACCACCCCAAGTAAGATACAATGCGGCCCATATTGCAACCAGGGCCATAGTGGAGCGCACATTCGGAGTGCTCAAGTCACGCTTCTGCGCCCTTGACCGCTCTGGCGGGCAGCTACTCTATGCACCCCCAGTAGTGTGCAGGATCATTGTGGCAGCATGTGTCCTGCACAATGTTGCAACACGGCAGGGTGTACCGGTGGACATGGTGGTGCCCCCACATCCCCAATCACAGGCACAGGCGCTGCCCATGGGAGGCGATAGGGCACGTGGCGAGGAAGCCCAGACCCAGCTTGTGCCCAGATTTTTCACCTAAACCCCCAACCCTGCGGAGTGCACACAGGCCTGGCACATACCAGGTGACAATCGATGATGACAAAGAGAAAGTCAACTGTCACAACCTTACCACCCTGAGATTGCTGCCATGGAATTGCCACATTGTGTGCATCCCTAGCTACTTAAACACAAGCAATCCTGTGTGACCAAAAGGCACACATGCAAGGTGTGAATCAAACAGACCTGCAAAATAGTACATGACTATCACTGGTATGTCACTCAAACTTTCCCAAACCACAACATGACATGGCAAGCAATAGCCATACACCAACACAGTACCAAAAAGGTACACATTGCCATGTGAAAAATGTAAATGGGCATAAGACAATGATGCCTGACACGGAATCAGATGAAATGACTGACCAACAACCTCCCACCAAAAATAAGTCATACCCAAATGCATTCCAAAAGTTGTATTTTAAACATAACAATGAATGCCTGTCCACATGCACAATGTGCATTGCAAAATCAACACTGCAGCTACTATGTGCCGTGTCCACCTCCTCAAACACACTGCTCAGCGCACAGCACAGTGAACAGTCATTGGGCCTCATTACGACCCTGGCGGAAGACCATGGTGCTATTAGCACCATGGTCCATGCCGGTAAGTTACCGACTCCGCCATGGAGAAAGGGGGAATTACCACCCCATTACAAGGTTGGCGGGGCGGTAATTCCCCCTTCCTCCATGGCCCTTCCCCATTCCCATTTTTGCCCCATAGGGCTCAATGGGAATGGGGAAGGCGCTAAGTATGGTGCCGCAAATTGTGGCACCATAATTAGCACCAAGGTCCCTTTGCGGGTCCCTACTTTAACGGCTGGTCTACACCAGCCGTTAAGGTCGGGTCCCGCAAAGGGACCTCGTAATTAGGCGCTAATAGGTTAACGGCGCCGCAGCCTTTTACGGAGCCGTTAACCCATTAGCGCCTGGGTCGTAATGAGGCCCATTGTGTGTGATGCACACCCTGAACATCACATCTAAGCGACAAACTACATAAAAAAAACAAAATAGGCATGTACAGGATCCACAAATGGTCATAGAACATGTGCTGCAGGGACACAGTGGGCACCAGAAGGCAAACAGAGTGTACACGTGGACATGTAAGGGTGGTTGTACATGTAGTGGATCATAGTGCAAGTGTGTGGGTCAGTAAGGACATGCACTCAACATATGCATGTGCAATCAAGTGACCATCAGTGTCCTCTACACATCACATGGGAACATTCACCATGTGTACACCCCAGCATGTCAAACCACAACTATCCCCTCACAACTGAAAGGTAAACACAACACATGAACAGGCATTGATGAGCAGAATACATCATGTACATAGTAAAGCACAATTACAATTTCATGGTGCCCATCACACTGCAGGGCAAGGCAACTATCAACAACAAAACACCCCCCCTCCCTCACAAATCACCACGACCCACTGAACAACTGCATCTGGATTATTCAACGGAAATCCTTGAATTCTTCCTGGCCACAGGATCACCCTTCCCCTTTGTCACCATCTCCCACCTTGTGTGTAAAAAGTTGCCAGCACCCTCAGAGTCCACCTAGATTTGGAAAAGCACAAAATCCAACAGAACTCAAAGCAGGACAACACAGAAGCCAAGCAAATAGCCTGCAAGCACTAAAACAAACCAGAACAGCCTCAAGTAGATGACTTGAAGTAGCAGTACGCCACAAAGGCCAAGTACTACCACAATGATGTTAACAACCAAGGTAGCACAGTAAAACAATGTCACAACAGGATCCGAACCATGTGTGGCACATAACATAGAATGATGCACCACAAACGGATGTCTACTGTCACAGCTCCCGTGTACAGGCGCAGGAGTGGCACGAAACAACCACCCCCACCATGGTCTGGGTGCCTGCAAGGTCTAACTCACACAGGCCTCTGACACCCTGGTGGGGAAGGAGGGTCAGAGATATGCAGTCGGGACAGGCATTGGCATACTGGATAACCGGAATGAGGGGCAGGAGAGGGGAGTAGGATTGACACAGGAAAGTAGGGAATGCACCAAAATGTAGTACACACATTAACACATACACAATTAGATCAGACTTGTTCACATGCACATAGCACCAAATTACTCAAATGTAAGTCAAAGAGAAACTTATCTCTGGGGTGAGTGCTGGCCTCCTGCCTGCGCCCTCTCAGGTCCTGTAACAGGAGCATTTCAATGCTGCAAAGAGAGCCACAGTTAATAATCTGTGCGTGCCCAAAACACATAAACACACCAAATATGCCCCAAAGTAACAAAATACACTACAAACAGACAAACTTGTGTGGATGCTTCATACCCATACGTAACATCCCCCTGTGATGGCTCATACACAGTCAATGCAGTAAGTCAGGCACCAGTGGGTGCGTGGCAAATGGAACACCAATGTGTCACGATTCACACAACATGCAATGTTCCCTGTGTAAGCAGACAGACGCATATAGCAAGGTCTGACTTCAGAACAAGTCCTGTACCACTATGACCAAAATAAAGTAGCCAGTGCATGTATCAATTTCTACTTGGAAATGAAATGCACTGCACCTGAGTCTGTCCCTTGATGTCTGTCCCTGTGAGCTGCTTCATTCCATGTCTCGGAATGCTACATGGCTAATACAGGTGCCTCAATGGACCATGGTGGACCGGAGGGTATGTGCCACTGCCCCTGCAGGTGCCCCAGACAACTTTCACATCAACTAGCCATCAGTCCACTAACACATCTGAGCTGTATTGTGCGCTTCTACACCAATATTTGTCCAGGTTCACCGTCAGTGCTGCTACTAAGCATGCATGTTCAACTGGCCAGGTGGAAGGTTTGCTGTGTTGTGACCCCCCTGTGCTGCTCACCTTGCCTGGAGTCCCTTGAAACACATTGATTTTTTTTTTTTTTTTTTTTTTTTTTTTTTATTTTATTGGTTTAAATTCAAACCTTTAAAATGTTTTGCAACACGTAAGAAAATTTTAAAAGTTACGTTGGGTATTCAAGTCTCTCCCAAATGACCTCTTCTTTATAGTCTCGTTTTCAAGCGTTACTCCGCTTTTCTTTAATGCCTGGTGTACAGTGGGAATGGTGCCGACCTTTAATTACTCATTATTGTCTTTTAGTCTCTCTTCTATAACTGCCAGGAAGGAGGTCAAAGGTATAATTAATTTCATGTCTTGCCCGTTCCACATGGTCTGCCACCACTCGTCCGCGCATGCTGATAAATTATTATCATTCCATCGTCCCAGGTGAATTGATCTTACGTCTTTCAAGACAGCGCAGAACAAGACTAGATGTTTGAGAGATTCTAGCTCGTTTTTGCACAACCGACAGGTTGGGATCATATGTGTATTACACGCCCAATGACCAATTCTGTCTTTAGTTTTCATTGCGTTTAATCTGAAGAGCATAAATGATCTTCTTGCTTTTGGATTAGGAAATCGAGTTAGATATTTTTGGAGGATGTCGTATCCTCTTGCTTCAGCGGGGCAATCTTTCATCGCTTTGACGTTGTTACGTTCGCTGCATGTATTTACCCAATCCCCGCGCCATACTTTCTTTTTGGCTGCTATGGGGTTTGTGAGTAAGGTTTCCAGGGTGATGTTATACATTGTTAACAACTCTTCGCAACGTCTTACCCATTGTGACAAAATACCTGGCCCTTCAAGCGAGGCATGATGGAAAATTTGAAATTGGAGGATTCCTTCTTCTACTCTCGTTTTCCGAAACAATGAGAGTTGGTTCCAACATATCTTGGCGTGCAATGATGTTAAAGCTAATTCATAACGTAAGCAAACTGTAGCAATTCCAGGCGGAAGACTTAGTGCTTTGGTCCAGAACATGTGTTCTAACATGGCCCAGTGAGTTGACGGACAGCCAAATGCGTTTTCGGCTCCATATGCCAGAATTGGAGACACTTTCTGTATATAGAAATTCCGAAGTGGTTGCAGTGAGAAGCGTCCATATTTTTTATGTATCACAAGGCCTTGGCAGGCCAACTGGCCACACTTTCGCTTGGAGTCTGTTACCCATGGTTCATCACAGATGCTGGAATTCAAGATCATGCCCAGGTATTTCACGCTTTTGGACAGTTGCAGTGTCTCGTGATTTAGATGCCATGTCTGTCTTGAGCCCTTTTGTTGCCAGCTTGTTTTTAAATTCTCAAAGATCAATATTTCAGTTTTTGTAGTATTGATCTTTAGCTTGTTCTGACATACATAGTTGTGGACTGCTTCCAATTTTCGTTGGAGCCCTATTGGGGTTAGATCTAATATTACCAAATCATCGGCATATAGTAACCACTCTATCTTCGAAGAATTTAGTTTTGGTGAGAATGATCTCACAGATTGAATTGTAGTTCCGATATCAGAGATAAAGAGACTGAAGATAGCTGCTGCTAAGGGACATCCCTGCTTAACCCCTTGTGCAGTTCTTTTATGGCAGCGAGTAAGCCTGGAGGACAGGCCCACATTTCTAGCTTTTGCCACAAGATTTCTCTGTCGACCATATCAAAGGCCGTGGAGAAGTCAACAAAAGCCAAATAAACTTTCGTGTTTGTTCTAAGGGCCTCCATTTTCAACAGGTTTAGTACAAGCAGGTTCAGTGAGCAACCAACTGATTTTACAAACCCTGCCTGTCGTGAGTCCACTCTGTTTGTTGTTTTTGCCCAAGCAGTCAGTTTCTTGTGTAACAATGAAGAGAAAATCTTGCCCAAAACGTCGAGTAAGGCCACTGGTCTATAGTTCTTTGGTAATAATCTATTGCCTTTCTTAAATATTGGTACGATTATTCCAGTCCTCCACGAGGCTGGTACTTGCTTTTGAGTATTAATTCTCGCAAATAATTCGCAGCAAAAATCAGCCCACAAGTCCGGAAATTGTTTAATCATACTGTTCGACAGCCCGTCAGGGCCAGGTGCCCGGGAATGTTTTGCTCTCACGATTGTCTCGTAGATATCTTCTTTTGAGAACTGTAGGTTCCATGTTGTTGCATCAGAGGGAACATTATTTGGCTCAAGCTCTTTGTAATACAAGGCTGTGAAGTGATTCACCCATTCTTTTTCTGACACTGGGCGAATTGTGGCGCTTCCAAGCTGTTGATTGTGCGCCAGAATTCCCCACTGTCTTTTTTCGTTAGTGTCATCATCATCGCTTCTGCGTCATTTTGATGTATAATCGCTCGATGACTTTTAATCCAGTTCTTATAGGCTTGTCTCACTACTTTGTTTTTCTTCGATATTTCATCAGTTGGACCTTGGTTGTTTTTGCGAATTTCAGCTCTCATCCTTCTCTTGCGTTGTTTTATCATGATGTCAAAGGTGTGTTTATTTTGGAAGGACCAATTTTTCATTCCAATGTTTTTTGTTTTGAATTGTGACAACATTGGGACGTAGTCGATCTCCTTCCCTAATGACTTGTATTGGGTACATATCATAGATACTTCCTCTTTCTTCAACCTTAAGCGCCGACGGTTTGGTTCCACCAAAATTTTTGTGCACCATGTTTCCCTCTCTATGCCGCCAGAGTCTTGGAATTTTAGTTCCAACATATCATGGTCACTATTGTCCATTGTTTGAATTTTCAATGATTTGATTTTCTCGTGTATGGTATTCGACACAAATATATAATCAATGGTGGAACTTTGACCCTCTCGCTTCCACGTTGGCTTCGGCGGAATGTCCCCTTGTGTGCAGCCATTTAACATAGAGAGACCCCTCACTTCTAATTCGTCGTTCCATGATTTGGCCAGCTGACGTTTAAGGGAGCTCTGTGGGTTGAAGAAGTCGATGTTCAAGTCTCCACAAACAATAACATCACTTCCAGAGTTAGATTCTAGCAAATTGTCAAGGATTGTGGTGACCTGATCTATAAATAGCTGGGTCCCAGTTCGTTTATGGTTCCAATATAGGTTAATGATATGGATCACGTCACAAGCCTTTATAGGAGCAACAGATTTTTCTATCTCACAGACCTGTATATATGAGGTGTAATTAGTTGCTTTTAACAACCGGTATCCCGAGGACCGGTTAATCATTGTCAATAGTCCCGCTAATGGACGGCCTTTTTCAGCTTTAATGGCTGGATTTAAGGCACATTCAAAGTCTGTGATGGTCGGTAATTCACACATCCAAGTTTCCTGCAGGCAGATCAGGTGTAAGTCGTTGATCCATTTGTTGTTTCGGAGATGTGTGAAACCTCGTGTGTTCCATGAAGCAAAACTACATTCCTTAATCATGTTAAGCATTGGGCGTTAACTGTTGGATTTCGTGTTTAAAGCAGATGCCATCCAATTCCAATCTTCTCCTTGACTGACCTCTGTTTGTGCGTTTAGTAATGGCAAATTTAATTTTGCGGATGATTTCTCGTTATCTATAGTGATTTTAATTTTTTCCATGGGCTCAGTTCTCATGTTTAGATTCTGCTTTCCCATCACCAGTCTATGCAGGGCTACCCCTGTGAGGTTCGTCTTTCGTACCCATTCTCCCTTGTCGCAGTGTGGTTGCCGTCTTGGGGCCGTTTGGTCACTGTTTCTCAGAGTCTCTGCTGTCATAGATAAGTTTTTGCCACAGCGCAGAGACTCCCCTTCTTGGTGTTCTTTCTCATCTTCTTTATCACAACATTCGGGATCCAACACTCTATAGGTGTCAAATCCCAATGACAACAGTTCTTCATCTGCGTCAAGAATTACATTTGCAATTAGATTAGAGTTTAGATGGATTATGACCCTGTCAGTACACAATTCGTCTGGGAATTCAATGATTTTTATATCTTTTGATTCAAGCGCACGGAGTCGCGGGACATGATGTAACAGCCTTAGTACGTTCATTCGATTCAGTATGAGATTGTCATCAGTACCCTCAAGCCGTTCTAGCATTAGTTTAACCGTATATGATGGTTTCACAGGACGTACTAGTGGACGTTGAGTCCTGCGTTTCTGACTTTCCTTCGATGATTCTGCACGGTTGCATTTAAGAGTCAAAAGTTTCGGTACTTTAGTTTTTGGCTGTGGACTTGCCTCCAACGCAATATTTTCCTCTGGATTTATCTCGTTTGGAATGCAATTTTGTGAGCCAACAGCAAATGGGGAGTTTGCCAACTTTTTAGTCAGTTGTCTTTCTCTTTTTTCTTGAAGTGTGATGAATTCAGGGCTCTTAGGTTCTCTCATCGCATCCAACGGCTTAACCTCACAGGAAATTATCTCGCACGTTCTCTCTTTGACTTCCTGTCTTTTGTTATCTGCTAAGGCTTGCTGCTTTTGGGCCTCGTCCGAGGTCTGGTTACATTGGCTGAGTTTTTGTTCCATTGGGGTTTCGTTGATGCTGTGAATATCTCTTTGTTCGACGCTGGCTTTCACTGCTTCGTCGTCTTCCACAGCCGTGTCTTCGTAGACTGACAGTTCCATTAGATCATCCTGTGTTGCCAGGTCTTCTGCGTTTTGCACACTCTCTTTAGGTTTTTTAGTTATCTTCTCTTGTTCAGGCTCGATAATTTCCGTCTCTTTGATTGTTTCAGCTAGTTTTAAGCTTGAAGAAATAGCTTTATCAACCAAATTAAACATATTCAAATTTCGCAGGAATTTTCGAGCCCCTTTTTGATTTGATTTTTTTCGGGCAGGCATATTTTTCAGTTTTTTTGTTTGCACAGAATTTGACTTTATGTGCGTCATTTTTATGGTTTGGATTTCTGCCTCCGAATTACCAAAAATCGGGAATAATCCTGCTGATTTCGGTATTATAAGTGGTATAGTTTGTTGAGCATCAGCCAAGTCAACAGTCTTCTGTCTAGCAGAAGAGCTCGATGGAGATTGTAAATCCGCCAAGGCTGGGTTTAATGCGTTTTGGGTCTGTAAGAAGGCCGAGTTAAACGAGATTTCAAGCAGATTAATTTGATTGTCACTTTTCTCATTTAAGTTGTTAACCATCGTCGAGTTTCTCACCTCTGGCACTGTTCCTATAGGCACTGAACTGGTTCCTTCGGTAACCAGATCAATCACTTCTGTTTGAGGAGTTTCCGGTGGCGTGTTAACTTTGGCAATAAGGTTGTTAGCTTGAGTCGTCTGTGTTTGAGAGTCGGACATCCTTGTCCCTTTTGCGGATTTTCCTGTGATTATAAGGTTTGAGCTCACTACTTTATTGCCTAAGTCTTTCTGCTGTCCATCAGGATTCCTCACTTCACATTTGTGCATTCCATATGATTTGTGAAACAGGGATAACGCTTCTTTGGCTACTTCTGCAAATAGTTTTTTATCAATCGGTCATTCTGTTTATCCTCCCTCAGTGCTTGCATACCCAAAACTATTTGTTTGTTCACTTCATTTTGTTTATGACCGTCCATCCCTTGGTTTGTCTCTAGGTGTACCAGTTTTGAGTTCATCAATGCTAATAGTGTTGTGACGTCCTTCAAATTATCATTCAGTGTTTCATATAATTTAATAAATGGAGTGAGAGAAATTGCCATTGCAGAGGTTAATGCTGTTAGTAAATCGTTCGTGGGCACATGGACACACGGGGCAGTGTGTTTACTTTGCATTAACTGTTGTGTCTCATGTGTGTTTTGTCTGGCCCTTGCACCCCCTCTCCTTATTTTAGGGAATGGACGTTCACCAATTGAAGAGTCTGTTGAGTCAGACTCTCTTGTTGAATCATCACTGCGGGAGGTCAAACTTCTGCTTATCGACATCTTTTTGCGTTGAGGTGAACCAAAGTGATGATAAGTAGGTATCCTTTTTTGGGAATCAGCCACAAGTTCCCCCTGTGAGTGAACTGAACTGCCAGGGGATACATTCACTCTTGCTTTATGTCTTTTATAATTTGCAGAACCCCAAATATCTTGGTTGGTGTCTGTAACTTGTGCACAGGGTCTTTTCTGAGCATTTTTCTGATTCAAAGCAGTTGTTGGCATAGAAACTACCGATTGATCAAAGGCTCTAGATTTATTCAGGGATATCAAGTTTTGTAACACAGCTGAAACCACTTCAAGTGAGTTTCTTTTATCAGTGGTCACGGAAGAGGATGACATTTCCGTCTCATGCTGTGTGAATCGCATCTGTCCTGTTTTATTTGGTTGAGAACGAGTTTTTAACGTATCTGGGCTAGGCGCCTTGTGGCTCTCGCTTACAACACAATTGGTATCAGATATAATGTCATGCAACTTATCATGTAAATTGTGTTTTGTGGCGGATTCCGCCAGAGTCGGTGAAACACAAAGTACACTCACCTCTGGGACTGCATCACTCTCCAGCGTCCGAATAGGAAAGGCACTGTAAGGCTCGACGCGAGGGGACACACCGGCGCCCCTGCCCACATCCAGAGCGGCCACCTGAAGCCGTGTGACCCCATCTCCACTCGCCGCGCTGTCTTGCGCGGCCTCCGGGCATTCCCCCCGCTCGCGCACGTCATCACCCGTTGCCGCGTCCAACACATCCCGTGCAGGCGCGACGTCCTCCACCGTCGCGTCGTCTTTCGCTGTGGCCGTGTCAGCGTCCTCCACCACAGCTACAAGTCCGCTGGGTCCGCACGCGGCGCCAACACCCGGCAGGCCACCATCCCCACCACACGCCAAGGCAGTCCCCCCAACGCACCCCGCAACGGGTGCGCCGGGAATGATCGCCCCGGTCGCCTCCATCCGCTGTGTCGGACATGGTGTCGCGGCGACCTGAGAGGTAGATTTCAATTGTGTATGATTGGGAACAAGGAAGCGTTTCTTTACCGCTTCACACTCCTCTTCCTTTTCTAGGGGATCAAACACATCTTCCAAAAGTTCTATCATAGAGCGATCTATGAGCTGTGTTTTGTCACTTGTTGAACCACATGAAAAATATTCGCTTTGTTGTTTAGTCTTTGCATGCGTAACGTCAACATTCGCCGCCCTTTTCACTTGGGCTCTTGTCCTCGAGATTGAATGTTGACCAGAGGACCTTGGGATGAGTGGGTCCATTTTTCTGCAAGGGGGCAGGGGGGTGATCTAATATGGCGCCTCACGCCGCTCGCCAAACAGCAAACAGCAGTGTCCTCAGCCCTTTGCACTCAGGGCTTAGCGCCGCAAGGGTGGAAGAGGCGGCCTCAAGTACCCAATCGCCTGGGTCAGGTGACACCAGCAGGCAGACAGTTAAAGGTACGGCACACGCACCTCTCCTTCTTCCTTTCCTTCTCCTTCTCCTTCCTTCCTTCCTTCTGCTTCAGGCAATGTAAACGCTCGCCACAGCAAACAGCAGTGTCCTCAGCCCTTTGCACTCAGGGCTTGATTTTCGGATGTATGATCGCAATCCCTGCGCATGCCTAAAGCACCAAACGTGTCCTGATTCCAGATGTCCAATGGCCCATGTCTGCTGGCAAAGGTGGTCTTGAGGCTCATCCCCCTGCAGAAAGTGCATGAAACACATGATTAATGCTTAATATTCATCTGTGTGTGTCTCTTCAGGCATTACATGACTGGACCATGTCGCAGACGTACATCAGAAATCACACCATCAGTCCGTCTTTCACAGCAACAGTGTGGAACACACTATCTACGGCATGATTTGCTACAAGCACATGTTCATTAAAGATAAGAAACATACTACACAATGCATAGCAATGAATGTACACATGAATCATTAAACACCCCATCTAGCAAAAGAAGAATAGTGGACAATTACACCCCAATCATCCCCACTAGGGGTGTTAACACAAGTTCCACAGCAGCAGACATGCCACAGATATGACAGTCCATTGCCCTTGTGTAATAGGCTGTTACACCGAACCATCCTTGCGAGCCTATGGATAAGGGAAGCAGGAGTGGCATATGTGAGTCAAGGACCCCAAGCAGCAAACACATACACAAGACAAGATTGAAGGGCCCAGCTGGAACAGACAGTGGATGCTTTCAAAAGCCACAAAGCACAACACCGTCACATGAAAGCACAATAGACTAGCAATTTTAAACTATATTAACTAATTACACTAACTATGAAAAACCTACTTTACCTATTTAAACTAACTATCAAACAGAAACTTAACTAACTAAACTAAAAGAAAAATCAAAAATGGCCACATACGACTTAGGGGGGCACCCAGGAGGGGGGAGGTACAGGGTGCTGCTCAACACCCACATGCGATGATGCTGAGGAAAAAATAAACCTCCTGGGCAATTGGGGTGAAAGGGGTGGGATGCAAGATGTTAACAGCCCCCCTGCACCTGCAAGGCTGTATGTGACCCCGGTGATGTAGTGAGGGGTCACGCTACGCTCAGGCACCCCAAAACTGCAGTAACACCGTGCACGCAATCCTGCAGCCTACGTGCGTGGAATCAACCTCCCACAGTACGCGGTGGCACCCAGTAACACAAAAAACGCGTACGCATGAGACACGCAGGCTACTATGACCTTGAAAATGGGTGTGATACACAGGGGCTCCCACAGTGGGAAAAATAGCGTGCGCGACTCACTGTCTGACTAGCGTGATAATGAAAAACACGCGTAGCCAATACTCTCACCAGAAGAAGAGATACGTCCTCGATCACTGTGAAGATGTGATGGCACGCGAAACACCAGGAAGCAGCTACACACGTTGGTCTCCACGAAAGGCACATACAGCGAACTGCTGGCCCCGCTCACCTTTAACCCATGCTGAGGGAAACGCCTGCGCGCGTCACGTCACTTACGCGTGTAGGCCCTTTCCTCAGATTACATGCATCACACGCGGACGTGCAGTTTTTTCATGCGGGCTGAACCACTATGCCCACGTCACGAAGGAAATGCCCGCACGCGTAACGTCAGAGAAGCGCTTACGCGCTAAGGGCCTTTGGGCCAATGAAAACTCGTACGTGTGCTGACGCGTTTACGCGCTAAGAGCCTTTCCTCCAATTACAAGCTGACGTGCAATTTTTTCACGTGCCAAATCACTCCGTATCAAGCTGGCCATGCGAAAACACACGGAAGATCACGCTCCTGCCCAGAAGGCCGAATTCCTGCCCCCCAGAGCCCCGAGCACGCTCCCACCTGCAATCTGCTGCTGCCTGACTGCCTGCTGCCCACGTGCCCTGCTATTTGGTGCCTGCACGTCAGCCAGGGTGCTGTTGCTGTGTCCACCCCTGCTGGAACAGAAGACTCCCGACTGGGATACCATCGCTCCACAGCCCAGCCCCAGGAGCCAGTTGCCCACCCACGCCTGCCTCGGGGGTCGCCATGTCGGGGCAAACACCATCTGAGACCACTGGCGACCCCCAGCCAGAGAGGCAGAGGGCCACCAGCTTCAGTGTGAAGGAGGTTGGTGTCCTGGTGGAGCATGTCCTGGGGCATTATGATGTCCTCTTCGGAAAATCACGCGCCAACAAAGAAGGACGGGAGAGGATCTGGGACGACGTAGTGGTTGCCATCAATGTGGAGGGGGTGGCAACCCGTGACATCAAGCACGTCAAGAAGCGCTGGGAGGACTTCAGGTCCAGGACCCTCCACAAGGCCCGGCGCCTCGCGGATGGGGGCCGGGTCAGCATCAGTGACATCCAGATGAGGGTCCTGGAACACGTATGCCCAGCGCTCCAAGCTCAGATCCTTCGGTGGAAGACCCGTCTGGAGTTGAGCGGTAAGTGGCCAAGCATTGGTGTGTGAGACAGGGCATGGTGCAGTGTGCTGGTAGTCTGATACTTGCCTGTATGTGTGACATGGGCCATGTAAGGATGTGTGTGTGCAGGGACATCATGGTCATGCATGTGAGACCAGTAATGTGCGAACCACATGGTTGGTGCATGAGTTCCAATGCTACATGGGGAGCTGTATGGCAAATTCACACATGAAAGCATGCCAGTGTCTGTTCTTGCACATGGTGGGGGTGTGAGGGATGGGTGCTGCTGTCATGTACATGTATGGTGCACATGTGGGTGTGTCTGAGAAGTGTATCTGTGACTTCGATACGCCATGGATTCATGACACATGTCCGTGATGATGTGTAGATTCACTCATGCAGTGCGGTCACCGTTGTATGCACTGTGTCTATCCACTGTGTCAGTGGTGTACAAGGCATGATGCATGACCCTCCGGTGATGTGTGTGCATGGGATCAGTGTGAGCCATGATGCATGTGAGTTTGAAGGCAACATTTTGATTAATAGAGGCCCTTGTACATTGATGCTGATGTTGATTGCAGGCACCATGCCGGTTTATGCATGTGTGTTGTGTGCATTCACCCATGTGTTGTGGAGGGACAGGATGGAAGTGACGTTAAACACTGCCACTTATGTGTTATTGCTTCCTGTCTAGGGGAATATTGTACTGTACCCTGATGCTTGTGTTCTATGTCTCCCTCTACGCAGCGTCAAGTGAAGAAGAGGGCGGAAACGGCGCTGTGAAGCCAAGCGGTGGGGATGCCTCCACTGGGCAGCGACGCAAGGCCCAGCCACCCTCCCAGGACTTGCCATCATCCGGGAGCGAGGGGGTTGGTGCCGCATCTGCCACTACGGCTGTGGCGGAAGGGCCGGATGAGCCCCCACAGGGGCTTGCAATTGCGGAAGACGGTACGGAGACATCCAGGTTGGTGGTCTCCACAGAGGAGGAGGAGCCGGCTACTGAGCCGCACATGGGGCCTGGTGGGGGTAGTACCACTGGTGCAAGTGGTGCAGTCCAGGGCCAGGGTCAGGAGGCAGCACAGGTCACCACGGAGGGGCCTGTGCATGTCCCTGTCCCTGTCCTTGACCCTGTGACTGCACCACCATGCACCAGCAGGGATGCCCCGGCCCAGGCCCGTCCGCAGGTAGGGAAGAGTGCCATGTCATCTGCCCCTCCCCTACCTGCGGACGAGGGGTCCCATGAACGTATGGGCTCCGTCCTGATTGGTGTTGCGTTGCGCACGCGTGACATTCGTGATGACGTGCGTTCTTCCTGGGCAGAGAACGCACGCCATCACGAAGAGCAGCGTCGCGACGTGGCACTGTTGGGAGGGGTCCTGGTTGGTGGGTTCCTACATGTGACACGCACTCTGGTGGACCGCTCCTCCTCCGTGGAGACTATGTGCCAGTCGTTCTCCCTGCCGTCTTCCGGCCCAGATTCCACCAGCGCCCCCTGTGGACCTGGCCTGACCAACACAGCCAGCTTGGTGGAGATCCCATCCCTGCCACAGTCGGGAGTCGGCGGTCCAGCAGGGGCGGACACCACAAATGGAGACCAGCTGATGGAGGATGTGCAGGCATCATCGGAAAGGGCACATGGACAGCAGCAGCACCAGCAGGAGCAGGCTCTAGGTGTGAGCAATGATGGCTCGGGGCCATCGATATTAGGGGGGCGTGGCATCGGCCAGAGGGCAGGAGGACCCTGGAATGGATGTGTCTTCCGTGTGGCTGCGGTTGGGCCAGCGTATAGGTGCGGAGCGGCGGCGGGCAGAAGAGGCGCGGCTCACAATGATCAGGGCGGAGTTCTCCATGCGTTGGGCATTGAGGCGGGCAGAGTGCCTCGAAGCAACTCGCAGGGAGTTGGAACAGGCCATGAGGGCCTCCCTGCGAAACCTCGGAGCCAGGACAGAGGCCCGCCTCCAGCAAATAGACATGGAGTTCGATGATGCCCTGGCCGAAAACATCAATGAGTGAGCCGCAGGTCTTGCCCGTCGCCATTGTAAATAGTTTATAGTGTTAGGTTTACTTTTTTTTTATTTTGGGGCTTTTGGACTATGCCCCACACTTTTGTAAATAGTTTTTTTGTTAGGTAGGTTATTAGATAGGTTTCATTGTTTCGTTGGGCTCATGGCCCTTTGAAAATTGTATTGTACATAGTTGGACGTTGGATTTATTTGGACATTTTAATTTCATTTCAGCATGGATCAATGGATTTACCTTTTTGCGTTTCATTTGGATTTGGTTTGGTGGACAGAGAGTTTTGGCCATTTTTCTTTTGGATTACTTGGATTTTTTTGAGGAATTTTATTTTTTTATTTGGACATACATTTCATTTCATGTTTGCCATCATTTTATGCTTTAAGTACTTTCAATTGGTTTTCATGTTAGTACATTTTGATCTTTTACTTCAATGTGTGTGATTCACTCATTGGGTTCCTGCATGTTGACATGTGGGTTTACTCAATCAATGGCAACCTGTGTGTGTGTGTGTGTGTGACGGACATGTGTTGATGTACATAGTTGACTTTTGGTTTGTGTCATGAGATGGGCATGTCGGTGCTGGATGGGTGAGTGGGTGGGGGGACATGAGTGGGACATGAGTGGGGGACTGCTGGCAGGTGCCCCTCTCTGCAGGGGGGTGTGGGTGCAGGGGGACATGTGTGGGACATGGGTGGGGGCCTGCTGGCAGGTGCCCCTCACTGCTGGGGGGTGGGGGTTTAGGGGGACATGAGTGGGGGCCTGCTGGCAGGTGCCCCTCACTGATGGGGTGGGGGTGCAGGGGGACATGTGTGGGACATGAGTGGGGGCCTGCTGGCAGGTGCCCCTCACTGCTGGGGGGTGAGGGTGCAGGGGGATATGAGTGGGGGCCTGCTGGCAGGTGCCCCTCACTGCTGAGGGGTGGGGGTGCAGGGGAACATGAGTGCGGGCCTGCTGGCAGGTGCCCCTCACTGCTGGGGGCGGGGGTTCAGGGGGACAAGTCTGGGACATGAGTGGGGGCCTGCTGGCAGGTGCCCCTCACTGCTGGGGGGTGGGGCTGCAGGGGGACATGAGTAGGGGCCTGCTGGCAGGTGCCCCTCACTGCTGGGGGGTGGGGGCACAGGGGGACATGAGTTGGTGATCATATTGAAGGTGACATGTGGCTTGGCTGGGGGGCATGCCCATGGTGGATGGGCTGCCTGCGGGACATGACCAGGGGTGCAGGGTAGTCCCCTGTGGTGTGAGCTGCCTGAAGGGGCCGTGGAGGGGGTAGAGGGGACACCTAGGAGGACCCACACTGCCAATTCACGTGTAGGACTCCCCCCGCACCACACTGGATACAGTGCCCCGCTCTGACAGCAAAATCACATGTGCAACTTCCCGCAAACCCCAGTAATACACGTACCCCACTCGCACAGGGCCAATCGCGTGTGTAACTTCCCGCGAACCCCAGTAATACACATACTCCACTCGCACAGGCCCTTTCGCGTGAGTAACTTCCCGCGAACCCCAGTAATACACATACTCCACTCGCACAGGCCCTTTCACGTGTGAAACTTCCCGTGAACCCCAGTAATACACGTACCCCACTCGCACAGGCCCTTTCGTGTGTGAAACTTCCCACGAACCCCAGTAATACACATACCCCACTCGCACAGGCCCTTTCGCGTGTGAAACTTCCCGCGAACCCCAGTAATACATGTACCCCACTCGCACAGGCCCTTTCGCGTGTGAAACTTCTCGCGAACCCCAGTAATACACGTACCCCACTCGCACAGGCCCTTTCGCGTGTGAAACTTCCCGGGACCCCCAGTAATACACGTACCGCACTCACACAGGCCCACTCGCGTGTGAAACTTCCCGCGAACCCCAGTAATACACGTACCCCACTCGCACAGGGCCAATCGCGTGTGAAACTTCCCGCGAGCCCCAGTAATACACGAACCCCACTCGCACAGGGCCAATCGCGTGTGTAACTTCCAGCGAACCCCAGTAATACACATACTCCACTCGCACAGGCCCTTTCGCGTGAGTAACTTCCCGCGAACCCCAGTAATACACATACTCCACTCGCACAAGCCCTTTCACGTGTGAAACTTCCCGTGAACCCCAGTAATACACGTACCCCACTCGCACAGGCCCTTTCATGTGTGAAACTTCCCGCGAACCCCAGTAATACACGTACCCCACTCGCACAGGCCCTTTCGCGTGTGAAACTTTCTGTGCTGATACAACCACTGTATCCTTTTCAATACATGCACTCAAATGCGCACTACTTAATACTCGCTCTCTAGTTAAACATGCTACTGAAGTAGCTGATCTCATCTCTCAAACCAAAGTGGATCTTTTGGCCATTACGGAGGCATGGCTCCATGAGGCTGCTCAGCACGCCCTTCAACTGGCGACTCCGCCTGGTTACTCGTACTTACATCTTGATCGTTTGAATAAGAGGGGAGGTGGTGTAGCACTGTCTATATATCAGATACCCTGTTACTGGATCATGGTGAGCCTCTACTTCTGAAACTTAATGTAGACCCTGTGACAACTTTGAGTCTTTTATTACTGTTTAGACCACCCATGATTACACCCAGGTTTGAGGAGCAATCATTTGCTTTTTTGGGCAATGCCTTCAAACAACAATCCGCTATCCTGATTCTGGGTGACTTCAATGTATGGGCTAATGACCCTTCAGATCTAGAAGCTACTTCTCTACTGCAGATCTTTCATACTTTGGAATGTGCCCAGTATGTTAAACTGCCCACCCACATTGGGGGGAATACCTTGGATTGGGTTTTGTCAAAAACCCAAAGAATATCCCATGTTTCGGTTGTTAAATGCATCTGGTCCGACCATTATCTACTATCTTTTGAGATATATAACAATGGCACTTTTAATGATAGACATTGGTCTATTTTGCCTAATCTATCCAGGAACCTCCGGAAGCCTTTCATGCATTGGTTATTCCTTTATTACCCTCGCTTGAAAAAAACACTACTCTGGAAGACTTTACCTTTCATTTTAGACAGGCAACAAACCAGGCCTTTGATACACTTGCCCCTCTAAAACTAACACTTCATAAAAAGCAGAATGCTTCTAATGTACCTTTTACTTCTGAGGTTATCAGGGCCAGAACTTTTAAGCGTAAATTGGAATGCACATGGCGTAAACACCCTTCTGACCCTAATCTTGCTGCATGTAAGCAGGCAGCTAAAATCTTTAACACGTCAATATTCAAAGCCAAGAAACCAATTTGAATAGAAGAATCTTGGCAGCTAAATCAAGACCCAAGGAGTTGTTTTCTATCCTACAGGAGCTAAAAGGCAGTACGATGCCCACTGATAATGATTGGTGTTAACATATTCACGATGGTTTTGCGGAGAAGACACTACAGCATCAGAATAACATACAGGATCAAATAAAACTACTTGTTAATGTTGCAGATCCTACTTCCAACCTAGTTAGTGGTCATGCGTTTTTAATTTTTAAAGCGGTATCTGAAGAGGAAGTCCTGGAATTAGTACATAAACGCAAACCTACTTCTTGCAAAGGGAATATTTTCCCAGCTACACTCTTTAAAGATGTCATCTCAATCCTGGCACCATGGATCACCAGGTTTCGTAAATCGGTCCGTTCAGGACGCTCTTGTTCCAGAAAACATCAAGGAGGCCTGAGTTACTCCTCTATTAAAGAAAGAAAATCTAGATCCCACAGAGGTTGGTAATTACCTGCCCATTACTAACCTTCCATTTATCCTGAAAATTCTTGATAAAAGAGCATACACGCAATATCAAACGTTCATTGAATGACAGGATATTCTTGCAGTACAGCAATCTGGCTTTCGCCCCAATTATAGGACAGAGACGCCCTTGCTGGATTTGAAATCAAATATCACCGGTATCATTGAAAATGGAAATGTGGCACTGCTTCTGCTCCTGGATCTCTCTGCTGCTTTTGATTTGGTGGACCATTGTCTTCTGGCAGATAGGTTATCCACAATTGGCAGATGTACACCCTCAGCCACTCTATGGTTCAAATCTTTTCTTGGTCCAAGAAGTATGAATGTAGTTAAAGGCATTGCTCATTCAAGCAGGACCTCTCTCACCTGTGGAGTCCCTCAGGAATCCTGATTGTCGGCTCAACTTTTCAATATCTACTCGAGATACCTATGTGATCTCTTTGGGGGTACACTTTGGGAATTATGCAGATGATACCCAGATCGTATTGAAGCTATCTGGCATATATGATGACGACTCTGAGCAGTTTATCAACATCTTTCTGGCGATACAAAATTGATGGTGCTGAACTCCCTAGCCCTGAACCATTCTAAAATGGAGTTACTTATTTTAGTGACAACTACAACTTTAACTGAAACTTGATTCCAAATACAAGAATTTTACTATAGCAGAACATACCATCACAGTCTTCAAATCGGTTAAGACCCTGGGAGTATTTTTTGACCCCCAGTAAGCTTTTAACCGGCAGGTTACCCACCTTAAGACCTTATGTTATTACTATATCCAGCTATTATTGCAAATGCGTCCATATCAGGCTGAAAAGAACTGAGCATTGATTGCGGTTGCTATTATAAACTCCAAACTGGATTATTGTAATAGCTCACTGATAGGGATCTTGTAGACCAACATCAAAAAACTTCAGCTTACTCAGAACAGTGCTGTACGCGCCGGCTGTGGCTTGAAGCGTCAAGCACGTGTCAACGAAGCTCGGAACAGTTTACACTGGCTCTCAGTCTGGCAGAGGCTTCAATCAAAGGGTCTTGTCATAGTCTTCCAGTGCCTCCATAACTGGGCAAGTATGGCTGGGAAATACATGGCACTCCCACACGCGCTTGAACAACACGTATTCATGGAATAGAATAGGGGAAACTCGCGCACACCAAAAGACACGCACAGGCGAAAACACATCCACCACACGAAGGCAGGCAGAAGCGTCCCCGCGCAGTATAAAAGTGTGCGCAAACAACAAACACGTATATGCAGCTACGATGAATGTCCCATTTCTCGCAGCAGTGATCGTGGGACACTGCAGGAGGAGGAGAATAGCCAGGCCCCGCATTTTTTTGCCCACGGCCAGCCTTTTTGGGATGCCTGATGACGAGATCTATGGCAGGTATAGGTTTCCACATCAAATCATCCTAGACCTGGTCACTGAGTGGGAGGATGAGCTCACATCACCCACCTTGTGCTCCCAAGCATTGAGCCCCTTGGAAAAGGTGCTCAATGGCCTGCATTTTTTGGCCACTGGGTCATTTCAGCAGACAACTGCCATAGTTGGGGGTGTCTCACAGCTCAGGCAGTGACGCTGTCTACACCAGGTGTTGGCAATCATGACTGCGCGCCCCTCAGTCCGCAGGCACCTATACATGCCCAGAACACCCACAGAAAGGCAGGCTGTGGTCCAGGACTTTTACAGGGTGGCACACTTCCCCAAAGTGCTTGGTGCCATAGATTGCACCCATGTGGCCCTACATCCACCTAGGGCCACTGAGCACATCTACCGAAACCGCAAACACTGGCATTCCATCAACGTGCAGGTTGTATGCGATGCCAAGGGAATCATCACCTCTGTCTATGCAAACTACCCTGGGCCTACCCATGACAGTTTCATATACAGAATTTCCGCCTTGAGCCAGGCCCTGGAAGCTGGAAAGCATGGCGACACATGGCTCCTAGGTGAGTACAAATGCTTGTGCACATGCATGCATGTCACACACAGACAGATACACAAATCCAACTAATCACAACCATAATCACCTCCCCAGGGGACAGTGCCTACCCTCTGAGCAACCAAATGATGACGCCAATCCGGAACCCCACCACACCACCCCAGCCAGGTAAAATACAACGCTGCCCATATTGCAACCAGGGGCATAGTGGAGCACATATTCGGAGTGCTCAAGTCACGCTTCCGCTCCCTTGACCGCTCTGGCGGGCAGCTACTATATGCACCCCCAGTAGTATGCAGGATTATTGTGGCAGCATGTGTCCTGCACAATGTTGCAACATGGCGGGATGTACCGGTGGACATGGTGGTACCCCTATATCCTCAACCACATGCACAGGCGCTGTCCATGGGAGGGGAAAGGGCATGTGGCAATGCAGCCCGGACCCAGCTTGTGGCCACATTTTTCACCTAAATTCCCACCCCTGCGGAGTGCACACAGGCCTGCCACATACCAGTGACAATCGAAGATGACAAAGAGACAGTCAACTGTCACATCCCTACTACCCTGAGAATGTTGCCATGGAACTGCTACATTGTGTGCATCCCCAGCTACTTAAACATAACCAATCCTGTGTGACCAAAAGTAACACATGCAAGGTGTGTATCACACCAGCCTTCTGCAAAACAGGCCATTACAATCACTGGTATGTCACCCAAACCCTCCCAACCCACATCACCCTTGTCATCCACACCATGACATGGCATGCAACAGCAAAAGCCCAACCCATGACCAATTAGATACAACGTGACATGTGATAAATGGAAAGAGGCCTGAGACAATCACACCTGACATGGAATCAGATTAAATGACTGACCAACAACCTCCCACACATACAAAGTCATACACAAATGCATGCCACCAGTGTTACCATCAACAAAACACTGAATGTCTCTTGTCATGCACATTGGCCAAGCCAAATCCGCTAATCCCTAACCCGTGTGCTATGTGTGTCTCCTGCAACACACTGCTCAGCACACAGCACTGTAAGCAGCCATTGTGTCGGAGATACACCTTGAGCATCATACAAAAAGGACAACCAACAAAAATAACCTACTGACGCATGTACACGATCCCCAAATGGTAAATGATCATGCACTGGAGGGACACAGCATGCCAGAGAAGACAATCTGTGTGCACGTGTGGGCATGGTAGGGTGGTTGTATGTGTGGTGGAGCATTGTGTAAGTGTGTGTGACAGTAGGGACATGCACTCAATACATGCATGTGAAATCAAGTGAGCCACAGTGTCTTGTACACATCAAATGTCAACCCCCTAACACCTGAAACGTAAACACAACACAGGAACAGCCATTGACCAGCAGAACACATCATGCACATAGTACCCCACAATTTGAATGTCAGCGAGGGCCCAAACACTGTAGCCCAGGCGTACTGTCCCACAACAAAACATGTTCTACTTTGTATGTAAAGAGGATGCGGCCCCCTAAGAGGCCACCTTGACTGGTAAAAATACCAAATCGCAGAGAACTCCAAGGAGCCAAACCCCCAAACTAGGGAGGAAGCCTGTAGCCTCAAAAAACCCCTGCAAGAGTCTCCAGTAGATGAATAGAAGTTGCAGAAAATTGCAAAGTACAAGTCCAAGCAGAATGATAGAAGAACAACTCAGGTAGCATAGTTCAACAATGGTTCAACATGATAGGTAGCATTTTCAGTACACAATAATCAATGAGGATGCAACAACTGATGGGTAGTGTCACAGCTCTGGTCTCCAGGCACAGGAGTGGCACGAACCAACCACCCCCACCGCGGTCTTGGCGCCTGCAAGGTACAACTTACACAGGCCTCTGAGACCCCGGCGGGGAAAGAGGGTTAGAGATCCGTTCTTTTGATAGGCATCGGTATTCAGGAAAACCAGAAAGAGGCTCAGGAGAGGGGAGGGAGATGGGCAAGGGAAAGTAGGCCAAAGACAAAATACAACTATTGACAATAACATATACTCAATCAGCGAAACCATGTTTTTCATGCACATTGTACCAAATGAGTCAAATGCAAGCCAAAGAAAGACTTATCTCTGGGGTGAGTGCTGGCCTCCTGCCTGTGCACTCTCAGGTCCGGTAACAGGAGCAGTTCAATGCTACAAAGAGAGTGTGAGTTACTATTCTGTGTGTGTTTTCACCACACACACAACACCATTCATGCCTCAAACTTAGTGACTCCTCCCCAAAGAAACACTCTTGTCTGCTGTTTTGGTCGTATACTTTTGCTTGCCCCCATGATGGGTCATACACTGTCAATGCGGTAAGGCAGCCACATGTGGTCCCGCGGTAAATGGAAGACCAATGTATCAAGGATCACACATGATACAATGGTCCTTGGGTAAGCTGCTAGACGCATGTGGCGAGGTGCGACTTCAGTACAAGTCGTGTTCTGGCAGCCGCGAATTTCCATGGTAGCGCATGTGGCAATTTGCATATGCAAATGATATGCACTGCACTCGAGTCTGTGCGTTGCTGGGTGCCCCTGTGCGCTATATTAGTTTCTGGCTAAGAATGTTACAGTGCTAATAACTTAACCTCTATGGAGCAGGGGGTACTCCAGGATATGGGCAACCCCCCCCGCGTGTGCCCCTGACAACTTGTAAAGCCACTTGGCATTTGCTCCTCAACACGGCTTAGCTGTACTGTGCGCTTCTTCCCCAATAACTTCCCAAGCTCCCCAGCACTGGCACAACTTAGCATGCATGTGCGAGGGGGCTGGAGGAAGGTCAACTGGGGTGTGGCCCCTCCTACTGCTCACCTTGCTTGGAGCTCCTGGTGTGTGTCTGCTTGCGCATGCATGCGAACGTGTGCACCAGCCAAGGTGTCCAGGTTTCTGTAGTTCTTGGCCCCGTGTCTGCTGGGAAAGGTAGTCTGGAGTCTCATTTTCCTGCAGAAAGGGCATAAAAGCTTTTAATAAGGCTGGCAAGTTTCCTGTGTGTGTGTCTTCATGCTGGTTGTCACTGGGCCATGTCTGAGACATATATCCGACCTCCTCCCACCATCAGTGTGACTTTGACCGCCAAAGGGTGCAGGCTTCTGTCTACAGTATGAAGTGCATCAAGCACATATACAGGCAAGAAAAGAACATACATCACAATCAACATCAATAAATGAACATATTAATGATGTACTCACCAAAATTGATTGCAGACATGCTGTGGAGAAAACATACATTTTCCCCACTAGGGGTGTTAACACAAGTAGTACAGCAGCAGACAGCCCACAGATATGACGAAAGTCCAATGCCCTTGTGTAAATGAGTGTAACACCGAATGTAACACTGAACCATCCTTGCGAGCCCATGGACAGGGGAAGCAGGAGTGGCATATGTGACCTATCAACTTAGCTAAACACCCACTAGGGAGTTCCAATACTGAGTACATGTGTCACAGAATGCACCTGTGCCTGTGGCATACATGACAGAGACGTGATGAAAATCTGACCATACATGCCAGGTCACTTTGACATTGCAGCAGTGAGTAGGCATGTAGAACTGTGTAACAGGGATAAGAAGTGGGTTGATGCAGTGCAGAACATGTGTACCTTACCCACTATCTATATGAACAAGTACATTATGATGTCAATAAATAAACATGAAGGCAGTGTAAGGTCAAGTTCAGGCATCACGTGCAATGTGCATGCAATGGGTTGCATGCCTACAGGCAACCTCCCCCCTCCCCTAAGTGAAAATGCAGGGAGACATTGCATGGCAGCGAACGTTTGACCAGAGAACTGTGTATTGGCAGAGAGTGTTGACTAGCGTCAATTTCATCATCTGAGTTTACTGACAACACAGCAGATGAGAATGGGACAGTAATCAGGACACATGATGAACCCTCAGTAGTACACCCATGTGTGCAGAAGCCACTACACCAGTTGAACAGAGTCAGGGGGCCTGAAACAGGGGGAGGCCTGTGGCCCACACAGACTGTGACACCCTAAACATGTGCGTGATGCAGGACTGAGCCAGAGGGGCCATGCAATGGATAATCAAATGCCATTCAATATAGGTCATCCAGGACACGTACTACAATGACCATCCGGGCAAGGACACATAGGGGCATGCATGGAATGCACATGGAGAATGAATGGGCACTCATGTCCCTGTGGAGCATTTGCCATCTGCACAGTCCCAGTGAGACACCCTGCATCAAGGACAGAATATGTAGGCCACTGTATGCATCTGGCAGGTTTGTAGGGAGAAGTGTGCATGTACACATAGCGTTGAACAGGCCATTGCAGTAGTCCAACATGACACCCACCAGTGCCATGGTGAAATTGGGGTGTAGTGGGGTGGAGGGGCAAGGGCACATGCCTACGTGGAGAAACCACATGCAGGCAGAACACACATGCACGTCAGTTATGTGATGACCTAGTCCCAGTACTGAGTGGAAAGACACATGCAGAAGGGCCAGTGAGTTGGAACATGGACTGGAGGGGCAGCCGGGTGACTAGCATGTGAGAAGGGTGCAGGTGTGGTGATGAGGACAGCCCCTGTCTGCTCTACATGTCCAGCATCCTGCACAGTAGGCACGCATCAGTGAAGCATTGCATGACTCGCACATTACAACCATGTACACATAGCATGTAGTGGCAGTCAAGCACAACACATCACACAAGCAAACCACACATGGTCTGGACAAACACGCGATAACACTCACTGGACGGGGCATCAAAGTCCAGCATCTCTCCCACTCCTTCATACAATTCTGCCGGTATGAACTCCGCAGCGACTGACTCGTGCGAAGTGAGGTCTTCCTTCTGAGCTGGTGACCCACCGCTAGTCAACCCAGTCATGGCATAATTGGAGACACGCTTCGCCTTAGCACAGCGTCGGAGGTCATCGCAACGCTTTTTGCACTCTTGAGCTGTGCGCACCTCATGTCCTAATGCACTCACACAGTCCGCAACATGCTTCCAGTGGGACATACGCTGGGCAGCCGTAGTGTGACAATTCGGCCCCACTAGCATATCACGGTTGTGTTCCTGCACGTAGTCCACAAGGAAGTCCAGTTCCTGCATGCAGAAAGGCTTCTTCCTCGACGTGCGGGAGGCCGAAGCCGTGTCTGGGGTCCCAGCCTCTGCTGCAGATGCAACCTTCCTCCTCTTGAGCAGTGGTCTGGACCCTGGCTGGCAAATGCCGCCCTGATCAGTATGGGCAGTGGCGCTGGTGGATTGAACAGAGGGAGTGGCAGGTGGAACAAGGACAGAAGCCCTGACTTGCGTCAGTGGCTGCTCGGTGCCCTGGAATGGACCCTGCGCAGCAACATCCGCTGTGCCAGGGTCATTGACCGGGACTGTCCTGGATGGTAGACTCACAGCCGGGGTGGTGTCAGATGCATCTGCCCGTGCACTTGCCAACACCAGGCTGCTTGGCGCAGAAGATGACAATACTGCCCCAGGGACACGTGCCTCGGTCAGGGCAGCCCTGCGTGCACTTACGGTGTGCCTCCTAACCTCCTGAAAATCATCCTGGGACTCTTCAGGTGCCAACGCAGGATGCGCTGGCCGACACTGAGCCTGGGTGGTGGTGTCCATAGCTGCACCTGCAACTAGCACTACCCTTGGGCCCGTGGCAGTCGATGAAACGGACTGCCGGGCCACATGGGCGCCAGTGCCAGATGCAAGAGCTGCTTCTCCCGGAGCCACAGGGGGTGGTGCCATGACTGCACCAACACGTGGTACTACATCGTGTCGAAGTGGCGCACCCCTGCCTCTTCCCCCTCTGCAGCCACCCTGGACTGTTACTCAACGAACGGGAGTGGACAAGACAGGAGGCCAAACCGGCGAGACGGTGCTTTGATTGAAGAGCTCGGGTTGGAGCCTCCACCCGAGCCTCCTCTCTATGAGGGAAAAAACGACCTTCCTGATGATATGACCCACTGCTGATTATTGTACCAGACAGAGGGACCGATCACCCGAAAGAGCGGGGAGATACACGCCGCCACGGACCCAGCTGCAAGAAACAACACACGATTAATCACTTGGAATAACAGTAGTACCACTAAGTGGAGATAAGACAGAATAATACCGGAACAACCCAGTCCCTGGGTCCTGAACCCCACACAGCCCTGGTTCCCCCCCCTCCCCCCTGGAGTTATAGACAAGGATTTAGAAATAACCTAAGAGGTGTAGATAACAAGGAGAACAAAATTAAGGGCACTGAAGGTCTTACCCTAAGAAGTCGAAGTTCCCTTATACTCCAGGATGCAGAACACAACGACAGTGTAAAATAATAAACGGGGAAATGTTAGTTGGGTAGCTTTTCCCGGGCGGAACGAGGGACGCACTAGATCCGGGTGGGTGCACAACTGCAAGGCGTCCCTAGGTGCACTTAAAGGGTGGAACCAGGTAGGCAGTCCTTACAACAATCCTCAAGTCGGTACACGGGCGAGCAATAAGTGAACAGAATCAGCAGGCAGGCAGTCCTTACAACAATCCTCAAGTCGGTACACGGGCGGGCAATAAGTGAACAGAATCAGCAGGCAGGCAGTCCTTAGTTTCAGAAAGAGGGTTCGATACACGGAGCGTGGTATGAAGGAACATACGACGATACAAATAAGCTTCAGGAACAAGGCGATAAGACGGAACTTAAACGCCGGCTGTAACTTTCAAACAGAAGCAGCGTCCTCCGGGTTACAGCCGCTTAAATCAATGAGGAGGTGGAGCAAAATGAGGGAGGCAATTGTGACGTCATGGACTACGGATTCCCTAGGTTTCATGGGAACCGTAGTTCGAAGACCGTCTAGCTGATGCGGTAGTCGTAAGCCTCCAGGGCATTCTCCACTTCATTAGGAATGGCGCCACAGAATACCGAACGCAACGGCGAAGCGCCATAGTCTTACCAAACGTCCCTTTCCGATGTCGGCCCTGGGGTAAGTATGAAGCACGGGGTCTTAGTGTGGAACGGTGCTGAGGCGTGACATGGACACCATGGAGTCCCCCTACTCCCTGGTCACTCAGGCCACGTCCCTGACCATGCCTGCCACGTGGAGTACGCCCAGCTGAGGCGCCCCTCACCTTTTGTGGCCTCCCAACCATGGCACAGATGTAGTAGTGCCGGCACAGAAGTAGTATTGCCAATGGGAGGTGTACACGACAATTGACCTGGGCAATTGGGGTGAAGGGGTGGGGTACTAGATGTTAACAGCACCCCTGCACCTGCAAGTCTGTATGTGACCCCGGTGATGTGATGGGTCACGCAACACTCGGGGACCCCAAAACTGCAGTAAAACCATGCACGCAACCCCCGGTAGCCCACGTGTGTGGAATTAACCTCCCAGAGTACGCGGTGGCATGCAGGGGCACAAAAAACATGTACGTGTGAGACATGCAGGCTACTATGACCTCAAAAAATGGTACGCAATACACAGGGCACCCACAGTGGGAAAAAAGCATGCGAGACTCACCGTCTGACTAGCGTGATAATGAAAAACACGAGTAGCCAATACTTCGCCAAAAGAAGAGATACGTCCTTGATCCGCTGTGAAGTTGTGATGGTGCCCGAAACAACCAGAAGTAGCAACACACGTCGGTCTCCACAAAAGGCAAGTACAGCGAACTGCTGGCCCCGCTTACCTTTAACCCGTGCTGAGGGAAACGCCTGCGTGCGTCACGTCACATACGCACTTAGGCCCTTTCCTCGAATTACACGCATTAACACGCAGACGTGCTGTTTTTTCAAGTGCTGAATCACTATGCACTCGTGATGAGGGGAAAACCCGTCCATGTTATGTCACATACAAGCTTAAGTGCTAAGGGCCTTTCCTCGAATTACACGATGACGTGCTGTTTTTTCACGTGCCATATCACTCCGTATCAAGCTGGCCACACGACAACCTTCCTGCCCAGAAGGCCGAATTACTGCCACGTTCCTGCCCAGAAGGCCGAATTACTGCCCCCCAGAGCCCTGAGCAGCCTCCCACGAGCCATCTGCTGCTGCCTGCTTGCCTGCTGGCCACGTGCCCTGCTATTTGGTGCCTGCACGTCAGCCCTCTGCAGGGGTCCAGCTGCTGTGACCACCCCTGCTGGAACAGAAGACTCCCGACTGAAGTTACATTGCTCCACAGTCCAACACCAGGACCCAGTTGCCCACCCACACCTGCCTCTGGGGTTGCCGTGTCGGGGGAAACACCATCAGAGACCACTGGCAACCCCCAGCCAGAGAGGCAGAGGACTACCAGCTTCAGTGCCGCAGAAGTTGGTATCCTGGTGGAGCAATTCCTGGTGCATTATGATGCCCTCTTCGGAAGACCACACGCCGACAATGAAGGACGGAAGAGGATCTGGAAGGACATCATGGCTGCCATCAACGTGGAGGGGGTGGCAGACCGCGACATGGCACATGTCCGGAAGCGCTGGGAGGACCTCAGGTCCAAGACCCTCAGCAAGGCCCGGCGCCTCTTGGAAGCAGCGCATGCAGAGGGGTGCCGGGTCTGCCTTACCAACAACCAGATGAGGGTCCTGGAACATATACGACCAGCGCTCCACCTTCAGGTCCTTCAGAGGCAGACCCGTCTGGAGTCGAGCGGTAAGTGTCCATGGGTACTGATTGGACGCAGTGCATGTTGAGGTGTGCCAGGAGTGTGCAGCTTGGACATATGTCTAGAAAGCCCCATGTATGGATGTGTATGTGCAGGGACATGAGCCTGCCGCATGTGAGTTCAGTCATGTGTGAGTCACATCAATGGTGTATGTGTTCAAATCCATGATGCACGGATGCATGTGGGGATTCACAAATGTTTGCATCTCTGTGTATGTACTGTGGCATGGTTGTGGTGTGACACATGGATGCTGGTTCCACCTTCATGTACGTGCACGGCATACATGTGCGTGTGTGTGTTTGACATGTGTGCGAATGTGATACGCCATGGATGCATGTGACACAGACATGTAGGTGGCTGATTGGCCGATGTGACATAGTGCCCAATGATTTCACTGTGACAGGTGGTGGAGATGTACTGATGCATGTATGTCTGGTGGCGTGTGTGCATGTGTTTGGCACTCCCCATGTTGCATGTGACGTCAGGCTAACCTTCGGATGCTCATGCTGTTGTATGTGTATGGATGTTGCTGCCTTGCGCATGTGTGTGGGTTCAAATGATATGTGTGTTGAGGAGTGTGATGGCATCTGTGAAGTCTGACGCTGCCACTCATGTGCAACTGTCATGTGTGTATCAGACCATTGTACAGTGCCCTGATGCCTGTGTTCTATCTCTCCCTGTCAGCAGCGTCAACTGATGAAGAGGGCGGAGACAGTGCTATGGAGCACAGCGGCAGGGATTCCACCGCCAGCCGGAGACGCAAGGCCCAGCTCCCCTCCCAGGTTGCCATCTCTTCGGGGAATGAGGAGTCTGGTGCCGCGGCCGCAGCTGCCGAGGGTAGGTCCAAGAGGCGGAGGTCAGAGGTGGACTCCTCGGCAGCAGAAGAGGCAGCTGAGTCCCCAACGGGGTCTATGGAGGAATATGGCACAGAGTCATCCAGGTTGGTGGTGGGTTTGGTTGAGGGGGAGGCCGTGGAAGGCCCACTCACAGGGCCTGGAGGGGGGCATTCCACTGGTGCTAGTGGTGCAGTCCAGGGGCAGGGACAGGAGGCCTCACAGGCCGCCACGGAGGTGCCTGTGTGTAATCCTGTCCCAATCCTGTGACTGCATCATCCCGCACCAGCAGGGATGTCTTCGTCCAGACCCGTTTTCAGGGAGGGGATGCGCAAACAACAACTGGCCTTCCTCTCCCTGCGGACGTGGCTATCTGGGACCGGGTTGAGCCTGTCCTAGCTGGGGTGGCGTTGCGTCAACGTGGTATTCGGGATGACGTGCAGGATTCTCGTGAGGACAATGCACATAATTTCGAATACCTCATTTACCGCGTCGACCTACTCGGACAGGTCACCCAGGCTGGGTTCCTCCATGTGCTGGATCTTCTAGCGACCCCCTCCTCAACTGAACCTCATATGCGCCAGTCATCCTCCATGCCATCTTCCTGCCCACGTATCACCTGGGCACCCTGTGGCACTGCCCCTGAACCAGCAGCCAGGCTGTGGAAACATCCCTGCCACAGAGCCCCGACTAATGTCCCCCAGCCACCCAATCACCCAACCACCCAGCAGTGACGGCACCTGCCAGCAGGCCCCAACTCATGTCCCCCTGCAGACCCAAAAACCCACCCACCATTGACGGGCACCTGCCAGCAGGCCCTGACTCATGTCCCTCACCCGCCAACCACCCACCCACCATTGACGGGCACCAGCCAGCAGGCCCTGACTCATGTCCCCCTGCAGCCCCTAAGCAGTCATCCACCCAGCAGTGACGGGCACCTGCCAGCAGGCCCTGACTCATGTCCCCCAGCCAACCAAATACCCACCCACCCAGCAGTGACGGGCACCTGCCTGCAGGCCCCAACTCATGTCCCTCACCCCCAAACCACCCACCCACCATTGACGGGCACCAGCCAGCAGGCCCTGACTCATGTCCCCCAACCACCCACCCAGCAGTGACAGGCACCTGCCAGCAGGCCCCGACACATGGCCCACCAAACAACATGTCCTGACAAAACAGACCCATGTCCCTAATGCCAACCCTATTCCCCCTTGCCCCCCAGTACAAGCATGCAGCCATCCACAGAACCCACTCCCAAATTATCCATGCCATGACAGTCTTAAATGGACCACCATGCCCATGCAGGAATACACAACTGAGTGGTGTCCGGTCAAAGGGTCGACTTCAAAAGGATCGAATGCAATAGGGTCGACGCAATAGGGCTGAAAACAAAAGGATCACATTTTTTTTTATTATATTTTTTTTGGGGGGTTTTGTATACGTAAAAAAAAGTGGTTTTTACCAAAAAAACGGGGGATGCCCCCCCCCCCAAAAAAATTTTTTTAAAAAAAAGAAAAATGTTTTGATTCTTTTGTTTTAGGTCCTTTTGAATCGATCCTTTGACCTATAACCCAACGGAGCCACACAGTGGCAACACATGACTGAGGCAATGTTCATTGAGACATGCACAAAACCAATGATAGAACACAACATCAATCTTGAAGTTATCAAAAATGTATTAAAAACATTATGAACTGACATTGACGAAATGAAACTTGAAAATCAATGTACAATGAGAGAAATAAAAAAAAATTGTTGATCCAATGAAGTAAAAAAAAAATGTCATGTTGAATGAAAAAGTGGTCCATTGCCAATGTCTATAGGAAAAACATAATCCAAATTAAAGAAAACCATTGATCCATGGGAACATTGAAAAAGAAAGTATGTACAAGTCTGCTACTATATACAATGGAAGTCCAAATGGTCAATGATCCACAAACAAAAAGTCCTCTGAAGAAAAATCATATACACGAAGTGGAGCAATGTCCATGAACTCCAAAATAAAAGAAAAAACAAAGGAAACCTAATACTAATGAACTATGTACAATGGCGCCGGGCAAGTCCAACGGCTCACTCATTGATGTTTGGGACCAGGGCATCACCGAACTCCACGTCGATGTCCCGGAGGCGGGCCTCTTCTCTGGCCTCAAGGTCTTGCAGGGATGCAGGAGAAATACAAGTAGTTAGAGCTAAGGTGTCCTCTTTTCTAGGGGGCTGTGTGGCTGAGGACTGATTTAAACAAGTAACAGAAGGTGCCACAACAAACAGCTACCCACCTATACACGCATTAGATGTGCTTAGTTGTAACAAGTGCTACTTGACATGTCGGTCAACAGATCCAGACAAAGAGAATAGAGATGAACATTTTAATCAATATATATATAAAAACACTTGGAATATTTTCCGTGTAAGACAGTAGACAAAAATGCATTTTGTTAACAAACAAAGAAAGAATATCACATAAAAAACAAACTCATGTGACGGTCATGTTTTTCAATAATTGAACAGAACCACAAATTTCATAAAGTGGCAGCATTGTGATGTTAGTAATAATGTGTAATGAACACATAATGATTTTCATAATTTTTAAATGATAATTGCTAGTCCTTGACTCCGTCGACACAGAGGAATGTGTTTCTGGGAAACAGCGATGATACTTGGGGAGAATCTATAGCCGACTTTAACCGCTAATAGATGTATACTGAACCCGAAAGATGGTGGCATCACATCAATAGTGTCAGAATTGAGGGTGAGGAACCGTCAAATAACTTTTCCTGTTATAGCAATCTAAAAACCAACTAAGCACATCTAATGCGTGTATAGGTGGGTAGCTGATTGTTGTGGCACCTTCTGTTACTTGCTTGCAGGGATGCAGTCATGGCCTGTTCCGACTCCCTGCGAGTTGCCTCGAGGCACTCAGCCCGCCCCAATGCCCTGCGCATGGAGTTCTCCGCCCTGAACATAGTGAGCTGTGCCTCCTCCGCCCGCCGCCGCTCGGCATCTATCCGCTGGCACAACCGCTGCCACACAGAAGACACTCCCAATCCAGGTTTCTCCTGCCCTCCGGCCGATGCCTGCCCCTCTGATGTTGATGGCCCGAGCCATGATGCCTCCCGCGCTGAGCCTGCCGCTGCCTCAGACGCAACTGCCTCTGCCACCACAACGGCATCCGGGATGATGGAATCCACCGGCGCCATTGTGCACATGCCCTGCCCGATGATGCCGGCACATCCTCCATCAACTGGGGTCCAGTTGGTGGGGTGTCCACCCCTGCTGGACCTCCGACTCCCGACTGTGACAGGGATGGGATCTCCACCAGGCTGGCTGCGTTGGTTGGGGCAGATCCACGGGTGGCCCTAGTGGCATCTGGGCCGGAAGATGGCACGGAGAACGACTGGCGTATGATGTGCACAGAGGAGGAGAGGGCTGTAAGTCTGGCCGACACATGGAGGAAACCCCCGACCATGGACCCTCCCAACTGGGCTATGTTGGCACACAGCTCTTCGTGATGACGTGCATGGTCGCCCCGGGAAGCACGCACGTCATCACGAATGTCACGTGTGCGCAACGCGACACCAATCAGGACGGATTCCATCCCGTCACGGGTCCCCTCGTCCGCAGGTAGAGTAGTGCCAGATGACATGGACCTCCCCCTACCTGCAGACGGGCCTGGGACGGGGCATCCCTGCTGGTGCATGCTGATGCAGTCACAGTGTCAGGGACAGAGACATGCACCTCCACGGCGACCTGTGCTGTCTCCTGCCCCTGGACTGCACCACTTGCACCAGTGGTACCACCCCCACCAGGCCCCATGTGTGGCTCTGTAGCAGCCTCCTCCTTTTCTATGCCCACCACCAACCTGGATGGCTCTGCACCATCTTCCGCCGTTGCAAGCCCCTGTGGGGGTTCATCCGCTCCTTCCGCTGCAGCCGTAGTGGCACGCGGCACCAGTCCCCTCGCTCCCAGATGATGCTATTTCTTGGGAGGGTGACTGGGACTGGCGTCGCCGGCCGGTGGAGGCATCCCTGCCGCTTTCCTCCACAGCCCCGTCTTCGCCCTCTTCTTCACTCACCGCTGTGTAAAGGGAGACATTGAACACAAGCATCAGGGTACTGAACTATAGTCCCCTAGACACAAAGCAATGGCACATGAGTGGCACTGTCAATCGTCACTTCCATCATTTCCTTCCACAACACATGGGACAGTGCAGGCAACACACATGCAGGAACAGGCATCACAAATGCAACATACATTGGCATCCATGTCCAAGGCACCGTAGTTGCATCCAATGGTGGGCTGATTCTCACATACACCATGGGACATGCTGGTCACATGCACACACATCACCGGAGGGTCATGCATTTGGCCCGGTATACCCCCGGACACAGTGGATACAGGGGTGACTAGGCTCAAACACACAGACATGTACATCATGCATGTCCATGACAACAGCAAACATCTCTCACACCCCAAACATGTCAAATTACAGACACAGGCATGCATACATGTGTGTGTGCCGCATGCTGCTCCGCATTATGCATTGTTACACATGCACCATCCATGTGGGTCACGCCTGACTGGACTCACATGTGGCACCATCATGTCCCTGCACACACACAATCAAACATGACCCATTTCACACATGCCGCCAAGTAGCTAACTACCAGCACACTGCAACATGCCCTTTTTTAAACGTGAGTGCATGGCCACTTACCGCTCGAATCCAGACGGGCCTGCATCCTGAGGATCTGGTGGTGCAGCACTGGGCGAATGCGCTCCAGGACCCTCATCTGCTGGGCCGTAAGCTGGCCCCGGCGCCCCACTGCATCCTCTGCTTCCAAGTGGCGCCGGGCCTTCTTGAGGTTCCTGGACTTGTAGTCCTCCCAGCGCTTCTGGACGTGTTTGATGTTGCAGGGTGCCACCCCCTCCTTGTTGATGGCACCCACTATGTCCTTCCAGATCCTCTTCCGTCCTTCCTTGTCGGTGCACGATGGTGTGAAGAGGGCATCATAATGCCTCAGAACTTGCTCCACCAGGATACCAACTTTCTTTTCACTGAAGCTGGTAGCCCTCTGCCTCTCTGGCTGGGGGTTGCCACTGGTGCCGGAAGGTGTTGTGTCGGACATGGCAACCCCCGAGTCAGGTGTGGGTGGGCAACTGGGTCCTGGGGCTGGGCTGTGGAGTGATGGTACTTCAGTCGGGAGTCTTCTGTTCCAGCAGGGGTGGTCACTGCAACTGGACCCCTGCAGAGGGCAGATGTGCAAGCACCAAATGACAGGGCACGGTGGCAGCAGGCAGGCAGGCAGCTGCAGATGGCTCGTGGGAGGCTGCTCGGGGCTCTGGGGGGCAGTAATTTGGCTTTCTGGGCAGGAGCGTGGTCTTCCGTGTGTTGTCGTGTGCCCAGCTTGATACAGAGTGATTTGGCACGTGAAAAAACAGAACGTCAGCGTGTAAGTTGAGGAAAGGCCCTTTGCCCGTAAGCGCGTCCATGTCATAACACGTGCGGGTGTTTCCCTCGCCACGGCTTGAAGGTCTCACGTGGGTTTCCATCGCTCTGTACATGCTCTACGTGGGATGCGGTACGTGTATTCTGAGGGTGCGCATGGACTTTTCCACGCGTTTTGGCTGGTAAGAGTAAGGTATGTCTATTCCGAGGGGTGCGCAGGGAGTTGTACACGCGTTTTCACTGGCGCAAGCAGGGTACGTGTATTCTGAGGGGTGCGTGTGGTCTTTTACATGTGTTTTCGCTAGTTCGGGCGGGATACCTGTATTCAGAGGGGTGCACATGGACTTTTACATGCATTTTTGCTAGTGTGGGCAGGATACGTGTATTCCGAGGGGTGCGCGGGGAGTTTTCCACTCATTTTCGAAAGCACGAGAGGGGTTCGTGTATTCCGAGGGGTGCACGTGGACTTTTACATGTGTTTTCGTGCTTGGGGGGGCTGTATGCTGGTCCCCTGGGCTTTGCGCCATTTGTAAGAGATTTGTGCGATGTTTTTGGCGCACGGGGTGGGATTGGCGGCGTTACGGCGCTGCTGCAGGGTCGCTGCGCCGCTCTGCACCACGGCTGGTCATGGATGTTGAAATCCATGAATACGATGTGTGTTGAAGTGGGTTTTGGCGCACGCGGCTAGCGCATACTGCCGCACGCGCACTCTGTGTGTCAGCCGCGTGCGCCACTTGTGTGCCGAATTCTATTAATTACCCCCTAAATGCCCACTGAATAGCGATACATCCTTCTTTGTCAGCAAGTGGCTGATGTAGAGGAACCTGTGTTAAAAGGCGACAACAAGGTTATAACACTTCTTTGTACCCTGAGGGCAGTGATGGCCGGGCGGGTTCCAGCAAACGAAACGTGTAAGGCAAGCGCTGCAAAGCGCACATTTAAAGCAGTAACGCGAGATTTGATGCACCGTGAAACTGAAAAGGTTGAAAGGCGCTGACGCCGTTCCATCCTGTTGATGGTGACTTGTGAGCAATCTGCAGCTGCATATTGGAATCTTGCGGGTACAACCAGTTTCTTGAAGGTGAGTTTGGAATTCGTCACCTGTATAAGCGTTTCATGTATCCACACTGAAAAACTAGCAGTGGTTTAAAATGCTATTTGGCTATGGTCTATTTACAGATGCATTCTATTGGCTGCACTTGCTGACCTGTTTATTTCTAGGCAGTAAGAGACCTCCAAAATGTTACTAACATGAAACTGTACAATAATTACATCTACTGAACTGCTTTGCAGAAAATTGCTTTTGCATCTTTAGGCTGTTTCTTGGATGCCTGACGGTTTCTATTGGATTTGGATGATTTTTAATGCAAACAATAATATTTTCCGTATATTTCCCTTATAAAGGTCGATTCATCAATAAACAGGCATCTAAAAAAAAGATGAAATAATGCACTTTATTTTGCTGCTCTTTCTCTGAGAAATAGGCAGGCCACCTCACTTTATTCTCTCTAGGGGGGTGCCAAGAGACTTTACTTTTGTGATGAGATACGGCCCCTTCAAGCAGCAGCCACATTTCATTATGTAAGTAAACAAACCGATGCCTGGTAACGGGATGGGGGGGGGAGTGGTTTTGCGGTGGTGTATTGAATGCAATGGATTGCATGCATGTGTTTGTATGGTGAAAGGAGCGGCATGGAATGAATGGATTGCAATGAATAGATTGCATTGCATGTAGAAAGGAGTGACATGGAATGAATGGATTGCATGCATGTGTTTGCATGGTGGAAGGAGCTGCATGGAATGGATGCGTGCATGTGTTTTCATAGTGGAAGGAGCGGCATGGAATGAATGGCGTGCATGCATATTTGCATGGTGGAAGGAGCTGCATGGAATGGATGCGTGCATGTGTTTTCATAGTGGAAGGTGCGGCATGGAATGAATGGAATGCATGCATGTGTTTGCATGGTGGATAGAGCGGCATGGAATTAATGTTTTGCATGGTGGAAGGAGCGGCATGGATGAATGGATGGGTGCATGTGTCTGCACAGTGGAAGGAGTGACATGGAATGAATGGATTGCATGCATGTTTGCCTGGTGGAAGGAGCGGCATGGAATGGATGTGTGCATGTGTTTTCATAGTGGAAGGAGTGGCATGGAATGAATGGATTGCATGCATGTTTGCATGGTGGAAGAAGCTGCATGGAATGGATGCGTGCATGTGTTTTCATAGTGGAAGGAGCGGCATGGAATGAATGGATTGCATGCATGTGTTTGCATGGTGGATAGAGCGGCATGGAATTAATGTTTTGCATGGTGGAAGGAGCGGCATGGATGAATGGATGGGTGCATGTGTCTGCATAGTGGAAGGAGTGGTGTGGAATGAATGGATTGCATGCATGTTTGCATGGTGGAAGGAGCGGCATGGAATGGATGTGTGCATGTGTTTTCATAGTGGAAGGAGCAGCATGGAATGAATGGATTGCATGCATGTTTCCATGGTGGAAGAAGCTGCATGAAATGAATGGATGCGTGCATGCGTTTGCATGGTGGAAGGATCGGCATGGAATGAATGGATTGCATGCTTGTGTTTGCATGGTGGAAGGAGCGGCTTGGAATGGATGCGTGCATGTGTTTGCATAGTGGAAGGAGCGGCATGGAATGAATGGATTGCATGCATGTGTTTGCATAGTGGATGGAGTGGCATGGAATGAATGGATTGTATGCATGGATGAATGGATGGGTGCATGTGTCTGCAAGTGGAAGGAGCGGTATGGAATGAATGGCTTGCATGCATATTTGCATCGTGGAAGGAGCGTGTGGAATGGATGCGTGCATGTGTTTGCATAGTGGAAGGAGCGGCATGGAATGAATGGATTGCATGCATGTGTTTGCATAGTGGAAGGAGTGGCATGGAATGAATGGATTGCATGCATGTTTGCATGGTGGAAGGAGCGGCACTGAATTAATTGATGTGTGCATGTGTTTGCATGGTGGAAGGAGCGGCATGGAATGAATGGATGTGTGCATGTATTTGCATGGTGGAAGGAGCAGCATGGCTGTCCTCTGACTTGTGAGTGAATTGCAAAAGATACACATGGCTTTTTTTTTTTAGTTGAATGAGTAACCGTGTGGCCAGGCTATGCAACAAGAGTTGGTTTGGATTACCATCTGGTAATGTCTGCGCCATTCCAGGTAAACCTCTTCAGGCTTAGATCTGCCTATTGTGAGCCCCCTCCTTCCCCCATAAGCCCCACAGGCTTAGGTCAGACATGTCCAGCTCTCTATTCGCTGCACACTACCGTAGGTGCATCTTCCAGCATTGAAACTGCAAGAGAATCATGGGCCCCTGTATCTTTGATGATGAAACTGACTACGATGCGCTCATTTTCATGTAGCAACAAGCATGCTGTGTCCTTTCTATTTCCCAACTGTGGTTCTTTGTATATGATCTGGGCTGATGATAAAGTGGTGATGGCGAAACGCTGACCGTCTGGATCCTTTAGTGACTAGATTGCCCTTTGTTGATTTATTTTTTGGCCCTTTTGCCTTCAGATCTGAATAGGCGATTGTGGTTTCCCTTATCGAGTGACTTTCTTCGCTCGCACGGGAAACCCCTTTTTGGGATCAATCTAGTAGCATCTAGGTCTACTGTGATTTATTTCTCTGACTTTTTCACTTACAGCCAACAGTGAAACTAGCACTCAGTCACTTTACACGATGCACTTTATGATTGATACATTAATGTTGTCACTTTGCGTATTTTTTGTACAGAACTGCAGATGATTTAATACTTATTTTAACGAGTACAAATTCTAAATAAATACAGTATTTTTAACGATTGTTTCGTTCTTAGTGGATTGATCTATGTTGTGACCCTTGGGGGTCCTCCCCCGTTTTGGTGGCCTTTTAGCGGCCTGTTTGAATATCTTCAATTCATTCCGCTGGCTGGTTTTTCATTTATATTGATCGCTGCTTCCCCTCTGCCAGCGAAGTAGGGGAAACCCACCTCTTTGTTTTGCGATAGGATCTTGTGGTCAACAAGGTTGAATGCCACTGAGAGAGGTCAAGAAGGAGGAGCAGGGATAAGGATCCCCTGTCGTTGGCAGTGTGAAGCTGTTTTTTTTCAGGTCGAGGAGGGCTGTTTCTGTCCCATGCTTAGGGCAGAAACCTAGAATGTGGTAGTGTTTGAGAAAGGATTGTATTTGTAGATAGGCCACACTGTCCACGATTTTGAGGAGAAAGGGGAAGGTACTGATAGAGCGATAGTTTGGATGGCTGAGTCGAGGGTGGGTTTTTTCAGGAGCGGTGAGATCGAGGATTCCTTAAGTGAGAGGGGGACAGAGCAGGATGTGAAGGAGGAGTTGATGATGGTGGCTATCAGAGGGAGTAGGGGCTCAACACAATCTTTGACCAGGGCGGCTGAGAGAGTATCTCCTTTGCACCGGGAAGGTTTAAGGCCAGCAATAATGTTAGCAAGGGCGGTGATGCGGGTGGTCTGGAACTTAAAAGGAGGGATGTCGTCATGGGTAGGACCAGGTAGGTGGTTGGCAGTGGGCCATGAGGCTTGCTTAGCTTCTATTTTGGATTGGAGCTGTGTGATTTTTCCCGTGAGGGTGTTTTGGATCTTATTACACCAGGCGTTGTCTTTGATGATAGCTTCTGGGGGAGATAAGGGAGTGTCAAGTTTGCAGAGAATTGTGAAGAGTTCCCGGGAGCCTGAGGCTGCATTTGCAATTCTTTCATTGTATGCAGATGCTTTTGATGTGAGAATCACCTGTTTGTATTGGTGTGAGAGTGAGGAGAGGAGGGTCTTGTTTGTGGGAGTGAGGGTTTTGAGCCAAATGGCTTCTGCTGTATGTTTCTCTTCCCTGGCAGCATGTAGTTCTGGGGTAAACCCGGAGCTGTGATGGCTCAGTTTCTTGGATTTCTTAGCTTTGAGAGGGGCAAGCTGGTTGACAGCGTTGCGTAGCAAGGTGTTATAGTGGTCGACTAAGACCTTGACCTTGGGGTCTTGTGTGGCGGGGAGAGGTGAGTTAATGAGAGGAATAATGTTGGAGCTAGTCAGGTTGCGTGAACTGCGGGCAATGTTATGCTGTTAGCCAGGACTGGTTTAGCGAGTTTGCTAATGGCTGAGAGGTGTAGGTGATAGTGTGGTGGTCTGACCAGGGGAAAGGCCGGTTAGAAGAGATGGTGATAATGCATGTGTGGTCTAGCAGCAGATCGAGTATCCGTCTGTGAGAGTGTGTGGGTTCTGTAATGATTTGGGTACTTCCAAAAGCTGCCAGGGAGGTGGCTATGGCAGTAGCATCTGTGTCATTGACTTAACTGAAACCCAGGTTGAGGCTTCCTAATATTATGAGTTGAGTGGAGGGTTTGAAGTTGGTGGAGATGAGTTGGGTAAGGTCATCTTCAAAGGAAGCAACGGGCCGGGGGACGGTATGAGATATAAGGTGATGGTGTTGTTTTGTGAGCATGTGAGTTTGGCTGACAGAGATTCACAGTTGGGAATCAATATAGTGGAGGAGGCGTGTAGTGGGAGATAATCTTTTAGGATGAGGGCTACTCCTCCGCCTTTCCTTTCTGGCCTATCGCAACAGAGGATTGCGCAGCCTGCTGGAATGGCAATGGAGAGGGTTGGGCCTGCTGAAGGGGAGAGCCAAGTCTCGGTGAGGGCTAGGATGTCGAGGTCGTTCGTGGTGACCAGGATTTCGGGGGGATGAGCAGTGATGGATCAAGGAAGGTTCTGTGGTGTAGTAATGTGAGTAGTGGGGTATGTTGTGAGTGGTTGGTGTGGGGCAATGTGGTTATGCAAAGTTCTAGCATTGGAGAGACCTGTGTTGTAGTAACCTCGGGCCAGTCAACACATGGACCAGAGGTTCCGTATTGCAGGTTGCCATTCCGGGCTCTGTTGGGTGCATGTGCGTAATTTTAGGGGGGCCAGAGGTGTATGTCCCCACCGCAACTTTCATGGCACACCATTTTGTCACCATTCATTTGGCTGGGACACATTTTCTTCAGATGTCATGTCCCCCCCAACTTTTTCAGCAAAGTTACTCCACTGGTTGGGTGGGTGTGAGTTGCAGGCTGTAGAGGTAGGGGTGATGCGAGTTGTGTCTCGTAGTCATGCCTGAGGCTGTGGGGAGGGTATTAGTATGGGTGGAGTAGCATGGGTAGAGGCAAGCATATTGGGGAGCTTGGTTTGGGCAGGTTGTGTTTTGACGATGTTGTGGCGTGGCTGAGTTTTCACTGCGGAGGGTGTGGTTTGGAGAGGGGGGTACTCTGAGAGCTTGGCATTCTGTGTGCTGCCTGTGGTGTTTTGTGGGGGTACGGACTGTGTACAGACTGGCCTGAGCGAGGGGGTGCTAGAAGGGCAATGTTGCAGGGCGGTGTCTTCCTCGCACAATGCATGGTGGTGGTGCACATGTTCATGCTGGCAGAGGTATTGGGTAGCGCTAGTTTCGAGTTTTTGTAATGGCATCTGGTACAAGGAGCTAGTGAGATGAGAGGCAATGCTGGACGGTTAGGCTGGAGGCTTATCTCTGTCAATGTTGGTAGGAATGGGGTCATGGAGGAAGATTGCGCACAGGGGCGTGCTTAGCGAGTATGCCGTGGTGTGGGTTGCATTAATTGTGTTCAGTGCCATTAGGGAGAGGCGGTAGGAATGTGGTGGGGGGAGGCAGGGTGATCAATGGTGAGGTGAGGTGGCTTATCGGCACAACGAGAGCCTGAGTCTGCGCAAGTGCATGTGTGGTCATAGAGGGGGTGCTTAAGATGGCGGGTTGACCATCGCTAGTAGATAGCCATGGAGGGCAGTTGAGCTGGGTAAGAGGTCTGTCTGTATGCCAGCGGGCATCAGAGGCGGTTACAGGCTTTAGTTAATTTAAACATAGTGGAGTTTAGCGATTGCAGGGAAGACCGAATGTAGTTGTGGTGGGAGGCTAAGCGGGGATGCTGGTGTGATAGGGCAGTTGGCGCTGGGGAGGATGATGAGGGGGTACCAAATAGGGTACTGTCATAGGAATAGATTGATGCCATTGGCTTTCCTTCTTTACTATCAATTTCAGGCTGGGCACAGCTGTGTTCTGTGGAAAGTGGCGCTTGCGGCGAGCAGCAGAGAGGGATGAAGGCCTTTGCTCCTGGACTTCGCGTGTCAGTTATGCCTGCCGGTCATGGTCTGCTTCAATTATTGGATCATTCCGTGTCCAATCGGGTGTAGGGGGCAGCTTGGTGGGGCATACACACACAGATAAGGTGCAGTGCTGGTGGCGGCCATCTTTTTGCGGGCTGTAGCCCATGTTTGTGGATGGAGGGGGGACACTCCTTTGTCTCTCGCGTCGTAGAGTCCTTTGAAGCTTGCAGCAGAGCTTCAGAGAGGGATGAAGGCATTTAGAGGCATTTTCTTTTTTCCCTCTAGGAAACTCAAATGTGTTTTTTTTTTGTATTTGCTGTTTTGTTTTGAGATTTAGGCTTTTCCCCTCTATCTAGGAAACTCTATTCTGGATTTTGCATTGCTGTTGAGTTGAAACGTTATGCTTTTTTTCCCTGGCTTGCTGTTAGGCTGCCTAATCTGTTCATCATTCTTTGTGTAGTTTCTCCCTCCCTCTCTTTCTCCCCCTTCAGTCTCGTTGCTCTCTCCCTCCATGGTGCTTTCCATCCCACCTACCTTCTCTAACTGCTACTCTATCACCTATCCTATTTCTTTTTCTAAGACTGCAAGGAAAAAAAGTCCAAGAAAAAGTCGCCTGGTTTTCAATTCAGGCCTGCCCATTGCTGACACCTATGTCAATGCTTCTTCCAGCCAGACTGTCACTGACATCCTCTTTGCCGTTCCCTCTCCAGACCTTTGGACTCCTCATACTGTCCCCTTTCTTTTCTTTGCCCATGAATGGTGGAACCTGATGGGAAGCTCTCTTGGCATATTTCCTGTCCTCAAGGGGCACCATTAGTGTCTACCAAAATGGCACAGTCATGGTCCAATGCTCTCAGCCCAACCTCCTCCTTGATGAGTGTCTTCCGTCTCTTATCTACTTCCTCCCTTCTCCTGCAACTCCTCCTTCTGCCACCCCTCTGACCCAATCGCCACCACCGATTGGGTATACCACATTCCTGTACCCCTCCTTTGAAGACCTTCAAAGGTGGCAACCAGCTCCACTTTGCTACCCTCAACTCTTGCTCTGCCGTTAAACACTCCTCTGACATCTGTCACCTCCTTGAAGACTTCGACCTTGACGTCCTCGCTCGAGACGTGGTTCACGGCCAGCTCTGTCACTACTACTCCTCCCGGAGGGCTACAAGATCCACTCTCAGCCCAGGCCTAACCGGTCTCGGGGCGCAGTGGCTCCGATATTCCCTGAATGGGTCCCTGCTACTATCATACCATCAGTCCTACTCTTCCTTTGAATGCCTCGTTTTCAGGTTTGGTGTCTCTCCTATCCTCTCACTGACTCTTGCCACCATCTACAGGACACCTGGTCTGACCTCACCTCTTCTCTCCTGGCCTCCACCTCCAAGCTTCTCTTCCTCAGAGACTTCAATATTCACTTTGACTCCCCTGATGCAGCTTCTGGACTCTTCCGCAACCTCTGTGACACTTTCCTTCACCATTCTTCCCTCCGATCCACCGTACTCAGCCGGACATACCTTGGATGCTATCATCTCACCAGACATCCCCATATCCATCCCTCTCACTACATCTCTCTCCTGGTCTGATCATGCCCTCCTGTCCACTCACCTGGATCTATTGGGCCCACGGCTAAGCCTCCGCCAGCACTGCCAGTCTACTTCTCCGTCATTCGACAAATGGAGTGTCAGTTTCTGCTTTTTGCTGCAGCTTTCAATCCCACTCCTCCATGGACTCTGACACTTATACAGCCCTTGCTAACCTTCACCTCTCCATCTCCAACAATCTGGATATCCTTGTGCCTGTCATGAATCCACATTAAGCCTGCCTCCAAGTGCAACACCTGGTAGGATTCTGACCTAGCCTCTCTGAAACGCGAGTGCAGAGTGAGCTCCGTTTACACCATGGTGGATGGCGGATTAACCGCCCCATTCCAAGGTGAGTGGGGCGGTAAATCCCCATTTCCCATTTTCCCTTCCCCATTCCCATTTTTGCCCCATAGGGCATAATGGGAGTGGGGAAGGCGCTAATTACGCCGCGTAATTTACGGCGGCGTAATTAGCACCATGGTGGGTTAGCGCCATGGATTTTAATGCCAGCTAAAAGCAGGCGTTAAAATCAGAATCAGGCGTTAAGGGTTAACGGTGGCGTTAACCCTTAACGCCGGAGTTGTAATGAGGGCCATAGTGACAGTATTGCTACTGTAAAACACTATTGTCTCCATGCTTTGCAGTAAAGTGTAGGTTAGTGCATCTAAATCTCAGTGTCAACTATATTTCATTAGTTGGGGAAGATGCACCATACTGACGAGTGAACACTTTTGAAAATGTACATTATCACACAGCCAAATACATTTGATGGCAAGCCTAGTTCTGTAACTTGATGGTTGCATGCATCTTGCAACTGGTGCTCAAACAATGAGCAAATCCCATACTCCTATTATATCTCCTCTCTGCAAACTGCAATATTCCTCCTAGATTGCCTAGTTCTTTGCTTGCTACGCCATCCACTCTACTTAGGGACTCATCACGAGTTTGGCGGTAACCTTTAAATGCGGCGGTAATGCTATTACCGCCGCATTTAAGGGTCCGCCAAATCATGGCCTTGGCTGATTTCCCCCCTGCTTTGAGCTGGGGGGAATTCCGCCGAAAATTTGCCGATTTTCGGCGCTATTACCACCAGCGGGAAATCCGCCGGCAATAATAGCGCGAAAATTCACTATTGGGCCCGATGGGGTATGAGGAATTCCCGAATGGGCCCAATAGGGAATGAGGAATAACCGTTCTACCAAACCCATGATCCAGCGCTAATAGGGCCGGGGGGGTTGGCAGTAGGGCTATTACCGCTGGTGTTACCGCCCAGCTCGTGATGAGGCCCTTAGTGTCCTACTTTTTTTCCTCTTAAATAATGAATACACACGCTACGGTTTACTTTAAGTAGTGATCAATAGTACCATCCAGTCTGTACATCCACAGATCTACGGCAATGCCATACACTGTAGTTAGCCTACAGAGCTTTTATCATATCGATTTTTGTTCATTCAGGCAGCTAACGGTTTACATTTACAGACACTCATCCAGGTATCGTAATGTCTTTTTGCCCACTTGCATAGTTGAGTAGATTTTATGAAGGGCGAGCACCATTTGCGGAGGATGCAGGGGATGTTTTAAACGTTTATTTAACATTTACTTTGTTTGCAGTAAATGTCAAATAAAGGTTTCACTGTGCATAGCCGCCCTCTGGGTGACATCAGTGTCCCAAACAAAGCACGTTTGTGGGGACCTGCACCATTTTACAGAAAGTACATTTAAATGTGTTATTCGTTGCCATGGATCGAGTGCATTTCTCTTAGGTTGAGTAGGTAAACTAAGATTCTCGGCCTGCAGGTCTAGTGAAATTTTAAAGCATTTCCAATGCCTGTCTCATCTCACTAATGTCTTAATTCAGTGGTACACAAAACTGCTGTATTGTTGCTTATTTTATGTCTTGGGTACAAATAGCTTCGGGTGACATTAAAAATATTAGTCAACATTGCTAATCAATTATTCTTTTTGTTAATCAAGAATATTTTAATTGGAAAACTCTGCTAATCAATTTTGGAAATCTAATTTATGCCTTGAGCCTCAAGTTGTTAACATTTCAACAATTATGTCCTGGTTTTTTTGATAGTGGTGTAACCACCGCCTATTTACAAAGATCTGGAACTTCCTTATGTTGAAAGGTTGAATTGGTAAAGTACACCAAAAACGGTGCAAAAAGCTTGGCATTGTCCAAGATACTTTTTAGTGGAAAGACATCTCCTGGGCATGATGTAGGTGGCATGGTCTTAAGTGTTAGGATAATGCTAGATGTATCAACTTTCTGAAAGGTAAAAGGAGGTCTAGTAGTAACGACCTTAAAGATTCATTAATTTCCCTTTCTATTTTTGTGCGACTTTCTGCAATTCTAGTTTGGGCTCACTGTATTTTCTTAGCAAAAGCTTTCTGGACTGCAATAGGGCCGGGGGGTTGGCAGTAGGGCTATTACCGCTGGTGTTACCGCCCAACTCGTGATGAGGCCCTTAGTGTCCTACTTTTTTTCCTCTTAAATAATGAATACACACGCTACGGTTTACTTTAAGTAGTGATCAATAATACCATCCAGTCTGTACATCCACAGATCTACGGCAATGCCATACACTGTAGTTAGCCTACAGAGCTTTTATCATATCGATTTTTGTTCATTCAGGCAGCTAACGTTTTACATTTACAGACACTCATCCAGGTATCGTAATGTCTTTTTGCCCACTTGCATAGTTGAGTAGATTATATGAAGGGCGAGCACCATTTGCGGAGGATGCAGGGGATGTTTGGAACGTTTATTTAACATTTACTTTGTTTGCAGTAAATGTCAAATAAAGGTTTCACTGTGCATAGCCGGCCTCTGGGTGACATCAGTGTCCCAAACAAAGCACGTTTGTGGGGACCTGCACCATTTTACAGAAAGTACATTTAAATGTGTTATTCGTTGCCATGGATCGAGTGCATTTCTCTTAGGTTGAGTAGGTAAACTAAGATTCTCGGCCTGCAGGTCTAGTGAAATTTTAAAGCATTTCCAATGCCTGTCTCATCTCACTAATGTCTTAATTCAGTGGTACACAAAACTGCTGTATTGTTGCTTATTTTATGTCTTGGGTACAAATAGCTTCGGGTGACATTAAAAATATTAGTACAACATTGCTAATCAATTATTCTTTTTGTTAATCAAGAATATTTTAATTGGAAAACTCTGCTAATCAATTTTGGAAATCTAATTTATGCCTTGAGCCTCAAGTTGTTAACATTTCAACAATTATGTCCTGTTTTTTTTGACAGTGGTGTAACCACCGCCTATTTACAAAGATCTGGAACTTCCTTATGTTGAAAGGTTGAATTGGTAAAGTACACCAAAAACGGTGCAAAAAGCTTGGCATTGTCCAAGATACTTTTTACTGGAAAGACATCTCCTGGGCATGATGTAGGTGGCATGGTCTTAAGTGTTAGCATAATGCTAGATGTATCAACTTTCTGAAAGGTAAAAGGAGGTCTAGTAGTAACGACCTTAAAGATTCATTAGTTTCCCTTTCTATTTTTGTGCGACTTTCTGCAATTCTAGTTTGGGCTGACTGTATTTTCTTAGCAAAAGCTTTCTGGACTGCAACACAGAGAAAGAAGAAATAGTTGGGCAAGTAAAGACAGAGACATCCAGCGCTAGCACACGGTCTCAGTAGTTGTTGTACAAATCACCCAAACGGCTTTGGGTGATTTGTATAGTGTGGGTGTATTGCCCTACACACCACGGTTCAGATATACTATCACACAAAGTTTATACAGTCACACTGCGCCAAACTAAGAATTATTTCATTGCATAGTTATGCAAAGTTTAATAGTAGGTCGAGTCAGCCTGACACGTGTTTCGAGAATGTCTCTTCTTCTGAGGCTGGCATATAGACAATTTATACATACATGAGTTATGTATTCACAATATAAAGATTAGTTCAATACATAATTGATATCCCAAATTGGTAGCGTAAAACAACGAGTATCAGGGGGTGGTGCAAACCCATTCATGTTACAATTGTACAGATAGCAAAATAAAATGCATTGGCATGAATACGTACCAATTGTGGTAAAACAATGATGAGCAAGAAATAACCGAAAACATTAAAAAAAACTCATTAGTCTATTATAAATCTCATTTAAGTTCCATGCACAGTGTTATGGTATGTCACATCATGACAAGAAATAGCCAAATTGCATATTTACCAATTCCACTAGTCCGATTTCTTTTATTAAATCCTCAATTATGAAAAATAAAAGATAAGGCCAATTAGTATCAGTTTGATATAGGTCAACCTTGTAAAATTCAATCGATTTTTGTTGTTGATTCACCACTTGATTAGTTAAAAGGTAATTTACCAACACGAAAATTAATGAATAGTAGATTTAGTAATCCGCATTATCTGCAAATCAGAAAATCCCTTATCAAACCTTATTACCTGCCACTTCCGTGCATTCGCAATACCTCTTAATTCACAATTTCTGAAATGTGCGTCAATATTTATCAAAGCGCAATTCACCATGTAGTCCAACCATCCAAATTACGTTTAATGTTGGCAGATTGCAGATAGCCACGCATGTAGATGACCCAAAATAGAAAGGAGAAATGCAAGCGGATGCCTAATTAGTCATTATTCATCCAATTACTGGTAAAGTATCCATACGATCTTTTCTAGGGACCGTAAATAAAATCACAACCATCTTACTCACCAGCCTTTCGGCATCTGACAACTACGCGGGAGAAACCGCCGCTGTGTCTCCTTGCTTTGTATATACAAACACTAGAGCACTGGACTGTCCGCCATCTTGGATGAGTATCCTGAACAATTCACCAATAACAGCTGTTATTAAAACGCTGCCATTGCTTTTGCCTCAGTTTAATCAATACCCCAAGGTCTTTTAATCCGGAGTGATTTAGATTTGGATTACATGGTGTAACATTGACCGGTAATGTGCTCGGTATAGTAGTAAACTGTAATTATCCATGAACCTTGCTCTATGTGTTACATGATGTGTGACACTCCGTTAACGCCATCACTGATCTCAAATACCATCAAGGATATGCATAACAATGAACAGCTGTATTGGTACGATCATTATGGGCAATACATTTTAAGCAATACATATTTTGATAGCGCCATGGCACATCTTAGGTTCAATCCATAGTGACATAACATTAAGCTGGGAAAACGTCACCCACTTCGATGCAAAGACGGTGGGGGAAACATAGGGAGGTTCTCATTAAAAAAAAGAGTTCATAAAAAACCACGGATTCATACAAATCGTTATATCCTTTTGGTTACCCCATTGGTCACATATAATGAAACTGAAAATTAACATTAGTCATCTTTAGACTGCACGTCCCAAGGCACATAGTGCATTGTGTCTTATCTCTGTTGTACTTAAAGAAATACATGGAATTCTTGATCTGAATTGAGGCCCCGAGTTGTCATTCTGTATTTACAAATTAGTCTTGCCTTAAATTGCCTTAATCTGAGTTCAGGGTTGCCTCCTCTATAACACTTGCTTGAACCATACCAGTAAAGCGAATAGCCTGCTTGTCGTCCATTTGGTGCATTTCCTGTCAATGTATTGCTAAAGGATATTTGCTCTCACAATTGGATATGGATGACAGGTGTTCTCTGATACGAGTTTTCAGGAGTCTAATGATTCTGCCAATATAACATAGTCCACATATACAAGTTATGCAATAAACTACAAATTTCGTGTTACAGTTGATACATGATTTGATCATGTATTTCCCCAGAGTTCCGAAGTCTAACACTGGTGTTTCTAATGTATATACACACATATTGCAATTCCCACATTTATAAAATCCATTCGGACAACCAATAGACAGCCATGTACTACTTCTTTTTTGATTTTTCATGTGTGATGGACACAAAATATTTTTACGCGTCGGGGTTCTACTAAAGATAATACCAGGTTTGGGTTCAAGCCATTTGGTTAGATCTTGATCTAAATGTAGATTTCAGATTTCAGATGAAGCCAATGACGCTTCAAAATTGTATAGATGTTTATACTATCAACGTTAAATCTAGTTATCAGTCTAACTTGATTTATTTGTTTATTACATTTTTGGCACGGAGTTAGCAAGTTAGCTCTCCTCAAATTTGTGACATCTTGTTCTGCTTTTTTGAGTAGTGGGGACTTGTAGCCTGTAGTTTTAAATTTCTGATGAATTAACTTTTTTTCTTCCTCAAAATCAGTGATAACTGAGTGTAAAGAAGCCACAAACTTGGTAAGTGAAAGCCAGTTTATTTGGAACAGCTTCAGTAACTCACTTAAGACCCCCAGCACAGCCAGCATCGAGGGTACAACCGACTTCACTCAAGAGTAAACATCTCAAAGCACACATCATTCCAGAATGGCACAGTAGGCATAAATCCATTCTGGAATTACAGATGATGTGCTTGGCATAAACACAGCTGAAAACCATAGCAACAAGAAAGCAACAAAGGTTTAGCTTTATACAACAAAGCATACAAAGGTTTAGCTTTATACAACAAAGCATACAAAGGTTTAGCTTTATACAACACATCCCCCTCCCTTATGAAATACATTTCTTTATTGTGGGATATGTACCCACTGAACAGATATATACTTACATCATTTTACTTTCGCCATTCTGGACAAAGACCAGACTTGACCACTTTCTACACACACAGCGTTTTTGAAGACTCGTGTAACCCTAACAGGCTCTGTGTATAACGGTTCCCCTTTCTTGGTAACAACAGCCTTCCTTATCCGTACCCAATCTCCAGCTTTGACCATGGTTATTCTCCTTGGGTGCTTCTTATTGACTCTTTCCACCCACTTGTTTTTTCGGGCTTCCATCCTTTTCTTTACATCATCCACAACCGCATCTGACGCTCTCGCCCTGCCCAAGCAAGCTGGCGCAACACAGGTATTTGCCTTTCGCCCTCTCATAAGTTCAAATGAGCTAATCCCTGTTTCTACTCGCGGAGCCATCCTCAAAGCATACAGCCTGTCTTTTACTGCAACCTTTTTGTCAAGACCACATGCATTAGCTCCTTGAATAGCATCCATAATACTTCGATTTACTCTCTCAACCTACCGTTTGCTTGGGGACAATACAAAGGAGTCTTTTTGTGTTTGATTCCACATTTGTACAGATACTCCAAAAATAGTTTTCCCATGAATTGTGGACCATTATCCGTGAGAAGGCTCCTGGGCAAAGCCTCCCTTTCAAACACATCCTCCATGAATTCAATTATGCGTTGACACGTGACTTCCCTCAGGATCTTAAACTCTGTCCATCTCGAAAAGGTATCAACCATCACCAAAATTAACCTACCTCTACTTGCACCCATGTCTACGGGACCTAGAACATCCATGGACAAATCTTGCCACACACCATCAGGAATGTTAGTTTTACCCATTGGTTGGGACACAGCTATCACGTTCTTCCCTGATTTGGTACAGTCACTGCACGCACCAACCACTTTCTCAATTTCGCGATCAATTCCTGGCCACAATGGCGACGAGGATGGGATCTCTGGAAGATGAACCCTGGAGAAAGGAAAGCTGGAAAGGTGACTGCAGAGACCTGCTGCGGGGGGTGCAGGAACCAACAGGACCAAGGAAAGAAGAAGACATCACCGCCCCCAAGTAAGCATACCCATCACCCAGGGCGGACAAGGGAAGAGAGGGAGGAGGAGGACCACAGCGAGGACCATAGCAGATGCCTTGTTGAGGCCTTTACTTTCAAAAATCGCCTTAAGGGGTTTGTGATCTGTTCTCAAGGTGAACTCTTGACCCCAGACAAAATTTTTCATCTTTTCAATGCCCCAATGGCACGCCAGGGCTTCCTTTTCCAACACGGAATCGTGCAATTCTGCACCTCACAATCATCTCCGTACCATCAACATCTGGCTGCAACATCACCACACCTATACCTGTCTAACTGGCATCCACGGCCAGAATGGTTTCCTTCCTAGTATCAAACATCGATAGGGGTTTTGCCATATCAATTTTTCTTTTCATTGCTTCAAATTCTTTTTCACATTCCTTGCTCCATTCAAACTCAGCACCTTTCCTTAATAATGCCCTCAATTTAGTTATGGATTTGGCATAGTTCTCAACAAAACTATGATAGAACTCAATAGTACCTAGAAATGATCTCAACTCAGCCTTATTCTTTGGTGGCTGTGTTTTCAAAATGGACTCAACTAAATTCCTTTTTGGTTTGAGTCCCTGCTCAGAAATTTCATGACCTAGATAATCAACCGCTTGAGTCAGAAATGCACATTGTTCGCCACGCAAAGTTATTCCTCTTGCTTTAAAGATCTTGAGAACTAAATCCAGTTTTGTTTTTAACTCACTCTCGTCCTTCCCACATATCAGGACATCGTCCTGAAAGCACCATACACCGCCGACATCCTTCAACAATTTGTCCATAACCTTTTGGAATACGGAAGACGCTGACGCCAGCCCAAATGGCATGCGCTTGAATTGATATATTCCCTCATAAGTGATGAAAGCAGTCAATTGGCGTGACTCATCATCTAAACTTATCTGATGATACGCACTCGCCATGTCAAGCTTTGCAAAATATTTTGCACTCCCTATCCTACTTAATAATTCCCCCATATTGGGAAGAGGATGGCGATCTGCTACCACACACCGATTAAGCTCCCTCAAATCAATGCATACCCTCAAATCCCCAATGCTTTTCTTTACCACCACCACAGGAGATATCCACTCCACAGCCCTAGCTGGCTCAATAATTCCATCTCTTTCCAATTTCATTAATTCCTCACGCACAGCATTCTGCATAGACAGGGGCAGCGGTCTCAGCTTGGACGCAACAGGATTGGTTCCTTCTTTCACCTCAATCTTGTGCACCATCCCTTTGAGACACCCCACTCTGTTACAAAATACCTCAGGATATCTAGTCACCATTTCACATTTTGTTTTGTCACTATTATCCTCAGAAGAATTAACCACATTGAGGACTTGCTCTTCACTATTAGGATCCAACTTGATTCCCAAACCCCTTTGTTCCTTCCAACCTAACAAGGTTTCGCCTCTTTTGGTAACATATATTTTCCCACGTGTGAACCTCCCTTTGAATTTGAATTCTGTCCCATAGCACCGCAGAATTTCTATTTTGTCTCCGTTACATCCGCCAGGCATTTTATCTGAAGGAATCAAACATCTGACATCACCTCCAATAACATTCTCAAAAACAGTTTTAGACATTAATGTGATTTTGGAGCAGGAGTCAGCAAGCATTTTAACCATATGACCATTTATCTCTATCCATGCTGATGGATGCTCGCACTCATCAGAACCTGAACACTTTACCATATGAACAGTAACTATTTCATTCTCAGAAACATCAGCTTCTTCAGAAGATACACCGTCATATTCTTCAATCAGGAGGGTTCCCCTTCCACCTCCAATTCGATAGTTTTTACAACAATTCTCGAAGTGCCCCCACTTCTTACATAAACCACAATTCACTCGCCTCCCAGGGCAAATGGGAGATGTAGACAAATGTCGTGAGCTCCCACAGCGAAAACATAACCTATCTTCCTTTTTCACATTAAATTGAGCAGCGTCCTTTTGAAACCGCCTATTACTCTGTTCACCACCCCCACCTTTGGCTTTGGTATTCTCATAATGTTTATTGGGCTTGGTTCTATGTTTTTTCTTTTCCTTTGGGCACCCTCCCTTCTTATCTCCAACTCTTAGTACCTCAACACTTGGTGCTGATTTATTTTCCTTGAGGGACAGCTTCGCTACACACTGTAATGTGTGCTCAATTCTCTTCGCTATACTAATGACCTCCTCTAAGTTTGGATCGTCCTTTAACCAAATTTCCTCCTGTATTTTATCATTAGAGCAGTGAATCATAAATTGATCTCTTATGTGTTCCTCTAATCCACCACCAAACTTACAATTGAGGGATAAATGTCTCAAAGCAGTTATATAGTCTTCAACAGGTCCTCCTTCATGTTGACATCTCATGCCAAAATGATATCGCTCCAATACCGTGCTAGTTTTTGACTCAAAATGCCTATCAAGTTTGGTCAATGCCAGGTCAAAATCATTTGTTCCCTCTTCAGAATCTAATTCGGAAATATCAGGAAGTGTGTCATATATCCTCTGACCTTCATACCCCAGAAAATTCATTAACATCGCTACTTTACGTTCTACAGACATTCCATTCCCACACGTAGCTTTAACATAATGTAGGAATCCCTTCTTCCACGGGGCCCACTTAATTTTTGGCGGACCTGGTGTGAGCATAAATACTTGCGGACTGGGGACTCCAGACAGGGCCATATTTATAACCTTTAAATGCTACGTAACACAATGCGTAAAATAACAGGTTGTCAAGCTGATTGGCCCGAGAGGACCGCGTACCTGTAGTCTTGGTGGTTGGTCTCGCAGAGGTCGCCAGTCTGGAGTCCAGGAACCGATGAGATAGCGGCACGAGGGATCAGCCTCTCCACCACCCAAAAGAGGAACTGGGTGAAGGATGGACCAACCCCCAATGTCACGAAGGCACTCTCCCAGGTAAGCGTGACAAGAGGATGTGGGCTCAGATGGATGGAACCATAGTCCAGGTAGAGCTTGTAGTCAAGACCATGAATCTTCCGAGAACCTCAGTGCAGCGACAGTTAATAGATAGACCAGTGTAGCAGAAAGGTATTCGCAGTAGGCAAAAGGAGCTTGGCTGGTGCAGATGGTTCCAATGGTACACAGGATGAGATTCGAAGACGGGCAAGACAGGAGAGAGTGAGGACAGAACTCCGGAATGGGCTGAGGGAAGATTGACCTAGGGCAGAACCCAGGTAGTAGCTGGAGGCTGGCTGGCCCAGGGCCGGACCCAGGTGATGATTGGAGGCAGGCAGGCCCAGGACAGGCCACAGGTAAGGACTGGAGGCAGGCAGACCCAGGACAGGCCACAGGTAAGGCTGGAGGTAGGCAAGCCCAGGACAGGCCACAGGTAAGGCTGGAGGTAGGCAGGCCCAGGACAGGCCACAGGTAAGGACTGGAGGCAGGCAGACCCAGGACAGGCCACAGGTAAGGCTGGAGGTAGGCAGGCCCAGGACAGGCCACAGGTAAGGCTGGAGGTAGGCAGGCCCAGGACAGGCCACAGGTAAGGACTGGAGGCAGGCAGACCCAGGACAGGCCACAGGTAAGGCTGGAGGTAGGCAGGCCCAGGACAGGCCACAGGTAAGGCTGAAGGCAGGCAGGCCTAGGACAGGCCACAGGTAAGGCTGGGCAGGAACAACGAGGTGAGCAAAGCGAACCGCGTTGAGACGCGGCCCGCTTTGACTCGCGGCCTCTTTTATGGGCCGCCGGCGCCCGAGAGGCCTGGAACGCAAACCGTTCCGTTTCCGGGCGCCGGCGAACCCAGAGCGAGGCTTGGGAGGCAAGCCCCTACGGCGCATGCGCGGAACCGAGAGTGAGGGCCTCCGCGCATGCGCCGAAGGCCGCCGGCCCCGTAACCCGTCGCTCCCCTCCCGGCGAGTCCCCAGACGCGAACGCGCGGGTAGATTCGCCAGGAGGAAATGGGAGCGGCAGACCCCAGTCTCCCGCGTGACATGACACTATGCCCCCTCCCAGGAAGACCCGGGGCCCCAGGTTTCCAGGGAAACCGTACGTAGAACTCACGTATCAGCCGGGGAGCATGCACGTGCTGGCGCGGTTCCCAGGTACGATCACAGGCTGGGTACCCCTTCCAGTCAACCAAATAGTGGAGCACCCCTCTACGGTACCGGGCATCACAGATCTCGTGTACCTCAAACTCAGGGACGCCCTGTACCAAAACAGAGGCCGGACGAGGAGAGGTGCGGCCGTAATCATCGACCACATAGGGCTTTAACAGGGACACGTGAAAAACGGGATGTACACGCCAGGAAGAGGGTAGGCGAAGACGGAAGGCTACAGAGGACAACCGTTTGGTGATAACAAAGGGACCCAAATATCGAGGGGCCAGTTTGACGGGCAGATTGCGGAGAGGCAGGTTCTTTGAGGACAACCACACCTTGTCGCCCTCCTGGAAATTAGGTTCTGCACTCCTCTTCCTGTCTGCCTGTCTCTTCATCCGATCCTTGGCTTCACTTAAGGTCTTGCGTGCAAGTTCTTGCTGTTCCCGGATGTGTAAGACCAGACCATCAGCAGAGGGAACAGTACTAGATGGAACTGGTTGAAAAGGCATTAACCGAGGATGTAGACCAGTGGAACAGAAAAATGGGCTGACTCCAATGGAAGCATGAACAGTGTTGTTGTAGGATACTTCGGCCAGATCTAACCCACCTTTCCAATTAGACTGTGTGGCATTGGCAAAACAGCGGAGGTACCCCTCCAAAGTCTGATTGGTCCTTTCGGTTAGCCCATTTGTCTGTGGGTGGTAGCCTGAGCTTAGAGCTCGATGTATTCCCAGATGACCACACACCTGTCTCCAAAATGATGAAAGGAACTGGGTACCTCTATCCGATATGATTTTCTCTGGTAGGCCGTGCAACCGGTAGATGTCGTGCAGAAACGCTGAAGCCATTTGAGTAGCTGTAGGGATTTTCTGGAATGGGATGAAATGGGCCAGTTTGGTGAAGCTGTCCACAACCACCATTATACAGGTGTATCCTTCAGATGGAGGCAAATCCACAATGAAATCGGTGGCGATGGTATGCCATGGATAGGGAGCCACTTCGGTGGGCATTAGCAAACCCAATGGCCGTCTTCTGGGAACCTTGCACTGGGCACAAATGGGACAGCTGTCGATGTACTTCTGGACCTCGGTCGCCCAACCAGGCCACCAGAACTGTCGGGATATCAACTCTCGAGTGGCTCTGACCCCGCGATGTCCTCCTATGGGTGAATCATGGGATCCATGTAGAATGCCCCTTCTAATGGCTCCTCTAGGTATGTAGAGTCTTCTCTGAAAAAACAACAGTCCATCTCGTTCTGAAACCAATTGTCGACTAAGAAGGGACGTTCTTTCTGGATCCGACCGAGTGGCTTCCGCGATGGACTTAAGGTGAGAGGACAAGGCCAGCAGAAAATGGCGAGGAGAAATCAGTGGTAGTTCAGGACAAGGCGTTCCATCTACGTTTTCCAGGGACCTGGAAAGCGCATCCGCCTTTGTATTGGAGGTTCCCGGGATATAAGTAACATGGAACTCAAACGGAGAGAAGAAGAAGGCCCACCGGGCTTGACGAGGAGTCCGACATTGCAGAGAGCGAAGATATTGCAGATTGCGATGGTCTGTCCGCACCTCCACAGAAAAGCGTGCTCCGAGGAGAAAATGTCTCCAATCCTCGAATGCGGTCTTGATGGCCAACAGTTCCCTTTCAATCACCGCGTAGTTTCGTTCGCTGGGACTCAACTTGCGAGAATAATAGGCCACTGGATGTTCTACTAACGTGGTTGGATCTTTCTGAAGAAGGACTGCTCCTACAGCAAAGCTGGAAGCATCGGCCTCCACTATGTAAGGCAACTCTTCCTGGGGATGGCGCAGGATCGGGGCAGCCATAAAGGCCGACTTCAATACGTCGAAAGCCCGAGAAGCCACGAGATCCCATTCGAACGTGATCTTGCTGCTGGTTAGCCTGGTGAGGGGCGCCGAGATCTGTGAGAACTGTGGGATAAAGCGCCTGTAAAAGTTTGCGAATCCCAGAAAGCGTTGGAGAGCCTTGATATCGTGTGGATGTCTCCATTCTTGTATGGCTCGCACCTTCTTGGGATCCATCCCAATGCCTTCTTGATTGATAACAAATCCCAAGAACTCAATGCTGGATTGGTGAAAGCTACATTTCTCCGCTTTGGCGAACAGGTTATTGACGGACAGCCGATGAAGGACCTCACGAACGTGTTCCACATGCTCGTCTAAGGATTTAGAGAATATCAATATGTCGTCCAGATAAACCCAAACGGATAATCCTAACAGATCACCAAAGATGTAGTCCATGAATCGTTGAAAAACAGCGGGGGCATTACATAGGCCGAAAGGCATAACCCTGTATTCAAAATGCCCAAAAGATGTCTTGAAAGCTGTCTTCCACTCGTCCCCACTCCTGATGCGCACCAAATGATAAGCTCCGCGGAGGTCCAATTTGGAGAAGATTCGCGCAGTATGCAGGGTTTCAAGGATACTGCGAATTAAGGGTAAAGGATACCGGTCCTTGGCTGTTATGTCATTCAACTGCCGGTAGTCGACACAGGGTCTCAATGTACCTTCTTTCTTCTTTACAAAAAACAGGGGGAATCCTGCAGGTGATTTTGACGGCACAATGTACCCCTTTTCTAGACTCTCCGACAAATACTCCTGAAGAACTAGCTTCTCGTCACGTGTCAAAGCATATAATTTCCCATGGGGAATAACGTGGTCCGGTAGCAGGTCAATGGAGCAATCAAAAGAACGGTGTGGAGGAAGGGGTATGTTGCCGGGTTCAGAAAACACCTGTTTGAATTCGGAATATTCCTGTGGGACCAGAGACGTGGAACATAGATGAACCCCATTGCTGTCCGTTACTAGAGAAGTTGAGACGGTCCTGGTGGGAACCGGTAGCTTGCACTCTTGGGCACACCTTTCAGATGAAAAGGTCAAGGTCTGGTTTCTCCAGTCTATCAATGGATTGTGGTGTTGCAACCAAGGTAATCCCAAGACCATCTTGTAGTTTGGTGACTTAATAACATCAAAGGCTAGTTCCTCGTAATGATCAGCAATCAGAAGGGCCAGTCCAACTGTGAACTGACTAACGGGTCCAGAAGACAAGGGAGTACCATCAATAAGCTCCACCGACAGGGGCGTGTGTCTGGAAACGAGTGGTATCTTATGTCTGGTGACGAACGTTTCGTCGATGTAATTGCCGGAAGCCCCACAGTCCAGTAGACCGGATACTTCCACGTTCTTGTCTGGTAGTTTAATTCGGACCTTCAGGGTCTGTAGCACCGCTGGTTGCATGGGCAGACGAATAGAACAAATAACAGAAGGGTCTGAGGAAGGAATGGGACCTGTCGTTGCCCTTCCTGTATACGACAGGTCTCCTAGTTTCCCGACTTCTTCTTCTGCGGACGCAAAGGACACGTACCCAAATAATGTCCAGCTGCTCCACAGTAAAGACACAAACGCAAAGACCTCCTTCGTTTCTTCTCTTCTTCCGTCAAAGGTCCCCTCATGGCTCCTACTTGCATGGGCTCAGGTCCGGGCTCGGTCGACCCGAACGAACCAGCGGGTGTGTTGGTTGTCCGGGGACCGCTTCTGTCAAGCCGACGTCTCTCAGCCTTTCGTTCGGCTAGCCTTTGGTCAATACGGAGTACTTGATCAATCAAGAGTTGAAGGCTCTCTGGTTCAGGGATGTGAAGTAACTCATCGTTGTACTCCTCTCTCAGGCCTCGACGAAACAGTGTCTTCTGTGTAATTTCGGGCCACTGGGAGTCGGTAGCCAAAAGTCGGAAACGGCTGATGTAGGTGATGACGTCATTGCTTCCCTGTTTGTAGTCCATCAATTGATTCTGTGCAACGGAGGCCAGGTTCGGCGTCTGGAATACCTCAAGAAAGGCCTTTTCGAAGGCGGCAAAGTCACTCAAAATAGGACTGTTCGTAACCACAAACGGAGTTGCCCAAGCTAATGCGTTCCCAGTTAGGTTCCCCAAGATGTAACCAATCTTGGCCCTATCGTTGTTGAAGTAGGTAGACCGGAAGAGAAAGTGTATCCTGCAGTGGTTACAAAACTCTGCCACCCGTCTAGGGTCTCCGTCGAATTTGATGGGTGTTGTATGAGCCAATGATCCTTCTACTTGAGAGGTACTAGGTGCTCCTTGCGTTATCATTTGTCGTAATGTTTGATTCTCCTGACGCAGGGCGGTCATCTCGGCCCTGATCGCTAGCAACTCGTTCCTCATGTCCTGCGATTCATCCATCTCTGAATCAGGAGGAAGGCGTCTCAATCTGTCAAGCTGATTGGCCCGAGAGGACCGCGTACCTGTAGTCTTGGTGGTTGGTCTCGCAGAGGTCGCCAGTCTGGAGTCCAGGAACCGATGAGATAGCGGCACGAGGGATCAGCCTCTCCACCACCCAAAAGAGGAACTGGGTGAAGGATGGACCAACCCCCAATGTCACGAAGGCACTCTCCCAGGTAAGCGTGACAAGAGGATGTGGGCTCAGATGGATGGAACCATAGTCCAGGTAGAGCTTGTAGTCAAGACCATGAATCTTCCGAGAACCTCAGTGCAGCGACAGTTAATAGATAGACCAGTGTAGCAGAAAGGTATTCGCAGTAGGCAAAAGGAGCTTGGCTGGTGCAGATGGTTCCAATGGTACACAGGATGAGATTCGAAGACAGGCAAGACAGGAGAGAGTGAGGACAGAACTCCGGAATGGGCTGAGGGAAGATTGACCTAGGGCAGAACCCAGGTAGTAGCTGGAGGCTGGCTGGCCCAGGGCCGGACCCAGGTGATGATTGGAGGCAGGCAGGCCCAGGACAGGCCACAGGTAAGGACTGGAGGCAGGCAGACCCAGGACAGGCCACAGGTAAGGCTGGAGGTAGGCAAGCCCAGGACAGGCCACAGGTAAGGCTGGAGGTAGGCAGGCCCAGGACAGGCCACAGGTAAGGACTGGAGGCAGGCAGACCCAGGACAGGCCACAGGTAAGGCTGGAGGTAGGCAGGCCCAGGACAGGCCACAGGTAAGGCTGGAGGTAGGCAGGCCCAGGACAGGCCACAGGTAAGGACTGGAGGCAGGCAGACCCAGGACAGGCCACAGGTAAGGCTGGAGGTAGGCAGGCCCAGGACAGGCCACAGGTAAGGCTGAAGGCAGGCAGGCCTAGGACAGGCCACAGGTAAGGCTGGGCAGGAACAACGAGGTGAGCAAAGCGAACCGCGTTGAGACGCGGCCCGCTTTGACTCGCGGCCTCTTTTATGGGCCGCCGGCGCCCGAGAGGCCTGGAACGCAAACCGTTCCGTTTCCGGGCGCCGGCGAACCCAGAGCGAGGCTTGGGAGGCAAGCCCCTACGGCGCATGCGCGGAACCGAGAGTGAGGGCCTCCGCGCATGCGCCGAAGGCCGCCGGCCCCGTAACCCGTCGCTCCCCTCCCGGCGAGTCCCCAGACGCGAACGCGCGGGTAGACTCGCCAGGAGGAAATGGGAGCGGCAGACCCCAGTCTCCCGCGTGACATGACACAGGTTAATATGCGTCCAAAGTATATGACACAACAAAAACAATTTTGCTTTCAAGATGTCAAATGGTGATTCTTAGAATATCGTCAAATGTTGCCATACATAGCCACTCTATTTTGGCTATGCTTGTCCAGTCACCACCACAAAAATATCTCCTCCTTTAGGGGGCCAGAGAAAGCACCTTCTCTAAGCTGTGGTGCCCTTTGTCATACACCCCTAATTCGCCTTCCCACAGGGGGCCCTGGGCGAGGTTTCAGTATCCTTTCTCAATTCAGCGCCACATCCGCATTCAGCTGGGCTTGATTCAGCGCCACATCCACTTTCAGGCAGCTTCCAGCTTCCTGTTGATAGCTCCTCCTATTTCGCCTTCCCACAGGGGGCCCTGGGCGAGGTTTCAGTATCCTTTCTCAATTCAGCGCCACATCTGCATTCAGCTGGGCTTGATTCAGCGCCACATCCACTTTCGGCAGCTTCCAGCTTCCTGCTGATATCTCCTGCCAATTCCTCCTGGATGGTGGCTGCTCCTGCTGACAGCTCCTGGATGGTGGTTGTCCCGCTGATAGCTCCTGCCAATTCCTCCTGGATGGTGGCTGCTCCTGCTGACAGCTCCTGCCAAACTCCACTTCCAGTCACTGTTGGGGGTCTTGGCTTCTGCAGGGATCGCTACAGACATCCCATCCTAGTCGCCATTGTAAAGAAGCCACAAACTTGGTAAGTGAAAGCCAGTTTATTTGGAACAGTTTCAGTAACTCACTTAAGACCCCCAACACAGGCAGCATTCAGGGTATAACTGACTGCACTCCAGAGTAAACATCTCCAAGAACAAATCAGTCCAGAATGGCACAGTAGGCATAAATCCATTCTGGAATTACAGATGATGTGCTTGGCATAAACACAGCTGAAAACCATAGCAACAAGAAAGCATACAAAGGTTTAGCTTTATACAACAAAGCATACAAAGGTTTAGCTTTATACAACACAGAGCAATTCCGCTTAGCCCTAATATATTCATCTTTAGGAATATTGTTAATTATTGTCTTATTATGACAGCTTGATGCATGTAGTACTGCATTAACAGATGTAGGTTTCCGATAAGTTTTGGTCTGAAAGCCATCTTCAGGCACTGAAATCGTTAAATCGAGGAAGGCAATTGAGGACTCACTTCACTGAAGTGTAAATTCTAAACCCCATGCATTATATTCAAATATTGGACACATTTCATCAAATTTTCAACCGTATCAGACCAAATCATGAAAACTATCATCTATAAATCATTTCCAAATATAGATCATAGGGAGAAATGTTTTGTTTGCAAAGACATATTGCTGCTCAAATTGATGCATAAAGATATTAGCCACTGATGGTGAAAAACTAGCCCCCATAGCAATACCAATGAGTTGTTTAAAATAGATATTATTGAAAAGAAAGACATGTTTTGAAGTGCAAATATCAACAATTCTTTGATCATTTCTAAAGGTAGATATATAGATGATATGAAGCTGATTGTTGTCGAAAAATGTAGTTAACACTTTCAATGGCTTTCTTGTGGTCTATTGACGTGTTTAACGCCTTCACATCAAGTGTAACTCAGATTAAGGGGCTGATTCATGGAATAATTGTGTGCCGAAATTGGTGGCGCAAGCAAGAAAAATCCAGCGCACGCGTGCGAATCGTACGCAAGCGATTCATGGAAGTCTGTGTGCATATTTTTCTGGGGAGCTGCACCGAAACCGCGTGTGGCACACACGGGCGCACACCTCACTGTGACACAGGCTCAACGTGTGGTGCACACACCAAAAAGGGGCCGGAACATGCAGAATGGGGAACAACGAGTGAAAATGAGGGCGTAACTGGGGAAGTACTGCTGGGAAATACATGGCACGCCCACACGCGCTCGAACAACACATATTCATGGAATCGAATAGGGGAATCCCACGCACACCAAAGGACACGCACAGGCGTAAACACATCCGCCACACGAAGGCAGGCGGAAGTGTCACCATATTCGTGTACAGAATGTGGTAAGAATTTCAGCAAGCACTGGGCATCAACGAATATACACTGGAGAGAAACCGTACACCTGTAACGAATGCGGGAAGAGCTTCTGCCACAAATCAGAAGTCATTACGCATCAACAAATACACACTGGAGAAAAGCCATATGCATGTAATGAGTGTGGAATATCCTTTAACCAGTCCTCAAACCTCGCTACACACAAGCGAACACACAGTGGAGAGAAACCATATGCATGTAATGAATGTGGAAAGAATTTTACATTGTTTCAGTCCCTTATCACTCATCAACGAATACACTCCCGAGAAAGGTCTTACAGATGTGATAAATGTGGCAAGTGTTTCCGACGATTACACCACCTTAAATCACATAGGGCCTCATTAGGACCCAGGCGGATTTCGCGGTGCTAAATGCACCGCGAAGCACGGCGGAAAGCCGTCGATAGCGCCATGGGGGTTGGCGGATTTACCGCCCCATTCCGACCTCGGCGGAGCGGTAAATCCCCAATCCCCATTCTGCCCTTCCCCATTCCCATTCTTGCCCCATAGGGTATAATGGGAGTGGGGAAGGAGTTAATTACGCCACCGTAAAATACGGTGGCGTAATTAACAACGAGGTCCCGTAGCGCCATGGTTTTCTCCGCCTGGTAAAACCAGGCGGAGAAAACCTCCATGGCGCTAAGGGAACTCGTAGTACGGCGGACGGGTCCGCCGCGATTAGCGCTGGCGGAAACCCACTCCGCCTGGGTCCTAATGAGGCCCATAGTACTGTACATAATGATGAGAAACCTTATGCTTGTAATGAATGTGGTAAGAGGTTCAGCCAATCAAGCCACCTGCTACAACATCAAAGAACACGCACCGGAGATAAACCGTTTACGTGCATAGAATGTGGAAAGAGATTTACCCTGTCTGGAGACCTTCGCAAACACACCACAGTTCACACAGGGGATAAACCTTATACTTGCAATGTATGTGGCAATAGTTTTACCCGGCATTCCTACTTAACCAACCACCAGAGAGTACATTCTGGAGAAAAAACATATTTATGTAAGGAATGCGGGAAGAGTTTTATATGGTGATCAAGTTTAATTGGTCACCAAAGAACCCACACATGTGTTAAACTCAATGCATGCAATGAATGCGGAAGAAAATTCAACTCATTATCAAACCTTAAAAAAGATAAGCAAACACATACACGTGAGAAACCATATGCATGTAAGCAGTGTGGAAAGTGTTTTGGCAACTCTACTTACCTAAAGCGACATCAAATAACACACTCCGGAGACAAACCATATTCATGCAAGGAATGCAGACAATCTTTCAAAAGGACCTCTGAACTAATCAAGCATGAAGGGATACATACAGGGGGAAAACCTTGTAAGTGTTCTTTATGTGCTAAAACCTTTTTACCTGTCCAGCTCACTTGCCAGTCATCAAAAAACACACTCAAATGAAAAACCATACACCTGTAGTGAATGTGGAAAGAGTTTTCGTTGGTCTTCAAATTTTAGTACTCATGAGAGAATGCACAACGGCAAAAAAACAAAGACATGCTAGTACGTGGAAAGGTCCTTCAATGCCTTGTTATGATATAATAGGCTCTTATACTGTGCCAAATTATCTTTGTAGTAGTGTCAGAGCTACTGGGCTTGTTGGGTGGAGTGGCGTACTGTTACACCCGCTAGAGGTATCCAAACCTTAGTCTGCTAGAAGTAAGAAAATGAGAGATTGGAAGATAAGCGGTTTGGGATAGTCTGAAATGGATTAAATGAAAAAAGGGAAAGAGGGATGTGGCAGGGAAGAACATTCTGAGATAGCACAGCAAGGGTGCAATTCAGTCCTGTTAGGCGGGTTGTAGTTCTGCAAAAGAGAGTAGGGTGATGCGTTGTGATAATTGGGTTGAAGTTCCAAGTCAGATATGCAGAACTAGTAGTACACGATATTATGTGGCAGCTTATTTGCCTGGCCATCTCTGTACTCCAGGTCGAACTACAGAATTGTAATTCCGAGAATAAGCCTGGGCCAAGAATGGCCTAGTCGAGTTTAGAATATTCATAAAATGGAATGTTGTTGATATTTGAAGATAAGGGAATGGCTTGGTCAAAATTAATACAGTCAAATTGAAAACATCTGGCACTTTGGTATTAGGTTATTAAAAGCTTGTTACGCTTCCGTGCTGGACTTTATTTTAGTTCACAGTAAAGTAGTGGTGCCTTATTATAACTTTCACACCCGGTCGGGCTGGCGGAAATGTGGTTTAACGGATCGCCAGCCTGAGCTTTGTAGGCCCGAGTGAAGCAAGCCCCTCCCTCACCCCGGGTGTGAAAATTTGCCTCCTGGGATTTTCCGGAGTGCAGAACATTTTCCATTTTTTTTCCGATGGGAGATGAGCTCAGCAAGAGCATATCTCCTGTTGGAGTAAAAAAATGCAACATAAATGGCCACCCGCCATTGAAATCGGAAAGGGACTAGGTCCCTTTTCGTATGACGGGGGCCATTTTGGAACAGCTTTTCCATGGCAGCCGTCATCCCAAAAGGGACTGGGTCCTTTTTCGGTTTCAATGGTGGCAGCCATTATTACTTCTGGGCAGTGATTGCAGTTTTGCGCCCGGGAAGGGCGGAATCTGATTGGTCAGACCTCCTTTCCCGGGTGCGAATTGGCAGTAAATTATCAAAGAAATACATATCCATCTACATTGAGAAAATTCACCCTGACCTCCCCATGCAGGCGCATTTGTTGGGCTGTGTGAAATGTGGATGTAAAACAAACAAGGTAGGTAGTGAGACAAGGACTGGTTGTATGTCCTCCTGTATGCAGTGACGATCCGGCACATCTTTTTTGAAAAGGTGATGTATGTATTTACCCAAGTAGCGGTCAGGCTTCTAAATCCACCACAACTGCCAGAGTTTCTTTGTGACCCTGAGTGTGTTGAAATCATGCAGTAGTTGAACAGGAGAGTGCACACCTTTCTACTTGCTCCGTAGGCAAATTTAATAAGACAAACCTGGTTTATATAAGGAATATAGGAAGAGGTTCCGCTGTATAAGTGTCTAATTGGGAATCAATGTACATGGGTATATAAACTTACTCTTGCAGCAAATGTGATGGCAAATTCTGCTTATTGGCAAACCTAGATAACATAAGGGAGCATACCATATAACTATAAGGAAAGTATTTTAGTTGTTCTACATACTAAATCAAGCATCAAATAACATGGAAAGTAATTTACACAGGGTCAGTGCGGGACTGTTTTTAGAAACTTCATAGAATTCCTCCAACTATATAGGAATAGACAAAATTGTAAACACCTATAAACATGCGATCCCCCGTCAATCTGTCTCATCAGCCATCACAAAACGCATACACAAAAGACAACTGTACACATGTCTACATAATAACAGCGAATGCATAAGGGGAGAGAAAAAACATGCATGTGGGAAGACTTTCAGTACTTTATCAAATCTAATCTCACATAGGTGAAATGGCACTTTGAGGGACTGAATCCCTCCAAAGATTGGTCAAGACGTTTTACTTTGAAACCTAGTAAATGATAAGAACACACCCATGCATGTTTGGTACATGTTGCTTTCTGGAAAGGAATGAAATTCGAAGATGATAAACCTGAAAGTGACTTTTTTTAAAAACATTTTTATTTATTCTTGATTTAATCACTGTTGTGATCTTTACAAGATTTTGAAGTAGAAAAGCATGCTATTGTATTGTATTGTATTGTTTATTTATTTATAGAGCGCATCCGGGCCGTTAGGCAACTGGGCGCTTGAAGACATCTTGTGTTGCAATTACATGATTATTTACATTTCTTATGTTACAGTTGCAAGGAAGAACGATTGCATAGGTATCTTAACATTTCTTATGTTACAGTTATAGGCATATCTTACAATAATAAATATCTTACATTTCTTATGTTACAAAAGAAGGCTTCACTATACAATTACAAGCGGGCATAATAGGGGAATCAGCAATACATGGTTTGTCGTAGGAGAAGAGTTGTTATCAGTCGTTGGTTTGTAGCCAGAGTTTGACATTAGTTTTAAACATGTGAAAGGAGGGAATGGCTCTAAGTGGGTCCGGGATAGAATTCCGCAGGTTAGCAGCCATTACTGGGAAGCTAGACCCTCCGGTTCTTTTCAAGTTGAAGTTAGGGATTCTGATGCTATTAGCTTGGGCCTTTCTGATAGGGCCGCCTGATGTGAACCTAGTAAATTTCTCAATGAGGTAGCAGGTGCTTTGTTGTTAAGACAGTTGTGTGTGATGTTCAGAGATTTAAGTTTTATACGGTCATTGATAGATAGCCAATTGACATTTCATCTTTGGTCAGAAATGTGGAGACCTTTAGGGATACCTAGTGCTGTCCTGAGGGCATTATTTTACAAAGTTTGAAGTTTATGAATGTTGTATTTACTGGTACCTAGATAGAGTGTGTTGCAATAGTCTAGTTTTGAAAGAATGAGGGCTCGTGCTATCGTGATACAGCTGTCTGTAGAAAGAAAAGGTATGCAGGCATGAATTAACTTGCAGGTGTAGCTAGTTGCTGAAGCTGTAGTATTAACTTGCTTGTTAAGGTTGTGAGCTGAGTCTAGGTAAAATCCTAATGTTTTGACTTCATTGGCTACTTTAATTTTGATGTCATCAATAGAAATAGTTTTGTATAGGTGGGGGAGTTTAACTTTGCTAGTGGAGCCAATGATAAGTAGCTCGGTTTTATCGTCATTAAGACATAAACCATGCGTGGCCATCTAGGTTTGAATAATTCGGTAAATTGTGTTTATGTGTGCATTGTCTTTGTCGTAGTCTCCTTGGATTGGGATGATGATCTGGGTGTCATCAGCATAGTTAGTGTATGAGACACCCAGTTTGTCCAAGATATCAAAGAGGGGCTTTCTAAAAATATTATACAAAGTAGGGGAGACACATGACCCCTGGGGGACACCACAAGTGATAGGGACAGGGTCGGCTGCTGAGATGGGCGAAAACACTCTAATAGTTCTATTGTCTAGGAAGGAATGTATCCATGCCGTGGCCTTGGTGGAAAAGTTGGCGGTTGATTTAATGTGAGTACACAGTACTTTGTGATCTACCAAGTCAAATGCGGCTGATAGATCCAGGAGAAGTAGAATTGATATATTTCCTTTGTCTTTACGCTCATCTAGTTGGTTTTTGAGATCGAGAAGGGCCGTCTCAGTACCATGCCTTGGTCTAAATCCGGTTTGTCTAGTGCCCAGTAAGTTTTTAATCTCCAGGAAGGATTGAATCTGTAAATAGGCAGCTTTATCTAAGATTTTAAGGAGGAATGGGACTGTCGTAATGGGCCTGTAGTTTGTAGGGACATTGCAGTCTAAGTTGTTTTTTTTAGTAGGGGTAATATCCAGGCATCTTTGAGGTTGGTGGGCACTGAGCATGATTTGAATGATGAGTTAATGAAGGTGGTGACGAAAAGGGCTAGTTCATGTGCAGCTTCCTTGATAATAGTGGCTGGGCAAGAGTCACCAGGACATCTCATAGGTATAAGAGATGTGATGATATTCTTGGCTTCGTCGATAGAGATGGCTCTAAAGTTGAATTGATTATGAGGTTTAGTTTGGTTAATAGCGAGTTCCTGTAGGATGGCTTCTTGTGTAAAGAGTGCAATGTTATGGCGAGAGAAACGTTTGGCCATAATTATATTCTGTAGCATAGTGATTTTATTGCATAAGGCATTTTGAATGTTAGTACACCAGATTTTATCTTTAATGCACGAGTCTATAGGTGTGATGGGGGATTCCAATTCTCTGAGGATAGTGAAGATTTCCCTAGTGTTAGAGTTAGCTTTTTTAATTCTGTCATTAAAGGACTCTTTTTTTTGCTTGAATGATTTGGTGCTTGTAGTTATTAGTGAGGTTGGTGAGGATGTTTTTGTTAGAGGGGGAGGGTTTTTTTTCCAATGGGCTTCGGCTTGTCTTTTTTCTTTAGGCATGGCTTTTAAGCTTGGGGTAAACCAAGTGTTAAGATGAGCAAGAGGTTTAGATTTACTTAATTTCAGTGGGGCAATGGTGTCGATGGCGGCATTGATAGTGTTGTTGTGCAGGTCAGCCAAGTCATTAGGGTTGTTGATAAGATTGGCATAGTTGGTGAAGGGCTGAATTAGAGGTAGGAGATTGGTGACGGTTATGTTTTTTTTACAGCATGTAAAGGCAGGAGGTGCCAGTTGTTTAGATGTTTTAGGTTGCGGTAGGTCTGAGATGGTCAGCAAGATATGGTGATGGTCAGTCCATACGCAAGGTTCAATAGCTGTTATGATTGAGGTGCAGTTGATATCTGTCACCCAGTCCAGAGTGTGACCTTTGATGTGTGTGGGGCCTATATTTCAGATAGTAAGGCCTGCTTCCAGTATAGTGTTAGCTAGGATTAAGGATCTTTAGGGTCATTATATCTAAAGTCATCCAGTAGGATGATTTGTGTTGCTAGTTTGGTGTCGGTGTTAAGAAGAGTGGTTATGTCTTCTTCAAAAGAACCTAGTGGGCCTGGAGGTCTGTAAATAAGGTGTACAGTAATAGTACATGAGGAAGAAATGCCTAGTTTAAGGGAGAGTAGCTCTGCTGAGGGCATGGACATATGGTCAGTTTCTTTGATAGTTAGGTCGGCACTACAAATGAAGGCTATGCTGCCTCCTTTGGAGGTTTCTCTGTCCTTTCTAAAGATGGTATAGTTAGGAGGGATGGCGAGCATTAGGGCTGGACCTGCTGCTTTATGCAGCCATGTTTCTGTCGCAGCTAGGAAATCAAGCTGATTGCAAGTTATGATGTCTGCAATTTCAGGGGCATGGGCTATCAGTGACCTAGCGTTGATGAGGCCTCCCCGGAGGTTGTGTGTTGCTTTCGTAAGTCTAAAGTCCAGAGATATAAAAGTCCAAAAACCCTGTTTCCCTTTTGATGTTTACGATTTCCTCGGAAGTAGCGAAAATCATAGCAAGTGGCTTTCCTATTTGGAAGCTTCATGATTCTCGTCTTTCTTGTTTAGCAGAACCTGCTCCATGATTTTCGCTGTCGCTGTCACCCAGGTAGTCTGTTCGCCTCCGATCAAGCGCTCCCACCAAATGTCTTCCTCAAAGATATGCACCGCGGAGAAAAGATTTTTCAAAAAAGTGTCTATTTGTTTTCTTGGACCCACAGCTCTTTGACACTTTTTATGCATAGAAAGCTCTGGAGGTTTTGCCCAGCTTTTAAGTCCAATAAAACAAAACCTTCTCACAAAACACAATCTTGAGGAAAGGTGGGGATCATTGTTTCTGAAAGGGAGACACTAATCTGTGGCATGCATAAAATGCCATCTGTTATACCTGATAAACAAAAAGACAATACACTTACAAAGTACTCTCTGACTCCAGGGTTTGCCATGACTACAAGAAAAAATCCACCTTGAACACTTTAACTTCAAGCAAGGCAATACACTGTACACTTAGTACATTTTCAGTCTGTTGAATGAATGAATACATACGGAATAACTTCTATACAGAAGACAAGCAACACATCTTGTGTTAAACTTAATATGTAAACTTGTTTATTGTGCTCCAGTTCATAGGACGTTCTACTGTAATTAGTGTGAGGAGCCAGGAATGAGACGTGGGCACATAGGACTTATGGTTTTTGGTTATAACCATTTATTCAAATCAAGAAGGGCGTTGGAAAATGCCTCACTATCCCTAACCTAGGAGGTATTTCCTATCTCACTCAAAAACTAAGGAGTCTGTCCTTTGTCATGATGTCTAAAGCAAAAATATTTCCTGTGTCTGTAATCCTATTCTGGCCCTCACACTCTAAACTAACTCTACGTTTCAAACGATATTGTCGCTGAGTCGCGACAATCGTGACTTTTCAAATCGCGATTTGAAGAGTGTTCAAATCCAACATAAAGGTATGATTCAAACCCAAATGTTCCAAATGGACAAGGTTTATAGCCCAAGGGAATGACTCTCTTCCCCAGCTTCCTTTTACCAATATGCAAAGGTTCAAACAATGAATAAGTAAGTTCCTTCCTCTCTGGGTGTTCACAGTTCCAGGGAATGGCTCACGTCCCCAGATTTCACCTTATATTTAAGACAACTCAAAGTCCCAAAGACATGACTTCTCTTTGCATTTCTCTTTTCCAATATTTGCAATTTGGATGCAGATCCTAGACTCGCAGGTCACCTGGTATACTGCCCTAACAGGTTTTATCAGTTAGCATCTGGTATTCGGATATGCCTTCCCCTTGTTAGGATCTGCTGTCTGATGTGTCCCTGTCCCTCATGGTGTTCTGTGCAAGGTCAGCAGTGGAATGTTTGGATGAGTGCTAGAATGTTTGGGTAAGCTTGATCCTGGTTTTCCACCTGAAGCAGTTGCCATTATGTCGCCTGGGTGGTGGGAGCCAGTGGGTTCCCTTCCTGAGCTTCCTTCATATCTCCTGTAATTGATGAACCTGATGACACCTGAATTGAAGACGATGAATAAAGAAGCTTGCCTAACCTACCCTGTTGCCTCCAGTGTACTTCCAAGCTTAACATCCTCTGCATCTTGAAAACAACTTGCAATCCCGAGGGCATGGGTCTTCCTTGAGATTCTTTTACACTATAGTTTATTACACACTTTTTGACTTTGCCTGGTGTACTCCCTTGCCAGTTCTTGGACCCAGTATTTCAAACATTTACCTTTACCTGCTATACTCTTCTGCCAGGGTTCCAACACTTGTCCTTGCCTGGCCAGATCTTCTATGTAATCTTTCAACCACTTGACAACCAGTCACTCTTAAATGCTTTACTTTGCCTGGTGTATTCTCCTGCCAGGGTTTATTTGCAGTTATCTTTCCTTTTGCCCACAACGTGATGTTTGTCCACTGTTGGCTTATCACCTCAGGTTTCACAAAGTTTGTTTCAACATTCGTACTTGTATTTATTCTACTTCCACTTTTCGAGTATGGCCCAGCGACCCGTTCTTCGATTGGTTTAGGACCGCGCCAAACCCTTCACAGGTTCATTCAGTATTTCTACTTTCATGGAGAAGCATGCATTCTTAGATCCCCCGGTAACCCGCCCGTCTTTTCTGGGCTCTTCGTTTCTTCTCCGTGCAGCTTGTTTGCTCAGCGTGCATCATGTCAGCTGCTGTTGCTTTGCCGCATTCTGTTCCACTCTGCACGGCTCCCATCGCCTCTCCGACACAGGTGGTAAGCCCTTTGTCACTCTGTTTCCGCTCACGCTGTCAGTGTTTGCTTCAGTGCCGCTTACCACAATGTGCTCTCCTGTAGCGTGTTGTCCTGTCTGTGCGCGGATTGTGGCATTACCCCGCTTCCGCACTTCTCTCTCACACTGTCAGCTGCTGTGAATTTCAACTTCCCGGCAGAGTGGAGCAACTTACAAAGATTACACCGCTGAGTTTGCTTATCGTTCCCAGTCATCTTCATTGGTCTGTTCTTCTTTCTCGTCTCGGTTGCGGTCACGCCGTCTTTAAAATTAAGGAAGTTGGCAATTGATCTCATTGGCAGTAATCTCTATTGATTCCTGCCTCTTCCTCATCTCATATATAAACATATCACTCCCTGTCTGATTTTGGGGTACTGTATGAAATAGACCTAGAGAGGGTTGCCATGTGCCGTTAAGGCATGACCAGGTTTGAAATTGAGATTCGAGGAGCAGGAGCTACCGCTATCGAACCAGTAGCGAGTAACCAGCTCACCAGGAATCGAACTTTGACATGAGATGCACACCTTAACTTTTTGCACATGTTTGATTCATTGTGTTTAAATGTGTGCTAATTGTTCTATAGTAACGTTTTCAAATACTCAACGTTAATGTCACGTATGATGTTTTAAAGACACAAATTGCCAGGGGAGCTAAAAGTAGCTCCAGGTAGCTTTTGCTTTCAAGCGAACCAGACCGTCCTAGGCCAGAAGCAGGAGCTAAATAGCTCCCAGCACCCCTCAATTTCGAACCCTGCATGAGGAAGAGAAGGAACATCCCTAAAAGAGACGGGGGTGTGTGGGAGTATATATATATATATATATGACTTCCTCTAATGATGCCATGCCATCCCCCTAAGGGTTGCCTCCCCCCATGTGGTCCTCCTTCATATAGCCGCCAGGGTCAGGATCAGGTAGGGGCTGCCATCCCCTGGCTAGATGAGGAGAAGCTGCCTCGGAGGGTGTGGGGGGGTTAAGAGTGATGACATTGTCAGATTCATCACATTAGTAATAGAGAGACTCAGAGACCATTAGTAATAATATATAGACATGCCTTTATGATGTGACAAGCTGCAAGATCAAACAAGAGTGATAGGATGTAATTAACTCAAGATGTAGAATCTGGTTCGTTTTTATAGAGTGTGAATAATATAGTATTACTAAACAACAATTGAAGTAAAGCGCAAAATAAAGACCGTAATAGAAGAACAAACATGGCATGAACCAAACAAAATGTAAGTTTGGATAGGAAGATTTTACTATTCCATTTGTGTCGCAAAGAACAAGCCAAGCCCATTCTGTAAACTAGTGTCCCAACCAACAGTGTTAAAATCAGAAATGATGGCAATTATTTTGGAAGAGTATACATGCGAGAGTCTCCTAATCAACTAATGTCTTCGTATCAGCTCTGAAAGTACACACTTTGTGGGTCATTATGACCCTGGCACTAAATGTTTAACGGCGCCGTAAAAAGCCACGGCGCCGTTAAACACTTAGCGCCTGATTACGAGGTCCCTTTGCGGGACCCGACCTTAACGGCTGGTACAGACCAGCCGTTAAAGTAGGGTGCCGCAAAGGGACCTTGGTGCTAAGTACGGTACCGCAATTAGCGGTACCATACTTAGCGCCTTCCCCTTTCCCATTGAGCTCTATGGGGCAAAAATAGGAATGGGGAAGGGCCATGGAGGCATGGGGAATTACTGCCCCGCCAACCTCGGAATGGGGTGGTAATTCCCCATTCCGCCATGGCAGAGTCGGTAAGTTACCAGCATGGATCATAATGAGGCCCATATCTGTCCTATACCTGCCACAAAGTGAGTTTGAGTAATTTGAGACTTGCTTATCAGAAACAACTTGCTTGGCACAAACAACTATGCTACCTTGTTTCTACATATCACACATGCCTTTGGATGAGCCTCATGCGGTGTCACGCTTCCACCCAAACTGTTCCTGCACTGGCTATACCTGATGTACCTCATAATTCTACTCACACCAGACCACACAGGACTGAGGCGCACCAAGTTTGAATTAAGAGGCTGTCCTCTTCATGATACTTTCAGAGCCCCATACCTGTTCCGTCCTCTCAGGGAATCTAGGGAATGCAGATTAAGAGCATTCCTGGCCCTCTGTATTGTGTTCCTCTGGCCAAGAGTGGCCCACCATCTGGAGAAACTGTTCTAACCGTGTCTGACACATCACCAATCTGACCAACGGTGCCAAAGTCGGTGAATAGACTGGCTGAAGGGGCTTTTACCAGGAACAAAACAACTGATCCGCCCTCCTCCCACCCTTACCAGAGACGTGCGTGACTCATATTCCTGAAGATGGTGCTCCACACACAACTGCCAAAAATCTGGATGGGTGAGAAAAGAGATCATCAAAATCCCATTTCATTCGTAAGTGGACCTGGACCACCCCACCTCCCAGGAAGAAGAATGTCCCCGAGAGATCCAGGGCCTGAACGCCCCACACTCTATTGAAGGAGATCAAACACATACGTATTCAGCAGACAGTGCCTGCAATGAATGCAAAGAATTAGAGGGCCAGCCATTAAAAAAAGACAGAATCATTACCACATCCTTAAGACATGAATACCTGGAGGACGTAGGAGGCCTGGAAACCCAAATGTCCTTCAACAACCTGCACACTAAAGGTTGTTCTCCCACCAATGGAAATTTCTGACACCAAATCATGTCTGGCGGAAATGGCACAGTGGTACAAAGAGAAAGTAGGCCACGCCCCTAGAAAGTCACCACCTGAACGACGGCTGTTTGAATGGGATCCACACTCAGAGACACGCACCAGCAAATCGATGGTCAGGATGCAGCCTCATATGACTGCGCCGTAGTGGGTGCCCAAGATGTCGGGATGAGCACCAAACCTGATTGTGAAAGACTGTTGGGGCGCACACCGGACCCTGAAATCAACCAGACTACCAATCTTAGAAATAGAATGGGTGGAGCTGCAGAGGTTCACAATGCATGGCTGCCCCATCAAGAGAGGATTAATCAAGACCAACACATGCCCTGTACCTGGCCCTGCAAGAGGTCTGTGCGACCACTGCCAATGGAGGGAATGTGATGTGCCTCCCCTCACCCCCATCCTGAAAAAAGGCATCCATTGCTCTGGCAAATGGATTCAGCCTCCAGCCGTAATAATTCTAACTAGGTGCTTAAACAGGATGCCAGGAAATCCATACGTTAAGTCCCTCTCAGGTTCTGCAGCCCCAAAAACAGCGTGAGATTGTGTCTCCAGTCACTGCTGTCTATCCATTGCTGGGAGCACCAAACCACTGCCAGATTGAGAGGAAAATTGCACCTAATCTGCAAAACCTGGGCCTGGGTTTAACGCCAGAATCTTTAACCTATGCAAAGGCCTGGGTAATGCAGACTGAATAGAAGACAATAGACTGATTAGATGATCTTGATGCTGAATCAAAATGGCAGACAGATAATATGGCCCTCCTTAGAAACTCCAGATATTGCATCGCCTGTTGTGAGGGTGCAGAAGTAAGAATATGGGAGTCATTACGAGTATGGAGGTAGCCATAGTGCTATTAGTGCCATGGCTACCCGCATACCGCATACCGGGTCCTGGTTCCCTGAATGGGGAAATGCCATTCCAACCTTGGTGGACCTGGTATTTCCCCATTCAGGGAACCCATCCCCATTCGAGCCCCCATAGGGCTCACTTCCTGGTCCTTTAGCGGTTCCCACTAAGGGCGCCTGGTAAAACCAGCCGCCCTTAGCGGGATCCGCTAAAGGACCTCGTAATGCGGCGGTAATCGGTTAACGGCACCGGCACCCTTACCGGCACCGTTAACCCCTTACCGCCAACCTCGGAATGAGGCCCTATGACACGGAGTGGTCATGGTGGTTAGCATAAACTTTTATTCAAGTGAAAAAAAAGAAAAGAAAACCTATCTTGCCCTAACTCTTAAGAGGGGTGTTCCCGGGTTCAACAAAAATAACTAGTATCAACATCAGAATTTCCAAAAGCAAAAGTCCCAATGTCATGATCCTAACTTTGTCCTGCATGCTCTAAGATTAAACTAAATAAAAAGGTATTTTTCTAGCTCAAAAGGTATGACTCCCTTCCCCTGGACAAAAAGGTAGTTCGGAATTTTCAGTTCCTCAAGTGTTGGGGGGAATGTCTCCTTTCCTCAGCCTTCCTCGCGTCTCATAAAATTATCCACTGCTGGGGTGATGTCTCACTGCCCCAGCCTTCTTCAGGCTTGTAACACAGTTCACCAATTGGTGGGTAAATATTGCCATTCCCCAACTGGTCCTTCTCAGGTGTCTTCTCTGTCTCTGGGTCCCCGACCCTGATCAACAGACTGGTTCCTTTCCAGCAAGCACTGTGGCAAAGAGGAGGAGTTTGGATGTATTTTCAAACTGTAGTGGGTCCCTGACCCTGGATGGCAGACCTTGTTTCTTTCTACTAGGCACTGCAATGAAGAAGAGTGGCGTGGCTGCTCCTCCAAGCTGTGGTAGGTCCCTGACCCTGGTTGCCAGACCTGGTTTCTTTCTACTAGGCACTGCAACGAAGAAGAGTGGCGTGGCTGCTCCTCCAAGCTGTGGTGGGTCCTTGACCCTGGTTGGCAGACCTGGTTTCTTTCTACCAGGCACTGCGACCAGGCACGCATGACTTGGGTGTACTTACAAGCTGGGGCGTGTCCCTGACCCTGGTTGGCAGACCTGGCTTTGTCCTACCAGGTACTGCAACAAAGAGGAGTTTGGATGCTTCTCCAAACTCTGATAGGTCCTTCAACCTAGCTGGCAGACCTGGCCTCCTTTATCAGGTCTCTAGGTCCCAAACACAGACTTGGTTTTCTCGCCTGCCTTCCTTGGTACTTACTTCCCTGACAAGTAATCATATGTATCTCTGCCGCCCGATTTCTACTTGGTATGTCCTTTTCTTGTAAGGGTCCCTTACCCTATTCCCCTTCATAGCTCCCAACTCACACGCTTTTGGTGGGTGTCACCCACCTTGTAAACAGCGGACTCACCCGCCAAACCTCATGCACGCCCATTCATTTCAATGGGCCTCTCACCCGCCAAAAGTAAAATCGGGTGTTTTCACCCGCTTTTGCGACATGAATGGTTGAGAGCTATGCCCCTTGTTACCATATGTTGGTAAAGTTCCATTCACTATACTTCTCAGGGTGTCCTGCACCCTCTGGTGACCCCCAACCATAGGCTTAGCCGTACTGGGCTGAACCACCGGGTTGGTCGCGGGCTTCCCAGTGTCCACCTCTGCTTCGCCGGTGCTTTGTGGCTCTCCTTGGCTTGCCCTCCAGACCGCATGTTCTTGCAGTGCTGCGCTGCTGGGGTTTCCTGCAGCCAGCCTCCCGGATTTCTCAGTGTGTCCAGTGGAGAACACCTCTTCAGCGTCTCCGCCCCTGGGTCTGCTCCTGCTGCCTCCGTCTGTGAGTCCTGGTTCCTCTGCAGAGCGTCTGAAATTTAGGTAAGTCCCTTGTCAGTGTCCGTTCCTATCAAGGTCCTCAGTTGAAAACTAGACCATTCAGGTAAGTTACGTGGAGTGATCCCTGTGGATCCATGCCTCTTCCTCATCCCAATCCTTTCTTGTTTTGGATCATGATGTTCAGTCTTATTCTTCCTCATCTCAGTCCTTTCTACTTCTGGCCTACTACAGAAGTACATGGGTCAGGAGGGTAGGGGGACGAAGGGGTGGGTGTGTTTCTGTAGAGACTGCATTCTCTCACAATAGTCGTCACTGGTGCCATAGGGGATTTCCCCTTCCATGAGATCCACCCACTATGTATCAACCCCAGGGGGACTATCGGGTAGAGACCTCACCGACCTGGTCTCATGGGAAAGGGCTCCCCCTACGGAAGCAGTGATGACATCCTACGATTTGTCACACTGTGCTGGAAGGAGTCCTGGCTTCAGTCAGTTCAGAATGAACACCAGTGACTGGAGAATAACCGGTATTGGGTCAAAAAGAAGCGCTGTAAGGGGAGAATGGGTAAGTGTTTGTGTGCGGGTATGTGTGTTTGGGTAAGTCTTATGTGGGGATAGAGGCAGCGGGGGCCGAGGGACAAGGGTTGGAACCCCCTGATTTTTAACAAATCCCACCAGAGAGGGTGGGTTGGTGGGCAAAGCAATTTTGTGTTTTCGCTTCTTGTGTGCCGCCTAAAATTGGGTGATTAGTATTTTTGTTAGACGACCTACAAAAAGCAAAAATATGACAGAACCGAATAACCACTGTCCAACGGGCATAAACCTGAGCCAGGCTCTTGGACGCTGCTATAATGAGTAGATTTTCTAGATGAGTAGCTGCACACTCCTCTTACTGAGAAACTCTGCCACTGGCCTGAGAAGCTTCATAAAGCATCAAGGAGAGTACGAGAGGCCAAAGGGAAAGGCCGCAAACTGGTAACACTTCCCTTCCCAAGCAAACTGTAGAAAATGTCTGTGAGATCAGCAGATGGGCACTGTGAGTTAAGCATCTTTGAGATCGAGCCTCATGAAACAATACCCGATCTCAGGAACTCTAATTGTTTCCAACTTGAAATGACAGTAACCTATTAACCTGTTCAGTTCCTTTAGGTTTATGACTGTTCTGAACACTCTATCCTCCTTTCTCACAAGAACATTGTTTACGAATCCCTAGGATGGATAGCTGCTCGATTACACTCTTGTCTAGGAGGTCCCCGATTTCCTGCTCTAAAAACATGTTCTGTGCTTGGTACATGAACACCATCTGCTTGAGAGACTGCTCACCCAGAGGTGCCACACATTTTAGCCTGAATCCCTGTGCAGTCTGAAGTACGCAAAGGTCTTGGAAAAACCGGCAGCCAATGTATAGTCTGAAACTGCAAAGTTTCCCTAATATGGACTACCCTCTCCTCAGAATCATGGGCTCTGCGGGGAGTCATTTTGACTGACTGTTGCTGCTGAGATGGGCTGACACTGTCTGGTAAAGACTGGACCGGATGTGCATTCCTTGGCGCAGCTGGGGGTTTCCTGACACAAATATCTTTTTTAAGGGGATCTGATCCTTGTCATTAGTGCTTTCCGAACCCTCCACCTAACCACGGAGGCCACATGTATGCAACCCTCTAACCTTAGTTGGCATGAGATGCCCACTTTTGATACACAGGCCACCTCAAGGCAACCAATGAGGGGGGGGGGTTTAGGGAGAGGATAGGTAAGGGGAGTTGGAACCACCGGAGAGAGGGCTAGGAAGGGGAACCAAGGGTAAATACAGATTTCCAGACTACTACAAAAACTCACTGCTCCATAGACTTGACATGTGAACCTAGCAACCACGGCGTTCAGAGGTCCCCGTCCAGCTAAGCACCTGCGAGATTACTGCGATATGGGATCAGTCCTGGCCTATACCAGTCGCACGGGACCCTGAGAGACGTCGGCCCCTACAAAACGACAGCCGACTCACCAAGTGCCATTTATGCACCGGCAATCCTGCATTTTCCAACGATTACCTAAACAGCAACCTTCTGCTACCACAGTAGTAGGTTCAACGGACAGCACCGCCACAGGTGCCTCTCCTGACGAAGGCCAGCACAAAGACAGGCGTTAATTAAGCCCCTTTTTTGGCCAAAACACACCCTGTGTCGATCCCTGTGACACAACTATACCATCCCCCCTTGTGTATGTTATATGTAAATATTGTTGTGTGCACCAGGTGTAAGCTATGCCGTGGATTTATGCAAGTCTTAGGCGCATGTTTCCCTGCTTTATAGGGTTGTTATACCCCCTCCATCTGTGGGGAATGTGCATCCGATTGAAGTTTTGACCTCAATAATTCTGAGGCCGACACCTATCTGTGTTACCACTATCCATGACCAACCTTGTCCGTTTATATTTCACTTATCTTTCGTGCTTATCGAAAGAACTGTAAAATAAATTGTCTAAGTCACCTGAGACTTTCTGTGTTGATGCAAAATAAATAAACACACACAGAAGTTCTCTGTTTTCTGTCGGATCTCTTCATCCTGATTTTTTGTCTATTATACGTATAGCCACCTGGGTAAATCAGGACCCCGCCAGGTGCCCTACAGTATGTACCTGTGAACCTATTAAGGCACCACTCTGTGGCCATTTGTCACTGCCATATCACTCCTTACCACTGATCCATGCCTTTGCACCATTTCCGGTTGCCTTTGCATGTAAGCACACGTCCAAACCCATTTACTCTAACCTGAGCATTACCCCACCAGTCTTGTCCTCTTGCTCATATACATTTCTGCACTTCACTATAAGCATTTGTCACCATTGATAACCATAGGTCTTGGATAAATCTTGCACTTTCATTAATTGCCTTGATTCACTTCTCACCATATACCCATCCCAACACTTGTACACATTTGTTTCCTGCAGCATGTCTTCATGTACACATTAACATTTGCCAGACTCAGGAGTCCCCCAGTCCAGTAAGTCATTGTAGTTTTCCCCCTTAATTCTCAAGGAGCAATTTGAGCAAAGTCAATGCAATGTCAATCTTTTGGCTCAGAGAAATTGATGTGTATTCTTGGCAAACTGCAGACAAAACCCCAAATGGTGGCAATGCTGTTATTCATATCACTTTAACAACGCCGTGAAACTTATACCGCTATGGTGCACACTGCACACATATCTGTGGCCTCTGAGCCCACGCATGAACGCTGAGGCAGTTGGTAGCGTACATTCACTCTGCTGCGCCCGTTGTCTGTAAGGGGTTGTGCTGACTCTGGACAAGCCCTGTGTCACTGCCGCAGCCCAGGACTCCTGCAATCTGTTCACCGCTGCTGCCAGGCTCTCGAGTCTCCTGGCACCTCACGGTCACGGCAGGGGAACCACTAACAAAAGGGAAAAAACACACGTGGCTTCAGTGTGCTCCAGGTCCTCCTCCAGGCGTGTGCGCCTTCTGATGTGAATCACAAGCACATGGGAAATCACGCTGCCTGGATCTTATCCTAGTGTGCACCACGCCTGCCCCCATAGTCTTCTGGAGATTGTAGTGCCATGTCGATATTGCCTTTTCCCGGCACAGGCTACTCGACCCCTTGAGCCCCCAATCATCCCAGTACCTGCCCTCCCAGACAAAGGGCCTGGGCGTTCGGGGCAACGTCGATGATATGGCCTCACCTTCAAAGGAGCATACACATTTTTTGCCAGTTCCCATGATCAATCCTCTGGATCATACACCAACCAATCCACGTAATACCACAATGTTCCACCTATTATTTCTTAATCCAAACTTCAATGTACCTCATACACATCTTGCTCCTCCTGATTGCTTGCCGGAGGCTCTTGTGTTTTGTCTCTGACGCTGCTGGTTTTAACATTGAAACCAGAAACACTGGATGAATCTTCATACCTTCTGTCGGTGTCCAGTCATTAATTCGAAAACAAAAGGATCGAATGCAATGCATTCGAGTCAAAAGGACGGAAAAAAAAGACAACAAGGTTATTGCATTCAGTCTTTTGACCCTTTTGAATCTTTGACCCTAAACCCCTTCTGTCAATTGCAACCGTAAGACATTAGGCTTTAGAACCTTCACTACTTCAAAAAGGCCCACAAATCTTGGTTGTAACTTGCAAGCTCCTTTCAACCTCAAATATTTAATTGATGGCCGCACCTTATGTCCCACCTTTTAAGCTGGAGACAGACTCCTCTTGGCATCAGCATGTCTTTTATACACCACTTTTGCCTTTTCTAAATTCTGGTGAGCCTTTTACCAACCCAATTGGATCTCTTAACTTCGATCTTGTACTGCTGGCACTGTCTAATGTTCAGCCAATTTATCTGGTAACAACCGTGGATTGTATCTGTAAGCACAAAACAATTGGGACCTCTGTACAGATGCATGATCAGAATTATTGTAACACCATTCAGCTAACCGTAAGGCTTCCAACCAATTGCTTTCATGTTGTGCTGCCAAACATCGTAAAATGTGTTCCATGGATTGATTTACACGTTCAGTTTTGCCATTAGTTTGAGGGTGATTGGGGATAATTGAATTTGAATACGCAATTGACTGCAAAAAGCTTTCCAGAATCTAGATGTAAATTGTGCTCCTCGATCCACTGAAAAAGGCAAACCATGGCACTTAACCACATGGTGCACAAACAACTCCGCCAACTGCCCTGCCATAGGCACTCCTTTATAGCGTACAAAGTGGGCCATCTTTGTCAAATAGTCCACCACCACCCAGATGTATCATAACCTTTCACCTTGGGCAGTTCTGTCACAACATCCATAGACACCTCTTCCCATGGCATATTCGGAGTTGGTAATGGCCCCAACAACCCCATCTGCTTATAATGAGACACTGTTTCTAGCATACACCTCACACTTTTCCACCCATTGCTCCATTGCTGTACCGTTTGTAACAACTGACGCCACCTAAAATACCTTTGTATCTGCTGTATCATTTTCCTTGTTCCTGGATGTCCTACTAAGGGACCCTCAAGAAACCATTCCAAAATTTGTATTTGAAGATGATCTGAGGGAACAAATCTGCCCTCCTTGATTTGGCAACCCCTCCTGAATATACCTTCTACGATCTTATGTACACCGTTGTACACCATTCCTCCTCTTTCTGAGTCATACTTCCCACAATGTCTGCCAACCATCCTTCCGACACTGCACCTACCACTCTCTTTAACGGTATGATGGTACTTATTGATGATGTGTCGTATTTCTTCAAATCACCTGCCCCTCCTGATAATGCCTCAGCCGTACCATTTTTTTTTCCAGCTGATAAGTAATTACATAATCAAACCCAGCTAAAGTACTACGCTGAAGGCAGTTGCCTGGCCATGATAGATTCAGAGGCCACAGGAAAAAGGAGACAATGCTGGTGACTGTGGGGGCTGAATAAACCCAATTTCCGTCATCTGATCTAAATACTCCTGTAGGTGCACATTCTCTGTTTCTGTTAATATATAAATCCGACTAAAAAGTAGTACTGCATTAGGCTCTAACTCTATAGCACAGTCATATGGCCTATGAGGAGGAAGCGTCTCCGCTCTTTTTTTGTCAAACACATCCGCATAATCTTGGCACCACTGAGGTAGCTCTGTACTAATAATGTACACATGATGCACGGAACTGATACTTGCCACTAACCCTGCCACTGGTTTCATCCATTCTTCACTCTGCTGCTCACACTGCTTGGGCAAAAAATATACTGTCCGTTTCTGCCAATCAATCACAGGATTATGTTTCACCGCCCAAGGCATACACAAAATAACCTTAAACTGGGGAACTGCTATCAAATACAATGTGTTCCTCATCATGAGGAAAGCAACTCATGCCTACCACTTTGGGTCTGTGTGCTAATACGGCCTGATGTAAACAAAGACCCATCAACGACCTTACTGGTTCAATGATGGATTTTGCCAGTAACAGAATTCTCAACTCCTGTGCGTATTTATTCCACGTCCATGAAATTTCCTGTGGCCCCTGAATCTATCATGGCTGCTGTAGTGGCAGTATAGTCCTCAAAAGTCAATGTTATCAAATGGAAATATGAGGGCCCCCCCTCATCGCTGCTTGAGAAGGAGTGTAAGTCGGGGCATGCAACTTCCCTCTGGAACCAGAGTCTCACTTCCACTGGTACCCACCTTTTTCCTGAAAGGGCCACCTTTAGCGATGTTGGGACAATCCCTCAAAAAATGTCCTGTACTACCACAAAACAAAGATTGATTATTCTTCCTCCATTTCTCTTCCTCCTCCACACTTAAGGGGCCCTGAGCACTACCAATTTGCATGGGTTCCACCTCCTTCACTCTAGACTCCTTACCCTTTTGCATCCGCACAATTGGAGTTTACTCTTTCCATCTTTCCTCTTTCCTTTCTGCCAACCGATGATCCAACCTCAAGGCTACATCAATAAGTTCTGTACATGACTGCGGTTGAGGCGTCACTTGTGAAATAGCGTCTTACAATTCATCCTTCAACCCCTGATAGAATACTACTTGCCTCTTCTCAACGGGCTGCTCTACCTCAATCACCAAACGATTAAAATGAGTGATGTACGTCTTTAGTGCCCTGTTTTAACAACAATTCTTTATCTGCTGCTAACTAAACTGTTCTTCTATAAAACAACCTGCCAAATTCCTGCTTAAACTGGGCCCAGTCATAAATTATCTAATCATCCTTACTAACCAAAGGAATTGCCTCTGCTGCTGCGTCTCCCACCAAATAAAAAAGACCAAAAGCTGGATGCGACTGCATCGACTGAAACGCTAATGGCTTGCACAAAAAATGCAACTGACGCTGTGTGATAAACATTTGAAATGTGCATGCATCGACTGCAAATCGTTCTGGTGCAGCTGAAGGGGCTACTACCACAGTGTGAGGTGTTCCCTCCCTTCCTGATATGGATGCCTGAGACCCTCCACTTCCTCCCTGCAATGGAGTAGTCTGTGCTGTCAGGGGTTGTACCTGAGCCTGCAATGTTGCCGTTTCTGTCCTACTTCCTCTGCATGTCCTGTAATATCTTCATTGTAAAGAGAACCTGGCAGGAGAGAATACCACGTGCTTTGCGAGTCTGGGACCTGCACCCAAATTGTATCAAGGAACTATATGAAAGAACCTGGCATGGGATTTATACTAGGTGATGCTGTGTGAGCCGGAGCATCCCAAGAAAGATTCATGCCATTAGGATTTTTGGATTACATTGAATGTGAGAAGGACTTGGGGGAAGGGAGAGCTTTCCCCTGGAATATGTTGCAACATCAAGAGGTGAGTTATCCGTTTGAGCTACAAAGTACTTGGTTATTCTTTTGAACTTTTGTGGAGAGAAACCTGACGAAGGGAGTGATTCCGTGGAACTGTGAATGTTGTTCATTTAGAACTTTTGTTGGATTTGCGCCTTTTTGTTGAGTTTTACCATTGGTACACTTTGCGGGTCGGGGACATTGCCCTTGGCACCTTGGAATAATTTTGGAGTGTTAGGGCTGGGATAGGATTTTGGACACAGGACGTTTTTGCTTTGGACATCTTGACACACGGCTGGCCCTTGGGTTTTGGTTGAGGTGGGGAGGTGCCTCCTGGTTTGGACATGGTGAGGCATTTTCCAGCCCCTTTATCATTTGATGGGGGTTTATGGCAAGCACTGTGAGGCCTCTGTGTCCACGTCTCATTCCTTGTTCGTCACAGATCCCTGACATTAGTTCCTTAGCCCAAAAGGGAGGATTTGGAATATGAAATAGTATCCTTTCTCACTGTAATTTGAACGGCTTCAAAGTGGCTTAACTTAATACTAGATCATTAGTCCTTCATGCAATGAAAATTTTCCGACTTGGTTACAACCTTAAATCTAGACATTTTCTGTATAACCGAGACATGGCTTAATGATACTGTCACCCATGCAGCTCAGCTATCCACTCCGGAGGGGTGAGGGGGGTTTAACATCTTTAGAGCAGACTGTAAGGAATCTAGCGGAATGTCAGACCAAGGAAGCACTTGAAATGGAGAGACTTTCCTCGTCGTGTAGATGACGAAGTCTTCCAAATAATGTACCTGTCTGGCTATTTAGAAATAACAACCAGAATGGTCTATTACTGGAAAGACAGGAGACCGATGACCCAGGCGCCGTAGAAGTGTAGACACGGTATACAGGGGGACACACCACCAGCTGAAAACAAGGCAAGTATCAGACTTTGCATAGACAAGAAAGCCAATACAAAACAGCATACATGGAATACCACTAACCTGCTAACTCAGGTAAGAAAGTTTTAACCTGCTGGTAATGCTGGCACCTGCAGTCTAAGCAAAGAATACGGCAATGAATCACTTATCAATAAGCATCAACAGAATAACTAGGAGTCCCTAATTACACTCATAGTCTTACCGTGTTGGACTCCTGTCCAGTGGTAACAAGAGTCTGGAGGGGCAGAGGAAGTTTGTAGCAAAACCTCAGTCGCGAGGAGGAAGACAAGCAAACAACCCACAACGTACACCTTTGGAAGTCTCTAGTCCGTGTACTTGTGAGGGACGAAAGCAAGGAAGTTCAAAAACCAAGACGGAACAAAATCTTTCAAGGCGAGGTAGCAGCGTGAAGCAATCCAAGGCAAAGTCCAATAACAATCCAATGTCGTGCAGGGAGCGAGCAATGCAGACCAAATCAGTATCCAAGGCAATATCCAATGTCAGGCCAATGTCGAGCAGGGAGCGGGCAGTGCAGACCAATTCAGAATCCAAGGCAAAATCAGGGACAGTCCGTGGTCAAGAGGAGGAAGGCAACCAGATCAAAGGCAAATTCCAAAGAGCAACCAAAGCAGTCCGAAGTCAAAACCGGGAGGACCAAAAAAAACTGTGATCAGGAAACAGGAATCAATGAACCAGAAAACAGGAAATCCGAATCCGAAACGCCACAGAAGAAAGTTCAGAAGCGCCGGTGATTGTACAGGGAGGAGCTTATGAAGACGGTATCACGTGACTTGGTTTGCGTGATACCGTCACAGCAGGACGAGTGCTCCTGTAGTGTAGAGGATGCCAGCGTTGCCAGGCTACCTTCCAGGCACCGCGCTGCATCCGGGGTAAGTGAAGTATTCGACTGCTAAGATACACCTTTGTTTTGCGATGAAGGCTTTGATCGCGGATGCGCCGGTGAGCAACTGGCGACGCCGTGCTTTCTTTCCCAGCTAACAGACTGGAAGGGCAGAGAGATCTAACAGGGAAGGGATTTGGCCATAATTTGTAAACACTCTTTGAATGTCATGATCTCTGCTTCCAAAAGATCAGGACTTGCCCGACTCCCTTGGAAGCAGACCCAGAATCCCGGTTCCGAGTGCCAGCCAGTCCCAATTGGGACCTTTTGGACCCTGTCCTGGCACCAGTGGCACCAGGCTCATAAAGATGCCCAGTCCCAGCGCTGGAAGCGCCGGGCTCATAATGCTTCGGTGGACTTACCTGCAGCAGACCATGCTGCTTACTTACCTGCCAGTTGAACCCCGGATCCTCTTCTGTTTGGGACTACTTTTCCTGTTGGGTGGGGCAGGAGCCACTCCCTAGGTTCAGAACACTGGAACTCTTCTGGAAAGCAGGAACTCTTTTCTTACCTAGGCGTGGCTGTGGAAGGAGTCACCTAAGCACTACAGGAGGCTATTTAAACCACACCCGATGGATGAATCTTGCTTTGTGTTATTCTGCATTCTCTGCAGCAGAACGCTCATCGTGTCTTCTGCTTCTGATCCTGGGCCTAAGGAAACAAAGGCTTACCATCCTGGAATCCAGTCTTCAGCAGCACCTGTAAAGACAAAGAAAGAACAGGTTAGCACTACGGTCTTCAGTGGCAGCGCATCTCTTACCTGGTCCATCGGCTGTCACCAACGCCTCGCGCTGCATTCCGGCATCTGAAAGACAAAGGCTTACCTACTCTTCGCATGTTCCGGAGGTCTTCGCACTGCATTCCGGCATCTGAAAGACAAAAGCTTACCAGCTCTTCGCACGCTCCGGAGGCCTTCGGCGCTGCATCCCGCATCTGAAAGACAAAAGAAGGTGTGTTTAAAGACATTGGGCAACTTTATTACTCACGTGCCATTACTCCTTCCCACGCCGAATCCAGTGGGTATTCCAGCACCCTTCAGCTTCTCTAAAGCTCTGAACTTGTACCTGCAAGATAAAAGGGACAGTTAGTGCGCATCGTGAATCAGGCTACAAGCGCTTACCTACGTGCTTCCAGGCGCTTCTATTCCTCACGCGGGTTCGATCCTCAACTCTCATCAGCCCGCCATCCGCCATCGCCGGAACTCTGCAAAACAAGAGATATCATTACAAAAGACTTTTAAGACATTTGAAGCGCCCAGAACTTACCGTTCGTGCAGTTAACGACGGACAGCAGTCCTCTGAGGTCAAGAGGCCTGCACCCTTATCCAGTGAAGGAACTGGTTACGGCACCCTGCCCCGAGGCAGATGGAGAGCTCGGCGTTCACTTACCTAAGACATCTTACTCTTCGAGTCAGACATACAGTGCACAGAGGTCCAGCCCAAAGAGCCAACCGTGTGTTACACATCACCTTTGAAGATACGGCATTCACCCAGTCAAGACCGGCGCCTCTGCGGGAATCAGGTGAGCGTTACATTGAACATGCATGTTAACAATACTGGCGCTTTTAGCAAGTTGTGAGCATTTGTTTATTAAGTTGTGTTGATTACAACATTATGATCAACTTTGTGGTGTTGTCTAAACCACTACGGGATATTCCTGTTTTTGAGGAACAATTTCTTACTTCGTTGACTGGTTCGCTGAATATCAATACACATATGTTGGTGCTAGGTGATTTTTAAATTTTTTTATTTAAAATAGTATTGTGTAATATTAAACTTTTCATTTATCGGGATTTTCCAGTGGTTCTATTTCTAAGTAAATCATCAATTACTAGTCAATCTTAAATTTGGTGTCTTTATCTAGTTCTAGTATTTTTTGAAGAAATTGGGATATGGTAAAGATGAGTTTGATTGATTTGCCGTTGAGCATCATTGTCCATCTTGCTTCGGGATCCATGTGCTGTGCCGAGATCTTAAAGAATGCACCGAATCAAAGTCTTTGGGGCGTGAGATTTTCACATTCCATCAGGAGGTGGTGTAACATTTCTGGGTTCCGTTGATCTTGACAGAAGCGGCAGAATTGTTCTGTTGAGATGAGTCTGACGTTGGCCAAGTCCGGACAGGTAGGTATGGTGTTCATCCATATTTTCATAAAAATCTATCTGATCTTATAGTCTGGAAAGATTGCCAAGTAGTTTGGGAGCTTGTTGATCGCCCTTATGTCTGTTTGACATTGCAGATTCATGCAGTACTTTCGCTTCTGGTTGGTGGTTCTTATCCAATCGTTTCTTATCAGTTTTATTTTTGCATGCTGGGGACGCAAGGTCAGCATTTCCTGTGTGATGTCTTCAATTGCGAGGTGCTTATTAAAATTGTCTTTCCATGCTTGAAGAACCGCATTATTCATTGTGTTCGGATGTGACCTCAGGATTTGAATTGCATAGCTTCAGTTGCATAGACAATGGTAGGGATAACTTTTTGCTTATAGCATGTCATTATCGGTTTAAATGAACATTTGCCGTACTTACGGTGTAGTACGCACCATTGCCTTGCTAGAGAATGTATTTTTTCTTCTAGTTTGGTTGTCCATTGCTTTTCTGATTTTGATTGATTTATGTTAATTCCTAAATACTTGAATGTGGTAACTTTATCGAGCTGATTACTATTTAGGAATATCATTAGTCGTTTTGTCTTCTTGAAGTTGTTTTTTGTCAGAGTCATAACTTTCGTTTTTTTTGTGTTGATAGAAGGTTTGTTCAAATTCATGTATTGCCTAGTTGTAGCAGACTGTTTTGAAGTCCAGAGGTTGTTTTATCAAGCAAGATGATGTCATCTGCATACATCATGATTTTCACCGGCATTGAGTTGATCTTTGGGTGGCTTCAGGGCATCAGTTTGGAGATGGCTTTCGGTATCTGCTGTAAATAGGTTGTACAGCGTGGCTGCTAGCAGGCAGCCTTGTTTTAGACCATTTGATGTCGGGATGGCGGGAGTCGTTTGACCTTCCTTAGACAGTCTTATCGTTATTGAGGTGTTTGAGTAGAGCTGTTTGATGGGTCCTATGATGTTGTTTGGACAATTCCATGCCGCTAACTTGTCCTATAGTTTCTGCCTGGAAATACCATCAAAGGCCATGTGTAGATCTATGAATGCTATATATACAGTAGTGTTTTTTTTTAATTGTTTCATGCTTGATCAGATTCAGCTGGAGTAAGTTGATGTTTGTGCCAATGTTTTCTGTAAAACCTGTTTGTCTGGTTGCGAATCGTTCGGTATCAATAGCCCATTTCTTAAGCTTTTGCTGGAGGATGGATGCAAACAGCTATCCCAATGGGTCGAGTAAGGCAATTGGTTGAACGTTTGCAGGGTCGTCTCGCGCTCCCTGTTTGAAAATGGGTACTATTGTTGCAGTCTGCCATGAAGAAGGTACCTGGTTGAGGTTATTGATCAGAGATAAGATGTTGCTCATTAAATTTGCCCATGCTTTCGGATCTTTTTTGATCATTGCGTTTGAGGTCCCGTCTGGCCGGGAGCATGGGATATATTTAGTTTCTGTATCATCGCCAAGATGTCCTAGTTGGCGCAGAGGACAGACCACTTGATCTTCTCCGTTATTGTCGTGGACTCGGTCTCGGGTTGCCGCGCCTTATATATGTCAGAGTAATGTTGGATCCATCTTTGCAGTGTCACGTTTGCAGTGAGCTTGTGTTGGTTTGCTGAGTTATTGTTCAGTAGGTTCCATAGATCTCTGAGGTTATGTGTTTTGTATGTTGCAAGGGTGGCTTCTGCATTGTTTTGTTGGAGTATCATGCGATGGGATTTCATCCAGTTGTTGTAGGTTTGTTTGGTCGCTTTGATTTTTTTCTGGTGTTATATTCTCTATTCGTTTTCTTAAGAAGTCGCACTGTCTTTCGCAGCTCCTTTCCTTCTCCACTAGTTCTGCGTTATACGTATGCAGATGTAATTTTCCAGACTGATGTGTTACCTGATTATAGTAGGGAATTAGCAGCCATTGGTAGTTGAGTTTCTGTATGTCGTCCATGATTATTTGTTTGAATCGGTTCGGCAGTGTGGCAGCTGCTTGTTGGGTTATACAGAGTTTTCTGCCTGTTGTGCTGAGTTCTAGTAGAATTGTTGGTCGGATCTGTTGTTGTTGCCACATGCCTCAACCGAGTACAATGAGCTGGTTGTGGTCACTTTTCGCTGTTGGGATGATGGAATCTTTATCTATGGAAGCCCTTAGCTAGATGACAGCGATCGAATTTCCACCGGACGAAATTGTAATGATGTTATTAGTCTCGTCAGTGGGATGGTTGAAGAGTTTCAGATTGCAGATGTTTGTTTCTTTAACCCATCTTTTGGCGCATGTTATCAGAACTTTGTCGGGAAGCGGATGCCCATTTGGCCCCCACAGATGAATATATAGGTCTCCACAGATGATAAATTCTATTGTTTTGTGCTTACTGATGAGATTATCCATCAGTAGGAATACGCCATCGAGAAATGTGTAGTTGTTTATGGCTGCCGGATTCCAATAAAGATTAATAATGGAAATTATTCTTTCCTGCGGTTGTTTTGATGGGAGTGCATTTTTTGTTTAAATTGTGTTTTTATTACAGTGTTTTGTGTCCAGGGATGGTGTTCTTAGAGTAGATTACGCTCCATGCTGGATCGATCTTAATTAGTGTTAGTAGTCCTGATGATGATCTTCCTCGGGATCTTGCAGGTGCTGGGTTGAGGAAAGCTAGGAATCCGTCGCAACAGGGCGGGTCGCTGATTCACGTTTCTTGTAGACAGATGACATGTGATTCGAGGTCAGGCGATGGATGGTTGAAGAGATGGGCATTTCCTCTGGTGTTCCATGAGCATAAGGGCCAGCTATTTCTGTTTTGGGTTAGTGGTTATGAAATGTTACTCAGGTTGCTGTTATTAGTATTGTGGTGGCTGTCTTCTAGATCGTATTTGCGCCGGATCGGCCAGTTGTTGTAGTCAGGGATGTTGCTGGTACGATCCTTGTCTAGGTCGATCATTGAGATTTGGGTTGATTGCAATCTGAGTTGCTTTGTTGGTGTTGCTTCATTGTGTGCATTTTGTGCACGGTTATGTAGGTTTGTGGATTTCGTCCTTGTTGCTATCCGATAGAGGTGTACATCTTAAACCAAGTTCGCGCAGTGATTCTTTCATCCTTAGAATATTTTCCATCATTGTTTTTTCACGTATTTTCAGACATATTTTGTCATAGCAGAGGTCGTATTCGAAGGTAACGAGCTCAATGTCTCCAGTGCTTATTTTGTTCAATTCTGGGATTGCTTGAAGAAGTAGTAATACATTGGTCCTGTTTAGTACCAGAGGCGTGGGTCTGCAGATGGTGTTTTCTATGCACAGACTGTAGTTTTGTGTTTGTTGGAATGAATTAATAATTGTGAGATGGTAGACCTCTGTAGATTTAACTCTTGAGTTGCGCAAATCCCTGGTAGATCTGTTGAAGTGTTTTCGCAGTGATTGGTATGTTGAAATTTCAAATCTGGTGTTATCAGCTGTTACATTGGGCAGGGAGGCCATTGAGATTTCCTCGTACGTTTCGTTATCTTTTATTGCTTTTTTTGAGTGCACCAAAGAGGTGTCTGAGATTTCTTCGCAAGATAGAAGAGAGGTATCAGATTGACTGGGTTTGTATTCGTCAATTATTATCAGGCTTGAATCGTTTATTTGGTCTTTGTCTCTGGCGTTTCTAGGTCGTATGGATCCGTATGCGTTGTTAAGTTGAGTAGATCTTCTATTGTAGGGGTGAGTCGTTTGTTGGGGAAGTTTTCTGCCGGTCTTTCTTTCTAGTTACTGATGTGGGTTGCAGTAGCATCAGATGGCAGAGAAATACTTTTGATCCAGTTTGTTTAGGTGGATGTTTGGATGGGTTTCTCGCGGGCTCCACTGGGGTCTTCTCTATGTGTGAGAAGATCTGAAAATTATCTTTCAGACATATTTTCTGGGTTTTGGCTTTGGTATTGGTTTTCGTCGTCTCTTTGTTGTTCTGATTCAGCGGCAGGTGATCTTCTCTTATCTGATTTGGTCTGTGTTGGTCTAGGTTTAGCCTTTCTGGGACCAGGCAGTCGAGGAGTTGATCGTTGTTTTTTCCCACTACAGTCCGAGTGATGTCAGAAGCCTGACTTCTTGTTGGGTTTTTTTGTTGATTTTTTTAGCCATACCATTAGTTCCTTGGTGAGCTGTGTTTTTTCTTCTCTATCTCCTCTCGCGATCTCAAATACCCTTTGTTGCCAGGAGCGGGATTGTTCAGCTTCTGATTCTAGTCATTTTTCTATTGTGGATATAAAGTTTTCTGTATGAATTTGTTTGGAGTGTATCATCACAAGCAATGTTGCTTGATCTTGTATGTTGTCCTTGATGGTTTCATGCAATTTAAGGTATCATTGATTGGGATACTACTGCTATGAGCATGTTTTGAAGTTCTAACATGCTAGTTGGTATCCTGTGGTTGTTCATTTCTTCGTGTTCAGCACTGTTAAGCTGCAAGGGATTTGTTGTAGGGACCGGTAGTTTACTGTCAGTTGCCTGTGCTGGGGTGTGGAAAGATTCCCCAGGTTCGTAGATGAAATTGGGTGTAATTGAGTCCTGTCTTGACAATGGGTTTACCGGTTCACTTTTTAGGTGGAGTTTGCAAATCATCTAAGCTTGGGTGACTTTGGCGAGAGGAGTAGAGGTAGAGTTTGGTGTTGTTAGTTGTGTTGAATCCCCAAATATTTCCTTTCTCCTTTCGGCACTGTTCATGATAGATTCTATTTGAGTAATGTCCAATGATAGACGCGCAACCTTGGTGTGATGTTAGGTGGTAGTTGTAATGATTCTTTAGGGAGTTTTTGGGCTGTGTGGGTTTGGAGCCATTGTAGCTTGGCTAGTTTTTCCTTTTCTTTCTTTGTTATCCCGGCTGTAGGGAGTCGTAGTGTCAGATTTGGGTTTGTTGGGTTGGATGGTTTCTTGGAGGATTCTGTAATCTGAGATGGGTTCTGTGCTGTTCGGTCAGGGGCTGTGTGGAGCGTTATCGACTTGTTTATTGGATCATTTGGGTGCTCCGTCATGGACAAGTGTGGTGGATTTATGCAGGTATTTGCGTGGTTGTATTCAGGGGGCTCTGGTTGGTGAGGCTTATTTATTTGTTTATTTTATTTTTGCATTTGTAAAGCGCCACGCAGCCCAGATGCATTGGGGCGCTGTTTCAGGAAAATGACTTAGTTACAGTGCAAGATGCAATCAACAGTGAATGTTACAGAGAAATCGTGTCTACCAATAGCCTGGATAAGGAGGGTTGCCTTACATAGGTTATACAGTTGGCAAGGTGACCACTGACAGGTGAGAAATGCATATGTCCAGTTCCAGGTCCGAGTGGGGTTTATACAAACAACATGGTTTTTATTGCTTTTCGGAAGCCCAGGTGGGACTCAATGCCTCTGATCTCGGCGGGTAACAGGTTCCAGTTGGTGGCTGCAAGGACTAGTAAGCTAGCGCCACCTGCTCTGGTTCTGATGATTTTTGGAATTGATAGTCGGTTAGTGTGTCTGGATCTGGTTGGTCTGTTTGAGGAGGGACCCAAAAATCTCTGCGCAAGGTAGCGAGGTGCTGTGTTGTGGCGACATTTCTGGGTGAGTGCCAGTGATTTGAAGGGGATCCGTTCCTTGACAGGTAGCCAGTGGACGGATTTTCTGGTGGCCGAGATGTGGTCTCTTTTAGAGATTCCAGTGGCTGCTCTGAGGGCATTGTTCTGCACCGTTTGAAGTTTTTGATGTTTTTGGTTGAGGTGCCTAGTAGAAGTGCATTGCAGTAGTCTAGGCGGGAACCTATGATTGCTCTGGCCATGGTGAATGAGTTTTGCTGCGAGAGGAAGGGCCTTGCGGCAGTGATAAGTTTCGAGTGGTAGGCTGCTGCTGAGGAGATTGCATTCACCTGTCTGTCCATGGTGAGGTTAGAGTCCAGTTAGACTCCTAGGGTTTTGACTGCTTTGGAGAACGAGATGCAGCAATTGTCAATGATGAGGGAGTCATATTGGTGCCCCCTTTTATTGATTGTGGCTGGCTATCTGATGATAAGTAGTTCTGTTTTTTCGCTGTTGAGGCAAAGCCAGTTTTCGGCCATCCAGGTATGGATGGTGATGTAGATGGAGATAAGAGTTTTTTGGTCGGCCTCGAAGTCGCTGGTAAGAGGGATGAGGACTTGTGCATCTTCCTTGTAATTGGTGTACGTGTTGCCCATTGCATCGAGGTATTTGAATAGTGACCTTGTGAAAAGGTTGTACAATGTAGGAGATATGCAGAGCCCCTGCGGGACACCGCACTTAATTAAATGTGGCTGGGCGCAGTCTAGGTCGGAGAAGACTTTCATTTCTCTGCCCCTTAGGAAGGATGGTATCCAAGCGGTGGCGTCTGCTGAAAAGTTGCCCGCTGTAGAGAGGTGATGGCAGAGGGTTTCATGATCGACCAAGTCAAATGCTGCCGAAAGGTCCAGTAGAAGTAGGAGAGCTGGTCTGCCTACGTCTCTGAGGTCATCGATTTGGTTCTTAAGGTCCAGTAATGCGGTTTCTGTACCATAGTTTGGGCGGAAGCCGGATTGCCAGAGACCAAGCAGGTGATGAGCTTCGAGGTAGTTCTGCACTTGGAGGTATGCATCTTTATCCAAAATCTTAAGAAGGAAGGGAACTGTAGTGATGGGCCTGTAGTTCCCTGGTACATTGGGGTCTAGTGTAGGTTTTTTCAGTAGTGGGCAGACCCATGCTTCTTTGAGGCAGGATGGCACTTGGTTGGATTTGAACGAAGCGTTGATGAAGGCTGTGAAGAATGGTACCAATGTGGGGGCGCTGTCCTTGATGAGCTGGGCCGGACACGAGTCGCCTTTGCAGTTGGAGGGTTTCATCGAGTTGAGTATGGTTAGGACTTCCTCTTCTGTCATCTCCTGGAATGAGAAGGCTGGGATTGCGGATGGGGTGTTCTGGTGTAGGTCAGATAGTTGTTGCGATAAGGCTTTTTGGTGACTGGTGATTTTTTCTTGTAGAGTATTCAGCTTGTTGAGCATGGCCTCTTGGATGCCGTTACACCAATCTTTGTCTTTATTCAGGGGGTTGGAGGGGGGAGTGCGGGTCTCCAATTCTCTGAAGATTGCGAAGATTTCTCTGGATCCTGATTTAGCGTTGGCAATCCTGGTATTGAAGGAGTTGGCTTTGGCTGAGATGATGGCGGATTTGTATTGTTTGCATGTCTTTAAAAGCTTGTTTGGTGGTGTCATTGGGATTCGTTTGCCATGCTGTGAGAGCAAATCGTTTTTGTGAGCGTAGTTTCAAGAGATCCTGAGTGAACCAAGAGTTTGTTTTTTTGTTGGGTTTGGCTTTCCTGTGAGTAAGGGGTGCAAAGGTGTCTATGGTCTTGGTGATAATGGCATTGTAGGTTGCTGCGAGGGTGTCCGGGTGGTTGGTAAATGGATGTTCGAGTTTGGGAACCAGGAGGTGAAGAAGTAGTCTCTCCTTGGTGAGTTGCTTGGCGCTCCTGCTGAGGGCGGGCGGCAGAATTTCATGAGAGGTGGAAGGAGTTCTGGTATAGTTGAGATTGAAGTGGATAATGGAGTGGTCCGACCAAGGAATGGGAGAGATGATAGGGCGGTAAGTAACGTGGACGGTAATGGTGTAGCTTGGTGAGGGGTTGATTTTGATGAGCATGTAGTCGCAGCTGTGCGAGGGGTCTCCTTGGATTCTTCTGATGTGGATGGATTGCTTAGCTATCAAAGTAACCCCCCCCGCCTTTTTGTGTTTTCCGCTCTTGTCTGAAAATTGTGTATCCATTGGGCAGGGCAATGGCTAGTGCTGGGCCTGCGGCTTCGTGGAGCCATGTTTCGCTAATAAATAATAGGTCAAGGTTAGAATTGCAGAGAAGGTCATGGATATCTAGAGCGTGTGCCGGGAGGGATTGCGCATTGATGAGGGCACACTTGAGCGTGGACGGTTTGCTTGGAACCCTTTCGCTAGAGAGGGTGGGCGTGGTAGGTTTGTAGTTAGTACCATGCGCCTGAGAACAATCCATGGGAGAGTTGGTGTTTGTATCACAAGCTAGACTGATAGAAGTGGCGGCCAAGTCAGGGGTGGTTTTGGAAGCCTAGGTGGTGGTGTCTAGGATAGTGCTAGGGGCACACAAATCAAGTGGGTCTGTGCATACATCTGGTGTCACAGTGCAATCAACATTAGCAGTAATGGCGTCAATACCTAGGTCAGCAATGGCGGTGCTCGGGGCACACATATCAAGTGGATCAGCATTAGCAGTAGTGGTGTCAATACCTAGTTCAGCAATGGCAGTTCTGGGGGCACACATATCAAGTGGATCAACATTAGCAGCAATGGCAGTGCTGGGGGCACACATATCAAGTGGATCAACATTAGCAGAAATGGCAGTGCTGGAGGCACACATATCAAGTGGATCAACATTAGCAGTAGTGGCAGTGCTGGAGGCACACATATCAAGTGGATCAACATTAGCAGAAATGGCAGTGCTGGAGGCACATATATCAAGTGGATCAACATTAGCAGAAATGGCAGTGCTGGAGGCACATATATCAAGTGGATCAACATTAGCAGTAGTGGTGTCAATACCTAGTTCAGCAATGGCGGCGCTCGGGGCACACATATCAAGTGGATCAGCATTAGCAGTAGTATTGTCAATACCTAGTTCAGCAATGGCAGTGCTGTGGGCACACATATCAAGTGGATCAACATTAGCAGTAGTGGCAGTGCTGGAGGCACACATATCAAGTGGGTCTGTGCATACATCAGGTATCGAGATGCATTCAGCATTAGCATTAGCAATACATTTGGCATTTGCAGTGATGGAGCCCATACTATGCTCAGCAATCATTGTGCTAATGGTGCTAGCGGATACAGCAGCATTGGTATTACCGGCTGCAAGTACAATTTTTTCCAAGATAGAGTCAGTGGGTTCTTTTATAGGGGCAGGGTGGCAGTGCCGGGTCGGTGACCACCAGAGGGTAGTTGGGACATGCAGAGTGGCTGAGGGGATTGTTATCCTTGTGCAGAGTCGTTCATTTCTGCAGAGCAGGGATGGGGGAGCCACGCGGGCATACGGGGCTGCTGTGCGGGCTCGTAGGCGTGATAGCCTGCTCGTTACCGGTGCGTGGGGACTAATTAATGGGGTGACTCTTACCTTTAGTCGGCTCCCGCCCCCTCGAGCAGCAGAGAGCAGACGAGAGCTTCGGACGTGGCCTTTTCCCTGGGCCTTCGCCCTGTGGCTTCGCCTGTCGGTTGCCTCTCACTACTTTTCAAGCAATAGGGGAGGGGCTGGCAGGCTCCACGGGCCTATTAGGTGCTCAGGCTGCATCGGTGATGTTACGGCGGCCATCAAGGTTGATGATGGTTGCTGTGGCAACGGAGGAGGCCACTTTGGAGGGGCAGAGCTCCTCATGGATCACAGCAAGCGCCGTAGATGCAGATGCAGGGATGTTGGGAGGTATGCACTCCGGTGCAATTTCAGATGTTGGTGGGAGGGATCCTTGGGTCCAGAGCTGGTCATGCTCTTTCAGCAGGCCTTTTCCCTGGGCCTTTGCCCTTTGGCTTTGCCTGTCAGTCGCCTCCCACTACTTTTAAAGCAGTAGGGGAGGGGCTAGCAGGCTCCACGGGCCTATTAGGTGCTCGGGCCTAGGTTAGTTGTGTTCGGTGCCTCATGCTGAATGTTTTCATGCAATTCAGCCGGTTTCATGTCGTTGGGGTGTGGGGGGTCTGTGTTCTTTGGACATTGTTTGATTACTTATTTCATCCCGGTTTGGTGTTAGGGGGATCTCAAGTAAACCCAGTGATTTTCGGTAGCAGCATCCTCTGTCAATAAGGAGTTATCTGGCCTTGTTAGTTTGGATGGTAGTTGGTTAGGTTCATGTTTCGTGTGATCTGTTTCAGTTTGTGTAGGATGATGATGGTTATCAAAAATGGTGTTTTCTTGGCGTCCTCTTTTGCATTGCTTGTTCCATTGTCAATTGTGTAGAATCAATGTTAGGGCCCATTTAGCCTCTATATCTTGTGTTTGGGCCTTTCACTTGATTCAATTTGGTCTCGGTAGACAAGGTCATTTTCTAAACTTTAGTACCGGTATTGGTTGGGCTACTGACTTTGGTCACGACTGCGCAGTAGTTGTTAGTGCGTATGGTGCGAAGTTACAGGGGCAGGACCCTCGCAGTCTTCTGAGTGCTGATTGAGTTCAAATCTGGTTTTGTGTTGAAGGAGGCACGAAGTACGGGATCAAAGGGGAGGGTCCCCTGCAGTCTCCTGTGTACAGAATGTTTATGTTGTTAGCTTGGCGCGGTGAAAGGGGAGATATATGTAAGTTTCTTGACCTGTTTCATATATCATTCCAGGAAAGTTTTCATAAAGAATTATGATGTAGCAGGCTCCGATGGTGTTTTGGATATTCCTGGCAGTTGCCGGTTCGTCGTTGGAATCTTTGGTGGAGATCTTTGTGCTATACGCTGTGTGGGGTACAGGATCAAAGGGGAGGGTTCCCCGCAGTCTCCCGTATCCCAATTGATTGTAGATCGCTGGGCGGGATCAAAGGGGATAGTCCCCTGCAGTCTCTTGCGCTCAGGTTGTTGTAGGAGCAGTCGGTAAGATCGTAGTTGGAGCAATCGAAGGTCAGAGTGGCGCCGGTTTCCTGGGCGCACAGCTGTATTGTACTCCGCAGTTTGAGCATTGTTGTTTTAATACAATCTTTGCAGGCAACGAGAGCAGAGCTACCTCACACTCATTCAAGGTTGTGAAAGGATCTTCTTTCGTTCGTTTTCACTTGGCGGTGAGTCTCGGGAGGTCGCCTGGGAGGGGCGAAGAGCAGCAGCTCACACCGGCAAGGAGCTGGAGCCTACAAACTGTGGGAGTTATTTGCTTCGCTGGAAGCCGCGATTTTCAGGTGGGTGAGCTGTGATTCTAGTGGGTGGGCTTACCTATAATCTTGGTTTTTGGAGGAGCTTCGTCGGATGGAGGGTGAGGTCAGTGTTTGTGGCGCTTTTCGAGCACAGATGTTTTCTCTTGCAATCTTTAGGTCATAGAGCGGGGCTACGGAGCCTGCAGAGCCTAAAGATGGAAAAACTCTGCGACCAACTCCGCGGCCCGCTCTGCGGCTTCCTGGGCAATTTCAATGAATGAAGTGAAGGAACTAGAAAGAGGACCAAAAGTTCTCAATGAATTCAGGAGCAAGGACGCAGCAAGTTTCTTTCACAGACACGGAAAGACTCTGCGACCGGCTCCGCTAGGTGATTTTAACCTCCGACCATATAATGAATTAGATCAGGAAGCTATAGCGTTGGTTTTAGCACTTAATGCTATGGTTTTTCCAGCACACACCCTCCTCTACCCATAGGGAAGGCAATACACTTCATTGGATATTATCTCACATTCGTCAGATCTCTTCCCCTACAGTTACTCCATGTCCTTGGACAGGACATTATTTAATAACTTTTGAGTTATGTCTCCCTGCTCCTTTAAATCGGGTCAATATTAACCCGATATGGTATCAGAAGGTGAGAAACTTGAGGAAGGTCACTCCAGAGGCCATTGCTGATCTCGCCACACTGATGCTGATTAATAGGCCTCTATCCTATGATGTAGATGTTTTAGTAGGCCAATTCCAGGAGATTACACCTAGGTTGATTGACATGTCGGCCAGAAAGAGTCAGTGTTGTAAAAAGTGAATTTAAAAATAAGACCCTGTAAAACAGCAATGTTTTGCATAGAAAAATAAAAAGATTGTGTGAACAGAACTGGCGTAAAGACCCTTCTCCTGAGGCAAAAATACATAACAGCTTGCGGCAGCAAAAAGGAAAACTATGATAACAGAATCCTAGGAGTGAAATCTAACCCTAGGGCACTGTTCTCTATCGTTAAAGAATTGGCGGATAGATAAAGCTCTGATAGTTTATGACTAAATAGTTGGTGTTTGAACATCCAGATGGAATTCTTCAGGAAAACAAAGCAACATCAAAATAACCTCAAAATCCATCAAAATGGCATTTGGGTACCACCACTCTTCTATCACTTGAACATATTAACATCAGGTATACTAACCCTTTTCCATCGAAGTTCATCTTTAAGTCGGTATCTGATAGCAAATTTGTTGAGATCATTTTGAGTCTGAAGCCGACTTCTTGTAATGGTGATTAGTTTAATTAAGAGTACCATCAACTGTCTTTCACCACTGATCAGCACCATCGTTAACTTCTCATTTGCGACTGCTGTGGTTCCTATGTGCTTAAGAGGTTTGGGTCACTCCTCTCTTAGAAAAAAGATAAGCTCGATCCTGAGGTTGCTGGGAATTACCGTCCCATCACTAACGTCCTTTCTTTTAAAGATTTGGGATAGGACAGCCTCTTCAGCTTCAGGAGCATATTGTGAGGAACCAGGAGTGAGACACGGGAGCAGGGGACTTATGATGATTGGTATGAACTTTTATTGGATGATGGGGGGGGAGTAGGGTGATTGGGGGGTGCCTCACTGCCCCTAATTTAGAGGATTTCCTACCTCGGCTGGAAACTAAGGGGGCTGTCCTGTGACAGGATGTCTATGGCAGGGGTGTTCTGTGTCCAAAGTCCTATCCTAGCCCTCTCATTCTGGGGGTGGCTTGAAGGTGTTGTTTCTGCCTTGAGAGGTGCACAGGTGTTCAGTTTCTGCAGAGGAGTATGGAATCAACAGGGGTTCCAAGAGGATGGTGTTCGCAGTATCAGGGAATGGCTCACTGTTAGGTTAGATTTGAATGTATATGCAACATTACCTTCACAGGCACTTTTTGCTGGATTTGTAGATTCTTTTTGCATGTTCCTGAGTGAGTGGGAACCTTTTTCCCCCCATTCACCCTTTCTTTTACTCTTTTTATGGGTGTTGTTTTCTGACTCTCCATAGTTTCAGTTTGAATCTATCATTTCCCATAACTTTTTGGAAATCTACATGTTATTATTGCAGCACACAGCACTTTCTGTGCAGTGTTGCTAGGTTGCCCCTTGGCATTCCCTTTTTATTTTCTCTCGACTTAACGTGCAGAACACATGTTCTCAAGGGTAGAGAGGGATTTTCATCTCCTTTACATTTTATATTGTGAGACCAGCACAACCCACCTTATGTGGAGTGCTGAGGAGGTCGATGGTATCCCCTTTCTCACTGCTCCTGAAACATTTCTGTTACAATGACAAGCTTACCATTATGGCTCGTAACAGTAGACATACCTAATTGACGTTTGTGTAGTTTTTACTCGCAGGCTGTCAAACCAACCACGTTAATGCACAGAAGGGTCATCATTCTGCTAGAATGGTGGCTTCTTTCTTTTATTCGCCATTTTTAGTGTGCTTGTCCTTTCTTGGTCCTCCTTCTGCCGTCCTCGTAGACCAGACGAAGGAGGCTGTTACTAGATGGAAGAATCTGCCACTTAACTTATATGGTAAGGTCTCCCTAATTAAAATGATCCCGCTCCCTCGATTTCAATACGTATTTAATAATGTGCCTAGAAAGGTCCCGTCGGAGTACTTCACAGAGGTGAAATCGATACTTACTCAATTCATTTGGGCTGGCAAACAACAGAGTGGCGTGGGATAAACTAGTAGCACCAGTACACCAGGGTGGGCTAGCTGTACCAGACTTGGAAACCTATTACACTGTAGCTCAAGCTGGGTATTCCCTCTATTGGTTTGGAGGTCAAAAAGAGAGGAGGCCGGTGGAGGTAGAAAGAGCATTGGCGTCCCCCTTCCTACTACGTTCCTGTATTCTCACTGCCCCTGACAGGGGACGAGGAGCTAGAAATAAGGTGGAACTCACATGCTCAGCCTAGGCATGCATAGAGTGTAAGTCAAAATCGGAGGTCATTTACTCCCTGGAGCTGCCACTTGCATTTACTCCAGGTATCCCACTCCCCTCGGAGAGGGTCCTGGTTAATCTCTGGCAGAGACTGGAAATACATACATTTCAGGATTTATTCCCTGAGGGGAGATTTATTACGTTAGAAGAGCTAAAAACAAAGGGGAGTCTTAGGCCCCTGGATGTGTTTTCATATTTCAGGCTGAAAACAACCCTCCAGAAGATGTTCCCGACCTTCCCCAAGCAGCCAACAACGACACCAATACTTAATAGGATGATAGCCAGGGGACCACGTGGGAGGGTGGTGTCGGTTATGTACGCCTTATGTCAGGAATCCAGGTTTGGTGGATGAGACCCACAGGAGGAGGTGGGAGCACTTACTGGGCCATGAAATCTCTGAAGGGGAATGGAAATACTGCTGTGCTGGGAATAAATATATTGCTAACCATGCCAGATACAAACTAATATACTGGAAATACTTGCAACAATACTACTACACCCCGACTCAGATCCATGGTTTCTTCCCAGGGGCAACTTCCGATTACGTCAGATGCAATGTTCCGCTAGCAGATTTCCTTTCACTTAGCGTGGGCATGTCCCACAGTACATGTCTTCTGGAGGGCGATATTCGAAACTGTGGGGGAAATTGTGGGCGAGGAACCCTATGGTTGCGCTCCTGGGATACACCAAACCCATTCCCAGGGGCAGGAGACGACTAGCTGGACTACTTCTACTGCTGGCAAAAAGAAGGATGGCAATACACTGGAAGGACCTGCAGTCCCCCTCCCCCCAAGGTAGAGGACTGGCTGGATGATGTTGTAAGAAGTAACGACAAGGAGACAGGGTATAGGGGCTTGATGTCTTATCGCTCGGCACCATCCAACATGTGCGACCCATATATACCTTACCTGTCGAACCAAGGAGATGATGATGCTCCGGATGCCATAGAAAGTCACTACCCCCACAACTATTGCTAAACAGCTTATGGGTGAACAAAGGGTAATGAGCCACCTACACTCAAACTCCCACCAGACACTCGACACACTGACACCGACCATATACTTCATCGGAAGGTCTATGGGTCACTCACCCTTTACATGTATCGCTCAAAGGAAGGGGCGAGATGGACAAATGGCAAGACGATCCCACTGGGCTTGAGTCTCCATTTTGGCATGTTGCATAGTACATGTTTCAATAGTAATGCCCCCCTGCTGCACCCCTCCCTACCTTAGCACACAGAGGGGAGTCCCCCAGATGAACCATTTTAAACCAACTTTAATAGCCTAGCTCCAATTTAGACTAGGTCACATTCCGTGAGTTGTATACATCACCTCACAAAATGAAAATTACACAGAGTACTAGATTTTTCATTTAATAAAAAATGTTTTCATAGTTTTATTACGTAGGCCATAGGTCCTACGTGCAGTAATCATAAAAAACACCACACAAAGACATGTATCAATGTAGAAAATATGTACAATGCATCCATTAGCAATTACATGTGTAGTCATAAAAACACAGATGACGCCGCCAGGGTTTTGTGTCACTGGGCTGGGAGGGCACATATTCTAACTGCCTATCCCTATCTGGCTAACAAGTCACAGATATGCTCTACATGGCAGTGTCACCCGATAACAATGCTAAAACTAATTAGACATGGCACATAAAAATTGCGTCTGACCAAAACGCACCCCTCCCTACCTAGCTTCCTCTTAAGCAACTGTTCTATATCTGTAAGAATGCTAAGTGTTTGTTTCTTTTTGCTGGGTTGTCCTGGCTGTTTGTTTGTAAAATGCCAATAAAAAGAGTTAAAAAACAAAATAAAGAAGCCTCAGAACTTAAGACAAATGCTTGTGCACACATATGAGCAGAAACAACAAACATTGGACCCATCCATCCCGACTAACTACAGGCCTATCACAACGGTACCGTTCCTGCTAAAAATCCTAGACAGGGTAGCCTACCTGCAGATCCAAAAACACCTGGAGCTGCACCACCTTTTAGGCACAAGACAATCAGGTTTTAGACCTCAGCATGGAACTGAAACCGCACTTATCGATCTTAAAACTCAGGTCGATGAGCTGAGAGACTCCGGAAAGATGGCCTTACTCCTCTTACTGGACCTCTCCGCAGCCTTCGACCTAGTGGATCATGATGTGCTATGCACCCACCTAGAAACAGCTGCCCACTTCTCCACGCATGCCATCGCATGGATCAAATCTTTCCTAACCGGTAGAACTATGAGAGTCTTCTCTACTTCTGCTGCTGCAGACCCAGTATCCATCACATGTGGAGTCCCACAAGGTTCTTGTGTCTCCCCCACTATGTACAACATCTTCACGAAGCCCTTGTTCGATGATCTAGATAATCTGGGTGTCACCTACACTAACTATGCGGATGACACTCAGATTCTCATACCACTCTCAGGGGATTATGAACAAGATTTGGCCTTGGTGAACAAGATTTATCTCATCATTCAGGCATGGATGGCCACCCACGGGCTATGCCTGAATGATGACAAAACTGAACTCATCATACTGGGGAACACACAAAACATCAAAAGACTAAAAGAAGAATACTCATCCTTCGTCATAGACGGTAACACTATCAAGGTGGCAAAAGTGGTAAAAACACTAGGGTTCTACCTTGATTCCCACCTCTCCCTAACCAAACAGGTGAGCGCAATGGCATCCAGCACCGCATATACCTGCAAGCTGATCAGAGCCGCAAAACCATACCTATCCACTGCCAACTGCCTAACCCTTGCCCGAGCATTAGTGCTGTCGAAATTGGACTATTGTAACGCTCTATATATAGGAGCCAACAAACACACGGTGCAAAAGATTCAAACACTACAAAACAATGCCCTTAGGGCTGCCTTAGGAATTCCAAAAAGGGAGCATATTTCAGAAGCTAGAAGACAATCTAATTGGCTCTCCACAGCGGACAAAATCAAACTTAAGACAGCTTCTCTAACCTTCAAAAGCATCAACTATCTAGCACCTAAATACCTAGCCGCTAGATTCAACAGAAAAATCTCCACTAGACCCACCAGAGAAGCATACTCTAACCAGTTAATGATACCCCCATTCAAACTAAGTACGGCCGGAGGAAACAGCTTCCCGGTCAAAGCTGCCCAGCTTTGGAACTCCCTCCCGCCCGGCCTGAGATCCCCCCAATCCTACGCTCTCTTCAGATCCAACTGTATCAATTGGATCAAAGAAAATGACCGATAGTCCATTACCACTGTTCTACAAACGTACTATATACATAATTATATATCCTCTTTCTCCCTACTGCATATTTCCTGCTTATATTATGTTACATGTATATACCATGGCCTGCATTATGTAATTTCTACTATGTATAATCACTATTTGTAATCATATGTAACCTGTAAAGTTTAAAGTATCCTTGAACAACGCGCCCGGTTACCCTCGGGTCTGGCGCGCGCTATAAATAAAAAATAATAAACTCAACTCAACTCAACCAGGACAGGTGTCTATCTTGAATGCATGGGAACTACCCCCCCATTGTAGGTCACAGCAAATGCGGAAATTGTTCTGTGTGCTCCCTGCCACGCGATATGAAAACAGTGGACCTGTATGGACTAGTTTGGGAATATAAAGATTTCTCCAATTGTAAAACAATCTGTCCCATATATGCCATCAGAGGTCCATGTAACTGGTTATACATCTGCAAAACAAAAAGAGAAACTATAGATCATGTCTAACAAACCAGGTCCATGAGAAACCTATGGTGGAACATTTCCAGGCCAAAAAGCATACATTTAATGACTTTGTTTGGTTTGTGATCCAAACAACACCGGCACTAACCTGAGGAGGCGACCGAGAAATACGTCTGAGACAACTGGAACAACGTTGGATCCAACACTTAAACACAGTAGAAAAGGGTCTTAAAACAAGTATTCAATGGAGTTTGTTCATTCATCCATAATCTAACTCTATACATCATTTTAGTGAGTTCTGTAGTATATCCATGACATTCCACCTCTATATACCATCGCACTAGAGCCCCACATCAAACCACTGATGCACAAGGAGCAGCACAATAACGGAGGTGCCTCGGGCACCTTGAACTGTGGGTGATGTATGGTGACGAGTCAAAATTTGAACATTGAATTAAGATTATACATCAACAACTGGTGGGCATATTCAGACTATCAACGAACCCGAGATTTTGTCTAACCAGAGCAATTTTGCAAGTCAGCCAGAGAATATACAGGTCACCATGAGAGCATGTTGTTCTTTGCCTTGGTGTTCATATTAGAACAAATGTCCATGCACACTGCAAGCTTTTTTGGCTTGTGAACATAATGCAATGTGACAAATATTAAGAACATAGAAGAACGAATGTAAATCCACGTATACGCTTTTGGGCCTTAAAACTAGATCCGATGTGACAAATGTCAACTTTGATAAACTCAATGTACGCGTTACAGAATGTTATAATTGCAAAATGACCGTTACTATGTCCGAACATCTTGCAAGATATCGCAGAATATATGTTTGATGATAGTAGCTGTCACGGGCTCTCTGTATGTGTTGGCACTACCCTGTAACCAGAACATGTCAGAAATTAGTCAAATACATTACACGTATGTGTTACAGAACTGTACAGATGTAAAATGAATGTTATTCTGTTTAATACACCACAAAATGGATGCATATATATGGGCTGATGACAATAGGGATTACTGCGATCCTGTATGTGCTGATATAATCCTGGAATCACTACAGGTCAGTACTCAGTCGAATACACTACATAATGGCCGCCGGAGTCCATGCGTTTTCTGAGAGCTCCCTTGTAGCAACCAACATAGACAAAGGTCGAAATTAGTCTCCTTGGAGACCATTATACATAGACCCAGCCAGGTTTTGACGGTGTCAAGACTTGATAACTCCTCCTTGCTATCCTCCTCACCCGATTCCTGAGATAAGCTGGTTGAAGACTCCTTCTTATTCCTTGCTCGGCTGACCGGTGTCTCCTTTTTCTTCTTTTTTTTCTTTTTTGTCGTTGAGGTAAGGGTGGGCTCCCCCGATGGCCAACTTGTCCAGGTGGGAATCACCTTGGGCACAGGGGAACTCTGGCGAGCCAACCCCGACAGGGAAATGGCCTGTGGGCTGAAACAACCCTGTGGATCTTTGCTGAAGTCCTCTGGAGTGGATTGACAAAGAAGACCGTAGAAGTCAGTTCAGTTCCACGTACGTGGATACACAGTAATGTGGCCTTTCCCAGATAGTACAGGATTTTGCACGAAGCAACAGGCTTGTGAGTCAAGGGGAGCACCAGATGCCTAGTCCCGCTAGGAATGGGACGTATCCAGAGACCGCAAGGTAAAATAGAAATGGGACGTATCCAGAGACCGCAAGGTAAAATAGAATGTAAAACCAGAGAATCATTGCCGGTGCCGAGTATAACCGGGGGAACGGCCACCAGTTTGATGAAAATAGAATAAGGAAAAGAGAGACCTTGCGCGGTCTGGAATCCAATGCGGAGAGGAATAGAAGTAAGCAAAGCAAAATACATGCACAAGAGGAAATCAAGAGGAAGAGCGAAGTCCAAGCATGCTTACCGGCGAAAATGTACGGTTGCAACGCCTCGAGAGAAGCTCAGGGGGCGTGTATATAGTGGCGGTGGCCATCTTGGAAAAAGACTAGACTGCCGCGATCCTACGGATGAAGATCGTGATGGCACATCAATGGAGGCGCCAGCGTTTCCAGAGATGCCATGGCCGGAACATGACAAACGGGTGTAAAAGCTAAGTGCTGCTGTGCCTTTGCCGTAACCAGAGCAACAAAAAGTACCCAGTTTGATACACGTACCCTATGCGATCTGTCTTGAGACACTCCCATATGCGTGTCTTAGTCCACACTTTAAAGGTGACTAACATCCGCTCTGGATACAGACAGGTTACCATGGCAACGTGGTTTGTCATGTTGCACAGAACGGATTGCCAATGGATCGTGGCGTCGGTGGGGTTACGCCAACAATATTTACTAGTCTGTACAGTCCATTGGTATTAAATGGCTTTGTTGCTAACACCTTATACTGGGTGCCAAAGGCATCGCGGCCCGTTACAGAGTGAGTAACGTCCTGATGCTAGTGATATGCACTATTTCATACAAGGTGACGAGGATTCAGCACTATGTATAAAAACCCTAATTGCTCTTCTCCATCGATTAATGTCAGAAATACGAACTGGGGAAAGTCCAGACGGCTATATCTGAGGAAATGAGTATAAAACTACAGTACCCAGTAGGCTTTGGGGGCGAATGTAGTTGTTCCAGACTCCCGCCACTAGCCAGCTGAAGGTAATTGGGGCGTTTACTAAACCGCTGGCCGCCCGTGCACGGGTGCTGATAATTGTTGATTATACAGCACGGTCGGTCACGGCGTTTCGTTCTCGGAGGAAGGATGCAGGAGAGATCGTTATTTTGCTTGGAGTCACGCTGCGGTCCACGGTAGCAGGTCGAGTGGAGACATGGTTTGTAACCGACCACGCTGAACCCTTGCTACATGGTGTGACGATTCCTGCACTGGTGGTTTCCTCGGCAGTGGACGTCTCGTTCACGGAGGTGGAAGGCGCTACTACTGGAAGTCCAGGTGCGCTCACGAGGCTCCCGGACAACAAGATAAGTGCTGTTGTTTTCTGTTACATGTTTATTCCACAAGGGTGTCAAATTCCATTCCTTGTTGGAAGTGTTTAAGTTTGGAGTGACGTAGTACATGGACACTACACTCACTCTTGGGTCTATGATTGGCAATAGACCTTTGCCTTAAGTGTGATTGTATTCAGATATATATATCATTACCAGGGACTTCACATTTTCATGCTCGGAGTACCTAAATGACTGTGCAACTAGCCCGGACCATGGGTACCATTCTCTGAATGCAGAGTGCAGAGTTCTGTCCTCATTTGGCTGCGCTTTATGTTGTTATGTTGCTTGCCTGCCCTTCGGGCCATTTGTTCATGTCTATCTCTTATGTGAGCTGTTCCCTTGTTTGTGTTACACCGCTTACTGCTTATATGTGTTCATGTCAAAGCTGATGTACTATGTTGATCAATTACGTTTATATGCATATTCAGGAGTTCTTGTGAGTCTGTAGTAGGTGGTGTTCAGGATCAGGGATACAGTGAATTGTATGTTATCTCCCCTCCTTACCTTTGTCAATCCACACCCTTTCCCTAACTCCGTCTTCTCCCCATTGGCTGCCACGTGGTTATCTGTTATATTACTATTCAGACGCCCGTGCCAACCACGTTGGGAGGGTCGATCTATTCGGCTTCTGTGGTTCGGGAGACGGGGTCGATCCCCTATCATCCCTTACGGTTTTGACAATTAAGCTACTAATAGTGGCTTTTACAATTGCATGTTGATATGATAATTAGCAAATAGTCCCTATCTTTCTACCGACACACCCTTATTGTCACACAAAGCGACATAATGATCTGAAGTGCTAGCATGGTGCACGCTAATATGTAACTCACTCTGCAGCGCCCGCAAAGAGAGGCATAAGTAAGAAGAACCTAATTGAGTGCAGACCATATCCAACGAAAATTGCAGCAAGCACTGGGAGGTCAGTAAAAAGTGCTTTGGCTGCTCTATCGACTACACCTGATCAGTACATTTCAGGTTCTATAATTAGATATATGTTATCGATATAGGTCCTCACCTGAATCTACGAAGAGAGCCTTCTAGGAATAATACCCATCTGAATTGAAAGGAACTTCCACCTGGACTAATGATGTTAATTTCCCAATGTGTCTGAATAATTTGCAGGTCAGTAGTCTCCTCTGCAGTAAACACTCTTGAAAAATAAACTCCATCCAAATATAGGAGTGAAAAAAAAATATATGAGTGAACTGGAATACAAGACAGACTTTTTTGGATATTCCAACAAGTGGTTCCCAGCATACCCATATAGATCTACTATGTATAACCCGTCTAAACAAGTTCTCCACATATCAAGAAAACAGCTTTACTAACCTCACACTGTATACATTTTTTTTATTTAAACATTTGTTTTGTATGTTTCTTGAGTTATGTCGAAAGTTTGACATAGTTTTATAAATTATGAAGTCTTTTAACACAGAAGGGTGAGTGTTGCATAGTGCAGTATTTATTCTGCATCTGGACTTCTTGGAGAGGCACTATAAAGCTTGTATCTTTTGTTTTCATTAGAGTGGCATACCGCCAAACCCGAGACTTCCTTGAATCCTACCACATTGTAGGCACCAGGCAATCAGGTTTACGCCCCAGACACGGCACCAAGACAGCCCTTCTGGATCTCAAAAACCATATGGGTGACGTAATTGATGATAGCAAACTCTCCCTCCTTCTCTTCCTTGACCTCTCGCGGCTTTATACTTGGACGACCACCAGACATTGGGCCACCACTGCACGATCTCTGCGCACTTCTCACCTGATGCAGCTAAATGGATAGCTTCTTTCCTATCCAACAGAACTTTGAGAGTCTTTGCAGGGAATTCAATGGCTGACCCACGCCTATCTCCTGCGGCGTCCCCAAGGCTTCTGTGTCTCATCCACCTTGCATAACATATATACAAAGCTGCTTTTTGACCTTCTTTCCCTTGGCACCTCATATACAAACTACACTGTCCGGCGACTGCACCCAAGACAAGATCACGGTAAACTCCCTCTATGAGAACATTCAAATATAGATGGCCACACATAGCCTCTGGTTAAACGACTAAAAACAGAGCTACTGCTTATTGGTAATACAGCCCACCTAGCCAAACTAGACCGCACATTCAAATCTTTTACCATTGACAGACATAATATCCCAGTGGCTCCTGCAGTAAAAACCTTGGGGGTCTACCTGGACGCCAGCCTTAACATGAGACGACAGATCAACCATATCATCTCCACCTCAGCCTACACCATTAAGCTTATCTACGCATGCGAACTGTTCCTCACCACAAAACAAAATCGCATTACTGTCACCAGGACACTTGTCGGCTCCATGTTGGACTACTGAAATGCATTACTCTATGGCAGGGGTGCACAACTAATTTTGACAGAGGGCTGAAAGTACTTTACATGAGGGCTATAGTGGGCCGAAAAGTAAATGTGGGCCGGGCGGTAGGTGGGGCATGGCAGGAGGCTTTTTCAACCCCCAATTTGTATTAAACACATGGAAAAAGAATATGTTTTTGAGGGGTAACAATTTTTATTGCATTTCAAACTTACATTTTGTACTACACATTTACCATTGTTATCATTTATTTCGATTTAGTTATTGTATATCGTCTATTTAATTACATTATATATATTTTATTGACCTATGATTGGACATTCCGTTATTTTGGACTGCTATAGTTTGCTGTTTGGGTTGCCCAAGAGGAGTATGGCCTTCGTTGAGTCAGGTTTCCTCAAAAAAGCAAAGGATGTACATCTCCTAACTGTGCCTGTTTTAGCTTTATTATTGGGATCACTCTTGGAGTGCAACACTATGCCCCATGGCCCCCTCACCTCCAACCAAACACTATGCCCCATGGCTCCCACCCCCGACCAAACACTATGCCCCATGGCCCCCTCACCTCCAACCAAACACTATGCCCCATGGCCCCCTCACCGCCAACCAAACACTATGGCCCATGGCTCCCACCCCCAACCAAACACTATGCCTCATGGCCCACTCAACCCCTAACAAAACACTATGCCCCATGTCCCTCACCCCCAACCAAACACTATGCCCCATGCCCATAATCTTCAATGGATTGATTTTCTCCAGCAGATTCCTCATCTGATAGATATTGCCTCCAGCTTTGCTACTTCAGAACATTTTTCAACAGGGGGGCGTAGTGGACCTCAACCCGGCCATTGAACATCATTCGGTCTTGCTCGGCGTCTGGGTGTCAGCTCGGGACGCGACGTCAGGCGTATAAGTACCACGTCACTGCGCCACAAACTCAGTTCCGCACGCTAACACGCTGCTTCGGAACACAGAGCTTTGACTTTTTTTATTGTTTTCATCATAAAGCGTATTTTTTTAGCTAAATCCTCGACGCAAGATGTCGATTGCATGTCATGTTTCAAACGGTGTTCCAGTTGTGGCACCAAGATATGCCTCACGGACCCACACGCGTTGTGTCTCTGGTGCCTCGGCACAGGCCACAGGACAGGCGGGTGTCTGTCGTGTGGCAAAATGCAACCAAAATCCCTTTGCGATCGAGCTGCAAAATTCGCTCTGGGTCAACCGCCCTCAAAATCTCCAGCACGGTCGACGATTCGGTCTTCGGAGGCTGAAAGCGAGGGGCATAGCCATGAGCAACACCGGCAGAAGAAGAAAAGGTCCCACTTGAGGAGCCACTCTTCCTCATCCCAAAAAAAGAAAAGCCGCCACTGCAATCGTCGCGGGGTTCTGAGGTAAGCCGTCGGCTGGGCCTAACACCCTCCAGGAGTGTAAGGATTTCAAATCCTCGATGCTTGCAATGTTCAAGCAGCAATGTGTAGTCGGTGCGGCTCCCACCCCCATGCAGCATGCTTTGGAGCCAAGAGCGGCGGTCGATGTACCTGCCTTTCTAGTGCCCCGGTACCGACTATGTTGGCACCGATAAATCTTTTGACGCCGAAAGAAATGCAATGCAAGTCAGATAAGCCCTATGCATCCAAAAATGTCGACGCTTCTGCGTCTTGATTTCGGTCGACACCGACATTTACCATACCGGCGCCGTAAGTGAAACCCTCGATGTCGACGGTTGTCGAGACAGTATTTACTCCGCAACTCCAGTCTGAATATTTCGAGATCATGACAGGTATCTTCACCGATCATGACACTGATGACCAAGATGTCGACCCGATGTTCTTGGGTTCAGGAGGTGTCGACTATTTTGACGACCAGAATAAGCTTCTACAGCTAGCCCAAGGCCTCCAAGATGCCAGTAGTCTGGGCACTTCGCCTGACCTCGAGTTTCAGAAGTCCCAGCCCTATCTTCACAATACATCTAAATACAGGGCTCTTGCAGCCCTGAATCATGCTGTTCCCATCTTCATCTTGTATCCTGGCTTGCAACATTATGTGTTACTACTGACTTCTGCAATTGTATTCGCTCTCCACTCTTGCTTTTCCACTCTTTTTGACTGCTTGCTCTCTTTTCTCTCCTCCTTTCCCTTCTCCCTTTTCCTATCACCTCCCCTTCCTTTCTTATATGCACTTACTCTATCAGAATTGTCCCTGGACATAATATGATAGCAACCTCGTCTGTTTCCTCCACCCTCCCATTACTGTTTTTTTCCTCCCCGCCACCCTTCCAGCACTATCTGAAATGTCGTCAGGCCTAGTATGTTAGTCGCTTGTTTTGTTCCTCCCCTCCCTTTCTGCACCCCTCTCCCTCACCTTTTATTTTTCTCCGGCTCTACCAGAAATGTCGTCAGGCCTAGTACGGTAGTCACATGTCTGTTTCCATTTCCTTCCCACTCTCCCCCTCCCTTCCTTATCTATGTCTTAGCTCTTGCACTATCTGAAATGTCGTCAGGCCGAGTACGATAGTTAATTTCACATCCTTACTGTTCATGGCCTGTAAGAATGTGGTTGTATTTTCCCTTGTTCCCTCCCTTGCCTTGAAGCGCTTTGAAACACATTGTGTATAGGCGCTATATAAATAAACGATCATATCATATCATAACCAAACACTATGCCCCATGGCCCCCTCACCCCCAACCAAACACTATGCCCCATGGCCCTCTCACCCCCAACCAAACACTATACCCCATGGCCCCCTCACCCCCAACCAAACACTATGCCCCATGGCCCCCTCACCCCCAACCAAACACTATGCCCCATGCCCATGTCCCCCACCCCCAACCAAACACTATGCCCCATGGCCCCCTCACCCCCAACCAAATACTATGCCCCATGTCCCTCACCCCCAACCAAACACTATGCCCCAAACACACTCTCAAGCATGCACCCATACAGACCCGAACCCCCCCACCCCAAAACTCAGCACACACACTCTCAAGCATGCACCCATACAGACCCGAATCCCCCACCCAACTCAGCACACACACTCTAAAGCATGCACCCATACAGACCCGAACCCCCCCACCCCCCAACTCAGCACACACACTCAAGCATGCACCCATACAGACCCAAACCCCCCACCCCCCAACTCAGCACACACACTCTCAAGCATGCACCCATACAGACCCGAACCCCCACCCCCAACTCAGCACACACACTCTCAAGCATGCACCCATACAGACCCGAACCCCTCCACCCCCCAACTCAGCACACACACTCTCAAGCATGCACTGATACAGACCCGAACCGCCACCCCCAACTGAGCACACACACTCTCAAGCATGCACCCATTCAGACCTAAAGCCCCCACCCCGCAACTCAGCACACACACTCTCAAGCATGCACCCATACAGACCCAAACCCCTCCACCCCAACTCAAAACACACATTCTCAAGCATGCACCCATACAGACCCAAACCCCCCACCCCCCACCGCAACATACACAACACAAACACTCAAAAACAAACATTCATACACATCCGACACCCTCCCCCACTCCCCATCTCAACATACACAACACAAACACTCAAAAACAAACATTCATACACATCCGACACCCCCACCCCCCCATCTCAACATACACAACACAAACATTCAAAAACAAACATTCATGCACATCCGATGTCCCCATCTCAACATGCACAACACAAACACTCAAAAACAAACATTCATACACATCCAACACCCCCCACCCCCATCTCAACATACACAACACAAACATTCAAAAACAAACATTCATGATGCACATCCGATGTCCCCATCTCAACATGCACAACACAAACACTCAAAAACAAACATTCATACACATCCGACTCCACCCACCCCCCATCTCAACATACACAACACAAACATACAGCAGAACAGGCCCGACACAAACACAAACAGACCACTTACCGGATGTGCTGGAAGGCAGGTAAGCTGGAACGCTGGCGAGGTGAGAGGTACTATGGCTGGCGTGGCCAGCAAGTTCTGCAATGCCTTCCAGCATCAAGCCTTACTGCCCATCGCCAGCCGTAGCGCTGGCCCTCCATTGGTGCAGCACACACGCACTACGTGGCTCGTAGGAGCGACGTGGTGCGTGTGTGCTGAGCCAATGGCGGCCAGTGTTTTGTCCGGCCCGGAAGACAACAAAGACTTTCCTAATGGAAGGCTGGCGATGCTTCTTGCGGGCCGCCCTCCATTAGGAAAGTGTTTGTGCCTCGCGGGCCAGACAAAACAGCATGGCAGGCCATAACTGGCCCGCGGGCCGTATGTTGTGCACCCATGCTCTATGGCATGTCAGAAAAAAACTTGAACAAACAAATCACGCAGAAGAACGCCCTTCGGGTTGCAATGGACTTGGGTACACATGACCATATCGCTGAAGCTAGGAGATACATTCACTGGCTCCCCATCAGAGAGCGTATCATGTTTAAGACTCTCCATTAGCCATCGTTGTTTATCCAACCACACACCAACTAACCTTTCCCAGAAGGTATGATATGATTAAGGTCTAAGGACAAGCGTCCACGAACCACAACGAACGGCTTACAAACATTGCTTGTACACTTTCAGATACAACCCCAAAAGAGCAGGTGGATCCAGCTTCCCGGTGCGTGCCTCTAACCTCTGGAACAAACTCCCACTGACCCCCCATGCTGAGAGTCGAGCCATCTTAACTGTCATCCAGCAAGAAGTTAAAAACTCAGCTCAATTAACCATCTCGCTATGCTCTTTCGCTGTCTTTTCATCTGTATGTAACTAGATGCCTCTGAGCTTTGCGCGCTGCTATCAATGATTAAATAAATAAATAAAACATCTTTAAAAGGGTGCTTAGTGCTGCTCATTGTAACTATCCTAGATTTGCAAAGTAACTGCTGCGTTTGTGCTTTGCAGGTCATTCAGCTGGAAATGTTCCATCATTCGTATGAAAGCCTTTGCTGGTGGTAAAAGTAATGTATGCAGGTCGTTAAGGTGCTGAGGCTGAAGCCAGGAACGCTGGGTGTGTGTCTATGACTGACCGTGACCTGGGAAATGGGCAGTGACTGACTGTCCAGTTGCAGTAGATGGGCGCTTTTCTTCATCCTTTGTACTGGAGGTACGTTGTATAAACAGCAAACGAACTAGTGGTACGGCGTACCAATGATTTATATCATTCTTTAATCTCTAACAACAATAAAAAAAAAACCTTTCAGTGGAAATGGACCTCGAAGTAGTCATACTTTATACCTCAAAAACAACCCCTTCGGTCCCTACCCAAAGATACCTAATTTCGGTATGAACGTGGAGGCTGAAATTATTCCCTTAGTTCCTGTCTACGTTCTCGCTTCTTTACTATCTATAAACAGATGTACATAAAAGTAGATACCTATTCCATAACAACCAACGTCACACGCTCCCGCCGCCTAAAAGCACCGTTGCCTGCGCCCTCATAGGATTCCTACAGAAGTGCCTGTCAGTGTTGCCAGGTCAAAAGGAAAGAAATAAGCTGAATGCCCACTCAAAACAAGCTGACTCCCAACCAAATAAGCTGAAAAAACAAGCGCACCTCTAAAACACTGTGGATAGGTCTCAAAAGTAATAAATATAACAATAATGCAAATATACATTGAGAAAACACAAACAAAAAATGTTAGAACAAAGCATTTATTTTAAAAAGTATTTTATTTTTAAGTCGTTATTATGTGTGCTTGCCACACAGAGTCCTTCAACTGGTGTGGTCCCCAGCTTTCCACCTAAAAACATAATACCTCTAAATATCAGCCTCCTCCATCGAATATGAAAGAAGCCTGGCTAGCACTTGTCAAACACAAGCATGTCCATATGACCCCATCCTGTGCCCAGCCTTCACCTAAAAAAATAACACCTCTCAACATCAAACTTCTCCATGCAATATGAAAGAAGCCTGGCTAGCACTTGTCAAACACAAGCATGTCCACATGACCCATTCCATCCTGTGCCCAGCCTTCACCTAAAAACATAACACCACTCAACATCAACCTCCTCCATGGAATGCGAAAGAAGGCTGGCTAGCACTTGCCAAACACAAGCATCATATATGCCAACAATCCCGCTTTAGGCGGGAGGGTCCTGATTTTTAATTTGAAAATACTGCAACATTTTCGTTTCTCCCTCCTAAAATAATGGTAACCCCAATGCAATCCAATGGGAGAATTCGGTTCTCCCAATTTCGGTGAGACAATCTCCCTCCAAAGCAATGTAGAATGTTGGCATGTATGCAAGCATGTCCACATGACCCACCCCATCCTGTGCCCAGCCTTCGCCTAAATTACTCCATTGTTTCAAACATTTCTATCATTTGTGTTATGATGTGACGAATTCGGCAGCACAAGAAAGCATATCAGTGTGTCCAGAGCTGTGGGAAAAAGTGGCAGAAAAGGGAGGGCAGGGTAGGCGGTCTAACGCTGTTATCGGAGAGTGTCCTTAACCTTTACAGTACAGCGAAAGTCTCGGGTTCATACAAAAAAGCAGGAATTCCCTTGAAAGCACTACATCTGGAAAAGTGAAGGTGCCACAGTAAACCACGGGGATGTTAACTGCCTGTTGAAACTGGTGGAGAGATGCGCATGTGCACTTGCCCTCATAGGATTCCTACAGATGTGCCCGTTGAAAGAGGTGGAGAGATATGCGCATGTGCACTTGCCCCCATAGGATTCCTACAGAAGCGCCCGTTGAAAGAGGTGGAGAGATATGCGCATGTGCAGTTGCCCTCATAGGATTCCTACAGAAGCGCCCGTTGAAAGAGGTGGAGAGATATGCGCATGTGCACTTGCCCTCATAGGATTCCTACAGAAGCGCCCGTTGAAAGAGGTGGAGAGATATGCGCATGTGCAGTTGCCCTCATAGGATTCCTACAGAAGCGCCCGTTGAAAGAGGTGGAGAGATATGCGCATGTGCACTTGCCCTCATAGGATTCCTACAGAAGCGCCCGTTGAAAGAGGTGGAGAGATATGCGCATGTGCAGTTGCCCTCATAGGATTCCTACAGACGTGCCCGTTGAAAGAGGTGGCGAGATATGCGCATGTGCACTTGCCCTCATAGGATTCCTACAGAAGCGCCCGTTGAAAGAGGTGGAGAGATATGCGCATGTGCAGTTGCCCTCATAGGATTCCTACAGAGTGCCCGTTGAAAGAGGTGGCGAGATATGCGCATGTGCACTTGCCCTCATAGGATTCCTACAGAAGCGCCCGTTGAAAGAGGTGGAGAGATATGCGCATGTGCAGTTGCCCCCATAGGATTCCTACAGAAGCGCCCGTTGAAAGAGGTGGAGAGATATGCGCATGTGCAGTTGCCCCCATAGGATTCCTACAGAAGCGCCCGTTGAAAGAGGTGGAGAGATATGCGCATGTGCAGTTGCCCTCATAGGATTCCTACAGAAGCGACCGTTGAAAGAGGTGGAGAGATATGCGCATGTGCAGTTGCCCTCATAGGATTCCTACAGAAGTGCCCGTTGAAAGAGGTGCGCATGTGCAACAAATCTACAGCGACTTGATCGAACTATGCTCACGTGACTTCATTGATGTTTTCACCGTAAGGTGGTGTCTTTACGCAACGGCTCGTTGGTCTAGGGGTATGATTCTCGCTTAGGGTGCGAGAGGTCCCGGGTTCAAATCCCGGACGAGCCCACTTTTTGGTTTCTGTATTTACAGGAAACATTTTGAAACAAGAAAAAAAAATCAGGGCTCGTCCGGGATTTGAACCCGGGACCTCTCGCACCCAAAGCGAGAATCATACCCCTAGACCAACGAGCCGGTTGGCATTAAAGCCGGTAAAAGCATAGTACTCCTTTACATCACTGTGGTATGAAGAGGGTACATGCCAGACAAATGGGGTGAGCATATGGAAAATAATACATTGTGGCTGGGAAGAGGGGTACGGGGGCTGGTGTTGTTATAGCGGCAGTGTTATATCACTCAAAAGAACAGCCATGGCTGCTGGACAGATATCTAACTACTGACAGATGTCCTACTGCCTAACTCCATCATTCTTGTTTTGATTTGATAGAGGGGCTATTGTTATTCAGTTTTACACATATGCACTGTACACACATACACGGTTAGTAACGTGACGTCTTTTTGGGGTGGCAGTCCTTCAGTGGGGCATCGATGGCTTCCTGACTCGAACAAGACAGTGCACTTTAAATAAAATATAATAAAAAAACTGCCAGTGCATGGAGCCCTGACACCTATTGCACTGGTGACCCACCCCACCCCCTCCTTTTTTTTGGGCATCCATATAAACAAACAACTGCTGAGCAAGTTATAAGAGTATATAAACAGTCTGCTAGAAGTCAGCTATGAAAATCCAATAACTGGCAACCAGAATAGGTATCGAGGACAGCCTATTAGAATTCCCAAATTTCCTTTAACTGTGTAGCAGCACAAACAGCAAGAAGAACAGGAGCGACAAAGAACACTTAGATATGAGAGTGGAAAACAAAGGTAAAAGACTTTAGGGAAGGTCAAGAGATGGCAAGGCCATAGCAGGCAGCTAGGCAGGTAAACATATCGGTATGTGCACCCAGGGTTACAAATGTACACATATAGGTCTACGAAAGCCTGGCAACATAGGGCCTCATTACACGGATGGCTGTGGAACAAGGTGCTATTAGCACCTTGGTCCATGCCGGTAAAATACCGGCACCACCTTGGTGGAAAGGGGAATTACCGCCCTATTCTAAGGTTGGTGGGGCGGTAATTCCCCCTTCCCCCATTGCCCTTCCCCATTCCCATTCCCATTTTTGCCCCATAGGGCTCTATGGGAATGGGGAAGGCGCTAATAACGGTACCGCAAATTGCGGTACCCTAATTAGCTCCCTGATCCCTTTGCGGGTTGGTTTTTAACACCTGCAAAAAGCAGGCATTAAATTCCCCAACCCGCAAAGGGACCTCTTAGTGAGGTGGTAAGGGTTTACCGGTAAAATACCGGTACCAATAAACCCTTACCGCCTACCGTGTAATGAGGCCCAAACTCCCTACCTCTTTCAGGTTTTTCCTTGCGCAAATTGACTAGTCATTTTTGTGTTTTTGGGTTACCCAGGGAGTTTCCATAGTCCCAGGATCACTCTATGATCCACCATGATTGGCCAACAGAGAAACTGACTCCACAAAACTCTGTATCAAGGGAATGATCTAGGGACTGGAGGATTAGCTTCAGTGTATGAAAATAATGGAAGACTGGAGCTCGCTTCACCCTTGCAAATACATCAGTCCAAAAACCGTTTGTAAACCTTAAGTACCAGAACATTGCTTTTGTTCCATCGGCTTTCAGTACTGATAATGACATGTTATGGAGTGACCAGTGAGCCTGAACAGCACTTTTAATTGTACAAGACAGAGACTATAGTCTACCGTTGACGTAAAGTGTGATACATTGTGCCTGTCCAGCCATCAACGAGACCCATAACCTTGCTCCTCCAACTATTCTATCATGAAGTAGTCCACGATTCGCCATCATTTTCGCCAAGGAGGATCCCGTATATACCTCAAACGCCATACTCACCATAAGAGAAGCATAATCCTCATTCTAGGCATTTTTGCTATTGGTAAGGCACTCCCCAGAATTGTATATCTTGTTTCTTCCATGTTCGGAAGTTGGTATGGTTTAAGTTACTTACCTGTCACTATTATTCTCCAACCTGGGTCTGCCATGGATTCACATGCTCAATAATATTACCCTTCGTCAGGCTGGGAATCCTCAGTAAAACAAAAAATAGTTTAACTTCCACTTTAAAACTGTATTTCTCCTCTAAACCAATCACTGTCCTCTGGGTCATACTACCCCCATCCAATGACAGCCCTTTCCCTAAACCCCGCCTCCGACAGCCATCTTCAGATTTGGTAAGTATGTAAAGTGGCAAAATGAGGAATAAGAGTCACAGAGGGGCCGGAGGGAGGGTTCACATGGGAATCCAAGCCAGACCCATGCTGGAGAACAATAGTTACAGGTAAGTAACTTAAACCTCTTCAGCATGGGGTCTGGCATGGATTCACATGCTCATGAATAACGAATACACAGCAGTATACATTACACAGCCACAGGAGGTGGCAAGGCTCAACAGAATCAATTAACATCCCTAGAACAGACTCACCTCAAGCGAACAGTTTGCACATCACTGACTGGCCTATTCTGGACTCCTCCGTGAAATCCCTGTTGACACAGTAGAACTTCGTAAAGGTATGCATGGACCTCCACGTTGCAGCCTTGCAGATGTTGAGCAGGGGCCAACCAGAAAGGTACGCCGTCATAGCAGCGATCGCTCTGGTGGAGTGGACTCTCGAATGACCCGGCAGAGGCCGGTTAGCCAGCCGATGACAGTGCATGATGCAGCCGGAGACCAGGGGAGTTGCTAGGTCTGGAAAAGACCCGGGGCTACGCTGATGTCGGAACTGTTGGGACTGGGGGCTAGCTAGTCTTTTGGCTGTAGCTCCTGAGATTCTATCCGGGGCTACAACCAAAAGACCAGGGGCTATAGCCCCCTTAGCCCCCCCCCTAGCAACGCCCCTGCGGAGAGCCATCTTGAGTTGGAAGACTTGAACAAGGCCTTATCATGATTCACAGGTCCAAAGATCACAAACAATTGAGAAGTTTTCCGAAAACTCTTTGTGCGTGCCACGTAGAACGTCAAGGCACGAGCAATGTTCAGCGAATGCAAGGTCCTCTCTGCCAGCAACGATGGGTTCGGGAAGAAAACAGGCAACACCAAAGGCTCGTTGAGGTGGAATTCCGGCACAACCTTCGGCATGAAAGTGGGGTGCATACACAGCACCACCCTCGACTTGTGGATACGGCTGCTCGCAGGGACAGGCCTGGATCTCATCCACTCGTTTGGCTGAGGTGATGGCCACAAGGAATGCCGTCTTCTGCAAGAGAAACTTGAGTGGGGCTTGATGCATTGGTTGGAAATGTGCCCCCATGAGCCTTGTCAGGACCACGGTGTGTTCCCATGCCGGGGCAGGTGCCTTTACCGGTGAGAGTGTGAGATGGCCACCAGGTGTACCTTGATGGATGCATGACCCAGCCCAGCCCAGCTTTTGCCGAGGAAACCAAGTATGAAAGAATCTGTGGGGCCATGCCCCTCAGAGGGGTAATCTTCTGCGACCGGCACCACATAGCAAAATGCTTCCACTTATAGCTGTAGCATTTTAAAGTTGACAATGTAATGGCTTTGGGAAGGCCCTCCCTGCAGTCTGCTGGCAGTTCATAACCTCCACACTCTAAGGCTGCAGGAGCCATGTCTTGATGTTCAGAAACCTGGGTCGTGATGAAGGATTGCGCCTCTCTCTCTGGTGAGCAGATCCGAAAGTACCGGCAACTTGACTGGAGGCGACACTGACAGGCTGAGAAGGTCCGGATACAAAATCTTCTTCGGCCACACCGAAGCGATGCGTATCATCTTGCACCGACACAGTCTGAGTGTGTTGATCACACGTAGCAGGAGAGGAAACGGGGGAAAGGCGTACAGAAACAGACCTTCCCACGAGAAGGAGAATGTGTCCCCCAAGCTCCTCAGTTGGTGAAGTCTGTTGGCAAACATCTGGCATTTTGAGTTTGCCACCATGACAAAAAGATCGATCGGAGGTCTGCCTCATTTGACGACCAGACGGTCCACCTCATCCTGACGAATTTCCCCCTTATGGCAGAAGCGCATTTCCCTGCTGAGGGAGTCGGCAATGGTGTTCTTGATGCCTGCCAGGTGGAACAGGACGAGGAAGAGCCCCTGCCCGATGGCCTAATGCCACAAGCCCTGAGCTTCCTTGGAGAGCAATAGGGATTTAGTGCCACCTTGCTTGCTGATGTGGAACATGGTGGTGGTGTTGTCCATGAAGATCCTCACCACCTTGCCTCTCAGAGATGCTAGGAAATACTTGAGGGCCCAGAGCACTGCCTGTAATTCCAGGATGTTGACGTGCAGATCCTTCTCCTCCAGAAGCCACAGACCTGTGCCGTGTAGATGTCTGGTGTTAGCTCCCCAACCTTCCAGAGAGGCGTCTGTGTTGACCGTCTTCTGGTAGGGAGGGGTTTGAAATCCCATCCCCTGGGGTATGTGGGAGCGTACCACCGCACCACTATCGCCTGCCGGAAATCCTTGTTGAGGGGGATCTTATCCGCATAATTCTCGGACACTTGTATCCATCGTGCATCCAAGAATTCCTGTAGGGGTCGCAACTGCAACCTGCAGAGACGGAAGAGGTATATGCAGGGCCACATCATGCCCAGCAAAGACTTGATGGCCCGAACCGTGGCCGTCTTCGCCAACAGCCGCAGTACCTTCCCTTGAATGGCCGTTAGCCTCTCCTCAGATGGGGTTGGCAGGCAAGCCACTATGATAAGTCTGTCGCCGAGGAACAGAACGTTCTGTGATGGCGTTAAGCAGGACTTCAGACAGTTTATGGAGAACCCCTGCTCCATCAGTAGCCGGACGGTCTCCTTCATGTGCTCGTCGGGCAGTTCCCGGGAGTGGGCTTGTATCAGCCTATCGTCCAGGTAAAGGTATACGTGTACGCAATGCAGACAGAGGTGGGCCACCACCAGGGCCAGGCGTTTTGTGCACACCCTTGGGGCCGACTTAAAGCTGAAAGGTAGGCCCTTGAACTGGTAGTGTTGGCCTTGTAACACGAACCGTAGGAACTTTCGATGTTTCCTGTGGATGAGGACATGAAGGTACGCATCCTCTAGGTCCAAACACTTCAAGAAATCCCCTTCCTCCAGTTGGCCGAGCACGTGTTGTAAAGTGACCATCCTGAAATTTTGGGATTTTAAGTACTTGTTTAGATGGTGTAACTTCAGGATTGGTCTACAACCCCCCACCCCCCATCTTCTTTCTGACCAGAAAGTATCTGGAATAGACCCGGTGCCCTGGAGCCATTGGGGAACAAGCTCTATCACCCCTTTCTGTAACATGGCTCACATTCTTCCAGGAGCTGAGGGATGTGCTGCTCCTGACGGGGAACCGGTGAAATACGAGGGTACCTGAGTTGGAACTCCAAGGTGTGTCCCTGGGTGAGAGCGTCCAGCACCCATCTGTCGGTGGAGATCTTCTTCAATTCGCTGATGAACCTTGTCACCTTGGCCTCCCACTGGGGTGCACGAGTGGAGGCCCGACGTCTTGGCCGGTTCAGACTTGCTTGGCCTTGTGGGCGACAGCGACGCTGACCTCTGCTACCGTAGACCTGGAAGCGACCCCTGTAGGCTTCCAGCATGGATGATCGGGGAGGTTGCCTGTACGATGTGGTGTATCCCTTGGATGATCTGCTCGATTTTCCCCTGAAGGAGCCAAAAGACGACGAGCGATGCTACTGCAGAGTGCCAAGGGAACGTGCCTCTCTGTGTCTGTTTTTATGGCTTGAACGGATTCGTCGACCGCCTTCCCGAACAGATTTTCACCATCGAAAGGCAGGTCCAGCACCTTCGTACTTACGTCCTGCAGAAAGTTAGTGGCCTTCAACCATCCCTGCCGATGAAGGCAAACTCTGTTTCTCATCTGTTGGAATCCTGTGTCGGCGATGTCCACTGCCACCGCAATGGCATGGTCCGACGCCACCTCCACTTCCTGGAAGAGGGCGAGAGCCTCAGTTTTCTTGTTGTCGGGGAGGAATTCCAGGATAGGGCCCAGCTTGTACCAAAGCTCCCAGTTGTATTGGGACAAGATTGCCAAAACATTAGCTGCTTTGATCGTGGATGCCGCCGTGCAGGTGACTCTCTTCCCCAGGGCATCCATCTTCTTCCCCTCGTTGTCCGGGGGAACTGATTATGTGGAGGACGGGTTGGCTGAACGTTTTCTTGCAGTGGCCAACACTACCAAGTTCGGCGACGGTTGGGACCTCAAGCACTTGGGTGCAGAGTCCAGCACCCTGTATTTCTTCGCCAACCTGTCTCGTTTGGTTGGAGCGATGCATGGGGTTTTCATGAGGGCTAGGCCTTCCTCCCAAATGTCGCCCAAAAAGGGTACAGCTATGATAGTCTTCCTCTTGGACTCCCGTAGCTGATATTGGAAACCCTCCTTCTTGGCTTCCTCAGGCACCAGCTGGAACAGCTCGGACGCCCTGGAAATCATTGAGTGGAATGATTCTACCTCGTCTGGTGGTGAGCCTCTATGAGGGGAATCCAAGTGCAGTGATTCGTCGTCTGCCGGGGCAAAGTCCTCATCTTCATCGGGTCCCGTGGCCGTCTCTGTACCAGTGTCTGTGTGTGTATAAGGGTCCGCTGGTGGAGTCGGGTCCCGCTTCCTCTTCTTACATGGAGGCTGGTCAGGGGCCTGCGACACAACCGGCACCAGTGTTGGAGGCAATCTTTGCTGGATCTCTGTCACTAGGATGTGGAGAGTTGACAGGATGTCCATGGATTTGGCTGTGGCGGGAATGATGGAGTGCTAGGTCCTGAGCTGCCATCCTCCTCACGGACTTTATGGATGGACGCTTGGTCATTGTCGTCCATGAAGGAGATGTCCATTGGCTGAGTGTAAACCTTGCAGGGCTGCTTTGGGGGCCCCCCACTTTTTTCCTCCAGAGAGCCGTTTGCTGGGAGGTGAACCAGTGCCTTTCCTCCCGGAAAGGTGCCCGCAGCCTTCGCCACTGCCGCAGCGGCTGTGTCTTGCCTGGGAGGCAGGGATACTCTGTCTGCTGTAGGGACCACCCTCGTCGGGTCGGTACCAGCGGATGTCGACAAAGCGGTCGATGGCGTCTTCAGCTGTGCCTGATAATCCTGCTGTGAGGTCTTCTTCTCTTCCCTCGCCCTTTGTTTGAGGAGGAACACGATGGCAGGCTGGCTGATGAGGCGGACGATGATCTCGGTCTATCCGACCTGGGACCCATATCAGCAGCGAACCCAGCGGAATCGGCCTTGCGGTTCTTGACCTTCTCTTGGACGCCCACGGATGAGGTGCCCAAAAAGGACTATGACCTCCCCCTGGAGGGAGACCACTCCTTGGACTGACCGGTCCTGGGTGAGGCATGACCCTGCTCGGAGCACGGGTCAGGGTCCTTACTCGATTGAGCCATGCCACCAGCCTGCTATACCTGTCTTTCTTTATTTTCTTCATGATGGCCCAGGCATATATCTCGGACCCATCCTCGTTGTGGTCTGGGCGCAGGCAGTTCAGACACTTTTGATGTTTGTCCTCCACGAAGACGTTCCTTGGCCCTTATTAGGTGCAGGGCCTGAAAAGTGCCCTTCCCTCCCTTTTCTCCTCCGTCATGGTCGTCATGGTCGGAGGGCACAAAGTAGGCTTTCCAGAAATTTTGACTAACAATCGCCCTTGAGGGGTGCGCAAATTCACAGACAATGGGTCCGTGTTGCTGGCAGATGAAGATAGGAGCACACGGGCTGCGATGGAACAATAGAACTTTTCTGCGAAAAGGTAGGAAAAAAGTACAAAATAGCTCAGAGAGCAACCCGAGGACTCCCAAGAATGAAGCATGCAGTAAAAATCTGAAGATAGCTGTCAGAGGCGGGGCTTAAGGAGAGTATTGTCATTGGATGGGGATAGTATGACCCAGAGGACAGTAATTGGTTTAGAGGAGGAAGTGAAACAGTTGTTTCTTTTACAGAGGATTCCCAGCCTGATGATGGGGAATATCCATGAGCATGTGAATCCAAGCCAGACCCCATGCTGGAAAATTCAGAGTAATCATGTGTACAGAAATTGTTGTCACTAACACCACGCAAAGGTCTTTAGTCATGTTACTGTAACATTAATTCACCACAGTGGCACAAAGCACACCACACAAGAGAGAAATGAAAACATGTCTCAACATTCTAGCCACAGTAAAGAAGGACACAGCAAAGACCCTGCGGCTAACAGGACACACACCGATGCAGCAGATTGAGAGGAACAGAAGCAGAGAAACGCGAGAGACACTGGAAGCACGCAGTAAGCCAAGGGAAGACATACGGATTACCGGGTTGCTTGAAAGTGTGTGCCGTTTCTTGAAAGAAACACGGGGAAGGAAAAGGGAAGCCTGTGAAGAAATTGACATTTGTGAATCATGCCACGAACAGACCGCAGAGTCCATATTCCAAACTAAACTAAAAAGTAGTACATGTGAAAGGTCCTGAAGAAAGGGCAGAGACCCAGCGTATGAAAGGGGCAAATATTGAAACAGACTTTGTTAAACAAGGATCTATAAATCAACAGTCCTGGCAGGAGAGTAAACCAGGCAAAGCAAAGTGGTTGCAAAGAAATTGCAAAGCAAGTGTTTGAAAAACTGCATACAAGTCCTGGCAGGAGAGTATATCTGTCAACGCCAAGTATGTGTAAGAATGTGAAAGATGTGAAAGAGACTGCATCAAAGACCTGGCAAGAGAGTATACTAGATGAAGGCAAGTGTTTGTAAATAAATTGCAAACCAAGTGTTTGAAAGATGTAATTGACGTCTTGACAGGAGAGCATGCCAGGCAAAGCCAAGTGTGTGTAAGAAAGTGAAAGAGACTGCATCTAAAGAAGTGGCAGGAGAGTATACAAGGCAATGTGAAGTGTGTATAATCAACTACAAGTAAGAAAAGAATCACAAGGAAGACTCATGCCCTTGAGATTGTGAATACTTGTAAAGGTGGAAAAGAGCCTGGCAGGAGAGTATACCCAGGTGATCTGCTAGTGTGGGACCCACACCTAAATTGTAACAAAGTGAAAAGAGAATCCCAAGGAAGACACATGCCCTAAGTATTTTGAACTCTTTTGAATGTAAAGAGAAACCTGGGGAAGGGAGCTATTTCCCTGAGAAGTGTGAACCCAACAAGAGGAGAGAGTTAATCTCTTGAGGTTACGAGGAACCTGGATTATTCTTGTTGGAACATTTAGTTTTGTTAAAAGAAATCTGGGGAAGGGAGCCATTCCCTGGAACATTGACCACTTGGAACATTTTGGTTGGAGTTACCATTTTGTTTTGGATCAGTATATTTGTGCACTTTGAGAACCAGAGATCATATCCTTCAGAACTTAGAGTTAGTTTTAGAGTCCGAGGGCCAGAATAGGATTTTGGACACAGGACATATATTTTGCTTTTGGACATCTTGACAAAGGATAGATCCATTCGTTTTGGTTGAGGTAGGGAAATACCTCCTAGATTAGGGATAGTAAGGCATTGTTCAACCACCTTTATTATTTTAAATAAAGGTTTATAACCACAATTATAAGCTATCTGTGTCTCATTCCTGGCTCCTCACAGTACTGTCAAGAAAAAGATGACCAGGAGCATGAGTATCACTCCCAAGAACCAGAGTGAATGGTTGAGTCTCTCTCCGTACTTGATTGACCAAGGGAAATACAAAACTGCAGAGGGAAACCAAGAGAGAGAGAGAGACAACTTCGAGTGAGGAAGTTCGGGAAACGGAGACCCAGCGTACATGGAACTGCAGCACGGCACGCCAAGCACAGAGGCCAACAAAGGGAGAAAGCAGTCAGAGGAAGAAGAGCTCCTTTGCGCGCTGCCCCTACAAACCACTGGGCATCCCCAAGTCCGGCCAGCTACCGGAGAGTGATGCCCAACCCGGAGAACACAGAAGCGACTGGAGAAGCGACCACAATGAGAAGGGCTAGCTGAATGAAGATTGATCGGCAGGGCCGCCGCCGACCGCAGGGAACGCCCAAACGCTGTCGGAGCTTCAGAGGGAAACAATGCTGCCCGGAAGATGAGCACCAGAGAAGCAGGTACGTGAGGAAAAGGTGCTGGAGGTGAGGTCTGGCACCCCGGATAAAGTAGGGACTATTCAGAAGGGAGCATATGCCTGGAAGGAGAGTAAACCAAGTCATTTCAACAGAATATTTTGAGTCTGGGATCCGCACCCATAAAAGAGTAAAAGGATAAGAGGGTCTGGGACCCTGAGAGAAAGAGATCGTCCATGAGCGGACATGCGCTTTGCAGCAGAGTAAACCAAGCTACTGCAATCACACAATGCAGTGTGGTACTTGCACCCACATGAGAGTTTGAGAATAAGAGGGTTGAGGACCCTGGAAGTAAAAAAAGACTGATCTGAAGAAAACCCTGCTTAGCAGGGAAGTACACCAAGCTGGTATGATAAAGGACTGCAAGTTTGGGACTCGTACCTGTGTGAAAATAACAAAACACATTGACATATACCTAGTTAGATACAATATAAAAGCACTGTGACACTTACCTAAGAAGATACAAGGCTCTGGAACCAAGAAGGAAAGTAGAACCAGAAGGAATCCAGGGGAAAGGAGCAAAACCCAAATCCGCGTGGTGATACATTGTTGAGCATTATTCTTTTGACATTTCGATCATCCGAGATGTTGGGAACTTTTCTGTTTGCTAGAGTTATCATGAACACTTTACTTTGGGAAGAGAACATCCTTGCACAGTCGTTGTAGGTTGTTAGTGTTAGGGACAGAAGTAGGCTTTTTGGAACAAGACAGTAAATGACTTCTATTTTGACATCTTGGCATATGCACTAGTTTTCTTTGAGGCAGGGAAACCCTTCCTAGCTTTAGGGATAGAGAGGCATTTTTCCAATCCTTTACTGGTTAATACAAGTTTCTATGAAAAACATACCACGGTTGTGTCCGAGCCTTACTTTTGCAGCCTTGCATAAAGAACCACCAAGCTAGCTCAGCCTACCATTAGAAGCAAATCCTGGGACGGGGATTGCGACCACATGATCTTTGATCACCACAACCAATAGCATATGGAAGTTAATCAGACATTCTGCCTCATCACGAGTCAGGCGGTAACCCTTAAATGTGGCAGTAATGCTATTACCGCCGCATTTAAGGGTCTGCCAGATAATGGCCTTGGCGGATTTGTCCCCAGTTCTGAGCTGTGGGCAAATCTGCCATGATTTTGCCTATTTTCGTTGCTAATACCGCCAGCGGTAATAGCGCTGAGGATTCCCCATTGGGCCCAATGGGGAATGGGAACTTACTGTTCGGCCAAACCTGTGATCCGGCGCTAATAGCACCGGGGGGTTTGGCAGTAACGCTAACAGCCCCAGAGGTGATACTGCCAGGGACACCGCCCAACTCGTGATGAGGCCATTCTAGTGTATTTAAGAGCCTTCAAGGACATCCTCTAGATCAACAGAGTATGACAATAGAACTGGTGTATTTTTTGTTGCTGATGCAGGTGATATGGAAATCCTGATGACAAAGGGTCTGGAATGCCATATATAGCAGGCAATGTCATCATATACAGCAGGTGCCAAACTGTGCCAGTTATTGCTCGGATACCTATCTCCCTCCTTGGTACTGTTGAACAAAGCTTCTGAAGACACAGTGTGAGAAACCTGAGGGTATTCTCCCAGGCAGACCTCACAAAGCCCTTATTCAGGTGGCCTGGGAAGGGCCAACACTCGCAGATCCCAACCCTTGGAGCAGTCGAGCAAGAAAGGGTCACCTGGATGTGGAAGAACGGGGTTATGCTTGGGGGAATATCCAAGGTCAGAGGCGGTATTATGGCGTCGAAAGGGACAAGGAAGACGGGCTTCCTGAGGCTTTTATAGTGTGCACCAACTCAACCTCCCTTTCACTTAAAAGATCTCCCATATTCAAATCTAAATAACCCTCTGTATCTGATAGACACCCTAGGAGCCCAAACCGCATTGCACTCAATAACTCCAAATCCCAGAATCCTTGTTTTCCACTCAAATACTCCCCATCCTTTGTCTCAATGTCCTGCTAGTTATTCTTTTCCTAACACCCAGTCTACTAGGACAAAACACTACCGTTCCCACAATCCCCCTGTAATCCTGGTCATTCCTGTCTGTCTCACAAATCCTAGCAATCTCACCCTTCTAAGTTTATCAAACCCCCTGGTACAAAAGCTATAATTCCATATAACACCTTTTCCCCATCCTACCACACAGAACATTTAGAAACTCCACCTCTCTCCTTTTCCGACACCAACACTTTCTCCCGATGTAGAAAACAACGGACTAACCCTAAAACTGCTCAATGACACGTCCCAACCCAAGGGGCAGGCAAAGTCAGGCAATTGACCTGAATCACACACACCTGACGGCCCTTTCCTTTCCCCACAGGGATACAAGGTGGAGCAAGAGAGCACAAGAGGAGCAAGGCAGACAACACGATGTGAAGGCTAACTCAGCATGGCAGTTAAAGAGGGGGTGGAAAGGCGACGAATACAGAGAGGGTGACACAGAGAGAAGTGACCTTGCCCTTTCCGATCCAGGCACGTGAAACCTCTACAGATGGAAACATAAGACCGCGGACAAAGGCCAGCATGTGTTGCAGCAGATGTCTACAGTACATGAGACCCTCCTCTGCTGATAACCAAGCCGGGGATAGACGCTTGTCCCAGTGGTACCACCCTTGACTGTAAAGCCAAGCGGTTCATCATAGCCGGTGAGTCGAGGGGAGTGTCAATAAGAAACTGAACCATGTTTGAACGAAAAATAGCAAGAACTGAATTGAACTTTAAAAAGCAGAAGAGGGGAAAACCAGCAACAGAGGAGGCCAGTACCACGTGGGTGCTGAGGCAGGATTACTCTGGGCAATTACCCGATGTAGTAGAAAGAGTACCGTATCCAGAAGCCCTTGGAAAGAGGCAAAGAAAGGGCAAAGTGGTCATACAGGGGTCTTGTAAAATCCTCTGTACCGTCTTTGACCGGCAGACGATTTACGAAAGTTAAGGGGAAGTGAATCCCGCATGGTGAACATTAGTACATGAACTGTATTTTGTAAAAGATTAGCAAGAGTGAACCCGGCGGAGGGATGCTAACAAAAAGGGGCGAATCCTGAAGTCCCTATAAACAAAGTGTTGACAGAAATTAACCAGGCAGAAGGTTGTGCACAATAAACTGTTTTGTGAAAGTAAGAAAAGCCATAGTGAACCCGGAAGATGGAGGCTGACATTTGTAAGGGATCCAAGCCCCAATGAGGGAGATCCAGGGGTGGAAAGTCCCCACACAAAAGTTGATTAAGGACATTAAGGTTTGTGAAAGCAAGAAGTATTGAAAGACAAGGGGAAGAAAAGTGTCCCGCTTGTCATTTGGGATCCGAACCCGGTCGAGGGAGATCCAGGGGGGGAGACCTGGTCGAGGGGAGTTCCAGGAAAGCAGTCACCCAAAGTTCCCTGAGAAGGGAACAGTCTTACGAATTTGTCGAATACGATTATTGCAGGGTTTGCGCCCAGAAGAGGGGGACCCACAGGTGAAGCTGTCACCCAAAGAATGCGTGAAGCAGAACTTTGTGTTTGTTTGTTGTGGAATGCATCAGGCCTTCGAGGGCAAGAGAATTTTTATAGAAAAGAGATTTTACCATCGAAGTACCTGATAGCTGTAAAGGAACTGTCAGCTCGTGCTGTGAAAGCTCGAGCGTGTGCTGTGCCAGCTGGTATGGAACTGTCAACTCGTCTTGGGAAGTCTTGAACGTGTGCTGTGCTCCAAAATCCTACCTTGTCCTGTGCTAAAAACGTGGGCAAGGGAGACCCCTGGCAATCACATCCTGACTTATGATTTGAGAACACTTCTTTTCTTATTGATACCCTATCCCACACTCTTTCTGTAATTTAGTTGTAAGGTTTTGGCTATAGGTTTTTCTTAGTATAGGCCCTTTTATTTTGACTCAACGCCACTAGGACTGCCTTAATTTTCATTTGATGGTCAACGCTTGCGCCCAGCTTAGATTTAGGTCAGGTGCTTTTTCACCCCGCATTTATTGTTCAATAAACACCCTTGAACTGTGATCACTTCTGTCGGTCTTTACTGTTGGCACCATGAGTACCTTACAGAGAGATATTTTCAAGAGGGGAAGAATGCATCCATTACAATAAATATTGTGCTTAATACATGTTCAGATCTCCAAAGTAAATATCAATAGACCTTCTTGAGTTGATGAAACATTAAGCCAAACCCATCCGAAAAATTACATGGTTGGATCTTTGGAAACAAAAAAACCAAGTGTGGTCTTTAATGCACCTCTACAACCAGCCCACACCCCACATAATACCTAAGAATCTGCTTTACTCAGAATCTTCCCCAGTCATTTGAAACCCCTAAATTAGTTTCTTAGTGAAATTTTAAGCCTTCCTGATCCTGAACAGAAGAGTGTTTGAATCCTCGCCAAAGGGATTATTAATGAGCACATTCACTCAGTCCTCACAAGTTATCTGACATGTAGTTAAGTATTACTTAGCTATACAGTGGTAGAATTCATGACCTCAGAGGTAGGATTGGACTGTTCTTCCAGTGCATTCTCATGGATAGTGTCTATAGACATCCAATATAGGTTTCTAGCTAAGACTAATTGTGTGGCGTGCACAGAATGCACTATGCTATTCACCGTCACCCACCTACTAAGTTCTCAATGACTAGTGTCTCTCATGCGATGCTCTCTCCGACTGCTGTTTCTCCCGCATTGTTCTCACTGATCCATAGCTCTCTTTTCACATTTTCTCTCACCACTGTCACACACTGTGATGCGCTTTCTAATGACTGTCTAGCCTCTACCATGCTTTTACTTATAAAGGTCTACCTCTGTTTGCAAGGAATAGAAACATGCATTTGACTCTGTAATCAACCTTATTGAACTATCACAGAGAATTGAAAACAATTATGGTAATGATATAGGGGCACGGCGTAAGATTATTTGTCTAAAGGCATCATTGGGGGTCATTACGAGGTAGGGGGTAACGAGGTAGGGGGTAACTATGCCGCTATTAGTTAGGCATGGCTACCCCCTTACTGGGTACCGGGTCTGGGTTCCTTGAATGAGGAATTACTGGGCCATTGCGACCTTTGAGGGCCCGGTAATTCCCGTTGTTAGCACCCTGGTCTGCTTGCGCGACCCACTAAGGGCACCCGGTAAAACCAGGAGTCCTTAGCGGGTTCCCGCGAGCAGACTTGTAATGGGGCGGTAAGGGGTTGACGGCTCCGGCACCATTACCGGCACCGTTAACCCCTTCCCGCCTCACTCGTAATGACCCACATTGACTCTCTGTTTTAAAGTCCAACCAGACATGTTGCTGGTGGAACCTTAAGCTAAGTTATTGGACTACCTTTGATAAAACAGTTGTGGAGGGAAAATGACCAATATACTGCTATTCATTTAAACGCCTACCATGCTTTACTGGCAGAAGCTTAGCCTATGCCATGTAGGCCACTTTGAATCATGCTACATCGCCTCGAACAAGCCTAACACTATGTTTTTATGTGCATGTCTTACCAGAAAGCACGCCACATACACGGCGTGAAGCAGCCCCGCTCCATAGACGGCCCGTTTCCTATGTGTTTCCTGTTTGCCACCGACAAGAGAGTTTTAGAGCAATGCCTTGCATGACGCGAAGGCTTCAGCGGGTAGAATTAGCAACATTAGGTGGGACAGGCACTGCCTGAGCCCTGTGAGAACTCTAGTCATAGTAGAAAATGCTGATTTGCTCGAAATGTATCTGAATAGGACTGCTGCATGTTGCAAAGTTTACTCACCAAGGCATGAAAATCTAGCTGGTGTTTGTACGCCATGTTATGAGAACCATATAGAACAGGTTGCAGATACCCTTATACATTGTATTTTGTGCCCATTGAAAGTTGTTTGGTATGCCCCCCTTCTATTGAAGACCATATTTGTGTTCCTATAAAAGCTATGTAAACCAGGGAAGGGTGTTTTCTGTATCGTGTTCCAAGCAGGAACAGGGATTGGGTGTTTAGTGGCTTTTTGCCTGCTGCTTTGTCAACTGCCATTAAAGATACTTACAAACCTACCCTGTGATTGGATTATATGCTGATGGTGAATTATTTTAATGACAAACTTGTGCTTGGACATCCGATTCCCGTTGCCCTGTGGCAAATACCACAGGGTCGGCAGACGCAACTCTCAGCGATCCCCCCGCAATTACGATTTTGTCTGAAATTAGGGATCGCTGGCTGGTGTGCCCAGGAATTCGTGAGAAGAAGGCAGAGCAGTCACGGAAGAAGAGATGACAAAGCGTGGGTTGGCGATGCAGTTAATTGCATTGCTATGTGTTCTTCTGGGATTATGTTAGTTAGTTTTGTGTTGATGTGTTGTCGCTGGTAACGTGTTGAGGGAATCAGGTTCCGGCAACAGTCTGGGAATACTCAGGTCTGGTAAAGAATACAGGAACAAGCAGGGAAGGCACCCTGCCTATTTTGAGGCAAATCTGGTCTAGATAAAAACTCAGGAAGTGGCTCGCCACCACAATAACCAAGAAGTAACTAGGAATGTAGCTTAACACCTAAGCATTTCAACCATGCACGAGACTAAGAGAAAAAAGAATGCCGAAAGACAGAAAGCTAATACGGATGCAAAACTCATGGCTTTACAGATACAGCAGGTAACCCCCTCTCAGGGGAGAGGAGGCTTCTCATCTGCTTCAAAGGGGCGATTAGGAAGACAGGGAAGAGGCAGAGGACCTCCCCACACAAGCTGCAAATGGGAGGAATGATGACAGAGACTGAGAATGTGCATAATGATCAGTGTGATTATTGTGAAGAATTTGGTCACTGGAAAGCTGAATGTCCAAACAGACTGCCAGAGCTGTATGCCCACAGCCCTGTCTTCACCTGCGTTTCTCCCGCCTCCACCAGCAGCCATATTGAATACCCGTTAAAACAGCCAGGGCCGGCATGAGATGGTTGCCCCATTGATACCACTTAACCCAGTTTCTCCTTATGTAGATTGTGTTGTAGCTGGATAAAAGGCTTTATGCTTGGGTGATATTGCGGCTTCGAGCTCCACACTGAAAGCTTCTGAATTTACTCGTGTTGTGTACTCTAATAAAATTATTAATACTATTGGTATTGGGGGTACGCCGATAACCCACACTACCCTCTGACCATTACTATAGAACATGCTTTCTTGCTTCGCGCTTGCACCCCTGTGAATTGTTTTAATTTGGATGCATTATGCATAATGAGTTGCGTCATCTACTGCTACCCGGAAGGTAGTATTCTTGACATTCCCATGCATCGGTAATTGATGGTTATGGCTGTGTTGCAGAAAGAGACACATTTGCAACAGGGATCCTGGAATGACTCTCCCTTGTTGCTATAGGGATTGTCGGACTGAGTTCCTTCCAAATGATGGTCCACACATACAAACGATGATGGCCGCTTGCTGAATGCAGCACCTGTAAATATTGCTTTGAACGCAGCCAAACTCCTTCAATGTGTGCATCAGTAACCTATCGCCAAACCAGGAAGGTATTTGCCTGTCATTAAATCACTGCTTGAGCATGGAATGCTTGTGCCTACACGTAGCCTTTGTAACCCCCCCCGATTCTTCCAATGAAGAAATTAGACAAAGATGTTGTGACAAAGTGCAAGGCATCTTCTAAAAAGAGGGAGGCTACTTACTATAAGGTTGGGGATGACTAATTGGAGAGAACGCATTATCCCTGCCAATCACCTGACCCTACACCCCCTTTTTGTGACTTCAATAACAATCCCTTCCCTCGTAGAGTTAGGCGACATTCCCCTAGTAAGTACTAGGACGAGGAATAGTAGGAGTTTCCCAAGTAAAGATCCATTTCCTAGTACTGTTCCGAGGAGGTACTCCAGTGACCCCACAAGGAAGCCAAAAGATCACCTGGGAGAACCACAAGGAACATTCCAGTGAATGCTGGTTTCCGATTGGTCCATCTAGAGTAGAAATAGAGGGAAACCAGGAAATGTTGTCAAGCTTTCCCCTTGAGGAGCAGGAATCTTGTGCTGGGACAGAAGGGGCTGCGGACCACAGCAATGCCCATAGAGAGGGGGGAACCAGGAAGACCAGTGTGCCTCCCAAAAAGGTCTGTGGAGAAATGGGAATCATGAACAGTTTGAAGTCTCTGTGTACCTTTTCTCGCATGTTCTTCCCATTTAAAAAACCACAACAAAATATATTCCAATTACCTTCACCAGCCATAAGAAGGTCTTTATGCTAACAAAAATGAACAAACTGAAAAGTGCTAAAGAATCCAGGTGCATGGGATGAATTGCCGCTGGATAAAGAGATATGTAGAATTTTCCTTGGGGGCAAGGAAGTTGCATCTGCACGCCATGTATTGACATCATGTCCCAGCATGAGATCCTTATGTCTGGCATTCTATACATATCATGTTAATGACAAATGATATCAAAATTGAAGGATTTTGGTTACAGGGCAACGTTTATCATGATCTTTAGCAGTAACTAAAGAATGGAAAACGCTAGACACCAAATTGGTATCCTTTGGTGAATATTCAGTCAGTGACCATCCATATCAAATCAAATTGGTTGAGTTGGTGCACGATTGATTGGTTATTTGAGTGTATGTATGAATTATGGGATGTTTATGTATTTAGGTATGTATTTATTGGATGAAAGGAGGATGATAAACATTTTCTCCTATCAGAGAGATATAGGGATTTGGTTGTCGCTTGGTGTGCATGAGAGGATTTCTGTATTTTTTTTTATTTTGAGCTTATAGCTTTATGGTTTTATTGTTTTATTGAAATAGGATTTCATGTTATTTGTTCTGATTCGGATTCTATAAAGATGCAGATTAAGTAATTTGGATAGACGTGTATTGTATGAATTGAATTGGAAGTAATGTAATTCACTCTGTAATTATTATTGATTCTTTCCGTTGAATTTTTCAGTATGTAAAGATATATGACTAAAACATACTAAATAAATAGTTTAAAAAATAGTTAACTAGAAAGGGGGGGATCCCTTGAACCCCAGCAGCTTGTGGGGAACCGAGGGAAGCTGGAGTCTTCGACACTGGGGGAACTAAGAAGACCAGCATGCCTCCCAAAAAGGGGGGTGTTGGGGAGCCTTGAGCGCAAGCAGTGTGCAGGGGACTAAGGGAAATAGGAGACACCCTCACTGGAAGAGCTCAACTGGGGAGCCGCCAAGATAAGACCGCAAGAGCCCAGGGGAAGCAGCAGAAGCTTACCAGCGTTGCTGAGGACCAGAAAGCTTGCAGACAAAGTGCAAAGGTACGCACAGGGAGACCCCCGAGGCTGTGGTTGGGAAGGGGGTGAAAGAGCAAACCAAAGAGACAGAGAGAGCCCTGGCAGGATAGTGAACCGGTCCTAGTTAATAGACATTATGAAACTGAAAGAGGGGTCTCGGACCCATATGAAACTGGGGAAGCCAGACGAGAGTACAGAAGGATCAAGGGCCCCTTGAAGTCTAAGGTAGCACGAAAACAAGGTGCTGAGCTACAAAGGGGATGGGGTCTGGGACCCAAAGCCTTCCTTGCCAGGAAAGTACACTAGGGCTGCCAGATGAACTGTATGGCAGTCTTCCAAAACACAAACCTGGGTGAAACAGATTGACTGTGCCAGGAGGAGCAAATAAGGGGAACAGAAAAGATTACCTTTGACCAAGTTGGAGGAAGAAAAAGTGACCTAGCCCCTGGCATGAGAGTATACCAGTAAAGCTGGGGGTCATAAGAAGCTGGTGAACTGTATACTGTGGTCTACTGTGAAACCTCTTGGCATTGCAAATACTGCAACCAGGGGAAGGGAGTCATTTCCTCCTGGCATTGCCTAGAGATCTTTTGTTGGAACTTTGAACTTTTACTTTGATTGAACCTGGAACTTTATGTTGGCTTCTGGGAGGAGAACTGGCGAGGTTAACAAGTACAATAGGACATGTCCAGAGAAAGGTAGTCATTACTCTGGACCAGGAAGTCCATTTACCCTTTATTATTAGTTAAAAGTGTGAGGGTTGGAAATAGGCGTTCAGACACATGATAGTGGACTATTTTGATTTCAACTGGACATTCTTATAGGGTCCTTAGTCTTTTGTTGGGATAGAGAAACCCGTCTTAGTCATAGGGACAGTTAGGGTTTTCCTTATTTCATTTTAAATACAAGTTAATACCAACAAGTATGCCACTTCTGTGTCCGTGACATATTTCTGCACCCTTACAATGTCTATGATTTCATTCAAGAAATGCGTGCAGGCAATGCCGCTGTATACACACCTTTCCCGTGGTTCGGACCCAACCACTATTATGGTCTTGCATCCCTGCCACTGCTGCACATTTTACTGTTGTTGATTCGTGCTCCGCTTTCTTCTCAATACTGGTACACCGGGATAGGCAGTGCTTGTTCGCCTTAATGTATAAAACCTTGCAATACACCTTCACTCTCTTCTCCCAAATACTGAAAAGGGATCTTGATGAGCTAACATTCAAAAGAGGGACTGCACTGGATGATCTACTACTGGCATCCCCCTTTGTGAAACTGTCCTAACAGGACTCTCTTGATCCGTTCTTGCTCAGAAAGGTCACTAGCGAAAAGATGCAATTCTGCCTGACCCGCGTGCACTATTTAGGCCATAATATATCTGCAGGGAAAAGACACTTGTCCCAAGATCGCATTAAAGTGGTCCAGCAGGTTCCCAAGCCCCAGAAACAAATGAGGAAGTCCTTGTAATGGTCTGTTACCGGAGACTGTGGATACCGGGGTATGCCATCACAGTTGATTTAATGTAAAAACAATTTATACTGCGCCTAATACCGTACCTGAGTTCAGTTTCTAAGCGCGGATCTGGGATTCAAACCTGTTGCTCTGCGTGGTCTCGTCTTGCTTCCAAGACCAGCGCGTTGCCCTTGTGCTGTCCTCCATTTTAAGCCCCTCCAGGTTCTCACTCATGATTTGATTGCTGAGCCCCTGCCATGGTCTAAGGAAGCGGATGACGCCTTTGTCATCATTAAGCAAGTGCTCTCAAAAGCACCAGCCTTAGTGTTATCAGACTATCAAACCTTTTGTACTGTTTTGTGATGAATGTGATGGGTTTGTCCAAGGTGTTTTGTTATGTTACGTTTACTTATACCGCATACCGTTTCCACCACTGGGGCAGTCTCCAGTCACTCATGTGGCTCTGCAAGAAGAGGGCACTTAACGTAATCGGGTACCTGGTTCCAAATGTTAAATATGTGTCGGCTCTGCTACAAGCCCCATTGCTCCCTTCTGCCCTCACAATTTTTACGCGTCATGGGCATGACCCCTCCTAATACTGTAATTCTACAAGCAACTCTCTAGTTGATGAAGCAGCTCAGAATGTGACCTTGAATGGGCCTGTGGCTCCTAATGATGTCCTTATCTGTGTTTCAGTTCAACAATCACCAATTGCCTCCCTTTCCTGTGCTTTAAGATCGCGCAGCCCAGTCTGAAAAGAGGTTATGGAAATTGATGTCTGACTTGCTTTGGTGCTCTGCAGACAGCCGCCTTGCGGAGTTCAAAGTTCTCTTACCGTACCTAGCTAGGTTGGCACACTCAGGTAAAGGGCCATGATTGACATTGTGAATAGTGACTGATATGCCCCCACGCTCACCACCGTGGACCAGGCTTATTTTGAAAACTGTGCTGTTTGCCTATCCCATAATGTGAGGAGAGCTGTGAAAACTAGGTAGTCTGCACTCCGGCACTGAGGTGTCCATTTCTGAATGTGCAGGTTGACTTTATAGAGCTCCCTCAAAGCATGTGGTAGGAATATCATCTCACCATAGTTGATATGTTTTTTGGGTGAGCGTAGGCTTTCCCATGGCAAAACTCTGATGCTATTGCTGTTGTAAAACACGTGGGTTCGACTTCATTTTGCAGTTTGGGCTCCCACTCCTCATTTACAATGATTGAGGCACTCACTTTACAGGGAAGGTCATTAAAGTGTGCAAAGCTTTGAATATTCCTCAACAGTTTCACTGTGCCTACCAACCCGAGTGTAGCAGAGCAGAGGAACACCAAAACGGCAACCTTAAGAGTAGGCTCTCCAAAATCTGTCATGAAACAGAGTTCAAAAGGCCCCAGGCGTTGCCCCTTCCCCTGCTCCACATGCGCCATAACCCTCACCGCAAGCATGGGTTGTCCTTACTGGGCACCCGATGCACATAGGTACTGCACCCAGACATTATTTGAACTTGCAGTTGGAGGATGAAATGGTTCTTAAATACTGTGGAGCTCTTGTCAACTGTTTGTTCTCTCCACACTGAGGTCAACGCTGCCCTGCCAGAAAAAGCCATCCTAGAACAGGGACCGAAGTTGACTCCACAACTCCCTCTCTACCTGTACACCTAGGCTCTAAATCGAGATCCTCAGTCACAGAGCCTGTTCAACATTGATAGGTTCTCGCCAGGAGGGTTCCATGTGTTAATATCCCCACAAAAATATCACGATGCAAAAATATCGCCATATTTTTGCGGCAATATTGAGGCATCGACCCTCTGGGGGGACACCTCTGCATTATTTTTAAATGTGCGTGGGAAACCCCCAGGACCACGGCTCCCACAAATTATCCACCCCAAAAATATCGCCTATGGCGTTCCCGACGATATATACAGCGATATTTTTGGTAGGGATAATATTACCTGATACTGCCAGGAGTTGCTCGTCAGACTGTTCCATCAGGTGACCGAGCCACCCTTCGAGCAGGCACTGATTCGAGTTCCTCTTTGCAACTCCAGCCCATTGCTGCTGACACCTTTGGATCGGTCTTCCCGACCCCATGGAGATACTGCATGTGGCCCTGAAAAGGTCCGCCCCAAAGGTCAGTGAAATAAATTAAAATGTGTCTTGTTTTTGCAACGTTCCCACTGAACTGCCCGGGGGCTGGATATGCACCTCCAGGATGTGGCAGTGCACGGGCAGGTTTGGGAAAACCTGCAGAATGAGATGCTCTACACTGAAGGACTTGGCCCATGTGGCTACATGCAGCGGTTATCCTTTTCGTCATCGTGAGCGGATTTTTCTTGGGGTTATGGTTTTATGGTCATCTTTCTGACTTGCATACTGAGAACCTCAGAAGGTCTAGTTTTGCCCTTACACCCAGGACCTTAGAGACTATGCCTTTTGGTCTTTTACTGACTCACACCCCTGCCTTCTTGAACTGAAGTTTTGATGTTTAGCACAAACTTTGGGACTTTATGAAAAACTGTTGAACTGATACAGCCTGCTTCGGTTGACTGTTGGACTCAACTTCAGCCTGATTGGCGCATTATGACTCAGACTGTATCAGCACTCATCTTCTCCATCCAGCTCGCTGTGATTGCTGCTTTTAACACTCCACTTGTCAACAAAAAAAAATACTTGTTCTGTTCGTTAAGCACACCCTTGTAGTCACAGTGAGACCACTTTCCTTCACCGGCATGGCAGTAGATCTGCGTGTGAAATCTCTTTGATTGTCGGGTTTGTGCAATCCTCCTGCATGACTTGACTTTTGGTTTTCCTGCCTCACCTGTTCCTTTGAACAGGGGAGATGTCTGAAGGACCCTCCAACTGTTCTTCTGGACCCTTGGTTCCATATTCTGTGGTGGTTACTGTTCCCAGATGGGGTTTACTGGTTCTCCAAATGTTCCTTCTCCAGATTAGTTATTGAAAAAAACCTGCACACTTCACCTTTCCTCTCAGGCTACTGGATGGCTTTGTTATACAAGACAGAGTCCACTATTCATGGGAAACCGTAAATGTCAGTATTACCTTTCACCGGATGACATCATAATCATTAACAATGTTACCTTTGCCTTTGACCCAGAGTTTTCTTACTCTGACTCAGAGTTCACCACCTACTGGACATACTTCATCTGTGGGGTCATTGCTTTTACCTGCCTGCCTCAAAATTGGGGAGGAAGTCGTTATATGAGTTATGTCTTACTGGCAATTCGCCACTCTACAACTTTCTCTTCTTCAATTCGTCGAAGACGAAGTTCCGGGTGGGGAAAGTTTCAGAAGTGGTGTAGGATACCGCATGCCTGGGCTGTGAGTAAAACTGAATTGGGACACGCTGTCCAAACTATCGAAGCTAATAGCAGAGATGACCAATCACCTGAGATTACCAATACCACCATGTCTTCCCTCTTCCTGCTGCCCCACAAACAGGTTGCTCTCCGTACCATAGTCCTTCAGAACCGTATGGCTTTAGACACCCTTCTTAGCACTTGCCGTGTGCGCTCTCGTGAAAAGCGAATGCTGCACTTCCATACCAAATTCCGCCCCTCCATAAAAACATCTTCGTCCTGGTTGGGCTGTGTGATCGCGGGTTACCAATATCCTCAGTTTCTTTGGTACCTCTGCCCTGCAGATTGCTCTGTTGTTGCTCATTTTCATGTGGAGTGTGTGATATTTGTGTCAGGCTGAGAGGTCCTGTATCCGCGGAAGCTGCTGAACCCCCGACAATCCCCCTGAGATGTATTTCCCAGAACTAGTTTTCAATACAGCTCTGTAAACTACACCCCAAAGGGAAAGGGGGAATGGGACAACAAAACAACACCAGGCAGACTGCGTCAGGACTAATCAGTGCTGAACCTGCAGAGGGTAAAGAATAACATATACACTTCCTTAATTCACTTACTTAACCTTATGAATGGGAAGACATTAATCCTTAACTAATAATTGAGAATCCTACCTGGTTCTTCTCTTGAAATTTCTTAGAGAAGCGGATAAGAAGCTGAAAATCTCTCTTACTTTCGATACTTGAAATTCCCAGCAACTTCTTACATTAGGCAAAACTGGAAGTCTTAGTTCTTTGTCTTTTTTCCAACATGCACTGGTAGTTCAATTAGATTGTCTTTAAAATGTTCTTTCTTGTCATTTCAAAACTTTTCAAACTATTTATAATTATCTTGAGTCTTTGAATCCTTGAAGAAAGAGGAAACACGTGCTAAATGCACACGCAGGTTATTTCCATTTAAATTATCGATGAACTTCACATAGAAATCTTCCTGGTTGAAGAACACGCGCAAACGGATGAAGACGCGCGATCAAAATAATCCACACGCGCAAAAAATCCACACGCGCAATAATCCACACGCGCAATAGTCCACACGCGCAATAATGTTCTCCTGCGAGACACGCGAAATAAAAACACCCGCGCTATTGAGTTCAAACGCGACGAAGTGATTCTCACGCGCAAAATCACTCGCGATGGAAAAAACACACGCGCACTCACATGGCACGCGACGAACAGATTCTCGCGCTTTGTATACCCGCGCTAAAAATCACACGCGCTTTGTATTTCACACGCGCTTTGTATTTCACACGCGCTTTGTATTTCACACGCGCTTTGTATTTCACACACAGCGTATAGCTTTTCGCGCAAAGGATCACCCGCGCAATAAAACACACGCGCGTTTAAAATTGCACGAGACCAACCTCTACTCGCGCTCGGAATACACACGCTAGAAAGCACGCGCTCACTTGAATTCGCACGCGACAGTCAAAATCTTGCGCTAAGGAACACCGCACTGGAAACACAAGCGCACTCCGGTAGTTCAATAGTTTTAGTAGAAACACTACTTTTAACGAATTTTCAAGGAGAATGTTATTAAGATGAACAGATTTACAGTAAAAATAAAGTCACTTATCTCCTGAGCGAATTCACAAAGATTTCCTGCTTTTCCTATCTTCAAAAACGAATTCCTGCCAGCTGAAGACTTCTCCTGAAACCCCCAAGAAAGTAGCCGCTCAACTGCTGAGATCTGAAGGATAAAATCCACCAGGCCTAATACTAAAGCAGGAGCAGCCACTGAACACGTCCTCTCAGATGGGGTTTTGATGATGAAAGGCACAGAGTGACAGTTTAGAATGTTCATTGTTGTTCAGCATTGTCTTCTAGCCAATCAGAGCTGTCACTGTGAGGCTCCATCTTGCCTTGGGTCAGAACCAGGATTCTGAATCAACAAGTTAAGGCCTAACCAACTATAATGGAAAACTTCCCACCCACACAAAGCTAATCTGAAAAGGATAAATAATAAAAAGGAAACTTGAATAAGAGAAGGAAACCTGACAATTTGCTCCTGTTCATCAAATGTTTATGCACCTATATTCAGAAGACGTTTACCAAATTGCCAAGAGTGACCCAAATGCAATATTTAATGAACACCACTGAAGAACTGCACTGCCAGGATATACAGTCATATGACGTATGACACCCTGAGTCCGCAAATGGATAAGACTGGAGTGAAGGTCTCATAGGAGGGACTCGTGGTGGGAACATTACGCATATACTGCAATTGCCTTGGGAGGCTATCTCAGGGGCAACGTGCTCGCCTTGGAAGCAAGACGACAGGTTCGATACCCGGGTCCGCGCTTAGAAACCTCTGGGTATTAGGCGCGTTATAAATATCCTATCATATCATTCATTTAAATGCCTACCATGCTTTACATGCAGATGCTTCGCCTTTGTCCATTTATGCCATTTTGAATCGTGCTATTTTGAATCATTCTACATCATCTCGAATACTGTAAAAGCCTCTTTCTAAATCTGCCTGCCTCTACTCTGCGCCCTCTGCAACTTATCCAGAACAGGACTGTGAGACTTGTCCTTGGCCTCAAGCCCAGGGACCGTATCTCTCCAGGACTGAAATCTCTGCACTGGCTCCCAGTGGCTTCCAGGATTAAGTTCAAAACCCTCTGCATTGTACACAAGGCCTTCTGGGATCTGGGACCGTAATACCTTCAACTCTCTCTTCCTAAATATCTTCCTTCTCGAGCACTTCGCTCATCTGCCTCCAACTCCCTCAGGGTCAGTCGCTTCTCCAAGCAACGAGTTGGTGACAGATCACTCTCTTCGGCAGGGGCCTCTCTCTGGAACAGCCTTCCTGCCTCCCTGAAACTCGAGGAGAACCATCTCTAGTTCCGGAAACACCTCAAAACCTTCCTCTTTGTTTCTGCTTTCTCTCTTCGCCTCCCCGGCTGAATTCCTGACTGAAATTGCACTGGTTACCTGGCCACCCTTTCTGATCTCTGGTCCAAGCCCCGTCAATTTCCCACCTGCACTGCCTCCCTGGCAACCCCTGCACCTGGGGACCGTTTTCTGAATCCCTACAGTCCCCCTACCAGCACCTATGTCTGCACTTCCTTGCACTTGCCACTAGCTGGCTGTTTTGTCTTATTTATTCCACTTTCCAATGTACTGCACTTTCCCCACTCCCTTCCCCCCGCACACTTTTCCTTTCCCCCCTTCCCATGCACTTGCTCGATCTGAATGACACCTGGCCTAGTAGGATCGTTGTCTGTCCTCCCTCTGTTCCCCCCTCTTGCCTCGTCGCGCCTTGAAACACTTGTGTATGGGCGCGTTATAAATGCCATATCATATCATAAGGCTAACCCTATGCTGTTGTGCACATGTCTTAACTGAATGTAAACCCTGCAAGAAGGTTTTACCGGGTAGACTTGCACATATTAGGCAGTCCGGGCACTGCCTGAGCCTCGTGAGAACTGTAGTCGTTGTAGAAAATGCTGACAAGCTAGAAATGTATCTGAATAGGACTGCTGCATGTTGCAAAGTTTACTCACTCGGGCATGGGAATCTAGTTGATGTTTGTAAGCTATATTATGAGAACCATGTAGAACAGGTTGGCGATACCTTATGCATTGTATTTTGTGGCCATTGAAAGTGGTTTGGTATGCCCCATCCATTGAAGACCATGTTATGCGCTCCTATAAAAGCCATGTAAACCAAGGAAGGGGGGTTACTGTATTGTGTTCCGCGTGGATTTTTGCCTGCTGCTTTGCGAACCGCCATTAAGGATGCTACCAATCTACACTGTGATTGACTTCTTGGCTGAGTCCTGATCTTTTCCACAACACAAATAACTGACCAGAGGTGAGGTGAACAGAAGACTCCAAGAGCTGCCATCTAAGTTGCAGACCCCTGAGGTAGTCTCAGGCCACTCATTTTCAGGTATTCATGGCTTTTGATTATACTAGGTACAAAGGAATAGAAACACATTGGGAAGAGACCTCTAGCTGGAGGGAGCTACACATCCAGCTATTCCTGATTCCCATTGGGACACTAAGGCTCCACCATAATCCGAATAAAATGGGAATACTGGAAAGTGGAATGCGGCGGCCTATGAAAGCACCTGGGCATCAAATTATAAAAGTTTCAAAACATTACTGCCACAGTACTCACACCACCACAAAAGAGCACGCACATTTCCCCAATGCTTACCCAACTGTGCTTGCACCCAGAGGACCAAAACCATATTCTCTTTAGCCCGCAATACAATTATACAGAGAGACGAAGTGTCCTCCCAGATGACCTTGGCCCCCTACATAGCTTTTGATATTTCATACGCGGCCATAATTACCAAGATAAAGTCTCTTAAATCGTCGAGAGCTCCAGGACCTAACGGTCTAGCCAATATAGTCATTAGAAATCAGCCCGAGTTCTGGGCGAGCGTACTGGCTATACTCTTTAAAAAGATAATGATACAGGGGACCATTCCGTGTTCATGGCAAACTGCAATACTAATACCAATTTTTAAAAAGGGTAATCGTTTAGATCCCTCTAATTATCGGCTCCTCTCCATGCTGGACACAACGGGCAAATTGTTTGCCTCATTACTGCTTGAGGACTTACAATCTTGGGTAGAAAGGGCCAACATTTTATCCACCTTCCAGTGTGGATTCAGGAAGGGTTATTCAACGAGCTACAATCTAATGGTCATGAACCTATTGAGATCTAAGGCACGCAATAAAGGTGCACCACCCCTTTACGCATTATATATAGATTTTAAAGCAGCTTTCGATACTATTCCGAGAGAACGTTTATGGTCTAAACTTAACGACCTCGGTTGTCCAGCAGGCATCCTGTATTACCTAAGATTGCTGCACCATAATACTTCAGTTAGACTGAAATTAGATCAAGAGGGACACCTGACTGATAAAGTGCAGCAGAATCGGGGGGTGAAACAGGGATGTGTGACGGCCCCTTTGGTATATAACTTGTACGTCCATGACATACCTATGGCCATTACGGCCGTCTCAAATTGCCCACCGAAGATTGGGGAGTTGGTATGCACTGTTCTGGCTTACGCAGACGACTTGGTCATATTTGACCATACAGTCAGTGGCCTGCGTAGATCGGCTACAGCTCTGTGGGAGTATGCGAACCAGAATGGCCTGACTATCAATCTTGATAAGACTAAGGTATTACGATTTACCAACAAAAGAGTCTCACGCGTAAATCTCACGGTGGGTAAGATCACAGTCCCTTATGCCCCACAATACCGGTATATGGGTATAGACTTCGAGCCTAGCGGGGACTATGGTTCATGCAAACACTCTCGGAAGATGCGCGCAGCACAAGTTACATCGTTGGTTGCGAACTTCACTAATAAGCAAGGAGGCTTTACGCTTTGGGGAACACGCCAACTCTATGTACAGGTTTTTATACCCATGGTAATATATGGATTAGAGGCCCTGTTTGATTTAGATCTTAGCTGGTTACAAGTTATAGAAGGGAAATTCTGGCGGCGGGTTTTAGGCCTAGCACCAGGAACTCCAATGGCCATTATACGTTTAGAGTTGGGATTACCTTCATTAAAAGCTATAGTGCTGAAAAAGAGATTGGGGCTTTTTATTAAAATGGGTAGTGGTACATTAAATCCAGTATTGGCTGCTGTGGGTAAGGAAATATGTAAAAAACAAAATTCCCTCTCATTTGCTGCAATAATGTCAAGACAGTTAGCTGACATTGGATTGTTGTATCGTGAAGGGGAATATACTAAGCAAGTTCAGAGGGCCCTTGACAAGCGATTGGATATGTGGGATTGGTTGGAGAACTTTGCCCACCTCAGTACACTGAAAAGTTATGAATTTGTGAAATTCAGGTTGTACACCCATATGAAACCGCAAGAATATCTTAATTTATGCCCTTGTAAAAGACTGCGACGTTTTATACTCCTACTAAGACTGGATCAACTTCTGACATTATGGGTTACGGGCCGGAGAGACCAAACACCTGTTGAACTAAGGATTTGTAGATTGTGTAATATTAATAATGCTTCGGAGACAGCACATCATGTCCTGACACAATGTAGTAGCATGACAAATATAATACAGCAATATATGGGAAAGTATACTCACGATCCTGCAGCAATCTCTAAGGCATTATTTTGGCATCATTGTTTAAATTCGGAAAATATCTATATTTTAACCTCTTTATATAATATCGGGTTAATCATTGAGGGAAAACTGGGCATTAAGATCTGAATAGGTGGTTTTTTTTTTTTTTTTTTTTTTTTTTTTGCTACACTTGGGATTAGTGATGAGATAAACGTATATGAGAATTCTACTTTGTGAAGTATTACTATATAATTATGAATTATAATTCTTAATTGTTCCTTCTCAGTTACAGGTTGATAATCTGTATTTTGTTGATTTGATGTATTTAGGGCTTGATTTAGGTTGTTTTAGGTTCTAATATGTATGATGTTATTTAGGTCAGATTCATTATTATCACTAATAGTATTGTTATTTTATCTAACTGCGTAATTTAAATGCCAAATGGTTATTAATTGTGATGTATGGTATCTTTTATTCAATGTAATGATATAATAGCTGATTTTGAAATTAATTAATTAATTTGATTATTTATTCATGTTTCTAGATATGTGTAAAGTTTATTAATTTAAATTGTAACACATTAAATAAATAAATAAATATTCTCTTTCAAACTCTGCACTATCACTCACACATCTATATGGGGTACAGGGTCACCACAGGATGCCTCTTTGCCACTACAGTCCAAACATTTCCTCCAACTCTCAGACTCGCATACAGATTGACTGATTTTCTCAACTGTAGCCAATCCTTTCTATACTTGGCCCCACTCAAAGGGACACCATTTCACATGGATAGAAATCTAACATCACAGTCTTCAGGAAACACCAAAGGCCCTCTGTGTCCCCAATGTTCCATAACTAACCCGGAATGGGGAAGCTCACACACACACACACCTGCCTTTCTGAGATTGCGGCACTTGTACCATAACTAGACACACATCCAATACCATGCAATCCACCCTAATGCAACAGAGCAGCAGCACTGCAGATGCAATGCTAATCTAGAACAGCTGGGATTGACTTCCTACCATTTTGTGAGTAGTCGGCACTGGGCTTTGCTTCTTCCACTTCTGACACACGTGTGTACAGGCGCGTTACAAATGCCATATCATATCGTATCATAAGGCGGCTCAAGAACACCAGTATGGAGAATATTGTGTTATAGCCCCGGCCAGCTATGGCACCTTGAAGGATCACCAGAACTTCAAACCAAGCCTTGAATGGCAGGTTCAGGCAATATTTCAGAACCGCTCCTTTCCGTAAATGTTTGGTTGATATATTTTACAATGCCTGCCACAAGCTCTAGGGTCAGGTCTAAATCATCCCTACACGACCACTGAGTGCAATTAAATGAGGTAGCAATTATTGCAGCACTCAGAAACAGGAGCTATCCAACATGAAGCACTATACAAAAGCCTGATAATATTTCCAAGACAAAAACATTGCTAGTCACAGCTATAACAAAAGGGTGCCGGCCAGGGAACACTGTCCCTGAAGAGGCTGGCATGGTAACCCTTAACTAAGGAGCTTGAATTGTGTTAACCCATCAGAAGGGGAAGCACAGAGCTCAGGGAGCATTTGCCATATACTACCAGTTCTGACGATCATCAGCAGATCCCGCTTGGACCTAGTACCTTGGCACACTACTCATTCATTGAGCTGCGGTGAGAGTCGATGGGGCTATTGGACTACAGGGATGAAGGCTCACAACTGGACTCAAGATACAGCCCATGATGCCCCAGCAAGCACTCCCCTACAGGTGCACATAAACGGGTTAAGTCACATGGTATTCCTGCTCCTAAAAGCCACGCCGCACTGCCATCAGGAAGAGTTCTTGCAATGAACCAAAGGTGAAAGGCCCACTCTTTTCCCATCATTTGCCCATGCTTGAGATCCCATCAATGCGAAAAACTCTAGGCCAGTGTGTGAGGCCGCGAATGGTTGGAATCAATAGGATTTTATATTGTGTCACAATATATTAATCCGGCTTCTAATCACTAAAAAGGACGCCCTCGCGGAGTAAAGCCCCATTAACTACTTAGGACCCGATTCTGAGCGCCATGGTAGATAAGAAAAGTGTCACTCCACGATAGAATCCCTCTTACCACTTATTTACTTCATATTCTGTATCTAAAAAGTGTAGGCACATACTATGGAGCAAATGAGGTAAGTGCTGTTCTAGCACAGATTGACATTTCTAATGTTACATGGAGCTCAAATCTGGCTCTAGGAGACTGCATGTGTATGCAATATAATGGTGGGAAAACTTAGTTCAAGAGGTCTTTAGACAACCATAATGTTAATGTTACATTAATTGAAAGCTGTCAAGTGACCAGCTAACATGGGCATCTGAGATCCGGCACCAGATGTGGAGCTGGATCTTGGGATCCGGCCAGAGTCAGCGCTGGGGAGTAAAAAAAGCGCCCGTGAGCACAATAACTTCCTCTGGTGACCCCGGGCAAGGGGTCACGAGAGGAAGTTACAGTCCTCAGCCAGGACCTGGTATATTTATGTATTTGTGCAATGTTTTGTGCAGATACATGGATCCGGATTATTTATTTATTTATGCAATGTTTGTCGGATACCTGTATCCGACAAACATTGCATACATGAATATACAGGTATCCGACAAACAATGCATGAATAAATAAATAACTAATCCGGGTCCATGTCCACACGATGCAGCCACCCAACTGCTTTCAGAGGGGAGTTTTAGGTGCTGTGACGGGTGTGGTTCAAATAAAGGAAAAAGTTGCTTATGGTGAACAGAAATCGCGCTGTTTGAATAGTAGTACCTAAGGGGCAGTTTTTTTTCTAAAATGTGATGCAAATTGTGAATTTTGAAGAATATTTACTCAGCAACACTGGTCAAATCTATCATCAGCATAATGAAGTAACTCATCACCAGTGACATGAAAGTGGTTTTAAGTGGAATTGGTATATAGTTTGGAAAAGAAGCAGCATGAAAGAAATAACGCCGTTTGAAACTATTATTTCGGACATTTCCTTTGATCAGAGGTCAACTGCCAGCTCCGTCCGCCCTAAACCCCGCCTCCTTGGGCAACGCACCCCAAGCTCTGCCCCCTCCCCGGCCCCTGAGGGATCCTCCACCAATTATTTCCCATTTCCACCATTGTCTCCGAAAATTAATTGTCTTGGGAAGATAGCTCAGCGGAACGTGCTCGCCTTGGAAGCAAGATGATGTGGAGCAACACAGGTTCGATTCCCGGGTCCGCGCATAGAAACCTATCATATCATAACGACCCTCCAGTCTTCAGGGGAGGCCGCAGTTTTATAATGAATACATCACAGGTTACCCAGCATTGTTGTAGCTCCGGAATCCCTGGCAATGAAAAACAGCAGTCCCAGAAAAAGTGATTGACTTTTTGAAAAAGATCAGCTTTGATAGCTCAATATTTCAAGCAGCCGCATCGACCAGCCAAAAAAAAAATACATTCAAACACAGGTAGTTAGAAAAGTATTTTATTCTTTTCATTTGTATGAAAAGCTTCACAGCATTCTTCATATGTATAGTTTAAGAAAAATAAAAATCTAGCAAATATATACATATAAATGGCACAAAAGACATTCATTAATAAATAGCATTTATAAGTCATAATATTAAGATTTCCCATTGACAAACTGTTATTAAAATGCATATAATAGAAAAAACGAACATTAAAACTGGAAGAACATCGCTGAAAAAGCAGGCGACTCAATAGCAAATCAATTCCATGGTGTTTTTCTTCCTAAAACGTGGTTTGTGACTTTCTGTTGAAGAAGAAAAACAACGATAAATGTTACTGATATTTAATTTAATTCAATATTATAAACACAACATTACAAAACATATGCACGACATGACTTGGAAACAATAACAAGCAAGTAGGGCTGGCAGAGGGCATTCGTTTGGCATCTCCTGGCATTGATGATATAACTCAAGGTTCTCACACATCTGGGTGTTGACAGGCATCGAAAGGAAGACATGGGCCCGCCGCCCGAGGGGACAATAGTTTTGAAGGCTCCGCATTGCTGTTGCTCGGAGACTGGACAGAGAGCCACCAAATTCCTTTAGCGCTACATTTAAAGGACGGGATTAACCATAAATCAAAGTTAGGCGGTAATGGTAACGTTAGTGGTATTAGCCAAAACCCACTCCCACGGTACCAACACCCAAATCAGGGTTGTGCCAAATACCGCCAGTGGTATACCAGGTGGACGTTCAGTACAAAGTCACCTTTCTCTTTTTACCCTCACCTAGAGAGGTGGAGGGAACAAGTTCTAAAGAGGCCCCAACAACACTCTTTAACTTTTTTCTTACTGTACAGAACGGTGTGCAGGCGATTCCCTTCAATAAAGTAAACGAGTTTTTGAAAATGGGTAAGGGGAGGGGGAGCTCCTTCTCACCACCATACGCATGCAATGCATAAAAGGGCCAGAGTGTACAGTGTGTGCATTAAAACAGTGTACCGTAGTGACATCAGCCTCTAGTGTACATTATCCAGGGCCCCATTCACTTGGTGGGAAGGGCTACAAATAAAAACAAATTAAAAAATAAAGATTGATTAAGTACTTTTTATGGTAAGCACTGGCAGAGGTAGTATTTATGTAATACGCCGGGGGTATTTCGGGTATACCACCTCCGCCATTGGGTGTATTTTCATTGATTACTTGCACTGCCAGGTGATCGATATATCTCTATCACACACGCACGCACGCACGCGCACGCGCGATATCTATGCTAACAGTTCAAGCGGGTGGATACAGTCAGCCCAAAGAAAAGGAGCTGTCGCTTTGGCCCAGAATCGGTGACACTCGGGTGGCTGGAAGAAGTGGACATAAGCTTCCTTCCACCCCTCCCTAAACCAAGGTCACGGTCCCTTCTCCCGAGAGCACGGGCCAGGCGACTCGCTTGAAGCATACCGATTCTATGGCATTGTGTTGTGGGAGGCTAGAGTCACGCCTGGTAGTGTATTGACATCTAATGCATATGCTCTCTCTTACTACTGTTTCATGCCTGAAGTGTGACCGGTGGGAACAGTAGCCGTTTACTATTTTAATTTGCATAATCATTGTCAAGCCATCCTCAAGAGACACCAAAGTTCTTCACTTTTGGAGAATGCGCAAGTAAGAATCTGCAAGCCCCGTGAAGCTACGGTTGTCACACATCTCATTTCTGCATGATCCCATCCCAAAAAAAAAAATCGCAAACATCACAAAAATTAACTATCTTCGTGCTAAAGTTGAGAAAATGGGGAAGGTCACACAAGTAACAAAGCTACGATGTGGTGGCGTTTAATGACCGTCAGCCCTGCTGCAGGCGTTGGCTGTTGGCTGAACCCCAGCTCATGAATAGCCCTTGTCAGGGAATAGCTTCTATTCCTCATTTGAATGCCTGCATTGAAACACTGGTCCTATATCTTGGCATAGAACCGTGGCCACAGTCTCTTGCTGGGGACACTTCATGTCTATGCTTGGTCTTACGACTGAATCTAGAGAAGAAGATATAGCTTAAAACAACATTTCTGGGAAATGTGTTACGTTGACTAACAAAATCTTATTTCCAATTTCTCACCAACGGCGATGTTTGCTACATAGCATTATATTGAAGTATAATTAGGTCACATTTTTCTCCCTGTGATATCAGGGAACAGGAAATAAGTCTCCTGACAAAATGGATATAGGTTGCAACTGGGGCCTCCATCAACTGGAAGGAGGGAGCAAACGATTGGTTTTCTGTCAATTGCACAGACTATTTAACAATATATGAACTCACATTTTGAGATTATCTAATGAAAACATTTTCAAAACTCTTTGGGCCTCATACCGTGTTTGGCCAAATTAGATTACCAATGCCGCCACTCTGTCTAATGGATTTACCACGAGATCATGAGTGACAGGTCAGTGAGCGTCTGTGTCAGGTCTAGAGTCAGGTCCAAGTGCTGGAGGTCATCACAAGGCCCTAGGAAGAGCTGCTACACAATGGTCCAGGGTGGTACACTGAGTGAGTAAGGGACGAAACACTTTTCTTAACTAGATTCCATAAGGAACAAGTTACTTACCTGTAACCATGGGCCTTGAATGGATTCCCAGGCTCATGAATATTCCCCGTCGTCGGGCTGGGAATCCTCGGTACAATTAAAGCAGGTTAGCTTGAAGCTAAAAACGTCTTGTCTCCTCTACAGCCTATCGGTGTCACTTTGGGTCATACTCCCCCAGCTAATGATACTCGTCTTCTTAAGCTACACCACTGGTGGCCATCTTCAGATTTAGTTGCCCACATAATGTTGTGGCAGTATGAACCAAGAAGAGCCAGAGAGCCAGAGAGTCAGAGAGGGGAAGGAGGGGTTGGGGGAGGGGTTGCATGCACATCCATGCCAGACCCATGCTGGAGAACACGAGTTACAGGTAAGCAACGTGTTCATTCTCCAGCATGGGGTCTTGCATGGATTCACATGCTCATGAATAAGATTACACAGCAGTACATGAACACAACCACGGGAGGTGGCAAGGCTCACAGAATCAATACACTTAGCCCTGGAACAGACTCACCTCAAACTAACAGGTTACGCAGCACTGCTTGGCCAACCCGGCACTCCTCCCTCGCCTCCCTGTCGACACAGTAGAATCGTGTGAAGGTGTGGGCAGACCTACACGTAGCAGCCCTGCAGATGTCGAGCAGCGAACACCAGAGAAACGCTCTCGTCGCTGCGATGGCTCTCCTGGAATGGGCTGTCGGTTGGCCTGGAAGCGGTCCGTTAGCTAGATGATGGCAATGCAGCCGGAGAGCCACCTGGAGATGGAAGCCTTAGACAGGGCCGTCCCATGTCCCACAGGTCCAAAACTGATGAAAAGTTGAGAAGTCTTTCGAAAGTTCTTTGTGCGTACAACAGAGAACTTCATGGCATGCGCCACATCCAGTGAATGGAAAGACCTCTCAGCAGGCGCAGAAGGATTTGCAACGTAAACTGGCAGAACCAAAGGTTTGTTTAGAGGAAAAGTCAGACGGTACCTTTGGCATAAACGAGGGATGAGTTAGCAGAACTACCTTAGCTGAGTGAAACGACAAATATGGAGGATTACAGGAGAGAGCCTATATTTCCAAGACCCGCCTGGCCGAGGCGATCGCCACCAGCAAGGCGGTCTGCCGTGACAGAACCTACAAAGGCGATCAATGCATCAAATGGAGGGCCCATTAGCATTGACAGTACCACATCCAACTCCCACGCTGTGGTAGGAGCCTTCAGCGGAGGTAAAGTTCTTCAAAGGCTCTTGAGGAACTCCTTAACAAACCTATGCGACCACAGGAATAGCTTACCTGGAGCCCAGGGGACCTTAATAGATGTGTGGGCAAGGCCAGCCTTCCACAGCGAAAGCGGGTACAGGAAAAGCTGCAGAGCTGTCAAGCGCAGTAGAGAAATCATCCGTGGCTGGCACAGAATTGTAAAGCGCTTCCACTTGTGTTTGTAGCAAGCAAGCGTAGAGGGGACCCTGGCCTTGGCTAGAATCTTCTTGCATTCCAAAGGCAGCGAGTACTGTCCGCATTGTAGTGCTGAAGGAGCCAGGCAGTGAGGCTGAAACGCTGGATCATGTTGCAGGGTTGATCCTCCTCCTCTGGAGCGGTCTGAAGGCTGGAAGAGAAGGTCGGAGTACCAGATCTGCCTGGGCCACGCCGGTGCAATGAGGATCATCTTGCAGTGGCAACGTCCGAGTGTGTTGATCACTCGTAGCAACAGCGGAATCAGTGGGAAAGCATACAGGAAGAGGCTTTTCCAAGGGAATGAGAAGCCATTCCCCCAGACTCCTTGGCTCAGGATACCTGCTGGCAAACCTTTGACATTTGGCATGGGTAGCCGTCACAAAGCGGTCGATTTGAGGGAGACCCCACTCGTTGAAGAGACGAGACACTTGCTAAAGCTCCCATTTATGACAGGACCGCTGCTGAAAGTCTGCAACAGAGTCCTGGAAGCCTGCCAGGTGAAATGGGACGAGGAACATGCATTGAACAATGCCAAACATTCTGAGCGTGTCCCGCCCTGTTTGGAGATGTAAAACATGGTGGTGTGTTCTCCATGAAGACCCGCACCACCATCCCCTGGAGCTGAGGCTGAAAAGACTTGAGGGCCAAGAAGACTGCCCGTAGCTCAAGAACATTGATGTGCTTTCACACTTGAAGAGCCTCCCAGGACATTCCAGACAGGGAGCCTAATAAGAGGTCGACTAAGATATTTAAAACAACAGTCAGAGTGAAAAAAATCATCCTTTGATGCTAGGATTGACAAAGCTCAATCTGAGTCTAAAGAGGATTTAAAGATTTTGAGAGAACTGGAACACCCATGTCCAAATAAAGTAGACACAATTGTTAAAGATGCTGCCTGGTGTTCGTCTATTCAGGAAGCTATGCTAGATAAGCTGAATCAGATAGAAACACAACATTGACATTAGTAAGAAGACTAGCAAACGAGTAGTAGATACTTCTGATGTGGTAGTATGTGCACCAAAGACACCACTTAATCAGTTCAATTTTAAACGTATTTTAGAATCAGAACTTGGTTTAATCATTGATAATCTTAAACCGACTAGTTGCAAAGGCGATGTCTGCCCGGCAATGGTCAAAGGCTTGTACTCCCACGTTGATGAGTATTCTTTGTAAATTTGTCAATGCATCTTCTCGAGACAATAACGTTCCCACAAGCCTTAAAAAAACTTGGATAACTATTACTAAAAAGGCCAACGAACTACCGGCCTATTACTAACACCTTGTTTCTGAGGAAAATTTTGGACCGTGTAGCCTATACTCAAATTTCGACACACTTGAATACACATAGGATCCTTAACAAATGGCAGTCATGTTTCAAGCAGGGCACAGGACGGAAACAGCCCTGCTTGACCTGAAATCTAGGCTATTAAAGATTATGGACAGGGAGAAAAACGCAATGCTCATGCTGCTCGATTTATATGCAGCTTTTGACCTGGTGGACCACGGGTTGCTGGTTGCCAGGCTCAAGGATGTTGCAGGTTTTTCAGAAAGTTCCGCCCTCTGGGTTAGTTCATTTTTGACCAACCGGTGGTGTAGAGTGTGCAGTAAGGAGGCAGAAGCTGAACCGACGCTCCTGGTCTTTGGAGTGCCACAGGGGGCTTGTATATCCACCCCTTTGTAACATCTTTACTGTGTTTTTTTCAATCTCCTGGAAGAAAACAGTTTTGGCTTTATGAATTACGTGGATGACACGCAGTATGTCATCCCATTGTCTGGCAATCATCTAGAGGATGAAAAGACTGTCAACCAAATATACCATCTTGTACAAACTTGGATGATAACTAACGGTCTGGCATTGAACAAAGAAAAAGCAACTCATGGTGATAGGCACAGAGCCCAAACTACAGAAGATAGGTGCAGAATATACTCTGTTTCCCGTCAAAGAAAAAGTGAAAACGTTGGGAGTTTATCTTGATAAGAATCTCAACACGCGGGCCCATGTGAATAGCCTGGTCTCATCTACTGCCTACTATATTAAGCTGCTAGCGCAGCTTCGTCCATACATCTCCCAAATCAGCTGTGAGACTATATTGAGAGCTATTATAGGGTCACAAATCGACTACTGTAGTAGCCTGTTAATGGGCATCACCAAGCCTGGCTGCGCTAGATTGCAAACTCAAAATAGCGCAGTCAGAGTGATCACTGGTCTCAAAAGGAGGGATCATGTGTCGGAGGCCAGACGCAGTTTGCACTTGCTTCCTATCGAGACAAGAATTGAATTTTGCCTCCTACTGGTCACTCATAAAAGCCTGGTGGGGGTAAGCCCTGTATATTTGAGCGAAGCTCTGGTCGATACAACCAGCACAAGGACTCTTAGGTCCAACAATACTAATTAACTTAAAATACCAGCCTGCAAATTGATGCAGGTGAAGAAATGTGCATTCTCTCTGGCTGCACCCAGAGCCTGGAATGCCATCCCTCCAGATCTTAGTGAAATGGGAACCACTGCAATGTTCAGTAAAAAAATGACCGGGCTGTTTAGATGATGTTGATTAGAACATATTCTTTCATTGTTAGACGCACCTATTGTTTGTTATATGTTCGCTGCGCCCATAAACCTCCGGGTCATTTGGTGTGCTTTATAAATACATTAAAGTAAAGTCAAAGTAAAACTGTCGATAGCCATTGGACCTTTCGCAGGATGGCCATCACCCTCTCTTCCGAGGGAGTCGTCAGACACAAGAGTGTTTTGAGTTGGGCACCTGGGAATAGTGCGTACTGAAAGGACACTAATGTTGGGATGGAAATGAGCCTATCCACCGCCCCCAGGGCTTTAAAGTGAGGCGAATCCCATATGAAATGGTGCAGTGTACAAGGGGGAAGAGGATCGTGCTATGAAACTCGGCGCGGATAGAATATAGCGAGAATGATAGATGTATAATCCTAGGGTGCAAATAGAAAGAAACGCCATTTTGTAATTATGGCAGATCTAGAATCTGACAAGGCCGCGCTGCACAACTCTTAGCTCCATGAAAGGATTCACCTAGGCCCAGATCATTAGGACAGGATGGGTTTGCATAACCAGTTCCCACGGAAGCTGCCTCTTGTCCCTCCATTGTTGCAATTACTTAGCATCACTGGAAGGAATGCGCCATGCAAAGCCATCAGGCAACACTAGGCTCCTCGCAGTGCCCTTTCATCACAGACAAGCTTCCAGCAGGCCTTTATCTCCCACCAAGGCTACCCAGAGCCATGGGCCACACCGCTGACTTGATCCCCACACCCATGCGTTCTAAGATAGTGAATGACCCCAGCCCAAATCGTAAAACTACTGGCAATAAAAGATCTAAGCGTGAGCGACTGTTTCACCTCGTTGCATAAATACATCCTTTGAAATGCAAGGTACAGGGAGGGATACATTATAGATCAAACGAGGGTGGAAGCCTTGGGTGCGAGAGGAGTGGTATCAACAAAGCACGGAATGTGACTATTTTTTCCTACCTTCCCCCTGGCACCAGCCCCAGGAGCATTCCATAGTGATGTAGTAGTAGGCTTAGCATATAATCACCGTTTTAACAATGTAACTTATGAGCGACCTGACCTTCACTCTGCAGAGAGATGAGCCCAGCTGACCCATATGGGAACTGACAGATGGCGGAGAAGGGTACCAATTGTAGCCTGGCATCCCCTATGAGCAGGCCCATGTATATAGTGACACCAATCAACAATGTCAGTTTTTCCGTGATACCTGTGACGTGTTTGCTTTTTTTTAAACCATTGATTGCACTAACTGGGGTCAGAAAGTTCTCGAGCAGCAGAGTCCTTTGCTGATATATTGTATTTTGTACAATTAAACCTTGCTATCCTTGCAAGCTATCTCTTGGCCCATTTCCCTAGAGGGTTGTATTCATTCTGGCGTGAGCGTAAACAGGGACTTGCCTTCATTTGGTGACCCTTTCGATGTGATCCCATCAACACCATACCTGCGGAGGTATCCAGGCAACCTCTCCGGAAGGGCCGCACCCACCTACAGTGACCAGTCCCAAAAGACGTACCTCGAGTGGCCTTCTGGGAGCAGTCTTTGCAGAATCCCGCCTGCACTTTGGAGCGGGGTGTGGCCCCAAGGAGAAGTGCAGGCCGTTGCGGCACCCCGTGAACGGATATCTTTGGGAGAACACACGCACGTTGAGTATAGCCGGTAAGGGATGAAGTGGGGATGGGTATATTGAGTAGTACATATACCCATATTTATATGGGTATATGTACTACTCATATATATACATTCCAGTCACTGCGTGTATAGTACAAACACGCAGTGACTGGAATTAAGAATGTGGCATGTTTATGGAGTGTTTTGATTTTTTGGTTTTTAATTATTATTTATTTTTAAGGTTGGTGATGTAAAAGAAAACAGAATAGAGGGAGCCCCCACCTCCCAGTAAGGGGTGGAAGGTGGCGCCACTTGCACTGTCTCACTGACCAGTATGGGAAAAATATAAAGATAAATATAGGAGCTCTGCATAATTAGAGAGCTTGGGAATAGTGGTGGTTGTTGCTTTAGCTTGTTATTTTATTTTATTTTTTGGGTGTATTTAAAAAGTGTAACAAGGAGGCCTAGGAGAGGCGAGTGTGGTGTGTGTGAGCGTGTCAGGAAAGCATGGAGTGCGTGTGTAAAAAGCTCTGTTGGGGGAAGTGAATTGATGATTTGTGCTTTGTGAAATTTGCTGACAATATTAAGGTATGTTAGAGACACTGAACAAATTACTGTTTAAGTGTGGTGCAGTAGCATAGGCGCAGTCCCACAGTATAGACACACGAGAGACATGACAACGGGGAAGAAACGTCCCTAGACCTCATATGCAAGGTGCCCCTATATTGTGAAATGATAAAAGAATATCATAACCAATGGGTGATCGAGTCTAAAGGGGGGAGAATGCCCCACTCCTGGCCTGACCGGGGGTCTTTTGACAGAAGCGTGTTGGAATATAGGTCTACATATCTGACGGCGAAATACAAGGGGAGACCGTTACAGAATAGAAGGGAGCCACGAAAAAAGTCCTGCTACTTTCCCCTCCAAATGCAGTGGGCCCAATTCCATACGGCGTCATTTGCGGCCCCAAACTACTCACCACTTCCCCAATCTACATTTTTTGGTAACATTAGTGGCAGATGGCCTTTTAACACAGAAAAAAAAACATTGTACAGATACAGGAAACTCATCTATTGGAGGTCTGTCCAGGCACTCCGTGGCAAAATGCATGCAAACCTCCTAATTTGCATATGGATTGCATCAACAGAAATTAATTCACAGAAAAGGACATCGCAAGGAGCATCATCAGTCTTTGATACTTGGAGGCACCATGACAGTGACTTTAGAATAAGCTGCCATAAGACAGCCAAGTGGCAAATACTTTTGTGGAGCAAAATACCTAAATTGCACTATTATTATATATGGAGCAACTATATATTCATTAGGCTTTTATTTATTACATTTTGTCTTATAGTGCACCTAATAACGTACTTGAGTTCGGCTTCCAAGTGTGGATCCGGGATCCGAACCTCTGTTGCTCTGCGTGTTCTTGCTTCCAAGACTAGCACATTGCACTTGTGCTATAACAGCATGATATACTAACATAAGCTATGAAGTGAATCACTTACAGAGCTGCAGATAAGACACACTGCGTTTAAATGATTTGGCCAGGATCACACACTTTGGTTAAATGGTGAAACTGGAATGTGGGCAATTTAAGCAACTGAGCACATCTTCCCCAGTTTAGTTGATATAGATATTTATTAAGGTTTTGCTTTGCATGTCATGTGCTTAAATAATATTTTAATTATAGCAATGCCTTGGAAGCAGACCACTTTACATAATAAACTATCCTTTCACAGTAACCTAACTATACACTATTTACATTGTCATAGGAATATGTTGAGCAATAAGAGTATGGCTTTAGTTTTATTTTCCCCACCTTGCATGCAAAGCCACAATAGCATCATGTAGATTAATGCGAGCCTAACAAATCCCCCTTGGGTTTTCAAGCCATAGTAATTATTCCATATTATTCCATAAAGCATGCAGCATTATAACCCTTCTCACTTCTGATCACCCCCATTCTCATTTCTAAAGAGACAAAAGCCCCTGCATAGTCCCTCCCCCTTCCATCGAAATGCTCTGGTGACACAGAGCAAGGTGAGAGCTCCTCTGCTGCCCGGCGCTACTTGGCACATTGTCCTGGCAGCGGGACACCTCTCCTGTTCGGAATGGGTCAGGTGTCCTGCTGGACAATGAGCGTGATGAGCAGGAATTGATCAGCACATATTGTCCTGCCAGCGGGACACCTTTCCCGTTGGGCACCCTCATTGAGTGCCTAACGGGAGAGGTGTCCCACTGACTAATAGGAGTGTATTGAAATAATACAACACACTAAGTCACCTTATACTAAACTCACGCAACTGATGTTCTGATCAACTGAAAAGAGTTGTATATGAGTTGAATACATTGAAATTGTTGGTAGACCTGATTCTACCTGTTTTAAAGCTGCACTATATGATGAATAAACTTGCGTTTTACCAATTTCTTGAGACAATTATCTGCTATATGAAGACGACTAATTAATACGATTGTATTTCTGTGGTTCACCGCATACACAGTGTCAAAGGAGGGGTAGCCTGTATCTCACTCACTTTATTGCTCTAATAGATTTGTCCCTCATAAAACAGGCCCCCCAAAAAACAAAAAAAGAGGGCTCCTAACCCCTTACCTTACTCCAGCGTTGAGTTGAGCCAATTATTATTCATTCCCTCTCCGATGTCCGCCAGACAACTCCCCAAGCGGGCGGGAGCCACCTTCTGATCCTGATCTACTCAAAGGATCAGCTGAGTGTCATCCCCGTAGGAGTAGAAGTGGCACCCATGAGATTGGATGAGCTTGGCCCAAGGCCGGAAGCAGACAACGAAAAGTAAATGAGAGAATGCCGAGACCTGTCCAACCCCACAAGTGAGGGGGGAGGGTGCAGACTTAAAAGGAGGTATTTCAGAGCGTTCGGAAAGCAAAGACCTGAACCAGTGAAGTACAGTGCCGGAAACTCCAATCACTGAAAGACGCCGATACCGGATGGAGTGGACTGAAAAGGATCTCAAATGTGAACATCTTCAAGGAAGCTCCTTAGTTGAGGGGTAACTATGGCTTCCGAGACCTTCATAAGAAACATGAGAAGAGAAATAGGATGAACATTTGCTGGGAGAGCAGGGTCTAAAGAAGGTTCTTTTCTGAAGGGGGGACAGCAGGGAATCAATCCAGAGCTCAGTTCAGTGCCAAAATGAGAGTGGGGGCCAACTCAGATCAGATGCTTTTATGAATCTTTAAGGGAACGGGATCAAGATGGGAAATAGATCAAAGTTAAGCTACCAATGAGAGGACCTGATTCTCCGTGGTTGTGGGGTGGGGGGAGATTGAAAAAGAAATCCCAATACAGGGGAACAAGTGGAGTAACCAAAGGAGCTGTAGCAGCAACCTCCGCAGCGGGGGATGGGATGTTATTCCGGATGTTAACAATCTTCTGGATGAAATATTAGAGAGTCACAAAGGATCTGGATATAAGGGACTGAGGAGAGGAAGAAACTAACACAGGTTATGAAAGCTCACAAACTACCGAAAAGAGCTCTTTAGGTTGATTAAAAGCAACAGAAATACGGTTGGAAAAATAGGCAGTTTTCGCCGCTCTGATAGCCAGACGGTAGCTAAGGCGGCAGGCTTTCAAGTGAACATTATCTTATGCCAAGTAGGCATAGAGCCATATGCGCTCAGCCAGATTGAGAGCGCCAAGAAAGGCATTATACCTAGGGACCGCGATGTTGAGGGCTTTATTCTTTATTTAAGAGGGGCAAGATCATCAGCAGTAGCTGCAACATGCAAACTGTAGGGCAGCAAGAGGGCCCGGTTCGGAGGCAGAGGTAAACTGTTCATGATAATCTAAAATAAGCAAGGACAGTTTGTTTTCGGAATCCCAGAATTCTGACTGAGACCCATCTAATTCTATGTGCAAATGAGTACTTCCCACTATGTAGGCAGCGAATGTGTGTTTCATTTGGCTTCTTTGTAGTAATATATAAGAGGAAGAGTCTTCAGGAGGAGTAAGGGCCACAAGTTCATTCAGCCTGACTGTAGGGGGGTGTATGAGTGAAGCTGGCATTTTGAAAAGCCAGGACTGCCTTTGCAATCAGATGAGAGGACCATTCCATTAGAAGGAAGCACCCCAGCAGTTTCCTTATAATATTTGCCTCAATGTTCCAGTTCATAATATTATTTTTGCATCAAGTGAGGGCTATGTCCCTATTGAGTCATTTCATGTCCTAAGGTGCCCTGTGCAAGTCAGGTCGTTTGTCTCTAAGAAATGGAATGAATGAAAGGCAATCCCTCCTTAAAATCATTAATGCTATAGCATACACAACTCTTCATGTAAGGTCAAGAATACCTGGTTCACACATTTTCGTAGTGAGGCTCAACGTTCAGCCTTTACTCTAAACCATGATCGGGTGAGATCAGACTACAGCATCACATAAATGTAATACAAATAAATAGGATAAATAAGGTCTATGGCGGTTTTTATTAAATATAAAGTTTATAATCGAGACAAATATCATTATAATTTAGAAAAACTACAAACAACAAGACAGAAGGAACACGTTACTTACCTGTAACTCCTTTTCTCTAGCAAGGGTTGTGCATGGATTCACATATTCATGAATTTTTCCCGTCGGCAGGCTGGGAATCCTCAGTAAAAAGAAAGCAGTTTAGCTTAAAACGTAATCTGCTCGTCTCCTCTATAGCCTATCAGTGTCCTTTGGGTCATACTGACACGAGCCAATGAAACACGTCCTTCTAACCTCCACCCCTGGTGGCAAGAACAGCCAGAGAGGGGAAAGCGGGAGGGTTCACATTTGAATCCATACAAAACCCATGCTGGAGAACAAGAGTTAAAGGTAAGTAACTTGTTCCTTCGCATGGGGTCTTGCATGGATTCATATGCTCACAGAAGCAATACACGTACCCCTGGAACAGTCTCACCGCATACAAACAGGTTTCGTAGCACCGCTTGGCTGACCTGGGACTCCTCTCTGGATTCCTGGTCGACAAAGTAAAATTTCGTGAAGGTGTGGGTAGACCACCACGTAGCAGCCCTGCAGATTTCGAGCAGGGGAACACTAGAGAGAAACGCTGTTGTCGTTGCAATGGCTCTGGTGGAGTGGGCTATTGGCCAGTACATGCAATGCATGATACAGATGAAGAGCCACCTGGATAAGGGAGCCTTAGACAGGCTTTTCCGCATCTCACAGGTCCAAAGTGGACGAATAGCTGAGACGTCTTCTGAAAGTCTTTTTGTGTGCCACATAACATTTCAGGGCACGATGTAACATCCAGTGAATGCAACGCCCTTTCAGCAGGCGAAAAAGGGTTTGCAAAGAAAACTGGTAGAACCATAGGCTCGTTGGGATGCAAGTCAGATGGAACATTCGGCATGAATGTAGGATGAGTTTGCAGAACCACTTTAGTGGCGTGGAAGGACAATTAGGCCGTTTACAGGAGAGGGCCTGAATTTCCACGGACCCTCCTGGCCGAGGTGATCGTCACCAGGACAGCAGTCTTCCACAATAGAATCTTCAAAGGGCACGATGCAGTAGTACAAACGGATGTCCCTGGAGCTTAGACAATAATAAGTTCCTAAACCGGTGCTGGACACTTCACCGGAGGGAAAGTCCTGACGAGACCCTTGAGGATCTCCTTAACGAGCATGTGCAACCACCACAAGCAGAGCTTGCCCAGAGCACCGTGCACACGGCTATGGCGGCAAGGTGGACCTTGTGGGTTGCACGGGCAAGGCCAGCTTTGGGTAGCGAGAGCAGGTATGGGAGCCGCTACAGCATTTATTCGCAGGGGGTGATCTTCTGTGCCCATCATCACACTGTGAAGCGCTTCCACATGCAGTACCAAGTCAACGTAGAGGAAGCCCTGGCCCTGGCTATGATCTTCTTGCATTCCAAAGGCAGTAAATAATGCCCAAATTGAAGGGCTTGCAAAGTTAGACCTTGATGCTCAGTGATGCCGGGTCGTGGTGTAAGATTGATCCTGCTTCTCTGGAGAGGAAGTCGTGAAGTGGAGGCAGTTGGTTGGCCAAAACCACAGAGAGGTGGAGATGGTCTGAGTACCAGATCTGCCTCTGCCACGCCGGCACAATGAGGCGTACAGGAAGAGCCCCTCCTAGGTGCCCCTCCAAGGGGAACGAGAAGGCATCCCCTAGACTCCTTAGCTGAGGATATCTGCTGGCAAACATCTGACATTTGGTGTTGGCAGCTGACGCAAAGAGGTCGCTCTGAGAAAGAACCCACTCACTGTAGAGGCACGACACTTGCGCTTGCTGAAGCTCCCGTTTATGGAAGGACCGCAGCTCCCTGCCGAGAGAGTCCGCAATGGTATTCTTGACACCTACCAGGTGAAAGGGGACGAGGAACATGCGTTGAAGACCGGCTCAGCTCCATCCGGACTGTGCTTCCAGAGAGAGAGCAGGGAAGCGCTTTCGGCCTAGTTTCCTGATGTAAAACATGGTGGTGTTGTCTGTGAAGATCTGCACCAATTTCCTGTGCAGCTGAGGCTAGAATGACCTGAGGGCACAAAAGACTGCCTGTAGCACCAGGACATTTGTGTAGCTCCTTTTCCTCTGGGAGCCAGAGGCCTCTGGCGTGAGAATGCCCTGTGTGGGCTCAGCAACCCTCAAGAGTGGTGCCGGTAGTGACTGTAGCCTGGTACGGAGGGCTCTGGAAGGGAGCTCCTTGAGTGAGGTGTGGCTGAACCAACCATCATTGAAGAGCCTAACGGAATGCCCAATTGAGGGCAATTTCATCTGTCCATGTGACTGTGGCTTGCTGCCACCTGGCGGCCAGAAATTCTTTGAGGGGTCGCATTTGGAGTCTGAAAAAGGGAACCAGATGGATGCAGGAAGACATCATCCCCAGCAAGGATTTGATGGACTAGACTGTTGCAACGATCGCTGTGAACAGCTGTTGGAACTTTCCCAGGATGGCCTTCACCCTCTCTTCTGACAGAGTCGCCAGACACGAGACTGTTGAGCAGGGCACCCAGGAACAGTGCATCCTGCAATGGCACCACACAGGACTTCGGATATTTAATCGGGAATCCTAGCAAAGTCAGAAGGTGGATGGTCACCGCTGTGTGCTGGGTTGATAGTGCGTGAGAGCGGGACCGGATGAGGCAATCTTCCAGGTAAGGGTAGACGTGGATTCCTTTGTGGTGTAGATGTGCTGCTACCAGGGCCAAGCATTTGGTGAACACTCTCGGTACCGATTTCAGGCTAAAGGGAAGGGTCTTGAATTGATAATGCCACCCCTGGATGACAAAACGCAGGAACATCTGGTGTTTGCGATGAATGGAGATGTGGAAGTACACGTCATCAAAGTCGAGAGTCACCAGAAAATCCCATTCCTCTGGCTGGTCGAGCACGTATTGCAACATGACCATTGTGTCCATTTAGGATTTTGGGATCTTGTTCAGGCGTCGCACGTCTAGGATAGGTTGCCACCCTCCTGAGTTTTTACTTACGAGAAAGTATCTAGGGTACAATCCAGAGCCCTGGAGGCGCTGAGGGACTGGTTCTATTGCCCCTTTCCGTAACATAGCTGGCACCTTCTGTAGTAGCTCGGCCCCATGTAATTCTTTTCGCGCGACAGGACGACTGCAGGTGCACTTGTCTTGACATTCTAAAGCGTTCCCCTGCTGAAGAACTTCAAGCACACATTTTTCCATGGAGATCTTTGGCCACGGATGGACACAGTTTGATAGTCGGCCTCCCACTGGGGTTCAGGCCTGCTTGGGTGTCTGTGTCCTGGACGGGAGACGACGACAACACTGGGTGCCACTGCTGTAGGCCTGCGAGCGACCCCTGTAAGCCTCCTGGGTGGTGGAGCAGGAGGGCTGACAATAAGGGGTGGTGTACCCCTTGGATGATATGGAGACTCTCCCCTTTGGGGAACTAAAAGACTCTTTTATGCTGTAGGGTCCTCTGAGAGTGTGCCGTCTCTGTCTGTCTTGATGGCCTGGAGAGAGTCTGTCATCTACCGCCTTCCTAAACAGGTTGTCCCCATCAAAAGGTATGCCGATGACTTTGGTCTGCACGTCCTTGTGGAAATTCGTGGCATACCTTGATGACGGAGAGCCACACCATTCCCTATCTGGCAGAAACCTGAGTGTTATGTCGAGCGTGACATGATGGCATGGTCCGAAGCTACTTCTCCCTCCAGGAATAGGGCCAAGGCTTTAGCCTTCTTGTCATCGGAGAGGAAGTCAAGGATGGGCCCCAGCGTGTATCACAACTCCCTGTCGTACCTTGACAGAATGGAGAGGGCGTTGGCGGCCTGGATGGTGGAGGCTGCTGTGCTAATGATGTGCTTGCCAGCAGCATCAAGCTTCTTGCCTTCCTGGCCCAGAGGCACCATGGACAAGGATGATGTGCTTGATTACCTCTTTCTGGCGGTGCAGATGCCACAGAGCCTGAAGAAGACGAGACCTGTGACATCTAGGGCCCGAATCAGGAACCCAGTATTTCTTCTCCAGCCTGTCACGCTTCGCAGGCATGGTATTTGGAGCCTTCATGACTTCCAATCCATCTTCGCATATGTCATCCACCAAAGGGGCGACACAAAGGTCTTTTTAGTGGACTCTCAACGCTGAAAAAGAAGCCTTCCTTCTCCTCTGGCACCAGGTTGAAGAGCTTGTCTGTTATTGAGATTGAGTGGAAGGAGCCAATTTAGTCTGCGGGTGATGCCCTGGTGGGCTGTTCGACATTCAGTGGTTCCCCATCCGTGGTAACGTAGTCATACTCATCTGTGTGAGTTACGGTGGCGTCTGTGGCAGTATCCATGTGAACTGGCTCCTCTGCCACAGGCTGCAAGGCCCCTAGCTCTGACAGAGGGGTAACAGGTGCCCTATGAGGTGGCATTGGCTGATGCTGAGGTGGCCTTGGGAGACGCCTGGCTGGACCAGGCACAGGAGCATTAGACAGCCACTGCTGAATTTTCACAACCAACGTATGCAGGGTGGTTAGGATGTCCAGGGACATGTCCCTTGGTGCAAGGAGCAGGTGCATCTGGTGCACCTGGAGCATGAGCTGGCCTTGAGCCCCATGGAGGGCTAAACAGCTGGTAAGGCTCATGGGATGGCGATCCCTCATGAGGCATGGGTCCATGCCCCCCTTCCTGATCCGAATAGAAATCTTCAGGCAGGTCCTCCTCAGAACTGGTGTAGATATGTGGTGATCTCCTGGGGATCTCATGGGAGCCAGAGAGAGAGGGACTGCCTTGGTGGGCCTGGGCAGGAGGTCCAGATGCTATGACAGGGGCCGGTGGAGCAGAATTAGATCCAGGCGTCGACGGGATCGTAGTCGGGACAGTTGACAGGGGTCTAGGAGGCAGAGAGACCCTTTCGTGGAGGTAAAGATGACGGTTATTGCCAAACTCTTTGTCGCTGAAGGAAGACTTATGTTTCCTGACTTCGCCGGTGGGGTCGCTGACGGGGTACTCACTGATGGTGTTGTCACTGACGGGGCAACAGTCCTGGTGGATGAAGTATCAACTGGGCTTGTGTTGACAACGGTAGAGCCAGGTCCTTAGAAGATCTGCTCTTCAATGATTTGTGCTTGCACAGCATCAGCTATTTCCTTGCTGACAGCGGTAACCCACCTCCTGGCAGGCTAATTGTCGACGAAGCCGGAAACGGACCCCTTCCAGAACTTGGTCCTGCAGCCGCGCAGACCGTTGACGAGGATGCTGATGTAGCGTGGGATTTCGCCTTTTATTTTGGATCTTCGATGAGGAAGCATCCTCAAAGGACCTCAGCCTCTTCTTTCCAGAGGGATTATGCTCAGAGGTCCTGCCGGCCCTAGACGAAGCATGACTGTGCCCGGATGCCACGTTAGAGGACTTCCCTCCCTTCCACGATCCATGCCACCAACCTCTGGTGGCGATCCTTCTTGTTCTTCGATGACAAGGATTGGCAGATGGAGCATCCGTTAGAGTTGTGTTAAGAATGAAGACAATAAAGGCACTTGAGGCGTCGGTCCTCAACAAAGATGTTCTTCAGGCCGCAGCTTTCATAGGCCCCGAGGAGGCTTTTCTTTGTGGCATCAGTCATGATCGAGGTGTCGAGATGTAGACCCAAGCCTGGGCCTGTTGGCACCACAGGTTGAAGATCCGATGGTGGATTGAAAATCTTCGCTGACAATGGGTCCCCTCTGACGGTAGTAGACGCTTGATGGTTAACAAAGAAGAGATGGAAGATTTCTTCAGAATATAGCAAAAAACTGTCAAAAACCTAGGATTTTCGAGGAGCAAAGGATGAAAAATCCCAACACTAGAAACATGCTGTAAAATCTGAAGATGGCCACCAGGGGTAGAGCTTAGGATGTTAAGTGTCATTGGCTCTTATCAGTATGCCCCAAAAGACACTGATAGGCTGTAGAGGAGACGGCCAGTTTAAGTTTAAAGCTAAACTGCTTTTTTTTTTTTTACCAAGGATTCACAGACTGGCGAGAGGGAATATTCATGAGCATGTGTATCGATACAAAACCCCATGCTGGATAATATAAATGTTTTACGTGTTCTTCAATAAATAACAAACTAACAAAAATAAATTACAGGAACATGTCAAGCAAGGAATAGCAGCCGAGAATGTCTTAGCTTTGCTAGGATTAGGTTTTAGAACTGGCTTCCTATATGGGAACTCACTGCCTAGATTCTAGGGGTCTGGATAGCAAGAGAGTCAATGGAAAAGGCAGGTATTCCCATACCTGAATCTGAGACATTTGTGATATATCATGGTAATTCTGCAACATCTTAGTATTGTCAAATGTTCCAAACCAAAGTTAAAGAACTGAAGGAGAGTGCACGGTCTGCTCATAGGGATGTTGTGCTCGAGACAAACCACCCTCAAGATGTAGAAAATAACAGGGATGGATGAGATGCATAAGTGTGGGAATTATACATGTGTGGCAACAGCAGCAAATGCTATGTGGTATGCAACTCTTTATCGGCTTTGCACAAGCCAGATCGCACAGCCTTCTTCATTTTAACATAACAAAATATAACAAGGACAGCATCCTGACATGGCTGGGGTTCATAAAATCATGCTTTAGCAACAGCCACATAAGCTCTCCTGAAGGCCCTACAAAGAGACAGTCCAATGCAACGTATAAGTGTAAGCACTCTGCAGGTTAGGGCTGTGAACAGAGGGCTCACAGTTCTGTGAAGCTGGCTCAAAGAACGACAATTCAGTGGGGAGCTACTACAAAAAAGTAGTATACAGACGCCCCAGTGTCCAGATAAATTCTCAAGGCCAGGCAGGAAAGTATGTCTCGGTATGAGGTACTGATTGTGGACTCTAGCCATTAGGCAGACACATGGCCACAGGCAGAGGGGTTACCATCAGGATGCAGACAAGCCAAACACTGGGCAATGAACCATCTCTCAAGACTCGTAAAGCCAGATTAGCATCTCATAGCTAGTACATAGTTAAACATGCATAGTGTCGCTAAAAAGAGACACAGGACTCTGTTCTCAGATGAAGTTAGTATGGTAAATCTTTAATGACAACACTGCAGGGTGAACTAAGGGGAGTGGAGGTAGGACCTATGTGTGACTGGGGTGGGGAATTAGCATCATAGGGCATCAGGCGGCCTAGTTCTCGGAGCATAGGGTTGGAGCCCTCATTCATTATACAGAAGAAAGGAGGGAGTTGAGGGGGGCATGAAAGTGAAACCCCTCCCATATGTCAGGAGAGCAGGCATTGGTTTTTGACCAAAGGGATTCGTGGGTGGGATTCAATGAGCAAGATTCGACGGGTTGGGTATTCGGGACATTTCAATGCAGACGAATCACATAGAATCCACAGGATACCTAGTGCCAAGCAAGAGAGATAATCTACTTAGTGGCGATATCGCATGACAGCTAGAGCAGTATATTCATGGGTGTCTGCACTGTACATTTTACTTCACTAGAAGAGGTGCTGTGTTAAAAGAGATTAAACATCAGTGTTTTCTCAAGTCCCACAAGCCTTTTAAGCCTGTTGGTGGAAAAGGTATTAAAGAGATTTGTTTTGAGCGGCACTGCAGGCAGCCACTGTTAATATCTGGGTATCATGGTGCCATTGTATGAAGACAACATTTAGTTGTTACTTGGAATATTTTAAAGATGAAACATTGCAGACAGCCTCGATTATATAGTCCTAGTACAGAGGGGTATGCAAATGAATGCACTTTTCACAATGCTGATCAGTCTGAAATCCATTGGCAAGCATTCACTGAAAATGTATATTCCATGCCACACAGAAAATGTAACCGTGATGGGTCTTTAGTGTTGAACATTATTGGGTAGATAGTGTGAGAAACCTCAGGCATTTCTCCCATGCTATTCCTGGGTATTCCTGACTCAGGTGGCAAGGGGAAGGCCATCGCTCTTGGATCCTAACCTTGGAGGCTGACAAGCGAGGGAGGATCACCTGAGAAAGGGATCATTGGAGATTGTGGGAGGAAGGCCCTCGGGTGACACATGGTACCCCCTCCCCATCTCCAATACACCCCTACCTTACATCCCCTCAGTCGGTATGGGATATTGTTGGCAATATTCCATCTTACCCCAGTACATTCCCATAAGGAAAAGAGGAAAACAACCAGGGAAATTAAAATCATAGATCTCCAGGCAAACCATTCCTTAAAATCACAAAAGCCCATTCACCCTCAACAATACATTTGCCCCCTTCATTGATTGAGTCTAGAGTTATGAAGAACACTTATAGCTCTACTCTATGACCATGTCTCGGTAATGAGGCCAGGCAGGGTCAGGCACTTAACTACAATCACTCACACCTGCCAGTCATTGACAATGGACGCATGGAAAAAAGGCGGCGCACAGAGACACACTTTGAGCGAGGCTGGGTGCAAGAAGGAACAGCTCTTTTCAAGCTGCAGGAGACGGAGATCGGAGGGCCAAGAGGCTATGCGAATGTGAGTGACAAGCCAGGTGAGAGAGCCCTATTTCAGAGGCCAAAATGGTTTGTGGAGTGTAGCATCTGGAAAAGAAGGAGCCCTTCTTTGAAGTACCAAGGTTGCCTGTTGCCCTCTCAAGTGAAACGACAAAGTTGGGGAGGAGCATGGGAGTCCCTGGTAAAACCTTGACATCTGCGTATCAAAGAGAAAACAGAAGGATAAGCACAACTGGTGAGTTATCAAGAGCAACAAAAGCCTGGTTTGTATCTAAAATGAGTGAAACAGTATCAAGAAAGGGTTGCATATAATACGGCAACCGTGTACAAGGACAGACAATTGTTCCAAGCATACAACGACAGAGGGGAACCTAAAGTGAAAGTAATTAAGGTGAACTTTAAAAAGGTGTGAGCCCGACGGAGGGAAAACATTTGTTGAAACAAAATGGTAAAGGTTTGATCCCGACACAGGGATACCTAAAAAGGAACTACAAGGACCAGAAAGCCTTGAGTGTAAATTGTGATATGTTAAACGTTGAAGTGGTCAGGCAAATCTATGCTGTTGCGAAAGTCTTCAACAAAAACTAATAGGGGAAGGGAACCCCGCCAAAGTAAAAGACTCAGAGGGTTTGAGCCCGACAGAGGGATCCCCATATGAGAATTGAAATTTATGTTTTTTTGAACTGTGAAAGGAGAAAGAGAAAGAAGGTTTGAGCCTGATGGAGGGAAACCTACCTGAGAGTACATTTCTTTTAGAAAATACCCTGAACTGAACTAAGACAAGAGAACCTGAATTGAATTGTGTTCAAAACAAGCTTAAAATAGTCCCTGGTCTCTGAATCCTCAGAGTCCCATGCTGAAATCGTGGGGAAGAGACTTTCTTCACACAGATTGCCACCCTGATTTTTCTTTTGAGAAAACTATCCTATTACATAACCCTTTACAATTTTTGTATTGGAGTGAGGGCAGGTATTAGGTTTAGACTTTCTGTTTTCTTTTAGTTGATGGTCGAGATTACTCCCCATCTTAGCTATAGGGCCAGGTAGGAAGTCTCCAACCCATTTGAAAACAGTAATAAAGGTTTTTGAAACGTATATCTCTTGTGTCGGTTTTCACTTGTGATATCATGCCTTTCTCACAATAGGACAAGAGGAAATGACCCACGCCGAAGATAGCAACTTTACGAAGTTCAAACTACCATATGTGATTAGAAGGTTAGCTGGAGGAACATAATTAATTAGGCATCATTAAAATGTAAACTTGCCTCAGCCGAAGAGCCATATCTGCACAGATAAAAGATAGGAAGCAATGGAGATGGAATTTGGTCAACAACTTTAAGAGAAAGGCAGAAACCACAGTCACTTAGGCAACAGGCTATATTGTATCCACACATCTCAAACATGAAGCTTTTTGTGCAATAATGGGAAATACAAAATAATTGCATATCACTCGCTTACAACTGGTAGATATATAAGTTGGTAAGATAGATCAGCGGGTTGAGCACCCATTGCTGTGATCCGTGTTTGATCTGCAGGGCACAGGTTCAAATCCCATCAAGGTTGACTCTGCCTTTCTGAGGTCAATAAAGTGAGTACCTATTTCGATTGGGTAATAATAATGTATCTAAATATGTTCTATTTAAAGCGCTTTGCATAAAAGCGCTATATAAATGACAAGCTATTATTAACTATTGACTATACATCATTTAATATGCCTAAAGAAGCCCAATAGGCTTGGCTGAAACACTTGGCTCTTTTTTCTTTAGAGATGGTTTACAGCAGCACATGGTTAATATAGCACATTGAATGATGTCTCATCATTCTTTTGACATAACCCTTGCCATAAGTTTAAGGTGGATATGCAGGGTGCTATATAATCCCAAATACAAAATAAAGAAATGGACAACCTTGTCCGTATTAAAGCAGGTGTGTAGTTCAGAGGCATACTCCGATTGGTCTTCACTGACATCTGCACGTGAGTGATGAGCCTGTGCAACCTGACTCTCAGGCCCCAAACTGCCAGTACGAGTCAGGTGATACCGTGGGTGGCAGAACAAAGGGGGCTTAAAGAGCAGCATACATAGCAAATAAAGTACAAACCTTTGGCTTGTCATGAGAACTAAACAAAGCTCAGAAAAACACAGGCATGGGTCTGGGAAGGAATAAGGGCAAAGACTTGCATTTGAGTGGATAGCGAACAAAGAAAAGAATGGTAAGGGAGGGTGTGCAAGGGTAGACATATGTGGATTTTCCCAAGGTGGGGCCCGCTGACTGCAGAAGGACCTGTGATGAAAATGTCTATTGTTAGTTATTTGAAATAATATTTCTTCGCTTACTCCAGAGACGGCACATCATGTGACAGTGCTAGTGAGCGAGGCATAATACCTAGGCGTAGGCCTGTGGCTCTGACCCACAGAGTACCCATTTGCTAGGAACAGAAGAAATCAAAAATGTAGATGTATGCTATTTTGTAAAGAAATATCATGATCATTCCAAAAACTACAATTTTGGGCAAGACCTCCACGCCAGCTAATTTGGTGCGAGTACAGACACCTGACAATACATAACACTAGATGTTTAAAATGGGAAAGTCTACAATATGTCTAACAATGGTCCCTGTGGTCAGACTGCTGATATCTACCACCTAAGAAAAGAAACTTTGTTCCGACAGGTTTGGAAATCCGACAGGTGTTACTCATGCATGGTCTCCTCACGTGTGTGAAATATAAGCACCCCCTTCTGTTTGCCCTCTAGTGCATGTTGACGGCATGTTGTTAGCTGAGGTTTTGTAATTACAGATAAATGGTGTTTACTGTTATGTTCCCATTGCTTTCCAGATTTACTCTGTACTTTATTGCTTGATCGTATGGATGTTTCCATTTCAACTTGTTCATTACTGAATTGTGAATTGCAGTCTTGATCCCTACATTTGTGGAGGTAATTCACTTTGTTATTTGGAGCCTTGATTTTATGTGCAGTGGTATTGAAGCCAGTGTGATTTCTGGATATAACAGAGCATGTGGTCTCTGTGTATTGGTTTTGTCTTACTTAGGTGTGGCGATACTCTAGCGGACTGTGACGCTTTGTTGAAGTATTGATTTCTCATTTGGAGGGAAACCAGCAAATTTGTCATCCTGTGACGTGCTTTGAAGTTTCACCATTTAAAGGTAAATCTGCGGGTGCCCTTTGGGACCCTTGTGAGTGTGGCATAATCCCTGTGCCATGCCTCCATTTACATTTTGTAGTACTTCCTTCCCTCTTTGGAACTCATTAGGTTTCTCCTTTCCTTTATTTTTACAGGCTTGGAGGTTGTTTTCCTTTTACCCTCTTGGGTGCCTCAATCTACCCTTTCAACACGGTGTGGAAGAGATTAGTGGATGCTTTTAAATTTATCCCCTGAAGAATGTTCGCCTGAACTGGGCAGTTAAGAACAGAAACATGTTGGGATGCTTGTTGTTTTAGTGACACATTGAGATTTTTTTTTGTGTGTTATGTGATATCTTCTGTGTCGTATAAATAAGTTATCTGATGTTTTATATTTGTTTTATATTTGTTTTTTAATGTTTAGTACACTGTGTTAGGTGAGGGTAGTATTTTTTGTTTAAATTCAGTTTGAATTATTTGAATAATAAACTTGTTATACATTTGTGTAAATCAGTTATAGCAGACGGTCCATTTTTTCAGGACTAGTGATGCTGGAAAACCTTATAGAGTTCCTGTGTGAGGGGGTTGGAGGCAAGTAAACAACACGTATCATCTTGCTCTTTATTGTATTACATACACGTTACTCAAACACAGAACAGGTGAATGAATTAATAGTCCTTCTTTAACTTACAAAAAGTATGCTTTGGGAATAAAACATGGGATGGAAAAGAAATTGTAAAACCATATAAATGCAGGTTTTTAGTAAGGACACTCACTCACCTTCTTAAAAAGTTGTGCCTTAAGTCGGTATGATGTATATTCAGATTGTCTTTTCTCGTCCTCTTTCCTCTTTCTAATTTCAGGTAGCTGTTCATATATTCTTTAAAAAAAAATACAAAACAAAAAGGCATGAATAATCATATTTCTTAGACTGTTTTTCATCAATTGTGGGAAAACACTTCCATTAGACTCATGAATAATCTTGAATTCTATGATCACAATCTTAAGGAAAGAGGGAATGTAATCATCAAAAAAATTGAATGGTGGGTTTCAACCAGAAGAGAAATGTGTAATGTTAGATTAAACAAAATGCATGGAAACCTGATGGAGCCCATAACTTAAAAGAGCTTAGGCTATCGTGGGGAGTACCTTGATAAAAGAATATACTGCCCACGCCAAATTCCCAACCTTTTCTAAATAAGTGACCAAGCTGTTGTCACACTGAGGAAACAAACACACAACTGAGACAAATATTTGTTTGAAGAACATTATCATAGAAACTGTATATAAATATAATTTGTTTTATAAGTGCCTTACAGTTCAATTGAATGTTTAGCACACTGATTGTATACATGCAACAATAAAATTAATTCCTATTAATTTACAACGTATATTTAAAATTGTAATACATACATATTAATAAAAAAATAAATAAATGAATACATGGTTCAAATTCTTTTCCCATCCACATAGCACATACATTACAAACATATTTTGCATTCACCATTAGACTAATTTGATTATTAATTCACCATTACACTTTCTGATTTTCAATTTCATTCCAGTCTAATCCTTTTAGCAGCAATATCCCAAATTCTGCTCAATGTCTAAGACAAATGTGTTCCAGCTAAACATCCATGCCAGAAAGGTTTAGATTTAATATGATCTCAATTATGGATGAATCTTCCCAAATATACCATGCAATCCTGGGCCAGAATCATACATTCTGTTAAAACATGTCTATTGCTTTCTAATATGTTTTGATTCTAAAATTTCTACAATACCTATCCACCTCCGCTATTCCTTGTCTAGAGCCATATACCGTAACTGTAGGTAGTTGGTTAAATCGCATCAAAATTAGAAATCATCTCAGATGCAGAGACGGATACTGTATCACATATTTCTGTGAAGTCATTTAAAATTCCGACATGCAAACATTTTCAATCTTTTTAATGTCAATATATGATCATGATTACTAATCCAATCCCATTAGAACACTTTTCACAGTAGTTATGATTTCAGTATGTACCCATCTTTTTCCCAGTTAGGGCTCCATCCAATGCTCTGAAATAAAGTCTTGTTATCTTGCAGGCTCCTGCATTGCTTTAATGTACAGTGTACCTTTTTTAAACCTTAAATATCCACGAAGTGAGAGTAAATCCAATTCTAGACGTATGGCCTTAATTGGTGTTCCATTTGAAAATCCTAAAATTCTCTACCAAATTTTACCCTCTAAAACATCTAGCCATTTTGTCATTTTGATCATAATATGTTTCAAGAGCATATAGTATAGAAGCCATTATAATTTGTTTGTATGCTATTGTGATTCCTTTAAGGCTATATCCCACATTATTTTTTGCGAACGTATGAACTGTACTCATGAATGAAATTGCTTTGCGTTGTTTTGATACAAGTAATTCCTTATTATCTTTTGTACTCTCATATCCCAGATAGCTGGGTGAGTTGACATATTCAACAGATCACCCCTCAATGTGCATATTTGGAGTCTTGATTCTACATCATCCAAATCACATAATTCGAGTTTTGTTGACAATTATTTCTAGAGCGTTTGCTTTTGTATCTTTGTTTAATGCACCAGCACTTCTTTGTGTGATATAAAATGATCACGTCATCCGCATAAATGAGCCATGGGGTATTAATCGTACACATTTGAAGTGGTACATTATTTACACTGGGCAGTTGTTTTCGTGGAATCAGCCAGGTAGGTTGAACAGCATGGGAGCCAACAGGCATCCTTGTTTCACACCTTTGTGAGTAGCAAATTCCTTGGTGAAATGCCCCATGGTGATCAACCTCACCTCAACATTTGCATTCTCATGCAATTGTATAATTAGTGATAGCAGTGAGCTAGGGATTTTCCACTTTTAAGCTTCCACCACAGAAGTTGACGATCTATTGCATCAAAGGCTGACTTTTCATGAGTAGTCATCAGGGTCGGAGTGGGGTATTCAACTGTCTCAGGCACCAATCAAAAATAGGCCCAAAGTTGGAAATGGCAATGTATTCCTTTTGTGACAGACTGTTTGAATAGTACCCAAAGAGCAGTTTGATAAAATGTGATGTAAATTGTGCATTTTAAAGAATATGTATTCAGCAACACTGGTCAAAACTACTAGCTGCATGGTGAAGTAACTCATCAAACTGGCCCACATTGGCCAGAAAAGTAGCCCACATTGACCCAAAAAAACTGGCCAACACTAGTATTTTGCGTTTTTGATTCAGGCTATTGCACTATAGCCCAGTGCAAGCCTGGTAGCCATTACCAACGGGTTTAGAGCCACGATGTGGCAGATACTTGGCCAAAAGTATTTTCACTCCTAGCCAAATCACACAATTCTTTAAGTAAAAAGGAGGAAAAAAACCTTGCTGGTAACAGTCAGAGTCAGAGCAATCTACAGTTTCGACGGATGAAGCCTTTCTCCTTTTTTGATTATGGGAAATTGGAAGCCTATGATGGGGAAAGTAAATTCACGGCATGGGGGTTTCCACAACAAGCCTACCCTAAAAGAAATGTACATGTAATAAGTGGTCCATTGGGAGTACCAAATGCAAGTTAAAAGTCCGCATTTAGCAGCATGTCCGAGCTATCAAGAATCGTGATGCCACATATCCTATGGCAAAACATTTTGGGGACATGCATGATGGCAAACTGGATGGATTTTCCTTTTTTGGAATACACAGAACTGTCCTGGGACCTATAGGAGGTGACAGGGAAAGACTGTTACGCCAACAAGAAATGAGATGCATTGTGGACTTCAAAACAAAAAAAGCAATAGGACACATTGTTGACAAAGAGCTGTACACTTTCCTGGGCGTTTGCACCTCCCTTGCATGTTTGGGAGTGTGGGGGAGGACTATAAAGTCGTTTGTACTTTTTATGGTTGTGAGGTCTAATGGTACCTCTATTCTCTGCACCCCTCTTCTTTCTTCTCTTCTTTCCTTCTTTCTTTATTTCTCCCTTTGCTTTCTTTTTGCTCTGATTCCCATGTAGGTGCTGATTGTTCACAACAATTCCGCTAATCTTATTGGGCACAGCAGAACTCGACTTGGTTGACCTTAATCCACAACACCTGGACAGGTTTTAGTACTGGTTTTGTTAAGAGACTGTGTTCTTTTCATGTTATGATGTATTGTCATTGTTTTTAAAATTGTTGGTGTTGTGTGCCGGCCCTTGGATATTATTGGCACATGTTGGGCTGGGACGAAGAGAAGGGAGACAAGCTCTCAGGGGTCCCCTCGTTGTCTTTATCACCTTGCAAGGGTTTAGTCATAGGTTTGTACAGTGAGACATGATTGCCCGTTGAGATTCGCACTTAGTGACTTTAAGTAGCCAACATATGTTACTTGACATCGTATGGGTTTGTTGGAACATGTCGTACTGAATGCACGTGGTACTTTGCAGCTGCACTCTAGAATGCACTTGTCACTTTGTTGTTACATCATACATCTACTTGAGGTGTCCTTTATCCCGTGACATGGTTTTATTGTAACAGATTTTACTATTGTATTGTGATGTGCCAGAATTGTAGTTTACATTTCTTTGACTGAATAACATGCATGGTGTCTCTTGGCACAATAGGGCATTAGGTGTGTTGGATGCCCCTGTCACGCTCACCTGATTCCCATGGAGGCGCAGGTCTGGCTTCGAGTGCTGATGCTTCTTCAATGGTGAAGCGCAGGACTCTGATGATGGACAGGAAGGGCCCCTCTACTCTGGCTTTTCTGGCTCGCAGGAATATTCCCCTGTGCGTGAAAAGGGAGTATTACCTACTGACGGAATAATGCTCAAGCCTCCCACTCCCTTCCAACCCTCCTCGATACCCTTCCACGATTCCCCGTGAAGTCTCACCTCAGGGTCTGGAAGGATGAGTTCTCCATCCTGCTTCTGATGCAGGGGGGCGTTGAAACTCAGTTACTTCACTGGATTGAGGTTTGATGGGAGTTCAAAATAAGCTTGACTATTCAGGTGAGGCGCTGTAAGAGTTCTGTTGCAAGTTCAAAAGTTCAAGCTTAATAATAATGTTCATTGTCTTATTGCAGCAAGCGCTAATGCTTATGTCTTTTTCCCCTTAGGGGCCGGGGTTCGGAATGCCGGAGATATGGCGCCGACCCGAAGTGTAAGTTCTGGATGAGCGTTCAGGTAATGTCTTTGCATTCGCTAAGTTAATGTCTTTGTCTTTTTTCCCCATTGGGGCCGGGGTCCGGAATGCCAGGAAGCGGCAGGACCCGAAATGAAATTGGAATGACCCAACAGGTAAGTCTTAGAAGGAAACTGAGCTTTTCTTATTTCCCTTCCTTCTCTCACCTTGTTTTCTTGTCTTTTCTCTCTAGGCTCTGGGAAGTGGGTGCGGATCCGGATGATCGCTGCTGAAGATGGAGGCGCCCAGGAAAGGTGAGTGAAATGCAGCGCTGCAGCGATCGAAGCGAAATGCTTTTAAAATGATGTCTTCCCTTTCAGGATCGTCGGTGTGATGTCCCCGTGATGCAGCTTTAGCAGGTAAGGTCTTCTTTCTCTCCAATTCTCTCTCTTATCTCCCTTTGCAGGCGACCCAGGATGCTGACAGGCGTGGCTAAAGTCCAGATGGAGGAGCTGACACGGTGAGCGTCCAGCTGCGAGGTGCAGAACAACGCGAAGCGTGAGTTGCTGATCGGGCGTGGTTTAAATAGCTTTGGAAGAAGTTCCAGGCATGTATCCTTCCACCGATCAGGTATGTATCCTTCCCCGACCACACCCAGGTGGAAAGTAGTCCCACAGGTAAAGTAGTTCCATTCAGGCCTCAAGAGGGCCTGGATGTAGCAGCATGGTCTGCATCAGGTAAGTGCACATTAAAACACTTGAACTCATGTCTAGCTTTATGAGCCTGGCGCCTAAGGCGCCAGTACAGGGGTCCAACATGTGCCTGGCGCCTAAGGCTTGGGCCCGCTGGCACTTCCCTGGGGGGAATGATGCCTGCCTCTGGGGTTGCTGGGTCGGACCTGGCTCCTTGGAGGTAGGCATCATGACAGCCCCTTCCTCAAGCATTTGGCACTTTATATACTGGCTGTATTGAGACAAATTATACAATTGATTGGACTTATGCAGTGTAGACACTAGCACATTGCATGTAACCTGTAGCTTCTAATGAGTTACACTTTATACCGTGTTTCTATATTGTATGGGATGGTGCTGAGGTCTGACACATACTAAAAGGTAAGCATTTGGCACTTTAAAAGCGGTAAATACTTACATTTCTTTATTCTCGCCAGTCTGGGTTTTACCACTTTTGACCTATATTACAATGATGGTATACTCTTGGAGGTATGGGTTTGTTTATATATACAGTTGGCACTTTAGTGATCCCAACTGTTGGGTTGGATGCATTTGTAGCAAGTCCGATGTCGTGACATGTTTACAAACCATCGTGTTGCTGCGGGATGAAGCGGTGATAATGTATGCCCATGCAATAGATGTTGGTGCAGTAGTGTCTTCATGTGTCACCATATTATTTCATTGGTGAGAGAGGATGTGGAGCTGCTAATTTACATATTGCATGCATATTATGTTTTATTGGGGACACACGAAGTGGCAAGGTACAAGCATTAGCTAACCGCAGCACTTTAAGATTGCTGCAGATAGTGTGAACAGTAGGTTTTGTGGTTACTTACCGGCATAACTTGTCACGGCATGGCGGCAACACGTTGTAAGATACATACTTGGTGACCTTTAGTGAATAGACACAAATGAGGGATCGCATGAGGCAAGGATAACAACATGGGACTGTGTTCACAATATGTGAAAGAAAGATTTGTCTTTGTCTCTCTTCTCTTTTAATGATTTTGTCATGATATGTGGCTATGAAATGGGCAGGCACACCAATGGCAAGCTATGTGATCAAGCGACTGGGTGTTGCGAAATGCGTCAGCTTTTTTGTGGCTGTCTCCTGACACTGTTTGGAGCTAAACAGTTATTTTTTAACATTGTTATTTTGAATAAAAATCCAGATTCATATACTTTATTGGATGTCCTACGATGTGGACCGACGGCTGCTACATTGCAATATCGAGGCTGGAAGTGCAACCTAACCACGCTAGTGTGTTTATTCTGGCTCATATTGGATAGATATATCCATATGGCCATATGTAGATACATACAAGCTTTTATATGTCATGTGGAATCGCTGTGGTTTTTTGCCATTTAAAACAATGGGGCGAACAAGTCGAACAAGTCCCATCTATCATGAAATAATGCACACCATTTGTTTTTCAATTGGCACCAGAACTACTTCATACATTAGGAGAGTACAGTTGTTTATAAAACTGCAAACAATGGCTGTGGTCTAACTAGGATGCCCCATTAGGAGCAGCAGCCATATTGTATAGCAATGCTTATGAATCCAAATAACATCCCAGAGAGACGGGAAAGAGTGCACATGTTAGGTTAGCATAAACACAGAGCGGAGCACCTTTACTCATCCACTGACATTGGGGATGGGGAGAGGAGGCCTGCACCTCAGATTACAAGACAATGGAAACAAAACAATTTGTCAGAAAAGAAATGTCATACAAGTATACTTTTAATTAAACTTATCATACACGGAGGCCACCAGGGGGCGCGGGCAAGATGGCTGCCTAAATCTCAAGCTCCCCGCATGGCCCCGGGAAACTCACAGAAAAACATGCCTTAAGTGCTTTTTAACCCCCATCTATCAGCGATCGTTGAGAAGGGGAACCGCTGTGGACCACCCAGAAGCTGGACTTCGGAGATGCCCCCGTTCTCGAGATAACGACCTGTGAACGGTGACCCCCCTGCACCTGAGGGAAGGCCCCGCGCGGGATCCACACATTGCCTAGCTGCGTAGCGGTGGGAGCAGTCGAAATCCCAACCCGCTCTGACTCGTGCACCGGGGCCCGAGGTCCTCTCGACAGCTCGGGCGGGCCCTGCGGAGATCCCCTTCAGCGGCCCCCGCCTCTCTGGACATCTCAGAGGAGTGAGTCCCCACGCCGGATGCGACGGGTCATCCGACCCCACCAGAGAGGTAACGGCCCGTGCGACCGACACACAGGGCCCAACGCCGGGCGGGCCTTCCAAGAAGTTCCAACGGCTGCCGGCGACCGGCCCACCCATCATTGGTGATACGGGGGCACCACCGCCACACCCGAGCCGACGCGGCAGGCAATCGTGGAACCACCTCAACGGCCTACGTTTCCACACCTGACCACCGCCCCAACGGCCTACCTCCTCACAGCCCCCAGGGGGCTCTGTATTAGTGGCAGAGGCGCCCACCCGACCACCGGAGAAGGCTCAGGCCATCGCGGGAGCGTGCCTGGACCACCCCGCCACCCGGCGGACACCTCAGGAGAACTTTATAGCTTGGTGCGATCGATACTCCATGAACTGGAGGGAGACCCTTGCGCAATACCAATACACGCCTGGGTCCCTCGAAATGGAGACCGGCCCTGCAGCCTCGCAACCCCCGGACATGAATGCCATACAGAGCAACATCCAAACGATCTTAGAAGAGATTAGGGGTATGAGGACAGACATGGGGGCCAAGTTGGCGGACCTCACGGCCAAGGTTTCAACGCTGGAGGATCGGGTAGAAGGAGTTGAGTGTAACCAGGCATCGACGGACATCCTCGAGGCACAAACGGAAACTAGATTTCAGGAACTGCGCCGCCGCGAGGAGGACCGCCGGCTCAAGGTCGACGACATGAAGAACCGGGAGAGGAGAAACAACTTGAGAATTTTTGGCCTTGAGGAGACGGAGGGAGAGACCCCGGCTGGACTCGAAAGCAAAATCCAAGACATCATCAGGATTGTCCTGGGGTCGGACTCGGGGGAGACTCTCCTGCTTGATAGAGTCCATCAGGCTGGCGGGGGGGGGGGGCAGAGGTCCATGCTCAGTTCTTGCAAGATTTCACTATTAGAGTCTAGGGTGTTGGAGAAGGCTAGAACCCTACGGGATATTCAACATGGTAACTCCAGGGTGACGATTTACCAGGATCTCTCAGCCCTCACTCTCCAGATGCGAAAGAAATGCGGCACTATCACCAGGTGGCTGCAGGAAAAAGGGACACGCTATCGCTGGGGCCAACCCATTCCACCTAGCATTTGAATGGCAGGGCCAGAGGTACCAACTAGTCACAGAGGCGGAAATCCGAAGGGCCACCGAGGATCTCACAGGCGACATCGCGGGACCATCAGAAAATTGGGATGAAACCAACGGAGACCGCCCTCGTGCCCCTCGAGGCCTGGACCTCTCCCAGGGGAAGCTAAAGGTCAAAGGCTCACGTAAATTCCGAAAAACCAGACATCCACCCACAGACCGAGGAGATCCTATATGAGCGTACAAGCAGCAACCAAAGCCCGCCGTTCATAGTGTTTTCGCCCCACGACCTGCGGGGATTTCTTTGTTTAATCGACTTCGGTCAGGGTTGAAGTGTTGCCCATTTAGATGCTGTTGTATGGTTTCATAGGAAGTAGCACGGCGACTCCACACGGACAACGGCCGACGCCTCTCCGGGCCTCATGTCGTGATACGCCCCGCTAGGGGCAAAGGAGACACGGCCAGGTACCAGAGCCGGGGGGGGGGGGCCTGGCTCGGGAGTCGCTACAGCCAGTTCCCCACTGCGGATCAGAAAGGGCCGGTACTTAAAGAGAGACAGGTTGGAAAGCGCTACACCTAAGAAAATGTTTTCCCGGGGCCAGGGAAGCGACCCTGGTGGTTCGTTCCCAGTCACATCCCCACCCGGGGACCCGGCGGCGAACGCCCCAGAAAACAGGTAAGTGGAGGGGAAGGGGGGGTTGCCCCACGGGGGGCTCGAGGGGAAAGGGGAAACCAGCTCAAACTATGGACACTTTCTGCAATGGGCTCCGAGTAGCGGACACCTAGAGGCGATATCAGTGTGCGTAACGAAAAATGACAATGATTGAAGCAAAGATAGGCACGTTGAACGTCAAGGGCCTAAACTCCCAGAATAAGAGATCTCTCATGAGCAACATGTTCCGTAAGCAACACCTAACGGTTCTTTTCCTACAGGAGACACATTACAGGCAAGGCAGTGAATCGAAGATCAAGGGGAAAGACATCGGGTGCAATTACTGGGCCTCACACAGAAGTTCTAAGAAGGAAGGGGTGGGAATCCTCCTGAGCAGGGCATTCCATCTCACAGACATAGAAACCAAGAGGGGTTTTGGTGGTCGTTTCTTGGGCATTAAGGGAACCTGCGAGGGTGAGCGCGTGACCCTGGCCACTCTATACGCGCCCAACTCAAAACAAATACACTTTCTCACCCAGGTCTTTCATGTCATGAATGAGTGGGCAGAGGGAGCCATGATACTGGGGGGGGACTTCAACCTTATAATGGACCCGAGGCTCGACTGGTGGTCCGCGAGAGGGGGGACACCCAGGGGCATCTCCAAGGACAATCTGGCCCTGCAGGCCCTCCTGAGAGAGCACTATTGGGTGGACATCTGGCGAACAGCAAACCCGAACCAGGGTGGGTACACCTTTTTTTCGCCCTCTCATTGCACCTACACCAGAATCAACCTTTTGTTAATCTCGGAGGAGGGGAACGGGGTGGCACAACAGCCGAAGGTGGAAGCCATAACTTGGTCGGACCACGAACTCCTCATAGCAAATTGGTCACTGCCCATCTCCCCAAGATCCTCCCGATGGCGTTGCAATGATACACTCCTCAGGGACCCAGTATTTTGTGATTTCATGAGGCAGGAAATGCTGGCCTATTTTGTGACAAACGATACCGGCGAGACGGATATGTCCATGGTGTGGGATGCCGCAAAAGTCACCTTCAGGGGCCTTCTCATAGCGGAGGGTTCGAGACGTAAACGGGAGAGAGGCCTAATCGAGGGTAAACTCCGCGCAGAGCTGGGCGCTCTGCGATCCAGACTGGGCCTCCCGGGGGTGGATCGAGGGGCTCTCCTGGAGGAGATGCAGGGCAAAAGACAGGAACTCTATACGGTCCTCATAGGGAAAGTCATCAAGAAAATGAGATACACTAAGCAGAGGTACTATGAACGGGGAGATAAGGTGGGGACCCTACTGGCGCAGAGGGCTCGGGGCTGCAGGGTTGAGAGGGGAGTCACTCGTCTCAGGGATGGAGCGGGCGGGATTCACGGGGGGCCGCGAGGAAATAGTGGAGTGTTTCGCTGACTATTACAGCAAACTCTATTCCAAAAAGGTAGGCGAATCACTGGAGGACATCCGTGCCTACCTGGCGGAACAACCTCTGCCTAGGCTGTCCGATGTGGAGCTAGAGGTCCTGGAGAGAGAGATATCGGAGGAGGAGGTGGAGGACGCCATCAAAAGATTGAAGGTGGGAAAGACACCAGGGGAAGACTGCTACACAGCCGACTTTTACAAACAGTCCCAACCCGTCCTGCTGAAGCCCCTGGCCAAATTGTTTAACCAGATCAGGAACCGGGATTCCATCCCACCAACATTTTTGCAGGCCCTCATCACTGTTATACCCAAACCCGGCAAGGACCAGACGGAATGTGGGTCTTACAGACCCATCTCACTCCTCAATCTGGACGCTAAGATCTTTGCCAGAGTCCTGGCCACCAGACTTGAGGGCTGCCTCCCGCGCTTGGTACACCCCGACCAAGCGGGATTTGTCTTGAACAGGCAGGGTTCTGATAATATGCGGAAGATGCTCCATGTGCTTGCCTCGAGAGGGGTCCACGACGAGGGCGCGCTTCTACTGGCCCTTGACGCAGAGAAGGCCTTTGACAGGGTCAGCTGGGCCTTTATGAGGGAGGTATTCACGACCCTGGGTATGGGCCCGAGGTGGCTGGGTTGGATCTCCGCGCTCTACTCCTCCCCCTCCGCTAGAGTGGTGGCAAATGGGACCGAGTCGAGGACATTCCCCCTCGAGTGTGGTACAGGGCAGGGATGTCCTTTGTCCCCCCTAATTTACTCGCTCGTGATGGAACCATGGGCAATCTCGATCCGCAACGATGCGGCCATCGGGGGGTACAGGTCGGAGAGATGCAGTGCAAAGTCTGCCTTTTTGCTGACGATGCACTGCTCTATATCACAAACCCATCCCAAACAGTCCCCCGAATGCTGCAGGGCCTCTCGCGCTATGGGGACCTATCGGGGTACAAAGTTAATCTGGAGAAATCGGTGGCGTTCGTAGGGGGTAATTTACCAGACTCAGAGATGACCTTTGTTAACGGGCTCCCCTTCAGGCTGAGAGATGACGGATTCCGGTACCTTGGAGTCCAGGTCCCCCGTGACCCCGAGGGCCTATACCTGGCCAATTTCCTCCCCCTCTGGTCAGCAATCAGGGCTCTCCTGGATCAGGGCTCTCCTGGATGGCACGTCTCAACCTCATAAAAATGGTAATCCTCCAAGTTTTTATTTCTTTTGAAAATTCTCCCGGTGCTGATCCCCAGATCGTTTTTCAAGGAAACGAAGCAAGTCCTCCAACTTTCTCTGGTCAGGGAAGAAACACAGACTCTCCTACGAGGTGCTTACCAGACCGAAGGAGGATGGAGGGGTGGGATACCCTGACCTTGAAACATACCACAGGGCCTCCCAACTGAGGGTCCTGGTCGACCACTTTGCCCCAGGGACGAAAAAACAATGGGTACCCATGGACAACGGGCCTCTTGCGCCCGTCACCATAGAGGAATGGCTCTGGGTCCCGAGGAAAAATATCCCCAGAAGTGTCTTGTGTCACCCAGTCCTAAAAGTGTTGTGGTCCCTATGGAAAGAGGGAGGGGGTTACTACCGCTGGCTCACAACCTGGCCCTTCCCCTTGAGCTACATTTGGGCCCCCCCCTTCCTGGCCAAGATAGCGGAACCAGCGGCGTACCAGACGTGGTTCGAGGCAGGCCTTAGCAGGACTGGTCACTTCTGGGTGGGGGGCTCTTTCCTACCCTTGAAAGACCTGGAGGAGGCCCTAGGGATAGGCACCCTGTCCCCCTTTCGCTATCTCCATCTTAAGGGAGTCCTCACTGAACCATCCTGGGGGAACACCCTCAGGAGAGACCTTACAGACTTCGAAAAATTACTCCTTTCGGCGAGGGGCTCCAAGGGAATAATATCCCGCCTCTACAAGCTCTTCCTCTTTTCTGCCTCGCGAGACCCCCCCACCTGCACGCACACAATGGGGAAAGGACCTGGGTGAGATCGACGACGAGAGGTGGAGAGAGATGTGTAGGCGGGCCAACTGCTCCACGGCCTCAATCCAGTATTGTCACCAGGCCCTCAAGGTATTGCATCGCTGGCACTACCCCCCGCAGAGGATTGCCAGAATGAGGCCCGGGTACGACCCACATTGCTGGAAGTGTAAGACCGAAAGGGGGGATTATATTCACATGTGGTGGTGCCCGGTGGTCCGAAAGTACTGGGAGGAGGTTTTGACATGGATTAAGGGGATAGATGGGGTGGAGCGACCTGCCTGCCCCTGGCTTCTCCTTTTCGGAATTGACATTGGGGACGATCATGAAAATACCCATGACCACATGCTCCAGGTTATGTTGGTGGCGGCCAGGTGCTGCCTGCCACAAAAATGGAAGAACCCCGGAATGCCCGAGGAAAAAGCATGGGTAACCAAGGTACGGGCCATTTACGACATGGAATTCCTCACGCATTTACTCGACGAATCTAGATCCAACATCGAGGAAATATGGCTCCCCTTCTTCGGAAAATACGGCCGCACAGTGTAATCTTAGGCTCCAGACCCGGAGAACCCCCCTCTGGGGACCTCTGACCAGCGTTTACAGGTCCAACTCCGAATCCTTCAAAGCTCGGCCCATGACTTTGGCGTGCCAAGTGCACAACACGTAGACGTTGCTATGCTCTTTTCGGAACCCGTCAAATATGCAATTATTGAGAACTTGAACTGGTGGGGGGTGGGGGGGGTGGGAAGGGGTGGGGGGCGAGGGATTATAACTGGTTTCCTGTTTATTCATGTTTAAATATACTCTGCATTGTTGTAACACTGGTGCGAAACCTAATAAAATTTGATTTTCCAAAAAAAACTGATCATACACGAATGGTCGTCATAAAGCATATAACCAATTCAACTACTACCCTGAAAACAATATTACATTGTTTCTCTACCAGCTCTGTATGTTTCATATTTCAGAAGCAATGTATAATCCCCTGGGGAGCTCTAGAGAGATTCTGGGAATGAAAAAACTGAAAAGGGCCACTTATGCTGAACCTTTTTTATTAGGAATGCCGGCTAGCATGTCTTGCATCCTGTTATGCGAACCTCAAATAATCGGTGGCTTGAGGTGTTGAAATAGGTCCGATTAGATTAAAGAGCTCAATGATTTGAAGTCAAGGATTCATATAGCATTTATCCTCCTTTTTTTGATACTTCAATTATTCATTTGTGCTTTATGAAGCACTTGTGGCTGTCGAAAGAGAAGACGCATGAACCAGGAGCCATAGGCCAAGTGGAAACAGAGCACCCTGAACACTTTAGGATTTCAGGAAGCGGGCCCTACCAGCGAGTTCCAGAGGGGTTTGTGGTGGGAGCTACTCTCAAGATGTGGGAGCTTTGGTAGACTCAAGGCCAGTACATTTCAGGAAAGCGATCATAGGCCTGCCATGGACTGGTAGAAAACAAATACTCCAGTGTGGTCATGTTTTGTGGGTCAGGTGTAGGGTCTTTCAGTTATACACTATGACTGGGAGACATTGCACAGTCTTCAATGCAGGGTGAAATCAAAATGTCTGAGGCTGAAGATGAGATAGGATGCATTGTTCTGTGCATCTTTTAAGATGGGCATACATTTGACCCAATAGTGTGGCACAGAGCCCATCGAAAAAATAATCAAGGTGCGAAAGGAATACCGATGGGACGAACATGATCTTGTGTGAATGATTTAGAAAGGGATAGTACATTGAATCATACTAGTATCAGGAGATCTCTTGATTAGCTCCCACACTTTAATTTAGATTTGTTATGAACTTAAAACATTCATTCTGAAATGGAGTCTTGGAAAATTGATTTTCTAGACTGTGGATATTACTAATAACCCAGCAGATCAGAAGCAAATTTGCAGCTGCTCCGAGTTCACCTCCACTACAGCACAAGAGCCCTTCATCCCCATTCTGATCTCAATCTACTGGCTCCCCACTGGAGCTCAAAAACCTGTTTCAAAGACCTGCCACTACTATGAATCAATTAATCTCTCATATACTCTAAAACACGGATTGAAAACCTGGGGAAACGTGGCTCTCCACTTTTAACTGGGAAAAGGTGTCTCTCCACCTGTTACAAATTTCCATGGGAATACTGACTGCATATGAACATCTGTATCAGAAAGGGCACAACCCTCAAATACCTGTCGTTCTGATGCAAAGTCAAGGGCTCTTTCCAAGATACACTTGGTAATCAAGGTATACATGGCCTACACACAATGTCATGTAATAATATCAAGCACATGCTGCTCACCATGCACCTAAGCGGCTGATTCTGAGAGAATTCCAAAGAAGGTGAAACAAACACGTTCATAATACGCTTTGCGGTACAGCAGCCTATATTTGTTCAGCTTTTTTATGTGATTGTCAAAAAGTGAAGACCACAGCTTTTAGGGAAACACAAAACTTACAATTGGACATCTAACAGACCCATGCCACCCATTCAAACTTCCAAGGTAATTAACCTCAGTGATAAACAAATAGAAATCAACCTAACATCTATATCATATATATGTTACGGAAAAGACATTTCTTAAAGAAAGAAACTGTGGTGTAGATAAAAGTGGTAGGAAAGGTCTTCGAGACCTTTCTGTCAGGTCCCAGATGTGTCTTGCAGGAGATGCTGGCCCCACTAGTCCTCCCCGGAGTCTTAAGAGCAACTGCTTCATTCACCAGTTACATGCCAGGCTCCTGGGAGGGAAAGGGGAAGTGGAAGTGGATAAAACAAACTGGCTCCTCTGCGTTTTCTCTGTGTATCTCCAACTATCTGGAGAGGCATTGAATGGAACCAGAAAATACATAAATATGCACAACATCAGACTCTTTGTCACTTACATATTTCCTGATAAGTTTTCCCTGAAATGTCTCTTCTCCCCTGCATACCTTTGCGCCTCTGCTATATGCCCAGAGGCTTGGACAAGGTACGTTTTCCATTGACTTTACGTAGTTATTCAAATTATATTACATTAAAGAACATCTGAACTATTGACATTAGTCTCCAAAAAAGAACAGTCTTGTTTGCGGGACTCATTGTTTACTACAAAAGCTTTTCTTTTTGTTCAGCAATTCTAGACTCTTGAATTCAAATATGTGTGCTTATTTTTGAAGTTCCGTCTCTTTTAATATTCAAATAAACTGGCCCGCAATCCAAAGGTGTAATGAACTAAAATCTCTTAAGCTTTACCAAGGCACTCTCAGGGGCCCTTTCCTCTAACGCTGTGCATAGAGTTTCCTGAGGAAGTAACTAGGTTCTTTCCTCATCCCAGTAACAACAGCTTGTAACTGAGCATTTCTGCTCCATGCATGCCCTACCATGGTTTTCACTGCTATAGACGTACGCAAGCCCTCACACGCTTTCAGTTTTTTAAACCCACACTCTCGTGTCCGCACACTACTGTTCAAGTGACGCTTTATTCATATTTACAGATCACTCTTCTAAGACTACAAAATGGTTGCATTCTGCTTGTGTTTATGACACTGGCATTTACCGGTCCCAAACTGTAGAAAACATACTCTCCTGAGCTGAACTTAAAATGACTACAACTGCTTGAAACAAACACACATTTCCACCACTATCTCCGAAACGTGTCCCACAAAGAATCTCTAGTCGATTTTCTTGGATCTCTATATTCCTTTTTTGGTCCTTTTTTTATCCAAATTGGCCTCACCTATAAACCAGGACCTGGTGCTCAAGAGTTCGAGATGAAAGGCATTTTATAATTGTGCTAACATTTCACTTAACCACACTGACAGTCTCTCCTCCAATCAACACTCGTACCATCTCCCTCCATCTTGGAAAGGGCTCAGAACATTCTCATGAATGGTAAGTGGTTAAGGAAGGGAGATGAACTACAATGAGAACCTCACATAGGTTGCAAGTCACTCTTCTCACCACCTTCCTACTTCCTGACTCAAAATTCTTCTATAACCTTTCACATTGAAGTAACCACCCACACACCTTATGTACAATCCCCATCTGCTTGTAAGCACCAACATGATAGCAGGACCTGACACTTTGCTACCACACAACATAAAGAGTCCACTTTTCATAATTTCTGTATCTTATTTTGCTAGATCCTCAATGTGTGAAGTGTGTGCTACTGAGCGACGGAAAGGTGTGATGCATGGAACACTAGCCGTGTGAGTTGATGGAATATACTGCTCATCCCCATGTTCGGAGTGGGTGGGCAGAGCTGGTAAAGGCCTGCCAGGCTGAGCATCAGCGAGGAGTCGTTACTGGCACTGTCTGGCACTGAATGCGGGGGTGACTGCGATTCCCATTCAGAGGCTTCCTGTAGGATGCAAATACCTTTAAAGTCTTTTTTCTCCTCAGGGAAAAGGACCCATGCATACTGTATGTGCCTAAATTCCCTAAAATGTTCCCTAGAAAAATATGAATCGGGATGATGACTGACATTGAAATAGTAAATCGACTTTTACTGTTCCGTGGCCTGAACGCTGGCGACCAGGATGGTGGTGGCCAGGATGATGTGGGACTACAGTCAAGCAAGCAAGTCAGTGGGTTTGGAGGGTGGGGAAGGGGTGTACTTTATTTGGGGCCTTGAGAGGAGGAGGTGTGGGCCTGGGTAGCACAGGTAAAAAAAAGGCTGAATAGGGCAAGTGACCAAGTGAATGTTGGCTGTCACTGGGGGATTCCGTCATGTTCGCGGGCACTTGTTTGACAAGACGGTCTCCCCAAGGTGCAAATGTATTCAAGTCAGACCAGAGTAGGACGATTGATTGATCACTGCTGGATGCAGGAACCTAAAATCTTAGTAATATAACCTGATGACCTCAACTACTTATTATGAAGAAATAATCTAGTCCTACGTGGTTCCAGTATCTCCTTTGCGTGTTTTGAATGCTACATATATTCTGAATTAAAAATGAATAGAATATAAAAGAATCCAAACAGTGAAATGATTTGAGAAACACAACAGCGGATTATGAGATTCTGGAGCACTAAACGTACAACCACAGACAACTGTCGGGCACGGTATACGGGCAACAGGACATTTGTCCTCATGTCCTGGTCATGCAGTAGGGTATTTTGATTTTGGAATGATTTAATATAACTGGTGTCTTGTTGTGGTTCATTTAGTGCTCAGCTCACAATTATGTTTTGTTATATACCATACAATCCCATATCCACTTTCACACATTTAATATGTGCAAATAAGTGTGGCACTGTTGCACTCAGATTGTGTCAAAAACTGAAATGTTATGTTAAAGGATATTTATAGCATACACTATCACCACCTGAGTGGTTCCCTGGAGCTCTGGCGGAGCTGAAAAGCAAGAGGGAAACGTAAGTTAGTAGGACTGAGCATGAGAAAAAAGCAAGAGAGCTGTGATTTGCTGTTGGCAGCTTCAGTTCGGTTTACACAGTTCGCTGACCATAGGAGTGAAATATCGGTTGGTAGCTGTCATGTGCTGTTGTGCGAGGCTATGTGTGGTTTGTTTTGTTGTTGCAGTGTAGTGAAGAGTATGTGGTTTGTTGTGCTGTAGAGGTATGGTTGTCTTTGGTTTAGGGTTTGAGAGGTGCAAGCAGAGTGATGAGTTTTTTAGTGGGGTTGGTTAATGGTGATATTTAATCATACCCCCTCAGTATTTTCCCCCTGTGGCACACATCCCTGCCAATGTCATGCATTGCGGTGTGCTAGGGGTTTCACTGCTATATTCTGTGCAGAGTTGTGGGTTGCTAGCAGGGCTATTTAGTGCCAATACCTGCTCCAGCCCTTCCCTCCCATGTTCAGATTAATGGATGTCCTTTGAGGGAGGGGCCTCTTCCATGTGCCCTTCAGCTCCCTGGACCCCGTATCCGTTTGGTCGACACTCTTTCACCCATCAATTCTAATGCCCTCTGTCTGTGGCTCAACTTAATACGTTCCTTAGTTTCCGCTAGGGCCCTCTATGGGAACGGGTGCACTTGGGTCTCCCTCCCATCCGGGGGTCTCTCTACTTCCATGCACTTTGTAGTGGTTTGGCCTAGTCCTCCTGTCTTGCCATTTGTGAATTCATTCTGTGGGGTGTGGTTTTTTTTCGTTTTTGTCCAGTTCTGAGTTGAAGAACCAGGTTTTTAGAAGTTTTCTGAATTTTAGATGGTCTCTTGTTTCGTATTTCTCGTGGGAAGGAGATCAAAATGTTAGCAGCTAGGCAAGAGAATGCTGAAGCGAGTTTGTTCCTTGCGTATGGTTTAGGTTCCAGGCGGATGTCGTTGATGGATCCGAGTGTTCTGGTCGGCTGGCAAATGGTGATTTGTTTTTGTAAGAATTCAGCTCCATGGCCGTGGATTGCTCTGTGTGGCATGCACATTGTTCTGAATGTAATTTGTTTTTTGACTGGCAGCCAATGTAGCATCTTTAGCGCTGGAGTGATGTGGTTCCTTCATGAGAGTTTGAGAAGTCTGGCTGCTTCATTCTGTATACATTGGATTTTCATCAGTAGATAATCCAGCATTCCGAGTTATAGGCTGTTGGTGTAGTCTATCCTGGACATAATGAGGGAGATGATGGCCAGTGTTTTGTGCGTGACAGAGAGGAATGGTAGAATCTTTTTGATTGTGTGCAGGTGGAAGAAGCATTTCTTGATTATTGCGTTTACTTGTGGTTCTAGGTAAGCTCGTTGTCCATTAGGATTCCAAGGTTTTTGAGAATTTTGGATGGCGTGGGCACGGTTTCTAGTTCTGTGGGCCAAGCGATGTATTGGTTACTTCCTTGGGTTTTGGATATAATCATGATTTCCGTTTTGCCTGGGTTGACTTGCTGTTTGGGTTCATCCATTCGTAGAGTCTGAGTTCTTTGAGACAGTTTACTAGCGTTGTGTTCTCCTCTTGTACATCTTCGATTTTGTACATGATTTGGGTGTCATCTGCATAGTTGTAGCAGGTGAGGCCGAACCTTTTGATGAGGTTGATTAGTGGGGTCAGATGTTGAAGAGGAGCGGGGATGGGGAGGATCCTTGTAGTACTCCATAGGTAGTGTCCTGCAGTGCAGATTAGAATTTTATCCATATGGTTGCTCTTCTTTCAGATAAGAAAAAGAAAATCCAGTGCAGCGCTGTGTCGATGATCCCTATTTCTTCCAGTCTCTTGATGAAGATGTTGTGGCTGACTGTGTCGAACGCTGCAGAGAAGTCGAGTAGTATCAGTGCTGTGTTTTTGTTGGAATCTGCGTTGGTCTTTAGGTCATCCCAGATAGAGAAAAGTGCAGTCTCTGGGCCTCATTACGAGTCCGGCGGTAACCGCCTGGTTACCGCCGGACTCGTATTACCATTCCGCCTCCGTGATTCCCGGAATTACCGGGGAATTACAACCCCGGTTTTCCGTGAATCACGGAGGCGGAATGGTGTAAATCCCCATTCCCATTGAGTCCTATGGGACTCAATGGGAATCGGAATCATGGAAACACTGGCAGCATCTCGTAATGCTGCCAGTGTTTCCTCGTCCGCCTGCATGCGGGAGGTGTTAAACCCGCCAGGTCAGACCTGGCGGGAACCTCACCTCCCTCCTGCAGGGGTCGGGATTAGGCGGTCCGGAAACAACGGTGGCGGCGGGTTTACCGCCACCGTTATTTCCGGACCGCCTGGGTCGTAATGAGGCCCTCTGTCCTTCTCATGGGTCTGAAGCTGACTTGTGCATGGTCCAATAGTTGGTGGTTTTCTACGTGTGCCAGTGTTTGTTCATAGATACAGGTCTTTAGTAGTTTCGCCGGATAGGGAATGTTTGATATCGGTCTGTAGTTAGAGAGGTCTTCCACATCTGCCTGTTGTGTCCTTGAGGAGTGGTTTGAGGTATGCAGATTTGAAGACCTGTGGTACTCTCCATGTTGAGAGCAATTGGTTGAAGAGGCTTCTGTGGCATTTCAGGGTGTGCCCTGTGTAAGTATTGATTTATAGATGTCTGGTGGGCTTGGGTCCATTAGGGAGCCTGCCTTGTTTCACCAGCTTGAGGAATTTCTCTCCTGATATTTGGGTGGAGCTTTGCAGCTTCTTCTGTGGTACATTGGAAACTGACAATGCTTCTATTTGCTAGAGTGAAGGTCTCATTAAAAAGCTCCAGATGATCTGCATTTTCTTTTACTTGGATGCCCGATACAGCTGCAGTGGAGGCATTCCATTGATGGGCTCCTTAGACGTTTCGAATATATTTATGTGAGCTCTACTCTACAGTAGAGATGTCTATGGCCGGGAACTGAGAAAGCAGTTCCCGAGCTTCAAGAAGCACTTGAACATGACCTTCACCCAGGTTTAATCCCAAAACCATGTTGTCTGTAATATACCCACCTCCTTACTGGTTCTTCTCCCACCAAACTATGCCTTTTACTAGTGACTACGAGCTAAGAAGATACAAGGAAATGGTGATCAGAATGTTCCAGGAAATTAGGGGAGGAAATTGAAAGTGATACGTGTATTTTCGAGGAGGGGTTATAGAGAGCAACGGATGCATGCCCGCTGTATTGCCCACCCACTAAAAGGCATCACTTAAGGCTATCTAATCACCTCGTTTGTTGGGTGACCTTTGGTACTTGAGGTTCTTGTAATGGTATTGTTCGAGTGAATGATTATTTGGGAGGTATATGAGAAAGAATTGACAATACTGTACAAGGTATTAGTGTTCAGAGTTTATTCCCAGCTGATTTGGGACTTCAAATTTCACCAGAGGAAATGGCTATCCAGGCTTGGGTAGTTGGCAAAAAACAACATCCTGCAGAAGTTGAAAAATGGGAAGAAATCAATGCTGGTTTAATGGAGTTATCCTTTCGGTTGGAAAAAATATACGTAGAAACCTAAAGAGGAAACAACATTTTACAAAACATTTGATTATTCTTTAATGATCTCTATGTGTAAAGCCGAAGGTGCAGTGAATATGCCTTTGAATTGCACGTGAATCTAACCGACCATGGATTTGCCATTACACACGGTATGCAATAGAGTCAAGTGGTAGGCTACTAGCAAGCCATAAAAAGTCACTTGGCACCTCAATTCTACAGATACACACAGCACACCATTTTGCACTTTTTATGACTAGCCAATGTCTAGTGGCGAGTGCACATTTTCATCCCTGATACAGTCCCAGATATTTGGTTTCTCTAAGTGCCCAACTGCATATGTCTCCCTTAATGTTGGTCTTCTGATTCTGCTTTATGTTTAAGAAACAGAATATGTATGTATTTATTTCACTATTCCATTAAGGTGTTTTAAGTTGTAAGCAATGGTAAGCCGTGATTCATTTGTTGTGGAATTCAGTCTTACTATTGTGTAATTTGTATGTAAATTATTATGATTATTTTTTTAAGTAAAATCTTTCAAAATATAGATATTTCCACGACTTTCGTCATTCTCTCCTCACAATCACAGGTGCTCAAGAACCCACACTTCTAGGCATGCTGAATCCTAATTCACACACCAGGTTCCAATGAGTTACTACTGGAGTAGTTTGCAGAATGTTATGAGAGGTCCCCAAAGCGTAACTTGGGAGACTTCAGAGACCCACTTCACAGCCACTCTGAGCTGGAAACAGTGAAGAATTCAACAAAATACCAGCTGAACTCAAAGTGTCCATCATTGCAGCATAGCACGCAATCCTAGGGACACTTATAAGCCAAACAGCAAAGCTTACAATGAAATACCAGACTCCCTTATATCCCTTTAAGGTTGATCAGAAAGACTGATAGACAAAGGAGCTATTACCTACAGAAGGTAAGAAGTGAAGACTGTAGAGTTGAACATAATCAGTATCACTAAATAAGAGATTAAAGGTCTAAAGTTTGCAACAGCTTATCTAGGACTTTTTAATGACATACCTTTTCTTATATCCCTCTCTGTCTACACTCTTTCTTCCTGATCTTACACAGGCTTCACTGCTAGGATACAGAGTGACGTAGGCAACGTTCCTAAACAAAAAACAAAACACTGAATGAGACTATTATGTGTAGGGGGTTGTACTTATACAAGATGTGGAAGGATTCAGGGGTCTAACACAGCTTAGAAATGATGGGATAAAGGCTGTATTCTATGTGCTATATCATGGAGAAGGACATAATGCAACACACATAATATAGGGATTTTACTGCACAAAGAAACTGCAGATGATCAGTAATTGCTGGGACAGTCCATAGCCAGAAGTACAAAGGCTTTGCCACAAGAGCAAGAAAGCATGACCGCCATTCTTGGCTAGCTAAGTGGACTACATTTATTTAGTAAAACAATGTGTATTCAATACACTTGAAAGGGCAATGTTACAGTGTTCATGCAAGTACAGATTATTATATTAGGTTCCCGGCACAATCCGAATGAAGATTAAAGTCTGCATAAATAAATGAATACTGTAAGGGTGCAGAAGTATGTGTCTGACACAATAGTGGCATGGTGATCGGCAAAGGCTTTTATTCAGTACAAAATAAAGAAGAAACCCAACTCTCCCCAACTCTAAGAGGGGTTTTCCTGCCTCTAATAAATAACTATTGAGTCGGTTGAATGTACAAGTAAATAAAAAGAGTCCACCGTCCACTTCTATCCCTCACACTTATAACTAATAAGAAAAATGGTATTGGGTCTTCTTGGTCCAGAAGACAGACTCCCTTCTTCTGGACGATGAGCCACAGTTCCAAGCGTTGGGGGAATTTAGCCTGCGTGAATAACTCCATTGTCAAGGTCTCAGTTCCTCTCTGAGGAAGGAAAGAAAGTTCCAGCTTGTAGCGTCTTAAGGGTTCAGTTCAAATGCAAAAGAAAAAGTCCCAACTTAGATCATTCCTTCTTGAACATTGCTGTACTTTACTATTGGGTTCCTGGAGAATGTCTCTCTTCTCCAGGTATATGGTTCACGTACTCACCGAGCCCGGGGATTGACTCTGTTCCGCAGGTCTTCTTTTGATGGGTTTCATGATACCCAATCTTCTGGGAAGACAGCAGGAGGCATTGTCTCCTTCTCCAGAGATCTCCTTGCTTTCCAGTGCACAAGGGCTGGGCGGGTGGACTTCCTTCCCCCCAAACCCTTCTCAGACTTTCACAGTTTATCACACAAACGTCCCTTCCCCAGGCTTTCTTTGCACTTCAAAAGTTCTTATATCACAAACGTTCCCAATCTTATGGATGTTGGTCACAGACCGGTGTGTTCGTCCTGAATGGGTGCAGTAGTCCTGGTTCACTATCCTGCCAGACACTGTGACTATGGCGATGACTGGGGTTGATCTTCATAAGAGGATGCAGGTCCCAGGCCCGTGTGATTCTTCCCTTTTGGTGCTGCAGACCCAGTTCACTATCCTGCCAGGTACTGTGACTATGAAGATGACGTTTGTTATTCTTCATAGAAGGATGCGGGTTCCAGACCCGTGGGATTCTCTCTCCTTAGTGTTGCAGTTCCTTTTCGTTAGGGGGTTTAGCATGTATCCTAGGGGCTTCTGTTAAGACCCAATACTGAAGCTCCAGTGCCTTCTGGTACCTCTTCTAACAGCCACGGAAGCCCTTGTACCTTTAGGATCTCTACCATCGAGGCCTGGTCGTTCTCAGGGTTTTCCGCCCTCTGCTCTTTCAGCACGCAGCAGCGCCTCTGCGGCACTTGCAGATTGCACCTTCCTGCAACCGAGCAGTCCTTCTCCTTGGCTGGCTGCTCTGCTTTGCCGGATGGGCCTTGCACATTGGACCAGGTAAGAGCCTCTTCCCTGCCCTGTAAGCTCTCCTGCAACTGGTCGAGTCCTTTGCTGAGCTGAGCGATCCCCATGCTCGTGGTTCCTCCAGAGAGGGTCTCTCTCCCTTTCCTGGGTTTCCCGCTTCCGCTTTGAACGGGCCTTGCCCAATTAGCTTTCGGGAGCAACTAGACTGTTCATTCCGGTTCTCAAGAGTGCTCTCTTTGCTTTCACACTGCTTCTTCGTTCCAGTACTGATCTGTAGGTCTTCCAGTGAGTAAATTGGCCTCTCCCTCGTCTCAGTACATAATGAAAACATGCTCCTTGAGGAGTACACACTTTTCCTCGTCCCAGTATTTCCTATATTGGTGGCATGCCACAAACATATAGGAGCACTAGGGAAGTATTGGTGAAGGCGGGGGTGGGGAGGGGTGGCAAGGTGTGTTAGGGTTAGGTGGGCTATGGGGACACCATGTTCTCCCCAGGTCGTCGCTAATTCCACAGGGGACTTGCCTCCTCATGAGATCCACCCACTAAGTACCGCCACCAGGGGGACTATCGGGTAGCAGCCTCACCTCTCTGGCCCCATGGGAAGGTCCGCCCTCCCCCTAGGGGAGAAGTGACGACATCCGGGGATTTGTACAATACACTTCAAGGAACTATACCCTGACCCAAATAAAGGCACCTCTAGGCCATTTGAGTTCTTAAGAATACTATGCCATTGTATGCTAGAACCTAGCAAATAGACCGTGCCTATAATATGAGGAAGGATAGATGGAGCAAAACATTCTTTTGGCAGAGGATACAAGACACAAACAGCAAAAGACCTTGGATGGAACGGGGTATGGCAAAGATATAAAAGGACTAACTGGGAAGGAAGGGGAGGGGAAGGCTAAGTCATTTACACATACAAATCGTTATAGGATGTCCATGTGGCCTTGTTCGTCAAAAATGAGTCGCCATTCACATGGAATATCTTCTCCCAAAGAGAGAGCAACAACATGCAAGCTATTCAGTCCTCCAAAGAAGGCTGAATAGAGTATTTTCAAACCTGAAGAATTTCCTTTTTGGCAATAATCAAAGCATGCCTTCCATAGCAAGCCTTTGTGGGGAAGAGTTCAACATTATGGGAAGACCCCTGGCACCACAACCCGGGTATCACAGAGCCAGAAATCAAATACACACAGTCCAGGACTTCCTTCCAAAATAAGCAACCTGCTTACGTTCCAGGAACATGTGGAAACTGGATCCTATGTGTTTTCTGCACACTCAACATATGTTAGACAGGTTCACTTTGAACAACATCATTCTTGCAGGGGTCAAATAGAGCTTGCAAATTATCTTTTGGTGGCACAATCTGAGGTTTAGGTCGACTTGCATATGTTTCCCATTAAGCATGCTCGCAACCAAGTAACCTCATTGCATTGCACCACACGTTCTCTTTAACAGCCCTTTTTGAGAACACTGACCTGCTCAGTTCATTCAAGGAGATGCAATTGAGTTTTTTATGAAATAATTTCATGGTGGAATTAACCCTTAGTGAAGCTTACATGTGAAGTAAGTAATTTTCACCCATATCTTAAACAGCACTTTTGTATTAATCAACGTGGGCTACAGAGAATAATGCGATTGGTTTACTGTTGCATTTATCCATGGGCAAAAAGATCTTTACCCTATACAGGGCCACTGAATTATACTCAATTGGAACTCTGACCAGGTGCCATGCCCGGTATTAGAGTCCAGCCCTGCAAGGTCCTAAGGGGTTGGGGTCCCCCCTACGCATCTGGATGGTTGCTCCGCAGAAGGTATAGGCGTGTGCAGTGGTGTGCAGCTTGAAAGGCACTTGCCAAATGACACAGCCCACAACTCTAGCTCAAACTCTGTTCTGTTCAAACTTCTGCACAATGAGCAGCAAGCCATACAACCAGCTGCTCCAATCCAGGAGAAAAGGGGTGTGCGGCCCCTTTAAGAAAAGTGATTATGGCCAAAACAAACATACAGAAGGTAGGGAAATGAGAAAACCACATCTGACCAACAATGTCACGGCCCTTGGGATTCACTGACTTGAATCCGGACTGCTGAGTGCAAATGGATCCGCAAACCTGAAACTCCGTACTTGGAATGCCAAATTGGAAACTTACTGGGAATGTCCATCTCACTGGAAATATCAAATTGTCAGCCTATCATGAACACCAATGTTACAATTATCATAGCATAAAAAGCACGTGACATGAAATATGGCATGTGCAAAACTGAAGAGCCATGAATAGGAGGTTTTGAATCAATCCCAACTCCTCATTACTCTGGGCAGCTAACTAAACCACTGCTATTCAGCTTGCTGTGCTTCTTTAAGAGTAGAAAAGCCATATGCAAATCAAGCACATGTGATATGTATTAAAAATGATACACATATGCACAACATGACTTGGGTCATGCCATATATGGCAATATGTCATGTCATATGACACTACAGTTTGTCATGAGATATGACCCAATAGCTGAACCTACACGTCATAGGATATACAATAATATATTTATTTATTTGATTTATTTCCACATTTATAGAGCGCACTAAACCCAAGGGCATTGAGGCACTGTTACAAAACCAGTTACACAAGTAAAAAGTATAGATTCAGCCACATTATGCAAAGCGCCCCATTTGTAATGCTCTTCTGAAGACCCAGTAAGATTGTTCAGTTCGCAGGGCTGGGGGCAGAGCACTCCAGTGTTTTGCTGCAATCGTTGGGAAGTTTGAGGCTCCAGCTTTAGCTCTTTTGTAGTTCAGCTGGGTAATTCTGTGTGCATACGCTAATCTGACTGGTCTAGAGGATTGAACTCTGGATCCTTTCTGAGAAGTATGGAGGTGCTACTTTGGTAAGGCATCTGTGGGTGATTGACAACGTTTTGAAAAGGATGCGTTCTCAGATTGGGAGCCAAAGAGCCTTTTTTTCTTACCGGTGGGATGGGTTGCGCCTTTTTGTATGCTGAGGGCAGCGCAAAGCGCATTGTTTTGGATCACCTGCATTTTTTTGATATTAGCCTTTGAAGTGCCAGCAAAGAGTGCATTACAATAGTTCAATCTGGCACCTATAACTGTTTGGGTGATTGTCAAGCAACAGTCTTCGGATAGGAAGGGTCTGGCGGCAATTATCAATTTAGTAGTGTAAGCGGCAGAGGAGACAATAGCATTCACTTGTCAGGACAATGAGAGCGTGGTGTCCATGTAGACTCCCAGAGTCTTCACTGCCGGTGAGATTGATCATGTTGCCATCGATGTTGAATTCTGTGTATTGAGCATTGGGTTTTATTTATCACTGTCGGTCAGCCTTTGAGGAGAATCTCTGTGTTGTCATTGTTCAGGCAGAGACGATGAGTGGCCATCCAGGCTTGGATGGTCAGGTAGACAGAGTTCAGCGAGGCAGAGTCGTCATGGTAGTTGTCAGATAGCGAGAGGAGGATTTGTGCATCATCGGCATAGTTTGTGTAGGATATGCCGATGGAGTCAAGAAGGTCAAATGTTGAAAATGGTGAAAATGTTGTATAATGTGGGGGATACACATGACATATGTCACGCCACTACATATGACAAGCCAAATGACATGATTTATGTCATGGCATTTAGCACAACATATGGCCAGACCGGGTCAAACATGTCAAATAAAGATAAAATAGAAAGGTAATCCACTGAAAAATTGTAAATTGTTCTATTAGTCAGAAAACATGATTTATAATATTCATATATTAAAAGTACAAAAGACCTGAAATAGAAACAGCAATATATATTTGAATCATAGTAACCTCACATACTTAAAAGTCAAACAGTGAATGACCAGCACTATAAATACTTATTTTATAGTAAAGAAGACAAAAAGGGAAATCATGAAAACCTCAGAAATTGATTTATTAAAAATTCTTATAAACCGTACTACATGCCCGTAGGCCTCAAAGCCTAAAACTAAACCTAATCCAGCAACTAAGCACCTACAACCTACCCCAAGTTATTAGGTGAAGTTTATAGGGGGACAACAAAAGCAATAGTTGCCCACAGAAACTCATCAAAACTGTCTCGAAGAAGGATCCTACAGCCATAGGAACATCTGACAGTAAAATGAGAGTCAAAATTGACAGCAAACCCCACCCTGACCAAACACAGGAAGAGAGATCAGCCAATCAGGTTCAAGTCATTACCTGCCCATACAGCTGCAAATGGTTGCAGGGAAAACCCTCACAGAATAGAGATTAGGGGACTATAAAAGGAGCTCACAACTCTGGGAGTGTGTGGGTGGATGAGTGAAGAGAAGAGTAAAGGGGGAAGGTCAGAGAGGGGAGAGAGCTACTGTTGGAGGAGGAGGCTTGAAGAGCAGTGTGTGGTGGAGGAGGGGGTCAGGAAATAATAGGAGGTCGGTGGTCAGAGGAATACATAGAATGAATAGAAAAGGAAATCCTCAGAAGAGGTTTGTGGCAGAGAGTTGGAGGAGGTTAAAGGTGAGAGGAAGAGATGGAGTTACACCAAAAAGCAGGTGAAACCCCGGAGGAGAGGATGGGGAACCCAAAGAGAGTGGTGGAAAGAGGAAAGCGGTTTGTTTAGGAGGGGATATCATAGGAGAGTAGAACTGCGAGGAAGGAGGACTGAAGGAGCGTTGGGGAGGATTATATTAGTGCAGGAAGCGGAGGGCATAGTAGCATATGTTGGAATATTGGTAACACAAATTGAAGCAGATTGTTCGGAGGTGGAAGCACTGTTGGTGAAGAGTGGGAGAGTCAGGGAAAAAGTTAGGATTTTGGTGGAAGAATCGACATTCAGGGAGGGGGCAGCAGCACACCTAGAGAGGGAAAGAGGTGGTGACGTATTTAACAAGTAGAAGTGAGTACATTTAACGTGCAGGCCTTTCTTCTCATTTGAAGGAGATCAATAAAAGTGATGGCAACAGACGAAGATGGAAGAGAGGGGCAGGGCTTGGGGAGGGACCCTGATCCATAGAGGTGTACTTCAAGTGGGGGGGGGGAACATAATCCCAATGCAGGCCATTAGGAAGTTAGAACTACTTCAGGCGTAAAGAACATTAAAGAAGAAGTGGACATGTCTGGGCCTATTTTTCACACTCGATGACCCCAAACCCTCACACAAATCTGCCAATGGACATGGCCTAAATACTGAGATAAGGATCTACTGGGGACTGCGCCTTGATGTTCGGGCTACCTCTGGAACAGAGTGCTACTTGTTGAGGGTACATGTAAGGTAAGGACTTCATAGGGGATACAGTACCTGCCTAGGAAAACCCACACCTAGAAACGGTAAGAGGGAAGGCCTACAACTCATCTGGACTCTCATCCTGCGATGGGAGTCTTACTTGTGGTTGCGAGGGATTCAGAACCGGAAGCGTTGCTTGTGCCCTGAAACCCTCCTTGACAACCATATGTTGCAGTCTGTCTGGTCTCTTCATTTTGGGGGCCATACTGACAAAACCCACAAAAGAATAGCAATATATTCACTGTTGTTGAAAGATCAGTACATGAATGGGTATTACAACAGAGGAAAAGTTACTCACCATACAAACTACTGTGTTCTTATTCCTTCTGTGCTAGTATTGGGATGTTCCCCATAGAGTGGTATGTGTTGGCTTTTTGGGCAACATTCTAATCCTACGACCCAAGTACTCCTTTTTTTCAACCAGCGCATTGCAAACAAAGTGAGTGTGATATCTTCTGTACAGTAATCTCCATGGAGTCACTCGCCTCATTCTGTACTTTGCAAGTTAGACTCATCAAAGCCTATTCTGCCAGTCACCTTTTCGATATTGATAAAATGAGTACCATTAAATTGTAGAATAAGATTACCTACTAAATGAGTATAGATCTCACGGGGCAAGTGCAATACATAAGTGAGCCAGAAAAACGCTGATGTACAATATTGTGACATGCTTCCCCAGGTGGAAGATGGAAAGGAACGTAGATTGACTGTCCTATAATAGGGAATTCTCCTAGGGTGGTTTCCCTTCCCTCCTCTAGACCATCATCTTTACTCTGTGGAACACCTCTACTCTTGTGCTAGACCTGTCCCACCTCACCGCCAGGCCACAAGCTTATTTCTCCTCCCACCAATGGGCCCAACTTCTTCTGATATGGGTCTTGGCCCTACTGTGCCCTTTCCTTGGGACAAACGTGCCCTCTAAAACCTTCCTTCTCTCAAAACGTCTGCCTTAATTTCTCTCACCACCTATTCCTGATGTTCTCTTGTTTCTTTCTTCCTTTTCATCTCCTCCTGTTTCTAATCCCCTCTTTTGGCTGTCTAGCCACCGCCTCCTGTATCTCTATTACCACATCCTTCTAATGTTTTTCCACCATCCCCTGATACTTCCATCTTTTACCTCCTCCTGTTTGCCACATTCTTGTATTGAAGGTCTGATCCAGCGCCAGATAGGGGGGCAAATTTACCACCACCAAGAGTAAGAAAGGGGAGACAGGGCCCCTTCTGGGAGTAGTTGGGGGTTAAACACGAACATACAAACTGCAGTCTGACCATGGGAGAGGGCTACGCTGGGAATTGTGGGATTAGGGATGCAATGTGTGTACCATCGGCCCATGTATAATTAGCACATCATACGGAGGAACTGTCCTAACTAAAACACATTTAGCAGGGAAAGCGCCAAAGATGGCCTCGCTGGGAAATCCCGCTCCAAACACGTGATCAACATCCTGCAGGCTAGGGGGGCCGGAGACAGAGCTCAAGCTTCACATCACAGGCTGACTGAACCAGCTATGACCTCCCTTTGTGATGTCAACATGGGGTAGCAAGCCAATCCTGCGGGCGCTCTGGGGTAGTGGAGAGTTGGATCTGAGCCAGATACCCGTTCACATGGCAGCAGGTCCCTACCGGCAGCCGACTATGGGAAGGAAAGCTGAACAGAGCTGCGTCTCTGGAAGAACCAATCAGACGGTAGATTTTTGTGTCCCTGGGACGTAGCCAGCCCTCAGAGTATCCACTACAAGGTTTGCAAAGGCCAATAGCCGGCAGGTACCGTATGAATGTCTCCCAGCCCACCAGAAGCACTGTGGCGCCACATGAGAGGGATGTTTTGGGATACTGTTGACCTGTTTGCTCCAATCACCTTTTACTTATGTCTTGCACCAAGGATATGGCGTGGATCAGCCAATGACTGTCCTGGGAACGTTGAAAACATGTACATTCAAACTGTTTCTTTTGTCTTGACTATTACATTTGTAGTACAAAACTAATGTTCACTGTAAGATCAGATGTTAGTTCTCATCAATCAGTTCCTCCAGCCCACTGTTCTGTGTAATGTGTGCTCACTCAGCTGCAATAAACAGCGTAGCTTCGTGCCTGGTGGGTGCTCCTTTTGATTACAAGTTTTATATGAAGGGATTGGAAGGCCCCTGAGTAAATCTTTGAGGCCCCAGTTAGATCTTCAGTTCTCTCGGTTAGCTGAGGGTATCCAAGCCAGCCACCCCCAGGGCGCGGGTCTAGCAACCACAGACCTGATCAATGCGCATCAACGAGGAGGCCATGCACACGCAGAGTTTGTGATGTTTATTGTGTCGGAAGTTGAGCCAGAGTGTGTCATCCTGCCTACAGGAACAACTTAACCCAGTGAGGTCTAATGTGGGGAGGAGAGTTGGTACAACCACATTTATTAATTTTGAACACCGATTATTCCTTTTGCATACATTTCTCTTTTTACACTTTTTTGTACAAGAGATAGGGCAGGCATTAGGTTTTGTTAGCATAGGCCATTTTGTTTTGACAGACTCCACTAGGACTGCATGGTCGAGACTACTCTCATTTTAGTAATAGGGCAGATTATGAGTTTCTCCAACCCAAAACATTTTTCACCAGCGGTTTTACAAATTGTACCCATTGTATCAGTGTCATACTTGTGATACCATATCTCCCCTGCAATACCCTCTTGCCATGGGAATGAATCCCCCTTGCATGTAATTCCCTTGTGGTGAGGTTCCCCATTGCGGTGTGTATTGCGGCTGTATGTAGTTTCTTTGCTGTGGCATGTTCCCTGACGGAAATCCTGCCTGTGAGGCGGGTGCCACTACTGTGGCGTCTGGCACTATCAGTGCCCCTTCCATTGTGTACTTGGCTAGTTTCTTTTGTACCAGTCTATTTTATGCCTTGGCAGCATTTTGTGACGCCTTCCTCTCAGTCTCTTGTTTTCGTTTGCAATAATGCACTATCGTTGCTTGTATTTCGGACCACCGCTTAGCTTCGATGCCCACATCGTGTATAATGGTAGTACTTATGTCAGCAATCCCTTTATCAGTATGTAATAGAACAAGGGTATGCCTTCATCCCAGGACCTCCGGGTCTCTTGGGTCCATAGTTCTTGTACCCGCTTTATATAGTCAGCTGGCTAATCGTCGACTTTCATTTTATGAGCCATTACTGTTCGCCCCAGATAAGCTGTGTTTATCCATTACCTTATGTGAAAGTGGGAATTTCCCCTTCCTGATGCAGGATTTGGTTGCTCCTGTATCTATAAGAAAGGAACATTCTCTTGCTCCTATTTTCACTGCTACCTCGGGTTCCTCTTCAGGGTCGTCAGTTACAGCTAGGACTGGACACATTCAGACTTTCTGTGAGCCCCCTATTGTTGCGTGTTACTTGGTGGAAAAGGAAAGGGGTTTTCTCTCTACAAGGCTAAACCCCGGTGAAGTAGGGTACTACGTTCTGTCCCAGCACAAAGCTCACTGCAAGCACAGCTCTTGTACCCAAGCATGTTCCTGTGCGGGGTTGAGATTCTGCTAGGATGGATCCCAGGCATACATGATTGGCTTCAGAGTTTCTGTTCAGACCACAATGCCAGTAAGACATAGTGGGAACCACACTTGTGCTGCAACTAGAAGAGGTGGTAGCACGCAAAGACATGGAGTAACTAATGAACAATTATTTTCTGATGAGGAGGAGGAGGAGGGAGAGATGTTGTTTCAGATACAGATCCATGTCTTGTTCATGTAATAGAGAAACTGATACTAAGACTAACTCAGTTAAAAAATGGAGGGAACAGACGAACAGAAGAAGACGTCAAGAAAGGGCCAGAGAAACTATGGACCAAGGGGGTAGGAATACCAAAGGGAGTGGGGGCGGGGAAGACAAAAAAAAAAGAAGGAGCACTACTGCCACGTGCAAAACAATACCCTTCATCTAGAAAAGCAGATGAGGGAATATATCTCTACACGCACTATGGCAACGGGGCATCATCCAGCCATCCTCATCACCTTTCTTATAGATAACCTCAGTCGACATCCAACCCTGGTCCGGGCAGGAGCCCCTAGCCCCAGCACCACGCCAGGCACCTACAAGAAGCTGCTGAAGCAGCTGATGAAACTCGCATGACCAGACGCACTTCTTCCTGAATGCAAGCCCTGTGGCTGATATATATAGATTGCTGTAACCACTCTCTACCGAAGTTCCCACTCCTTATCAGTTGATTCTCCGAAGTCTCCCAGCATTCTGCTGCCATTATGCCATTCAGAAGCGCATGGGCTGTAATGGCCGCCGTAGCCAACCACAACGATTGGAGCCAGACCGAGGCTTTTGTCAACATTGCCTAGCAACCTGCTAGTATTTTCGCTCGCCCAAGTTGCCGGCAGGCGGAAGCCGGCTCAAAGACTTTCCGGCAAAGGCTCTCGCAAAGGTCCTGTTCTGCGCCTGTTCGCACACTAGTTGCGTGGTTGCCCACTGGATCACCCTCTTTGAGGTAAGATAGTCCTCACAACCGCCTGTTGACTTTGCTGATCTGCACCCCCACAATCCGCTCCACAAATCTGACTTTACAGCTCCATAGCCCACCATCTGACCCTGCCCACTCATATGAGATGAACTACAACGCCGTTATACCAAACATGCGTCCCATATCTCGCACGCAGTGACCCGACCTAACCTAGCCAGTATGGTCGATTGCTCAGCACTGTAAAATTCGTTATTTGTGTTCTGCGAAATTGCACGCCATACCTCATTATCGCCACATTGTGTGCGACCGTATATCTATTCCCACCCTTTACACAATGATCTCATGTGGACTCAACATATACAATGGTCATGATTTTCCTTACAGCCCCAGTCACTACTGTCTCCACCTATATGTAGCCCTACTGACAATTAAGTGTCACCTCCACCACCAACCTCAACAAGTTGCAGCTGATACAAAATAAAGCCTTGAGGGCTGCCCTCAGAATAAGGAAATCGGGTCACATATCCAAAATCAGAAGAGATCACCATTGGCTCCCCATCCAAGCCAGAGTCATCTTTAATACACTAAGCATCACTTTCAAATGCCTCCATGAAAATGCTCCCATCTACCTAAATCAGGTAATTTCCAGAAAAACTAATACCAAACCCTTAATATCCAACTACCAGGCACTATTGCTACTACCACGATTTAAGGAGACCAGAGCAGGGGGTACCAGTTTCCAACACCTAGCCCCAAAACATTGGAATACCCTTTCACTTACCATTAAAAATGAGGAAACCCCTAAGGTTTTTAAAAAAAATACTGAAAACCTGGCTATTTAACCAATACAAATAAATATAGCCAGCTCAATACTCTGTAAATAAAACTTGTATCTTGCCTTTTCCTATGTATACAATTCAACTTTGCCTATACCTGCCACTGTGTTCTACTGTTTACTATATCATTTATCTCTGTTTCGATTCCCCTGATTCTATGTGTTTTATCTACTGTCAATATAACTTAATGTATGTATTTTCAAGCTGTCTGTAACCTTGCCGTGATACCTAAGGGTCTGGTCGAGTAACAAATGTAATTAATTTTTTTTTTTTTTAATGCAACACTGCGATATACCCGATAAAGAAATCAAAGGGCGAGTGGCGTTTTATCCAGGGTTTACGGCCATTAAATGATGTGGTTTGTCTGAATTTCCCTTGGTCCCAAATCCTGCCACAATATTGTTTAACATTCCAACAAAGGCAAAGTACTTCACAGTAATTGACCTGAAGAACGCCTTCTTCTCTATCCAATTACACCCAGGGTCAAGATATCTCACCGCATTTACGTATAGCGGGCCGCGATTCGAGCACACTTGGCTGCCCCAAGGATATTGTGGATCACCCAGCAGCTTTAACAGAGTGATCCATATGGATCTGAGTAATGTACACATGCCAAGCACAGTGATCCAGTATGTTGCCAACTTGTTAATATGAAGTGAAACAAAGGAGGATTATAGGACAGATTCAGTGTATCTTCTGATATCGTTAGCAGATTAGGCATACAAGGTGGACAAAGCAAAACTGCAGTTTTACCAGGAAGAGGTCATGTACCTGGGACAGATAACATTCATTGAGGGGCGCAGGATAACACCAGAAAGAGTGCAGGCAAGTCATTCCAAAACTTGTCCACGCACAGTGAAAGAGATGCAAAGGTTTCTGGGACTATGCAACTATTGTAGGGCATGGGTGTTTGGAGTATTGCACATTCACAAAACCCCTGTTGCAGGGTCTAGAAGAGGCACAAAAAGAGAAGAGGTGATTAAAATGGACAGCAGCGATGAAAGAGAGCTTCACAGAGTTAGAACACGCACTCCCAATTACAAAAACTTTTTTTTATCTGTTCTCACACCCGGGCAGCTTAGTGATGATGGTGGTCCTCACAAAAGGGATACAAGCCACTGGCCTACTACAGTGGTAACTTAAAGACCATGACACTTCCCCTGCGAACAAGTGCTTGTGGCTGCAGAATTTGCCATAGAAAAGGCGGCAATGATCACAATGGCGTGTAGCGTAGTACTGTATATGGAGCACTCACTATTGAGAAATCCAAAAGCACACTAACACAAAGGGCATTAGGCAACAAGGTAATACTGACCAACCCAGCTATTTAAATAGAGAGGTGCTGTGTGGTCAACCCAGCTACCTTCATAGCAGAGCGCATAGAGGAAGGGGACTTAATACATGATTGTGTGGTGCACATGGACAGAATAGAGGGGAACATTCAGGTAAAAGAAGAAGAAATAGCAGGGGCAGATAAGGTTTATATTGATGGGTCATCAACATAGACCCGCAGACAGAAAGAAGGCATACAGGAGCGGCGGTGGTGTGCACTATAAATGGGGAAAATCTAATAGCATCTCAACTGCGATTACGTTCACACTACTCAGCACAAGCAGCAGAATTGGTGGCACTGATCAGTTCATTAAGCATGTTAGAAGGACATGCCGCCAACATTTTTTCTGATTATGCCTATGCTACATCAAGAATACATTTGGTATTAGCACAGTGGAAAAAAGAGGGTGCAAACAAAGTGACTGGTCCCCTGTACAACATGCCAAACTACTCAAACAGTTGATTGAGGCTCTGAAAGTACCAGCAGAGGTGGCAAAAATAAAATGCACCACCCACACGGGTAAACAATACAGAAAATCATTGCGGAAACAAAATGGCTGATAGGCTGCTTCTATTTCCCTGACGGGAGTACATGGAGGTACCCAGGGATGAAAGGAAGGGCCCCACTAATAGCAGCAGAAAGGAAGGTGGGCAGGGAGGAAGAAAGAGGAAAATGTCAACACAATACCCATTGTCCAAATTATCGAGCTGCAGGGAGAGGCACCAAATTAGGAAAAAGATTTATGGATACAGTGTGGGTGCTCATTGTTCCCCACCGATCTGATTTGGAGACAGAATAGCACTGGGAAGCCTGTAATTCCCAGGGAATTGCTAAGTGTGGCACTAGAGCAGCTGCACTTACCCACCCATGCATCCTAAGAAAGTATCGCAGCAGAGACGAATGAAGGATGCACCATGCCTAATTTGCATGAGAGAGTGGCAGAGTTTATGAGAAACTGCATGACATGTCAACAGTTTGTCTGGTCATACTTTTAAGACAGTACCTCAGCCGGAAGGTCCTTCTGGCTCTTGCATATCGACTACGTTGACATGCAAGAAAGATGTGCCTCTTATAGGTATATGATAATTGTTGTCTGCCCTTTCTCACGTTGGCTTGAGGCTGGACCCTGCGCAAAAAATGATGCAAAATTCTTGTGTGGGAGGTGTTCCCAAGATGGGGTATATATAAAGAAATAAGGTCAGATAAAGCCAGCATTTCGCCAACGATCGTTTTGAAGTGATTACGCATCTCCTGGGGATAAAACACAAACTTTTCACAGTGGAACGGCTGCAGGCAAACAGGAGTGTTGAACGTCTCAACCGCTTACTAAAAGAATGCTTGGCAACAGGTGCATTTTTTGGCTCCCCCTTTCCCTTTTTGCACTCATCCTGTGTGGATCAACACGTAACTCTGCACAAAATTGTAAGGGGTTTGAGGATGCATACATCTGTCCCTCCGACACGTAGAATTTCGGACGCTAACACTAGCTCCGAGATCCTTGGAGATGAAATGAAAGCATATATGACAGAAATGACAAATGTTCTCTGCTACCTCTCCCGCCAGGTTCCAGGACCTACTTGTCAATCGACCAATATTGAAAAGGACCCAAGTACCCATCAGGGTGAAGAATTTCCACAAGCAAGCACAGCCTTTTTTCCCAGGTGACCGAATTCTCGTCTGCAACGTGGTTCGAAAATGGAAGGAGCCGAGATTTCGCGCCCTCTTTAAAGTGGTCTATGCGACCCCAACGGCAGTGAAGATCAAAGAAAGGAGGGCATGAATCCATATGTCCAACGTTCGCAAAGACAACATCAAAGCGTCACCTAATGGGAAGTATATTTGAGTTAACATGGACATTTTGCACTGCAATTAGATGGTATAGAAAGCACACCAATGAAACAGAAGATTGGCAAGAAACTACTAGGGGAAATATGTGGAAAACAGAAATTGATGTGAATACCATGGGGACTGGAATATTATGTGTTTCTGCCTGCTGTCTTCTTCTTTCCTTCTGGTTCCTAATGTATAGGGGTAGCATGAGAACGCCTGCTGATGGTGAAAGAGAGACACACACAAAAGAAGTATATCCAAAATTCAAGAATTTGACAATGCTATTGGGGAGGAATGGGACCTTGCTTCCGAAAAAACCTGGTACAGGGAGATGAAGAGGGTGGGACGGGGGAGCACTAATGACACCTGCTACATGTGTTCACTCATTTCATAACTCGCAGAGACACCAAAGCAATTCCTGCCACAAGAAGCAACAGTAGAGGGCGGGGGATGTCTGATGCATCTGTCTTTGTGCAAAACAAGGGGCCTATTTCAGGGGCATGCAGTCGAAGTAAAATGGATAGATGACAGGGAGGAGGTGTGTGAAGATAACTTTATGAAACCAGAAAGCGTGTCCATGGGAAAATCTACCAAAAATATGATCTTAGAATATAACACAGAAGGCCCCAGAAGGGAAAACAGTTGATAACTACCCACAAAAGAAAATTCTGCAAGAATGAAGCAGGTCATGATATACCATGGTGCCACACCAGGCCCCTGATGCAAATACATGGATCAGTGTATCACACTAAAAAATGGGAAAGAGGGATGGTATAATGTTGCGCAGAAGGGCTGGTGGGATTTGAAGAAAGGGTAGTGAAGAAATTAAATGCGGGGTGTAGGAAGGTCTGGAATGACAACATACATGCCTCAACCTGGATTCATGAAAAACACCTCCCCGTCAACACAAGACCGTTCACAGTATTCTTTGTTTCAGAGCAAATGTTATGCTGGCGCTAGGTATACTGGAGGTGGCACAGAACGAGATTTAGATGTATATTATGTTTACCTGGATGACACATTGTTATGTATGAACAACTGAGTCATTTATAAGGTGGGAGAGTTTGATATTGGAATGCCTACCGACAATAGTTTTTGCTCCTGTGCTACCCTTCGTCAATAAAGATCTGGTTAAGAAAATGGCATTATGGGGGTTGGGGCATAGCATTATGGGTGACAACAACAGGAGCGCTCCGAGTTAATCTGGTCATAACTTCCCACATCCGCTGAATTTCAAGGGTTTTATTCTGTTAAATCTAGTCCATTCAAATGCACTCCAACTAAAGGTTTGTCAGTGTATGTATATAATAGCAGGACTTGCACAGAGCCATCCTTGTAACGCTGTTAAATGAACAGAAATGTACCGGTACTTCAGTCTAAGTCTGGTGATAAGTAGCAAGTATTCAACCAATGAAAATATGCCGAGCAGTAAGCAATTATTTGCCTGTCTTATGAAGTAGAATTCAGTCAGCATATTCTTGCTCCTTATATTGGGGATACAAATTGCAAACACCGAAATTATCTGGACACTAATATGTTTGCGATTTTGGTACGTTATCAAGATATGACTGACTGAAATTTCCATAGATTCCCAAATACACTTGGATGAAATTAGGTATTTTAGCTTATGCACCCACTAGTAGTAACATACTAAGCAAAATACACGAACACATCAACCAGTTAGTAATGGCCGCCATGAATCCTCCGAGTAAAAGAGGTCTGAGAGATACTAGTCCCCTTTTCTATTTCTGTTTTTAAAACACATTAGATGGTTTAAATGGTGTACGGGGGAATGGGACAGTTGGTTGTAAACAAGCGGCAAGGTAGCCGCGAAATGCGTCAACACCAGGTTTTCAATGCCACACTATGGGAGCATCATACATTTCTTGTTGATTTTTATTTCTTTTTTGCCATTGCAGTGGTTTTTTGAACAAATGTCAAAATAAAGGACCCCCCACACCCCTCTGAACGCCCCCACCCCCCTCCTCCCTGCCCCACCCTACCTCTCTACGCCCCCCCCCACCCTGTGCGGCATAAACCAAAATAAGGAAGGACCCGGAGATCTAGAAACGAAGGAGATTGTTTACAGTAATTACTCCCAAAAAAAAAAAAGTTAATGGTGCGAGTGGATTGCCGTGTCACAATGGACAAACGCTCTGGGGGTTTTGAGGCACTCTGCTCTGTGCCTGCCCTGCTCGGACCTGACAAGCGGGGGAGCGCCTGTAAGCACTGCCATCCACCCAGGTGGCCCAAATACTACCGCTGGCCCGGGACACCCATTAGGCACTCCCCACACCATGGCGGCGCCCATTGTTTTCAGCCTTCCTGGTCAGGCTATAGGAAAATGGGCCTTCCTACTGTCAGGTGGCCTACCAGGACTCTCTGGGCTACACCTGGCAGACTCTGCCCAGGTGGAGATGACGTGTAGGGCACCGCACGCAGCATTTTAATTGCTGTGCTGCCTCTTGCCTATGCCCATCCCAAGAAAATACTTTGGGGCCCCCCACACACTGTTGCTGCTGTTTTGCCTGCTGTCGGACTGATCTTGAGAGAGCAGTGCCAAGATCAGAGAGCAGCAACAAAGACTTTGAGATAGCCCTGGCCAGGTTGTCTCAGAAGTAAGGTGGTTTTATATATTGTTTTTTGTACAGTGCAGTGTATGGACTTTGTGCCTCCCAATAATGTGCGTAATGCAATCACCTCACTACATTTGTGTAGGCACTGCTGAGATCCTTCTTAGCCTACCTACTTACCTCATACATACACTTTTTTTCTTCCTAGGGTAGTGTACAGTTTGACAGTCTAAGTTTCAGTTTTTTTGCAATCAATTTTTGTGCACATTTTGGGTAGGGATTTCTATATATTGTTCTAATCATTGTGCTTGATTGTTACCACATTTGCCAACCCCTATGATAGACAGATATGCAGCTGGGCAGAGGGTGAGGCAATTTAGTCTGATCATTGATTTATTATAGGCAATGTCCCTTGGAGAACACCTCTACACTAGGTGCTCAGGTTGTCCTCAGAATCCCTCACCGGACCGGTCCAATACCTCGGTAATGCCACTGGCCTTACAGTATGCTGGTCTGCTAAGGGCCTAAGGAAGTCGACCCTGAGACACTGACGCTTATCTATGGAGAGACCCAATCGTGTCATATCCTCTATAGGCATCGACCACATGGACAGGGTTGCAGGCTAGTGCACCAGTCACACGACCTTTGCTTAGCCCAAATCCGCCTTGCCCAGCGCTGCACCCAGTCATCATGCAGCGCCCAGTGTAGGTGCCATCATGGTGCACCCGTAACCACCCCTATTGTACCAGGGTCTAGAGCGTGTGCCAGTGCCACACCAGAACTGATCGCTTCCTCCATGGCAAATGGACGTGTAACACAAGGCCAATCGCAACACCATCCATGCATGGCCCCTACCGCCTGAGATCCTTTTCCAGGGAGAAACCAATCCCGAGGGGTGAAGAAGAATAATAACTTTGGGTGGACCAGACCAACCAAATAATACACGGCTGGAGAGCTACAGACCAGGAATACAGTTGTTGCTTCTTTGAGAGTCATCCAGGCACTCCATGCACGCATCCAGACCCCTCAACCTGGCCAGGCTGCAACAGGTCATGTGCGTAGTCAAATCGCTGCCACTGTTGCTTCTACAGATACATCTCTGTGAATGGACCCAAAAACCACCACTGTTTGATGAACTGGTCCAAGATGTGTGCACTCTGGAAAGTGAGATGGAGGACGCAATGTACACTCTGTCAAGTTAACTGGCGTCTCTATACACTGCATGCAGAGTATGACCTGAGACATCAAGTGGAGGAGTTGCGCCAAACCATCGAGGCGATGCATCTGCAGAGGGTGCCCGTCAAGCGACCACCTATAATGACATCAAGGCCACCAGAGCGTGGAAGAGACTCTACACTGCCATCCCGAGAGAGAGACCATCAGCTTATCTTGCACGCTCAGGAGCCACGGCAGCCCCAAGTGAACCAACAACGTACCACACCACTATAGCCTTGGCAGTTCTGCCACAGGTGTGGACAGGAGTGCCACAGTTCCATATGTGCACAAACCCACTGGATTATATCCAAGCCGTGGTAAGGTTCCAGGCCTTGAACATGCTACACACACGATGGTGGGAAATGCCAGTGATGACCTGGAAGCAGAGCACCTGAATCCTCAATACTACCGCACTCCGACCAAGTAGAGATAAACAATAAGTCTGTGCCATCAGATGGTCCAAGGCTGCAGTGACAAGATTGGTGGGCAAATCATCCGGGACCCAGCATCCATCCAGACCGGCAAGATCACCCAACAGGAAGATCACCTATAGTCAAACTACCAACAAGCACAGAACCCGAACATCATGGACAATACCTGATGGGCTTGTAGGGTCATCAGCCACAATGACAACTGCCATCACTGGACGACAGGGACAGCGCCTCTGGATAGCAACTATCCTCAGGGTCGAGGATAGGTCAAAGGGGGGGGGGGCATGTGAACCTATGCAGGGTATAAAGCAAAAAAAAAAAAAAAAAAAAAAAGGATACCTGGCACAGCTACACCGCAATGAAAGTGAATAATTAGAGTAAAGGACCCTCAAGCATGATCACATGAGGGTTCCTTTACTCTACGGAGCACTGTGTCACAACTGATAAACCTCCAGTGGTTTATAGGCGCACCGCACCAGTCACAGCCCACACCTTGCCTCTGGAACAACCCTGACAAGCAGGAAAGCACCTGTAAGCACTGCCTCCACCCAGGTGGCACAAATACCACTGCTGGCCCAGGGCACCCAATAAATTATCGGGCGCTCCCCACAGCAGGAGAGAACCCAACGTTGTTAGCCCACCAGGACTCACTGGGCCACACCTGGCAGACGTGTCCCAGGTGGAGTTGAGTTGTGTGGGGCTCCCGATGCTGCATCTAATAGCTGGCCTGCACCTGGCCTGTGCACTCCAGTCCAAGAAAAGACTTTGGGGCCCTAACACACCGTTGCCTGCTATCTGTCTACCACAAGAACCATCACCAGAACCATCTTGAGAGAGCAGTGCCGAGAGAGCAGTGCCAAGAGAGCAGAAACAAAGACCTTGAGACAGCCCTGGCCAGGTTGTCTAGGAAGTACAGTGGTTTTATATATAGTTTTTTGTACAGTGTACTGTATGGACTTTGTACACATTTTTTAAAGGCTATTTTATATTTTTAATATTGGAAAGGACTCTTTATATTTTAGTATTTGAATTTTTAGATATGCAGCTGCTTTGGAATTTGTATAGAATGTCTTGTGGTTGCTCCTTTTTTTGTAAAAGAAACTCAAAACCCTGCTGGTGTACCAGAAAGGAAAGTGAACACATAATAAATAAAAGAACCGTACACCAGCATTCCTTTGGCCACCTTTCCTTTTGTGTGCCAGTTACTTTAACCGTGTCATTTTGCTCAGGGGTATTTGGGGATCCTGACATAACCTTCTGACATTGTCTACCTTCACAGCTGGACTTACTGGGGTGATCACGAACCGAGGGACGTGGGGATTGGAGACAGGTAAGAGTTGGGTCAGGTTATAGGTTTAGGCATAAGATGAATATTGTGTACCCGCCGACACCCGTCTCACAATAGGGTCCGTAATACAATAATCCCACTACACGTATCCTAATTTAGTGTGCTTATCGTGCTATTAGGGCACATACATATACCTGAATTGAATGGGGCTGTTTTGAATATCAGCCCTGCATACTTCCTCAGTGAGCTCCCACAAATGTCTACGGCACAGGGTATTTAAAGACCCTTGCAAGGAAAAGCTTACATATTATCATGAGGATGAAAAATGGAAATACAAGGTTTGTAAAGTAGATACGGGGTGAGAGGAGCAGTAACACATCTAGCAGACGAGGAGAGCAAGTCCCATACTTGAATATATGGCCTAAAATGTCACAAACAAGATTCTGCGGATGACATGAAGTATGGAATCTTACCGTTTGGATCTTTCAACCATCTCTTTCTTGGAAATGCTAGGTCTTTTCTGAATGATCAGCTCATCTGAGAGAAGGAACAGAGAAATAGCGTCTGATTAGCGGCCATCTAGAATGGTGCTGTCCTTAGACGAGATGAACTATGCATGTTCATAACTATGTTCGATTGCCATTTGAAAAAAACATACCGGTTAAGGTGATTCAGGTACCATGTCAGTTAATTAACCAAAAAGAACAAGTTATAACCTTCTGCCTTTTGGTACTTTAGATTGCTTCTTTGAGACACTATAGATAGTAAGAGAATGAGTGATACAAAACAAGTGACATATCAGAATAGTCACAGGAAGTGAGACTTTGGCTGTAAACACTTTTCAGGTAGCCACATGCCCTCTCAAGTACAGCAGCCTTGGAACCATTCATATCCATGCTGACAGCCGGCCATAATAGACACAGACATACAATACATTTTGTAGGAAAACATAATCTAGTTTCTATGCATAGATGTCCCCAAGATGGATGGCAAAGGCACAATTCCAGTGCTTCACCAATATAGAAAGAAACACAAAGACAACAAATAGATTCACTGTCAGCATCGCAGAGTGGATTGTCTCAGGAGGATAGCTCAGGGCAATGCCCTCGCCTTGGAAGCAAGATGACGTGGAGCAACACAGGTTCAATCCCCGGGTCCGTGCTTGGAAAGCTACGGGTAATAAGCCCGTTCTAAATAACCAGTCACTGCCCACCTCATACCCTCACCCCCAAACAACTCACGAGATAAAAGGAAAGAACCCATGCCTGTAGTTGCTTTGCCAAAGCATGCTGGTTGCATCTAATCTCTCACAGAAAAACAAGCATGTCCACATTATATTAACCTCTCGTTACCTTCAGTCGTTGGACGCTTTGCAGAATAGCAGTTGTTGCAGAACAGCCTCATGTTCATACGGGTTACAAATAGTGTAGATGTTGAACAAAAACAACCTCGTTTTGTTACAACCTGGAGAAGCCACCCTGGTTTTTGAGAGCCCGGTTAATATTGATGAAACTAAAGGCTGCACAAATCCTAAATTACAGTACATGTGTCTCACTGATCACCACTACTCTGTCTTGTGGCAACCAGTTTTATCATCACCTTTGGTGTCTGGCAGCTGACTTCATATAAAAGCTATCGCATCTAACCAAGTCAATGTTGTAAAACGTGGTCAGTGATTATTCAATGTTGGTGAAAGTTACATTATCTGGCATCTGCAAGTGGCTTCAGGTAGCAACAGTAAATCAGAGATTAGATTGCAACAATACAAAAAGGTATGCACTGTGTTGTATAACATATGGCCCGAGGTTCTGTTACAATGCACACAGCAGTCAATAAATGTTACAAAGGAACAATAAAGTGCATCACGATGCAAACCTTAGGGCTGCAGAAGCAGTGTCTTCGACTTCCTTGCCACAGACAAGGCTCTGAAGGTGCCTACTGGTGGAGGTTTTGTATCTTCTTTCAAGGCCTGTGGGATCAACAGACAAATCAGGAATCGAAACATTAGAGTGTAAAGTAGCTTATATTACACATACAAGCCCAGGTTTAGGTTGGTCAGGGTAAAGGAATTAAAGGGTTTACAAAGAAATCGAAAGGGAGCCATTTCTGCTTGTTTCTGAACTCTGTCCCTTATTTATCCTCCTGGAAATCAGACGAAAGTAACTCATGGTCAATGGGGTTTCAAGTGTCCCCTGCTCTTCTTTCTGGACTTGGCTGGTGCTTTCCACAGTTGTCTCAGTCAGGAGGCTGAAGTCTTAGATGGACTCTTCTACCTGCCAGGCTCATGGGGCCTGGGCATGAGTCCAATGATGCCGCCCATGTGGTAAGCTCTTTAGATCTCACTTGGCCAGGAAAGACTGGCTGCAGGCCTCGGATGCTAGCAATTAAATCGGTTATAGTCACAGCCGGGACTGGGGGTGTGAGTGCCCCTTTCATTTGGATGACTCTAAACCCGATTTCACCCTTTTGCTCTTTCCTTCTTTCTACACTCCTCTCTCTGCCGCTTCCTTTATTGAGGTCTCTCGTAGGTCGACTGTCCCATTACGTTTCTCCCCGGGTGGTTCTGATCTTGGAACCTTCTATCCACCATTTCTCTTCACTTACTCCTCTCCTGCTTTCATCCTTCTTTCTTATTCCCTTCTAAAGTTCAGCTGTAGGACCACGCTTAGTTATGGCACAGGGCAGCAGCGCACTACCTCCAGAAAGGATGGATTGGTTTTCCAAATTCAGATTATCTACATCTGTTGCACAATGCACCACACCGCCAGGTGAAGCTCTGTGAAGAAAACCCAAAAAAAGGATATCAGCCATTTTTTCTTTTCATACGGTTTTACTAGCTGCTGCTGTTGCCAGTCTCCTCTGTGGCTAACACACTCCCCATTCTGGAAGCTACTTCGGATCAGCGAGTGAGCCCTTGCTGTTCAACATAGGAAAGTTCGAAGGTGATACGCATCTTAAACCAAGTTCTCCAAGGCTTGACTCCTTGTAGCTTCTAATTATCTCGCGGGGTACGCTGCCATTATTTGAAGTTCTTGGGTATGTGGCATATGCCAAACTGGAATTGACCAAGAATTGACCAAGAATGTCCAACTGCTGTTCCTCTCTATTAAGCAGAGAGGGAACAGGGTACCACTGGGCCCAGCTAAAGGGTGCCTTGGTTATGGTGGAGGCAGCGGAGCTGGCAACCTCTGCTGCAGAGTGGATACCAAGGTGGTCAAGGTATTTGGTATCTCCTCAGCAAGAGCTCTGCTTGCAGGTGCCGGAGTAACTAGTACAGGAGTGTCTGCCCTTGAGGGGACAGGTCTCCCTTAAGGTTTCCAAGAGATTGGTGCCAGAGAGTGTGTCCTTGAGGGGGCAGGTTTCCCTTGAGGCTTTGGAGCAACCAGCCGTCGAGTCTGGTCAGACAAGCTCTTTGCCTTGGATGGAGGATATCCTTCTTTGTAGACATAACCTGAGGAGGAGAGGTGTGAGGGGAGGAATGAGATGACATCACCACTTCCATATTGTCGTCAGAAGATAGATATTGGGGACTCCCCGCAGGGAGCGTCAGCCCAGCGGCCGCTGGTAAAGATCATGATGGTAGAACTATCGTGATTGTGGATGAAGTAGTTGTCTACGGCTTAATGGCAGTGGGTGATGATGATGTTGTGGTTGTCAATGGTGTGGAGGTCGATGTTGATTTTGTGGTAAACGAGGTGGTCGTCGATGGTTTTGAAGTGGTGGTCGTTGACGGTTTCATGGTCGAGGAGGTTGACGATGTGATCGTCAATGGTTTCGTGGTCGACGGAGTAGCCATCAACGGTCTGGAGGTCAAAGACCATTTTTGCCATCGACAAAGTCGACCTCCCCGTCGAGGATGTTGCTGACGAGGTGGACTTTGCTGCAGAAGTGGACAGTGTTAAAAAAGTTGGCGGAAGTTGTGTCAACGAAGAAGAGGATGAGGAAAGATCACTGACCTGAGATGTTGACAGTCTGGTAGGCTCTTGGAAAGTCGGCAACTGAGACTTTGGCCTGATATCAGACGGTTCTCTGTGCACCCTTTTACTGCCTCTGGGACATTTTACTGCGACCTGGACATCTTACTAGAGGTGGTTCACTGGGTATACCTACCCTGCCGGAGTGAAGGCAGTCCGGCGTCGAGTCAAACAACCAGCAGTCAGTGACGATCCCGGAGGGTCTTGTTGGAGAAGGATTGGCAAATCTTGCATTCCTAAATTACGTGGTTTATTTTTATTTATTTATCCATTTGTATAGCACCAGAGCTCGAAGGCATCAGGCTGCAGAGAGAGAGAGAGGGAAAGTAAAGTAGGGAGCCTAAGTCAAAAACCAGGAGACCAAGTTATAGACAGTAAAGGCAGTCATTGTGGTGTTCATCAACAAAGATGTTCTTTAGGCCGCAGCGGCCAGATGCTTTGAAAATGCGTTTTCACTTGGTTTCAGCCATGAGTAGACCAAAAACCAGAGGCGGCAGCGAAAAGGCAGGGCACCGTGGGTAGCGAAGTCTAAGCAACGATGGGGACTGTTCTCGTTATCAACGATGTTGACGCGTCGAAGAAAGGAAGTTTTAAGAATGTTTAGATAACTAATTATCAAATATCGAAGAAATATATCCAGAGAGATTTTTCGAGGACTCTCAACACAAACGTGCGTTAAAAGAACCTGTAGATGGACGATGGGTGGAGCCAAGGGAGCCTTGCCTATTGGCTGGGGCAGTATGACCCTAAAAGGATGATACTATAGTACAAACGTGATGATATTATAGTACAAACGTGATGATACTATAGTACAAACGTGACTTTAAGCTACTGACTGAGGATTCCCAGCCTAACGACGGGGAATATTCACAGCATGTGAATCTTTGAAAGAGACAATGCCGGAGAACCAATGTAACTGTGATGTTGCAGGCATCCATTGTTGCGGAAACAGAGCTGAGAAACAGAGGCTGCCAGCAGTACAGGGCTGACCATATACATCTGACTCCCATAAAGGGACAGTGCTGTGTGAAGGCATCATGAAGCAAGACACAGACAACAGATTCACTTTTCTTAATAAAATACTTTATTGGTCTTTATTTCGTCAGGATGGAGGAATGCCTAACTTGTCCTTAGCCAAGGTGGAATTTCCCTACCTAAAGAAACTAAGGCCAGTCTGTGTCATTAAGTACAAATCAAAAACCTGTGTGTCCAAAACCTATACTTGCCCTCACAACTAAACATGTACGATGTGTAGGGATGTCAGCACTAAAAGAAACAGTGTTCAAAGTAAAGTTCTGAGCTTCTTCCAGCTCTGACTTTTTTTTCAGCTTGATCTTTCCCAAGTTCAAAATAGTTCCAAAAAGGTCTTGGGGTTCCCTTCCCCAAGTTCAACACAGCTCCAAAATATCTCAAGGGGTCCCTTCCCCAAGTACAACACGGTTCACAGAAATTTTGGGGTTCCCTACCTCAAGCAGGCAGCCCCTCCAACAGAACTGCTATGAGCCTCTTCTTGACTTGTAAGAATGCTTGCAGTGTAACTTTGTAATCCTCTACGCTCTTTAATAGTTCAAACAAATGCTTTCTTTCACTTCAGCACTTATTATGCAGCACAGCCTTTGTATCGTGAATTTCTTTGGTTTTTTTCTCAGGTATCGGTCACTCTGACTAGGCATAGTTGTCGACCACAGTCCATACATTACAGGTCACACAACCGATAACCCACGGCACTTCGTGATGCTCTTAGTTTTCCTTGGCCAACACAGGTTTTCTCCCTGTACCCGTGTCAGTAATCCACATGCACTGTAGCTTTCCCAATGGCAGTCTCTTGGCTTTGACAGAACCTGTATTCAAGTCACTCTCTGGTGTAAATCCTTTTCACACTTTGCTTTCAAAATGTCCATTCAAGTTAACACACTTGTTCATCTGCTTAATTTAACAGTGCCATTATGAACTTTCACTTCGTTCATAAAATAACTTCTGAATAGGTTTTCACGACGTTCACAACAGAACATAATCAGTATTTTCACGTGATTTCCTTATACTTTCCTAGTTCGGTACTCAATAAATCTTGTGGCATTTCAAAAAATACTTTACAGTTTATTCAGTTTTCTTACCTTCGGGTTCCAAACCCCACACTTAGGAGTTTTAGTTGAATCGCTACTTGCAAATGCCCGATTCCTGCCCATGGAGCGCCCTGATATGAGTGTTCCCTCTCTCACACTCACCGGTGCTCGGCTTCTCCACCGGGCGACCCTGCAGTCTTCTCCAACTTCAACTTTCTTCCCGGTTAGGCGTTGTGAGCCTTCTGTGTTACCCAGCTCCAGCACTATCGGTGGAGTAGTGATGTATGCCAGGACGTTGTGTGTAACTTGTTCCTGGTAGAGTTTGCCGACATGTGGCATTCTCTGTGCACCTTGCCGTTGATAGTGGCTTGCAGTAATGGGGCTCAGTTGCATGTCAGAGATGATGTGCAGGTTTTCAGGTGTTGTCATGCGGGCCTCGTCGGTGGTTATTTCATCTTTGTGTTGATCACCCGTTCCTTTTCTGCTCTCCATTATGTTTGTTGCGCGGTTGGTTTGTGGTTTGGGTCGTCTATATGGCAATGGGTCATTGTGGACAGCAGCATTGTATCTCAGTGTTGTGGCTTAGAGTTTGGTTGGATCGCAAACTGCCTGGCCAGCCTTTTGGGTTAGACGATGCAAAGACTGTTTTGTAATGAGGCTTTGCCAGCTGTGTTGCTCCGTGTGTGTGTGTGTGTTTGTTTTGCATCGTGAGCGTCAATGTGTGTGTCTGGAATGCAACAGTGGTTTTTCCTGTACTTGGTCTGTGTTTGAGACCATTGGGTTGCAGTGTGGTGCTTGTCTGGAGTTGCTGGTTGTCATTTGTATGTTAGTCAGTTTTTAAAATGTGCCAGCAGGTTTGCGTCTCAGCTGAAGGTGGGGCTTTGCTTGTGCTCAGGTGTGGCAGGCTTGAGGCTTGGCAGAGGCAATGGTGAACGGGAGGTGTATTGTATCTTGGATGGTTCATGGAGGTAGGCTGTTGCCCAAGGCGGGTCCGGAATGTGGTAGGTTTGGCAGGCTTGAGACCCGTTGGTGGCAGCAGTGGGTAGAAGGCATTACGTAGGTTAAAATGGTCTGGGAATGTAGATTTGTGTTGCGGCTTGCTGGTGGATATAAGTTACGCTTTGGTGGGTCAACCGGTGTGTTGATTTTGCAGGTGTTTGTGGTATATCACAGAGTGAGGTTGTGCTCAGATCTTGTGCGGTGTTCCGTGTGAGTGTTGCAGGGTGCAGTGGTGTTGGTGTTTGTTGTGTGTGTTTGGTCTGGAAGTGTAAGGAAGGAGGTGTGTTGTATTGTGCCTTTTCTCTTGCCTGTGTGAGCTGATATCTTGAGACGTTGCTCGAGTCTGTGTGATGTCATGATGGAATGTTTGGTGTGTATGTGGAAAGTTAGTGTTTGACTGAATGCTCCACCCAGGAAGTTAGAACAATCTATCCTGGGTGAAGGTAGCGAGTGGGCTCTATTCCGTGCTCCTTTCCCCCAACCTTAGCTCCTATCTTTGATGAACCTATACCTGATGTTACCCGATTACATTGATGCTTAATAAATGAACTTATAGAACTTACCTGCTGTCCTCTCCAAGATGCCTTCACAATATCCACTCACACGGTGGTGGCTTCAGAAACCTCATTGATCCAGTGGTGAAGGCTGCGCAAGGAGAAGGTGGCATGATACTGTCTTATATCCGGGTAACCGAACCCTCCTTTACTTCCACCCAACTAAAAAAGGACAGACATTGCCATTTTTTAATGGGAGCCAGTCCCCCATAAGAAATCATGAAACACTTTCTTTCCTTGAGTACAGCCTGTGAGAGAGGCATGGGTAGCATATTGAATAGGTATAATATTTTGGGAAGCAGAGTCATCTTGATGGTTCCAAACTGCCCTCATATCCCGAGGTTAATTTTGGGCCATATTTTACATTCAGAAGCCATTTCCTTAAGTTTCATACAAATATTATTCCTGCGAGACCTATACCCCCTACAATGCATCTTTTGCCCAATGGAATTCATACCGGAAACACATTTGAGTAATGGGAAAGATTTTGCGTTATACTTATTCAGCTAGACGTTCGATATCGAACCAGACCGTAGAAATATGTCCATTACATTTTTGAAGGAATGTTCTGGGTTGGAAAGGAATAGTAATAAATCATCCACATACAGTAAGACTTTAGACATATGCTTGCTGCACATGATCCCCAGAACATTTTCATCTATCCTAATTGCTGCCGCCAAGGGTTCAATAAATATGTTGAAAAGAAGAGGAGACAAAGGGTACCCCGACAAGGACCGTGTTGAATGTCAAAAATAGCAGATCTGGACCCGTTCACCAGAATGTGTGGCTTTGCCCTACAATATAAAGGCATGAAAAAACTGCATAAAGACAGGGTCAAAGTGGAGATTCTCTAATATGAATTCCAAATATGTTGAATTGACTCCATTAAATGCTTTCTCAGCAGCCACACTCACAGCAATCAGTGGTTCTGGTGAATCTTTATTCAGATGAGTCTCTACCACTTAAGAATTTGAAGAAATATTACACTCAATCTGGTAGTGTAGATATTTGCTCATAGTTTGACATCCCCATTAATCAATGAAATTGGTCTATAATTTGCACAACTTGTTTGATCCTTAGGAATTCATGTATTTCGGGCCAGTTGCATAGATTATGGTAAAGTACTCCTCCTAATAATTGCTAAATACATTTCCAACACATTTGGCCCAAGTAAACCACTAAATGCGCTGTAGAACTTTATCGGGAACCCCTCAGGGACTAGACCTTTCTCTCTTGCAGTATTCGTCATTGCATTCAACAACGTTTCTTTAGTAGGCAGTGCCTCTAGCATCCCAACATCAGTGTCCTGCAGATCCAAGCCATCTCATGAACTCTAATGTGTCAGCTTCAGTGTCAAAGTCCTCACCCTTATATAGAGCTTCATAGAAATTCCTAAATGCATCCATAATGTCAAAAACACATTATCATCCCTAATAATTGACATAGTACTCTTGTTTTCTTTGACCCCGTTTAGTCTACTGGTCAATATAGGACCTGCCTACGCCCCAAACACCCAATATGATTGTCTAACATGAAACAAGGCTCCCCCTGCCTTTCGGTCAGCCAGTTATCCAGGTTCTGCCTGGCACACAGAAAACCCTCACTGTGTCTATCCGAAGGTTCATCATAATTCATCTTCGCCGCCCCTCTCAGTGCATACTTATTTCTTCCACTTTGCGCACCCTGACTTTAAGATGCAACAAAAAAACAAATCATTTTCCCCCGATAGTGGCCTTCAACTCTTCAGAAAAAAACAAAATATTATCTACTGAGTGTTTATTTTCATTTATGTAGGTAGTAAGCTCTTCTTTTTTTTTTTTTATTGTGATCAACAGGAGCATCGGCCATAAGGCCCAAGAATCATTTGACAAGTTAAACAAGGCGATCACAAAATTACAGTTTTGGGATTTGAAGTGACAGATGTGAGTAAGATACCCCAGCCACATAAAGGGGTTAAATCGGAAGCTGGTGGGGGGATAGTAAAGAGGAGATGTAGAATAAGAAGCAGAAATGAAAAGAAGTGAGAGACAGGATACCCCCCTCCCTCCCTTCCCCCTCTTGTGGGCTGACCATTGAAGATAGCAAACGATCAGATGGCTTCAGTAATGCCCAATGTTTGCCAAGGGAGCCTGGTCTAGATCGTGGGAAGAACTTACCTCTTTCCATTGCAGTATGTGATATGGAGGGACATGGCAACGTGAATGTCTCCGTGTGGGCTACTTTCGTGTGGAGGCTAGAGTACAGTTAGAATGCGAAGTCCTATGCGACTGCCAGTCTTGCTGGACTCCGCAGGTATGGGGGACCATGCTAGTGTGGAGCCGCTTGAGCTTCTCTATGGAAATGCAAAAAGGGGAGCCATTGCTGGTCTATATGTGTATGTTTCAATTAGGAGGGTGGTCAAGCTTTCCATATCGTAGATTTCCTTCTCTTTTCTCAGCCAGTCCGATTTTATGGGGAGAGAAGAGGCCTTCTACTTCATTGTGACACAGACACGAGCTGCCAGTAACAAGTTTCTTGGCATGTGTGGGAGGAGCATGTATCTGTCCTCGACTTGTTCGACCCCGAAGAGAACCAGAGGGGGAGATAAGTCTCTGTGGATGCCTTCGATCTTGTAAGATCCACCCTAGAATCTCCCTCCAGAACAATTGTATCAGGGGGCAACTCCACCATTGGTGCCAATATGTGCACACCTGCGCACACCTGCGCACACCCTCTCCAGCAATAGGGGGAGATGCCTTGGTACATTTTGGCCAGACGTTGGGGGGGTTAAGTGATACTGTATAAGTATTCTACAGTTGTGCATCTTGTGCTGCACTGCAATGGAAGATTTCCACACCGCTCTGTATATTGCATTCCAACCTGCTTGGTTATCCTCCAACCCCAGTTCTTGGTCCCACTTAGCTTTGGTGCTTGGAGGGGGAAGGTGACCCTATCGATGATTGCTCTATACATGCATGTTATGAGACCTTTGGTGCCCGAGTGTGTGTTCAGTATTCTTTCGAATGTGGTTAAGGGGCGCTGAAGCTGGCCTTTCCATTTGCGGTCTGTAAGGACCCCTTTGAGTTGTAAATAATAAGGCAAGGGTTTGATGATCAGGCCTTGCTGCGCTTCTTCGAGTTCCACTTTGGTCAAGAATGAGCCCTCCTTCCACATTTGCCCAGCTCTAACCAAGCCCTGCTCATACTGTGGTTGGAATCGGAGGGGTTCTAGAATGGCATCTTTGATTGGGGGAACCCAGATACAACTGAGCGGTGATGACCATGTTGCGATACCCTTCATACCCGTGTTTCTCTTGTTCCACAAAACCCATTCTGTAGAGTAACCCACTGCTTGCTTTTAGATTCTCTAATGTGGTCCACTAGGATGCGGAGCAGGGCTGCAGTGTAATAACAGTGGATGTCTGGATAGGCGAGGCCCCCCTTCTCTTTTGCCAGGATAAGAGTTTTATATGCGATACAGGGTTTGCCCTTGTCCCAAAGGAATGATAATAGGGTTTCTTTGATTGTGTTCAGAAATGTGCTGGGGAGTGCGATAGGAAGTGATTGGAAAAGGAAGAGGAGTCGTGGCAGGACATTCATTTTAATCGCTGTCAGTTTACCTGCCCAAGAAAGGGTGAGTTTGCTCCAGTTGCCTAGATCCTGCTGGATCACTGTCCATAGTGTTTTGTAATTGGATTGGAACAGGTCTCAGAGATTTTTTGTTATTGTTATCCCATGGTATTTTATGCTAGTTTGTGAGACTTGAAAACCCCATGTCTGTGGGGTGGTGACAAGGAGTGGGACTGGGTCTTTGAGGGGGAGAATTATTGTTTTGTTTCGGTTTATGCGAAACCCAGATTGCGTTCCATATGCCCTTATTTCAAGCAGAAGGGCTGGGATTGATTGTTCAGGGTGGGTTACATACGCCAGCACACCATCTGCAAACAGCACTAATTTATATTCGACGCTGTACCTAAGGAAGCCTTTGATCCTAGCATTCCGCCTGATATTTTGGGCCAGCGGCTCCATAACTAAAACATAAACCAGCAGAGAGAGGGGGCACCCCTGCCTGGTTCCCCAGGTCAATCTAAACTGCTGTGAAGCGACCCAGTTTACCACAACCCTGGCCCGTGTGTTCTGGTACAAAGTCTTGGCACCTCTGATCCAGTCTGGGCCCAACCACGCCTTGTGTAGGACATCCAACATGAACCTCCACTCCACCTGGTTGAAGGCCTTTTCGGAGTCAAACGAAATCAAGGTGGGCTCCGGACGCTGGGATGAGACTGTATTCACGTTCTTCAATTTCTCGCATTCCTTTACTATCCTTTTTTTTCCCTTGGGGTTAGGAGGGGGGAGTTAGAGGCTGACCATACCACGAGTGCAGCAGAGGCTATAAAAAAGCATCTGGAAAACCGAAGGAAACAGAAATTGACACAATACGTCAGAAAACAAGCAGCAAGCCACAATGTGAGTGACGATGGGGGTTGATGCAATCAAAATAGGGTCACTCAACATGAAGGGACTGAATTTGCCACAGAAAAGATCTATGTTGAGACAGACCTTCAAACAAGCCAACCTCGTTATCCTGTTTGTCCAGGAAACGGAATTCAAACAAAGGGGGGAATTGGAAGTAAAAGGGGGTATCATAGGAGGTTCACTATGGGCCTCGGGACCAGAAAAGAAGGGAGGGGTGGGCATTCTGTATCGGTCCTCCTTGGGACTTCAAATTACTCACATACATAGAGACCAGAGTGGGGCATTCTTAGTTGTAAATGGCTCATTGAGGTCCACCACAATTACATTGTGCTCAGACTACGCCACAAACACTCAACAACTAGCTTTTTGCAGAGACCTGCTGGCAATTCTAGAGGGGGAAAGAGTGGGCCCGCTTGTCTGTGGGGGAGATTTTAACCAAATTATGGATCCAACGCTAGATTGGCGTTCTTATCGCATTGGGTGCCCAACCCTCCTCCCCCCCCCGGACAACGACACTTTCCAGCACCTGATTTCAGCCCTCCATCTAATAGACACCTGGTGCACATTGCACCCAGACAGAAAAGCCTACACATTTTATTCACCTCCACACCAAACATTCACGCGAATAGATTATATATTCTTGGAAGGTAGTCTGGAACATCTGGCCAATGGGGCAGCTATTGAGGTGGTGTGGTGGTCAGACCATGATATGGTCACAGTCACCCTAGACCTAGGGCACAGCACGCCGGTAGATAGACGATGGACATGTAACGATACGCTGTTTAAAGACAAGCTCTTTCGGGAGGGCCTAGACTTTTTCGAAAAGGAACAACACCAGTGAGATTCCGGACCCTACTGTCTGGGAGGCCGCAAAAGCCACAATAGGAGGCCTAATAATAGGTCAAGGCTCTTCTGTGAAAAGGTTGAAACAATTAAGGGAACCCCATGTTAGGCAACTGATAATAGAGAAAGAGCAGGCCCTTGTTAAAGAGGAAGTGGACTCAACTGAGACCAGAGCCGAAATCAGAACCCTCAGGCAAGAGCTCAAAGATATATGGGAAAGCAAAGCGTTAAAGAGTCTGCGATTTATTAAACAGAAATATTTTGAGAAGGGAGATCAGGGCCACACTTTGTTAGCAGCAAGACTCAGAAAGGAAAGGGCAGACAGGGCGGTCATGCGAATTAGGTCCACATCCTACTCAGTCTTGATAGAACCCACTGACATCACACAGCCCGATTTGCTCAATTCTACGAGCAGCTCTACGCCTCTGACGCACCCCCCTACACCGATAGCACTGAAGAATACATGTCAAAAGAAGTGTTCCCACCACTATCGAGTGAGGACCGCGGCCAGCTTAATGGCCCAGTGACTACAGAAGAATTTGATCATGCCATCCCCCGCCTGAAAGCAGGCTCAGCACCAGGTGCAGACGGGTTCACCCCCGCCTTCTACAAGAGATTCAAGGGTGCACTAACCCTGTTCCTTACTTTTTAACAGTGTCCTGGAGTCTGGCACAGCCCCGCCTTCCTTCACAGAAGCAAGGTTCGTAGTCATACCCAAGGAGGGGAAAGACAAGTTGGACTGTGGCTCATACAGGCCGATCTCGCTATTGAATGTTGACGCCAAGGTTTATGCTAGCATCCTAGCCAAACGGCTGAGCAAAGTCCTTCCCAGGTTGGTGCACAGCGATAATGCGGGGTTCGTCATGGAAAGGCAGGGCGCGGATAACGTCCATAAAACTCTGGACCTCATGGCCTCCATCCCAGCGTCCAAAGTTAGCTCTTCTTTGATAGTTTCCCTAAAAGCTAAATCAGGAAGTAAGAACGCATTAAGTCTCCAACCTGTATCCTTTTTAGCATTTGCAGCAAATATTGCAAGAACACACTGACATCAGCATGTTCTGAAATTACTATGTTCCCTATTAAGGAATCCATAACATTAGGCAGCAACCTTTTGGAGATAAAAAAAATAAATCAATTTTCGCAATGAGGTGTTATGCGAGTTGGAATAAAAGGTATATTGCTTAGCACTGGATTCAGTGATCGCCATGGGTCGATCAAAACCCAAGTCTGCATGGCGTCCCTTGGTTCCTGAATGGCCTTCCCCTCCCTCTGACATGGACTGTCTGGTGATCTATCATGGGGCGTATCAATAACCTGATTGAAATACCCTCCCAAAATAATACCTTCCGCTTGTAATGTGTAAAAAAAAAATACTAAAATTAGTCATAGGCACCCCTCTACGAGAACGAACAAGGCCAATTGTCCTGTATTTTGGGAAGGTACCAATTTGAGAGTACGCAGCCACACTTTATCTCACTGTACCTTTCACAGAGGAGAAATATAAATTTGCATATCAGTCTTTGTCCCACCCACAGACCAGCACCGAAATGCTAAGGCAATTCTCTTCTGAAAAAGAGTACCAACAGCAACCCCAAACACGTGTTTCAGCCTTGTTGGGCATTATCAGTGAGGTGGAGCTGTGCCGTGTTCGTTTTTGAAGAAGGGCACCTATGACTTTTTTGAGTGTCCAAAAACATACCCCATCTCTAAGTAAAAAACACCCTGGTCTGTATTAACAGCATAAATATTCACAAGAAGGCGGGGCGTCCCATCCAGAGTGATCTCCATTGAAACATACCTACCCTTGTGATCAATGATTGCATTACCCAGTACCATTCGTATAAGAGTACAAATACTCTCCTAGATCTTTGGTGGTAGCTACTAGACACCCCCACATTATACTTTTTATTCAAAATATAATCCTTGTTAGTCTCTAATAGATAAGTTTCTTGTAGAAAGACCATCAGTTTCATCTTATTTATGTGTGCAAGTATCTTTCTTCTTTTTATGGGATTATTAGCAGGGACATTTAGGGTTTACCAGGGGTCGCAACTACCCCTGTGGTCTCCCTTGCTAACATTAAAAAACAATTTATTCAAAAAACATTTTCTTCTTTAAATTTGTTTTTTTTAATGCAAGCTCCTGGGCTATGGCCAGCGCCATGTGGATCTTTGCTTCTGGAGTGGCTGGCTTTCTTGTTCAGGTCTCTTAAAAAAAAAAAGAAAAAAAAGAAAAGAACAGGGTTTCCACAAGTCTAACACTTTCATCACTGACCCTAAATAAGAAAGACTAGGAATACCAAATAATGTGTCTTTCTGGAATTCTATTCAATAATTGCTAGACTGGTTAAAGGTTTATTTCAGGCACACTTCAGGGGGTGAGTCACTGATTTAGTCTCTTCTTAAACACATCAACTCAGACTTTCATCCTTCGGAGGTTGATAAATGAGTACCAACACAGGTTGGGCAATATTGGATGTATATTTTTTCTATATAAAGCGCTTAAACGTAAGTGCTATATAATAAAACATCATAATCATTTGGCCATGGGCGTCTGCTTGCATATACAGTCATTTGGTAATATGGGCCCATACATACTGATCTTAATGATACATATGGCGATCCATTCTTGTATGAAATGTACATCACATTATAGTGATATCGTAACCACATTTTTCGTAGTTTATTTAGGAACAATGCTATGTGATGCCACTTCCTGTTTTGTCAAAGGTGAAACTTTGTGTTCGATCGCGTCCCGCGATATCACCGTGGGGTGGGGTCAAATGGCATCACTTCCTGTGATGTCGTCAAGGGCCGTGTGATGTCACTTCCGCTACTTCTGGTATTTTGGTGAAATGACGTCCCTGATTATTAGCCCCTTTGACATTCCAAGATATGAACTTCAGTTGGAAATAAAGAGGCAATACATGTTATACTGCTCTGGGGCAGCAAACCCCCACAGTACTGTTGAATATAAAAAGGCTTAAAAGGGGCTATACAAAAGGAAAACACAAAAGGGCATACAGCGACATATATGACCGACTCAGGACTCCCATACTCACCCGCACCACATACCCATCTATCGACAACACTTCGATAATAACATTTTTACAATACAACTTTTCAAATACACATCCATGCTTCATGTCAGAACAATTTGAAAAGAATATTTGTCAGCCTTGCTGCGGCTACTGGCACCCTTATGTTTCAATAATTAGTTTGAAGGATTTAGGTAAATTGTCAGTGTTAATGTTCTGAAATAGCAGCTAAAATTCAAACTCCAGTTTACCCTCAGGCTGACCAGGGTTAGGAATAGAAAAAATAAAAGAATACTGTATCGTTTGAATTAGCGCCTTTATTTATACATTAGAAGTTGATCACATTAATGTTTCTTTTACTTGAATGGATTGTTTTCCTTTCCTTTGTAATCTTACAGATTTTATTTCTGTTTTGAGTATGACGAAAGATATTTGTCCCTTAGTTCTGGACAATGTCCTTCACTCGCAAAACAGTCACTGAATCACTTCTTGTTGAGTTGATTTGTGAAATAATGTTCTTACGTGTATTAGAAGTTATTTTGCAGGGGGGTTGTCCTACATCCATATAGTTGGTTTTCTAACATTCCTTTGCATTCTAGGCTCCTCAAAACATGAATTTGAGACTTTATTAATGTCCGTTTGCTTGAGTTCTAAAAGGTCTGTTGAGAATCACAGAGTTCCTTTCTAGGCATTCTTTTGAGCGTTATCAATTGCCTCAATTCTGAGTTTTTGTTGTCCTGTGGTTCAGAGTAAAGAACGTTTTTTTAACGTCTGTTTTCTTATATTTCAAATGGTCTGATGTGAGTCGCAGTATTCATTGTGAAATGTTTTCTCAGCGGTTACCTTATGATTGATTATTCTTTCAGGTGTCCTTGTCCTCACGCTGTTCGCCGGTCCGTATTGGCCAGAATCAGAATCAGAAAGGAAAGACCAATCCAGACCGGTGAACTGCGCGAGGACAAGGTCACATGACACCAGACCCCATTCACCAGATTTCAGCAAAAGTCAACATTTGTATGTGGGTTTGTGGTTTAGCGAATCGTTGTTTCTTATACAATTCCACACTGTTTCACAAATCTTCAACACATTTGTCATAGTTACCGGTTAGGACCCTCCGGACATTACTAGCTACATGACATTTGGATACCCCCAGCCCTTTCCCCGGATTTCAGCACTTTCACAAATTAATCGGTTGCCTGAAATAATGTGGTCATAGAACGGCCGGTCCCGACACAAGGAACAAAACTTGAGTTCCAAGCCCTAGGATGCACAGTTTCCAAGATATCTGCACTGCAATGAACTGCACCACGCCAGGGTGAGGCTACAGGTGGGGAGAGAGGACAGAAGGTCCCAGAATGCAGCAGCACACCAACTCGCGCCTCCACCAGTCTTCTCCGGGGTTTGTCAGCTAGTCACACTCGCCCATTTCTAAGTGCAGTTTACTTCAGGGTTTAAAGCACATCAAGCGATAAGCGAATCCTGGTGAAATCCCCCTTATCTATAGATCCAGATTCAGCCATGTATATCTATCAATCCAGGCGGTGGCTGGAGCGGAGCTCCTAAACCGACCAGTTCATATGGTTTACCTTTGAGAAGTAGACGAGAAAGGGATCAGCAGCGCTTTGTGCTACTGGGATTTGTACTGCACACTGCTGCTATTTTCATGGTCTCCAGGCACTCAAGTGGGACTGAAATGAGAAATGGGGTGAGGTGTTTATGGGGTGATGGAGGGAAAAGACAAGGGGCCTCATTACAAGTGTGGTGGTCTGGAAACAAGGGGGCCAGTAAACACACCAGCACCCTTGTTTCCACAACGCCACACTATGAATCTGCCTGCCGGTGCCTCCGCTCGCGAGGAGGTCCTCTCTTTGTGGATGACGTATCAGAGGGCAGATGGACATGTCCAGAAGGTCCGGGTGCCACGTCCTCCTGGCCCAATCCGGAGAAATTAGGATCATGGATTTCCCAAACTTTCTCAACCTTCTGATCACGTGAGGAATGACGTGGACAGGAGGAAATGCGTAAGGAGTGGAAACCCCCAGTCCACTATGAACGCGTCTCCTAGACCTCCTCTTGGAGGAAATTCCATGGAGCAGTACAGCTCACACTTCCGGTTGACACCGGCCCTAAACAGATCCACCTTAGGGGTTACCCAAAGGACGAAGATCTCTTGAAGGACTTCCTGAGCTAGTTCCCATTCATGAGAGACTGTGCCCTGCCTGCTCAGAGCGTCCGCCGCTGTGTTCTCCTCTCCGGCTAGAATTAACTGACAATACGGAGACACCTTCTTGAATTGCAGAACTAGAGCTGCATTGCGCCTCTGCACAGTGGTAGTGACCATACGCCCCCTCTCTTGTTGAGATATTACACGCCCACTGTGTTGTCCATCATTATCACCTTCTTTCCCCATACAGAGGGCAGAAAGGCCTTTAGCTGAAGTCTGATTGCCCTCAGCTCCAAAAGGTTGATGTGTAGTTTCGACTCCGATGGAGACCAACAACCACCGACTGTCAGATCGTTAGCTTGGGGTCCCCACCCAGTGAGTGAGGCGTCCATAACTACTGTAATCTCCGGCCATGGTTTCCAAAAAGGTTCTCCCTTCAGAATGTTGTTCTCCCAGGCCCACCACATAAAATCCTGTGAGACTCTGCTCGGAACCTGAAGAAGGTATGACATCCTGCCTGAGTATTGGGACCGTTGTGTCCTGAGAGCCCATTGGAGAGATCTCATTCTCAGGTGAGCCTCTGGCACCAGAAAAATGCAGGATACCATGAGGCCGAGCAACCTTAGAAATTCAAAGGCCAGAAGATGCTGGGCACTCTAGAATTTGGTGACCACCTGCAGAATGTGTTGGGCCCTGAACAAAGGATGCATCCAGGATTGCTCCTATGAAGTGGAGTATTAGGGATGGTCTCCTATGGATTTATTGTAATTGAGGGAGAAGCCCAGTCTGTGGAGAGATTGGCAGATGATGCTGAGAAGTTCCAGGGCTAGTTCGGGCGAACAGGCCCTGATCAGCCAATTGTCCTGGTAGGGGTAGACGTGACTCCTTGTTGCCACAACCACCATGAACTTGTTGAAAACCCTTGGAACAGAGGTCAGCCCAAAAGCCACAACTATAAACGGATAATGAGAACCGCTAATGGCAAACCTCAGGAACTTCCTGTGCTTGTGATGGATAGGCACATGAAAGTAAGCATCCTGAAGGTCTAATGATACAGTCCAATCTTGGAGCTGGAGGGCCTGAAAGATCCGAGAAAGGGTAACCATCTTGAACTTGTCCTTCCTGAGGAACTTGTTCAAGTCTCTTAAGTCCAAGATGGGTCTCACTCCTCTGTCCTTTTTGTGGATTAGGAAGTAAGCGGATTACCAACCCGTGTTCCTCTCTGCTACAAGTACTGGTTCTATAGCACCATTCTCCAGCAGGGTCAACATTTCTTGCACAAGGAGCGGATCTGGAATTTTGAAAGAGTTGCACCCCAGTGGATGATCCTGAGGCTTTTATTTTTTAGATGGTAACCGCGGGCTACTCTTTCCAGTGCCCATACATCTGAAGTAATACCCCGCCATTTTTTAAGATGCTGTGAGAGTCTGCCTCCCACCAGGGTCTTGTGGGTTAACGGCCTCAGAGAGGTTTTGAGGCAGCTGATGCAGCGGCTGAGGGTAAAGCAGTCGTTATCTGGGCGGTTTTAGCACCTCTTCCCCGTCCACCACGGGGGAATCTTCTCTGACCTCGTTGACTCACCAGTCCTCTCACTCTTCCAGCTGAGGAGTACAAGCAAATTAATCTGCCTCTCAAAGTTGTTCCTCCTGAGGCGAGTTTCCAGTTGTCTGATTACAGCACCAAGGGATTTGGCTGCCGCTTTGGAGGTCAGCAGCTTCTCCAGGCTCTCGCCAGCCTTGCTGCCAAATAAATGTGTGCCATCGAAGGGCCTGTTAAAGTCTTGATTGTACATCAGGAGCAAACCCAGACTTTAACCACGCACTGCGCATTACAGTGCTAGCCACCATAGCTCTGCTGATACTGCCCGCAGAGTCAAGACCAGCCTAAAGAGACTCGCACATAGCGTCCTTCCCATCCATAACAATATTCCAAAAACCGTCTCTTTCTTCCCCTTCAGGGATATGTTCAGCCGCCATTGATATGCATTCCCATAGGGTAAACGTAAACTTAACCAGTGCACATGTGGTGTTTGCCAATTTAAGGGCCATACTCCCAGCATAGAAGACTTACTTTGCCATGGCATCATAGCGTTTGCCATCTCTGTCTGGGGGAATCGTCGGGTATGCAGTTTGTTTTGATGTCGATGTGGCGGCCTGTACAACCAGACTTTTTGGAGTGGGATGCTTGCTTACATAAAAAGGGTCTCTGCTTGAAGTCCTATATTTGCTTGTCAATTTTTTATTACCACTGGAATTAATTCTGGCATTTCCCAGTTGCCATTGACCCGCCTTTTTAAGGCTACATTGACGGGAAGAATAGGGTCTTCCTGGGGTCCCTTATCTAAAATATCTGTTAGATCATCCTGCTCAAAATGTGGTGCAGGTCTACTCCATCCTAGATGTTCAATTACTTCTAGACATTAATTGTCTATACGACCCCTCAGCATGGTCTGAGGGATCTGGTCTTCCAAATTCAATTTTGGGAGAAGTGTCTATCCTACTTACAGTTTGCAGAGTATCATATAGATCTTTCATCCTTGACTCGCCTGATATGAGAGCCTCTGGAACAGTTTGTGTCCAATATTGCAACCCAAAGGGTTGTGCCTCATCAGATTAAGGCTCATGATCCTCATATGTTGAAGAATGTGACTTACAAAAGAAAAGAATCCATAGATTTTGCAACCTCCTTCGATGGTTTTGTCACTTGCGTCGTTGACGGCGTCAAACTCTTTGACGCTGTTGTCAAGTTCCCTTCGCTCTTCCCCTGAACCACTGACCTCCTCCTCCTCACCTGAGTACGATGAGCTGGGTTCAGGATCCTTCTTCCGAGATCATCTTCGGCTGTTGAAATTCCTCTTTTTTTTAATGGAGAAAGTGTCTATCCTGGAGCTAAGCCACTGTGACAGATGGTAAGACAGCAGCGCCAGGGCCCCTCTTCCGAAATAGCCGGAACGGGGAAAAAGCCTCTTAGGGCACAAAAAACCTCAGCGTGATGGATGGTAGTATAGTCGTGGTGGATGTGTAGAAGGTTCCAAAACAGGTCTGCCCCATATGACAGGGTGCCAGCTGGAATGGAGACGTGGTAGAAAGTTGAGGGCAACAATCCAAGATACGGCTCTTCAGTAATGCCGGCGATGTAGTAGACAGGGATGATGATAGGTGATGAGTGTCCACTAGAGGTGGCTTGGACACACAGCTCGGAAGAAGAAACCAAGCGGGACCGGTGGTAAGTGCCGGAATGGGCAGCGGCGCAATATGGGAAAGGCGCGCTGCTGAGAAGAACAGTCAGAGGAACCCAGGAGAGGCAAGAGCGAGAGAGAGAGAGAGAGAAAGAGAGAGAGAGAGAGAGGGGGAGAGAGAGACAGAGAGAGAGAGAGAGAAGGCCGCCGACCGCAGGGCTTCCGAGGACACAGAGCAGAAGGGGAAAAAGGTTGGGAGCTGTGGAAAGAGAGGAATGAAACGCTGGAGAGAAGAGGAAGAGCGGAGGAAAAGGACAGAAACGTTCCGGAGCGGAACACAGAGGACTCAAACACTAGCGTTGGGGTAGCAGCAAAGGGACGCACACTGCAGTTGCAATGCGCCGGGCACGCGGGAAGGAGTGACGAACGTCTCCCGACGGCGGCCATGTTGTGCAACGACTAGACCGCAGAATGAGGCGCGTGAATGAATGCGACGGCACATTCAATGGCGGTCTAGCCTTCAACGGTGCCAGAGGCGCCATGGTCGCATGACAGCCGTCGACATCGAGGGCTTCCACTATTGTGATGTCCAAGATTTTTTCAACACGGGCGTTTTATCTTTCGGCGTCAATGATGTCAATGTTTTTTATTTCGAAGGAGTATCTTCTCGACTCGACCGATCCTTTGAAGGTTCGAGGAGGTTTCCACTGGGCACCCGGGCTCGAGGGTGCACAGGCTTTTTCCTTTGCCCTTTCTTTGTCAGGTTTTTCCTCGACAGGGGCTTGACTCTTACTCTCCTTCTTCGACGGGGGTCGAGGCCGCATTCTCAAGGACTTGAAGCATTTTTAGTCTGAATCTCTCCCTTTCGGCCAGGGAGGCCGATTTTGTCGGCCAAGTAACCCGTTTAGGGGAGGGACTTCATGACGAAGATGGCGACCTGTGACGCCTTTTCTTCGTACATCATGAAGATGATGAGGAGTGGTGAGATTCACTTCTAGATCGAGATTGTTTTTTTGCTTTCTTCCGACAAGGAGAGCCGCTCCTCGACTCATAGGAGGATCGCTTTTTCGACAGTCGTCGAAAGCAATTTATGTGACCTACCTGCAGCTAATTCCCATTTGCGTTCTTTCAGGGCTTTCACTGTCATCAAAAGGCAGGATCCACACTCCGATATTTTATGATCGGATCCCAAACACCACTGACACACCCCCAGTCGTGGCATTTCTTAAACTCCGATTTGTGAGTCAATGATGCGATGAAGATGCCATATTTTGTAATAATAACAACAGGTTTCACGAGGGAACCGAAGCGCACCGTTCTTCCGAAGCAATAGCTCTCGCGAAAAACAAAACTGAAGCCAACGGTCGCTGTGCACGCTATATTTACCAGTGATGATGTTGACATCGGGATGAGGCTGTCAAGGGCATCAGGAATCAGGCGGGTATCATGAATCAGGCGGGTAAGGATAGGCCTAGAACAAGGAGTCATTGTGCAGGTGGTAGTATACATAAGTATGTGGGAGGTGACTTTGGGTGCAAAGGTAAAAGGATATCAGTTTTCCTTAAAGGAATAGTTTACTCAAAAATGTTATTGGCTCAAAAGATGGGCCATGATCAAAAATATATATGTTAAATGTATTTGTACCGTGCAACGTCACCAACAGCGCTGGTCCCGAGGCACTCTGCCGGATCTTCAAACGATAAGGTGGGATTGGTTGGTAAAAGAGGGAGTAGGGTAGTGAGAGGAGTGGTGTTCTGTTGGCAGCTTCAACTCAGTACACACCGGGTGCTGAGCTTTGGTGCGAGTATCGGATCGATGTAAGTCCTCGGTGCTGTTGGTGCGGCTTATGTGTTGTTGCAGTGTTGTGAAGTGCGTGCGGGTTGTTGTGTGAGAGATGGTTGTGCAAGTTCTTTGAGTGAGATAAGTATGCAGAAATGTTGAGCTTTTTTTAGTTAGTGGGTTATATGACATTTGACATGCTAATATTCACAATTCTGTCTAAGTGTGGCACTTGTTAACCTTCACAATCCAGTCCAGGTGTGGCGCAGGCCTGCGTTCACAGCTCTATCCAAGTGTGGCACTTGCTAACCTTTACAATCCACTTGCTAACCTTTACAATCCCATCAAAAAGCGTCTCAGGCTAATGTTCACAATTCTATCCAAGTGTGGACATGCTAACAGTCCCAATTTCCATTTAAGTATTGCAATTGGTAATCTTCATAATTCCATATAAGTGTGGCAGCATGCTAACATTCACAATTACATCTAAGTGTGGCACTTGCTAGCCTTCATAATCCTGTATAGATGCGGTGCAGGCCAGTGTTCACAATTCCATCTAAGTGTGGGACATGCTAATCATTCGAAATTGCATCCAAGTGTGGCACAAGCTAATATTTACAGTCCTATCTAGATGCGACGCAGGCCAATGTTCACAATCCCATGTAAGTGTGGCACATGCTGGCTATATAAAAAATATTAATTGAGAAAGTTCCTATGTTAACTTTTGAGCAAATGAGGCTCAAATTCACATTTAAAGCACTAGGAGGCATCCATTTTGTGAAATGGATGAGCCGCCTGTGGAAATGAAAAAAAGAAAAAATTTGAAGGAAGGGGGGAGGGTTTTGGGGCCCTAGGGCCCACTAGCCACCAGGGATATTGGCGAATGTGGTGTCGTTGGAAAGGGGAGATTCTCACCTTTCCAACGACACCATGTATCTGACGCATTGCTGGTCACGGATCGGCACAGCGCGCTCGATCCGTGACCAGCAGCCCACTGAATCACCAGGGATACATTTGTGACGTGGGGGCGAGGGGGGCTGCTTACAGTAAGCAGCCCTCTCCCCCGTCCCCCAAAGCATGGGGGCACATATGTGATAAACCCTGGGGGCAGATGGCTGATCATCTGCCCCCAGGGAAGGTGGCAAAATAAAAAAATAAAAACAAAAAAACAAAAAGGGAATTTTGGCTGGGAGTGGGGGGGGGCACTAGCCACCAGGGATATATTTTACAGAAAAGGGGGGTGGCCCTCTCCTCACCACCACAAGGGGAAATGGGGGCACCCCATGTAGCCCTCTTGGGGGCAGATATGTGCTCCTTGGAAGGGGCATCTGCCCCCAGGTAGGGCTGAATGAGATTGCCCCCCCCTGGATTTGGTGTGGGGGGGTAGAGGGTCATCCCCCATTATATTCAAAAATTACCTGGCGGTTTAGGATCCCCCTCAGCCTGCCCTAAAGTGTAGTGTACCGTTTCCATTTTTTTCTTTGTTTACGAAACTTAAACTTGCCTTGGCACAGAGGGGCACATTGCTGTGCCAATCTGGCCCCGGTGTGCCCAAACCATACTGCCCCACACACTGGGGGGCCTGTCCCACAATTTTTGGGGGTCCTCTTCCCCCCCACCCCAAATGGAGGGGGGGTGTACCTCACGCAGCCGTTTGTAGGAGGCCCAGAGAGGCCGAGGGAGGAGCCCCCGCTACCCATTTGGGATCAAAAATTGGCATCAAAAATTGTGGGAATGTGGAAACGGTGGAATGCTTTTTAGGGGGGGCTTGGGGTTACCTGTGTTTTAGGCTTTCCCTTTGGCACCCAGGTAGGTGCACCCACACATGTGAGGTACCGTTTTCATCGGGACACCTGTAGGAAAGCGGGACGGTAGACTGTGTTGTCGGGGGCGTGTTTCGATGGGTGAGCCGAGTGAAATGTGCGGAAAATGCATTTTTTTCCCACATTTTAGACTTTGCGGGGGTGTCTGGGTAATACATTCTGGGCCGATTTGCACAAATCATACCTCTGCGGATTCCCACGGGTGTCCTCTTTTCGGAAATGCATGGGGTTCCCGGTTTTCCTTGGTGGCTTGGACACCCGAGGCCCATATCTGTATGATGTGCCCCTCTGGAGAAAGTGTGAAATTCAGGTGTGAAAACAGACTTGGGGTTACCTGTGTTTTAGGCTTTCCCCTTGGCGCCCAGGTAGGTGCACCCACACATGTGAGGTACCGTTTTCATCGGGACACCTGTAGGAACGCGGGACGGTAGACTGTGTTGTCGGGGGCGTGTTTCGATGCGTGAGCCGAGTGAAATGTGCGGAAAATGCGTTTTTCCTCCCACATTTCGGACTTTGCAAGGGTGTCTGGGTAATAAGCTCTGGGCCGATTTGCACAAATCATACCTCTGCGGATTCCCACGGGTTTGCCCTTTTCGGAAATGCATTGGGTTCCCAGTTTTCCTTGGTGGCTTGGACACCCGAGGCCCATATCTGTATGGTGTGTCCGTCTGGAAAAACCGTGAAATTCAGATGTCTGAAAAGACTTGGGGTTAGGGGTGTGTTCAGCTTTCCCCTTGGCGCCAAGGTAGGTGCACCCACACATGTGAGGTACCGTTTTCATCGGTACACGGTTGGGAACGCAGGAAGCTATAACATTTGTTGTGTTTCTGTGGTTTTCATAACGTTTTGACTCATTTGCTGGTGCCCTTTGTCACACAACCCTTTAATTTCCCAAATGTGACCTACATTTAGTCGCTGCTTTAGGCACCATACACTTTTGTAACCTGCACAAGGTCTGCCTGCGCGCTTTCAAAAAATGTATGCTTGCCGTTCCTCACCACATTGGTTTTCCCGATTTACACATGCTAAGTGCGTCTGTTCAGGCCGTGAGCATAAAACTCCTGTGTACCATGGCTCAGTGTTTGGCTTGTGGTATTGCTTGTTTTGTAAAACACTACAAAAAATGTGTGCTTTCCTAACTGCAAGAGTCGGGGGAATGTGGCAGAGCATTGCTTTTCTCAAAATTCAAAGAAGCAAACCATGTCCAACACATACCTTTTTTTCGGTCATTTTCCCGCTTTTCCCCTACCTAGTTGTTGCCTAACCTACGCAAATCACCACTTTCTAAACTTGGAATTTTGTCTACTTTTCAGAAATATATGCCTTTCTGTCCTCCAATTCGGCTTTCCTACCCTTTTCTTCCATTGCGTCCATGCATGTCCAATTGGCCAAAATGGCCTACCTCTCACAAAACGGTTGATAACCACATCAAAATAATGGTTTTTCGTTTCCACTCAACCTGTTCTTGAAAGCCAGGAAATTGGGAAATTCAGCAGAGCAAACCATTTGTTCCTAGCTCTTACAAGGAAAAAACCACAGGCTTCTTTGTACATCATTTTATTCGCATTTATTGAAAAAACAAAAAGGTTTCGCCCTTTTTGGTTATTTTCCCTAAACCCCCTACAGCAACCTAGGATTCCTGGGTGGCGTTATGACCGTCTACGAGTGGGGAAAAAAAGGAGCCAAATTTGGCAGAGATATCTCGTGTAACAACAAAGTTACAAGGCATTGAATGGCCACATACCGAAATCACCAAAAAAGGCCTTGGCACTGGGGGGAAATACCCATGGCACTTAAAGGGTTAATCCCACCTGTGAATTTGCTTTAGAATGTGTGTCAACGCAGTAGTGCTGAGTAAAAGTATGAATAGAGTGCCATGTAGCTGCTTTGCAAATGGCGTCCTGCGGGACGTTCGCAATAAAGGCTCCTGTACCCCTGGTAGAGTGAGCTCTTGGTGTGAAAGGCAGAGTTTTATTTTACAGAGTAGCAGAGCGGTATGCAATTCACTATCCATTTGGAGATGCCGTTTTTTGAAACGTGATCATCTTCCCTGCCAGGTCTTATGGAGACAAAACAGTTGGTCTGTTTTTCTTAGCAGTCTTGTCTTGTTTACATATCAAATGACCGCCATCCTTACATTTGGTGTATGGAGTTATTTCTCAGCTGAGCTTGAAGGGTTTTGAAAGATAGCTGATAGTACCAACTTGCCTATGGGGATAACAAAGAAAGGGTTTTGCACTGACAAAGCTTGTAGTTCACTGACTCTTCTTATGGAGGCGATTACAAAGAGGTTGTCCTGTGAGCTTTGCAAGTACCATATTTAGGTCCCACCCTGGAGGTGGGTTTAAAATTGGAGGGTAAAGTCTTAACTCCTTCAATGAATGCTTTAATGACAGAGATTTTCCACCAGGACACCTTGCTTTGAGAAGTGGTGTACGTGGATAGAGCTGCTAGATGAATCTTGATGGAGTTAAATACTAGCCCGGAGTCTAGTAAGTGGAGCATGTGTGATGGAGTACATTCTGTCAGGTTTTATATTTTTTGACTGGCACCATATTCAAAATCTTTTCCATTTGTTAAAATAACAGTGTCTGGTTTTTGTTTTGCGTGTCTCCTTCATAGACTGGCAAGTTCATGGACGGGATTTTGGTGGAACGTTGTCCCCCCACCTCTGTGCTGTGTACATAGTAGCAACTAGGATTAGTGTCACTAGTTCCTGGTGCATTTTGTTCACCACCCTGCTCAGTAGCGGTGTTGGGGGAAAAGCGTAGGCAAATTTCACTCACCAGTTCACTGGACCTGTGTTGAGGAAACCTGAATCCGAAGTCTGGGCATTGCGTGTTTTGGCTTGTGGCAAACAAGTCTGAAGGGGGTAACCCCATAGGGAGAAGACATTGTTTAGGATATTTCTGTCGAGCTGCTACTTGTGCTCCTCAGGTAAAGGATCTCTGCTTAATGAGTGTGCCAGAGAATTGAGTGCCCCTGGAACATGTTGCGATGTTAGGAGCATGCCCCGCTTCAGTGCTCACTTCCAAATGTTTTGTGCTAGTATGGACAGATTTGGAGAATGTGTGCCCCCTTGCTTGATTATGTAAAACATGGCAGTGGTGCTGTCCGAGAGACTTGTACTGTCTGACCTGACAGGTGCACTTGGAAGGCTTGCAGAGCTTTGAGCACTGCTAGCAGTTCCAAAAGGTTTATGTGATTTTGGGCTGTGATCTGTGTCCAGAGGCCATGCACTGTGTGGTGAAGGTAATGGGCTCCCCACCCGGTGAGTGATGCGTCTGTTGTGACAATTGCTTGCACTGTAGGGTTGTGAAAATGTTTTCCCTTTGACAGGTTTTCGTTTGTCCACCAGCCTAGTTTTTGAACTAGGGTTAGTGAAACAACCATTAGATTGTCCCACTGACCGCTTGCCTGAGACCACGGGTTCGCTAACCACTCTTGCATTGGATGCATGAGAAGCCGTGCGTGTGGAGAAAGCTAAATGGATGATGCTATTATCCCGAGAAAGCACATTGCTTTGCGTACAGTTATTTGGCTAACGGCTAGATACTAAGGTATTTTCAGCAGTATGTTTTGCACTCTTTCATTTGACGGAAAGACTAGACCCTCTCTGTCTTTATGACAGCTCCTAAGAACTGTTTGGTCTTGCTTGGAACGAGACTTGATTTTTTCTCGTTGATCGAGAATCCCAATTGGAACAGGATACTGATTGTTCTTAGGATATTTTGGTTGCAGATTCCCCTGCAATCATATCAGCCAGTCGTCCAGATAAGGGTAAACTGGGATTAATTCTCTGCGTAGATGTGCTGGCACCACTGTTAGTACATTGGTGAATACCCTTGGAGCAGAGGCTATACCGAAGGGTAGCACCTTGAATTGGTAATGTTGGTGCACTATTTTAAAACGCAAGAACCTTCTGTGCGCTGGGAACCTTGAAATATGAAAGTATGCCCCTTTTATATCCAAGGTTGCCATGTAGTCCCCCTGCTTTAGTAGAGGGATTACCTCCTGTAGCTTTGTCGTGCAGAATTTTTGTGGTTTCACATAGGTGTTTGCAGGGCACAGGTCTAGGACTGGGTGTACCGTTACGTCTTTTTCGGCACAAGGAAGTACATTGAATAAATACCCTTGTTTACCTGGTTTGCCAGGACGATTTCTATGGCGTCCTTTAGAAGCAGTGCCTTCACCTCTTCTAACAGGATACGTTGCTCTTCCTGTGAAGTCTGTCTTTGTCTTGGCGGGTGGTTGGCTGGTGTTTGGATCAGCTCTATGCAATACCCCCCGTCACAGTGGGAAGTACCCACTTGTCCGAAGTGATCCCCTCCCATGCGTGGGTAAAGTGTAAAATACGACATCCTACTGGAGTGGCATGGGAGAGAACCTGTAGCGGGTAGTCATTGCTTAGGGGGGTTGAGCCCCCACTTGAGGAGGATCTGCCCCTACTCCTAGACCTTCCTTGGCCTCTTTGAAAAATGAAAACCCTGTTGCGAGGACTGCCCTTGTGACGAACCCCAGGACGAACCTTGCCCACCTTGGTTGTAATTAGAAGACCGTTTGGAGTTCTTTCCTCTAAACCGGCGAGAGTTAGAGCCCCCTCTTTGCCCAAAGGGTTTGTTAGTGAGCTGCCCCAGGAATCTGAGGGTATCATATTCCTCTTTTGCGCTTTTAAGTGCATCCTCCACTGCTTTGCCAAACAAAGCGTTGGGTTCAATGGGCATGTTTAAGAGGGTAGCCTGGGTTTCTAGTTTAAAGCCTGATTTACGAAGCCATTCATGGTGTTTAATCAGTGTGCCTTCTGCCATGATTCCTCCCGCATTGTCCGCTACGTCCAGGTTGTTTTTAAGGATGCAGTTACCTACCTGTTTCCCCTCAGCGATGGTGAGTGAGAGCTGTGTTTTTAGGGGCTCTGGGACCGAGTCTATCTGTTGTGCGATCTCATCCCTCTTGTGGCAATGATAACTGGCTAATAGCGTTGTGTTATTAGTTATCCTTGTTTGATAGGCTGCAGAGAAAGCTACCTTTCTGCCCAGGGTGTCGATTTTCTTACTCCCCTTGGCAGGAGGGGCTTTGGCAGAGGCCAGAGGGGTTCCTGCCCTCTTTCTTGTAGTGGTGACTACTAAAGAGTCTGTCTTTAGCTGCCCCCTAATGTATAAGGAGTTCGAGGGGGCTAGTCTTAGCATCATCTTGATACGCGGGTTGACTGCCTGTGTCAAATTGGGTGTAAACAGAGAGGGCTGAATACGTCTCTGTAACGATTGTAACAGGGGGGATAAACTGAGTTGCTGATTTTTTTATCCCCAAGGATTTCCCCTACAAAGTCTTTGTCGACTTGGGCTTCTTAGGTGTCTACTTTGAAGTGCTCTGTCTACCGGGGAGTCAGCCACCACTGGTTCGGTGTGGTCTGGGGACTGGATGACGTATACATCCTCATCGTCGTCATCATAATATTGGTCCAAGTCCCCTGTGTCCCGTTCGTCCTCTGGGTTGTGTATGTGCCAGGGTCTTGAGCGCCATGCGTGCTATGGTAATAAAGTGTCTTGACCTAGGTCATGATATGATGAGGTGGTCGCCTGCGTGGTGTCTAGGCAGGCTTTTTTGGCAGCTCGAGTGACTGTTGACCCAATCTGAGGGGTTACCTGAAGGTTTTGGAGGACTTCAGGGTGGTCATCAAAGAAATTTATAAAACAGGACATTTTCCTCATGACTTTATCGAATTGTTCTGTGGTCCATTGTGTGGAGCTTAGCAATACAGAGGGAGCAGGAGTAGGAGGAGCAGGTATAGGTGGGGACTCTGGGACAGTGGTTTTCTTATGATGCATAGCCCCTGAAAGGGTGCCCTGAGGGGTAGTTTAATCCCTGCTTTTAGTAGCCTGATCATTTTTAACATGGGGCGTCAAAGCCTTATGGTTTTTCGACATTCTGGCCTTTAATAGGGTGTCAGGGGCGTGTTGTTTAATCAACTTGCTAAATTTTGAGTTTTTTTTAGCTTTTTCTTGAGGTCATCAGCGCGTCTTTCGATGCCCGGTCGTCGGCACCCGAGGACTTCCCAGATTTAGACATGGTGTCGGAAACAGACTTTACAGTCTGTTTCGGGGGCTGTCGTGTGTTGATAGTGACCGCGATGGCCCAGAGGACAGGTAATGTTCGGACCTTTTCCTTGATGCTGCGTGTGGCCTATCGGTCAATGTGGTTGGCTTTCATCGGTGGGGGATGTGCTTGGTGTGATGTAACTTGGTAGTGCTTGATCTGCCAGGTGTCCCCGTAGCAGAACCGCCGGCCTGCCTGTTGGGGTCGGGGTCTCGCATGCGGGAATCCGATTGATCCCGATCACCCTCTGTGTCACTTGCGACGTCGATGCTGCCATCGCTGGAGACTCCCTCGACGTCCATGGAAGCTTTGGCCTGCATGGCGTGGTTGGCCCAGCGCTTGCGGTCCTTTATGTTTTATAGCCTGTACAGTTTGCAAGACTTGCACTGTTTCTCTGCATAGTCCCTGGAGAGACAAAGGTTGCACACACGGTGCAAATCTTTCCAGGGAAACTTCCTATTACAGGAAGGCCAACATTTTAAAGGAGTGTTTTCCATGATGTACGAGGATGGCAGCCTCATACAATAAATGGGAGTAAAGGGGAATATACATTCTCTTAGTGAGACTAGAATATGAACCTCCACCCGCTCTCCCTGCTGTGCAGGGCCAAGGCCCGATGGGGCCTTGAGAGCCCGTAGACAAAGGATCGCTGAGACGGGAGTTGCTGTCGTCGACAAATGAACTTATCCTTGAAGCCGTCGCCGAATATCTTGCAGTAACCGGTTGTCGAAAAGACAGAACGAAATACTAGAATTAAACTTTACTAAGTAATGGCGTCAGCCAAGAAGGAACGCTGCGATATGCATCCAACTATGATGGCGGAAAAAAACAATCTGAGGGACACCGATGCGTGAAGGACCATGGGTACAGTAGATGACACACTAAGGATAGTATTACTGGCACGCCCTGTCGACGTCCCTTTTCGAGTAGCGAAAACAAAAAAATGTAATACTTTGCAGCTACCACTAGATGTTGGCCTATGCATACCATGTGATCTAAACAGATTCCACAAGCCTTAGAAATATATATATATAAAAACACACACACACTCAGACATGTGCCCTCTATAGGTGTCCTTAAAGGTTTCAATAGTCTAAAGACAGAACAATTATGTCAAACTTTATTTGTGCCCAAGCTACACTTACCAAGGACAAAAGAAGTGACACAAAATAGTGAAAAATGGCTTTTGTTTTTAAACGTTGTCCTTTTGCTTTTTCCCACAATGTGACAAAGGAGAGCATTATATGGAAATATTTAAGTGGAATACCTCTCTCTGTGCATGGCTGCTTAGTTCCCTGCCAGTCCCTTCTGTCCTCCAGTGGGTTAAACAGCTGGTCCCGCTCCATTTGAAACAGGCTCTGTAGCTTGCGCTCTTCCCTGATCAGCTCTAGGCGCTTCATACGTTCTCGAGAACTGGAGATGAAGCTCGGACGATGGATCTTCAGGGCCTCCTGCCGAGAATATTTGAGTATCAGTGATGGACAGAACTCACATGTGCGCACCATAATACCCTGTTATTTGTTTATTCTACAGTACGATTAGGACCCAATAGTCAACTGAGTGATAGACGCAAGTAATCTGACAGCAGGAGACTGGCATGGATAAAGTAAAAGCATTATTACAATTTATAGGTGGCACTTTTTTTTATTAATTACATTTCATTAAATAGAGACAATTTTTAGGGCAACCAATTGTCTTACGTGCTGAGGTGTAGGAGTGATAGAAAATTACTAGAGCTGCCCGCTGCGTAATGTGGTGTTCAAGAGGAAATTCCCTAACATCTTAAGGAAATAGTGCAAGGTTAGTGTGAACACCAATCATAGTGTGAACAACAATCATACTGCTCTGAGCCCAATGTTCTTTTCTAGAATTTAATATTCAAGTGTCATTACAGTTTTCTTGTGCTCCCAAAATTATGGAGTGTCATGACTAAGCCAACACGTGTTTCAACCAAAAGGTCTTTTTCAAGGCCAATTGGTATCTTGTTAAAGCATCAGGTATGTTTGCGCTGTCCTGAATATTTCCTGTCCTCAGGCTGGGAATCCCCTGTAAAATAGAGCAGTTTAAACTAAACTGAAAACTTCAGGTCACTTTAGTGCTCCATCGTTGTGGGCTACACTGCCCACAGCCAATAGGGAACAACTCCCTTTACTCCGCCCCTGTCGGCCATCTTCAGATTTGGCAGTGCAAGTAAAGTGGCAGTAAGAGCCAAAAGATGAGCCATGAGGGGTAGGAGGGAGGGTGGCATATGAATAGATTACAAAGCAGTAAAAACAACCAATACACAAGGGTGGAGGAGCTCCCATATCACTTACCACAGGAGACTTACCAACCTTATGAAAACAGGTTTCGTAGAACTGCCTGGCCGACTCTAGACTCCTCTGTGGAATCCCTGTCGACGCAGTAGAATCTGGTGAATGTGTGCACCGATCTCACCAGATGGCCGTGGAGCAGATATCCGGCAGTGGGATCCCAGAGAGAAAAGCAGTAGTGGCGGCCACTGCTCTGGTAGAATGCACTCAAGGTCTACCCGGGAGTGGTTTGCCCGCTTGCTCATGGCAGAAAGAAATGCAGGCTGCAATCCATCTGGCAATAGAAGACCTGGAGACAACCTTACCGGGCCCTGTAGGTTTGAATGTGACAAACAGTTGATCCGTTAAACGGAGTGAGTTTGTGCCGGCCACATAGTACTTGAGGGCATGCACTCCAGTGTGTGTAGGGTGCGATCTACCGGAGATGAGGGGGAGCCGAAAAACACTGTTAACACCACCTGTTGGTTAAGATGAAAGGTTGTAGGTACCTTAAATATGAACCTTGGGTTAGTTCGCAATACAGCTTGTCCTTGTGGAACATCAAATAAGGCGGTTTTGAAGAAAATGCCTGTATCCCTCCCGCTCTCCTTGATTAGGTGATTGCCACTAAAAGGGCTGTCTTCCATGACAGGTGTTTGATGGATGCTTGGTGCATGGGCTCAAAAGGGGGACTCATAAGCCTTGTGAGCAGTATGTTGAGTTCCCAGGTTGGAGTATGGGGATGGACTGGAGGAAATAAGCAAAACAGACCTCGCAGAAACTCTTTCACTAGCCGATGGGACCAGAGGGAAGACTTTCCAGAGGACCGGCAGTACCTGGAGATTGCAGCCAGGTGCACCTGGATGGAGGAGTGTGTCAACCCTGACTCCGCCAGTGAAAAGAGATACGGTAGCAGCTCTTCTGGTTTGATGGTCTGTGGACGTTGGTGATGCCTTCTGCACCACACCTGGAAACGCTTCCACCTGCTCCTGTAACATTTCAGAGTGGCAGGGGCCCTTGCTTTAGCCAGCACGTCCTGGCAAGACTGCGGGAGGGAAAGGGTCTTAACTTCTAGGAACACAGGAACCAGGCATCAGATTGGGAGAGGTTGCGTCGTGGTGCAGAACCGTCTGGTTCCTGGAAAAGAGCAATTGGTGCGGAGGTAGCCTCATTTGAGCGGTCACTGACAGAGCCAGGAGCTCGGAATACCAATACTGTCACGGCCATGCAAGGGCCACTAATATCAGTTTGCAACGATACTGTTTGAAAGTGTGCAGGACACGTGGCACCAGAGGAATTGGGGGAAAAGCATACAGGAATTTCCCCTCCCATGGGAATGCAAAGGTGTCCCCCAAGCAGTCCGGATCAGGGGAACCGGCTGGCAAAAGTCTTGCCACGGCTGTTGTCGCATGTGGCAAACATATTGATCTCCGGGGTGCCCCACTCCTGGAACAACCGATTTAGTTGGTCTTCGTGCAACTCCCACTCGTGACAAGAGCGCAACTCCCTGCTGAGGGAGTTTGCTAGGGTGTTGTGGATCCCCGGTAGCTGGAGGGGAATCGGGAACATGAATACACAGCATGTGAATCTATGAAAGATCCAATGCTAGAGAACTTGTTAAAGTGGTAGGTATGTTTGAGCTGTCCTAAATTAGCTCAGTTTAGACATAAATTGGTAGCTCAATGTGTTTAGTGCCAAGTAAACATTTTGCAGAATAACATTTAAAGTAGTACTTAGGATGTATTAGCTTTCCAATGATTGTAGCAAGTTTTTAGTATCTCTTGAAAAATCAGGGTGCCATGTGTAGTGCATCCGACCGCGATCGACTTAAATTCTAAAAAAGAACATTGTGCTCAGCACAGTATACACAAGCATTGGCAATGCCAATTGTTGGGGCCTTTGTGTAGGCATGGGAAAGGGTACTTGACAGGCAGAGCCATAGTGGTATTAACTGGCCATTGATGGTAGCAGATGCAGAATGGTGCGAGTACCTGGGCATCTAATAGCACTGCCCGGAAAATTCCTAATACTTATACACAAGCCAAAACTGTTGGTTTTGATAATGCTCGTTTTTAACAGGACTTCAGTGAAGGACACTATAGTGCTTATAAATCGAGTGGGTGAAGGCAGATCTGGTTTAGGCATTTATTTGTATTCCACCAGTAGCAAGAATACAACTCCGATTTAGTCATTAACTCTCAGAAGGCTACATGAAAAAACACTGGCAGGCACTTTGAACGCAAAGTTTGATGGTAATGCTTGTTCAAAGCAAGACCAAAGAGCTCTCATGAGGAGTTGTTTTGGGCAGGAGGGGCAGGAACTGGGTGGGAATGGCCATCGGGATTAGCATGATGTGCATCTATGTGCGGAGAGCAAAGACGCTAGAAGCCTAGATTTGAGTACTTTTGCAAACAATTCAAGGAGAGCGCCAGCTTCAACACACACATGCGCTCACTCCTCGTCCTCCCACTGATCTCCGGACAGACAGGTGTTGTGACCGCTGCGGAGAGTGAAAGCATCTGGGCACAGTTCACGTCCAGTGAAGTGGAGGCTGTCCCAGCATAGCTGCGTGCACCGGCAGATGTCAGGCAGACGCCATGCTGCTTTTCCAAGCCTTGCTGTGGGGTGCTTTCTTCTGGGCCTAGCAGAAGCTGGGTCAAGAGCACACTTGCCCAGCGTCCATGAGCCACGCACCTGGAGAGCTCAGACGTTTCTTGCAAGGAGCATAGCAGTGCATCTTTTACCCGAACATTTGATTGAGTGTATATGTGTAATGTTTCCCATTACAAGCCTTTTTCTTCCGATGACAAGTTGAATTGCATGCATCTATTAGCTAGTGGTTGAAAAGCAAGCAAGCACATACTTCTATTAGCGCCGGATCACAGGTTTGGCGGAACAGTAATTACCCATTCCCCATTGGGCCCATTCGGGAATTCCCCATTGGGCCCAATGTGGAATTTTCAGCGCTACTACCGTTGGAGGTATTATCGTGCGGTAATAGCGCTGCAAATCGACAATTTCATGGCAGATTTACTCCCAGCTCCCAGCTGAGGTTAAATCCTGCCAAACCTGCCACATCTCAAACCAATCACTTTTAAAACTTTTTGATTATAAGTGTTTTGTTTGCTTTTCATAAAACGTGCTTAAAGATCAGAGTCAGTCACAGATCTTATTTGCTTCTTTGGGAAGCAGACTTTGATCATAATGTTCACAGCCTGGTGCCGGACCGGTGCCGGAGACTAACTGCTTCTGAACAGCCCGCCCTTTTACTCCACAAAGTGAATCAGTAGCAGCTAGAAGCGGTGGATGTGGAGAACGCTGCAATTTGAGACGTCTGGGCAGATCCCTCTCAGTTCGAGGCTTGAAACGCTTTAAGTGATTACTTTCAGACTACTACTAAAATGTGGTGGCCATCTTGGAATATAATTAACGTGTAAATGTGACAGACTTCACGTTTAAGTTTCCTTGTTAGTCGATCCCAATACTACAAAACTAGCCAATCTAATATAGGAACTCCCCCCATCCAACCACTAGTAAATGCTGCCACCTATTAAGTAGCCCAATAGAGTTATCCTACCAGAATAGGATTCAGTAGGAGGTAATCATGTCCGAACCTCAATTTTAAGCACAAACAAACAAGATGTTCCTGAATATTATACCTGACAAACCACTTCACGAAAAGTTTTGCAATGGGGGCAAAAAAAAAGGGATTTTTCCAAAGATCTTCCAAACCCGCCACTACTAGTTGTTGCTTTACATGGCACAACCAGGGTAGAGAACGACTGCCCGGATAGCTCAACAAATCGATAAGTGCTCCCCGATATTTACCAAGATCCGGGGAGCTCCATAACTTGACCCAGTAGAATACCGATTTCCACATTAGTTGGCAAACTACAGGGGCCAAGCCACACTCCATCATTAAGGTGGCACTCAGGGTACTATGCCTGAGGAGCTTTGTTAGGATTTTATGCTCAGCCACCCCAGAATAGAGCAATTGAAGCACCCCATATCTCGGCTCCATACAGGATAGCCATGGTGACCTGGATGTTATAAAATGTCCAGAGCAGGTAAAACCGCCTGCTCACCATGGGAAGCAAAAATCTCTTCAAACACCACTATTCTTTCCCAAAATGGACTGAGATTTGGTAATTTGGCTTAACCAGGTACCATTGTGAGACAATCTTACCCTGAGGTAATGGGTAACCTGTTCTAAGATTGTCCCTTCTACTTCCAACCCCAGTGCTTTTACCCTGGGCTTCTTAGATCGGAACACCATGCCCTTGGGTCTTACTCCTGTTAAGGGTTAAAACCAACTGGGAGCATGTAGAAATAAAACACTTCAGGCTTCGCATGATACCCATTGGGGGATAAGGCCAACAAAACCAAGTAGTCTGCAAAAAGCAGTGCTGGAAAAGAATCCATACCTAGGATTTGGTGGATCCGATTTTGCACCCCGACAGTCTGCCAACAGGGCCAGGATGATCTTGTTGATATAAAGGATAAACAGAAGCAGGGCAAGGACATAGCCTTTGTGTATGCCTCTGTTAACAACAAACTGGCTCGTGGTCTCTCCCACTGGGCCCCATCTCACCATGGCAGTATTACAGGAGTACAATTGAATAAACACTGCCACCAGATGATCTGGGATCCCCCTGCATCAACAGAACCTGCCAAAGTAGTTCCTTAGGGACACTGTTGAAGGCCGTCTGGAGGTCTATAATATACTGCGCACACTTACATCTATTTTAAGACACAGTATTTCTGTAGTATCATATGGTTCACTGGTCCATTGTACTCAACCCATGGCGAAACCCAGCTTGGAGTTGGGAGTTCAGGCCCTTAGATTCCACACACTCCTGCAGCTGCAGGAGGACAACAGAAGCAAAGACTTTCCCTGACGCATCGAGGAGCAAAATGGGCCTATAATTACTCACTCAATACCGCCCCCCTTCTTATATATGGGTAGAATCTCAGCACAAAGCCATGAAGCAGGGACCTTATTGAGGTTAACCACTGATTGGAAAAAATTGGTTAGCACCGGCACACAGAAATCCGGCTCATCTTTCCAAAGATCGATCGATCCCCTTTCGGGGTCGGGGCCTTTTGGCCGTTCGAGCTCAACAAAGCACTTCTTACCGCAGACAGAGTAATACTAACAGGTAAACCCCTATTGGTCGCCAAATCAACCGCTGGACCCTCCAAAGCTATTCCCCGGGGGCTGACTGCAGTCACCACTACATCATACAAACCACGAAAATGGAGGAACCATTCTTCCTCAGTTATCATACAATGAAGATCATTGTCCTTAGATTCTTGCCGCTCTATAGCAGCACGTCTAAGCTCGTTCCATTCACCCTTGAGGAATTCGGACTTCTTGAGTCTCACAACACTTTTGTATCTGTTCCTTAATTTATTTGCCACCCCCAGATAACTTGGAAGTGACAATAGTGCCTCCTTGGCTTGTCTACAGTCGGAATCAAACCATGGAGAAGTCTTAAAAGGCTTCCGCTTACAGGCAGGTTTAAGCTTAGAGAACCACAGATTAAGCTCAGAGGTTAATCAGAGAAGTCTTCAAAGGCTTCCCCTTACAGGCAGGTTTAAGCTTAGAGAACCATGGATTAAGTTCAGAGGTTAATCGATCAAATTCAAATAAAATCTCTTCACCACAGTTAGATTGGCATATGTTTTTGATGGAGGGCAAAATAGACAAATACATTGTGGGCTTTGAGCCCGCTGCCAGAATATTGTCCAATTTAACAGCACGTTTAACATTCCCGACTATTCTAATTGGTACACTGGTTTGGTTGTTCACCTGTTTTTTGCCACAACCATCTCAGATTAAAAAGAGGTTTATAATCACTACCTAGGTGCTCTAAGATACCAAATTCCTCCACTGCCTCGTAAACGCTTATCTCAATCCAAATGTAATCAATCCTGGAAGAGAGTCCAAGGCCAAAAAAAGTATCCTTCCCGGTCTGCCCTCCACTCGCCTACCATTACACGTCCTCAGATCCAGCCCGTATAATAACCGTGCTGCATCTACTGCACACCTGTGGGCCCTTCTGGGATAACTAGCCTCCAAAGACGGAATTTCCCAAGCAGCATCCGCATCATCCCACAAGCCCTCGAGCTCATGGAGGGGTTCCAACTGGAGGCTAATATCTCCCCCGGAAATGATGTGTCCTCCCCTCAGCATCCTGTTGCCAGTTGCTGTGTTGCAAATCAAGGTCAGGGTCGCAAATGGGTTGGACCAATATGGCAGTTGTAAACATTAAAGATAAGCAGGGTGAGCTCTTCATAATTAGTACAAGTAATAATTTTCTAAACCTAGGTGGTACTCCTACTCAATTTAGGTTCCTATCCCGAGTCCACGGCCACCATGGTCAGCAGTCCCCCACCCCCCCCCCCCACCCCCACAGCCGACCTCTAGGCCCCTTTTTAGCTGGGGAATTGAAAGTTCTGAACCCTGAGATTTCAATGGCACCCAATGCCCAAGTTTCCTGGCTGCAGATAATATCGTGCAGAGCTATAAAAGCAATCCATTCCGGGTCCACTAAATTCTTAGAAATCCCTGCCACATTCCAAAACAAAAGCTTTGTACCACTGGGGACAAAGGAGTTGGTCGGGGGGAGAGGGAGGGAGAATGTCAGTCCACCTCTTCCAAGTCGACCACCCAGAAGATAGAGCTCTGGGCACACATAGGTAGATGATCTCTGGGAGGGTACCTCACAGGGAACTCAGGCAACAAGAGTCTCAAAGAAACCATGGAGCCAGGGAGAGGGTAGGTTCTGGTCTCAATTGACAAAAGTGCATCTAACCATGTTCGAATTCTTGAAGGCCAATTCCACATAATCCAACAACCCCTGGCCCATCGATGCCCTGCAAGACCCCTAAATATCTCTTATAATAGACGTACCCCCCCTTACATGGCGAATCTAATGGATGCTTTTGTTAATCAAAGAATCTTCGTTCTCAAAATCCCCAGGCCGAAGTTTGGGAACATTGCACATAAATATAGATTTTCCATGTGGTTCCGGACCCAACCCAGGGGCAGGGAAAACATTACATCTTGGTTGGGGGACAGTACTATGACCGCCTTGCCTGGATTAAGACGTTAAACGGATGTTACAAATATAGGCCATTAGCTGCAAGACTGGGAGCGGGAAGCCACAGAAGCAGCCCAGCCCAGTGTGGGTGAGAAATGCAAGCGTCCGAGGGAAGTAATGCTCTGGGTTGCAACGCAGAAACAGCAACCCCAGCAGCAGTCAGTGGCTGGAGTCACATGAGCAAGCAACAGCAATCAGCCTTTCCCTCCCGCCCCTCCCTGTGTGAGCCCGGCACACGGCGGGGGGGGGATTTCACTGCAAGACCGGGAGTGGGAAGCCACAGAAGCAGGCCAGCCCTGTTTGGGTGAGAAATGCAGGCTAGAAGGCAGAGCAAGAGTCCCAGGGAAATAATGCTTCTGCTTGCAACGCAGCAACAGCAACATGCTTAGCTTTTTGTCTTAAAGCACAATTTAGCATATAGACAACAAAGCAAAGTAAAGACAATATCATGCAATATCCCATAACTGTAATAAAGGTGAATTTAATATTTCACAATACACTAGCCCTCAGTTCATTGCAAATCAAAACAAGCTCCCCAAATGCAAATTACTTTACCTATTTTAAACAATGTATCATTTTAATTGGAAGATGCATGGGATCTTTCTCATTCGGAGATGACTGGCTTGTTTCCAGAGAGCTTCCTTAGAGACAGTTATGCAAGATGGCTGCCTCCATGGAAGAGCTCACATAAAATCAAACAATTCCGAGATGGGCAGGAATGGGTGGGATTAGCCATAGGGATTGCATTGCCTACGGGTATGGGAGGGTTTACAACAGAGTATCCCTGCTCAAATGTCATCTGCATTGGAAAAGCATTACAGACACTCATTCAAAGCCCATATTTGAAACACTTATGTTAATGATAATAGTTTCAGCTTTTAATGTAGCGCTTTTAGCGCCAGCTAATAGCCCAAACTAAAAACAACATTGGGCTCAGAGCAGTATGATTGGTGTTCACACTAACGTTACACATTCCATTAAATGTCTGGTAGTTAATTTTATTTTTTATAACGTTAACACTCATAATTTAGCCACATTTTATTTGACTCATGGGTGTTTGAAGCCACTTCCTAAGACAAATCTATCGGCATGTAGACAGTTTGGTTTCTTACCAACCCACTGTACACTCATAGATATGGCAATGGCTATGCACTGTATTGCCCACTGCGCTCACAACTCCCTTGGTGTCAATTAACTGCATGATTCTCTGGTATGCGCTGATCAGGGAGCCTGTGCAAAGTGCAGGAGATTGAAACTCGAAGACACGTTCTATGCACACCTTGTTTAGTAGGGCTTGTCTCTCAGGCACCAATGTTATGACACATTCAACCAGAGCAGGAGACTGTGCCCGACTATGAAGCGGCTCCTCAATAACAGAGTACAACTACGGCTCACACCTGCTCCTGTGCCCATTGCGCTCATCTGGTACAACTTGGGCATCAGAATCTAATCTTTTATAATGGATTATATGCAAGGAAATTTGGCAATCATTGGGGATAGGTTGACTCCATGGGCCAGGTTCCTCTACTCGAATGCCATTGAAATTTAGTTGACAAAAGCAATAGGCATTATTGGATCTATGTGAAAACTGCTCTGCCAGTGATCAATTAGATAATTTTACCCATGTTCCTCAGCCCTGATCCCCTCACCTGACCCCCCGCCCCCCCATCTCCCTTACCTTTACGGCGGCACACTTCTGTGTGCGCAGCCGACTCCCCGCTATCCCTGCAGTGTCAGTTCCTCCCACTTACGTGGGTTGGAGCTGACGCTGCAGGGTGATTTTATATTACTTTTTTGTCATCTGCTTACCACAATGGTAAGCAAGGGACCCCCCGCAACCACTGACTCCCGTTACTGCGCCTACGGAGAGCAGGGGTCACCTCCACAACCCCACTCTGCTTGGGTGCAGATTTGGGGGGGCGGTATTTTGTGCACCACCAAAGTCACAGTAACTGCGCGGGCGTACTACTGAGGGTGACATTTTTGTATATTTCCGGCATTATTTCATGTAGTGATAGCTCTTGGGGGAGTTTACCTAAAATTCACCGCAGTTTACACCTACCCTAGCTAAGAAAGGAAGAGTTTATAGAATATTTAAAGGCAGTGCTCAAGGACAGAAAAAGGGTCCCACATGAGAAGAGCAACGTAATAAAGGAAAATCCTTAATGCGACCACTAGAATAAATTCAGAAAAGGAAGTTTAAGGAGGCAAAGGAGGATGAAGTCAGACAGCTAAAAAGCAGCAACCAAATAATGGGACGATTTCCATGGCTGTGCAGAGCAAACAGTATTCAGACTGAAGAATAAAGAGGAGATGCTGGACAGCAAGCGCACGGAAGCCACTCTAAAAGTGTTGGCGTTTCACTCTCTTCTCAAGAACTCTGAGCTTAAAAAGGTGCTCAGGACAAGTCTGAATGAATTGTTGAAGCTGTGTGGGGATTTTCCTATTCAGAAAGAGTGGAGTCAGAGGAAATAGGAAGGCATGGGAATGTTTAAACTCACATTGGGCCTGATCACAGGTTCCAGCAACGAATAAGTAAAACATGACCATTTTATAATTCAAAATCATGTTTGAAATGTGATTTTCTAATGGAGACTAAAATAACCACAGCCATTTCAAATCTCCCCATGGAACATTTTCCCTGGAAAAAGGGCTACAGTGTCCCCGATAGGCAAAATTTGTACAGTAGTATGTCCATGGTTCAAGGCTCTGGTGGTGTCATGGTGGAAAGCAATTCTCATAAGAATCAGGTTGAGGTGAGCAGGGCAGTTTAATAAAGTTCTGCTGGTCGTCTCAAATGTTTCAATTATTTAACTTTGTGCCGTGGGAATTGGGGGTGGATTGTGGCATCACAAGCTGTAATTGAGTGCGGTGTGGAAAGGTTCATGGACCCAATTATTTAGCGCAATGTGTGTTTTTCTATAAGGGTTCAAACTGTGAAGCCCAATCAACTTTGTGTGGGGAGATCTTTTCATGTGGTACGATCGCAAATGCTAATTACTTTTGCTTTGTATAAAAGTTCTAACTTTCGGGATGTTTCTTTGACCGCGCCTTTTGATGCAGTTCTGTTCCGCGAACTGTTTGAATTTACTGTCCCAGCTGCGTCTGGAGCCCTGAAAAAACTGTTACTTCTTGCACTGGCGTACACTCCTTTTTAACTACTTTTGTAATATTCTAGTGAGTTTTACGAGGCGATCCTTGACACAACTTCATGGGATCCCTGTTCACACTATGTGCGCTGTTCTGTTTTTAATGCTCCGGTGTTTGATAATAAAGCATGCAATTCCACTATTTAAATCAGAGTGTCCATTTCATGGACTGGGTCAGCATTCATTGGGGGCCCTTTCCAGACCTGTAAACACATATGGTAGGTGAGGGAGATATAGATCAGGGCAGGCTGCTTTATCCTGCTTCCGGGCAAGGCCTGTCTTCAAACCTATGAAATCCTACAAGGTGTTCTAGCTCTGGTAACATTTGTGAGCCACTCTTTGACATCTTGGAAATATGCAAAGTGGCTTTGCAGTTAAATGGTTCCATGTCCTAAACAGCCCCCCAAAGAGGAGGAGATACAGACAGGAATATAGTTTTAAATAAACATTGACACCAATGTGTGGAAAAAAGTAATACAAATATTCGAAATAAAAAATAAATTATATTTTACCTGTAATGTTATTCTCATAAATGGACTAGGCGACCGGTTTTCAGCATCCTTCAGCCGTGTGCCTGTGCTCATCCCAGTGTTTGTCCGGCTGATGCTCAGCTGCTCCTGTATGTTCTTCTCACGGAGTGGCTCCCGCCAAGGCTTTGTGCTGCTCAGAGGTTCATACCAGGAGGGGCTGTGGCCAGTCTTTACGGTGGGCTGATTCTCCTTCTTTGAGCCAGACTTTAAATCCTCTACAGGGACAAACCAGGTCACCCCTGTGAAAATCAAAATGCATTTATTCAGGAACAGCAAAACACAGTAGCAGTTGTCAAAGCAAGTAGAGGAATTCTGGAGGCATAGTTGGATAGGCAAGGGTTGCGTGTGCAAGTTGCTTTGGAAGTGCAGTTTGCAAAAGCAGCTGTAATCCCAGACGCAGGGAAAGTAATATCATTATTACTAGTGAACATGCATTCTCGAGCTTTGACTGCTTTCTAACATTTTAAAAGCAAATGTGTCAGCAAACATTAATTTAAAACACATAAAACCATGGTGCTTTTGTGGCTCTTGGCACTCCACTAAACCTGAGCTGACCCCAGCTAATAAGTGCATTAACAAATGTAACTGCCTGTTTAATGTAGCTACTGTAATGTAATTCAATGTAAAGCGGTCTTATAAAGTGCAACCTCTGCCATGCTGGAAGCCTCTTGGCACATGCTTCTGGAAGAGAAGGGGAGGGGAGGAGATGGGATGGGGGTTTGCAAGAGGAATGTGAGCAGCAGTTGCAAATATTGATGATCGGATGGATGCAGGCCGGAAGAACAGGATCCCCGTGTTCTGGATTGTATCTTGATAGGGGATGGTGGTAACACTTGGCTATCCGTCAATCCGTAGAAGAGAACCAAAGATAGATTGGCTAACAGGGATGATATACAGCGAAAGCCACTGCTTTGGAAGATGGGGTGTATGTGTGGTAGGTGGTAAAGATGTGTCGGAGTCATGCAGCGGCAGCTCTCCTTGGTGCTGCAGTGGTAACTGTGGTGGTGGTGGTATAACCATGCATTAGGCTGCACTGTGTATGGGGATTAATGTATGGAATGCAAGGTTGCTAGAGATTTATTTTGGTTATGTGGGGGATGGCGTGGGCTAGGGACTGATAGTAATGATCAGCATGGGGTGTTCTCAGTTCTTTGTTTCATTTTCATGATGATTGTTCTCAAGTGTTCCAAATTTACGTTTTCCACCGGGTGCTATTGGGAGGTTTTGGAAGTCCTGTGACCGCCAAAAGGCGGGTGTAGCAGTTACTTTGCTATCAGAGGCGACATCAACACGTATCCGATGTTGAGGCTGCAGGAGTTCGAACCAGCAGAATTTGTAGGCTTCTGTGTTCTAGTTGGCCTAGTCATGGCTTTGTCCTACACTTGAGGCATTGTGTTGAGGTCTTGTGTGTGTTATGGCGGAGGGGTGGGCTTTTATGGTTGTCCTCCACCCGCCTGGGCCTAGGCTCATACCACTGTATAACAAACTGAAAAAGAATGGGCATGGGCGGTGGAAAAGGAGGGGCTAGTGAAATCACCATCAACACAGTGCTTTGCAACACAGAATTACAGACAAGTCATGTTTATCCCATTTCCTAAGGCAGACGATGTCCTCTATATTGAAGAACCATTATAACTAAATACCCCGGCCTGAGCGGGTGAGGAAGAGGACGAATAAAGAGCGCATATTATGGAGGATGACATGGCCCCACTTTGCATCAATCTTAGTGTCATGTTAGGTCATGGCTGAATTAAAGGATTTCCACAGGAAACTGAAGCCTTGCTTGGAGATTTGGTGCTGGGACCTTGACGTTCCAATTTATGGCATTTCAGAGAACTGCATTCTGCTACTCATATGGGCATGCACGTGAGGAAACCTACCAAGCAGCAGTTGCAAAGATGCTACTGCCAGTATCCAAAGAGGAGGGTTGTGAGTATAGACTGGCCACACGCAGCGGTTATAATTAATCTAAAGAGAATAGCGAGTCCTGTCGAAAGACATTGAACAAACGTAAAGACTAGAGTTTTGGCACCAAGAGGGAAAGAAGACATGAGTTGGCAGGGTTAATTGGGGCTAGTTAGATTGTTCAGTTTTCCCTAACCCCTAAGGGGCCACAACAGAAGCAAGGTTTAGAGCTGCTATAGACAGGACTGTGAGGGTGAGGAGGTCTGTTGAGCCAGCGACTCCCGCCTTGCGAGGACATGACAATGTCTGAAGCATTACGTCCATGACACTGGATTTGTCATGTATTCCCTTACATAGTTTGTTCTTCAATTAAGCAACCCCAGACACTAGTTTCTGACTTTTTGGGCTTCCTCAGTGACGTGAAGCTGAGCCTCACTGATGAGATGCAACAAAGCTGAAACACATGACTGTGGTTGCAGGTGGTACTCTTATTTGGAGGGCAGTTGCCTAGCATTTCGGTCCTGGACTGCCCTTGAGGCTGGGACCAGACTGATATGCAAATGAATATTTCTCCTCTGTGAAGGGTGCAGCGAGCCAAGTGCTGAACTGAGTGGAAGAAATGCCATCGTACAGACTATTTAAGGCAAATTCCTTGTCAGTAGAGGGGCGCCCAGACCTTTTGTAAAGTCACTCTTTTTCCACAGATATTAAAATGAAAAAATGTACTGTTTGAATGCCTGTAATGGTATGCATGTAGAGCTAGGTTTTTGCAGATCAAACCGCAATCCAAAACATCTCTGAAGCCATTTAACCATCTTTAAATAGAAAGAAATTCATCATTAAAGCCTCTCTGTTGTGCTACTTTCTGCAGACAGTGCACTGAAAGGTACGAGGAACAACCTTCCGACCTGAGCAAGAAACCTTAATTTTGCGTGAAACAAGTAAAACTGGGAGCCTTAGTTATTTTACAACCTCACCTTTAATTTAACTCACCAATACTGCATCCCAGCGACTTATTTATTCATTCACTACATTCGAGGGAGTCACTTTCTCTGCTCTACTCCAGCCAAGGCAAGACTGGTATGCCTCAGGGAGCGAGACCCTTTGTAAAACTCTTCTTATGTATCTCCCAGCACTAATTCGGCACACAGCCAATTACTGCCCCCGAGAACTCCCTCTATGGGCTCGCATACACTCTAGCCATCAGCAGGAAGGAGTCCAATATAAGCAGTTGTTAAGGCAATTTATAATTTTGATGCTTCATCCCCTCCCCTAGTGAGACCCCCAGAACTTTTTGCTGGACCTTTTTCTTTATATCCTGAATGAGTGGAGTCTCTTTCCACTCATTCATTTTATGGGCTCTGTCTTTTGAAACTGTATTCTCTGTATTTTACCTTAACTATGGAGTCTACTTTCCTCCATATCTCTTTTAAGGCATCTGTATTTTACTTTTGCAGCACACAGCTCCTTATGAGCAGTGTTGCTGGGAAACCTTTGGGTTCCCTTTGAGATGCTTTCATTATCCTTACTTTAGTATGTGTATGTTTATTGAATTTATATAGCGCTTTAAGACAAAGCGCTTTACAATATAACAGGTACAAAAGTAAGAGAAGCATATTTACAAACATGAACAGGTTATTAGAACAATAAGTAGAACTATTTACAAGGGGGGAGAGGGCGGGGGGAGGGTGGAGGAGGGGGTAGGTGAAGGGAGTTACGGTGTAGGATTTGGGGGAGGAGGAGGGAGTGGAGGGAGTGGTAGGGGAAGAGGGAGTGATCTGGTGTCCTCATTGCCCTTAAGTAGTATTTGTTACCAATTTAAGGTCGGAGGGGAAGGAGAGAGGATGGGGGGGAAGGGATGGGGGCAAGGGTATGAGGGTAGGGGTAGGGAAGGGAAGTCGGGGGGGAGTGAAGAAGATGGGCTTTTAGGGAGTGGCGGATGGATGAGTAGGTAGTGGTGGAGCGGATGGAGAGCGGGAGGGAGTTACAGTGTAGGGGGGCCAAGAGTTGGAAAGAGCAGAAGCGTGGGGAGGCAAATGGGGCTGGGGGTACAGTGAGGAGGGTAGAGGTTTGCTGAGCGGAGAGAGCAGGCGGGGGGAGTAAAATGAGAGGAGGGAGGAAAGGTAGGGGGGCGCCAGTTCATGGAGAAATTTGTAGACAAGACAGAGGAATTGAAATTTCAGTTGTGAGAGGAAGGGAAGCCAGTCAAGTTGAGCGAGAGAGAGGAAGAAATAGAGTCTCGAGGGCCGAGGAGACAGAGTACGGATAGAGGAGTGGTAGATGGGTTCTAGGGGAGTTAGGTGGGAGACAGGGAGTCCAAAGAGGAGAGAGGAGCAGTAGAAGAGGTGGGAGAAAATGGAGGAGATTAGGAGTTTGTAAGCATGGAATGTGAGAGAGGAGTACTGTTCTTAAGGATAGATGGACACTTTGTATCCCTCCTTAACTTTATACTCAGAGATTGGCACACACCACCTTATGTGGAGTGCCAAGGGGCTACCTACTATCCCCCTTCTCTCTGCTACTGTGACTTTTTAGTCATAATGACAACCTTCTAATTGTGGCTGGTGGCAGTGGACGTGTTCTACAAACTATTGTGCTATTTTTTACACAGTCCCGGTTGTGCACAACAGGGTCACCTAAGTACTAACTTGATGGCTTCTTTCTTTTTTCACCATTTCTAGCATGGTTCTTCTTTGTTATCCCTTCTTCTGCCATTCTGGGAGGGGGAAGTTTGTGTGTGTGTTTTGCCTTTGGCAGGAACCCTTGGGTGTTCACAACTACGCTCAAGTGTGTCTGGAGAGGCAGGAAGTGGGGGGAGGAGTTTTCCACTGCCCTGCCCTTTGTCTGCCTGAGTGCCTGAATGGAACCAGTTTCCAGTGGGGGTCTGGCTGTCCTGATTGGACAGACACAAGCCCCTTTCTGCAAACTGCTGAGAGAGATTGCAAAAGAGTGTGTCCTGAAACTGAATAAAAGGTAAAGTTCCTGAGGTGAAAGGCAAGTCGACCACTGGAAACTAAAGTAACCGAAGAAGATGACCAGACTACTGCTGTCCTGACCCAGTTTTCTATGTGACCAAAGAGCTCCGAAGAGGACGCCTCATTCCCTTTGGCTGGTGGCAGCCCTGAGACGAACTACAATCTGAGCCATCTCCCGAGATGCTTTGATGTTCCAGAGCTGCAAACCGTCAATACCAGGAGACCTCTGACCCATTTGTAGTGCATTGTCGTGCCAAGGCCGAACCCGCCCAAGTCTTTGCTGAACTCCAGGTGAACCTCCAGAGACACAATTCGACTCATCCACATTCCCTCACCAGAGTGCAGGTCTCTGGGAATTGAAGAAGATTGACCTGGCGAATCATGTCTTTTGTTGGTGTTGCAGAAAAGGCACCAAAACTGCAGACTGACCAGAGAAGCTGAAGAAATCTGTGCCAGAGGTCCTCCCTTGAGACTGCTGTTGAGAAATCCTGATCAAAGTCCAGCCTTTCGTCACCAGACCAAGGAATCCGGAGTCCGGATCCAGGGCTGCTATCCAGAGGAGAATCCAGGCACAAACATTTCTTCTAACCTAAGGTACTGTGGGGAGAAAAGGTATTGCTTGCATTGATCCAAGAAGTTGCTCCAGAGCGTTGGAGTGCTCATAGAGGTGTCCAGGTTGTCCACTCTCACCTCTGACCCAAGATGCCAACTTGTGTCCCTTTTGCAAGTCCTTTACCAGGGTCTCCACCGTTCAGTTATTCTTCTAATATCCTTACCTAGAGACAGAGTATCCACAGGAACCTTTGCTGTTCTGCTGCTTCGTGAAACTTTGAGCCAAACTAAATTTTGCATATAGATAGGGATCAGAATTTTAAAGTGTTCCTATTAAGGGCCATGTCCCTTCCTGTCTGGCTCTGTCCGGGCCAGGAAGGACTGTGAGGGCCCGCGGCACCCACCACACCGATTACCACCTTGCTGCAATGTTTTCCTCACACCCAGAGGTAAGCTACACGTTTATCTGTGCAACACTGCCTTACTTTCGTCCCACTGCTCATTTCACAATGTTTGACCCACTCTGATGTGCTCTCAAATCTAGGTGTCACCCATTTTGTGCTGCTTTGAGTGTTCTCTGGTAAGTTCAAATCTAAGTGTCCTGGTTACATTTGTGCATCCACCATGTTGTGCTGCTTTGAGTGCTCTGTGGTAAGTTAGAATCTGGGTGTGCTAGCTACATCTGTGCATCTCCTATTTGTGCGCTGCTTTTAGTGCTCTGTGGTAAGTTAGAATCTAGGTGTGCTCGCTACATCTGTGCATCCTCCATTTTGTGCTGCTTTTAGAGTTCTGCGGTTATCCTGACTTGTGTTGGGGAGTCTCTGCTTTGTCCTGAGGCTGCTGTGCCACCTCATGATTAACTGCTGTGCTCTCTAGGTCTGTTCTCCACCTCTATGTCCATACTCCACTCTGTGGGTACTGCTGGTTACTGTGTCTCTGTTGGTCCACTAGGCTCTCTCCCACTCTCTAGGTCTCCTTTCTTGTGGTTACTGTTGGTACTGTGGTGTGTCTCCTGCCTGCTTCTTCGTCTTGTGTGTCCCCTACGGTGTGATCTCCCCCCTACCTGCACATCCTGCGTTGCACGGTGCAGAGTTGTGCTCCCCTCCCTCGCCCCCTCTACCTCACACTCTCCTTGCATCCTCTATGGTGCTCTCCATTTCTCCCATCTCCTCAAACTGCTACTCCATCTCCTATCCTATCCCTCTCACTAAGCCTAGAAGAAAGAAGTCTCCAACCCAGGCCTCCCTATCGCTGATGCACACATCAGCGCTTCCTCCAGACATACTCTCACCGACATCCTCTTTGTCGTTCCCTCTCCAGACCTATGGACCCCTCTGTTCGCTCTCCTCCTCTCCCATTAATGGTGGCACCCGGTAGGAGGTCCTCTTGGCCTCCACCCGTTCCTCGAAAACCATCATCAATATATATCTAAATGGGACCGTCTTGGTCCAGGGCTCACAGCCCAATCTCCTCCTTTTCGATAGGTGTTTCCCGCAACATCAACTTTCTTCCTTCTCCTGCTACTCCTCTCCGGCTTCTTCGCCTCCTCCTTGTCCTGGTCTCTGGCCTCTATGCCAACTCCGACTACTGCCTCTGCCGACCCTCTGGCCCCGCAACCACTGCCACTGGGTGTATCACACTCCTGTGCCCCTCCCCGGAAGTCTTTCAAATGTGGCAGCCTGCTCCGTGTTGCTACTCTAAACTCTTGCTATGCTGTCAAACACTCCTCCGACATCTGCCACCTCCTCAAAGACCTTGACCTGGATGCCCTCCCTCTCACGAGACACGTGGCCCTGATCTTTCTGGAGTGGGTCCCTGTTTCTGTCATTCCTACGCAGGCCTACTCATCCTTTGAATGTCTAGTCTGCAGACTATCTCTCCTGGCCTCTTTCTGACTGCGGCTACCATCTACAGGCCACCTGGCCAGGTCACCCTCTTCCTCTCAGAATGGGCTCAACTCTTCTCTTCTCTTCTCTCCTCCTCTCCACCTCTCAACTTCCCCTCCTCAGAAACCTCAACATCCAACTGGATGTCTCTAATCCCTGCGCTGGGCTCTTCTGCAACCTTTGCGACTGTCTCTGCCTTTCCATTCAACCCTCTGGTCCAACACACTCTGTCGGACACACCTTGGATGTTCTCATCTCCTCAGGCATCCCTTTCTCTTACCCTCTCACCACTCCTCTCTCTTGGACTGACCACTTTCTGCTTTCCTCCCACCTGAAACTTCTTGTCCCGCAGACAAAGCCTACCCCAGCACTGTAACCTTCCTTCTTCGGTCATTTGGCCCATGAAGCGAGTGTCAGTGGAAAGCTTTGCGTCTACTTTCTGTGCCCCACCTACTCCTACAGCTGACTCACACTCTGACACAACCGTAACCTGCATCTTTCTAACTCCAACACTCTGGACAGCCTTACCCTTGCAATGAGAATCCACCCGAAACCTACCTTCAAGTGCAACTTTTGGTATGACTTTTACCTCGCCGCCCTGAAACGCAAGTGCACTGTGGCTTAGAGGAAGTGGACGAATATGGGTGCATCATCTCACAAACTGGCCTGCCGCCTGCTCCAAATGCAATACAGATTCTCTGTCCTCTCCAAGAAGAGGGTACATATCCATGCCTGCGTCTCTGCGGCATCTAGCAACACTGTCAAACTCTTGAAAATCTGCAAGGAGCTGGCCAATCCTACTGCAGTCTCCAACTCTCCTGTTCCCCCAGCCCTTATGCGCGGCGTTGGTTTCGCATTTCACCACTAATACTCACGACGTCCTGTCCTCACTTTCCTCTTCCTCTACCTCTACCTCTCTCAGGCCCCCTCCGGTCGCCTCTGCCTCTCCTCTAACCTTTTCATCCTTCTCTGCAACACCTGATGATGTTTCTAGACAAGTCTGATCTATGAAAGTGTCGTCCAAACAGGGGCTCCCCTGCTCTTCCAGAACTATCAAAGCACATTTCCACCCTTGCTCTAGCCTTGGCCGATTTCTGAAATCACTCTTTCGCCATTGGATATTCCCACTCTCTCCGCAAGCACACTTTTGCATCCCCTCCTTAAAAAGCCTTCTGCTGATCCTACCTGTCTGACAAATTAGCGCCCAATTTCTATCACTCCTTTCCTGGACAATCTCCTGGAAAAGCTGCCCATCTTCAAGCTTACTCTCTACACTGATTCTGTTGGTTGTCTCCATGGCCATCAGTCTGACTTCAGAGCAGCCAGATGCACGGAAACTGCTCTCCTGAACACCCGTGAAGATCTGCTCACTAGATCTGGATTCCTGCTCTCTCTCTGTCCTCATCCTCCTTGACCTTTCCTCTGCTTTCGACACAGTCATTCACGCCACCTCATCAATCGACTCTCTGAGCACCTGGGCATCACTGACCAGGACCTGGTGTGGCTGAGCTCCTTCCTCCATAACCAACCCTCTCAGGTCCAACTTGGGTCCTTTCTCGCCACCACCTCTCTCTCCGCCTGTGGTGTCCCCCAGGGTTCTATCCTCTCACCCTGGCTCTCAATGTCTATCTGGCCCCTTGGGCCTACTTAATCTCCACCTTCTCCTCTAACTTTAAGTGTATGCAGATGACACTCAGATCTCTTTCAGGTTTCCCTCAGCCACCTCATCTCCCTCGCTCATTCCAGACTGTCTAGCCGCGATCCATGATTGGTGTACCTCCAACGATCATTGCCTTAATGCCAGTAAGATGGAGATCCTGCTCATTGGGATCCATGCTTCTGCTTTTCCTCTCACTCTGGCCACCCCCTCCTTGGGCCCTCTACCTTAGCCTTCCGGCGAGGCAAAAAACCTTGGTGTCATCTTCAAATCCACTCTCTCCTTCTCCCCTCACATCACGGACCTTGCCAAAAATGCGCACAACCAGCTGCACCTCCGCAGAGGTATTCTTCCTTTTCTCAACTTCCCCCAGAAGCACACTGTCTCCAGAGCCCTGGTTCTCTCTAGGATGGACTATTGCAACAGCCTCTTTCTTAATCTGAACATTGAAAATGGAAGTTAAGTCCAATGCGCATATCCTGAAGATTGTTATTAAAAAGATCAGTGTATTTGTTAGATGAGTCCCACATCAAGTAATATTGTAAAGTCAATCTTTAATTCGATCAGTCCAAAAGTAGATGAAATAGAAACAGCCTAGGAAATTAAGTGGATTCCAATTCTGAAGCAATCTTTAACAAGATGTAAATGTGGACGGATAAGGTTAACTCTTTAGAATCCTGTATAGCATATCTCATTAGGGCACTCCGAGTAAATATCCTAAAAGCTTATCCAGAAAGACGTGCTAATTTGTATAGGTGAAGTCAACTATCAGCTGGTCAATCATTAGCCTTAAAATGGCTGATTCCCAAAAAACAATAGTAAAGGGGCCCAATCCCCATCTGCAGGCCAAGTGAGCTAAAGAATCTGGGTAAAGCTCTCGCAACCAGGACTAATGTCTGGCAGAGAGACTCCTAGGACCACCCTTGTTTTTTGGATGTTTTGAGTTAAGTCTGTACATTGTTCATCTCCCTGATATTTCCCACTTTTCCTCTTTCCCAGGCTAATTGACCCACATTCCATTTTTGCCCTCCAGACCATGAACTGGTTGCCGCGCTATGTAGGGTCACAATTTGCCTTTGCCTAGAGACCAAAGCAACTCCTCACTGATGACGCCCAACAAGCCTGAAACATGTCTGGGGATGCTTGTCGTCTCGTGCAGAAGGGATGTGACCTAGCAGTTCGGGCTGGACTGCCCCCACTTTTGGGTGGGACAAGCCTGATTTGCATATGTCTTTCCCTTCTGTAATGGCTGAAAAGTGATGGTCTGGAGGGTTGCTCAGAGCTGTACCAGTAGGAGACAGCAAAGGATGGATGGGGAAGAGTTGGCAGAGCACGGTGTGGGAGCATAGAGTATGAGATATTACTGAATTAGCAGGTTTGTGTGTGGGGTTGGTGGAAGAAGCATCTGCATAGAATTAAAAAAACTGAAAATGGAGCAATTTTTCAGTGTGAATCATGGGTGTTGTAGAGGGTATGCGTAGAAAAATGCAATAAGTTGTAGAGAGAAGAAAAGGATAAGGGGCGCACGGTCCACAAGGAGACTAGAGCTGACATCCAGCCTACAGGGGACCAGAGTGATGATGAGGGTTTTAGTAAACTAAAAAGTGAGACGAGGATGGACTTCACAGATTTCCAGGGTGCCGTGGTAGGTGCAATAGTGGAGGTGATGAAATGTAAAAGTGACAGGTAACTCCCCTTTCTAGATATATTAAATAGAGCAAAATGTAGGAGCAGATACAATAACCATATGTATATTTGTCTGTGTTTAAGAAACAAACGTAGGTGTGGAGTTTAAACTCGTCCTCCACTTTAGTAAGACATAAAACATAACAAATGGAGATAAAGCTATTTATTCTGTTGCCAGATGCTGATGGTAGGGGGGGCTAACCTGCTCCTTGTACTCTACTTCTCCTTGACAGTCGATCTGTCAAAATACCATTTGGCCATTTCTTTTGATCCCCGTTGCCCTCCGGATCAGACACGATGCCGTCTTTTAGCGGGCTGAGAATACCATTGGTGCAGGCAAAGTCCCGGGTAGGGATTTCTCTGTGGGGGTTCGGAGAGGGGAACGTCATGCCAACGTCTCTGGTATTCTTCTTTGTGCCACCCATCACAATCTCCAGGTCTCCTGAAAGGAGGCAAAATAACAGAAATCCTTATAAAGACAGACACAGACTTTATAGACATAATGTGACCTTAAAACATATTTTATATGGATATTTTACAAAAGGCAAGACAAATAGGTACAACAGTTTAGAGCCTTTCCTGGTTGCCTTCAACACTTATATCACAAGGAGACATGGCGAGTAATAACCTTTATACCTGTCATAATATAAAGGAGGGATGAACGACAGAAAATAGTGTGTTACTGACCTGCGAGTGTAGTACTCCAACATTGGAATCTTTTATAGATTCACATACTTTGTATGCGAACACTACTCAGGCTAGGAACCTCCAGTCATTTAAAGTTAACACGCCTCACAGCCAGCCTATCTCTGACCAATTAGTGTTGCCCGCCTAAGTTGCAAACCGACAGGCTCCACTTCAGAGTCTTGACACTTTTCATACTTATCATATATATATATATATATATATATATATATATATATATATATATATATATATATATATATATATATATATATATATATATATATATATATATATATATATATATATACACAAAAAGCATCTTACGTGGAGAAGGGTGTACACATTTGAATCTATAAAAAAAAGCTATATCAAAAACGCTTAAATGTGAATTCTTTATTTTTCTCCAGCGATAGTGCCATACTTTCCACTCTTGATGATTCCTTGTCAAAATACAAATGTGTTTCATGCAATGAAGGAAAGCAAAAATAATATTTATCATGTGCAATGTAAAACAGCCTTGTTGAAGCTCTTCTGTCTGTGTACTTGGGATCCAAGTGGTGACTCTCACCTCTGGAGGTCTCGTTGTGGCTTCGCTGTGAAGCGGTTCCACATCTTCCACTGTGCAGCATAACACGTATTCTCTTGTTTCCGGCCTTTCGCTTCTACGGGAGTTTGACTTTTGTTCTCCAGTGTGGACAACTGATTCAAGATCTCCTTCACAGTTTTGCATAATCCTGTGCAGGGATACATGACTTTTGGTCCCAGCAAATAACAAAGCATTTATCTTTTCTTCCAATCCTTCAGGTGCTTGTAACACAATATAGAATCTTACCTTAGTTGCTCATAAACTGTACCCAAGTAACTGTCTTACTCTTTCATAGCCCTGAAACCCACAATGAATTAGTCCCTCTCACAGTCTTACAATAGACTCGGAAAAAAGAGTTGGTATGGTCTATAAGTCTTCAAGAGACTTGGCAAACCCTATTCTTTCTCTGGCTTTTATGGAATTGCAACCAATGATTACATTCCTCACTTAGTCTTGCCCTAGGCGTAGAACACATATAGCTGACCGGTTTACATCTCAAGAACTTACAACTACTGATTTTCCCAAGAACTTGCAATTAGTGACTGAATACAGCTTCCAGTCTTGCCATAGACATGGAATAAATGGTTGAGCTGCCTTTAAGACTTTAAAGGACACAGAAGTAATTACTGCACCAACTCCTTTTTCTCTTGTTCTTAAGTGGTCCCTCATTTGTACCTGATTCCATGTGCCGCAAGCACTCACATTTCAAGTTAACGAAAGCTGCAGTGTGGTTTTAGAGAAACAGAGTGGGGGGGTTGGAAACTTTTGGAAGGGGCAACCTGCTGACTAACGCAGACTAATGACCAGTGTCAGAGGCTGGTGCTGGATGTGTGACACACAGTGAACATGGAGCACAGAGAGTACACCGCCCCTGCAGTTTGAGGAACCTCTGCTCAATTACAGTTGACAGTGTGGATAGGCGTCTAGGATAGCGTTAGGGAGGTGTCTGGTCTAGTGAAAAAAACATTTGGTTAATTATTTATCATCTATCACATCTTTATAAATGTGCTTAATTGGTGCTGGTATGGAGGGTAGATTGGACTGACACAATTCCCCTTACTGGAGAAGGGCGACCTCAATACATACCATGGCAACAGATATACAAAGACAACTTGAGGTGTAAGCTGCCTTCGTTGACTGCAGGAATGGGGAAATGGATATATGAGATGGAAAGACTGACGGCAGGTCAGACGTTAGCTGTGGGTGGCATTACTGTCTGCGATTCTCTGGGAGGTTGCCTATGACGAATGGAAAAGGACTGGTTACCCAAGAGTAACCGCCCAGAATACGGTGCCCGATGGTTTGCTGTTGAACAACTGCTGAGTGGCTATATGGCAAGCTCTACGGGTGCAGTATCCCAACACCTCAGACATTAGCGCAATCATGGCATACAAAATGGCGCAGGACGAAGACCCCTTACAGTATATTCAAACTATTCAAGAGAAATGGAGACTTGAAACGTGAGAACTGTGGGACAAGACCGTGGGATTATTCTATCATATACTATGTCAAAGATCGCGAGAGCAGGAGCAAAAGCAACACAAAAGATTAGTGGGGATAGAAGCAAAACCATGGTCAGAAATCCAACTCACTATTGTACACTATTGCAGGCTAATGGAAGAAAACGCAAGATAAAAGAGCGAGGAAAGGAAGCATGAGGAGGCAAAATGAGTGGAGAAAAAAACGGTCCAAATATGCCATGAAAGGGGCAGTCTTAACAAGTACAGGAGGACAAAAAGCTCCACAAATGCAGTATGCACCGCCGCCTGCACGAAGAGGCTTCATGGGGCGGGGGACGTACATCATGGGTTCAGGGGAAAAGGGGGACCACGGGTTTGGGCACCTAATACAACAGGGCCCAGATGTTTTCCCAGGGGGGTTCCCCAGGCAAATGAGGGAACCACCCACTTGTTGGGTATGCGGACAAATAGGGCACATCTGTAAGGATTTCAAACACTAACCTGCTGGTGCAGCAATCAACGAGGCAGTTGGGGAGCCCCCTAGGGACCCTGACACCTCCCCTCTCCTGATTAGGAAACAAGTGGTGGTGTAAGGGATCCCAGGGAAACCCTCCTGGGGGAGAAAACCCTGCCGGAACGGAGATGGATCCAATCGTCCTCGGTACGTCGATCTTCAACGTGGGAAGGATTCTAATTGCAGGACTCTGTCTGCTTCTGTATTCTAATTTAAACAAACAGGGTATGAGCTGAAATATTATCACGGAGAAAACAGATAGAAGTGAGAAAAGAGCAGTACCGAGCGGGTTGGATGGAGGAGGAGTCTTGAGGAGTCTCGGAGGTCGGGAGAGGGAGGCTGGAGACGGACACAAGTCTGTAGATATGTAGATAGGTAGGTAAAGAGAAAAGGTAAGTTTAAGGACAAGGATGTAGGTAACATGCACCCTAGCTGCGAACTTACGGAGCGTCTGAGGAGAGAAGCGACGCGCTGAGCTGTGGTTCTGCAGCACCATATCCGGGATCCTTGGAACAGCGCGGTGACGTCAGAGGACGTCTGACCGAAGACGGGAACACTGCAACGCTACCCGTAGTAACAGGAGCCATGCTGGGAGAAGGAAACAAGGACAAAGTCCGCCTTCTCCAGCGCCGCCAAAGGGAGCCGCGGCGCCAGCGAGACATGACAGTATGCCCCCCTCCAAGGGTCCCCCCACCGGGTTTGTCGGGGTGCAACCTATGAAAGCGGCGAACAAGCAAAGGAGCGTGGACAGCAGAGGCAGGTTCCCACGAACGGTCCGCTATAGTATACCCCTTCCAGTGGATCAGATATTGAAGTCGACCATGATGATAACGAGAATCACAAACACCGGAGACTTCGAATTCGGGACCATCTTCAGTTGACACAGGTGGAGGACAGTCCGTAGAACGACCGAATCGATCTGGAACATGGAGCTTGAGTTGGGACACATGAAATACTGGGTGAATCCGGGACCAAGATGGAGGAAGTTGCAATTCAAAGGCTAGCGAGCCCTTCGACCTTAAAACAGTAACTGTCATGTCTCGCTGGCGCCGCGGCTCCCTTTGGCGGCGCTGGAGAAGGCGGACTTTGTCCTTGTTTCCTTCTCCCAGCATGGCTCCTGTTACTACGGGTAGCGTTGCAGTGTTCCCGTCTTCGGTCAGACGTCCTCTGACGTCACCGCGCTGTTCCAAGGATCCCGGATATGGTGCTGCAGAACCACAGCTCAGCGCGTCGCTTCTCTCCTCAGACGCTCCGTAAGTTCGCAGCTAGTGTGCATGTTACCTACATCCTTGTCCTTAAACTTAGCTTTTCTCTTTACCTACCTATCTACATATCTACAGACTTGTGTCCGTCTCCAGCCTCCCTCTCCCGACCTCCGAGACTCCTCAAGACTCCTCCTCCATCCAACCCGCTCGGTACTGCTCTTTTCTCACTTCTATCTGTTTTCTCCGTGATAATATTTCAGCTCATACCCTGTTTGTTTAAATTAGAATACAGAAGCAGACAGAGTCCTGCAATTAGAATCCTTCCCACGTTGAAGATCGACGTACCGAGGACGATTGGATCCATCTCCGTTCCGGCAGGGTTTTCTCCCCCAGGAGGGTTTCCCTGGGATCCCTTACACCACCACTTGTTTCCTAATCAGGAGAGGGGAGGTGTCAGGGTCCCTAGGGGGCTCCCCAACTGCCTCGTTGATTGCTGCACCAGCAGGTTAGTGTTTGAAATCCTTACAGCAAGCGACGCCTGTAAAAAAGAAAGATAAATTTCTGATCATGACAACGCTGCAAGCAGCGTTAGACCAGGTGCAGCAATTAACGACTGTGGTACAAGGTTTGTCCCATGAGGTACAAGCCTTGAAACATGAGAACGCTTATCTGAAACAGCAAATGTCAGTGAAGCCTCCCACAAGTTCGGAAATCCCTCCGGGTCCATTACCAGGAGGGAAATATGACGGAAATCCTCAATCACTAAGGGAATTTCTGGACGCTTGCACAGTGCAATTTGCTTTTAAAACATCTTTTTTTCCCACAGATAGAGATAGGGTAGGATACATGATTACCCATCTAACAGGACCTGCTCTAGCTTGGGCCACCCCTATTGTAACTTCTAATAACGCCATTCTTGATTCAGTGCCCGCTTTTACTGCCAGCCTGAAGGCTATGTTTTCAAGAAAAGAGTACCATGTCTCCACTCAGGAGAAATTGCTAGATATCAAGCAAGGATCCTTAGGTATTCTAGAATACATCACTCGATTCAAACAGATGGCGGCCGGCACCTCTTGGGCCGATGACGCTCTGATAACTTTGTTCAGAAGGGGGCTTCATGAAGAGTTAAAAGACGAACTCGCGCGGATCTCTAGGCCCAATACTCTTGCGGAATTGGTCTCCCTCACCATGCAGTTAGACTATCGGCTACAAGAACGACAAGCGGAAAGGAAGAAAGGGAGAAGTCACCACTTTGGGCCAGACATAGTTTCAGTTCCTAAAACCACTAATTCAGATGAACCTATGCAAGTGGGAATTACTCGGGGACCTCTTACTCCAGAGGAACGGGCTCGCAGGAAAAACCAAGGGCTATGTATGTACTGCGGCTCTTCCTCTCATACAGTACAAGAATGCCCTATTGCTCCTCTTAGACGGCAAGTACGTTCGGGAAACGCCAGACCCCAACCGCAAAGGGAACAACGGTCGGGGCAGCGGGTGCTGGTTCCCACTCTCCAACCCTGATTCCTCCATCATTGGACATGGTAGTTTTACGGGTCTCTCTATCCTTACCAGATAGAACCGTAGTAACGGTACCCGCCTTGATAGATTGCTGCACCTGGTCTAACGCTGCTTGCAGCGTTGTCATGATCAGAAATTTATCTTTCTTTTTTACAGGCGTCGCTTGCTGTAAGGATTTCAAACACTAACCTGCTGGTGCAGCAATCAACGAGGCAGTTGGGGAGCCCCCTAGGGACCCTGACACCTCCCCTCTCCTGATTAGGAAACAAGTGGTGGTGTAAGGGATCCCAGGGAAACCCTCCTGGGGGAGAAAACCCTGCCGGAACGGAGATGGATCCAATCGTCCTCGGTACGTCGATCTTCAACGTGGGAAGGATTCTAATTGCAGGACTCTGTCTGCTTCTGTATTCTAATTTAAACAAACAGGGTATGAGCTGAAATATTATCACGGAGAAAACAGATAGAAGTGAGAAAAGAGCAGTACCGAGCGGGTTGGATGGAGGAGGAGTCTTGAGGAGTCTCGGAGGTCGGGAGAGGGAGGCTGGAGACGGACACAAGTCTGTAGATATGTAGATAGGTAGGTAAAGAGAAAAGGTAAGTTTAAGGACAAGGATGTAGGTAACATGCACCCTAGCTGCGAACTTACGGAGCGTCTGAGGAGAGAAGCGACGCGCTGAGCTGTGGTTCTGCAGCACCATATCCGGGATCCTTGGAACAGCGCGGTGACGTCAGAGGATGTCTGACCGAAGACGGGAACACTGCAACGCTACCCGTAGTAACAGGAGCCATGCTGGGAGATGGAAACAAGGACAAAGTCCGCCTTCTCCAGCGCCGCCAAAGGGAGCCGCGGCGCCAGCGAGACATGACAACATCTCCGAGTGTGTAGGAGCAGAGGGGGGATTCAGCAAATGGGGGGATACAATACCGGTCAACATATCGGGGGAACAGACTGAGTACTATGCTTAGGACCAAACACAAGGACAGACATCGGACACATACACACATTCATACCAACCCATGACGCAGACACCAAAAATGCATCGCCAGCGCCATCATACCCACAGGTACTGCATGCACCACAGATGCAGAATAATGCGCTGCCACTGTACTCATACAAGACAATGGAACACAGATGAGCACAGACCCCATGGGAATGACTCCCATTCGGAAAAAGTAGGAGGGAGTACCGTGGTGGGGGACAACCCATTTGTAGGGAACGGAATGTCATCATACCCTCAATTGGACAGCCCACAGACAGACCCGAGGTGTACCATCCTATAGATTACACCCAGCCCGGTGGAGGAACCACGTATAGGGGTGACGATAGGTGACAAGACTTTCTCCTTTCTTGTAGACACAGGGGCAACTAGATCCTGAATCCAGGAGGGGAGGTATATAATGTCAGGCAATGCACATGTATATCCATGGGCGACGTAATTAGTTCTTTTCACAGACGATCTTACAATTTCTATAGAGGAACATGACCTCGCTCTACCCTTATTGTATTCCCGACAGATCCCAGTAAACATAATGGGGAGAGATATCATGAGTAAACTTAATAGGACCATCTCATTCACTGACAAAGCTATAGTGTGTTCCACACCTGGGATTCATCTCCTAAATGTGAGGGAAAGCTTATTGCGGAAGCATGGTGACAGGGGGGTGCGAACGGATGAAGAACTATTTCGGTATGGAGCTGTAGTAATAATAGCATGGCTTCCCAGAATACAGGGAAAACTGTGGCGCCTTCTAAAGGAGAATGAAAGAGAAAAATACTCAAAGAGCAAGGTATAGGGTGTCCTCTTTTTTTGTTAGGGGCTCTTTGGGAGAGGACTGCAGAACATAAGGTGTATCAATAATGTGCACCAGAGGTCAATTTTGTTTTGACACAACAAAAATGGGGACCTCTTCTGAAATTAAATATGTGTTGTATTGTTTTAAGTCACCCACAAGCTACTAACATCACTTTAGCTCTGGTGCACATTATTGATACACCTAAACAGGAATAAGCATATTAGTGCTATAGAACCAGCAATTGCTCTGTGTCAAATTTTGTTTTATATTGTTATATGTTTTTTAAAAATGTGACCTATGGTGTCCAATTTTTATTATGTGTTATGGAATCAAATCTGATATATTTTTGTAACTCCAACCTTTTTCTTCTTTTGATATATGCGTAAAAAGATGATTGCTTATATTCACTCAATGTGAGGTTAAATCTCCAACCTGTAGTGCGACATCAATAGGTAGCTCGCTGTGGAAACCCTGTTTTCTTTTGCCTGCTAAAGGAGTACACATTTAGACCAGAGTTACCACTAGAAGAAAAAGAGGGGAAGGTAATACAACTAGAATTAGAGGCAGTAATAGTGGGCGAGGATAGAATAACAGAACATGGGATGGATGACACCAGACGAGCATGGAGGTCCGTGATCACGGTAACAGACGGTTACAGATAAACTACTGTATTTGCTTATTTGTATTGCGCACCCTGCCCACGGGCATCAGGGCGCATGTTTGGAAAAGGTAGTTACAGATAAGTGTTACATAGATAGGTACAAATTACACTGTATAGACATATTTACATCAAGAATAAGAACATGACCCAGAAGTAATACACGGAATGGCAGAATGGTCAAATATACAGTTTATACAGTGAGTAGCCTGTTTGCGGGTGACCGCTGCATGAATTACAATGCGGAGGCCAGTGCATCCTATTTGTTCAGCCAGCGTTGTAACTGACAAACAACTGTTCAAAGACAACCGCTCAGATCATGAAGTAATGTTTGACATTAGCATTACATACTGGGTGAAGATACACTACAGAGAGGGGCCCTAGAGGATGGCGATGATGCTATAAGCACCACCGCCATTTCGAGCAGGCACTGGCTCAGCCGCATTCGCAGTGGAGAAGTCAGCGAGTATTACCATGGGATGCAGCACCACTCATTTTGTGGAGAATGCTCTCTTCACAATACTGGAGAGGCCCAAAAGTATATTGACAACACAGAGAGCTTCGAGTATGAGGTGCTACAGTCAAAACAAGCTCTCAAAATAGTGAGGTGCTGACTTGACAATCTGGCGACATTCGTCGCCGAACCCATAGAGGATGACGACTACGTGCACGACTGCGCCACCAACATAGAAAACCACAACAACATCCCAAAAGTACAGGAGAACGTACCTTAGGGGGGAGACGTACTTTATGGCACTGGAACATAGCAAAGAAGTGACAGTGTGTTCAGATTCAGCCTACATCACATCCACACTGCATTCTGGACTGTCACATTGGCTGAGGTAGGGCTTTAGACGTGCTGATGGGTCACCAGTGCAGAACGCACTGCGCATGGCAGTGGTGAAGTGCCAGGCCCACACGAGGGGAGAGGATCCCGTCTCTAGGGGCAGCGAGGTAGCAGACGCAGAAGCAAAACGTGCTGCTTATTTTGAAGACATTTTAGAAATGGACGCTTCGTCTCCAGCGCGTAACTATGTACGAACAATGGTATTAAAAGAAGGATATAATACACTACCATTGACCCAAGTTATGGAATTGCAGGGAGCGGCACCGTAAGATGAGAAGGAATTGTGGGTAAAAAGAGGATGCTCAGTGTCGCTAGACACCCTATGGCGACAAAACAACACAGCGAAGGTAGTAATGCTATTGTCATTATTGCACACTGCATTAAGACAGTTACATCATCCTACCCATATGGGGAAGGATGTACGTGCTGCTCATGTTGCAGAAGACTGGTTCTGTCCTAATGTGGCGTAACAAGTGACAGAATGTATTACTAATTGCATTGTGTGTAAACAATTTGCATCGGGCCACACGTAAGTGACAGGAGCCATACCTCGCCCAACTGGTCCATTCCACCACCTTCATGTGGACTATGTGGACATGCTCCAATTATGTGAGGGCTACCGCTACATGATAGTGGTTGTGTGTTCATTTCCCCGATGGATCGAAGCTGGTCCCTGTTCCCATCCTGAAGCGATTAGATGAGCAAAATTCCTGGTTTGGGATATTTTCCCACAATGGGGCATGTGTGAGGTCTTGTGGTCTGACAACGGTCCTCACTTCGCCAATGAGCTGTTTCATAATATCACAACCTTGGTAGGGATACAACACAAATTTTCTTGTCGCTAACACCCGCAAGCAAATGGGGTGTGAGCGCCTCAATAGGCTGCTCAAAGAAGGCATTGCTAAAATAAAGTAAACATTGAACAAAAGCTAGTTACATTGTTTGCCTTTGGCCTTATCCGCATTGTGCAACAAACCTGGGTCCGACCACCATTTAACCACACATGTGGTGGCAACCGGGCGGTGCATGCGACTTCCCCTGACTCCTGCTACTAGGGCGTTATTAGATGCAGAAAAAATGTCTGATGTATTGGGACAGGAAAAGTATGAGTACACTGCTTCCTTGAAGGCTAGTACCTCTTATTTCTTGACAACTGCAGGGCCAATGGGAGAGGCCCGAAGCAAAAGAAGAAAACAACAACCCAGAAGCAAACAAAGACCTTTTGAGAGCTCTATAACTTTACCAAGGGGACACCGTCCTTATTGCACAATTTTACCGGCAAGTGATTCAAACCACGCTTACGGGCCCCACATTGTAGAACAAATAATGGAAACTGCAAGATAAGAAGCCCTGGAATTACCTTGGTGACATCAAGCCCTGTCAAGCAGCTGCCTCTCCTAGCACCGACATCGAAAGGTCAAACGTTCTACAAGCAGAAGAACAAGGAGACCATCCAGGAACATCAAAGTCAAGCAGAGGCACGCCTACAAATACACGCTCCAGAGCTAGAGATATAGGGAAAGGAAATCCCACACATCCACAGGGAGGGCACACTGTTTATTATTTTTCTTTCCACAAACTGAAAGCATTCATCGAAAAGTTGCAATTACTGCATTGTCCGATGCTTCCCTATGACCCTCATCCCGCGACCTTCCAAGGTAAATTTGTCCACTTTGTAAGGAGATCCAAAAGTACTCGAAGGCGCCATCCTAGTGTATTTTCCCATGTTTTCCTGCCCTACTTGTCCCAAGCATACCCACAACTGAATAGAGGAAATCCTTCAGTGCTTGCAGTACTTTGTGACCCTAGAATACACACTTTCTGGGAACGACTATTCTTCCTTGCAATGATACAACATCACGTTTGTGGAGCTTGAATTAATAACAAACAAAGCATTTCTGGCACATTGCAGGCGGTCAATAAACATCTTCAAAGCTGCTCAAGATTCCGAAGAGGAGTAAGTAATGGGTACCATTAGTAAAGGCTGCTAATTGTGTCTTGTGTCTTCTATTCGTTTGGCATCTTTGCTCTTATTTTTCGGTGAATGTCCTTTGGTATAGAGTATAAAGCTGTAACTCCTAACACAACCCCAGTTTCAGAGGTAAGCACTGCTGGATCAGTAAGAAGAGGTAGACGTAGTGCTGATAAAGATATGGCAGGGGTTGATCTTTATCTCACCGATACTGCTCGAGTATCCAATAACATGTGGTACAAGCCCATCACTAAAGTAGGTAAACAAAAAACTGGGGAGAGCTGCTATGATTGCTCTCTTATCCACTATGCCATGAGTGCCCCCTGAACGTTTATGGCAACTAAAATACCAGCAGCAAGAGCGCAGTGCATTATGTACCTGTTGATGTGTACTACCTGAGTGCGGTTCCAAGGGAGAATGCCAACATTGAGATGTATGTCCAAAATAACATCCCCCTATGAAGATAGCTATATAAAAACACTTGACATGGACAATTACTGAAAAAAAGATCAGGCGATACAATACATAGCTGACGGCCGACAAAAAGGATAACACTAAAGGAATTTCTATGTCCTAAGAAGGGACCCACGGGAATAGGAGAACCAGGATGCTGGGAACAACCACAGATGCTTGTGTACAGCCAAGTATACACAGCTGAAGGATGAAAAGAAGGTGTAGTGGGAAGCACGCTCCCAACAGTTCCAGTGAACACAGTACAGGAAGAACATGACAAATGCCTAAAGGATTTTGGACGCAAGTGCGAAGTTACTGACCTGGGTGGTAAATGAAGCTGGACCAATGCCCATAACACCACTGAAGAAAGCTCCATTATGTTTCCAGAACGATGGAGTAGTAAAAGTTGGAGAAAACAAAGACTGCAAGCATACAATAAAGGCTCTAGGAATGAAAGTTGGAACAGCCGTATTGATGGATCATTACTGGGCATACGAGATACTGCCAGTCAACTGGGGAGGAGTTTGCTCGTTGGTGCACATCAACACGCCAGCGCTAGGGGTTCCAAAGAATGACATAAAAACGGACAACTTACCTAAAATGGACGATGCCAGAAGAAAGAATAGGTCAGTGGAATTGACTAGGGTGAAAAGGCAGAACTACATGTCGTCAGCATCGGAAGCTTCTCTGGACGACATACCACCTGAACACCGGTTGTTCAGCAGGATAGAGATGTTATTCACATCAGTAATACCGGCAGTACAGACATACACAAACGCAAAATGGGTCAGGTTATGAGGTGGGAGCTGATGCAAACAAACTCAACTGTCAACGGCTTCAATGCCATAAAAGAAGAGCTCCGAGCAGTAAGGTTGATGCCACTGCAGAACATATACGTTCTGGATCTTCTCACAGCAATGGAAGGAGGAGTTTGCACCAAGATCGGGTCTTATTGCTACACATTTGTACCAACAAACAATGAAGCAAATGGAACACTTACTGAAGCACTTACCAGACTATCGAAGATGCATGCCAAAATGCAAAAGTTGCAGGAAAAGATGAAAGGTGGCCGTCATACATATTCTCATGGATTCTGACACGGATGGAGAATGGACTAAAGGTACTACTAGCAGCACTAATACTAGTATTACTGACACTGTGTGTGATCAGGATATGCATCACACAATGCAGAAAAACGACAGAAAAGACCGTAGGGAGGAAAGTATTAGTGGATAATAATGATGAAGAAGACAGGATAGTGGAAGCTTGAAATACAATACGGACGCAAATAAAAGAGTGTCCACTATTCCCGACTGAAATGATAGTATTCAACAATCCCAACAACTACAAGAAATATTGGGCAAAATGGGTGTGGCGCATCCCGTAGGGTGAATGCTGTTATATGACATGGAGGTTGGATGACCATGCAAACTACTATGGACATCTTGGAGGAGTAACAGAGATCTGGCTCCCGAGAGCCATGGTGAATAGATTTGGAGATGTGGTCGACAGGTCAACCAGGGGGGGGGGGGGGGACTGAACAGAGGGTCCCTGGAATGGCCCTCCTGTCCCCCATTCGCATGACAGCCCGAAGAATGAGAAACAAGAGATGCCAGTCGCTGTTTGGCCAGCCGCCAGAAGGGCCAGTACATTCTACATATGTGAGCAGATATTCTCTTAGACAACCGTTCAAACCCTATCCAGCTGACGTCTTCGTAGACACAGGTGCCACATCACTAGACCAGGTTGACTAATGATAAATATCCAGTCTTGCTGACGTCATTAGTGACACCACAACGTAGTAACGTTGCCCACAAAGCAAACTCGCATCACGGCAAAAAGTTACACAGACATGCATTTGCTCATATGAAGAACATGCATACACAGCTCTGTAGATAGAGGACAGATACATGTGTATACTGTCAGAAGCTTTTTCCCACCTACATTAGCCAAAATGCAAAAACGCAAGAAAAGCAAGAGTCATAGAAAACAAGCTTGCAGCTGCTAATTGCAACTGACCATATGGAACTTCAGGGATATAGAAGGACCCTGGAAGAGCCGAATACTAATAACCTTGAGAGAAAGCAATACAATATGTATACACACATATGTAGAGAAACCATAGAATGACTGTAGTGAAATTGCACAAAGCCACAGGCCTCAGAATAAGGAATGAAGAGATGCATATTACGCAGCACGAAGGAAAGGCCTAGTGCTTGCAGCCAAGGACAAGGGCGGGTGGGACATCCCTCACTCCAGGAGCAAGGAGCCAACTGCAAAATAAAAGAATAAATCCTTGCTAATTGCAGAACAAATAGCACAGTTTTGCGGTCCTCACCCATGTGACTAAACCAAGCAGGACAAGAGCCCTTTACTCATGGTGGGAAGAGAAGCTGTTCCCAGTGAAGGAGACAAGAACTGATACATGTGTTGCCCACCAAACATTGCAATCTGCAGGCACTCTCTCAGGCTAGGTGGCCATACCAGTGGCAACAAGTGGGATGGGACACACAGTCTTTGTTACCTTGAGAAGGTATACAGAGCTCTGGGAACAGAGCAGAGTCACTGCCTGGTGGGACCAGCTCCAGCCCATCAGGGAACCTAAATCCTGGGGTGGTGTAATGGGCAATGGCTAATTGTAGTTTTGCGACCCTGCAACAATGTAATAGATAGTTTTTGGGGAAGTCTCAGGCGAGACCACCTGACATGGAAGGACCAGTTAGGCCACTCATATAGGCGACTTCCATAGGTACTACCACCCACACCACCCAATGGAATGGACGCTTAGTTTTTTTGGGAGAGGTTAGCTTGTGTGATGCCATTGTGTTGCCTTACACCAGCTTCACCCCTGCTCTCCACTCCCCTCCCTTCCTCTTGTGTCTCCAGTCTCATCCCAACCCCAGCCCCACTTACCCACTGTTAGGTAAGATTTTCATATCAATGATAAATCTTCCTGACCGGTGTCAACCCCAGAACTTTTACTTGGACTAGGTAACTATTTTATCTTGTGCCTAGGTGAAGAGGAATCTTTTTCCCCCTCTCACCTAGTCTTTAAATCTTTTTATGGGTGGCCTTTTTATGCCTCTGCATAGTGTATGGGTAAGTTATAGTTCCCTACAACTTCTGGGCTTAGGCTGGTTTGCCCGTTTGGGCTCCCATGTTAATTTCTCTTTCCTGTACTTGGGTGAACTACAGTTCCCAAGTAGTAAAGAGGGAATGTCATCCCCCTTTACATTTTGTGTAAGTGAGCCAGCACACCCCACCTAACGTGGTGTGCTGGGGGAATACAATGTATCCCCTTTCTTACTTACCTGGTAACATTTTGTTACAATTGTGAGTTTTACATGACTGCCTGGTGGCCATTATGACTTTTAGGGCCTCATTACAAGTGTTTTGGATTGGTAACAGTGGTAAGTTGTTACCGGACTGGCACACTATGAGTGTACAGTTGGGTACCGTCCCGCCCGCCAGGGCAGACCTGGCGGGCGGAATGGCACCCGCCGGCAGACCTTCAGGGAAGCACCAGCACCGGTATTAAGGGTACCGGTGCTTCCATCATCCCCATTCCCATTTGAGGTGATTCCGGCAAGCCAGGAGCCGGTAAATATTGCAAGACCGGTGCCAACCTGGTGGCAGCAGCGGCAGGCTTACCACCAGACTTGTAACGAGGCCTTTAGTCTTTATCACTCGCAGGCTGTTAATTCAGCCTCAGTAATGCACAGAAGGGCCCCCATTTTTCTAAAATGGTGGGTTCTTTTTTTTGCTCTTTCTTGTGTGCTTGATGTTTCCCCTACCATTTTAGGTGGCAACGACTTCAGTGGCTGTTTCGTCTTCTTGCGAATCCTTCAGATTCCCTGCCCAGGCTCCACAGGGTGTCTGTAAAGGCAGGAAGCGAGGGAGGAGTCCACAACTCTGCAGCCCTTTGTCTCCCACCTTGCCTGAAAGGAAACAACTCATAGTGGGAGCGGGCTGGCTGTCCAGATTGGACAGCCAGACCCCCTTTGCTGTTAAATGCAGGGAGAGAATGCAGAAGTTGTGCTGTAATTTCTGATAAAAACTCATAACCTGGAAGCTGCTGAAAAGTCAACCATTGGAGCTGAATCCGAAGAGGACGATAAAGAAAAAGTGGCTTAGACGATTTCTAGCGACCAGAGAGCCTGCTGTGTAACTAGTGCCTGCTCTAGCCCTTCCTTCCAAGCGACCTGGGGACTCCAGAAACGACAACCTCGACCAAGAGCCTTGTGAGATCCTCTAGACTCAAGCGGACTTGCATGTTGAGCCATTCCACGTCATGCTGTGACCTTGCAGGGCTGCAATACCCCAATACCCTCGGACCTCGAGCTATTGTGCGGTGCATGGTCTTTCGAATCGAGCTGAAACTTTGGTGGCATCCTGCTGGATCTCCAAAGACGTGAATTGAGTCTGTTAAGTCTCCTCACCAGACCTTGCGAGCAATGAGAATACAACCTGCAATATTTAGTCTTCTTCTTGCTCCTGAAAAGGGCGCCAAAACCAGAGCCATTTTCAGTCGCAAAGAAACTCGTGCCTGGAGCCTTCTGCGTTGATCCCTGCTGCAAAATCCCTTCCAAAGTCCTGTCTTCCATCTTCGTGACAAAGTAATCGATTGACCCGGTTTTTGGCTGCAGATACTGAAGTGTTCCTGCTGCAACTCTTTTTCTGTGCTGAGGTACTGTGTTGGCTGGGGTATTTACTAACATTAAGCCTGTGTGATTGCTGTAAAACCTTTGTGGGTGTTTTCTGTGATGGGAAGTCCTCTCATCCAGTTCACCCAGGCCCACGGCTGGAATCCTCCTAGGGTGTTTCTTTGAAATCCCTGGACCCTATCTAAATTTAAAGTGAAATACTTGTTTGAATAGACTTCCTCAGGAACTCTGACTTTGCCTGCAACTGAACCCTATCTCACCCTGCCTACAGCTGGCACCTAGACCACTGACCACTAGGGTCCCTCTTCTGCCTCTGAGAGAACCCATGTACTAGAATAGGGAAGGACTGGATAAGAAAAGGATTCTGGCTTGAAAATTGCAAGTGTTTAAAAGTTACTTACTTGACTTGTAAAAGATTTGGTTGGTAACTGCCTCTCTGAGAGTGAGCAGTTACAAAAGTTCTTACCTAACTAATGCGTTCTGCCACTCTAAAAAGTATATGTAAGGTTGTTTTACTCACCTGTGAATTTGTTATGTCCATTTCCCAAAAGTACTGCTGTTGGCTTCACTTAACTATTTCTTTCAGAAAATTAGCGTGCAAGTTCACCAACTGGGTCTTGTTTCCCCTGACCTGCTGAATAGCCTGTCTAAACCAACTCTCCCTTGGGTTCTACCTACCTGGAATAACACTGAGTCATTCTTAAAGTGTACCATTGGGTTTTGCTTTCACTGGTCTGTTTTGTACAGAAACTAAAACAGTCTTTATACCTACCTTAAGTTGCTGGTAACTCATTTAAAAAGTATATGGGTTTTACTTACCTTGAATAGCTGTGTGCCATCCTAAAATAAGTTAGAAAGTTATTGCTTACTTTAGTCTGTTTTCCACTGATCTGAAAAGCATTTGTAATCGTATATTACACCAAAAGGTCTTACTTGCCTAGTATAACTGTGTGTTATCCTGAATGTGGTTATAGGTTTCTACTGTTCCTTGAATGAGTGTTCCACTATTCAGAAAAGTATACTTGTAGGTGGATTTACAAAGGGATTTCTTAACGGAGTGTCACTACACAACTACTAGGGTCTACTACCCTTGTAGTACTGAAAGTAATCAGAAAGTAACTTATGGTTTTACCCCCCCTGAATAGGGGTGTCCGACTTCCCTAGACTTCCCTAGAATTACTGTTAGTATTCTGAACAGGGTCTATGCTTTGGTCTGCGTACTTTAAAGCATTGCGATGTGTTTTTATAATGTGTTTATGACTCTATGACAAAGTACTTACCCGAAGACTTAACTTGGCCTAGTTGTATTTATAATAAACCTTTAAATTTGATAATACATCTGGTTGTAAGTGTCTCTGTTGAACCATTGGAATACTACAGGCTCTTTGTACTTTCTTACAGCCTTCTCTCCCTCCTAAGATAAGCCTGGATGCTCTGTCTACGCTACCATATACTCAGGTGGTACAGCCATATACTAAGAGTGGAGGTTTGTACTGTTATCAGTTGTATGGTTTTACTAAGACCTTAGTTGGACTTCAGAATAACTGTCCTAACACCCCTGCTGCTCTGTGTCCCTCCTGGCCGCCATGGCAATGTAAGCGGGGCTCCGTATAGAGCACAGCATTCAAGATCCTTGGCAACTATCTTAGGTAAGTATTTTGTTTGAATGAATGGGACGCCGGTACAGCCCGTTCATTCAAACAAAATACATTGCTGTCAGCACCCTAGGTTTCTGGATTCAAAACCTGGGGTGCTAATAGCAGTAATACTCGATCCGGATGAAAAGATGAGGATACTTACCACATGGATATGATATGGCATTTATAACGTGTCCATACACATGTGTTTCAAGGCATGACGATGCGAGGGGGTGGAACAGACGAAGACACAGACAACAATCTTACTAGGCCAAGTGACATTGAGGTCGCGCAAGTGCAGGGGAGGTGGGGGCGGGGAGAAGTGCAAGGGGAGTGGGGAGTGGGCAGTGCAGTGCATAGGATAACAGTAATGTAAACAGAGACAATAATAATAGATAAAGGGTAGGTCAAATGGCATGCAATTTTCTATAAAAAGTATAGCACTTGGATACAGAGTGCCACAACATGCAACTTGATCCTGTCCTTCAATCTGTTCCACACTAGCCTCTAAACGTGGTGTTCAGCAGCACATGGTAAGATAATGCAACTATTAATTAAACGTGGGAACATGGGTATGACACCGACTCATAAGAATCTCTTCAGACTTCATTGTAAGGTGGGAGAACGATCTGAGGGTGGAGGTGAGGAACAGAGTGATTGAACTGTATGCAAGCAATGTCAAACCATTTTAAAGGCCCTGCTAAGGTCACACCTGCAGTTGCAGTGATTCAAAATGGTGGACCCCTCTATAAACAATGAGAAAAAGCATGATTGCAGACCAAATCACAATTTGTCACTCCAAAATTGCCACTGCTTCAATCCATCTTCAGATCCAAGTGACTCACCTGCCTGAACACCCTTGTGCCGGACATGCTTTTTGATGGCAAGAGCTGGACTCGGGCCCCAGGAACTGCTAACTGAAGAAACCGTATCTGAAGATTCACTTGCATCAGACATCTGTGATAAAGAGGAAGTGAATATTAGGTTCTCGTTCCCCAACTGTCCCTTTCCCACAGCATGTTTGGATCACTGAGTGTATCTGACAGAGATTCATAGCATAGTGCCAAGCCGCGATTCAGATGCAGTCCCCGCTCTATACATCATCGCACTCACACTCTGCTCGTCCACTGACACTTGTAGACAGGCTCTGGTAAGTGAAAGCAGAAACCGTCCTGATTTAGGACCAGAATTGCAGTAAGGTAAGCAGATAGAAAGTGTTCCTTTTAGGACTAGATCGCTTCTACAGTTGTTTTGTGGATTCGAGCTGGGGTGTCAGATTACATTATATTGGTTTCCATATTAGGAACATAAAAGCACTATGAAGGCAATACAGTGTGCTCATGTCCTTGACTTTTTATGACAAACTAGAACATGCTTCCTCTTTACAGTTGCTTACTCAATACTACTGTTCCCTCATGCCTTCACTATTTCAGTCGCCCCAAAATCTGCTCCCTAAATTCTGCTGGGACGTTTGACAAAGCATTAATTGCCTTTTTAATGTCAACATATCTCCTAAAGTTACTAGTGACTTTCTAAAAAAATAAAAAAATAAAAAAATCACACTCTCGATCTAGGATTGCTCCCCTTATAAATATGGGCACAGGTGTGGAAGCTTGATATATCCTTCATGGTAATTATGGTGTAAAGTATGTATATGCCTGTGGACAGAAACATTATGTCACCTACAACATCTAAAAAGCAAAGTATCTTCATGGTTTCTGCCTTTGTTTTCCTGTCTTCCCTGCATCCCTCCTCCTTTCCTGATCTGAGCACCTGCGGATGTTAGTCCTTTTATCCCTGACTTGCCCAGCTTAGTTCCCAGTTCACCCATGCCACCAAACAAATGATGGAATAACCCTCTCACTATCCCTGGATGTCTGAGGCGTGCACCACAGAGTATTGCATGCTGCAGGGTTAGCTAAGCTGCTCTGTTCCTCAACTAGTATAACTACAGCTAACTTTGCATTCAGCTGCTCTCTGCTGATGAAGGCACATGAAATACACAAAGGTGGATGGGGTTCTGGTTTTCTCTCTTGTCCAGTTCGGATCTTGACTCAGATTGTCACTGCTTTCTGTGTACTCCCTACTTTGTTGTGTAAACCCGCATTCCTTGTGGGTCTCTGTGTGTGAATGGGCACGGTGTCCCTGTTGGTGGGCATTTTTCCTTTCCCCTTCTCATTCTTTCCTTCCACCTTGCTTTGTGCTCCCAGCGCGAAGAGCTTATTCTAAACGACAGGGATTATTCTAATCCGCCAGCAGGGTGAGCGGGCCGGTCTGTGAGGTGAAATCACCTCAGCTGTGATGGTAGCGCCCCTGCCGGCAAACCGAGGTGGGAGGTCTCTGGGAGCATAAAGCCCAGAGGGAGTCCTCGTGGGGAGAGCACCGGGAGACACCAGCGGGAGAGGGAGGGCCAGGGATTCGCAGAGAGCAGCCAGGCCCTCAGCTGTGGCGGGACGTCCCACGAGGCCGTCCCCTGTCCTGACCGGTACTTCTCTCTCCCCTACCCAGGGTTGATAGGGTGTGCTGGAGTCGAGAGCCGTAATATAAAGTGGACTGGTGCTGTGGCTGACTACCACCACCGCCCTGTGAGGGACAGAGCAGCGTCACTCTATCCATTACCGTGTGTAGCTGTAAGGTAGGAGTGGGCTAGTGCGGAGAAGCAGGCCCAGTATACAGCGTGCGCTGGACCTTGAGCGCGCATATTTTTCGTTTGTAGACAGGCCCGAAGGACATGGTTACAGCGCCTGTCATATGGGATACGAAGAGGACCTGCTTTCAGGTAGTGTCACTGAGGTATCGCTGAGGTGATTTCACCCTCCGTTAAGCGTCGGGGGCTCCTCCAGAGGACCATGTTAGACCTGCGTTAGTGTTCCCTCCAGGGGGTGTGTCATCTCTCCCGCTCTTTTTCCCCGTCGGGGTGGAGAGTGCAGCGGCCTGATTCTGCGTGTGCTGTTCGTTTGAATGGTTGTTGGGGGAAGTGTACCTCAAAATCATACGGTGCTCCCGTGTGGTACTTGCTTGATGCATGGCATAGGGGATAAGAACCGGAGAAGATAGAGAGGACAGCCACGGACATTGGTGGTTGGCTCTACCCACGTGCTCCTCAGAGGCCCCGCACGGCCCATGGGTCCATGTGATTTATTGAGGGGATAATCCCTCTCCCAGTTTTTCCATTTCACGGGGAGGATGGGTGGTTAGTGGTCGGTTTAAGTACACGATTTTAGGCCGCCAGTGTGGTTGTTGGTGGTGTGAATGTGTGGAGAGTCTTGTGCTAGTCTGCAGCTACCATTAGGAAGGGAGCCCAAGGTTTCTGAAGCAGCAGTGTTGACATTACAGTTCATGTGGTACCAGAAAAAGTAAACTAGCAATTGATGATATTTAGTTATTTATTTACAAAATGGGAATTAGCTTGCTCAGAGGTGACCCAATTGATACTATTTAATTTGTATTTCCAAATGTGAATTGACTTGCTCCCAGGTGACCCAATTGATACTATTTATTTATTTAGCAAATGTGAATTGACTTGCTCCCAGGTGACCCAATTGATACTATTTAATTATTTATTTACCAAATGTGAATTGACTTGCTCCCAGGTGACCCAATTGAGGATATTTAATTATGCATTTACCAAATGTGAATTGACCGGCTTCCAGGTGACCCAATTGATGATATTTAATTATGTATTTACCAAATGAGAATTGACTTGCTCCCATGTGACCGACTGATGTTATGTAATTATTTAATACTGAGGGTCTAGTTTTACATATTATGTTTTATAAAGAGGGCTGTTCAAGCTGGTCAAGTGAAATAAGACTGACTGTTTATTTAACCAGGTTCACACTTATTAGTGGTAGCCACCAGGGCTGTACCTGCCAATGGGAGAGGGCCAACCCTCCCACAGAGCATACCGCCCTCACTGAGTACTGGAATAGGCCCTCAACTGAGGGTCCACCCATCATCCCCATGGCTTGTCAATTGCACATGTATACGGTAAGGTCTAATTATCCCATGCTCAGGACTCTTACAGGTTGCTGCACACCCCTTCTTTCATAAACATTAGGAAGAAATTCCTTACACATTTTCTTTCTCATCATGTCTGCGCTATCCAGGTGGGGCAAGCACTGGTGTGTTTTGTCCAAAAAACGTATATCTCAAAGTCTTAATAAAAAAACAATACCAATGCTATCATATTTCACGGAGGTCAGAAAATCAGGGACTTTGTTACCCACACTCAACACTTATAAATAGCCATCCAAGACATAATTGTTTCCTCAACTGGTTCCCTTTAATAATATTTTCAAAGCAGATTTGCCTCGCTCAGATGCTATGAAGGTTTCTTGGTAGAACTGTAATACTAGCCCCCTCAGTCAAGGCAGCAGAAAGTTCTCAGCAATCACGAGGGACACAGTGAACAAACGTCACTGTTCACTATTACACTTGCAGAAGAAACAGTGTACCATATACGCAATGGCTATGAGGCAAGGTTAAGAGGACTACAAACATAGGAAGAATAATTGAGCAAAATACAGGGGAGGGGGCATTACAAAATACAGGGGAGGGGGCATTACCTGCTGGTAATGGCCCTTGGACTCAAGTTACAGACACAAGCAAAATGAGGGGCTTGACGCAGACCCGGGGCTGTTATCAGCTTGTAATCCCCCTCCTCTGTGTATATTGTTAGCAGCCAGATCGGACCTTATTAGCTGCTGTTTATTGTGAAATCCGACTTTGTCCCAGCACAGGCACCAAATCCCCATAAAGAAAATTATGATGGCTGCCATTGATAGAGAAACAGACTCCCTTAACTATACCCATGGTGGAAGTGTCGGTCGACGAAGGACTAGATGGACAGGTAGTGGAGACTGGAAGATGGGAGAGAGGTGTGTGCCAGTGGTGTGGGTGTTTAGAAGGAGTGTGTGTGGGGGCTTAGCTGCAGACGGACCAGTGCAGTCAGAAAATAAACTGTGTGTTACGGGAGGGGAGCCCGTGGCCTGCACGGGGGACTGGTTTTACCATATAGGAAGACTCACTTTCCCAGGTTGAAAACCTTTCTGTTTAGATAGATCTACAACCGTTTTTTGTTGTTAATCTAACTCATATACTGCGCCTGCTCCGTTCTAATAGTTACCATCTGCGTCCGAATATAGTTGATTCTGTCTGGTGCGCTCTAGAAATCTTCAAAATCAATTTTGAAGATGCCCAATTGGGAGACGCCTATGCTTGGGTACTTAACAACATGCCTTTCTAAACAAAGACACACTAGTCTGCTTCAGCCAACAAGTCTAGTTTATGGGCAAGGTAGATGCTGGCGGGGGAGAAACTACTATTTAAGTTTGACTACGTGCCTCTGGAACAAGAGCAGTGAACCCTTGTCAAACAATTTGTGAGGCACGGTATCTTGCCAGTGTAATTCTCAATTTTGTAAGTGTCTGCCTTCAACAAGCAGATCCACTTAAGGAACAACATACTGCAGAATGAACAGGCACATACCTGAGTAACTGGTTTGCTCTTCTGCAGCTCAGTGTAGGGTATCTTATCAGGTTCTTTGACCAGAGCTTTTCGGCTTCCTCTGCGGCCAACATCCGAGCGATGTTTCTGATGGTCTATGGTGCTGTACAGCCGGGAGAGCTTGGAGGATGGACACACTCTCTCAGGACCAAAAGCCCGGATAAGTCGGACGGTATCGATAGTAGAAATAGTACTGCCAGACTCGGCTTGAGTGACTGTGTCGCTCTCCGTTTCTGTGGCTATTTGGGACTCAGTGCGAACTGTTAAGTCACTGTTTTGGTCCTCTCTGGATGAAGAGCTGTCACTTGGTTCAAGCACATTCTGCCTTTTCTGTAAGATTCCTTTGATCCGATCAGTGGAGAGATCAGTCCAATTTGCTTCGGGACATCTAGACGTTGACTTTGTAGGCATGGAGTCAATTCTGTAAACTTTGTTTAGATGACTCTGAACATCCAGCGAGTTTCGAAAAGTCTCCAGTGCATGCTGGTCCACCTTCTGCCGCTTTTTCCTCTCCTCGCTTCTCTTGTTCGACTTTGAACTAACTCGGGCGGGCTCATCCTTTGCATACATCAGTGAGTATGCAGCAGGATTCTGCAGGAGTCTGGCCAGTCGATCCAGACGTTCTACGAGGGAGATCTCTCCCTGGCTACCGTTGCTCACATCTTGCATCCGATTTTTCTTCTGCCGCTCAATGAACCTCGCCCACAGATCGTCTAAGCTTCTGCTGGAGTTGTTGCTTTGATTCAGAGACTGCTTCTGCCATTTATCAATGGTTTGAATAAATTGGCGTTTCAATGTATAATCGCGGCTCTTCTCTCTTGTAGAATGCTGCCAATCATGGTCTAGGGATTCAAAACGCAGTGCCAGATTGCCATCCCTGTCTTCATCTCTGCTGTAATCCACTTCTGCGTCTAGTGCGAGGAATTCATTTTCGTTGACTTCCTGGGAACAAGGAGATTGAATATGATGCTTCTCAAAATGTAACCGGTCCATGTATGGGGATGCTGGATGCCTTGTGGAGGTGTAAGGTATTCTGCTGCCAGTCTCAACATGATATTCTGGCTCTGGGTGTCGAACATAGTTGGGCACAGACTCAACACTTTTTGGTGATTCCCTGCATTCTTCGGGTACTGAAAAAACAAAATATAAACATAAAAATCCTTCAATTAGAAGTAAACTCATTATTGCAAATGGAGAACATTAAACTCTGATACTTTAACAAGACACCTGGAGTTGGTTCTCAATCAACCAAAAAAAGGGTAGGAGTAGCCTCCACTGTGAGAAAAAGAAGACATCATATTTGGAACAAGTTACTTACCTGTAACTGTTGTTCTCCAGCATGGGTCTGGCATGGATTCACATGCTCATGAATATTCCCCGTCGTCAGGCCGGGAATCCTCGGTAAAGAAAAAAATCAGTATCAGTTTAGTTTCTGATCTGTCTTTCTTAGAAGTAACCAATCACTGATCTCTGGGTCATACTGCCCCCAGCCAATGACAGCCCTCTACCTAAGCCCCTCCCCTGGCAGCCATGCTCAGATTTGGTAGCACGTAAAGTGGCAGTATGACCAAGTGAAGAGTCGCAGAGGGGAAGGAGGGAGGGTTCGCATGTGAATCCATGCCAGACCCATGCTGGAGAACAACAGTTACAGGTAAGTAACTAGTTCCTTCTCCAGCATTGTGTCTGGCATGGATTCACATGCTCATGAATATAGGAATACATAGCAGTATACACATGCACAGCCACGGGAGGTGGCAACAGGCTCAAGATTAAGCAATACAACAACTCAACATTAAGCATCTCTTACCTCCTCACCAGGCTCACCTTAAGCGAACAGGTTCTTGTGAAGGTGTGCGTCGACCTCCACGTAGCAGTCCTGCAGATGTCCAGCAGGGGCACACCAGACAGGAACGCCGTGGTAGCAGCGATCGCTCTGGTCGAATGGGCTCTCGGACGGCCGGGCAGCGGTCGGTTTGCCAACCGGTGACAGTGCATGATGCAGCTGGAGAGCCATCTGGGAATGGAAGCCTTCGAGAGAGCCTTTCCTTGATTCACAGGTCCAAAGTTCACAAACAGCTGTGATGTCTTCCGAAAACTCTTTGTGCTGTTCACGTAGAACTTCAGCGCTCTAGCCACATCCAGCGAGTGCAAAGTCCTCTCGGCCGGAGACGAAGGCGACGGGAAGAAAACTGGCAACACCAAGGGCTTGTTGAGGTGGAAGTCCGACGGCACCTTGGGCATAAAGGAGGGGTGCGTCCTCAGCACCACCCTTGTGTCGTGAAAAGTCAAGTATGGAGGCTTGCAAGATAGGGCCTGGATCTCTCCCACTTGTCGTGTGGAGGTGATGGCCACAAGAAAAGCTGTCTTCCACGACAGGAACTTCAACGGCGCCGAATGCATAGGCTTGAATTGTTCCTCAGGGCAGAGCTGGAAGGGCTCGGATGCCCTGGCTATCATGGCGTGAAAAGAGCCAATTTCGTCGGGCGGAGAGGCCCGAGGGGGGGGGTGATGACGGGATGTCCGTTGTGTCATCACCGCCGCCGTCGTCGTCCGTCCCCGTCGCCGTATCCTCCCGAGGGTCCGGTGAGGGGGATGAAGGGTCCACAGGCCTCGCGGGCACAAAGGGCGGAGCGGGGTGGACTCTCCTCTGCTTGTTCGGAGGACTTCCTGACGGGCCTGGTTCTGGATCCTCCGTCGGGGTCCGTGGTAACCTCGTCCTTATCTCAGTACATAAGGATTGGATCGCCAACAAAATGGCCGCCGAGCTATCCTGGGGCTCGGGTAATGGCTGCAACGGACGACATGGCTGCTCCACTGGGCCCTCGTCGTCGCTATCTTCAATCACATCAGCGGGAACCATCCCCTGGGATCGAACCTTCTCGAACCGCTCATTGAGGCCTTTCACGGCTTCCACCAGATCCTCCTCGGAGGCTTAATCCGAGTCCGTAATGGCCACCGGCCCCCCCACCCTCTTTTTCCGCTGGGGTCTTAACGATGGTCTGGAAAGACGATTCCCTCCGCGGCGGCAGGGAAACTCTGGGCCCCGAGGCCGCCTCCACTGGCGTAGCCTCTGCCGACTTTGCCAGAGCCGCTGCGACAACCTCGATAGAGGCCTTTGCCTGGTGGATCAAGGCCCTCACCACCTTAGGTGCATCCTGGGCCTTCGCTTTGGGGGGGGGAAGGGTCATCGCCTCGCTCCTCCTCGGCTCCCTTCGAGATCGACCGGGGCCTCTCCAGAAGCTTACCCGGGTTCTCGGACTTCCTCTTCCCTGAACCAGAGCGCTGGCTCGTGGTTGATCGTGCCGGGGAAGTCGCGCCCTGCCTGGCAGCCGAGGAGCCTGACCTTTCGGCGCTCCCGGTGCCCGCGGTGCTAGGCCTTCTGTTGGGCCCCCGTCACCGGGGCGCCCTCACAGGAATTAGAAGACCGCTCAGGCTTTTTCTTCGCCTTCTCACCTGCTGTGCCCTTCTCCAGCCAGGCGGCAAGGCGGGAATGACGATCTTGCTTGGTCCGTTCCGACAGGTTCTTGCAGAACGCACAGACCTTCTCCACGTGCGTCTTGTCCTCATGAAGACAGTAGAAACATCTCGAATGCTCGCCCTCCTTTAAAACATTTTGCAATCCGCATCCTGGACAGCTCCTGAACAGCTTGGATCCGGGCGTCGAGCTTCCCTTGTCCTGGGCCATGTCCGTTGAGGTAAGCCACAGATCTTCTGGAATCCTCCAAGAAGCATAATTCGACGAAAACTTCAACCTTGAGGGGCGTAGAAGAATTCCGAAATGGGTCACTGTTATCGGAAGTAGAAACGGTGGAGCTTGAGGCTCGACTAACCGAAAAAAATGAGAAAATCTCCTGAAAAAGCGCGAAAACGCAGTAAAAGCTTGAGAGCTAAAACACGAGGACTCCCAACACTTGAACGTGCGGTAAAAATCTGAGGATGGCTGCCAGGGGAGGGGCTTAGGTAGAGGGCAGTCATTGTGAATCCATGCCAGATCCCATGCTGGAGAAATGGAGAAATATGTCACAGGAGGGTATGGATGTTAGGAGTATCCCAGCGAGTAAGAGACATCACGAAACTGACACTTCCCCTACTGGGGTATAGGCCTGGTGCACAGGCAGAGGCCCTCAAGTGATGTGCAATCCCCCTTTGGCTACTAATCTGCCATACTTGAGAGTGAGGGGCCTTGGAGCAGAGGAAGGGGCCAGTAGAGCCCAAAAGGAATCTGCGGTGAAACCCTGCCAGAAATCTAAGAGCGGCTTGATGTACGCCACGGGAATTTGTGGAGGAGGAGAATGGTCCAAGGCAAGACCTTTGTAGAGCTAAAACGGTGGCTCACTGACATAGAAGGAGAAGTAGGAGGGGAGCGACAGAGGCCCTAAACCCACACTTACAGTGCTGGTAGCTGCAGTTACTACCAAGGCACTCATGCAACACATACAGCGTGCCCCCAATTAACATGGAGCAATGGGAGTCCAGAGGCAGCGGCACAGCAGTACACAGTTTGGGAGGAGAAGAAGACAGCTGTACTATAGGCTGATAAATCCATGGGCGTTGGTGCAATGCCCGGCCTCTGCCGGGCTGAGTCCCGCTGGAGTGTCTATCCTGCAGCCCCTTTTCATAACTGCACAGATTTTGGCATAAGGGGAAAGAAAGTGTGCATGTAAATGTTACAAATATTATGGTTATCTCTTCCCTTTCATGCGCAACGACTGCGGTGAACATATTGGTAAGGACATCGGGATGTGTGGTGCAGACAAGACTTTAGATTTCCCTATTCCCAGTTCTTGACGTATTAAGTGGAATATATCAGCAGGCTACTTCGGGTGTCAAAGAAAGAGTGGGCAGAGGTTTTCCAGGGTTCCCTCACAGAAGAAAGTCAGAGGTAGGAAAATCAATGCTTCCCATTAATTTGAGGTCATCTATTAGGAGAGGAGATATTCAACTCTCCCTCAAAACACCCACTCCAGCAAAGAATGTTCAGAGGGTTATCACTTATGGTTTAGTATGTTTAGGAAACCCATTTAACCAGCAGTATGAAGTTCTCGCAGAAAGGGAAGTCTCATAGTGTAGAAGTTATGTGCATCAAAAAAAGGAAGGCCCTTATCCTTTTTTAGGTAAAGAGGCTAAAGAGGTTGGGGGGGGGACTTTCATGTTTATCAAAGAAGGCTACTTGGGCGAGTCAATTGTGTTTGCCCTTTTATATCTATCATGCTAATAAGGGCAAGCAATATTTAGGGAAGAGACTTGTAACCAACTGAAGCCTTCACATAAGACCTAGTTTTTATTAGAGGCGGCTTCAACATGTTTAAGGACCACTTATGAAGAGAAAGGTAGAGAGGGAAGTTCAAGTCAAAGACTAACATTTGAGGCAGTGAAGCAAATAAATTGCTAAACTGATGCATGATGGAAGATACACCAGTGAAAATGGATTTGCAATTCTACCCATTTATAGAGATGGGTCGTATTACAGTTCAAACCTAAAAAAACGGATCAAGTCAAAGACATAAGTATTGGTTGCAAATACTGGGCAGACCTTGAACTGGGGAACATCGAACTAGAAAACTGGCTGGTAAAGACACCAAGCAGTGGGTGCAAATGGAATTAGCACATGCCCAAGAACAAGATACAGACCAAGACTATAGTAGACAGTCCCCGTAACAAGTGTAAGAGCAACAAGGGAGAAGCACAGCGTAGGTTTATAAAGGCCGAGATTAGAAGGGTATTGATAGCCTTATGTATAATAACGAAAAGGGTGAAAGCACTTCAGGAGAAATGAACAATAGGGAGAACTGAAGTGGTTGAATCATAAATGAGGGAGGAAAAAAGGGACCGTTTGGTATTTGCCTGGGATTTTTGAGCTCTCCCTACTGAACCAAGGGACTCGGTGATCGGAAAACATAGGATCTGAGAAAGGTGATAAAGGAAAAAAGCGGTGAGAAAAAGAAAAGTTATTGCAGAGAGGTATAATGCTTTCTCTGAAAGACTAACTTTCTGAATTCAGTGTGCTTGGAGGGGTATACTGCAGACTATCTAGGTGAGGTGATCGGTGAAAGAGACAGTTTTGTGAAATAGCAACTAAAATATTCAAGTTACAATGGGCCTCATCATGAGGCCGGTGAAGACTATACAGTGGTTATTACACTCCAGGGGTATTACCGTTACCGCCGGGACCCCCAACTCCCCCCTGACAGAAATAACGTCACTGCCGGAAAGGGAAGCACGGCGGAGGTAATCTTTAAAATAGAAAATCCATTCTGAATCTCCCATTTCCTGTTGCTATCCAGACACCATACTTGGCAAATAGGAAAAGGGAAAGGCTCACCTCCCAGAGCTTAGGCTGCGTAAGCCAAAGTTTACTGAACTAGATCTAAACGCTCTGGCTGATGAAGTTGTTCACCATGCAGAGGAGCTGTTCAGCAGTAGGCAGCAAAAGACTCTGCCCAAGGCATCAAGGACGTGGTGACGGCTGTGGGCACTGTTCCACGTGATGCAGAGAACTGCCGCAAACATTGGAATTACTTGAAGTCAAGGGTCCGCAGCCTCATCTCACGCCACAGGAGGAAAAGTGCTGCCAAATGAGGGGGCACTTGGAACCTCTCACCCTCATGCCACGGGCGGAGAAGGCCAGTTCCCTCCTCCACATGGAGGGCATTGAGGGGATAGGGCGTGCCGAGGCCGGTGAAGGAAGCCACAGCGATGGCGGTTAGTCTATTAGCCCCCATGTACATGTGAATGCACTGGCCAAAAGCATTCTTCCCCCAGCATAAATTATCACAAGGGGTAAGGGAATGGGCAAACACATGGCAATCACAGAAAATGCACAGTGAGTACACGCATGTGCCAGGGGAGGTGGGGAAATGTACTAAGGCACACTCACTTTAGGTGAAATGTGCATGCCAACCCATGGAAACACACACAGAGTCGCTGAGTCTCAAGATGGCTGACATGTCTACAAGATGATTGAAAGCATGCCATTGTACTCCCAACAGGTGCATGGTCCACTGACAGTGAAGAGGCTGGACCCTCCATTGCTGCCACACCATCCACCTCCACTCCTGCACAGGGCGGACCCATAGTCAGAGGGAGTAGACGGTGGAGCCATAGACCGTAGGCATCAGGGCACAACCATATAACATGGAAAGTTCTGTTAGGACAAGACATGACATAGTAAGAAGGGAGGACAAAATGGCTATTTAAAAAGTAAAGTTTTCAGTCGTTTCCTGATAATGGGATGCATATCCTGACATAGGTTAACCGGGAGATCATTCCATGCCTTGGCTGCCAGCTTCGGCCGGGATCTCTACTTCCCCCTAGTTCCTTTTACCCGGGGGATTGTAAGACGCTGTCCAGTGCGTGAACGTAAAGATCTACTTGGTTTATAGTGCACCAAATCTTGTTTCAAATAGCAGGGGGCTTCCCCATGAATAGATCTGTGGGCCAGTGTAAGAATTTTGAAGGACACCCTTGTTGCCACCGGAAGACAATTACGTTCTTTCCGGGCATTCGTTATATGTTCCCTTCTAGGGATATTGCACACAATTCTGGTAGCATCATTTTGGATTATTTGCAATCTTTGTAGGCATTCTTTACTAGCACCCCCAAGCAAAGAATTACAATAATCCAATCTCGGCATTATGATGGCTCGCACAAGAGTTATGCAATTCATGCGAGTCACCAGTGGTTGAATCTGATGCAATACCTTAAGGTGGTACTGCAAGGTTTTTACTACTCCATTTACATGGGCATCAGCACCAACGGTGGCTTCCATATAAACCCCTAAGGTCTTAACTTTGCCAGATAGGACAATTGGGCAGCCTTCTACTACTTAGAATTTAGCCCAGGCTTGCTTGGATCTGTAGATCATAAACTCTTTGAGCTATACAAGCACATCCAGTTATTGGTCATCCACCTTTTAATGGGTCAATATACATTTTTCAGATTTTGCGCATCTGTTGCATGGTTGCCACCGAAAACCATCACCAGCTGAATATCAGCATAATTTGTCCAAAAAAAAGACTCATCTGTTCCATTTGATCACAAAGGTTTGATGTAGTTGTTAAAAAGAGCAGGCGATAAACAAGCTCCCTGTGGCATGCCATATGCTATCTGGGTTGGCTCAGATGAAGCACTTCCCCAGCAAATCATAGATTTTCTGTAACTCAGAAAGGAGATAATCCATTCTATGACATTCCCGGAAAAGTTACCTGTATCCGATAGTGTTTGTAGCAACCGCCTATGATCCAGTAAATCAAAAGCCGCATATAAGGCTAGTAGGCTCAACATCTGTACATTACTATCATCCAAAGTTCCACGCATCTTTGTTTGCAAATCCAAAAGAGCAGTCTCGGTCTCGTGGTTACATGGAAAACTATATTGTTTAACATGCAAGGACTCTGATATTTCTAAGTATTCCTGCAACTCTGCAGCTGCAATTTTATCGAAGATCTTAAGTTACAACTGGGTGTTAATGATGGGTGTTAAATCAGATGCTTCCTATGGGTTGAATCCAGGTTATTTTTTTTTAATCAATGCGTTCACCACCACACCCTTCATTTCAACAGGCACTGTTTTATGGTGGAAGGAGGCGTTAATCTCCTGAGAAAAGGGGCAAACAATTTTTATTCCCCAGGATGATTCTCGACGGCAATAGATCGCCAGGAAAGTGGTTAGGTGCATACGTTTTAGCGTCTTCTCCATTTCTGAGATGGAGACTGGTTTAAAATCAAAAAGGAGTCTGTTTCTTCCCCTGCCCCTCGATTTTCACCAGAACCTCCTATAAGGGAGGTACCTCATTGTTGAAGTCGTTTTGGATTTTGTTACGTGCTAACATAATCTTGTCAGAAAAAGCTTGTTGTACCCTAAGCAATCATCTTTGTCAGATAAGATAGGTCGTTCTAGGGATTTTCAACAGCCTGAAAATGATCAAATAGTTTTCTCATATCATTGTTTGCCTTTTTGATTTGCTCGTTATAATAAAAAAAAGTATCTCATAGATTTTCTTTTTATATTCCTTCTCTAGTAATTTCCATTTTCGTTAGACTTTCTTTCCCCCTTTACATTTGCTGGCCCTTTATCTTTTTAATAGTAGTCAGCAATGTTGTAAACCAGTTCTCATGATCTGTACTCTCTCGTACAGTTTCAATTTTAATAGGGGCAACTTATTAAAAAAAGGCTCCATAAATGTCAAAAAACCTCCGTGGGGGGTCTTGCTCTGAGGAGGCCTTCATGATTGTTTCAAGGCATTTATTGGAGTCTTCTGATTTGATTTTTTTTCAAATTTCCACTGGCCCTTTCTTAGGAACACTATGATGTTGCGTTTTTCCCATTAGCTGTAGACTACATTCTACAAAAGAATGACCAGACCAGATTCAAGGTGTTGTGCTAATCATCCCTATGCCTAGATGATACCCAATTCAAATGATGGTTCTTCACATGGTTGGGCTCTTAATTTTGTATTCAAATTCCTGGGTCACTTAATTGACGTTCCAAGATCATAGCTTCCTTATCCGCCTATCAACTCTTCCACATGTTTAGAACACCCAACATAATAGTCGCGCAGTTTGGTTTATTCAGGGGATCTAAGAGGTGGACAAAATCCTCATTGAACATAGGCATATCTATCGGCGGCCGATAGATTAGTACCAGATTAATACAGTTGTTACTATTTGGTGTGAATTTAGTGTGAATGATTTCACATCCCTCACATTTGATGTTAGATTTGTACATCCCGATCTCGTTTTTACTCAGTATAGCTACAACACCCTGATACTCTTTGAATGATTTTTACAAAAAAAGTAATATCCAGGAGGAGTTGACAGTTCTATTTTTGGGCCAATAGATGCATTCAACTATGTGATTGTCACACACGTCAATATTATTCTCCATAATATAGTCATGTATGTCCACCGCGTGTTTCAGGAGTGACCGTGTGTTAAGCAATGACAGTTTCAGGGATTGAGATTCAATGGGCATATTTTCTATCCTCTGGCCGGTAGGGACCTCCAAAGCTTGTGTGGCAGTCTAATTAGGGGGCAGGTTACCATATCATTGTTGGTAATATTGTCAAGTAACTGATGCTTTGCAAGGTTTTTTGATCCGACATAATTTCAATATTCAATGGCATTAGGAAAAATAGATGTAACTTGCCCCTCAATTACCCTCTCCATTGCATTGGTTATATTTTTAGCCTGTGGGTACAGTGTTGTAGGGGGCTCTGACCAGACCTCTTCCATCATCCCCAAAATCACATTATTTGCAAATAGCATTGTGGGGCGGAGAACTCAATCAGCCTCAATATTATATCCTTATATATGTCCTTATAGGAATTTAAAAGGGGCCTTGTACTTTCAGCATATATTTCATCGACCTAGATTCACACTAATGCTTCCCGGCAAAGCTGCTGGGCTGTCAATAGAAAAACTAGTTCTGGATGTAGCCTCATAATAGACCGTAGTTGCTAAAAATACGGAGAGTATAGTTGGCATCTGCGGCCTAACCTTCAGCTAGAGGGAGTAAGGGATGCAGCTCCGATGTTCTGGCATTCGCGCGGACTCGGCCAGACTAGCTCTGTGCTTGGCCCTGATGCACCAGCAATTTCGAGCCTGGCAACTAATTAACAGGTTGTGCAGACTATAGAAGTTAACATACTTGTAGTCCAAGCGCTGGCATGAACAGAGGTGTGCACCGAAGGTGCTTTGAACAGAGCAGAGCCTGAATCAACAGAAGTGAACTAAATGCGGCAAATACAGCAGCAAAAAAAAAAAGATCTTGTGAGGAACCAGAGGGTGTCCTCACTTCTTTCTCCCCATCATCTTCTACTCAGGGTGTCAGGTAAGGACCCTCGCTCTTAGATCCCAACCCTGGGGGTTGTATGGAAGGAGAGAGTCGGTTTGCCCCTCCTCCCCGTACATTCAACACAAAAGGCACCACCTGCTCTTGCAATAGTGTGGCAACGCCCTCCTTGCCCTTCACTGGTCCCAGTGGATGAATCCCTGGAACCTACAGAAGCGGGGCTACTGCAACATACATTTGGACTCCATTTTGTGCACCCCGATTTCCATCTTTGGACTACGCCGCATTCTTGTATCTGTGAAGCCTCCTCTCCCCTCTGAAGTGCAGCGCACAGAGAACACCGACAGCCCCCGCCTCCTCCTCCCACGCCTGTGCCACCCAAGCCCATTTCTCACGGATGCTCTGGCGCGAATTGTTGTAAGCAAACAGTGTATTCTGTTCATCCTTCCTCTGAGATCACTGCCCTGTGTGTGACTGGGCCGAATCATGACCTGTGGCCCATCCATCTCCACACACCTTCTCCAACTCCTCTCACCCCCACCTTTGGAGAGTTCAACCCTGTGCCACTCTAACTGTCCTTTGATGTAGCAGAAGAGTGACCTTTCCATGTTTACCACCATAGAATGCCCCCAATATAACTGATCCCATGTTGTCATAGATCCTGCCTTAAACCAACACATATCAATCGATCCTCTACCTCTTTGAAGTGCCAGAACAGACAACTGTTAAATCTCACCCCCCAGGTAAACCACCTGGAGGGCAAGACCCCGTACCCTTCACCACTACAAAGGTCTGAGGGGGGATAATATAAATAAGTGTGTACCGCCAATTGTTATGGAACAAATTGGAAAGGTGGAACCGCCCCCCTCATATACTGTAATCAATAAGGCTACTCTACTCTTCAACAAAAATATGAGTAAGGCTAACCGAAGACGGGCAAATGAGTGCCTATATTGAGACCTGGAACAGGCTGAAACAGGGGTGCCCGCTTGCAGCCACCCTGTTCAATCTATTTACATCAGATCTTCCGTGTGAAATGAAGTCGGACAGAATATATCCCCCAAAAATAAACTCAGTAAAGATACCGATAATGATGTACGCAGACGACATTGTACTACTTGACAAAACACCAAAAGGTCTACAGGAGAGTCTTCGAATGTTGGCAGATTACATGGAAAGAAATGACAAAAATAAATTTAGAAAAAAACAAAATCACGGCTATTATGAAACCTAAACAAAATAAAAAAAGAAACCGGTGATACACATTAACAGCTCCCCAATCAACATTGTATCATCGTACAAATACATGGGAATTGTGATTAGTCAAACAATGGAAGAAAAAGAATGGGAGATGCATCTAAAAAAAAAGTAATGGTTTTGGCGATACAAGGATATATACTCCATGAAAAATGTGTTAAATTCTCGTTCCGACCAAGCATTACCTTCTATAGGAGTAAGTTCATCCCAATCCTTACATACGGAAGTGAAACACTAATAAATCTGTCTGAAAAAATATGGCCAATTCTGTAAGCTACCTTCTAGCGGAAAATAATGAGGCTCCCCAACTCATTCCCGACAGCTCGAATTTGAGCTGAAATCGCAGTTCAATCACTGACATCTGTGGTACGCTGGAAATAATTTGATCTTTACCGAAAAATAACATGGGAACAAAAAAATACCAGCTCTACAAATTTTCCTATTGAAATCTGATCCTATAAATGCTAGGGCCTTGTTAAAATGGAACCAACAAATACTAATAGCATTAAGAGACAAAGATATAACAGAAGAAATGCTACAAATGAGGCCCCAACATGCCAAGAAACAAGTAATGTATAATGACTGGATAAATACTAATGAAGCCATAACTCGATATAAAGAAAATCTGACAACCAAAACAGAAACCAGAGCCATCAATGAACTGCCATCGTATTTGTATATATTCCCCGATAAAGATATAAGAATGTTTTTTCTGAAATTTCGGTTGAACATAGTACCTACAATAAAAATAGTAGCAAGAACTAAACAGCAAGATAATAAAGAAATCTCTTGTCGGATATGCAAATATCAGGTGGAAACAGAAAGTTTGTATCTTACGATGTTATGTCCTGCCCTTGTCCAAGAAAGAAATGTATGTCGCTCCTACTTTGAGTGCGCACTTAAGGCAATGACTCAGAGCAAAGATGGGCCTGGATATTGTCATAGTCTGAGAAATGAATGATTTACTTAATTTTTCGTTTTTGGAAGAAGATTATGGAAAGAATTGAAAACGTGAATTGATCGAAATGTATTACTTAAATGTAACAAGTTTGATAAGACAAAATAAAAAGTTTATTTTAAACAAACATTTTTAAATTAAAAAAAAAAAAAATAAGTGTGTACAATTTATAGGCCTCTCTCCATGCCAAGGTATAGTTTATGGGCTATTATTTACTGCATGTCATACAATAGCGTGTAGATTAGTTAGGCGGAACCATTCGCCTCTCCCGGACCCGAACTGACCTTCACCTCGCACGGACCGGCCCAGCTGACCCACGTGATGCCTACCAAACCGCCAATCTGCCAGCCAATCTCATGGAGCCTGCCATACTATGTCCCAATCCCTCACCAATCCAAATCTAACTTGTAGACTGTATGGAAAACGTATATATGGTGCTGTAAGACTTTAAAATGTAATGTTTTTGTATTGTTTGCCGGAGCGCTCTCGAGGCAGCAGAGTTCTCTGGATGCTGAATCTTATATAAACCTTTATGTCTCTCACAACCAATCTCCTGGTCTCATTCCCCGATAGGATGTGTCCTCTATTCTGCTAGGATGTGTCCTCTATTCTGAGGTTTTAATTGTATTGTGGGGAGTGACCACCTTCAGGGTGGAGATGAGAGGGAGGAGCACCTGGGTGAGGAGACTTGGGAATGGCAGGGGGATGTCCTTGAGGAGATACGCAGTATCCCCCTTTTCCATTCCATGATAAACCCTTTCTCCCATCCGTATTTGTGGGATATTGCTATCCTTTTTCCTCTGCCCAGAAAAACATCAAAAGACATTCTAAATATGAGAACATTAGGAGAACGAAGAAGGGGAGGTCCGTAGGTTATCCCCCTTTCTCTTGTGAGAACCAATCTTCCCCTCCCCCTTCCTTTAGGGACTATTGCAAACCATCTCCCCTTATTTCCCCCCATTCAACCGACTATGGTAGTGGGACGAGGAAGAGGTGACTAGGAGTAGTGAACACTTGTAAGTAATTTCACCACTCTAGTACTAAGACGAGGAAGAGGCATGCAGAGTGTTGTAAAGGCCAGGCTTGTCTAAAGTGCTCCACTAATGCAACTAGGCAATTTACAATTTGGGACTCACACCTTAAACCTGTCAAGTGGTTGTAGGTGTATACAAATGGAAGAGATCAACAGCAGAGAGACCAGCAGGGAATCCTGTCTAAGGGGAGGCAGCCAAGGTGGGTATTGCAGGAGAACCAGGACGCCGGCAGACGACCCCAAGAAGCTGTGGAATCAAGGGGCAGGCGGATCGCAAGAAAGCCACAGGTGTGGGAGCCCCATTGGTCATCGGTCGTCAGCCAGAGCTGCAGACACAGAAAGAAGAAACCAACAGTGTCTGCTGAGAGAAAGTGGAGCTGCCGGCGGGATACAAAGAGAAATGCGAGCAGGGGCTTGCGGTTGAAGGAAAACATGTCGGCAGAGCTGAAACCGAAAGCACAGCTGCCCAGAGGAGATGCCAGGGACCGGCGAGGGAAGAGCACTCGAACTGGGGTGCTCCTGGTGGCTGTGGAGAAGCCGCAAATTGATGCTGAATGAAAGAAAAAGCATGCGCAAGATGAAATTAACCCAAAGCAATGGGTTGAGAGAAAGGACAATATACCAAGCAAGCAGCAGATTCAAAGATCAGAGTGATTGAATACTGAACTAAATGAAAGCATTTGGCAAAGTTATAACCTGATGACAAATGTGTGTGAAATTCATATACTGCTTATTGAAAGCAAAGTAGGATCTGTATGAAATACAAAAGAAAGCAAGCATGGAAGATTGCGAGAGAGCATGAAAGCAAGGTGGTAAAGGAACAAAACCACCATGAAGTGAACTATATGTGAGAATACATTGTGGCAATGCCAAAAGACTGGCATACGAAAGATGTCTTGGAAGCAAGACAACGCAGCGCAACACAGGTTTGAATCACAATCCCGCGCTTAGAAACCACTTGTTGGTATTAAGCGCGTTATAAAAGAACAATTATAATTATACCACATTGTGGCTAAGCAAAGAGGCTGACAAGGAGAAGCCGAGTGAGTGAACCACAGGTAGAAATGCAGAAGCACCTGTGTAGGCTAGACATCCTAGGGTTCCTGGTTGCATGACCTGTAATGGGTGGACTTTGTGGTCTGAAAACTGTGCCTAGCCCTGGGGAACCCCAATTGTGAAATCCAAAGTGGTTGCTGTAGTGAAACAGGAGAAAGCAATCTGCATGAACTGTTAAGAAACCAGATGGAGTATAAAGTTGGTCTGGAGCTGTTATCAACATTGGAAAATTGAGAATAATTATAGGTTGACTGTCTTGAACTTGGAGAAGGAAACACCAAGGTTTTGTGGAATTGTCTTGAAATTGGGAAAGGGAATCCCAAGACTTTTATGGAACTATTTTGAACTTGGGGGGAGGGGAGCTGAAGAGGCTCAGAACTTTATTTTGGAACACTATTTCTTTTATTGCTGATATCCCTACACACTGTTTAGCTTTAGTTGTCAGGGCAAGTATAGGGTTTGGACACAGACAGACGTTTAAGTTGAACTTGGACTTTCCTTAGCTTCTTTAGGAAGGGAAAACCCACCCTGAATAGGGCAAGTTAGGCTTTCAACCATCCTGACACTACATTTCTTTTTGAACTTGGAATATGCTGTCTGTTTTGCTTCATGATGCCTTCACAATTCACTTAAAAATTAAATCAAGCTAAAATCGAAATTTAACAAATCCAAAATTCTAAGTGAAAAATCTCCCTAAAAACACACAACGTTAAAAGAAAATTTAATAACAGCAGATAAGAACAATTCTATGAAATGAAGGCCAGCATGCTAATACAACAGTAGCTATTTATAATAAACCTCACAACGAGGGCAAGGGACTTCATATAATGGCGCAGACTAGCTGTGTGCTTGTCCGTAATGGCAACTAATTAATATTGCACGCAGACTACAAAATTCAAGGGACTTTTAGTGCGAGTGCTGGCTTGTACAGAGGCGTGCAGTGAAGATGCTTTAAACAGAGCAAAGCCTGAATCAAAAGAAGTGAACTAAATGGAGCAAATAAGACGGCAAAGCAAAATAAATTCACTTAAAAATAAATCAAGCTAAAATCGAAATTGAGCAAATCTACATTTCTAAGTGCACAACTTCCCTAAAACCCACAACATTAAAAACAAATTCAGTAAAAGCAGATAAGAAACAAGGAGGTACGGCTGCCACTGAAGCTGCCACAGCCACACTACAGCCGGCACTTGTGGCAATCCACATTGCTACAGTCCCTGCTCGGGCACCGACACGTCCGGGCACCAGCACACCATCTCGGGTAGTGTATCAACAGCCACAACACCATTGCGGCACTGGCAGTGACCGCACCAAAGAGGAGGACATGGGGCCATGGCTCCCCATGCTTCAGCCCCATCTCGCCCCACAACCTACCACCTCTGCCCAGGCACAACATGCCAGCCATTTTAGCTCGGCTAGATGCTATCGAGCGGCGCCAGGCATTTCTCGAGACGTGGCGGGCCAGCAGGTGGAGCACATGCAGCCCATGAGGGACTGCATGCAGGGATCATACCACCGCATTTCCTGCCCCTCTGCCAGGCCACAGGCTATTAGCTCAGGAGAACTCTATTCTCCATTTATTTGTGCTGCACACATCACCTTATGTGAAGTGCGGTAAGGGAACTATGTGTCCCTCTAACCATTTTTTTGGTAACTTTGTGGTTACTTGCAATGATACTTTGTATTGTTTTCCTTTTTATAGTCTTGTGCACTTTTGCATTTTACAGTTTAATGCCATTTAGAGCACCACGCAATCTAAAATACCAGTGCCACAAGATTTTTGCCTGTCCTTTGACCATCTTGTAGATTGACCTTTGTTCTTACCTGGAGCGGCAAGATGTTCTAAGATGTTCTATATATGGTAAGCCCTTTCTTATGGAAAAGCTCCAACATTTGCGGGCAAAATTGTGGTCTGTGTGTGTGTGTGTGTGGCTCAATGAAGGGGTCTTGTCTGTCTGGACCCAGAACACAGTGATGCTCGACTGTGCCTGTTGCTGCGCAGGTGCAGTGGGCAGAAGCTGCCCAAGACTGCAAGTTTGAATGTTGCAGATCATTGCCTTCGGTGGGCTGTGGGTTACACCAGCCTGGATCCTGGATAAAAGGAGGGACTCCTGCAGCCATTCTTGAGATCATTGTTGGAGCCAAGACGGCTATAACAGAGAGAAGCCCACTAAAGACGCGCAAGTTGGAAAGTCGCCAACAATCTTTTATTCACTTGCCCAGTCTCTCTGCAGATCTCCTGAAGACCTACATTGGTGCTTTGCCCCATGGACCAGTGGGAACAATTTGTACCACCCCCTGCTCAAAGATGCAGTCACTACAAGCTATCAGAACAGTCCCAGAACCATCCTGTGGACTAGTGTAAGAAAGGAATGGCATCAACATTAAGACAGACATAAGTGACCACAGTTCAAGGGTGTTTATTGAACTTCAAAAAAAAGGGTTGGACAAACGCCGATCTAATCGTGAATCTACAGATGGGAGCAAGCTACGACCATCAAATAATAATAACACAGTCCTAGTAGTGTCTTGTCAAAAGAAAAAGGCCTATACTAATAAACCTATTGCCAATCCTTACTTCTAAATACAAATAGTGTGGGAAACAATGTTACGAAAAAGAAAGACGTGTTCACAAAATGATATGTCAGGATGTTCAAACCGTTGGCCTCCCTTCCCCACTTTTGCAGCACGGGACAAGGCGGCACAGTCAAGCCTAGCACAGTCTCTGACTTCTCTACCACGAGGATTCAGTTCAATGATTAGCATCAGGGCCTTCCGTGCCCAAGTCTCTTTGCCTTTCAAAGTCTCTTCATTCAGAGGGCCTGATGCGAGAAACGATAAGTTATTTTCATCGTCCAGATTTTAACAAGTACTCAATTTCTTAAGTGATTTACCATTCACCTCGGATCCTCCTCAGCCGGGCTCAGATACTGTCAACACAATGTTCGTAAATTATTTATGCATCCAATTTCTCGTAGGATATTCTCTCAGGTGACTTACAGTACACCCCGGATCCCACGCAGCGGGGATCAGATCTTGGATCGCCTTAAGTCGGGCTCAGATCTCAGATCCCCCTCAGTCGGCTCAGATCTTATTTTAACACAATGTTCAATTAGTCCCACTCTGCCGGGCTCCGACTAATTCCAATTTCTTATACAACTTTACACAAACTTGCTTTAACCAAAAACCTTTAGCTGTTCTCCCTCCGCCAGGCTCAGACAAACTTCATATCCTTTTCATCAACTATCGAAGACTTTCAGTAGGTTTTGCTTGACATGTTGCAGGACCACTTCGATTTCACAATTCTTTATCACTCCTCACATTTGCCACCTTTCAGCTGGATACCTAACAGAGACTTTCGAATAAGCACCCATGTGGTGCCGGACCACTCTGTTTACGGTATTGTATCTTGGCTTCAAAAATCAAACACTCATCTGCTGTTTAATTGTGTTTGCGTTGCTTGCCACACACGCTTCATACACTGTTCTCTTCCGTTTTCACTATACAATGTTGCTGCTTGCAACCTTGGCTTTAACACAGACCGGTCTGGTATCAGTCTCCCCAACTCACCAGCTGTGCCGACTTCACTGGCGCTGCCTTGTTGTAGGAGCCAAGGACAGTACCACAGCAGCAAACGATACTCCCTGCCTTGACTATCGACGCAGGAAATCCCTGGGTACCTCCGACACACAATGCAGGTTTATTCAGACTTGATTCCTGGTCTTATGTTTTCTATTTAAAGGTTAATAAAAGTAACAGTCTTTCATTGGAAAGGTCAAGGGCTCTTCCCTCCTTGTGATCATCTTCGATCTTACCGTCTTTCGCCTTGTATTAAACTGCCATCTTGGAACTGCTGCTTTCTCGTGTACTTTGCCTTGCTCAGAGTGGGCTTTTGGGCACTTATCCGTGTGGGGAGGTGTGATGGAAGTCAGGTGTGTTTAATGGTCAGTAATAGCCTGACCCTGCCTCACCATTGTATTGGGACACGTCAGGTATACGGCTCAGGTCTTAGTCCGTTTTCTCTCACAGTGAGCTGTCCGTGTGAAAGTGTTTGTGTTGGGAAACGTGGGGTGGCTGAGTTCCTAAGTATCCTACCTGGTAGATGGGGTAAAGGTACTACAGGGAAGGGGATACTGCGTCTCGCCATCCAGTATACCACTTTCACTCCCTGAAGACCCATCACCCAGGTGATCCTCCCGCACTGGTCTCCCCCAGGAACTGGATCCAAAAGCTATGGCCATGTCGTGGCCACCTGGATGACCGATCGGGGACTTGTGGGTGAGACACCTTCAAATTTCTCACACTAGCCAGACGTCGTCCTGGGCTACTGTGCTGCAAAGGTCGTTGTACTGAGTTGAGCCTTGGAATTCCACAGATCCTCAGGTTATGGAAGAAGCAGCATTTTCCTGAAGTTGCAGTTCTGCTCCACGACAATGGGCCTTACAGGACCAGCTTCTTTATTTCAGCCACAAGGGTTGCCTTTTGCCATTTTCTTCGAGGGCCCTGCACCGTTTGCTGCCTGCATCGCGTCCTGGATGTCTTTTGAGGTTGTCTCGAGAGTGGCGGTCCCGAGGTCAGTGTGTCCTGGGTGTTCAGCTGTCCAGAATCCAGATCCAGTCCATCGCAGCATGATACTGGCAGCTAGCCGGTGGTACCCACATATGATACCTGAAGTGGCCTCAACCACGGCCCCTGGAGTTCCTTCAATGGAACCAAGGCCTTAATCCAGTAGGCTCAGTTTTCAGGAACTCCTATGGTAGTCCTGGCGTAAATCAGAGTACACAAGGTGAGTAAACAGTCTAACGTCCTGGCCTTGAGGTGCCTGGGACGGCCTGGCTTCGATGAACGAGGTGTTGTGCTAATTGGAAAAGATCAGCTCAACCGATTACATAATGATCATTTTTAACTCTCCTGCATTCTGTCCGGTCCTGAAGGCGTTTTGCTGTGGTCTATTGGATTGGAGGCTGTTTTTCCTGGGCAATTTTACACTCTCAAAAACAAATATTAGTTCTGGATTTTTGTTCTTTCTTCCTTAACTGGGATCTTCCCCAAGATATATTCAAGGGAAAAGTGAGGAGTCAGCTGTTTTCACAAGATGAACCACACAGTCCCTCCAAGTTGTTATGCTCTCAACCAAGTTATAAACGGCTGAGCATGGAACACCCTTAGGGAAAGGGGAAGTGGATAAAATAACAAACAGTTCAGATTCCAGGCTTTGACTCAGGAGGATATCTGAAAAGAACGAGAAAGAATAGCAGGTTAGCTTATACCTCCCAATTTCTTTTCCCCCTTGCTTCATTCCCTAGCGACTCAATAACTTTACCTGAAATTCCCTTTACTATATCCAGAAAAATCTTGCAGTAATACTTTTTTGTGTGAATTTTTTTAAACCATTTTTATTTAGTTTAACAAACAGAAAATTAAACTGCTATAGTTCCCACTGTGACAATGCATTCCTAAGCATGTTTCCTCAAGGACATTGCATGGTTATAATAGGACACTTATAACACATTTCTCAATACATTCTTGGTCAGTTTCCTGGCGCTCCCCCAGGGCAGTATGTGTGCATGCTTCCACTGCACTCATCAGTCACCGTATAATTGCCAGGTCCAATGTTCATGAACTAGGTGCCGCTCCTCAGTCCTGCTCCAGGGTTTTCAATGCTCGCTGTGTCAAACAACCTTTGCACCAGTTCATTCCTAGCTTCCATTCCTTCACTCCCCTTATTCATTCCTTTCTGCAGCGCTCTATGCCAAACCCCCGTCTCCTCCAATGACCAACGTCTCAGATCTGCCCACTTGGCCCCCACCCTAGGTCCTCTCTTTTGGAAAGGTGAGCAGGCCCCCCCCGGGTACAGTCCTAGCAGGCAAAACTCTGGGGGCCCTCCGTCCCCCTGTATGCCCCCTCCCTTCACTTTCTCTGCCACGTTCTGCCAGAATCTCGCTATCACTAGACATGTCCACATGTGCATTATATCCACAATCTCCTTGTTGCACCTCGGGCAGACCTGGTCAGTGTTCTTGCATATATGCGACATCCTCTGCAGGGTTAGGTATGCCCTATGGATCACACATATTTGGGCGAGTTGAAATCTTGCGTTTCTGGGTACTTTTTTGGTATACAACAGTACTTTCTGCCATTCAGTCCCTGTAAAATCCCTTTCCACATCCCGCTCCCACTCTTTGCGCACCGCCAAGTCTCCTGCTTCTAGCCCTTCTAGTAATAGGTTATAGATCCTAGAGACTGTGTGTCCCCCTTCCGACAGATCATATAATGTGTCTAGCACTGTGTTGGATTCTCTTCTATCCCTTATGCCCGGCCATCTTCTACCCTTCCTGCCTATCATGCTCAAGTTTGTCAAATACTGCCCCTTGTGTATACCATATTCACTTACCAGGGCTGCAAATTCTAGCGCTTTTCCATCCTCAAATAGGCTCTCCCAATATTTCCTTAACTGTTCCACTGTGCCTTATTGTTGTCCCATTATTCCTGCTATGGGGATATTCTTGGAATACGGCTCTGGGGTTTCAATAGCCCGGAAGGTCTCGGTAGCCACAAGTCTCCCACCCACAGTATTTCCTTTAAGTAGTGGAATTCCAGCATTGACAGCAGTAGCTGGGTGTCCAGGGTTACTTCATCTCCGAGCCAGTTCGCTAAAAACTGCAGCGGACTTGGCAGTTAGTACAATTGAAAGTTGGGTACCCTCATCCCACCGCTGGTATAATCCCCTTGAAACGTGCTAAGAGCAATCCTGTTTCTCATTCTTTGCCCCCCCCCCCAAAGGAATTTCCTTGTCATTCCATCCAGCTGCCTGAACAATCCCCTAGGAATGTCACAAGGTACGTTGATAAAGTGGTACAGAAGGCGCAGGAGTGCCACCATTTTCAGCAATGCTGCCTCTGCCTGCTACCCCCACAGACAGTTTCTCCCAGAATCTCCTAGGCATTTCGCGTATTATCAGTATTTGTAGTGGCAGGGTCGTGCCACCCGTTCACTACCAGGCATCTGAAGGTTTTCTCCGCCTACCTCAGCCCCAAGACCGGCAGTTCTTTAGCTAGGCCTCTCAGCCCTCCCAATGGAAACAGTCTAGATTTTTCCATGTTTATTCCAATACCAGAGAGCTTAGCAAACTGGTCCACTACGTCCAGTAGGCACAGTAAGTTGCCCTCGGGTTGGTTGACGTACAGCAGCATGTCATCTGCGTACAGGGACACCATGTGTACCGCCCCATCTATCTCTATTCCAGCTACCGCCTACTCTGTTCTGAGGAAGGCCGCCAGCGGCTCTACTGCAAAGATGTATAACATTGGCGGTAGCGGCCAGCCCTGTTTAGTGCCTTTCCTCACCTCCCATGCTCCCGTGATCTGTTTCCCCGTTCTCACTCTCGCCCTGGGTGCTGCGTACATCAGTCTCACGCACCTCATGAAGACGTTTCCTATCCCAAAAGGCTCCAGGGTCCCCAGAAGCCAGTCCCACCTGACCGACTCAAAGGCCTTGACTGCATCTAGGGAGGCCACTGCGCAGTCTCCGTTTAGGTGGTTTGTGCCGTCTATTATGTGATGTAGCCTGCATAGATTCCACGAGGTGCAATGCACCAGGACGGACTCAGTTTGGTCTGATTGATCAAGCTTCTTATCACTCTCTTGAGTATGTGCACCAGTACCGTCGCTAGGATTTTACTGTCTTGGTTCATCACAGATCCGCAGTCTATTGGGGACTTCCCTGGTTTAAGTATGGGTACAATTATGGAGTCTCTAAGGCTACTGGGCATTGTTACTGCCTCATATGCTTCTGTGAAAACACCCAAGAGCTTTCGAGCCAGGACGTCCCTGTAGGACTTAAAATATTCCCTGGGAAGTCCGTCCAGTCCCAGTGTTTTGGCGGTAGGGAGTTCAGCAATTAAAGTGCTTATTTCTTCTAGCATGAGGGGTGCATCCAAAGCAGCCACCTGCTCACTCTCTAGCTCTGGTAGGTCTATTTGACCGAGGGCCTCTTTAATGTCCATTTCATTTCCCTTAGCGTCCCTCGAGTATAGGGATTTGCAGAATCTGGAGAATCTATTATTTATCTCCCCTGCACCCTGACGACTTTCCCGTCTTCATCCATAATGATAGTGATCATCTCCCTGGGCTCCTCTCATCTACATAGCCAGGCTGGCAAGCTCCCTGGCTTGTTCCCTTCCACGTGCATTCTTTGGGTTCTTGCTTCCACAGCCTTTCCCATTCAGCTATGTAATTTTGGCGCAATTCTAGCAATCTTGCTTCCCATGTCCCCTCCCTTGGCCCTTCTTTCCTCCCGCACTATGTCTTTTTCCAAGCTATCTAGGGATCTCTGTATGTCCGCCCACAGGCCTCCCATTTTGCCTATAGCCGCCCCTCTTATAACCACCTTCAAAGCTTCCCAGTGTTCCTACCTTCGCTACACTACCTGTGTTGGTGTTGTAGTACTGGGCCTTAAAGGTGTCGTCTTGTAGGGCCCTCAGCTCTCGGTCTCCATGTGGTTATGGGTGCTCTTGGTGCCGTCACCTGCCAGATCGCTAATAGCGGGGCATGGTCCAACAGTACCCTCGCCTTATATTCTGTACCCAAACTCTCGTAGGATTTCCACGCCCATAAAAATATAATTCATTTGAGTGTACGTTCCATGGGAGGCCGAATAATGTGAATACCCCCTGCTCCCCTCCATGCCCCTCTCTCCAGACGTCTACCAGCTGCAGGTCTCTCAATAGTGCTCCCAATGTTAGTGCAGGCTTACCATGTTTCATGTCAGATCTGTCTAACTTGGGGCTAATTGTGCAATAAGAGTTGCCTCCCACACCCAAGTCGCCCCTCTGTAGGTTGCCAGCTTCGGGTAGAGTGACCTGAAGAATGCGGTCATGTCATGATTCGGCCCGTAAGTATTTGTGAAGCATACCTCCATGTGTTCCTCCATGCAAGCCCTGCACCACCGCCATCCTACCATCCTCGTCCTTTTTGAATTCCAGCAGCGGGAAGGGGACAGAGGGGGCTATCTACACTAAGACCCCTCTTGCGTATATAGAGAACGTTGAGCCATACATCTTCCCTTCCCTCCCCATTTCCTAGCTATCACAGCCCGCTTGTCTGCCGTGAGGTGTGCCTCTTGTAGTAACGCTATTTGTATTCCCATTCTTTTAAAGTATACATGTCCCCGTAGCCTCTTTATCTAGTTGTTCAATCCCCTAACGTTCCAGGTGAGTATTCCCAGGCCATTAATGCTCATCTTGAGTGATTTCCGAGGGCTGTACCCGTCCCACTGCCCTGTCTGCTTGTGTACTCGTTCTCCTCCCCCTGTTGCCCAGCAATTTGTTCATGGTCGCTCTCCCTGTTCTGCGTTCAGGCATTTCCACACCGCTCATTTGTCCGTCGCATCTTTTAGCTTCACGCATGTCACAGTTTAGGTCTTTAACAAACCCCACAACACCTTCCACCAGCCGTTTGTCCTGACCAGCCACCCCCAACTCCTAAAAACTACAACTGATAGTAATCTATTGAAAACTATGGATAACTGCCTATCTGCATACTGCTTGCTCTGGCTCAGGTGCTTATCCCACCCCCTCCTCGTGTTCCCATTCCTTGGGTGGTGTGCAGCAGCTCGATGCCTTCCAATAGGCATCTGGTTCCTGGGTGATGGAGTCCGGAAGCCACACATAGATAGAGGCAAGCTGTCTGGGCATTGGTGAACGTCTCTGTAGGTTGCCGTGGGGCTCCCAACCACAATATATCGGTTTTGCGTCATTTACGTTTGTCCCTTGGTCTCGCGGTTCGCCCCAGGCTTTCTTTTTGCTGTGCTGCGGCAATTGTACTTTAAGGTCCATTATAGTTCCTTCCTGGCAGCTGTGGAAGTCCCTGATAGTCCCTGATCCTCCATCCGCGCCTTTATCTTTGCGCAGGACCTTTGATTTTGCTGGGTAGATCAACATATATCTCAAGTTGCCCTTTGCAGCCTCTCCTTAATTCTTCTGAATATTGCCCTTTGTTTTTGTACCTGTGACGTGTAGCCGGGATAGGTTGCCAGGTTGGAGGAGTTTTGTGCGATCGTGCCTCCTTCGCTCGACAAAGTCGGTATCCTTTCCTGGTCCTCAAAGTTCAGTAATCTCACTATCAGGGGGCTCCGGGGCGCTTCGAGCAGCGGTCTTTTGGCCAGGGAGCTATGTGCCCTTTCAACCGTGAACCTTTCAACCTTGGGTCAGTGTGCCAGGTCCTATCTCCTGCAACAAGAGGTTCTTCACGTAGCCAGCCGGATCTCTGCCTTCCTCCCATTCCGGAAGGACCAATATTCTAATGTTTCTTCGGGGTCTCCCTTCAGCATCCTCCACATGACGCTCTAGCGCCTGCACTCTTTCCAGTAGATCCGACATCTGGGTTTGTCTGCTGGTTATTTGCGTGTGTTCTCCTGAACTCTCCCCTTTGCTGTGCCCAGTTGATCAGCTATCTCATGGACATCCTGGCGCTGCAGCCCCACATACACAATTAGTGCATCTATCTTGTGGATCGGGTAATGGTTAAGCATGCCAACCAGACTGACCTCCAGGATGACGATCCTAATGCGAGCGTACCTGTGGGTTGCGTGTGCTATTGCAATTAGCCGCTGATGTGGTCACCTCATTGTCTTCATTCCGGGCATATCCTTCAATCATCATCTGCCTGCCCTTACCCTTACAGGCCTTGCCTGGCATTAGGATCGTCAGCCTGGAGGTCAGTCTGGTTGGCATGCTTAACCATTGCAGTGGTGCCTTCCGTTTGGGAGGGTTTGATACATATTTGAGGGTGCTTTCCTGCGGGTTAATGCTTGTGCATGGCCTCTCCCGGTTGACTGTTGTCTGGTCAGTCAGTGTGAAGACCTCCTTTCTCTCTGGGGTTGTGGCCAGGCCAGTAATTCCTTGACCCCAGCCATGGGCGTCTGCGTGAGTGGCATGCAGCACCCTCCGTTTGTGGGGGTCAGACGCGTATTTCAGAACCCCTCTCCCAGCTGGGCTAGTCACTCCTCAACCCCAGACATGGGCGCCTGTGTTCATTCCTTCAGCCGGGTCACTTTGCCTCCTTGTAGTTTGCGCTCTGCTCTTGGTTCTTCCAAGCTAGTTCCCAGGGTTCATCAAGCTGGGTATTTGTTATTAGCACTATTGCACTTTTGTCTTCGGGTCCGTGCGGGCATATGTCTTATATTACTGTTCTTACGTGCTACTCCTTCCTGTCCAGCATATGAGCCTAAGCGTTTACATGCAGGCGATGTTCTGAGGTTGCACGCCTCCAACCGTTGTTGGGCTCTTTTCGTTCCCAGCGCTCCCACGGCTATTGAGGGCCTCCTCCTCTCTGCTGTTACTGCTTGTTCACCCAGGCCACCCAGGACACTGCCGGGCGGTCAGCCGCTGGTGAAATAGTACCTGCACAGTGATCCCCTCGACTAGTCTCCCCTGGGATTCACCTTGCAGTCTTGCCGCAGACTCTGCCTTTATCCGTGCACCTGCTGTACCCCGCTCCCAGCGCTTTGTTCCTGCTGCGTTGTGCTGGTGGTTGCTTCCTCTCCCTCTCCTGCTCTGCTTCTCCAGCCTGTCCCCTGCGCCCTACTGCGTGCCTCTCCGCTCCTCTTCTGGGGTCCAGGTTTCAGGCAGCTCGGGTGGCGCTGGCCGCCATCTTGCACTCGGTGGGCTCCTGGTTTCGGGAGCCTATTTCTCTTTCAGTTGTCCACCTTATTAGTTGAAAGTTCCCAGTGGTGCTCCACAACTGCTGGTACTCATTATGCCCTTGAATTGCGAAATCGGACGCCTTTAATATTAGAGTTCCAGGATCTGGCAGGAGCCCACTTTCTTGCTGCCTCACTCCATGGTGGTTAGCCACTCCCCCACCTTGCCGTAATATTTCTTGTGAAAAATATTTGTTATCAGTTATCTAAGATCACTCCTAAAAGATAAGGTTTCCAAAAGTAGGTTTCTTTGCTTCAATCAGCCTTCAAGAGTTTGTTTAATTATGCGTTGCTCACGTAAGCTTCTGCAGAACTCTGCTTTTTCAATTCCTGAATCACTGCTTTCGTTTTCAAGACTGAATAAGAGTAACTATTTACAAATGTTATTTTCTGGATCCATTCCTTCATACCTCGCAACTAGAAAAATCGGGAAAAAATAATTGTTACTGCTAGCTTGCAGTAACAGAGGACGCCCACTGGATGGCCCACTGGATGGCATTTTCGCCGCATTTACCTCTCGCACAGCTGCTTGCTGTGCAGGTCCATGTTCACAACATTTGCTCTCACGCTGCCTGAAAACATTTATATTTAAAGATTGACTTCTCTTAGGCACTTATGAGCAGTCAGACTTGATAAGATTGAACTCCTGCCGATTTCATTCACGTAAAATGTCTCAAATAAGAGAAGCAGAACTTAGCAGCTGTCTTCTGTTGCCGAGGCGGCTTTCTCCTTCTCTGCATCACTCCTATCATTCTTCCTGGAAATACAGACTGCCAAAACTTGCTGCTGGGGTTTCTAAGGCCTGCATTTAAGGGAGCTCAGAAAACATGACCTGCCATTTGGGTAAAACCAATGAAAGGCCGTTTACAATGTTGGTCAAAGGGTCTTTGTTGTCAATGTAGCCAATCGGCATGTTGGTTATCTTCCTCCATCTTGGCTTGGGGAAGCTTTGCTACGCTGAGCACAAGAGTTCAGGCCTAAAGCAATATCAGAAATAATATTCAGAAAAAATAATAAAAGCCCAACAACAAACAGGTAAGACTTATACCCTTCTGCCCCTGGACCTGACACGAGCCTAAGTTGGAATCCTCGGGCCCAATAGAACCCCGCTGAGGATATTACCAACCAGCCCTCCCTATGATATCACTTGTACTTGAACTTATGGAGTACTAAAAGTTTAAAGCGTGGCTGTTTCAGGGAGCGGTTGAACGCCTTAAAATTATACAAGGATCTATATCTTTGTTTTTGGTCTACTGCACGACTGAGAATGAAAGATGTTACGAATTAACCTCAACCCAAATGTATCTGGGTTTTTGACGGGACAGTGCTGAGCAGCAGTGCGCATGTCCTGAGCTCGGGACAGAACTCGCACAAGATCGCGAGTAAACAGTCCTTGTTAGAGGTACTGCGATGCCTTCACATAGTGTTGCCTGGAATTTTCAGAGAAAAGTGTCTCCCTAGTGGAAGAGCTCCGGACAACTTTTCATTACAGAGATTTGTAGAAGAGCCTCGCCCCACTGACAACTGTACATAAACTCCAAGGAGAACATCTTTTGATGAACACAGTGTCCGTAGTTCCCGGATTTAAGAATCAACAAGAACGAACCACATTCCAGCCCCAATCCAGAGGTGGAGATCGAAATAGAATCTGATTGAACCTCTTGGTGTCGTTTGACGACTGGGTTGGAGCAGGAAAATGGAACTAACTCTGAAAAACTAAAAGCACCCAGTGCAAGGGCTGGAGCAGGAAAATGGAACTAACTCTGAAAAACTAAAAGCACCCAGTGCAAGGGCTGGAGCAGGACAATGGAACTAACTCTGAAAAACTAAAAGCACCCAGTGCAAGGGCTGGAGCAGGAAAATAGAACTAACTCTGAAAAACTAAAAGCACCCAGTGCAAGGGCTGGAGCAGGAAAATAGAACTAACTCTGAAAAACTAAAAGCACCCAGTGCAAGGGCTGGAGCAAGAAAATAGAACTAACTCTGAAAAACTAAAAGCACCCAGTGCAAGGGCTGGAGCAGGACAATGGAACTAACTCTGAAAAACGAAAAGCACCCAGTGCAAGGGCTGGAGCAGGACAATGGAACTAACTCTGAAAAACTAAAAGCACCCAGTGCAAGGGCTGGAGCAGGAAAATAGAACTAACTCTGAAAAACTAAAAGCACCCAGTGCAAGGGCTGGAGCAGGAAAATGGAACTAACTCTGAAAAACTAAAAGCACCCAGTGCAAGGGCTGGAGCAGGACAATGGAACTAACTCTGAAAAACGAAAAGCACCCAGTGCAAGGGCTGGAGCAGGACAATGGAACTAACTCTGAAAAACTAAAAGCACCCAGTGCAAGGGCTGGCGCAGGACAATGGAACTAACTCTGAAAAACTAAAAGCACCCAGTGCAAGGGCTGGCGCAGGAAAATAGAACTAACTCTGAAAAACTAAAAGCACCCAGTGCAAGGGCTGGAGCAGGACAATGGAACTAACTCTGAAAAACTAAAAGCACCCAGTGCAAGGGCTGGAGCAGGACAATGGAACTAACTCTGAAAAACTAAAAGCACCCAGTGCAAGGGCTGGAGCAGGAAAATGGAACTAACTCGGAAAAACTAAAAGCACCCAGTGCAAGGGCTGGAGCAGGACAATGGAACTAACTCTGAAAAACGAAAAGCACCCAGTGCAAGGGCTGGAGCAGGAAAATGGAACTAACTCGGAAAAACTAAAAGCACCCAGTGCAAGGGCTGGAGCAGGACAATGGAACTAACTCTGAAAAACTAAAAGCACCCAGTGCAAGGGCTGGAGCAGGACAATGGAACTAACTCTGAAAAACTAAAAGCACCCAGTGCAAGGGCTGGAGCAGGAAAATGGAACTAACTCGGAAAAACTAAAAGCACCCAGTGCAAGGGCTAGAGCAGGACAATGGAACTAACTCTGAAAAACTAAAAGCACCCAGTGCAAGGGCTGGAGCAGGACAATGGAACTAACTCTGAAAAACTAAAAGCACCCAGTGCAAGGGCTGGAGCAGGAAAATGGAACTAACTCGGAAAAACTAAAAGCACCCAGTGCAAGAAAATGGAACCAACACTGAAAAACTAAAAGCACCCAGTGCAAGGGCTGGAGCAGGAACATTGAACTAACTCTGAAAAACTAAAAGCACCCAGTGCGATTCGATAATATATGCATGAACTCCGTTCAACTATATTAAGGTATTAAGGCTGTACAACACAGGGCACTGATACCCATGTCTGAGTTCCAATATCGCAAATCTACTAGGGTCGCGTATAGGGTATCCTAGCTCCTTGGATACGGCACAAGGTGTCCCAGTCCCAAGATCTCAGGGACAAAGCACTGCGCTGGAGTGGACGGGTGAACTATCAAGCCATTCCTCTGAGAAAGCAGATCTTCGCCCCCAGAGAAGAAACAGTGACAGAGGTGGGCAGGTGGATCAAAACAGCTCAAAACAGCGAAGTTAAATAAGGATTAAGCAGGTACTTGTGACCTTCTGTGAGTTCAGTCAGGACAGAAGGGGAGACGGAAATGCATCAGACGCAAGTCATTCCGACTGAGGTTCGACGCCTCCCTCACTATGTGGATTGAGTCCCAGGCCTCTCCAAGTCCATTTTGCATTGGAATTAGTCACACAATGGTGCATTCGATTGCATTGTATTACTGAAATATGGAGAGCACACTTTCTTGATGAAGCTCCCACTCACTCTTCTGAAATGCTCCGCGAATCTGCTTCTGTATTCTAATCCTCGATCTCAGAGAATTCATGCGAGAGGTCTTACATCACACCTGCTCGGGAATGCCAATAGTTTGGACTTTTGTGTAGGCATGGGAAAGGCACCTGCCAGGCACTGCCATAGTTACTAACTTGCCAATGATAGTAGCAGGAGCAAAATGGTGTTAGTACCGGGGCATCTAAAAGCAGCGCCTGGCAAATGCCCAATACCTAATGCCTCAACACAAGCCAAAACTGACTTCAGTGAAAGACATGCATAGTGCTTATAAATCAAGGGGCTGAAGGCAAACCTGGCTAAGACTTTTTATTACACTATTAGCAGGCTTGCAATTAAGTCTTTGGAGATCATTAGGAGTTTGCCACTCTCAAAATAAGGTGCTGATAACAAGGTGTACCGGCACCTTTCTGGACTGGTAAACTCCAAGTCTGCCAGTGGGGGCTGTGACCTGCCGGAAGTTCAGGTCCCTAACGGCAGACAATTGCCACAATCTCAGCAGCATCCCCATCCCAGGATGGGAATGGGAGTTACCAGAGTCTCTGCCGCCCTAAACATCCCGCAACACCAGCATATCAGGCGGCAGAGGCGGTACAATAGTTCCCTGGTATACAAATCTCAGAAGACTGCATTGGAAAAATACAGCCAGGCACCTTAAATACAAAGTTTGATGCTAATGCGCCATTAAAGTGAGCTCAACGAGTTCAATTGGGGAGGTGTTTTGGGGCAGAGAGGGGCAGGAACTGGGTTGGAATGGCCATCGGGAGTAGCATGACCATGGGCAAGCAAAGGGTGGGCAAATAACCAAACACCAGCTACAGAGCTACCTCTGTAGGCTTTCAGTAAGAGAATATGCCATAGAGTGTTGGAGCACTAACGTGTTCTTTGTTGCGACTGCTGATAGAAGCTCTGGATCAAAAGGTTACTGGCATGATCCCATCCAAACATAAGAGTCTGTTGAGATCTGATGAGTAAGGCCTGGTGATTGAAGAGGAAATCCCACTAAATGAAGGAGGACTAACTACCTCACCACAGAATGTCTACTTGGTAGACGTTGAACTTAGAATGCGCATTGACGGAGCATGCGTTATTTGGTTCCAGCAGCTCGTCGGGTGAAGATAAAAAGTTGCATTTTGAGCCTTGCATCAAGTCCTGGTAGAACTCAAGAGGCAATTAAAACAAGAAGGTGCAGAAACCGCAATGCTGTGCCGAAATGTCGACATGATCTGCTGCACTCAAAATAACTTGGGTTCTCTATGTAGTTGGTGAAACACACACCTTACTCATGTCCCAGACTAGGGACTATAAGGGTCTTGTGAGTAGCCACTTGCCCATCTACACTGGTAATATTCCTCCCAATCTGAACTAGGGGATGAAAGGGGAAGTTCACGCAGGACTATTTCTCCCAATCTGAACTTGGGGATGAAAGGGGAAGTTCACACAGGACTATTTCTCCCAATCTGAATTTGAGGATGAAAGGGGAAGTTCAGGCAGGACTATTTCTCCCAATTAGAATTTGAGAATGAAAGGGGAAGTTCAGGCAGGACTATTTCTCCCAATCTGAACTTGGGGATGAAAGGGGAAGTTGAGGCAGGACTATTTCTCCCAATCTGAATTTGGGGATGAAAGGGGAAGTTGAGGCAGGACTATTTCTCCCAATCTGAACTGGGGGATGAAAGGGGAAGTTCAGGTAGGACTGCCCGACTACAGCCACGAGGATCCAGGAATCTGTGGGTTGTACGCCAATGCTGATCTGTGTCAAGCTAAGCAAACCCCCACTGGGATGACATGCTCAGGTACAGAAGGGCACAGGTTTAGATGTAATCTCTGAGATGGTGGATGCGAGCCAAAACCATATAGAGTAGGCCTTTGCCGTCTACAACACTGTAGGCTCAGCAAACAATTATGTTGCCTGTGCTTTCGTTCCCGAAACCCTAATAACTCCAAAAAGGAGCAGGAGTGATCGCTCCACTACTTGAGGGGAACTCTATAAGGGCTTCGGGGGATACACTTTCAGAGAAACTAAAAACTTGGCAGTTTAGCTGGAGGATTTCATCTGTTCAGGTTTATCGCATCAAAAGGTCTCAGTTACATTTGCCCAAACTCATCCAAGCTTGGGGTCCGTCGTGAACTGCAATAGACACACCTTGTGGAGTAGGAGCCAGTTGCTGTATGCTGGCAAGAAGCCTCCATAACCACATGAGACACTTGATTTAATGATACAATGTTTAAACTCCTGGAGAACCTTTTAACATATAATATATTCATACAATAAAGGAAAGGTAGCAGGCGTCCCTCCCTAGAACACAGAACAGGTTATCATGCCATGTTCTTTCTAGAGCGCCTGCTACCTTTTCTGTATTTCTGCAAGGAACTTGGGGTTGGTCGCCCTAAGTTTCCTAGGGTCATCCAGACGTGGACCCCTTGCTCACGGTTGCCAGACATTTGGTCGAAAAAAATTGGTCGAACCAATTTGGTCGAAAACCAAATGGTCGAATTTTTTATTTTTTTATTTTAACCCTTTTTTTGGGGGGGGGGTCCCCCCCACAACCCCCTTTTTTAACTAAACGAAAACCCGAAAAATAAATATATAAATAAAAAAAACCAATTCGACCATTTGGTTTTCGACCAAATTGCAGTCGACCAGTTTTTTTTCGACGAGTTGACTGGACACCCTTGCTCACTGTGCTCAGGGAGGCACCGCTCCAACAAGGCTGAAACACGTGTATGGGGTTGCTGTAGGTACTCTTGTTCAGAAGCGAATTGCCATAGCATTCCGGTGCTGGACTGCCCTTCTGGGAGGGACAAAGACTGATATGCAAATGGTTATTCCTTCTTTGTGAAAAGTACAGTGAGCAGAAAGTGATGGCTGCGGACTCTAAGTGGGAAAAAAAAACACAGAACAGATTATCATGGCATGTTCTTTCTAGAGAGGGGCGCCTGCTACCTTTTCTGTATTTCTGCAAGGAACCTGGGGTTGGTCACCCTAAGTTACCTGGGGAAACCAGATGTGGACCCCTTGCTCACTGTGCTCAGAAAGTCACAGCTCCACCTCACTGATGAGGCCCAATAAGACTGAGAGACGTGTCTGGGGTTGCTGTTGGTACTCTTGTTCAAAGGAGGTTTGCCTGCCGTTTCGGTGCTGGACTGCCCTTGTGGGCGGGACAAAGACTGATATGCAAATGGCTATTCCTCGTTTGTGAAAAGTACAGAGAGCAAAAAGCGATGGTTGCGGACTCTCTAAGTTGCAAAAAAACCACAGAAAAGGTTATCATGCCATGTTCTTTCTAGAGAGGGGCGCCTGCTACCTTTTAACATATAATACATTCAGTAAATGTGCAACTAAAGTTTTAAGTTGATTGCTGCTAATAAGGAATCAGTGCAGCCCCAAACCCTTTTGGGGAATTTTGATGAGGCAGGTGTTAAAAATAAAGAAAACATTAAAGTTGTGAAGCCTGTGATCCACCCACGCTGCACTCCTAATTAAGGGTCTTCCTGCATGTGTGCTGCGTGAGGTACACTTTCTAATGAAAACAATCTCATGATATATATAACGGCACGAACAGAGCATCGTTAATTCAGTTAATTAGACCCGACCATCACGCTACAGGGTTGAGCCAGCACTGTGGTCAGCGTTCCTGTGTACCACATTATCTCACCAATCTTGTCAGTTTTCACTGTGGCCCCCTATTGCCGGAGGGGCCCCCAGGTTGCCCCACATTCCTATTAAAGCCACGGCCCAGGATCTTCAACGCAGAACCAGCAGACCAGGAAAGGCGCCATGCATCAAGTCACTCCCACAGCCTGACATCTGCCAAAATGGTGCTGCGTTCAGAGTGGGGCGTTGCGCAACATAATATCACCGCCACTCAGGCCCACTCCAATAAATTTGTTGTGTACCCTACCGGGGAGAATAATGCGGAAGGACAGCTGTTCACCCTGCCTGTTGCATCAGCAGGCCCACGCTGTTTCTTCGGGACAACCAGGACATGCGGCCAGGGTTAAGAACTGTGAGAAACCTGAGGGTATTCTCACTTCTACTCCCCTTGGAGCCTCTGCGCAGGTGGCCAGAGAAAGGCTGTCTCTTTTGGATCCTGACCCTGGGGGTGGAGAAGTGAGGGAGGATCAACTGGGTGGAGGGTCCAATCGGAATTGGGAGTGGGGTGCCCTTAGGCGAGACATGATATCCCCCTTTCCCTAGTAACGACCAACCTAACCCTCCCCCGACTTTTATGCGTTATTTTAAGTCAGCTTCCCTTCTTTTCCCACTTGGGACACCTACAGTACTGAGACGAGGAAGAGGCAACAGAGCAATGAACACAACACACTTTCACCACTTTGATACTGGGACGATGAAGATGCCTGCAGAGTATGAAAGTCAAGCATATGCACTTAATCAGGGTCAGGCTGGGCTAATTAAGAGAGCACACCTGTAAAAGGGTTGCAGGTGTATAAAAGGAGAAGGGAAAAATAAGACAGAGCAACAGGGAAACCTGAATCTGGAGCGTGCCTGGCGAGGGAGTCAAGACGCTGAAGGGGGCAAACTGCGAGAAGCCGAGAGACTGTGAATTCTGAAAGTCTGAGAGCATTAGGGGGAAGGAGAAGCCAGATCTCTGTGGAGCTGGTGCACGAGGGTGAAGAGCTGCATTAGAAAGAACCACCCCTTTTATGAATTCAGCGAATGTTTGTTCTCCCGCTTCCCTGCCGAGGTGCGGGAGTGTCATAGGTGTAGGAGAGAAACCTCTGATTGCCAGAAGCCTGATCGTTGGCGAGCGGGATCTGAAGAAGTGTACTACCGGGGAGCCCGGCGAGTATACTGAAAGTCAATCCGCAGTATAACTCTGACCGCAAGCTTTCCCCTGAGGCTATCCCATTGTTGAACTGTGAAACCCTGAAATACAAGGTAGCGCAGTGGTCGTGTATTTGAATTTGTTACAAGAGATACGTTGTTGAAAGTCTCAGCATCTTCAAAGCACCTTTCAATTGTTTGTAAGATACCAAGTAACAGAGTGGTCACGTAGTTGCTGTTTTATAAGAAATACGTTGTTGAAAGTCTCTAAATCCGTAACAAACTTTCAAATGTACCCGAGAATGAGGATACAGTGGTTGTGCGCCTCAGTGGAAGGAGGACACATACAGAAATGGCTGCATAATGATTAAAGCAACGGTTTTGTTATGAATTAAAGAACGTTTTATTATAAATACTTAAGTTTCTTCACTACAGAGGTGACCCCAAAGAGACTATATTTAAAATTACAGAAACTTGTTAAAAGTATGGGGAAGGGAACCTCAATCTTTGTTGAAAAGACTTATGGAACATGCAATCAAAAGCCAATCGGTTCGAATGTGAATCCAGCATTGCAAGAGAAGCAAGGACTAATTGAACCTGTAGTTAAAAGCAGCATGTTTTTAATGTCAAACCCCATAAAAGTACCACATAGACGATTACGAGTACTGCATTGAATGTGAGAAAGTCAAGTACGTGTGAACTGTTCAAGGAGAGAAATACCTTTGTGTTGTGAATCATTTCGGAAGGGAAGTGCCCTTGCTACATGAACTATCTTTGAAACCCCAATGAGAAGAACTGTTTCTGTTTAGGTGAACTGTTTGGAACCCCTGTATGTGGTGAACTGCTTGGAGAAGGAAGTTGAACTTTGGAATTAGGTTTGAGCACTATTTTGTTAAGATCAACATCCGCACATATTTGCTTCGTTTTTTGTGAGGACGGGCATAGATTTGGACACAGACAGTAATTTGGTTTTGGACTTTTATAGACATACTATCCTTAGTTTACTTTAGGTAGGGAAATCCCAGCCTTAGCATAGTGCAGATTAGGCATTACACCATCCTGATATTTGAGTAATAAAAGCTGTACAACTTCAACCCTTTGCTGTCTGTGTCTCCTTCCATGATGCCAACCTTACAGAACTACTATGGGGAAACCGCATAACCTGGGGTTTGGATATGTTCTGCATCATCCTTTCTGCCTCCCGGGACCTGCTTCTGTCAGCTCTCCTCTCCATATCTCAGTTTCCTCCGTTTTCTTCGTTAAAATGTATAGTTTACTATTCTGGATGCATTGAAGTTTTTCACTCTGATGAAGAGGGGAATTCTGGGAGGCCGTTTCAGAATGTTTGTTTTTTAAACTTGGGTGGCTGACTTGGTCTGGAGATATAACTTTAAGGAATGCAGCAGTCTTCAGGCACTGAGAGATGTCATTTTCAGGAACATGAGATGATGACAACAGTAAACCCTCATCACAGCAATCACTGAAGAGCAGAGGACATATGTCCACTAGCCAACAAACAAGACCCTTTTTGTGCAGAAGCAAAGGACTTTGGTATTCATCAAATGTTTGTATTCTGGAGGACCTCTACTCCCAACTTGTCCCCAATCATAACTTTTATCATGGGTGCATATGATAATCAACGTCATGTTGGAATAGGATGTGGTTTGCGACGGCCATATACATACTAGAGAGGATCAGAGATATAAGGCTAATTACATGCATAGTCTGAAGCCAATTCTGATCATCAAGGACAAAAAGGGACACATTCTTAACTGGTGGGCCCTATTTGATGGGAAGAACACAGACTAGTTTAGTACTCTTACTATTATTCTCAGAGAGTCAATGGAGAAAGATAAAGTGATTTACAGTACTGAAGGCAGCAAAAGGTGTTGCATACATTTAGGATGCCGGCCTTCTACTGGTCGCTGACTGCAAGTATTTTACTTCCTGAACATCCATGTGGATATTTTCAGTCTCTCTGCAGAACCCCAACTGAAGGTCAATGAGTGCTTTTGTCATAGGTGAGGCAGAGACAAGCCTTAAGTTTTCCAGGTTCCTAGGCGATATAGTGTTGGGCTTCCAACTTTGTTTTGAAGAACTGCATTAGATTATTGCACATCTGTTAAGAAGGGATGAGGAGGACTTGAAAGTGATATCACGTGGAAGATCTGGAAGTTTCTTTGACAAATTGTCAGCAAGGCTATGTGAATTTGGTTATACAGTATTTTCGCCTTCATGATAGCGGCCATGTGTCTACTACTGTGAATGTACAATTTCCTCCCACGCCTTTACAGTGCTCTTCTGCGATGTTGCATCATACACAGACTTTCACGGAGCCATTCCTTTGCAGCACTTGCGCTGGACGTGGTTAAATAAGAGAAGCCAGCCTATCTGAGGACCGAAATCATGTGGAGGGTATGGATTATATTCAGTATTTCCAGTGGATTGAATTTGCAATATCGAAGGTGAAGTTGTGAGGAAATAAGGAGGATGGTGGTGAATGGAGGATTTTGTAGGCATCTGGAAGCAGAGATTTAAAAATGTTCAAAGCTGAAATGTAATACCGTACAGCTGTGATAGTGTCTTTGGATCATCTTTCTGTTGTGGAAGATTTTGATTGAACGCCTTAGGTCGTTAATAGTTAAGGATGAAAAAGTCAATGCTTGGCTATCTGTGAAACTAGTGAGACGGAGGGAGTGATAACTTTCAGGTAGCTTTCTGACACAACACCAGAATTGGCATGCGATAAAGATCAGACTGGTCTTTATGCTGCTGAAGTTGGGGCAGTGGTAGTGATTGATACATATTACTGTGCTTGGCTGGGCGCATGGAGTAGATCAATAGCCTTTTCTGGTGAATGGGTTGCAAAACTTTAGTGTCCCTTGACTTGGATGCTTTTCAACCCTTTTTGAAAGTGGCCAGTTTTCTCAGGTGGTGCAGGGTGGCGGTCTAAGTAAAGTATGTCTGTTGTGCGACCAACAATTGTTTGAATTGATTTAGTTTGATTTTTTTGGTTGAATTGTACGCCAGAAAAGTAGATGGGGTTTGGGGTTAGGCAATATTGGGGGAGGGGCGGTTGGGGAATGGCCATGGCCAGTGGGGGTTTTACGGGGGGCCTACACACAATTTCTACCTGAAAAAATGCAGCAATTCGAAGAAAGAAAAACAAGCATTAGACATACAGCACGGTGGTTTAGGATTTCAGTGGGTAATCCTTCACTGAGCACCTACCAGCTCTTAGAACCCAGTGGCCAATAAAATATGGTGACACCCTTGTTAGGGAGCATGTGCTGAAAGTAGAGTTTGAGGGTCACCTTTAAAGCCTCGAGCTCAAGGTCACTAACCTACTTTCAATATTGTCGCTGGTTTGGAAGCAAGTCACCAGTTCCGTTCTGCTTAGTTTGCAGGAGAAGAGAGGGCTGGCAAGTTACCTGGTACCTGTTAAGCCAGGCAGCGGTCAGGTCACATACCTGTCAGAGGTCCAGTGATCACCCGATGTACCGATATATAACCATTGCTATGGCTTTTGTCAAAACCTTTATAACCATTAGTTTGGCTTTATTATACCTTGCTGATAATGCTTCCCCCTTTTTTCAGGTACCCCCATGTGAGGGGACATCAGATCTAGCGGGTAGTGCTGCAGACGTTTCAATCATGTTTCAACTTTGCCTTGAAAAACTATGGCTTGAGTCTAGGTATGTGTTACATGCTCTACGGCACTCTGCGTGTGAGTCGTGTTTTTTACTTTGCACTCTAGGAGCGCTTATGAATGCATTCATCAGTGTGATGTTCCTTATTTTTATGTTTCTATACAAAAGGTATTAACCTTGAGGATGTCCCATGAAACGATTTGTTGTTCACTCCCTGAAACAGACCGGGCCACTTGTCTTGCACTGATGGCCACTTCACAGTCGAAACTCGAGTTAGCGGGCTTCCTTACAATTTATCACTAGGACGTATTAGTTCTCTACACAACAAATGTTATTCAAAGAGTTCTTGCATTATGTGCTCTGGTGTTTGAGAAATGCTGATAATGTACTAAACTACTGCACACTCAATATTCTGTTTGGTGCACGGGTTGACACTCAAGTGTAGCTCGAGGTGATATATAATTGTAGGATACATCTTCAATTACAGTTGTTTTGTTTGAATATATTTAGTTGAACTATAACTCATAATATTTCTTGATCTTTATCTTGGCCACCTGTATGGTATATGTGCACAGGTGGTGTTGACATGCCTCTTTGGGCATGGTACACATGGCTGATTGTGTGTAAGACCAGGAAGTTTATTGTTTCTTTGATTTATTGTTTCTTTATGTTTGTACATATTGCTATTGATCTTTTTATTTCTATCGCTCTTGTACACAAGTGTTTCAGAGCGTGAAATATGTAATACATATGTGATCAGTGATCAGCCTGCTCAAAATGTTTTTGATTTTTACATGTTTTACATTCATTACATTTGGAAGAAATTATTTTCTAAACTATTGTGCCACAAAAGTTTCCTCTTCCAATCTACACAAGGTGCAACTGTATTTTTGAAGTGTATAAATGCTGTAGTCTGTGGTTGACCCCACTTGTTGGCTCGCCTTTCCAAATAATTTTGGTGGGTTACCTCTCATTGTTCTTGTTGCGGATATAGAGGGAATACTTTCTTGGAGCCAAGTGAAGCAATTGCTACATTCAGCCTGTACAGTGGTCCCCCTAATGAGCATAGCAGCGTGTGCAGCCTACGCCCGTCAGCATTACACCTTGGATGGTAGGAGGAAGATGGGTCAAGAGTAGTGTCCACGCATTGGTTACTGTAAAGAGTAGCTCAGGTACAACATAGTAGATGGTGTATCAGGTAGCTTGAAGAGAGCTTTAGTCATTACGTTGCCAGCATGTATCTAGCCGTGCTACAGAAGGGACTACTGTTACACACACCCAGAGTGAGTAAAGGTGTCTGTGTTTGCAGAATAGGGTCGGATTTCGGGAGCGTGGTTAGTAAATGGGAGGATGCACTAAGCAGTATTCTTACCAGGGAAAATGTCAACTGGAAGAGAAAATGATTGAAGTCTGCAGTTTCTGAGTTGGATAGCATTCAGAGAAGGAGTAGATGTTTGGGTAGGTTGGAGTTTAACCCATGAACATTTCTGGAAACCTTAGGATAAAGATACAACACTACTTTAGGCAAATAAATGCAATTTAGTAAAATAATCTAGCAGCTTCTAAAGCAGGCACAATTATTATGGAAAGATCCCCAGAAAGTTCCTAGTCAGGAAAAACAAGGTGCTCTCCATAAGCACTTCAAGTAGCCAGAGAAGCGTTCTGGCTATGTGGAGGAGGTTCACATGCAGACTACTAAGCATGGGGAAGTGGGAATAAACAACTCCTATAAAACAAGAAAATAAGGCGCAAAAGAACCATTCATCTCTTTTTTCATGCACCTAACAGTAATCAAGGCAGCTGCAGGGTGATCTTTACCCCCACCCACTTTCCACCCAGGCATAAGGCTTTAGGCTGCGTTTCAGCTATACTGCCGTGACCCAGAGTATTATGGAATGCGTGGGGCCAGCAGTTTTGTTTAACCTGCAAATACTGCAGGGCCTGAAACAATAGTGCTGTGCTATGTGTCCGACTGTAGGGGTGGCTTGAGGCGTAGTTTAGGATCACAGTTGGGACTAGATCATGGAGGCTGGTTAAAATCATTACATGATTAATGATCTTCTCAACAATAGATTGTGTAACTATGGTAACAAAACAGAAAGATGCTGCAAATAATTACCCAGAGCTGTTTTCTGAGCTGGTACATCATCACCCTGCCATGCCACCTTTGGTGAAGCCCTTCTGCTGTAGATCCCCTCCTTGTGCTTAATGGGCACAGTGGTTGGCTCACACTCATCCTCTGAACCCAGCACTTCTGCTGGGAACTCAGGAGAGACTGCATCATTGGATCCTACAAAAAGAAAGAAAATCACACTGTTTGTTTATTTATTTGTATTGCGCCCCAAAGGTATCAGGGCGCAGCGATTACACGGAAATTCACAGCTTAGGTTACAAAGAATAAATAGACAGCAAATATGGGACATAGTAAGGTATAGGTAACAATTACGAATCTTTACAAACCGAGATAGGCACACAAAAAGGGTGTGATATGATAAAGGATAATAGCAACATCATAGAGGACTGGGTACAAGGTGGTGAGGGAGGCCAGGCCTTAATGATCTGTTGATTTAAGCCACTTAACGCAATTAGATCTGAAATTCTTGTATGATTGATCTTCTCGGAAAGAGGGCGGCAAGGAGTTCCATAGTTGGGCCGCTTTGACAGGAAAACAATTGCCACCCACCTTAGATAGTTTAAATCTGGGAACGGAGAGGCAATTAGTGTTGACTAGTCTAGAGGGTCTAGTCGTTCTCCTTCTGTGGAATCTCTCAGAAAGATAGCTATTAGTGGCGTTATTCAACGATTTGTGAATTAGTGACAGTTTTTAGTTGGATTTTTTTGTTAGTTGAAAGCCAGTTGTTTTGTTGCCTAATCTCACATATGTGATCTCTCCTAGCTACGCCGAGGGGCGCTCTCAGGGCATTGTTTTGGAGAGTTTGGATTTTCCTGATGGTAGCATTATTAGAACCAATGTAAAGGGTGTTGCAATAATCTAACCTGGACAGAATGAGGGCTCTGGTCAAGATGATGCAACTGTTTTTGGAGAGAAATGGTTTGCCGGTTCTGATGAGTTTACAAGTGTAGGCGGTAGTTGAGGCCAGGGAGTTCACTTGTTTGGTAAAGTAGAGAGTTGAGTAGAGGTAAAAACCTAAGGTTTTTACCTCGTTGGCCACTTTGATAAGGTTGCCATCAATTATGAAGGTAGAGTATTCATGTCCTAGTTTTTTAGGTTATTAGGGGTACCCAGGTTGATGGTCTCTGTTTTTCATCATTCAGGCATAGACTGAGTTGCCATCCATGCCTGGATGATGAGGTAAACTCTATTCACCAAGGCCAAATCCTTAACGTAATCCCCCGAAAAAAAGGAGGGGAATCTGAGTATCATCTGCATAGTTGGTGTAGGTGATAACCAAGATTGTCCAGATCATCGAAAAGGGGCTTAGTGAATATGTTGTACAACGTAGGAGGGACGCAGGATCCCTGGGGCACGCCGCATGTAATGGGAATAGGGTCTGCAGCTGCTGAGGGAGAGAAGACCCTCATAGTCCTATCGCTTAGGAATGACTCAATCCAGACTATAGCCTCCTTGGAGAAGTGTGCAGCTGAGTCTAGATGGCTGCATAGGACAAAAGCAGCCGAAAGGTCGAGGAGGAGAAGGAGGCCTGATTTCCCTTTGTCGCTTAGCTCGTCGACTTAGGCCTTCAGGTCGATGAGGGTGGTTTCTGTTCTGTTTTGAGGTCGGAAGCCGGATTGGCGTGCTCCTAGGGAGGTGTAGTTCCAGGTATTTCCGAATTTGAAGATAAGCAACCTTATCTAATATTTTTAAAAGAAAAAGATACTGTTGTGATGGGTCGGTAATTAGTTGGTATCAATGGGTCTAGGGTTTGTTTTTTTAACAATGGGAGCACCCACGATTCTTGAGGTTGGTGGGGATGGTGCCAGATGCGAATGAGCCGTTGATGAGCTTTGAGATAAAGGGAGCTAGATCCCTCGCTGCATCCTTGATAAGCTGGGCTGGACAAAGGTCACCCTGGAAATTAGAGGGCTTAAGTGAGAGTATGACTTTTTCTACTTCGGGGTTTTAGAAAAGTTAAAGTGAGTGGGTGAGATGTTAGGGGTCGGAAGGGTATTGTTGGGAGGAGATGAGGAGTTTAGGGATGCTTTTCTTTTTGCCATTTTATTTTGGAGCGTGATCACTTTGTTAGAAGGCGCATGCTGCATGTCTGAGCACCAGCTTTTGTCTTTAATACAGGTGTCTGGCGTGGGGGAAAGTGTCTCCAATTCTTTTAGGATCGTAATAATTCCTTCATGCTGGAATTAGCTTGAGAGATCTGGTTGTTGTAGGATTCTCGTTTGGCCAAGCAGATTTCTTTTATGTAGTGGGAAGAGATCTTGGTAAGTTTGATTCTATTAGCTTCTGAAGGGAGTAGTCTCCAGGAAGCCTCACAACTTTTTTTTTTTTACGTATGTTTTTTAGATGTGGGGTGAACCACTTATTCAGATGGGATTTAGGCTTCCTTGGTCTCAATTTGAGCGGGCCAATGATATCTAGCGATGTTATCATGATTTTATTGTACTCGTCAACGACCTTTCCGGGATCGGTGCTGTCTGGGAGAGAGTTGAGGGTAGGGAGAATAGAAGGAATGAGTCTGTCCACTGTAATATTCTTTTTATTCCTGGTTAACGTAGGTGTGGCAGTCGGGGTGTGTATGGGGAGGGGTTTGGTGGTGGCGAGTGTAAATGACAAAAGGGAATGGTCCGTCCAGACTTGTGGGGAGATGGACGTGATATTAGCATGGCAGTTATAATCAGCCACCCAGTTTAGTATTCTCCCTTTATTACGAGTGGGCAAATTAGTTCTTTGGGTCAGGCCAAGTTTGAACATGATATTGGCAGTTGTGGTGGCATGTTTATCAAGTGGGCCGCTAAAGCCCAAGTTGAGATCCCCTAGGAGTAGTACTTGCAATGTGTTTTTGAGGTTATATGATAGAATGGAGTAGATCTCCTCCTAAAATGTCCCTATCGGGCCAGGGGGTCTGTAGATCAGATGAATGGTAGGGGTCTGGGAGTTGAACAACAGTAATTTAGCTGTGAGAACTTCACAAAATTGGATGTCTTGGGAGGGTGCAAGTCGCATGGTTAAGCTAGATTTTACAATGATGGCGATGGCGATGCCTCCACCTTGCGCCTCATGTCTGCCCTGTCTAAGAATCATATAGCGGTCAGGAATGGCTAGCATGAATATAGGGCCTGCTGCAGCGTGCAACCATGACTCAGTAATGGCGGGAAAGTCGAGATTTTCTGCCAAAATCAAATCAGCAATCTCTGTGGCATGTGCTACCAGGGATCTGGTATTTATTAGTGGCCCCTTGAGCGGAGGAATAGGGAGATCTATGGCAGATATGTGGGGAATTAGGGCGTCTGCTCTCTTCGGTTGATGAGTAATATGGCACTTGGAGGTAACGTGGAGGGGTGAGCGATTGTTGGAAGGTTTGGCACTTCTAGTATTTTGGCTATGAGGGGGAAGGTTCGTTTTTAGATTAGAAATGGGCGTAGATCTGCCGGGGGGTGAAGGGGTTCAAATAGTTTGGCTAGTCTAGAAGTCTAGTATTCCTAATATCTGTATTACAGGGGTTGCTTAGGAATAAACCCATTGTAGAGTTATTAAATTGGGTTGGTTAAGCAGAGTGTCTGTAGTCATTGTAGGGTTGGTCATACTCAGGGGAGCACGATGGTAAAGGGTGGGGTGTCTAGCAGAGCACAATAGGAGATGGAGAATAAGTAATGTGACTAAGGCGCTGAAGTTAGGGGCCGTGGTAAACACACTGGGATAAAAATCTCAGTCGAATTTACATTAGTAAAGGCAGATACAATCAATGGGCCTAATATAATCAGTTAGTCTGACCTTAGCAAAGGTGGGTACTATCAATGGAGACAGCAGGTCTAATAAAATAAAGTAATCAGTGTAGGCAAGTCCGACATTTAGCATAGGCAGATACAGACAATGGAGTAGGCAGGCCTGATAGCGACAGCAGAATAGGCTAGTCCAGCTTTAGCATAAGTGAGTGCAATCAATGGAGTCAGCAGGTATAATAGCATCGGCAGAATAGGCTAATTTGACCTATAAATGTAGACATAGCTAAAAGTAGCTGTAGTCAATCAAGAGGTGGATAGTAGCATTTCGCCAACCAGCACGTTAGTGAGCACAAACCTTGAATCATCTGATCAGTTGCAACCTTAAACGCTTGAACAAATGGCCTTGGAGTTTGCTAAGGCAACTGGTTAGCAGAACTACTGGCACTAGTGAGTGGAATGGGCTACGCCGTACTGGGACGACTATGATACGATGCTGCGTGTCCTAGATGAGCTGGTCTGGTTTGTGATGCAAGGCAGGAATAGATAGGAAGTAGTAGATGCGTAGGCAATGAGGCAGCGCTGTTGCATGCTATTTGAACAATACAAATGGTAAGCGGTATCATGCGTAGGCAGTATGAGGGCACTATGACATACTATTTAGGCAGTATAGATGGCATTTTGTACAGAGCAAAGCATGACAATGTGTAATCTGTATGTGCTTACCACATATTTCAAAATCTGGGGAGGCAGGTATGATATGATATGGCATTTATAACGCACCTATACACAAGTGATTCAATGAAGGTTCTTGAGCCCTGAACAGCTTTAAAATTCTGAATGACATGAGGCCATTCCAAATCTTACATGCCGCCTTACTGCAGCAGCCCTGGCCAGCCCTGTGAGCTTTACACATTTGAAAACAGCCAGAATCACTTACCTTTTAGATTTATAATGAATATCACTCCTCAACATTGCAATCACATATGGGCTCTCTGTTAAATAAAAAGGGGCTCATTTGATAAAAAATAAATAATAAGAGGGAATTGCATTGAGCCGACCACCTACATTTAAAATATTGAGCATTTTTCTTATTTGTATTTCAAATTTCAAAAAAAGGAAATCTTAAAACAAGCTTAATTGTCTTAACTTCCTTTTCCACTTCTGATGTAAAACATGTGAATGCTGCCTGCCATTTACGTTAGGTAGACATCATTTGCAATGCATTCCTATGGAAACCAAATGCATTCACCAGGTGCTGAAAAGGGCTACTTCCATAGGCATCAAATGCTTTTATATCAGCATGAAAATGTCATGCTGGCATAAAACCATGTGGGTTTTGCAGGCAGCGAGGAAATACTCAGAGGGGATGGTAATTTCCTTTTTCCGCCACAAGCTGACGAGCAAAACTACTGAAAACCCCTCTAAAGCATAAAAAGGTGTGAAACCGTGCTTTTCTCTTTAATGTCAAGATTGAATACCTTATTTTGTGCTCATGGAGCTTGAAAATGAAATCAAACATGTAACTCAGGTGTTCGGTAAACGATAGCAGAACCCAAATTTACTTGCGCCAAGAACTGTTGTAATAGTTAAAGGGGAAGTTCTCTTAAGGAATTTTATTGGCCCAATTGATCGGGCATGTATTTTTGAACATACATTGATCAATCGTAAAAACACATTCCAATGCATCTTACGTTTTTCAAGTTAAAGTGCCCTTTCTGCAGTAATTCCGATCACCCGCCCCTCAAGCTGACATTACTAAACGCTTACGCCCCTTTTCACAACGACAATACACGTCTCATGTCAATGTCCTCTGTACGAAATCTATTAACGTGTCTTCATGGAAATGTCAAGACGCCTTTTACCTCGAGGACTATCAACAAACCCCTTTCTGATCACACAACATTGGAGTTTTTTATTCCTTAGTCTCAGTGTATTTCACTCCGAGCCTCCACAAGTTCTTTTCGCTCTGTTTAGCGATCTACAAAGAACGACGTGTTGAGAAGAGCCACTTACACTACCTCTAACGAATTAACTGTGTAAGCGCTTTGTATATAAAAAAATGTTTCTTTACAAATGGCTTTAACAAGCCATATTAATATTCTATATTTACATGAATTCTTTTTTACATCTGCCAATGCAAAATTCCAAAGTTTGCGTCTATTATTGTTGTCTTTGCAGTATGGGTTTTTGTAATAAGGCTGTTTATTCTCTTATTTTTCTTTTACATTGCATTTTAAAGTAAAACCTCATTTCGTCAATGTATACAAACAAAAACGTTTTTATTTTTCTCACTGTTGATTTTATACTTCTTCAATATTCAGGAATTATGGCAAGAATTCAGCCCTATCTGTACAAGCCTGAATATACAGAAAAGGAAACGGTTGATAGAGAAAGAAGCCGAAATGATGGGGAATCGGGTAAAGGTTGTGACGATCAATCATCAGAACCTGATCCTAGTATAATGGAAGACGTTTCCACCTGGTGTACCTGCCATCGTAGTGTTCTGATGCCAAGTTTGGTCGAGAACTATTGTTGCAGAGAAAACTATGGCTGCTTGGCCTACAAAGCTGAAGAAGACACATCACCATTATGCGTTAATCAGCTCTGTGACTTTAGGGCAGCCTGCCTTCCCAATATCTGTGTTTTGCGAATGTTGATGGCCTTATGCATGAACTTTGAGCAGCAGTTTGCCTCGTAATCCAAGTAATGAGTAGGTTTCCTCTTAATACGTTGAATATTTGACAACCGAGACCGATAACATTTTATTGTGTTCTCCTACAACATTGCAACTTCAATGGTTCATTGACGATAGAATTGTTCCTATATTTGAAATAATTTCTTCTTGTAATCTCAGGCCAAAGTATTCAACATTATATTTTACAACCTAACAATTACATTTCTTTTACTTTAAAGTTATAAACAATATTTCCTTATGTTCCAAACACTTTTTGCTGGAAAGGCCATTCACATTTCGAATTCATCCCTACTTGAAAATAATCGTACTGTCAGTACGTTACTCGCAAAGCAAATGCCTTATATTTTAGAAATGCAATTATTGGATTAATTCAAGTAAACTGTTTCTGTATCTTGTGAGGGGCCAGAAATGAGAGGCGGACACAAAGTTGTAGTTTTTTCAATGTTTTCCATATTTATTAAAAGACGGGCTAGATAAACACCTATCCGTCCCTATCCTAACGAGAATGTTCCTACTTAGAAAACTAAAACTAAGGAGGACCTTGTGTCCAAATGTACCTGACCCCCATGCTAACATATATAACCAAAGTGTATAAAGTAAATGTATCTCATTTCAGTTCACTAAAACTGTGCAAAAGTTCAAACCTATAACCTCACAAAGTACTCTTTGTGACCAGGCTTTGGTTCCCTTCCCCTGGATCAATTCCGGAAGACCTGTGAAAATGTACAGGTTTAAAAAAAATGTATTCAGTTCAATGAAAAATATCTTTTTCCATCCAATGAGTCTTTCAACTTGAGAAAGTAACTGCTCTTTCACAAAACACATGTTCACAACAAAAGCAACTGTTTCTTCCCATAATCTTAATTATTTTTCTGGCGAAACACTTCTGTCAGGACAGCCCCACAGATGTCTTTTGGTATACAACAGTTTGTCAGGATGATAAAGCCAATAATTTATCAATGACTGGCTTTATCACTTAGCAAGCCCTACCCACCTAGTGCCTTCCTGGTTGCCACTCTTTTCCTTACTTAAGGAGTCTTCCAACCTCTTTTCCTTTGCAGATGGGGAGCAGGTGCAAGTGGATCTTGATAAACTACCCACCTTCTTAGTCCAACCTCTTCCTTCCTGCTCTTAACTCTTGGATCACGGGCGTCTCTTGTCTGGGCGTCCAAAGCTATGGGCAGACAAAGAGAAGGGCAATTCCTGTTCGGACCAGGAGGATCCAGGGATCTGAATCCTGCTCAGACAGCAGGTAAGCGTGCACAAACATGTGTTTACTCCCTCTGTTGCCACAGGCCATCCCCACCCCTCTGGACCCCTGTGCTGTTCCCTTGTGCCTGCCCCCGTTATGCGTGCTGGGTCCTGGAAACAGTGGCACCGATTTCGGTGGAGCGCCCATTGAATGTTCCACCACGTTGTTTCTTCTACGTTAGGTGGCGGTCTAGTCTTTCACTGCTCTTCTGTTCGGCGTGCGGATTGCTGGGAGGTACTTCTTCCCCGTTCTCACAGCAACCCGCGCGTTGCAACGACAGAGTTTCGCTTTGCCGCACTTCCATGTGTTTGTTCCAGCGCTAATTTTCCCTTTTTGCACTCCGGTGCTTTTCCAACGCTCAGGTGCCGTTTTTCACGGATGGTGCCGCTCTCTCTCACTCTCTCTCTTACCTCTGACCCACTAGTCATCTTTGCCGGGCTCTTTACCACTTTTCTGCTTGGCGTTCTCTCTCTGTTGCCTTTCCATTCCAATTCTGTTCTACTTACTTTCTCTCTCTTGTTTTTCTTGCTCGGGATCCCCCACTCTTTCTTCCCTCTTTTTCTCTCATTCTTCTTTGCTCGACGGACTTGCTTCCATTCTGTCAACCGTTCCTTCCTCTTTGAAGGACTTTGTTGTTATTGTACATCTACTGTACCTGCCGGAATTTCATCTCCTTCCTGTGCTGCTATCCGGAAACCATCCAGCTTCCTCAACCAGTTATTGGAATCACTCCATTTGCTCCAGCATTTCTTTCCATGCTCCCAAGAACCGGACTCCACCGACTGAGGTTTTTTTTGTAGCGAAAGGCTTTTTCCCCTCCTTTCTTACCTGTTTCGATGGAGGGGCCACAGGGGCTACAGCTTACTGTTGCTTCCCATCGAGATAGACTTCAGAGGTCATCTCCCCACCAATATTGCGAACCAATTGGGTACAACACGGAGTCCAGTTTCACAGGTAAGGAGTCGGAGGAGGGTAGTGGTTCAGAGGAAATAGAAGTGTATTGTGACATCTGTGACAGCCCCCTTACAGGTGTTGGTTGTTTTGCTTGATTCTTCTACTCTGCTTCCTCACCTCCCTGTCCCCCCTCCAGCCTACTTCGGCAGGAGTTTGTCCTGATACAGTCTGGTTTCACCATCACCGTCTTGTTGCCAATGCTGGATTTGAATTTTATGGACTTCATTGATTCACGGTGCGTCACCCTTTCTCATGGTGGCCCTGAATCATGCTGTTCACTTCTTCATCTTGTATCCAGGCTAACAACATTATGTGTTACTACTAATTTCTGCAATTGTATTCACTCTCCCCTCTTGCTTCTCCACTCTTTTTGACTGCTTATTCTCTGTTCTCTCCTCTCCCTTTTCCTATCTCCTCCTCTTCTGCCTCTTACTCAATTGTCCCTGGACCTAGTATGATAGCAACCTCCTGATGTCACCTTCCCCCTCCCCTTGCTTCTCCTACTCCTCCTACAGCACTATCTGAAATGTCGTCAGGCCTAGTACGATAGTCGCTTGTTTTGCTCCTCACCTCCCTTTCTGCACCACTCTCCCTCACCTTTTGTTTTCTCCGGCTCTACCAGAAATGTTGTCAGGCCTAGTATGGTAGTCGCCTGTATGTCTCTAGTTCCTTCCCACTCTACACCCTCCCTTCTCTGTGTCAGCTCTTGCACTATCTGAAATGTTGATAGGCTGATTACGATAGTTAATTTCACATCCTTATTGTTCATGGCCTGTAAGAATGTAATTGTATTTTTCCTTATCCCCTCCCTTGCCTTGAAGCGCTTTGAAACACATTGTGTATAGGCGCTATACAAATAAACTATCATATCATTTAATTTCTTTTTACAGCATTTTTTACCACAACCATATTTCTTAAAATCCACCGTTTCTTTCCTCGTTTGTGGTCCACTCGGCTGCCAGGACTAACCAACTTGTCTCTTTCCTGGTTTACTTGCCTGCCAGGAAGAAAAACTCCTACAACTATAATTGGCCTCTCGGTTAGTGGCAATATTTGTTCCAAGGTTCACCACACCAATATCCCATGTGAGGAGGTTTCATTTAATTTAATTTTATTGGCTTTATAGAGTGCCTTTCGCCAAAGTCACTGAACAAAATATATCAAAAGAATATATTAAAAAACAGTGTAATCATGATAAGAAGTAAACATAAATAAAAACAGAAGAGGGGAAGCAGAGGTTTAAGAGACAAGAGAAGATAAAATATGAGTTTTGAGATGTGATTGGAAGATGCAGAGAGATGAGGCAGAACCCAATGAAAGGGGAAGGAAGTTTCAATGTTTGGGTGATATAAGAGGAAAAGAACGAAAACAAGATGAAACACAGGGAGGTTTGGGAACAGTACAAAAAATATTCTGTGATCTTGGAGGGCGGTATGGGACATAAAACAAGCGCAAAGCATAGAGATAAGGAGGGGCAGGGGCAGACCATGGGTCCATTTGAAAACACTTGAGAGAAAGTGGTAGAGAAGACGAGATTCAAAAGGAAGTAATGAAATAGAAAGTAGGGAGGGTGTAATAGAAGACTGAATGGGTAGAGAAAAGAGGAGACAAATCGAGGAATTATAAACTGAGCGAAGAGGAAGAAGATGGGGGCAAAAGGAAAAAAAGAACATGTTTCGTGGTATGAAAGGAGAGATAGAGGTGAGCATGTCAATGTTAAAAAGTACATAACGACAAGAACGAGCAATAGAAGAAATGTGAAGAGAAAATAGGAGAAAAGGATGAAAAATAATGCCCAGGTTATGCGCAGGTAGTGAGAAAGAAGGAGAAGATGGGGAAAAGAGACGGAGGGGGAAGACTAGGAGGAATTGTAGAAGCATGAAAGAACAGAATCTCAGTTTTAGAAGGGTTGAGATGTAGAAAAGGAACAAGTTACTTACCTGTAACTGCTGTTCTCCAGCATGGGTCTGGCATGGATTCACATGCTCATGAATATTCCCCGTCGTCAGGCTGGGAATCCTCGGTAAAGAAAAAATCAGTATCAGTTTAGTTTCTGATCTGTCTTTCGTAGTAGTAACCAATCACCGATCTCTGCGTCATACTGACCACAGCCAATGACTGCCCTCTACCTAAGCCCCGCCTCTGGCAGCCATCTTCAGATTTGGTAGCACGTGAAGTGGCAGTATGACCAAGTGAAGAGCCGCAGAGGGGTAGGCGGGAGGGTTCGCATGTGAATCCATGCCAGACCCATGCTGGAGAACAACAGTTACAGGTAAGTAACTTGTTCCTTCTCCAGCATGGGGTCTGGCATGGATTCACATGCTCATGAATAAAGAATACATAGCAGTACACGCATGCACAACCACGGGAGGTGGCAAAGGCTCAACATTAAGCATTACATCAAACTCAACATTAAGCAATTCTTACCTCCTCACCAGCCTCACCTTAGGCGAACAGATTGCACAGCACTGCTTGGCCGACCCTGGACTCCTCCCTGGAATCCCGATCGACGCAGTAGAATTTCGTGAAGGTGTGCGTCGACCTCCACGTAGCAGCCCTGCAGATGTCCAGCAAGGGCACACCAGATAGGAACGCCGTGGTAGCTGCGATCGCTCTGGTGGAATGGGCTCTCGGACAGCCAGGCAGCGGTCGGTTTGCCAACCGATGACAGTACATGATACAGCCGGAGAGCCGCCATCTGGAAATGGAGGCCTTTGAGAGAGCCTTCCCCTGATTGACAGGTCCAAAGTTCACAAAAAGTTGTGACGTCTTCCGAAAACACTTCGTGCGGTCCACGTAAAACTTCAGCGCTCTAGCCACATCCAGCGAGTGCAAAGTCCATTCGGCCGGCGTCGAAGGCGACGGGAAGAAAACAGGCAACACCAAGGGTTCGTTGAGGTGGAAGTCCGACGGCACCTTGGGCATGAAGGAGGGGTGCGTCCTGAGCACTACCCTCGTGTCGTGAAAAGTCAAGTACGGGGGCTTGCAGGAAAGGGCCTGGATCTCTCCCACTCTTCGTGCGGAGGTGAGGGCCACAAGAAACGCTGTTTTCCACGACAAGAACTTCAACGGAGCCGAGTGCAGAGGCTCGAACGGAGGTCCCATGAGCTTGGTCAGTACCACGTTGAGCTTCCACGCCGGGGCCTTCACCGGCGGGAACGATCTGAACGGTCCCTCCATGAATTCTCTCACCAGACGATGAGACCACAAAGACGTCCGCCCCGTGGTTCACGTGTATCGGGTGATCGCAGCAAGATGAATCTTGATGGAGGCGTGCGCCAGCCCAGCCTTGGCCAGCGTCAGAAGGTACGGCAGTGCCTGGGGAGCCGTAATCCGTAGAGGGTTAATCTTCTGTGCGTGGCACCAGACAGAGAACCTCTTCCATTTGTGTCCATAGCATTTAAGAGTTGAGGACGCCCTGCCCTTTGCAAGAACCTCTCTTCAGTCGGCCGGTATGCCGTATCCTCCAAACTCTAACGCTGCAGGAGGTCCTGGCGTCTGCGTCTGCAGGAGATGCTGAGCCCCACAGATCTCTCAAGAACGTTTGATCAACAACTGTCTTAAACCCAGTTGAAGAACTAACACTCCCAAGGGAAAAGGGGAAGTGGAGAAAATAACAAACGACAGACGCCTACTTCTGGTGGGCTGCAATCTGTAGAAGGAGACATTAATGTTTATTAAATAATGAAGACATGCATTAAATTAACTCAATCTCTAAATATCAAATAATTTAATATCTAAACCCATACCTGTCCAATCTCCGAAATAACCTTGGAGATTAATTAACTTCTTTTTCACAAAGACCCATTGAGAATTTATCTTGCACAGTCAATGTTCAATTTCAGAAGGGCAATGTGAATTTAAGAATGCATTTTGTTCCTCAACCAAAAATGCTCAAAATAATGAGTTCAAGAATGTGCAATCTTCTTAAATTAAAGAGGAAATCACTTTCGAGTGTTCATTCATTCAATTGCATTTCATCCTTTCTCAAGCACATTGTATTCCTGTTCAGATGTTCCTTTTACTTTAGTAACAAATGCGCAATTAAGAGTTCAGATGGTATTTTAAAACTTTAAACAAGAACAATAAGAATGAATTCAGATCCTGTTCAACCTTTGAAGCACATGCGCAATGCTAATGGAATCCGAAGCTTTGCTTTTGACTTAAGCACTGTAAATGAGTTCAGATGCTGTTTACCTTTTGAGCACATGCGCAAAGCTAACGAAAACAACTGCTTTTGCCTTTGACATGCGCACAATAGACAAGTTCAGGCGCTGCCTTATCCTTCAGAAAAATGTGCTATGCTCATGAAATCAATGTGTCTTTACTTTCCACATGCGCACAGTGAATATTTTTAGAAGCCACCTTATATAATGGCGCGCAAGCGTAATTAAAAGCCTTATGAATTCAAGTTAAACAACATCAAAAACTTAGGCTCAGGTATTTTCCTTAAGCAATCTTCATTCACGCAACCGTACTGAAACTGACAGACTTGAAATCAGATCAGATACGAGACACAGCAGTAAAACAAGGACACTTCTCCTTTGCGCATGCGTGAAACAAAAATGAAGGCTCTGAAGCACTGATCTAAGAAAACTGCGCAGTTAAAATTCCAAACGCTTCTTCCTTCAGTACAATGTCAGAAATTCAAAACCGTGTCAATTACACAGAGTCATAAAAGTCAAGCAGATTTTTGAAGTAAAATGAAACGAATCTAAATACCTAAACTAAATAAATACCTAACATGAATAAAGTGATAAAAATAAAGCAACTTTTCTCCAGCTTGAGAAAAAGCGACGCTCCCACCAAATTATCAGCTGAGCTTGTCCCACGTTGACCAGCTTCTCAGGAAACAATATTTATCTTTGTAAACTTCACCAGAATCTCATCAAAAGGCCTTGACGCAGGAACTTAATCAAAACAGGACCTTCCTTCTTGAAGGTGAACAATGAAAGGCAGTTTAGAATTGTATGGAAGGTCAGAGGTTCATGAAACTTCCAATCAGGAACTGGCACTACTGCCACCATGTTGGTTTGGGGAGTTAGCACTCTGATGAACAGAAGTTAAGATCAACAACCCAAAATCAGATTAAAACAATAAATTAATTAAATCTATAATCTAATTTCATTTACAAAGTACCCCTACCTAACCTGGGACCTGACAGTACCCCCTCCTTAAGCCCTGACCTCAGGGCCAGGTTTATTTGGATTTCTTCTGTGAAACTTAGATACTAATCTTTCCGCATGAATATCAGATTCTGACTCCCAACTTCTTTCATCAGGACCAAACCCCTTCCAATCAATAAGATATTGAATCTTTCCCCTTACTTTTCTAGAATCAAGTATTCTTTTAACCTCAAATTCTTCTGAATTAGTTTCCAAAACAATTGGTTTAGGAACTGGTCTCATTCTGATTCCTTTTGACACTGGTTTTAATAAACTTACATGAAATACTGGATGAATTTTCAAATTAGTAGTCAATTTAAGTTTGACTGATACTGGTCCTATCACTTCCTCAATCTCAAAAGGACCCAAAAACTTAGGACAAAATTTATTTTTTCCTTTCAATTTAATATTTTTTGCTGATAACCAGACTAAATCACCTTTAGCATAACTTGGACTTTTCTTTCTTTTAAAATCTGCAAATCTTTTATACTCAGACTTACTTTTTTGTAACATTTCCTTTGCTTTAGCCCAACCTTTCTGAATTATTTCAGTTATATCTTTCACAGCTGGACATGTCTCATTTACTCCATCATTCTCACATAGAAACCGAGGATTATAACCTCTTCCACAAAAAAAAGGTGACATGGAAGTAGAGGTTTTAGTAGAATTATTATATGCAAATTCCGCTGTCCACAACAAATCCACCCACTCAAACTCTCCTTCGACAAAACATCTTAAATATTTTTCTAATTCCTGATTGATTCTTTCTACTTGACCATTAGCCTCTGGGTGATATCCTGATGTTAATTTTATCTTCAAACCCAATCTCCTACAAAATTCCTTCCAAAATCTCGACACAAATTGAGACCCCCTATCTGAAATAACTTGACTGGGAACTCCATGCAATCGTACAATTTCTTGAATGAATTTTTTAGCTAGACTTGAAGCTGTAACTCCTCCTTTCATGGGAATAAAATGACTCTCTTTAGAGAAACAATCTACCACTACCAGAATTGTGGAGAATCCTCTATCGTTAGGTAAATCTACAATAAAATCTAAACCAATTGTATGCCAAGGCCGAGGAGGAATAGGCAAGGGTTCAAGAAGTCCAGCAGGTTTTCCAGTCTCATGTTTTGACTTAGCACAGACTTCACAAGTCTTTACATAATTTAAGACATCTTTCTTAATACTTTCCCACCAGAAATGCCGTAGAACTAAATCCAAAGTCTTATGAAAACCCGGATGTCCAGCTAAAACTGAATCATGACAATCTTGTAAAATTTTCTCTCTAAGGTCCTCACTCGGGAGATACAACTTATCCTCAAAATAAGGTAAACCATTTTTAATAGTTCTTTTAACATCCAACTGTGCCCATTCTTTCATCTTCTGAATATTCAGATTTATTTTAATTAACTCCTGCAAATCTTCTTTTTTAGAAGAGTTAGCTGAAACAAAATGTTCTTCAGGAATTACAGGTTCAGGTCTTAACTCCAATTCTTTTTCACAACCAGGAAATTGTCTGGATAAAGCATCCGCTTTACCATTTAATTTCCCAGGTCTGTATGTCACTACAAAGTCAAAATCCGCAAAAAATAATGACCAACGTAACTGTCTGGGAGTAAGAGTCTTAGCTGACTTAAGAAAAAGTAAATTTCGGTGATCAGTAAGCACCGTGACAGGATTTCTGGCACCCATCAAAAAATGTCGCCATTCTTGAAATGCAGCTTTTATTGCAAGTAATTCCTTATCCATTATTGAATAGTTACTTTCTGCGGCAGAAAATTTCTTTGAGAAGAATGCTATTGGATGAAGCTGACCAGTTTCTTTATGCCTTTGAGATAAAATAGCTCCAACTGCAAAATTAGAAGCGTCTGCTTCTACAAAGAATGGTTGTGTTGGATCTGGGTGTAAAAGAATAGGACCAGAAATAAATCTATTCTTCAAGGTGTTAAAAGCTTCTTCCGTTTCTTGATTCCAAAGAAAAGGTACACCTTTTTTTAAAAGTCTAGTGATAGGAGGAATAATGGATGAAAAATCTTTGATAAATCTCCTATAAAAATTAGCAAAACCTAAAAAACTTTGCACTTCCTTGATCTTAGTGGGAGTCGGCCAATCTTTCACTGCTCTGACTTTTTTTTGATCCATTTCCAACCCTTGAGGAGAAATCACGAAACCCAGAAACTCCACCACTTCAGTATGAAATTGACTCTTATCAAGACTAGCAAAAAGATGATGATCGTGTAACTTCTTCAAAACTTGTCTTACATGTTGATAATGTTGCTCCAAATTATGTGAAAAAATCAAAATGTCATCAATATAAACTACGACAAAAAGATCTAGAAATTCTTTCAAAACATCATTAATAAAGAATTGAAAAGCCGCTGGAGCATTACATAATCCGAATGGCATCACAAGGTATTCAAACAAACCAAAACGTGTTTTGAAAGCAGTCTTCCACTCGTCTCCCTCCCTAACCCTAACCAAATGGTAAGCTCCTCTCAAATCCAATTTAGTAAAAATGGTTGCTCCTTGAATTTGGTTTAACATTTCTGGAATCAATGGCAAAGGATAGCGATTCTTAACAGTGACTTTATTCAAAGATCTATAATCAATGCAAGCTCTGAGCTTCCCTTCCTTCTTGGGTACAAAAAACAATGGTGAAGCTGCAGGAGATTGTGAGTGTCTAATAAACCCTTTATTGAGATTTTCCTCAATGTATTCCTTCAAGTAATCATTTTCCTTCTCGGTCAAGGCATACACCCTACTACTAGGTAAGATTGCTCCATCCTCTAAATCAATTTTGCAATCATATGATCGATGTGGCGGTAACTCCCCTGCTTCAACCTCATCAAACACACAAGTAAACTCTTTATAACACTCAGGCAAAAAACCCATCACAGCTCCAATAGAATGTTCTTCAAATCCATTTTGAGCTAAAGCCACCACTCTTCCACTTTCAATACTCTCATCTCTGATCTCATACTTACAATTGAAACAATGTTCCTTACAAATTTCTGATCGAAAATCTAATATTCTTCTTCCCCAGTCAATTGTGGGATTATGATTAGTCAACCAAGGCATTCCCAAAATGATTTGTAGCTGAGGAGCATCAATAAGTTCAAAGACAATATACTCAGAGTGATCTTTAACCAGTGTCATAAACAAAGGAACAGTTTCATGAGTGATGGGTCCCGAGGTTAACTGAGAACCATCTACTGCTCTTACTTGCTCTACTGCTATTTTTTCAACTAATGGAATTTTCATAGACCGAGCCAATCCCCAATCCATAAAATTACCAGTTGCCCCTGAATCAATCATGGCTGGTCCTGATCCTTTTAAAACATCATCCAAGAATAAGGATACGTTAATTGTTACATGAGGTACAGCCGCTTGAAGGGTATTCGCCACCTGTTGAGATCGAGAAACATTGGACTGCCCTCTTTTGGGAGTGTAAGGACAATTCCCTAGAAAATGACCACTACGCCCACAATATAAACACAAGTGATTAGCTCTTCTCCTATCTTTCTCCTCTTTAGATAATGGTCCTCTTATTTTGCCTGACTGTTCACTGACTTTACTCCTTTCTTCCATTCTAGGTTTTTCAAAACGCTGACCCACCTTGACCTCTCCAAAACCCTTTCTACGTTCATTTCTTCTTTCTCCCAATCGAAAATCTATTCGCATAACTAAGTCAATTAAGGCATCACAAGAAGTGGGACGATCAACCATGGTTGATAAAGCGTCTTTAAATTCGTCCCTTAAACCTCTGTAAAATAAGGACGATCTCTTGTCCTCTGGCCACCCTGTTTCCAAAACTAGAGCTCTAAAAGCTGTTACATAACTCACTAAGTCCTTATTTCCTTGTTTTAAATCTAACAGTTCCCCATCTAACTCTTGTGAAATCATTCTTCTTCCAAACATCTTTCGAAACTCTTCTTTAAATAGAACAACATCTTTCAAAATTGGATTCTCTTGAGCAACCAAAAGAACTGCCCAAGATGATGCATCCCCAGTTAAATAAGATAACATAAATGCAACTTTAGCCATGTCAGTTCTAAAACTCTCAGGACGACACAAGAAATGTAACTCACACTGTGTAACAAAAGTTGAAAATGTTTTAACATCTCCACTAAAACGTTCTGGGGACGCTAAAGGAACTGATGTCTGACTCAAAATGTGTCTTCCTACTCTATCTTCATCTCTCCCGTCTGCTCTTTCCAGAACTGGGGGTTGTTGTTCACTGTTCCCTGTGGCTCCCAACTCCGAAGACAATCCTTCCCCAGAATACCCTACTCTCTGGGTTCTAGATTCCCCAATGGATTCTTGAATCCGAGTCATCTTAACTCCCAACTCCTCCACCTTTTTATGTAATTTTGAATTCTCTAAATGAGAAACTCTTAATTCTTCTCTCAGTTCTTGGATTACTTCTCCCAACTGTTCCATGATGAAATCTGTGAGACTCAACAAACCAGGCAGACTATTTTTTGGCCTTTCATCTGTCCGGTCCTGGCGTCTGCGTCTGCAGGAGATGCTGAGCCCCACAGATCTCTCAAGAACGTTTGATCAACAACTGTCTTAAACCCAGTTGAAGAACTAACACTCCCAAGGGAAAAGGGGAAGTGGAGAAAATAACAAACGACAGACGCCTACTTCTGGTGGGCTGCAATCTGTAGAAGGAGACATTAATGTTTATTAAATAATGAAGACATGCATTAAATTAACTCAATCTCTAAATATCAAATAATTTAATATCTAAACCCATACCTGTCCAATCTCCGAAATAACCTTGGAGATTAATTAACTTCTTTTTCACAAAGACCCATTGAGAATTTATCTTGCACAGTCAATGTTCAATTTCAGAAGGGCAATGTGAATTTAAGAATGCATTTTGTTCCTCAACCAAAAATGCTCAAAATAATGAGTTCAAGAATGTGCAATCTTCTTAAATTAAAGAGGAAATCACTTTCGAGTGTTCATTCATTCAATTGCATTTCATCCTTTCTCAAGCACATTGTATTCCTGTTCAGATGTTCCTTTTACTTTAGTAACAAATGCGCAATTAAGAGTTCAGATGGTATTTTAAAACTTTAAACAAGAACAATAAGAATGAATTCAGATCCTGTTCAACCTTTGAAGCACATGCGCAATGCTAATGGAATCCGAAGCTTTGCTTTTGACTTAAGCACTGTAAATGAGTTCAGATGCTGTTTACCTTTTGAGCACATGCGCAAAGCTAACGAAAACAACTGCTTTTGCCTTTGACATGCGCACAATAGACAAGTTCAGGCGCTGCCTTATCCTTCAGAAAAATGTGCTATGCTCATGAAATCAATGTGTCTTTACTTTCCACATGCGCACAGTGAATATTTTTAGAAGCCACCTTATATAATGGCGCGCAAGCGTAATTAAAAGCCTTATGAATTCAAGTTAAACAACATCAAAAACTTAGGCTCAGGTATTTTCCTTAAGCAATCTTCATTCACGCAACCGTACTGAAACTGACAGACTTGAAATCAGATCAGATACGAGACACAGCAGTAAAACAAGGACACTTCTCCTTTGCGCATGCGTGAAACAAAAATGAAGGCTCTGAAGCACTGATCTAAGAAAACTGCGCAGTTAAAATTCCAAACGCTTCTTCCTTCAGTACAATGTCAGAAATTCAAAACCGTGTCAATTACACAGAGTCATAAAAGTCAAGCAGATTTTTGAAGTAAAATGAAACGAATCTAAATACCTAAACTAAATAAATACCTAACATGAATAAAGTGATAAAAATAAAGCAACTTTTCTCCAGCTTGAGAAAAAGCGACGCTCCCACCAAATTATCAGCTGAGCTTGTCCCACGTTGACCAGCTTCTCAGGAAACAATATTTATCTTTGTAAACTTCACCAGAATCTCATCAAAAGGCCTTGACGCAGGAACTTAATCAAAACAGGACCTTCCTTCTTGAAGGTGAACAATGAAAGGCAGTTTAGAATTGTATGGAAGGTCAGAGGTTCATGAAACTTCCAATCAGGAACTGGCACTACTGCCACCATGTTGGTTTGGGGAGTTAGCACTCTGATGAACAGAAGTTAAGATCAACAACCCAAAATCAGATTAAAACAATAAATTAATTAAATCTATAATCTAATTTCATTTACAAAGTACCCCTACCTAACCTGGGACCTGACACCAGACGATGAGACCACAAAGACGTCCGCCCCGTGGTTCACGTGTATCGGGTGATCGCAGCAAGATGAATCTTGATGGAGGCGTGCGCCAGCCCAGCCTTGGCCAGCGTCAGAAGGTACGGCAGTGCCTGGGGAGCCGTAATCCGTAGAGGGTTAATCTTCTGTGCGTGGCACCAGACAGAGAACCTCTTCCATTTGTGTCCATAGCATTTAAGAGTTGAGGACGCCCTGCCCTTTGCAAGAACCTCTCTTCAGTCGGCCGGTATGCCGTATCCTCCAAACTCTAACGCTGCAGGAGCCAGGCCTGCAAGTTCAGCGACTTCGGGTCGTGATGGAGGATGGCGCCTCCTTCCCTGGAGAGAAGATCCGCGTCCACTGGCAGCTTGATTGACGGGGACGCTGACAAGTCCAGAAGGTCCGGGAACCATATCTGCCTTGGCCACGCAGGTGCGACGAGAATCATCCTGCACCGTGACCTCTTGAGCTGGTTGATGAGCCGGATCAGCAATGGCAATGAAGGGAACACGTATAGAAACATGCCCTCCCAGGGGAACGAGAAAGCATCGCCCATGCTCCTCGGCTGGGGAAACCTGCTGGCGAACCTCCGGCACTTGGAGTTCGTCGCCGTCGCGAACAGATCGATCTAGGGTGTGCCCCACCGTCGGAAGAGGCGGTCCACTAGATCCTGTCGTAGTTCCCACTTGTGGCACGAGCGCAGCTCTCTGCTGAGCGAGTAGGCGATGGTGTTTTTTATCCCTGCCAGATGAAACGGCACCAGAAACATCCCTTGGGCGACGGCCCAATGCCACAGATCCTGCGCCTCCTTGGACAGGGCTGGGGATCTGGTACCGCCCTGCTTCCTGATGTAGAACATGGTGGTGGTGTTGTTGGTGAAGATCCTCACCACCTTGCCCTTGAGGGACGGAAGAAAGGACCTGAGGACCCAAAACACTGCACGGAGCTCCAGGACGTTGATATGGAGGGACTTCTCCGTCGGAAGCCAAAGGCCGCTCGCGTGCAGATTTTCGGTGTGCGCTCCCCACCCTTCCAGGGAGGGATCCGTGGTCACTGTCTCCTGGTGGCCGGGGATCTGGAAGTTTATGCCCGCCGTCAGATGCGCGCGGGTGCCCCACCACCGGATCGCTCGTCGGAAACTCTCGTCGAGTGTGATCCTCTCCTCGAAGCTGCCCATCGTCTGGATCCAGCGCGCGTCCACGAACACCTGCAACGGGCGCATCCGGAGCCTGCACAGGCGGATGAGATAAATGCAAGAAGACATCATTCCGAGGAGGGACTTGATGGACCTCACCCTGGCCGCGTCCGCAACCAGCATCCGCTGCACCTTGCCCAAGATGGCCCTCGTCCTTTCCTCCGACGGAGAGGCCAGAAGCGACACTGTGTCGAGCTTCGCTCCCAGAAACAGTGCGTCTTGCGCGGGCACCAGGTGGGACTTGGCGTAGTTTATGGAGAATCCCAGGTCCGTGAGTAGTTGGACGGTTCTTGCCGTGTGCTCCACGGCGAGCTCCTTCGTCTTCGCTCGGATGAGCCAGTCGTCCAGGTAGGGGTAGCCGTGGATCCCCTCTCGGCGCAGCTGCGCCGCCACCAGTGCGAGGCACTTGGTGAACACCCTGGGTGCCGACCTCAATCCGAAGGGAAGGGCTCTGAACTGGTAGTGACGCCCTTGGACCATGAACCTGAGAAACCTTTGGTGTCCCTTTAGGATGGGAATATGGAAGTAGGCATCCTCCAAATCCAACGACGACAGGAAATCGCCCTCCTACAGTTGACCCAGGACGTGTTGGAGGGTGACCATTCGGAACTTCTGTGCCTTGATGAATTTGTTCAGTCGTCGTAGGTCCAGGATGGGACGCCATCCTCCCGTCTTCTTCTTCAAGAGGAAGTATCTTGAGTAAACTCCGGAGCCCTGAAGCCTCTTTGGGACGAGCTCGATGGCGCCCTTCTTGAGCATCGCCTTTACCTCCAAGAGAAGTTGAGGGACGTGATGTTCTTTCCTGGCCACAGGGGGGACGTGCGGGCACCTCTTTAGAAACTCGAGCGCGTGACCCTGAGCTAGGGCGTCCAACACCCAACGGTCGGTGGAGATGGACTCCCACACGCTGACGAAGCTCGCCAGCCGGCCTCCCACCGGGGTGCTTCGGTGGGGGCCCGACCCCACGGCCGGTTCAGTCCTGCTTGGCGACGACGGCGGGGTCCGCCTGACTTGCCTCGTCCCCTGTAAGATTCCTGTGACGACGAACGGGCCGCCTGACGGTAGGTGGAAAATCCGCCGCTGGAACCTTTGGAGGCACCCTGTTTGCCTCCGCCACTCCAAAAGGGCGGCCGCCGTTGCTGGAGAACCCCAAGAGCCCGGGCCTTCTCCGTGTCCGCCTTGATGGCTTGAAGGGAATCGTCCACTGTTTTCCCAAACAGGTTGTTTCCGTCGAACGGCATGTCCAAGACTCTGGTCTGCACGTCCTGACGGAAGTCAGTAGCCTTGAGCCATCCACGCTGCCTAAGGCACACGCCGTTGCCCAACTGGCGAAATCCAGTGTCAGCGATGTCCGTCGCAATCGTAATGGCGTGGTCCAAAGCCACCTCTCCTTCCTGCAAGATCTCTAGGGCTTCCGCCCTCTTGTCGTCTGGTAGGAAGTCCAGCAGGGGGGCCAGTTTGTACCACAACTCCCTGTCGTAGCGGGCTACGATAGACAAGGCGTTGGCCGCCTTAATCGTCGTCGCTGCCGACGAGATGACTCTGCATCCCATCGTGTCTAATTTCTTTCCCTCGCCGTCCGGCGGGGAGGTTGATGTAGAGGCCGCGCCCCCCCCCTGCTTTCTTCCTGGCCGCCGCGGAGACGACCGAGTCCGGGATCGGCTGTGCCCGAAGGCACAAGGGGGCCGTGTCCGGGACCCGGTACTTCTTCTCGTACTGATCCCTTCTAGCCGGCGTCGTGGATGGGTTCTTGAGGAGGACGAGGCCCTCATCCCAAATATCGTCTAGTAGAGGTACAGCGAGGACTGTCTTCCTCTTGGTCTCACGCCGTTGATAAAGGAAACCTTCCTTCTTCTCTTCCGGGCAGAGCTGGAAAAGCTCGGATGCCCTGGAAATCATGGAGTGAAACGATCCAATCTCGTCGGGCGGGGAAGCCCGGGTGGGAGGTGACGACGGGAGATCCTCGTCGTAAACCTTGTCGTCTGTACCCGTCGCGGCCGTGTCAGTCCCCGTATCATCCCCACGTGTCGTGAACGAGGAGGAGGGCTGAACAGGGCGCGATGGCTAAAAAGGAGGTGGAGGGTGAATCCTTCTTCTCTTAGGGGGAGGGCTCCCAGAAGGGCCTGGCTCCGGGTCCCCCGTCGGGAGCGGTTCCTCCGTTGGTGGTAACGGCAGTCTCGTCCTTATCTCCGAGCATAAGGACTGTATAGCCAACAAAATGGCCGCCGAGTTGTCTTGCGGCACTGGTTGAGGGAGATCCGACGGGAGATCAGGAGCCCCGTCGGCATCCTCGATGCCCTCGTCGTCTTCCACGTCGGGGTCCCCCCCCGACAGGATGGCCTTCTTCCACGCCAGAGCCGTGGCCTAAGACTTCGATCAGCTCCTCCTCACAGGCTGAGGCCGAGTCCACGACGACCTCCCGCCCCCCCCTTTTTCTTCTCCGTCGGAGGTTTCACAGGGGTCCTGTCGATGGGCACGAAAGAGGACTCCCTCCACGGTGGCAGGGAGATTCTGGGCCCCGGGGTCGCCACCACTGGTGTAGCCTCCACAGGCTGAGCCAGGGCCGCCCCGACTGTCTCGATAGAGGCCTTGGCTGGATGGATCAAGGCTTTCACCACCTTAGGTGCGCTCACTGCCTTGGGGGGAGGGTCACCACCTCGCTCCCCCTCCGATGGGACCTTAGGCCACGACCGGGGTCTCTCCAGGAGTTTCACCGGGTGCTCGGCCTTCCTCTTACCCGAGCCAGAGCGTTGGCTCGTGGTTGCTGGCGCCGGGGAGGGTGCGCCCTGCCTGGCGCCCGTAGAGCCCGACCTTTCGGCGCTCCCGGTGCCAGCGGACTCGCGGTGCTTGGCCTTCTGTTGGACCCCCGTCGCCGGGGCGCCCTCAAAGGTCTTAGAAGACCGCTCGGACTTCTTCTTCTTCTTCTCGCCTGACGGGCTCTTTCCTTCCAGCCAGTTGGCGAGACGTTGATGGCGGTCCTTCATGGTCCGCTCCGACATATTGCCGCAAAACGCACAGTCCTTCTCCCGGTGCGTCTTGTCCTCATGTAGGCAGTAAAGGCAAAGGGAGTGTTCGTCCTCCTTGAAGACATTCTGAAGCTGGCATCCAGGACAGACCCTGAACAGTTTTCCGGGCGTCGAGCTTCCCTTCTCCTGGGCCATGTTCGAGATGGGCCTGAGAAACTTCTGGAGTCCTCCAAAAGCGTGGCTCGAAGAAAACTTCACCCTTGAGGGGCGTAGACGAATCCGACACGGGTCCCCGTTGATCGGATGAAGAAACGGTGGAGCTTGAGGCTCTTTTGACCGAAAAAAGAGAAATTTTTTGAGAAAAAACTTGAAAAATAGCACTAACGCTCGAGAGCAATAGCACGAGGATCCCAACACTTGAACGTGCGGTAAAAATCTGAAGATGGCTGCCAGAGACGGGGCTTAGGTAGAGGGCAGTCATTGGCTGTGGTCAGTATGACGCAGAGATCAGTGATTGGTTACTACTACGAAAGACAGATCAGAAACAAAACTGATACTGATTTTTTCTTTACCGAGGATTCCCAGCCTGACGACGGGGAATATTCATGAGCATGTGAATCCATGCCAGACCCCATGCTGGAGAATGAGAGGACATTCAATTGTGTACAGCAGAAACACAGATTGAAACAGTAGAGTGGAGAGCAGAATCAATGGGAGAAAAAGAGAAAGATCTGTGGGTCATTAACGTACAGATGAAAAGAAGAAATAAGAGTAGAAAGAGGAGCACTATTTATTTATTTATTTTGGCATTTGTATAGCGCACCTAACCTGGAGGCATTCAGGTGCTTTGCTTAGGGTGGGTGGTTACATAGGAAGCTTAGGTAGGTATAGTTACAATAGTTTCTCGCAAAAATTACAGGCATTAGTTGCATTGAGTTTAGATAAACTCAAAAGACAGAGGTCGAAAGGGTTAGGTTGTACAGTTTGGAAAGCCTTGCTTCATGGTATGGGGTGCTATATCAAACATGCATTTACAGATAGGTAAAGAACGACAAGTTTGGGTGCACCATTTGGAAAGCCTCGGATAATGGTATGGGGTGCTATATCAAACATGCATTTACAGATAGGTAAAGAACGACATAAGTTTGGGTGCACAATTTGGAAAGCCTCGGTTCATGGTGTGGGGTGCTACAACAGACAAGCAATTGCAGGTGGGTAGGAAACCATATAGTGCAAGAGGCAACCTAATCATAGGAAGTTCGGCATAAAGCGATTGGCACAGTTGGACAATAGCGTGTAATGGGTTTTCACAAAATACATACTATCAATATGGTAGACAGGAAAGTCTGAAAACGATGCTTAGAAAGCACAAGACCTAGCAAGGCCACGGGTTGTAGCACGGCTCTCCAGTAAGTGGTGAAGTGGCATAATATTTCGAACTATAGAGAGTAGAGAAGAGGACCAAGTACTGAACCTTGAGGGACACCATATAAAAGAGGGAGTGAAGAGGTAGTGTGTCCAGCGCAAGTTACAGAGAAGGACCATTGGGAAAGATAGGAACGGAACTATTCAAGAACAGACTCCGAAATACTCAAGGTAGAAGGGAATAGTTTCTTACCTGTAACTCCATTTCTCCAGCATTGGTATCTTTCATGGATCCACATGCTTAGAATATTCCCCGTCGTCAGGCTGGGAACCCTCGGTACATTTATAAAGACGTTTTCCATAGGAAAAAATGTCAACACTTGTGTCCTATCTACGTCGTTTTGGACCGCTTACGCCTCCGCCAATAGGACGTAGCCGTATAAATATCCCCACCCCCGCGGCTCCCTTCAGATTTTAACCCCCCAAAGTAGTCTGGGGTATAACTTTTTTGAATACAGGGGAGGCCGGCGGGCACATGTGAATCCATGAAAGATACCAATGCAGGAGAATGGAGTTACAGGTAAGAAACTATTCCCTTCTCCAGCATTGGATCTTTCATGGATTCACATGCTTAGAACAGATTGTATAGCAGTAATCCTGATTTGGCAGTGTGCATGCAAACCAATACCATCATAGCCACACATGCCCTTTGTCATTGAAAAACATTTAGTCGTTACACTTTAACCTTAAAAAACACATTACAATATACTCTTGTATAGGGCTTACCTCACTGAAACAGATGACGTAGGACTGCTCGTCCCATCTGTATATCTTGTGCATGTTGCTGTTCGGGGCAATAATGGCGGGTAAACGTATGTGGCACCGACCAGGATGCCGCCTGACAGATATCTCCCAGCGGAATCCCGGCCCACAATGCCGCCGAAGATGAAGTGGATCTCGTGGAATGGGCTCTTGGACGCTTGTGTGGCGGCTTTCCGCTTTCGAGTGACAAAAGGCAATTGTCAACGAGTCCCACCAAGCTAGTCCTTGTTTTGAGATTGCTTTTCCTTTTGCCGAAGGGCCATAAGCCACAAATAGTTGTTTTGTATCTCTAAATTCTTGAGTACGATGAAGGTAAAACGTTAGAGCTCTTTTCACATCCAATCTATGGAGAGCTTTTTTCGCGACAGATGAAGGGGTTGCGAAGAATGTCGGTATGAAAGACAGTTGGAATTTTTGGTATGAAATGAGGGTTGGTTGCCAACACCACCTTGTCTTTGAAAAATCTCAAGTATGGAGGATCAATGACTAATGCTTGTAGTTCCGAGAGTCGTCGTGCCGAAGTGATAGCCACCAAAAAAGCCAACTTCCACGATAAGAATTTTAAAGATGAAGACGACATAGGCTCGAAAGGAGCTTTCATTAGATCTGTCAATACCAGGTTAAGACTCCAGTTCGGAGGAAACTTTTTAGTTGGGGGGAAAGATACAAAATAAACCTTTCATAAAGTGTTTAACTAACCATTCACTAAACAGTGGTGTTCAATGTCTTTTATGAGTAAATCTCGAAATGGCTGCCAGATGAACCTTTATCGACGAAAAAGACAAACCTCCTTCTGCTAAATGCAGCAAATATGGAAGAAGCTGCTTTTGAGCGATACTCAGGGGCTCCAAACCTGGTTGGTCCTTACACCACATGCAGAATCTCCTCCTCCACTTACATGCATACAAAGTGTTCGTGGACGGAGCCCTTGCAGCTTGCAAAATTCGACGGCAGTCCGATGAAATGGTTAGGGTACCAAATTCCGAGAAGTCAGGAGCCAGGCTGTCAGGCTGAGTCCGTCCGGATCGTGATGCCACACTGTCCCCTTGTCTCGAGATAGAAGGTTCGGAATCTTCTGGAACCTCACCGGTTGCGCTATCGATAGCTGGAGCAGGTCAGAGAACCATGACTGCCTCGCCCAATAGGGAGCCACCAAAAACACCTGACATGGGTATTTGTGAATCCATTGCAGAGTCAGCCGTACGAGTGGAAACGGGGGAAAAGCGTACACAAACTTGTCCGTCCACGGGAAGGAAAATGCTTCCCCCAATGAGTCGGGTTGTGGCCACCTGCTCGCGTACTGTGCACATTTCTTGTTCTCTCTCGTCGTGAAGAGATCCAGGGAAGGTTGCCCCCATTTTTTGAAAATCTTCGCCAGCTGGTGGTCGTTCATCTCTCTGCTGAGAGAGTCCGCTTGTACATTTTTTACTCCCGGCCCATGTTAGGCTAATATACTTATCTTTTGTTTTAGAGCCCAATGCCTATTTCTTGAGCTTCGGTCGAGAGAGTTCTGGAACGAGTACCTCCTTGCTTTCTCAGGTAGAACATTGTCGTCGTATTGTCTGCCAATATTCTCACGACCGATCCTTTTATGTGTGGTAAAAAGGACTTCAGGGCCCAACGTACCGCCATCAATTCCAGCACGTTGATATGAAGGGTTGACTCTTCCGACGACCACAGACCTTGCACTTGTAAAGATCCCAGATGCGCTGCCCATCCAGTCAGAGACGCATCTGTCACTATCGTCGTATGAAACTCTGGCTCATGAAGGGGCATCCCTCTCGATAGATTTTCGAAGAGTTGCCACCATCGAAGAGCTCGTAGCAGCTCATTGCTGATAGTCAATTTGTCTGACTAAAGCACCCGACACTGGGACCATCAGTCTGCCAGAAATTCTTGAATTGGTCTCATGAAGAGACGACAGTTGTTTACTAAGGGGATACACGACGCCATAGCCCCTACTAGTGACATATCTCCTTACCGACACTCTGGTGTTTACTTTCCACTCTTTTGCCTGTAGCATTAGTTTGTGAACCCTCTTCACAGATGGTTTCACCAACCCTGACTGCGTCTCGAACTCCGCACCCAAAAACACTAAGTTCCTTGAGGGAATTAAAGAGGACTTTTCGAAGTTGATTGCAAATCCTAACTGTTGCAGAAGTTGCATGGTGGCCTTCAGACTTGCTTGTGCCTTTATTGGGGACTACCCCCTTACCAACCAATCGTCCAGATAAAGGGTAAACATGATGACCTTGTTTTCTTAACCAAGCTGCTACTGGAGCCAAGCACTCCGTGAACGCCCTGGGAGAGGACTTTAGTCCGAATGGGAGTACCTTGAACTGATAGTGGGTCCGTCCGACTACAAACCTCAGGAACTTCCTGTGTCGTCGACGCATTGGTATATGAAAATATGCGTCCTGCAGATCTAACGACGCCAGAAAATCCCCCTGCTGGATAGATTGGATAACTTCCTGAAGTGTAAGCATCTTGAACTTCAGATTTATTAGTATCTTGTTGAGATCACGAAGATCTAGAATGGCACGCCACTTGCCGTTGTTTTTTTTTACAACAACGTTATCGGGAGTAAACTCCTTGACCTCTCCCGGCCAACGGGACCAATTCTATAGCCCCTTTTTGTAGCATAAGCACTACTTCTTGTTGTAATATTTGCAGATAGGGCTGAGCCGAAAACACAGGTGGAATGTGCGATGGCCTGCTTTGGAACTGCAAAGAATGGCCTAGCTTCACTGTGTCCAATACCCACCGGTCTGATGTTATCTTCTCCCACTCGCCGACACGGCGAGACACCCTGCCTCCCAGGACGCTCTGAAACGCGTCATTGCTTGTTCTTTGACTGTTTGTCCTTCGTGGACGATGGATAACCACCTCTTCTTCTTGAAGCTTGATAGTCTCGACCTCTTCGAGCAGCTTGGGTAGCCCGCCTATAGCCTTGAGAGGAGTACGAAGGCCTACTGAAGGCCCGGTCCCTGGATGACGCAAATTGGGAATTTCCTGACGCTCCTCTAAAGGGGCGAAACGAACGAAAACGTGTGCTACTCTGAAGGGCTCCAAGAGAGCGTGCTGTTTCCGAGTCTTCTTTCATACCTTTCAAGGCCTTGTCTACTTTCTCTCCAAATAGTTGTTCTCCTTCAAAAGGCATATCAAGCACTTTATATTGTACTTCTGGTTGAAAGTTTGTGCATTTGAGCCAGGCTTTCCTCCTCAAAACCACTCCATTGTTAATTTGTTTAAAACCTGATTCTGCCAGGTCTACAGCAATGTTTATTGAGTGATTTGACGCCACATCCCCCTCACGCACCAGCAACATAGCAGATTTTCTATGTTCGTCCGGTAAATGTTCCAGTATGGGGGCTAAACGATGCCACATCTCTGTCATATCTCGCCATAATAGCCCGAGAGTTGGCTGCCTTCACTGTTGTTGCTCCTTTCGACACTACCTTCTTACCAAAGGCATCTTGTATCCTGGCCTCGCTATCTGGAGGAGTTGCACATTTATGTTGTGACCTCGCTTTTCTTGCAGCAGCTGCCGATACCACCGATTCCGGAGAAGGTTGAGAAGACAAACATTTTGGAGTAGACTCCGGAGCTTTACATTTCTTTCCAGTCTACCTTTAACCGCAGGCTCCGAAAATGGATAGCGCATTGTTCGAAACCCCTCTTGCCATACATGATCTAAAATGGGGACCGAAAATACTGACTTCCTCCTCTTCCCCATATGATCAAACAAGAAACAATCTTTCTTTTCTTCCTCCTGGGCCAGGCCAAACACAGTACATGCCTTACCCATCATCGTGTGGAAGGAACCGATGTCATCTGACGGTGACGGTTGAGCCTGACTCCTTGAAGCTTCTATCTCAGCCTCCGACTCCCATGTCGGGTCACTAGAAGGGGATCATATGTCTGATAAAGACTCTTCTCGTTCCGACTCAGACTCTGGTAGTTCTCCTTCCTCCGGGCGCGAGTGTGGAGGATCTTCACTAACCAGAATGGCTGTCGATGCTCTAGACATTGACTGGTGGGAAGGGCCTGGCTCGTCGTCGGCTGGCGTAGTATGTAGCTCTGCTGGAGCACCAACTTGAGGCAACTTTGCATCCAATCTACTCATTAGAGTCTGTAATGTAGACAATACCTCCAAGGATAACACAGCCTGGGGATTGAGTAAAGGAGCTGTAACTGGGATACTTCGCCCACTCGAAACCGTCAACGAGCTGACCCCTTGTAATCCAAGCTCCGTAGGCCCAACCACCGGTTCGCGGTCATCTTCTACGGATGATATGGAAAAAGCCGCCTCCTGTTGCAACAGGGTCTCTGGTAAGATCGGATCGTACACCTCCGGTCGCCAGCCTTCCTGCAGGACCACCGTCGACGATGTCAACTTCTCAACAGTCATCGTCGTCGTCGTCGCCGTCGTCTGACTCGACGGAGCTACTGCACAAACGATCTGCGTCAATGGTAATGAGGGTGTCGACGATCGAACTCAGGTCGACAACGGTGGATGTTGCGCAGAATCCCTAAGATGTTCCCGCCTTTTTTTAGCTTGATTTGTGTTTCGACAAATCTCGACTCGAGGTCACCTGAGGAGGTCTTTAACAGGTCTTTTCTCTCCTTTTTTGATGAGGGAGGAAGAAGACGAAGCTTTTGTTTTTGATGACGATTCCCACGTAGAATGTTTCTTAGAGGAACTTTTCTCCATCGAACGCGACTTCTTCGCCGGAGGCTCTGCAGATACAGAACGGCGGGAGACCACCGGAGATTTAGCCCTCAAGGCCAAACTATGTGTAGAGCCTAGCTCCGAGGGAGGGTACACTCCCGCTCCATCATTCAGCCACGTCACCCGACATCTATATCAGTCTTTCAGGGTCTTCTGCGAGAAGCCTTTACAAATTTCACAATTGTCCGCCGAATGATGAGGATGGAGACAATACAGACAGGTCCATATATCCATCTCCTTCGTATACCTTTCTTAATCCGCATGTAGCACACGGACGGAATAGAGTCTTCCCAGACGTTGGGAAAGAAACGAAAAATCAACATTGTAAAATAGCAGATGACACGAGGTGATCCCACTACTTTGGAAGACGGTTGAAATGTGAAGGGAACTGCGGGGGCGGGGATACTTATGCGGCTTTGTCCTATTGGCGCAGGCGTAAGCGGCCCAAAACGACGTAGATAGGACACAAAAGTGTCGACATTTTTTCCTATGGAAAACGTCTTTATAAATGTACCGAGGGTTCCCAGCCTGATGACGGGGAATATTCTAAGCATGTGAATCCATGAAAGATCCAATGCTGGAGAAAGAGAGGAAATAAGAAGAGAGTGATCAACAGTGTCAAACACCACAGACAAGGCAATAAGAATGGAGGAGAGCTTGGAGTGACAAGCAGAGAGGAGAGGATTTGAAACATGTAGAAGCGCAGTCTCTCTAAAGTGAGATGGACGCAAGCCAGACTGAAGGAGGGAGGAGAGAATGAAGATTCAGATAGCAGGTTACCTGAGCATCGGCAGGTTTGCACAAAGTTTGTCTGTCGTTGTAATCTCTTGGCAATGTGGGTTACAGTTTTCTCCAAGCTGATATAACATGAAAGGAGAATTGTGGCTTTGTTGCCCACTGTTGGGTAAGATTTGCTAACGTCCAACTGGTGTGGGACATCACAAGACTTCTCTTGGTATTAGGCAGACCCAACTCTTAATATAGGCCTGTACTACACAAGTTGGTAGAGTAACCGAGCAGCTAGGCTTATTTTAGGGGGGTTGAGGGGGATAATGTGAGCTGTAGAGTAGCACAATGAAATCATTAAACACAAGGCATCAAGTAAACACTAACACCCTTACAGTTATATTAACAAAGAAAATGAAGCCTTCTTTAAATCAATCAGTAAATAATAGTAACATTCAATGGAAGATAAAATTCATTTAAACAAGAACCAATAAAGCAGGCGAGTAATTTCTTTCTATGCAAAACATGTTCCAGCACACAGAGTGACATCAATCAATGTCAGTATTAGCACTTATTTATGTTCACCATTACAAAATTGGCTGGAGTAGGGAAAAATGGTTAGAGTTAAAGTAGAGCACACTTTCAACTGGCTCAATAGGTAGTTTCCCCCAGTGGGATATAGGCAGTCCTTTATCACAGCAATAATAGTACCAACAATTAAAACCTGTAAGCGATCAAGCACTACTAAAGCCAATAGGGTTCAGAAGAGGAACCTTTAGGAAACCAGGGCAGCCAAGGTCAATGGGACAGTTCCAGTTCTGATGCAACTTTTCTTAGAAAAATGTTACCAAACCTTTCAGGAGTCCTTTGAAAAATCACTGGAGCTCAAGGGGAGCCCACCTGATGGAGCACAAGCTGGAAGGCCTGCACAGGTGAGTTGAGGTCAACTCCAAAGGAGTTAAAATAGAACTTCCTAAGCTTCGTACCTTCTTGTAACCTCTGCGCCCTGATACCCTTGGGTCTGGTGCGCGATATTAATAAATAAACATACAAACTTCCCAAGTGTCATGCCTACCTCTCCGCCCTCTCCACCCGGCTCCGTTGCGAAACCCAAACGTCCCTGTTTTCCAGCTTCCTCAGCCTTGAGAACGGCTAGACCGTTCTACACTCAATGGAAGTTATCCGGGAGGCGCTAATCCAAATGCATGGATCACATGACCAACGCGATGACGTTTACGTTTGTCCTACGCACGTCAGCTGACTCCATTTAACGAAGCGGAAGCCTTGCAACTGCGCTTCTGATCGTTGTTACTCACTTCGCGTTCCGGAGCTTACTTCTGCCTTTCGCAGACGTTTTCTACTTCCTAAGGTACGGTTGCCTTCCCGCGTTCCGACGCAGGTCCCGGCAACTTCCAGCTTCCCTTGAGCTGCCTGTTTTTTTCCGCGCTCCTACGCGGTTCTTCACTCCTCCTTCAAACGGAGTCCCACCATTTCACACGGCATCTTCCTGTTATTTCTATTGAAAGCTTGCCGCATTGCTGCTCCACACCGCAGCTCCCTATTGGTATTTAGAGACTTCGGCTGTCTACCAGGCAGCACCAACACCCTACAGAGTCCCGCTCTGCCTCCGGCTGTCTACCAGGCAGCACCAACAGCCTGCAGAGTCCTGCTCTGCCTCCATCTACCAAGACTGCAGAGTCCCGCTCTGCCTCCATCTACCAAGATCCTGCACTCATCGAACTTCTACTGCTTTAAGGACTTGTACTTCCTGGATCAAGATTCTCCTACTCTCCTTCTACACGTGCACTGGACTCTGGACGCTTTCCTGTGTGTGCACCAACCCGTCTCTAGTGCGGCCCTCGTTCCGCTCGGGTTAGATCCCTCACTACCCTTTCCTTGCCGTTGTTTTCTTGGATTCTACGGACTTCTTGAGACTTCCTTGGCTACACATCCAGGTTAGTGTGTTCAACATATGTTCTTATTGTCCTTCATATCAATCATCATTCTAAATTAGTTCCCTCTTTATCAACAGCCTGGTGAATCTTGGTCCACTCATGCCCTTCCCACTAATAGCTCTATCTGCAAGTCTTCTGCAATCTTCTTATCTTCAGGCCACTGTGTTTCCGCTGTCAACTGATTGAAACGTGCGAGATAGGCCACTAACGGTTGGCTACCCTGTTGTAGATTCAACAGTTCCAAATCGGTTGCCTGAGTGGAATATCTCATGTCGAACACCCTGCATGGGATTTTGCCTGTGAACATCGGATCTTCATGAACTTTGAGAAATAACCAACATTGGTATCTCACCATAGGATTTGTTTCTGGATAAATCAACCTGGGACTCAAACCATATTCTTATCAGCCTTGAGGACAACCCAGTGTTGGTCGAAACACGCGTCGGCTCTATTAACCTGACCATATGCTAATCATTAAACAAACAACTGTTTATGAAAGCTTTCAAATTTTGATTTATTTAAAAACTGATATTGACTCCCTTGGACATTAATTCCTTTTATAGAATTTTACCATTTAAGTGAACAGGGTAGAGCGTGGATACTCCAAACCCAGCTTTTCGATTTGTTTTCACCTGGTCAATTGTACTTCAGGGTTCCACAAATTGCGTGCCTCTCGCCCTCTCTTTATAATATTTTTACAGTCCCTTTGTTTAATATGTTGGAAGATAATGGCATTTGGTTTATGAACTAAGCAGATGACACGCAATGTGTCATCCCCTTGTCTGAAAGCTATGAGAAGGATGTTAAAAACATTAATAATGTGTATGGACTAATACAGGTCTGGATTGTCAAAAGCAGATTAGGACTGAACAATGAAAAAACGGTGCCGATGGTCGTTGCCACAGAAAACAAAATATCTAAGCTTGGTCCGGAATACATGTACCACCAGATGGCTGATTGGATGATTGCAACCTAAGTGAAAGTAAAATCTCTAGGGATCTATCTAGATCAGAGCCTCAAAATGTGCACGCAGGTGAATAGTTTGGTGTTGTCATCCGCCTACTGTATCAAGTTGTTAGCACAGATAAGATCATATCCTACGAAAGCGAACAGTGTGACGGTGGCTACGGCCATTATTGGCTCTAAAATCGACTACTGCAGTAGTCTTTTAATCAGGATATGCAAATGTGATTGTGCTAGATTGCAAGCAGTACAAAACAGTGCAGTGAAGGTCATAGCAGGCCTAAACAAGGGAGACCATATCTCGGATGCTAGGCGAGAACTGCACTGGCTACCCATAGGGGCCAGGATCTAATATTGTCTACTCCTGATCACGCACAAATGTTTGGTGGGTACTAGCCCAGCTTATCTGGTGGAGGATTGTGAGAGCATTAAGATCTAGCAACACTAATCAGCTGATGGTTCCTAGATGCGAACTCACTTAAGTTAGTAAGTGTGCATTCTTTGACGTCGCATCTAAAGCTTGGAACTCCAATCCCCCCCACCCCTCCGCCCACTGACAGACTGGAGAGAGAGAGAAATAAAATCCTCAGATTTGTTTAGGAATAAGCTAAAAACTCTGCTATTTAGATAATTCTTCTCCTGACCACCCCCATCCCTTTTTTCTGTCTTTGTCTGGGTTTATGTCTTGTTCTTAACTGACCTTTGTGTCATCTTTTCTGTGCCCTTATGCCTCTGGGTGCCTGGTGCGCGTTATAAATGTATTCAAGTAAAGTCAAGTTAAACTAAAGATACTAATAATGGGCCTCAAAATGTGCATTGAACTTCGCCATTGGCAAAAGACGATTCACTCTTGCAAAAGGAGAAAGGGTGCGCTTTGTGCATGTGGAGAACTGCCATTCATGTTAGAGGGTACAATTACTGTTATTTGATTTTTAAATGTTTTTATTGGCATTTGTAAATGTACATACATAAGAAAAGAATATCTGTTAAGCAACTTCACTGGGTCATATTGTCTGATGCATATGTTGTGTGCCAATTAGTCTTATAAAGATGCAACAACAAATAAACAAACCAACAAAACAACAACGTTGACTGTCCCACTGTGTATTAAGGGCTCGTATTCCTCATTTCTAGGTTAGGGGCATGGGTCTGGAGCCAGTTCTCTGTATTTGTCCACTCAGGGCGGGGACAAAGTTGAATAGTTAGGTTTGATGGGCCATTTTTTGCTGGCTGTCGTCTTCTGGGGTTCGGGGGGGGGGACAGGCTCAGGGAGGTTTATAGGTTGTTGAAAAGATCATGTTTCTGAGGAGGGCCCTCCAAGCCTCTAGTGTGTTGCTCACGTCATCACCTCCCCGTCTGTTCCCCTCCTCCCAGGCTTCGGTCTCAGCCGTGGTCCACCTCTCCATCTCTTTGATCCAGGGCTCATATCTGGGGCCTGCTGGGGATTTCCAGGCCATGGCAATTGTCCTCTTGATTAGCACGCAGGCCATATCCATGATCTTTGTTAGGTGTTTGATTTTAGATAGTCTTGGGTAAGTGCCCAGTAGGCATTCCTTGGGTGTCCACTCATATGTCTCTAGGCCAGCATTCCTGCAGGTTTGTTCGGCTGCTTGCCATAGTTTCTGAGATTTGGGGCAGGTCCAGAACATGTGGATCATGTCTGCCGGGTCTGAGGAGCACCAGGGACATTTTGGGTCGGCTATGTTGTTGAACGTGGATATCCTGTGCGGGGTCATGTATGTTCTGTAGAGTATGTTCAGTTGGATCAGTCTAAACCTGGCATTCCTAGATACCTCCTTTGGGTATATCAGGGCTCTTGACCACTCGGTCTCCGTGATTTCAGTTCCCAGGTCTGTCTCCCATTTTTCTTTCAGCTTTGTGCTCTTTGGGTTGGGTCTGTTGTTTATTTGGGTGTACAGCCTGGATGTCGGTCTCCATCCATCACTAAGTTCGTATATTTCTCTCAGGAGGGGGTGTGTCTCTGGCTCCTCGGGCCATTCGTCCCAGTTCTCTTTGGCTGCATGTTTCACTCTTTGGTACCAGAGGAATTGGCCTGGTGGAAGCCCCTCCCTTTCTTGGAGTGAATCGAAGTCCCTGAATAGTCCCTCGTGGAACATGTCCCCCCATGTATAAAGGCCATAGCTCTCCCATCTTCTCATCGTTGCTAGGTCACTGGAGGTTTTACAGGTGTCCGCCAGCATGGGAATGTCGGGTGTGTATGAGTGATGTAGTCCGACTATGGATTTCACCTTGCTCCATACCTGTCTCCCCACCTCCAGTATCATGGGTGGATTGGGTGGCCCTGCTCGAGTGTTCCAAATTAGCTCTTTGGGGTGTAGTGGTGAGGAGGATTGGGATATCAGATTTAGCTCTGCTGTGGGTTCATCCGATAGCCATTTTGCTAGGTGTGTCGATTGAGCCGCCAAGAAGTACCTTTGGAAATCGGGGAGTTGGATACCGCCTTCGGCATAGGCGAGTGTGAGGACGTTTAGAGTGAGTCTGTGCCTGGCTCGTCCCCAAAGAAAGTCTCTCATCATGGATTCTAGCTTCTTGAAGAAAGGTGGGGGGATGTAGTATATCACGTTGATGAAGTAGAAGAGGAACCTGGGGAGAATTATCATTTTGGATATTGCAGCTCGGCCCATCATGGAGAGCGGGATCTTCGACCAGAATTGCATGGATCTACGCACTCCAGTCATTGTCGCCTCGGTGTTGTACTTGTGGGTGGCTATTGGTGTGTGTGTGATATCAAGGCCTAGGTATCGAAAGGTGTCGACCTGCCAACGGATCCCGATCTCTGGAAGCTCTTCCACAGGTTTATCCTTTAGCCTTGCTAAAGTTGTCCAAAACATTCAGTACTATCGGGGCATTTTCGAGGGGGTCGCGCATGTATAGAAGGACGTCATCTGCGTATAGGGAGATAATATTGTCCGACCCACCAATGCTGATGCCAGCGTCGAAGAACTGTTTCCTAAAGTATATTGCCACTGGTTCCAGTCCTAGGATATACAGCATTGGTGAGAGCGGGCATCCCTGCCTGGTGCCCCTTTGGATGGGCCAGGCCCTAGATACCATTGCACCTGTTTTGACTCTTGCTACTGGGTCGGTGTAGAGGACCTTGATCCAGCGGATGAAGTGCTCTCCGAGTCCAAATTCCCTCAGGGTCTCTATCAGCCATTCCCAATAAATAGAATCGAAGGCTTTTATGGCATCCAGTGAAAGTACTGCTAGGTCCTCCTCGCTTTCGGTCGTGTGTGCTATTATGTGTTGGAGCCTCCTGAGGTTGGCAGTGGTGTTTCGTCCTGGAACAAAGCCATTCTGGTCCTCGTGCACCAGAGATCCAATCACCCTCGAAAGCCTCTTAGCCAATATGGTTGTCAATATTTTGGCGTCATAGTTTAGGAGCGCCAGTGGGCGATACGAATCGCACCTGTCAGCGGTTTGCCTGGCTTAAGCATTGGGGCGATAACAGTTTCTCTCATGGTGTTGGGGAGAGTGCCCAACTCATATGCCTCCATGTATACTGCATGCAGTACAGGGGACAAGGTCTCCTCGTAGGCCTTGTAGAATTCTGGGATGAGGCCATCTGTTCCGGGGGCCTTGCCTGTGGATAGGGATCTGATCGCAATCCGTGACGTCCTCAATCGTGATGGCTTCTCCCAGTTTGTCCCGTTGTTCTTGGTTCAATCTGGGTAGTCCTACTTCAGCCAGGGTGTCTCTTATGTCTGCCGCAGGAATCTCTATCTTGTGAGCGTACAGGTCATTATAGAAATCCGTGAAGGTGTCGTTGATCTCTTGTTGTGTCCTGCGGGTCACATCCATGCTATCTTTGATCTCCTTGAGGGCTTGTCTCGGGTGTTCCTTTCTACACAACCATGCGAGTATTCTGCCCGGCTTATCTGCCTCCCTGTGGGCCTTCAGGGTGCGGACAGAAAAGTCGAACTTTGAGAGTCTCTCTCATGCTTCTCTGCAGTCTTCCCTGATCAGTTTCAGTTCCGATTCCTTTTCAGTAGTCAGTGGACCATCCCCTTCGAGTTGTTTAATTTTCTCCTCCACTGCCTCTAGATCCCTGCGTAGTTGTCTCCTGATCCCGCCAGCTTCGGCGATTATCTCTCCCCTTGTCACCACTTTCATCGCCTCCCAGAGTGTGCTCCACTTCTCAACTGAGCCATTGTTTATCAGTAAGTATTCTTCCAACTTTTCTCCTAGGGTGTCCTTGAACGCTGGGTCGGTCAGGGCATCTACTGGCATGCGCCACATCGGGATGGGTGGGCGAGGGCCCTTGAAGCAGAGCTGTAGCAGTAGGGGGGAGTGGTCCGATATTGATCTGCCCATGTATTCCACGAGTTCTACTTGTGGGGTTAGCTCATTGGCGATGAAGAAATAGTCTAGCCTGGTGTGGAGGTTATGGGGAGCCGAATAGAATGAGTATGATCTGTCATAGGGGTGGAGGTCCCTCCAAATATCTGTTAAGTGTAGGTCTGCCACCATCTTGGAGAGGGGCCCTGGGGAAGGGCTGTTGGGTGTGCGTGGGGTTATTGATCTGTCTAGTTCAGCATTCATGACGGAGTTGAAGTCCCCCCCCCCATATGAACGTGTATTCTCTGTAGTGCAGCAGTCTGGCGCATAGTTCCTTGATGTGAGAGGGTATGCTGTGATGAGGAAAGTACGAGTTTACTATGCATAGGGGGGAGTTCTCGAGCATGCCCCACACTATTGCATACCTTCCTTCCTTGTCCAGTTCAACCCCCATTTGTTGAAAAGGTATTTCCGGACTCACCCACGTGTAGACTCCTCTTGCGTATTTTGAGAAGGATGAGTCGTTGCCCTGGCCCCCCCAGTAGTCCGCCATCTTGTCTGTGTCCTCATTGGTTAGGTGCGTTTCTTGAAGGAGGGCCAGGGATATTCTTTTCCTTTTCAGGTATGAGTATATTCGGTTTCTCCGTATGTATGTTCCCATCCCTCTGACGTTCCATGTGATTAACTTGAGTTTTGCTGCCATTGCGTGAGTGGGTTCCTCATTGTGGGGAGCACTTCCCCTTCCTCATTTGTCGAATGTGGTGCATCGTGAGATGCATGTTGCCTCGCTTGTGTGGGTTGGGTGGAGCTAGCCCCTGGATCGGGGTCCAGAACAGGCCAGTCATTGTTCATCTGAGGTAGGACAGTCGAAACGATAATAACTTGAAAAAAGTAACTGTAACTGACGCGCCCAGCTTCTGTCACCGGAGTGCAGTGCTCGGGAGCTCTCGCGCTGTCTGACCTAATCCGGGTCTCTGGCGCGAGTGGGTGCGTGCAGGCAACTGGCCTGCACTGGTCATCAGTGGGTGCGCGGTCTGTGTCCATGGGGGAGAGGCCAGGCAAGTCCCGCAGTCATTCAGCATTCTCGCTTGGTAGTTTTGCTTCAGTGGTAGTGTAGCTTCGTTCTGGGTTAGGGTGCTATGTGAGGGGCTTGGGTGCCCCGGCCGTGGTAGTAAGCGATCAACCCTGGGTGCTTTCTTTGTGATTCTCAGGTGCGGATTCTGTAGGAATCTCAGCCAGGTTGTTGTGTTCCATCCACATGGTGGCCGCCTCTGGTGATTCTAAGAATATCGCACGCCCTTTATGGATTACTTTTAGTCGTGAGGGGTATAGGAGCATATATTTCAGGTTTAGTTTCCTCAGCCTGGCCTTGATCGGAACAAAGGAATTTCTTGCTCTCTGTACTGATTGGGTGTAGTCGGGGTATATGGTGATCTTTGAATTGCCCCGCTCTATTTCTCCTCCGTCTCTTGAGAATTTCAAGATCACCTCACGATCGCGAAAGTTGAGAACCTTAGCGATGATGGGGCGGGGATAGGATCCGGGAGGAGGCCTCTTCTGAAGTGATCTGTGGGCTCTCTCTATGGCAAAACCCTGTGAGAGGTTCGATGCCCCTATTTCCTGCTGTATTAGGGCTTCTACGTAGGCTATCGGGTCGATGATCTCTGTCCCTTCCGGTATGCCCAGGATCCTGATATTATTTCGTCTGGCCCGCCCTTCTGCTTCCTCGGACCTTGCCTCCAGGAAGCTCACTTTGTGTTTTAGGTCTGCAACCTCTTTCTGTAACGACGATGTCCCGTCTGAGATGTCTTTCTGGGAAGATTCAATGATGGTTACGCGCTCTGTTAAGTTGCGGGCATCTTGCCTTATGAGTTGGATATCAGCCTTAACCTCCCCTATTTTCGTGTCGATGAATGTTCTCAGGGCTGCGATCGCCTCGAGCAGTTGGTTATGCCTGGCCTCCTCTTCTGGGCCATCGCGATTTGTTGGGTTCTTCGGGGTGGATTGGGCAGTGGGGAGAGGCTTGGGTGTCATGAAGGGGTCTAGTGTGGCGTTCTTGGCTTTGTTCCTGGCAGCGGCCATCTCTTTTTAGCTTGGTCTCAGCAAGTGATGCAGCGTGTCTGTAGTTCCCCTTGAGGGAAATATCTTGTGTAGGCACTCAGAGGCTGTCTCAGCCCAGTGTACCACTGTGTGGTTCCGCCGCTCACCTTGATATTCTGGGCCTCAGGGAGTGGTAGCGTCTCTTGGGACCATGGGGTGGTCTGTGATGTGATAGGGCCTCTGAGGGGGCTCCTGAGATGGCACCGTTTAAGTGGTGTGGTATGTGGCTGGAGCGGTAGGGGAGGCTTCCCCAGAGCGAATCGACAGAGTTCGATTGATTGATTCGTCCAGTGTGGTGTGGCCGTAGACTCACTTGATAGGTGAGGAAGGTTGGGTCGCCAGCCCCAGGGGGGGATTTTCCGTGAACACCACAGATGGGCTACAATGTAGGGTCGTGGGGCCGGGTGGTTGGGTGATGACCCGGTCCCCGTCGGCGAGGCAGGATCCGCTTCGGGGAGCAGGGGGTCGGCCCCCCTATGTCGAGGTGGCTGTACGGGAGTCCGGAATTGTGCTGCTGTGGGTTGGGGAGCCGGGCAGCAGGCCCCCGATGTTGGAGTGTCCGTTGGGTGGCGGGGTAAGCGGCCCCGGCGGGGTCCGTCGGCACACCTCCCCGGAATGGAGTGCAGCGCCCCTCCAGCGGGCACAGCAGGCCCGACGATCGGTGAGAACACTCACCAGACGGGCCGGCAGGCGCAGCTCCTCCGGCGTGGGTCGGCGCCACTCCGCGTCGTGCAGCTCCTCTGAAATGGGCCCTAGGCACCACCGGCTCCGGCGCCTCCGGGCGTCCCCGTCGCACAGAGATCTTGCGTGGCGCCGGTCCTCGGCGGTCGCCCGGGGCACCCAAGCCGTGGGGGGAGGGGGCACCACCGGTCCTTGATGGGGATTTAGCGGGCTCTGGCTGTCAGGTCGTGGGTTCGCCCTGTGCCCCCAGGGAGGCGGAAAGCAGAGTTCTTCGCCTCGTTTGTTGGTGGGTCTCTGTGTCTGTAATGTCTGTGGGCCAAGGCACCCAGCAAAGGATCTGACTGCCGTGGGTTAGCCGGAGCTCAGGGAGCCTGCGTCCTCACTCCTCGGACATCAGGCCATGCCCCCACAATTACTGTTATATTGACAATTACAACTACGATTCAATCACCCTGAGAAATGTTAGTTTGTGTTGTGTGTTACATCAATAAACATCATAATAATTTAGTAAATGTCACTGTAAGCATTCACATTAGATAAAACATATACTGCATTTGTAAAATGGTCTTACCGGAGTGCGTGCTCTCGATGGTGGTATCTGATCTGACCGGAGAGTCTCTTGATAGGTCCTCACGGTAGGGGACATAGTACATTTCTGAGCTTCCAAGGGGCCGGTACGGCATCAGCAAAGGTTGGTCTGGAACAGTGAAGAGAAATGCTATTAGCAAAAGGGCATCTCAAAACAAACTGGAGGCTGAAACAAAAGGTCTTCTGCAAAACCCCCACTTTCGCTAGATCACTCAAGAAGAAGTCTGCTGTCATGTCATGTCATCTTCTCTGGATTCAACCCCACATGTGTATGTGAGAGAATTCCAAATGCCGGGACGCATATGTACTCTCATAATTGCTTTACCATTATGACATGAGATAATGTCACAGTTTTAAAGTGAAAATGATGCGTGTGTGATTACATTCATCACCCAATGCCCGTTTCGTGCATTATGCGCTTTCTCAAGTTTCATGGAGTTTTCATAAAACCTCAATCAGGTAAATCAATAGTGACAGTGTTCCATGTGTTTTAAACATCATGACACTTTTTAGCAGCTGTCTACTTATGAATGTGATCAAACACACATAAACGTCACTTCAAAACTGTGTTATCATTGTATATCATGATTGTATAACAAGTGTGAGAGTGCACGAGTCCCAACAGCTGGAGCTCTCTTTTAGCCTTCAAAGGGATCACACTCCTTTTTTCAGTGACAGATTCCCTGCTGTCTCCCACAAACAGTGGTTCAGTTAGACTCTACAGACTGCACAGCATAGCTCACATGCCCTTCATCGTTTTTTCTTTATCATGTGCATGCTTGTGATTGCGTTTACTACCCATACATTATGTAAGTTATTCCATTGGGTGGCATCACATTGGAATAAACCCAGGTGCACTGCATTTAATCCGACTCTAGGGAATAGTTACTGAACAAACTTCTCATCCTTCAGTATTGTAGGAATTGCTGTAGCAATTGTAACTAGACACACCTGGACTGGATACAGTCCTCTAAGCATTTTGGGGAAATGCATAACTTTTTTGAAAGGTGGGCGTTTGTAAAGGGTTCCTTTTTGCTGATTTCCTCCCATAGACATCTATGGGTCACCCTTTCTTTTTGCTTTCTTTTGACTGCTGATCCTGATATTTTGAAGGTAAGTAAATCCTTATGCTTTACTTCCATTGCTTTGTCCTCATTTGTATGGGGAAAGTGATCAGTCCATAACACTCAGTACTGGGAGACTGTCTCTTTTTCTGAATAGCTTTTATTTTTAGAGCTGTACATTTCACCTTAAAGTGAAGCACGGTTAGGATACTTTGTAACCACAACGTTACAAAAGACTAAGTTATAAGGATTCAAACACATAGCATCCAGTATGGGTTGGTGGCAGCTGATATTTTATTACCAGATATTTGACTTTTTTGCATTTGACCACATATTGCCATAAAGAGTACCATATACTCAATCACTGAGCAACAAAATATATGCTACCTGTCCTTCGGCCATGTTGTCCTTGGGTCTTCTTCCTGCCCTCTTGGGTAGGAATTGGCATAAATGGAAAGCCCTTTCCTGGGCAAACCCTCAGCTTTCCTGGCAAAGTAGCGGTCGGTGTGCGTGGCCGGATGAAGCGGCTGGGATTGGTCCTAGTCCACATCCTTGTCACTGTATTTGTATTTTGTTTAGTAACTTTGTAAAGCGCACCAGGCCCAGGGGCTTCCGGGCGCATAACTTAATACAACATAGTAGTCATGTTACAGGAAAGTGCGAGACAGTAAAATTACAATTATATACATATAATACAGGTAGGAGGGCATAGTACAATACAGTATAGTTTACAGTAGTATTCACAAGGCACATAGAAGGCTAAACATCAGGGTGCGAGCATCTAAATCAGTGGAAAGGCTAGTGGTTATTGCAGGGGAGCTTAGTCAGTGTAGTGGGTGAATCTTGGGTGGATAGCCAGACTCTGGTCATGTTTTTAAATCTGTGGAAGGAGGGTTCCACTCTTAGCAGGTTGGGGAGCTCGTTCCTGGTGGTCTGTTGCTGGGCAGAATGTTTGGCCAGTGGCTGTGCATGACTGGACATTCCTTCCCTGTTTGAATAGGTGCAGATCCTTTACATTGATGGACCTGGTTGCGTTGCAGTCCATATCATGAACGGAAGGACGGCTCCTGTAGCTATTTGACAGATCATCCCTGGAGCCAAGACCCCTACGAAGAAGTACCGCCCCTGAATACCCGAGCAAGACCATTGCAGATGTCCAGCATTGCCTCCTGCCAATTCCTGGTAAAGCCCTGCTCCTCTGTCCTGATCTGAAGGCTTCAACCTCTGGACCGATATTAGAAATCAGTCTCTACCCCTGTTCGAGGAGCCTTCGGAAGTGTCCCTGGCCCAACCAGTGGACTGAACTTGGTGGCTCTTCAACGTGTGCTATCAGACACCTGCACCTCAGTTTTCAGCTTTCCAGTCTCAACGAAAGCCGTGCAGGGCCTGCTCCTTTGTTCACCAGCTGAAGATCGCCTATCACCGCCTATCAGCGGGGAGTCCCATTGCCCCCTGTCTTCTTTGCTTCATAGAGAGTCTCCTGCTTCCACAGAAGTCGTCTTACTTTCGTGACAAGGGTGATCAGCTAGTTAGGCTCCGGAAACGTAATACCACGATCACGACCAAACAGAACTAAATTATGTGCCCGAAAACAACCACTACACCCGCAACCCATGGGCCTCCCTGGACCGGACCAATCACAGACGCATGTGGCCCAACGGAATCCGTAACTTCTGAAGTGGTCTCTGGGAGATTGTTTTGTGACCGCCAAGCCAAATCTTTGTCCAGCGTAACCAATGAAGAGCTGGTCATCCTGACGACCATTTGCTGTCCGTGTAATGTATTAACTTAATTCTCTTCTAGGGTCAAGACGATGTAGTCTCTTCCTCCTCTTTTGATGGGTGAGGAGGTGGATAATAAGTTGGCAACACTATACGTTGTGCAGGGTGAAACTCTGACACAACCTTCGGAAGAAAGCAGGATCGAACTCTCAGAACAACCTTGTCCTTGAAAAACGATGCAAATGGTGGTTCAGAAGATAGGGCTTGTAGCTCACTTACCCGCGCACAAAAGTGAAAGCTACTAAAAAGGCTGTTTTCATAGTGACCATTCTTAAGCTCCCATAAGACATTTTAGCACTAGATTCAAGTCCCATGTTGGAAAAATGGAGGGAGCAGGCAGAACAAATTTGTTAGGCCCTTAAGAAATATTACCACAATCTGCACCTTAAAGTACGATCCCTCATTCAGAGATCTCTTAAAGAAAGACAGTATCGCTAAGTAGCCCTTCATCGTGGTGACTTGCAACCCAGAATGGGTCAAGTGGAGCAAGAACGATAGAACAAGGGGAAGTTTACATGTAAAAGGAGCCAGTTTCTTTTCCCTGCACCAGCTGAGAAACCTATTCCAATGGCAGCGGTACAGGGACTTAGTTGCTGGTCTTCTTGCAGAAGGCAACTCCTCCAACACATTTTCCGGTGGTCCCAATCCTTAAATCTTACCCTTTCAGACATCAGGCGTGAAGATTGAGAGTCCTGATCTCTGGATGAAGAATGCCTCTTGCGAGAATAGGTCCTTTCTTTAGGGAAGACGAATTGGAGGGCAGATGGACCGAGTACCACGTTCTCCTTGCCCGATCCAGAGAAATGAGGATCTGGGTTTTCCCAAACTCCCTCAACCTCCTGATGACATGGGGAATGACGGGGACTGTCATCTCCGGCCATGGTTGCCAAAAGGGTTCTCCTTTCATCACATTCTCTCGGCTGGCCCACCACAGGAGATCCCGGGCGACCTTTGTCGGGACCTGGAGAAGGTTTGTCATTCTGCCAGAGAATTGGGACCACTGGGATCTGAGAGCCCACTGAAGGGATCTCATTCTCAGATAGGCTTCTCGCACCAGAAAAATGCAGGATGCCATGGGGCGGGGTAACCTTAGGAAGTCGCGGCTGGGAGATGTTTGGACCATCTGCAAGAGATGTTGAGCCCTCAACTCGGGTGGCGAAGCTTTTCCCAAGGCTGAATCCAGGACTGATCCAATAAATTGAAGCTTCTGTGAGGGTGTCAAGTGGGACTGCTTGAAGTTCTGGGAGTTAGCCAGCTCTTGGAGGAAGTGGCAGGTGCAACTGAGATGACTCCAACATGTTCTGGAGAACACCCTGATCAACCAGACATCTAGGTAGGGGTAGATATGATTCCCCTCTCTCCGTAGGCTTGCTGCCTACATTGCCATAAGCTTGGTGAAGACCCTCTGGCTGAGGTGAGCTCAAATGGCAGAACCTGAAATTGAGAATGAGAGCCATCAACTTGTCGTTCCTGAGGAACTTGTTCAAGTATCTCAAGTCCAAGATGGGTTGCAATCCGCGGTCATTCTTGGAAATTAGGAAGTAGAGAGAATACCAACCCTGGTTTCTCTCTGCCACAGGTACCAGTTCTATTGCACCTTTCTCCAACAGAATGAGCATCACCTATTGAAGGGGCGGATCTGGAACACATCTGGTAGATCTGGCTTTCAGGGGGCAATAAGTAGGTTTCTTTAGGAATGGATGGCAGTAACCGTCTGCTACCGTTTGTAGCACCCACATGTCCGAAGACATACTTTGTCAACTTCAGAGATAATGCAACAGTCTGCCTCCTACCACAGACTTGTGGATGAAGTCATTTTGCTGCTTCACCTGCAGCAAGGGAAACTTTGTGGATGTTGTGCAGGGAGTTCTACTTCCTCTTCCTCTGCCTCCACAAGGATTTCTCCTTTGACCCCTTTGTGAGAACTGTCCTCTTCCTCTAGAGATGTAAGAATACAAACAAAAAGGATGACCTCTCCATCCTTGACCTGAGGGTTGAGGTTGTCTGATTGACGCCCCTAACGATTTAGCAATTTCTTTGGAAGCCTGCTGCTTCTCCAAGCAGTTATCAGCTTTTTTACCAAATAGAAAGGTTCCATCAAAAGGCATGTCCAGTAAACGTGCCTGGACATCTGCAGAAAAACCTGACTGAGTCATGACATGCGCCTGAGCACAGTGCTGGCAGCCATGGACCTACTTACGGAATCCACAGTATCCATGCTGGACTGCAAAGATTGCCTCATAGCATCTTTTCCATCTTGCACTAGGCTTAAAATGTGTTCCCTTTCCTCTCCCTCCAGTATATGTTCTGCTACAAGAGCAGCTACACCCCAAAGGCTGTGTATGTATTTTGCTAAAGCACTTGTAGCATTGGCCAATTTCAATGCCATGCTTCCTGCATTAAACACACTGTTTCCTAAAGAGTCAACTTTCCTATCCTCTTTATATGCAGGAGTAGAAGGGTAAGCTGCAGACTTAGATGAAACTGTTACCGCTTGAACAACCAGGCTTTCTGGTGTAGGATGCCTGTTCAGAAAAGGGGGATCCATCGAAGCGGTTCCGTACTTTTTGTTAATAGTTTGTTTACATGGGGAATGGAATCTGGTTTCAGCCAATTTTCCATAACCCGCACCCTTAAGGCAGCATAAAAGGCAGCACAGCCTCCTTAACTGGACCACTATCTAGAATATCAGTAAGGTCATCCTTTTCTATAGTAGCTGCGGGTTTAGACCACCCCAGATATTCAGCAACTTTAGAAATCACGGATCTGTATGAAGGATCAGCATATCCAGCCACCTCTGGGTTCCCAAAATCAGTTTCAGGAGATGTTACCCAACTGCTGGTCTCTTTGTCTCCAACATATTTTGCATCTTGGATTCGGGAAAAATTAGTTCTTCTGGAACATTGGGTGTTCCAAACTCATAGCCAAAAGGTGTCAAGGCCTCGAAACCCACCTCACCTTCTATCCCCATGCCTACACAGAAGGCTTCCCATGCCCGCATCTACTTGCATTTTCTGGCCTGGAAGGTCTCTTTGCGGTTGCCACGGACGTGTTATGCATCCCGGCGGTTTAGGAGGAATAGTGGTCACGTGTCTTTACGGTTACCATGGTCACGCTATGCGTCCACCATTGTGCCTTGTCTAATGGCCCAGCTGACTTGCTGCGCGATCATGTGACACCTGGATTTCGTTTGTGCTACAATCGTGCTGGTTCTGCGGCAGTAGTACACCCCCCTGAGGGGCCAATAAATGCAACGCCGCCTTTCACGCCGGCGCTTCCGATTGTTTGTTTTGGACTTTCTAAGCTATCTTGTGACCTTGTTCTTGGATCTCCAGTGTATCAACCTTGCCTCGTTTATCGGACCCTGTATTTGCCTGCCGTTCGGACATTTTCTGACCCTGTGTTGCCGACCTTGCCTGGTATCTGGATTTCTTTTGTCTTGCTAATTGTCTGCACTGCTTACTGACCATCAGCCTGTTATCTGGATTGTCCTTACACCAAGTATTCTCTTATTGCTGCCATTCCTGTTCCCTTCCCCTTTTCCCCTCCCCTCATACGCCCTTCCACCCTGCGTGCTCTTGAACAATGGGCTATGGACGCTACCCTGCTCAGTGCACCAACCCGAATCTAGCGCGCCGGCCGGGTTAGCCCCCCTACTAACATACCCTCCCTTCGTTTTTAGACTGTTCCTTCCCATTTGGCTCCCTCCATGAGAATACACCTCGAGTTGGTTCACCACTTTCTTCAGGTTAGTGTTCCTCCGTTGCCTCCTCTAGCCTTGTTGCCCAGTTCTGAGCATCTTATTAATCAGAATATTGTTGTTTGTGTTCTCCAGCTTCCTGTGGGGTTGAGTGCAAGTGGGGGCAAACGCCCTTTCAAGCAATAGATCCATCTGTCCTATCGCTTCTACAGGCAGTGGGTACATTGCTGGGAAGGTCCCTCGAGTTGAGGGAGCCCAGGTGTTCTGGGAAGAACCTGCAAGGACAGCCCAATCTCCCGGTTATCCATTTTGAGGTCTTCAGATGCGCCTGTACTGGTTGCGGGTTAACTGTTAATCTGACAGAATCTGAAGCCTCTACAAAATGGAGACCCCAGTTCCACTAGCCACGCTGACAAGTTTAGTCAGTGAACTCAGGGCTGATATGCCAGAGGCATATGATGCCATGCGTCATTGTATGGATGGTCTCCAGGACCTGGTGAGTTCCCCAGGTATGGCGACTTCACCCGGGGGAGCCTCTGCCTCCGGTTCGAGCTATCCCTTGCCAAGACAAGACCCGGTCCCAGTGCACATGTCCGCCCAATTCCCTCTGGCACCCCCAGAAAGGTTTACCGAGATTCATAGACTTACAGGACATTAAATCAATCAATGTAAGCTTCACTTCCTTTGCCGCCCATCCTCTTTCCCGAACTCTACCACTAAAGCAGTGTTCGTCTTATCGTACCTTGGCGGCACAGCCGCTGCCTGTGCCAATCCTCTCCTTGAGTCTAACAGCTTCATGCTGTACGACTGCAATGCTCTCATCACTGCCATGAGCCGGGTGTTTGACACCCGCTACAAGACACAGGCCTCAGACTTTGAGTTCCTTAATCTATGCCCGGGTACCCTGCCCCTGCTTTCATACCTGGTTTAATCAATTGGTAGCAGAAACCGATTGGCCAGAAGAAAAGAAGGCTGCAGTATTCTCCAAAGGGCTCTCGGAGAAACTCAACGATACCTTGTCCACGATTCCCATCATGCCAACGGGTTTCGCGGAATTGGTGGACATAGTTCTTCAGATTGATCCCCGACACTCAGAAAGGAAGGGCGAGAAGAGACCATCGTTAAACCCCCCCTTACGGCTGTAAATCTTGGTTCCGTCGCACAAGAATGCAGAGACCATGCAGATTGGGGCTCTTCGTGGTCCTCTCACTCCAGCTGAGCGAGAGAACCGACGAAAGAACAACTTATGTTTCTACTGCGGGTCTCCTGAACACGTTCTAAAGGAATATCTGAAGAAAACCCCATGCAGGGTGGGAAACATGCGAGCCGGACAATAGAGGGGGTCCCTTTGTCGGGTTCACATCTCCCAGACTCCTGTGCTCTCGCCCTCTCCTCCCCGATTGTCCTACCGATTGTGCTATCGTTGCCTTCTGGGGCAGCCATCCCTACCGGAGGGATTCTTGACTCTGGCGCTACGAACTGTTACATGGATGCCCAGTATGCCATGGATAATAAGATACCTCTAGTGTCTAAACCTGTGCCCGAGGTAGTCAAGGCGGTCGTCGGTTCTGCTCTTATTTCTGGTATGGCCACCCACTAGACTGTCACTGCAGATGGCAACCACGGAAGGACACACAGTAAACATGGAGTTCGATATCATTGCAGCGCCTCAGTACAAGGTCATCCTTGGTCTTTCCTGGTTGAGGCTTCACAACCCCTCCATCGACTGGAAGGCACATCAGGTACAGTTCCCCTCAGAGCACTGCAAAGATCTTTGCTTCCAATCACATGAAATCAGGAGGGAAATACCCTGCCTAGCCCTTCTTGATCTATTCCCTTTCGGCTGGTATGCTGTCTTCTGTCTCCCCGCCTGGCATACCCCCAGAATACCACAATTACCTAGATGTCTTTGACAAAGGGAATGCTGATCAGCTTCCTTCCCATAGGCCATATGATTGCCTATTGACCTCGTTACCGGGGCCAAAGTTCCGAATGTCCGGGTATACTCACTAACCCAGCAGGAGGATGCTATCCTGAAAGAGTATATCGATAACGTTTTGAAACTGGGCTTTATACGTCCAATCCGGTCATCTGCGGCATCCCCACTCTGTTTCGTCCCAAAGAAGGAAGGGTATTTGAGGCGTTGCATTGAATATATAGGGCTCTCAATAACATGACAATAAAAAATCAATACCTTCTGCCCTTGATCTCCATCCTCCTTGACCAGCTAGCTTCATCAGTCATCTCTACTAAGCTGGAACTACGCTAAGCGTACAACTTAGTACATGTCAGACAGGGGAAAGAGTGGAAGACGGCCTTCAAGACTTGGTATGGTCTTTTTGAGTACTTTGTAATGCCGTTCGTGTTATGCAATGCCCAGCGACGTTCCAGAATTTTATGAATTATGTATTCAAGGACCTTTTAGACCAGTACGCCTTTGCTCAACCCTGGACTTGTCTCCCTGCTATTTCCACTTGCTTATACGATACAAATTCCAAACAGCACCATCTTGGACCCTAACTGCATACTTAAATACTTCCTTGACTCTTACAGCCTTGGAATATTTAGACTCTCCCTTTCTCACCATCCTCCTCTTCTTTATTCTGACAAACTGACCAGGAGCAACTTTCATCCTAATTATCTCCTTGTGATTCGCACAGTTACCATAATCAACCTCACCCTCCTAAAGTTGACACACACCGGATTGAACTCAGTGTTAGGTTCTCTGCCTCTCATCAACTCAAATGGTGATTTACCAGTATCACCTCTGACTGAAACCCTGCTACTCCACAATTCCTCCTGAAGAGCTCTCTCGACAGGCATGTCGTTACTTAAAGTTGTTCTACAGTCTCTACAATCACTCTGTTACATCTCTCCACCAAACCATTGGTTTGTGGATGTTAATTGGGCGAAAATCTCCATTCAATACCTACTTGCCTGGCAAACTCACTTATCTCTCTGCTCCTGAACTGCACACCGTTATCACTAATTATCACTTTAGGGTATCCTTCCCTTCTGAACACTTGCTGCATGAATTTGATGACTTGATGAGCGTCATTCCTAATAACCAATTTGCTCTCCATCCATCTCGAGCAATAATCCACCAGGACAATAAAAAACTTCCTCTCATTCGCTATATTGTCATACGGACCCACAATATCAACACCAACCTGCTCCCAAGGCTGTTCATGCTTATGAATCTTTATGGGTGCTGATTTTAACACTTTGCAACTTTTATCACAATTCTGGCAGGGCCAACAACACCTCAAAAATCTTTCCACTATGAGGTCAACTCCAGGCCACCAATACTTAGAACAAACATTTCTCTTTATGCTTGAGGAGCCTGAATGTCCTTCTCTACCAAACTCTCACGCAAACTCTGAGGCGGTATCAGCTTATCTCCACTTAGCAACAACCCATCCTCTAAGGAACACTCACCTCTAACCCCCCAAAATTGGAGACGTGATCCACCAATCTCTTATCAGGCCACCCATTCCTAGTATAATCAATGAGCTTAACCAGCACCTCATCCTTTTTGATCTCCACCACCATAGATACCCCTTCCACATCTTCACTTTGATCCATATCTACTATGTTCACCGGCAACCTAGACAAAAAATCTGCTACTTAATTTTTCTTACCAGGAACATACCTCACCTCCAAATTATAATCTTGTAGCTTTAAACTCAACCTAGCTATCCTGGGGGACACTGCACATTCCACGCACTGTCAACACCTCCACCAATGGTTTGTGATCAGTACATAGCACAACTTTGCTTCCCCAAAGATACTTTCTAAAATAATTCACTGCCCAGACACAGGCCAACATTTCTCTCTCAATCACTGAGTATCTGCTCTCAATTTCTGTTATTGCCCTGGACGCATGACGTATTACTTTCTCACATCCACTTTGACATTTGCGAAAGTACGGCCTCTAATCCAATACCACTGGCATCCACAGTCCAATACCACTGGCATCCACAGTCACCTTAGTGCAAATGCAAATACTCTTTCTAATTTTTCCACAGACTTCTCACACTCATTATCCCATTCGAATTTAACATCTTTCTTAAGTAATCTCCTCATGGGCTCAGTCATGCCGGCAAAATTCGGCACAAACTTGTTGTAATACTCGCAACGACCTAAAAACAATCTGAGATCTTCTTTGCACTTAGGGTCAGGTAACTCTTTGATGGCCCTCATAGCCCCCTATTCCAGCCTATACCCTTTCCCACGGAAAATATGACCCAAATATTAAATCTTTTTTTTTTTTTGCATTTGCTTTGCTCTACTTTCAAACCTTTTTCACTCAATCTAGCCAAAACATCTCTCATGTAATCTCTCATGTTCGCATGCCCCCTTTCCAAATACAATGATGTCATCTTGATAGACCAACGTTATTTTGAGCCCTTTAAGTACTTGGGCCATGACCCTCTGAAACACGGCGGCCGCAGAGGCTGAGCCAAATGGCATACTTTTGTACTGGTACAGACCAAATGGTGTGATGAACGCAGTGAACTCTCTTCAGTCTTCCGTCAGGCTAATTTGATAATACGCACTGGATAAATCTAAAGTAGTAAACGTATCTGCCCCTTCGATACAATTAAGAATTTCTGAAATAATTGGTATTAGATACACCTCTAGAACTATGTTTTTGTTCACATCTCTAGCGCCCTCCAACTCAACTCTATTCAATTCCTGCGCAACTTCATCCATTAAAGCAAATGTTAATGACCTGGCTTTGGTGTGAGACAGGCCTTGCTCCTTGTTTCACCACTATTAACAACATTTTTCAACAACCCCAAGTGCTCCTGAAAGACGTCACTGGAGTCTTCCTTTATATCCTTCTTAACCTCAACCTTGTTGCTACTCCTAACCAATAACACCGGTTAATTTTCACATGGGTCTAGTCTTGATCTCTCCAACCAAGCACATTCACTCCGTTCTTAGCCACATAAATCTTCACTTCAGCTTGGCGATATTTAAACTGGACCATGCTTTTAAACCATCCAGTATTGTGAATTTTCAACCCTTCAAACCCTCCAGGATTTATTATGTCTGGTGAGAACACTTTCGCTTTCAGTCCCTCATAAACACGCTTTCCCCAGGTCTTTTGCGTTATCATGGTATATGGCGAACAGCTGTCCACCATAACTGAGAGTTTCCAGTTTTCCACTATTATATTCCCATCTTGGACATTTCAGTTCATATCCAGTTGGTTCACAAACTACCACCACTCTTTCCTCATCCGAATCTTCATCTTCTTGTATCATTGACACTCGTTTCTTTGTACCTGCACACCACCGCAAAGTGTCCTCTTGTTCCACAGTTAGCACATTTCTAGTTTAAAGCAAGACAGTTCCTCAAATTAGCGTAGTGTCCAAATCTGGCACATTTAAAACACTTGTCTTTGTCTCTGCTTTGTGGAGAAAATATCTTAGTCTCAAAACTGAACCAAGGCTTCTTTATGTTAACTCTGACATCTTTGTGATCTTGTTCTCTAGGACTCTAATTCCTTCTGCTTGGCTCATCCATTTTCTCTTTGTCTCCTTTTCCTCAGACCACATTTATGGAGGATTGCTCTCCTGCCTCCTGCACTGGCTTGATGGGGCTTTGCATAACACCCTGAGCTTGTCTGGTTTCTAATTTCTTGTTTTTCAATCCAATTCCTAAGTGGAGTATTTTACAAGCAAGTAAAAATGTTTTAACTGGAAAACAAAGGTTTTTCTAATAATTATTCCTTTGCACATAGTCATACATATTGAAAGATAAATGTTTACTTCTTCCAATCAGGCAGTAATTGTTTCTTTCTGTGGTACCATGCACACTACTCATCTAAACATCCATGGAGCTGTGAGGGTGAAAGGAGGAGCACAAGGGTCCTGTGTGTCTAGTTCTTATTTTTATTTTTGGGGAGTACCTGCCTATTTTTAGAGTGTACAAATGACTGATACACCGCTTATCTGTAGGACTGGGAACAAGCAAAGAGCAACAGTGGATGACAGCTGATGGGGGAATTAGATTGGCAGAAATATATTAATGGGAGATGAAGAGGAAAGAAATGGAAAGAACAAAGAGGTAGTGAGAACAGACAAAGGGGAGGGAGAGCTTAGAGAAGGGAGAGAGAATGAAGGAAAGTGAGGACAAGAACGAGAAACATAAGAATGCTATAAAAAGATAAAAGGAAGAGAGAAATAAGAGAAAGAGTTGAAGGACAGAGGAAAAGAGAAACAAGGGTGTGAAAGCAGAGACCAAGAGAGACTAAGAAAAAAACAGCTAGACAGAGAGACTGTAAATTACAGGGAGACAGAAATGGAGAGCAGTATATAGAAATACCGAGAAACATAAAAAGAAATTTAGAGTGAGAAAGTGTTGTCAGAGACTGCCTGTGGGAAGTAGCAGACACAGGGCAATGCATCTAGTGCATCAGTTAACTTTTAAGCCCAAACATGTGCAAGTAAAACCATCGTTTTGGATGTCAAATTGCTACTATGCTTAATTTTGGGATAATTATACTCCCATGACAAACAAATGGTAGCAAACTGTAAAACAATCAAACAGAATTATCATGGCTTCTGTTTTTCAAATCTGAGAATAAAACAAAAGGCAAGGTAGCACATGGATTTTAATAAATCTAAATCTGGCCTCATGAAGTGGTTGGTGGTAGTTTGGGAGATGGAAAACAAAAATACCATCAGAAGTCTTACATACTTGTAATGCTGCACATCTGTATGTTGTATTTGTGGACACTGTGCAATCTATCACAGTCTTTGGGCCTCGTTACGAGTGTGCCGGTCTGGTAAAATGCCGGAGAAAATGCTGGTAATAATGCATTAATAACATGTTCTAAGGGCTATACCGGCCGGTAACAGCTCGAGTCCAAGTTACAGCCCGAGCGAAGTAAAGGCTGTAACGCTGGGTGCCAGTGCCATTACCAGCCGGGGTAGCCCTTGGAATGCGTTGTTAATGCTATTGAACCCCGTGGGATACCCTCTAGGTGCCAATAGCAATTTGTAAAAACTTTTTTTAAAGACCGCCCATGCTGCCTTGTTAGCAGCAGCAGCCGGGGTGAGTCAGGGTTGCTATGGAAATGGACGAGGGGCTCAGAGTGCATTTCTATGGCTTCTAGCAGAAGCGGAGATCGCTGAGGGTGTCCAGGGTGAAGGAGCCCGTTGGAGGTAAGGGGAGAGGGATGGGGAGTGATCAGGGGCCAGATTTTGGTGGTGGCAGGCAATGGAGGAAACCAGAGTAGCACTGGGTGGAGGACGGGTGCGCGATACCCTCGGGTTGCTCCGAACCCAGGCTTATACTGGCTGATTCAGCCCCTGTTTGGAGAAACCCGATTCACACCCGCACCCGCTTCGGGTGCTAATACCCCATACAGTATTTTTACCAGACTGGCACACTGAGTTTGCTGGTAGGGGGTGAACTACCAGCAGGCTAGATATGCCAGGAGTTCAGGTTTCTACCAGCAAAGAATTGCCTCAATCACTGGTACGGTACTTTGATGCCAGTGATTGTGGCAAACCTATTTTATGGAGTCCCCGAAACTGACCGCCGATGCCGGCACCTGTAATATCCCGGTAACACTGGGATATCGGGTGGCCTGTAACAATAAGAAGGGTTTGCTGGTAACCCGCCGGTATTACGGGCTGTTTGCCGGGAAACCTCTTAATGACCCATTTTGACGTCCTAGTACACATTTTCTGGATGTTTTATGAATTTACTGGACTAAAACCATGAACAAAGGGGTTTAAATGAAGCACTGATTGCAACCATCCTCTAAGAATGCAACATATTATCTGGAACATGTACTACACTAACAAGAAGGAGTACTACAGTCCCAGGAACACTGTATTTTCCCCACACAAACGCATCCTCTACTAACAGAAGAGTCAAAAACACCAGGCCATAGAGTGTGCTCACTGTCAGTCCCCTCAGAATTTGATCCTTGTGAGGGAGATTATGATCCGAGTAACAGTACTCTGCAGTCATTTCACATGGGCGTTCCTCAATGTGCCATTTCAAAGCAAATTGGGTTGGCTACCAGACTGGACGCCTTCAATGATGTCCATTAGTGAAGTTCAAGCTGTGCTAGGTAGAACTCTGGGGCCTAGACCAGACTTACCAATGAATGTGGGAGAAAAGACTTCAGCCCAGTAACCTGCCATTACCCGTGCCCTCCTGGTTTCCTTCTACTCCTGCTTCATAATGAGTGAATTTCCAGAATTCATTTGGCTCAGTGTTCCATGACATCACTGTGATCCATTATATCATAATGCTTCGCAGGAGACCTCACACAGTGGAACATTCAAGGCATTGCTTCTCTGCATGTAGCAGCAACCAGGATGAGAGGGTGCGGATTGAAATTAAGATTTGTGGAGCAGACGCTAAAAGCAACTCCTGGGTATCCAGCATCAAGCAGTGAGCAGAAGCTAGTACATAGTGCCCCACACATGTAACTTCCACATAAGATGCAAACTTATCACTTTGGCCATTATTTACGAGCCTTTATGCATTAAATGCTGTATAGATGTGTCTTAATGGTCATTTATTGATCATCCAAAAACGCACAGAGCTAAACGCATATAGGTGTGCTTGTTCGTCATTGGTTGGCCTGGGCAGCCAAAAGTAGCTCCTGGTAGCTGTCGGTGCCAAGATAACCAGCCTCTTCTAGACTACAAGCAGGAGCTACATAGTTCCCAGCGCCCCTCAATTTCAAACTCTAGATGGGTATTATCTGATACAGTGTCCCAATTGCCTGTGTCGCCATCTGCTCGGGAATTCTTTCTTGCTAGCCAGTTCCCTGTTTCCTTTATTCTAGCGGGCTGTTCACTTGCACAGGAGAAGGTGAATTGGTTTTCCCTGTTAAGCATAAAGGGGACCAAACTATGTTGTTTGAAGGGACAAATATATGGTGGCCTGTTGTGGAAAAAACAAAACCCTCATATTCAAGACTATGCCTCCACAAGGATTTTTATTGAATAATAAAAAAACATCTGGATTACCCAAGCAAATCAATCAATTTGCAGTCCAATTACTACAATCAAAGCAGATAATCTGATACAGGGGTACACACAGGCCTCCAGATAAGGTGCGTACAAGGCCTTTTTACGCATGAAAATCTTGTAAATACGACAGCTTTATTATTTTCCTGTGTACATTTACACATAGGTTTAGAGCAGAGGGCAGTGCAAAAGGTCAGGTTACTTGACAGAAACCAGAAGGCTTCTTTTGCTTTGTATCTACATGGATGTAATTGCAAGACACCTCTGAAACAGAATGTATTTCTCTAAAGCCTTTTAAAAAAGAAACTGCACACTGTGATAAAAGGAATGGTTTCTTTTCATTCTGATTCTGCAGTATGGGTGCTCATGGAGCAAACAGAAGCACTGTGCATATTTATTTTCCTAGATTTTTAGGATTGTAGAATTAATAAGATGGAAAACTAAGTTGCAATTGAGAATAAATATTTTCTAACAAATGATGCTTTTTTTCCAGTGAAAGCAAACTAGTATTACACAATTGTATTTTTCAGAGTTCCGGTGATGTGTACGTAATCATGTAAAGGCACATCATTTGTACACTTATAATTTACAATACACTCTAATTATAAAAAACAGTGTGTACAATTATGACTATGCACAGTCTAGTTTACATCCATTCCACCTTGCAGTAAATGGTCAGTGACAGCAGAGTCTTTGCTCAAGGGTGAGTGATTGTCACTACACCAATCAAAGGTGTTCCAGCCTCTCAAATCTTCAAAACTACAATTAAAACATCCAAAACCTGACTTTCCAGGAAGTGCAAACACTGTTCAAAAACAAAGAAACGAAAGTTAGATTGGTAATTGAAATAGAAACTCAGCAAAACCTGTCCCTGTTATAATCCAGATAGGTATTTAACTTTATGTAGCGCTTCATGAATGGCTCGTCCAACATCGAGGTACTGTGATTATTATACCTCAGTCGTTACTCAGTTTACCTTCCCCTGAAGGATGTTTGCCAATAAGATAGCTCAGCCGGTTGAGCACTCAGTGCTGCAATCTGTGCATCATCTGTAGGTTGCAGGTTAGAATCCCAGCCAGGCCAACACAGCCTTTCATCCTTCCGAGGTCGATAAAGGAGTACCAACTTTGGTTTGGTGATAATTGTGATAAATAGGTTCTATGTACAGCGCTTTGTCAAAAGCGCTACATAAATAAGAATTCGACCATTAGATCAGATATTGAATTTAGCATGGAGTCCTTGGCCATTAGGTAGTAATAGCTCCAGGAAATTAGGACGTTAATTAAACATCAAAAGACAATTCTGCTATCAAACCTCAAAACACACAATACAATTCATGTTTGCTTTAGTATGTAATTGGCTAGGTTTTTGAGATTTCAACATTTACATATATACAGGAGAGATCAAATGGCCTCCTGTATAGCAAAAGTTGAATGTGCCTGTACAATTTCTCCGTTCCTCTTTTGCTGAGTATTCAGTGTTTACGTTTTTTTAAAAAAATGTATACAGTGTTCAAAATGTGTAGCCATGTCTTGATTTTGACGCGAGACCAAACCACCTAATTCTGTAGAGTCGAAATATCTGACAAGTGACAAAGCAGAAAAGTGGCCACCCTTGAGCCTGTCCATGCTTTTCCACCCGCACCCCTTTGCATTCTGGGACTTGTAGGTCTTTTGCTCTCAGAATACGTGTCCAGAACTGGTTCAAGGTGTCACATGACATGGGTCGAATTGTTAGGCAACGATATGATAAGCTGTTTTGTTTGATAATGCTATTCTAATCGTACCTTTATTTCATAGGAATAGGGGACTGGCACTGGTACCCTGTGGTCATTCTGTTCACTATGGTTTTTGACACAGCGTACGCTTTTTCCTTTGTGCACTAAAAACACTGCTGTGTGCTAGTACTTTGAGGCTTAGCCTGGTTCCTTTACACAGGGTGACTTTGGGAATCACTGTTCAAGGGAAATACGGTTCTGCCCCTATTCAATTCTGCTAGTGTGCTGCTGGCGTGCCCTCAGATTTAGCTCCCAAACTCCTGTGCAGCTTTTCTTCTGTGGCATACACATTCTCCCCCTCCTCCCATGCATGCCTCTTTTCCTATTTCGCCACCCATCTCTCAGACGTTAACTCCCATCTCTTCCCGCCCACCCTCAACACACACCTATGCATTTGTGAATGCACTTCAGGGTGAAGGTTCATATGGTCAGAAAAAAACATTTTTCTGATTAATAAAGGAACTAATACACATCAAGAATTATAGATGGTTTAAGTTTCACTAATATGGTCATGCCTCCACTAAAAGTTATAGCGTTGAGGAGTCTTGACTGCTATAAGAGTCTGTGGCATGCCCACTGATATGACAACTATTGCAATGTTTGCACGTTCCCTCTTTAGTTACTTCTCTTCCCAAAGTTTGCTTTCTGGTGTTATCTGTCAGTCGCTGGCAGACCAGGCCGTCCACCTGATTTTATGTAATTTGAGGTGCCTATGGAATTTCTCCCTTCTGCCTTTTCTGAGAATCCTCTTTTTAGTTCATCGTATATTCACAGAGTTCATTTCAGGACGCCAGCAGCCTGATGGCCCCTCGCTCCCACACACTTGCCTGCACGCCAAAAGGCGGTTCGCACCCGGGATGAGTGCTGGCATGGGGGACTGTAACGGGCGCAAACGGCCAAGGTGCCAAACAGCATGTACACTTCAAAAGGTATCCCACGCCCAGGGGCCATCGCTCACATGGCCTCCTCAGACCCCGTGTCTCCAGGCAGGCCTCCCCTGAGGCAGGCCGCCCCCCTGCAATCCACATATGTGCGTCTCCATTCAGCAGTCTTCCTGTGCCTTATCTGCACGCCTCAGGCCCATCCATCCCACCCCCTCTATCAAAGGTGGTTCTCACTCGGGGATGAGCGCTGGCATGGGGGCTGTGACGGGCGTAAACGGCCAAGGTGCCAAACAGCATGTACACTTCAAAAGGTATCCCAGGCCCAGGGGCCATCGCTCACATGGCCTCCTCAGACCCCGTGTCTCCAGGCAGGCCTCTCCCGAGGCAGGCCGCCTCCCTGCAATAAACATAATACCACGACATACACACGTCATTCATTCACAAACGCACCCCTGTTTCTAATACTTTATAAACCACTTGATATTTCTCATGAGAACATCTTTGTGCTTTGCAAGTCAACTCCTGAACCTTCTACCTGAGAAGCACTGAGATCTATGCTAATCTGCTCGTCGCCGTGCTATCTGTGACCGCTTCGAGCAAACACGTCAGAGTGCTACCTGTGGCCATCTATCTGTTCTCCTGCAACATACTGCTCGGCCTGCTGAATCCAACTGTTTGTTGGTCAAGGTAAGGCCATGTATCCTAGTCATATTTCGGTCATTTTTACATTTCAATCTATTTGCTATTACAGTACCCAATAGAGCTATGGTCATTGGTCTCATTGCTATTGACTTGAGTTTCAATTGTTATGCTATCAATAGATCTATTTATTTTCATCTGTGTCAATTGTCATCGAATTGCATCCTTCGGGGGTCCAGTCTATAATGTAAGCATGGTTCCTTTTCGTGCCAGACAGAACATCCAAGGGACGAGTCACATGTTCAGAGTTTAGTCACATAATTTAAAAAATGTCTGTAACTTATGCAAATACTAAGCCACGCATGATGAACTGGTATAGTTCCGGCGACCAAAACAAACCTTGCATTGAGCATGGTATGGTTCATTTACTTTTTTATGACATTTTTATTCATCAAGGTTTTACAATAATCTTGATATTTACTTTTCAGAATGTTCAACAATGCCTGCCTGTTCGATTAGCGGTTGCCCTTCGAAGACCCATGCTAAGTCTGAAGGCACTACAATGCATGTGTTCCCGAAAACTGTTGATCAAATAAGAGAATGGGACAGACATTGCGGATATAGGGGTGATCGATAACGCATCTGCAGCCGGCACTTTCCCTCGAACATGTACACCACATCTTGGGTAACAAAGAAGAATAAACGGCGATCGACACGAAAATTGCTTGCAAACGCTATTCCCACTCTATTCGTCCACAATCTGCCACTGGTGAGTCAAGTGTCCGTTTTTAGCTTTAGGCCTTGCGGTAGTGTGTAGGTAGCCGAATGGATTCATTGATATTTTAGGTGTTGTTTCCAATTTGTAATACTTTCGACATTGATATGAGTATAGCTTTTTGAATAATGACATTTATCAATATATTATTTTTATATTTCATAACCCACAAACAAAATCTATATATGGTTACAGGGAACTGTGCTATATTGCGCATTACTCAAGAATTCTGTCTCCTTACATGGCAATTTTAAATATTGGCATTTCATTATCAAACAATAATTTACCTTTACAACTTCTTGACTATCCCTTGAATCTGAAGCAAGAACATTCTACTTCCGTCACGTGCTCGCAGTTATCAACCACTTCTAGCGCGTACCAGGTAATCATACTTGGCTATTCCGCTACAGACTTGTTTTATGCATGTCAAGTAATAGTTTGTATGTATCGTGTGATTATTTTACCAATTTCTTGGTTAGTGCTTTCCAATTGATATACACCTTAGTTGTCATCCCCTGGTGTTTGTTTTCAGTTATAATTAGTGTTATCCATACTAATGCAAGTACTGTCTTTCAGGGAGATGCTGAAGCGTCCACCACATTGACAACAGCCCTATATGTTCTTCAGCAGCCCGAGGTATGGATACTGACAGCTCAACTGACCGTGATCATCAGGACTGGAACACTTGTCGTTTGATTGTTCTACACCATGTTTCATTTGTGGTTAGCCGTTGATATGTACCTGTGCGGTCGACCCCAAGCATGTGTTGTGTTTTCAATATTGTAATCCTTACTAATGCAAATACTATGTTTCAGGCAGTTGTTGAATCTTCAACCCACGCACTTGATGCGAAGCCTGACATTCAAGTAATTCCGGTGGAAGCGGGACCATGCGGATACGAATCGGCGCAACAGCTTTCAGAAGTGCGCACCACATTGACAACAGCCCTAGATATTCTTCAGCAGCATGAGGTATGGATACTGACATCTCCATCGAGCGTGATCATATAACACGATTCCATTTGCTATACTTTCTTCCCTATTAACGCAAGTACTGTGTTTCAGGGAGATGATGGAGCTTCCACTACAATCACAAGATCCCATTTAGATGATGCAGATGTAAAGAAATGGGAGAAATAAGTCAATTAAATCTGATCATTTTTAAATATTCCTTGATTCTTTTAGACAATGCAACATTTGTGGTTATCTCTTTATATGTACCTGTGCCGTCGAACCCAAGTGTGTGCTATGTTTACGATATTGAAAACCATACTAACGCAAGTACTGTGTTTCAGGGAGTTGCTGATGCCTCCTCTTCAATACAATCATTCTTGGCAGTCCATGCAGAGCCAGAGGTATGGATACTGACAGCTCCATCAAACTAGGTCATCAGAGCTCGAATACTTGTCGTTTGATTGTTCCACATAATGTTTAAATCGTGTTTGGCTATTGAGATGTACATGTGTGTTCGCCCTCACGTGCGTTTTATGCTAACAATATTTTGATACACAGTAATGAAAATACTATGTTTCAGGGAGTCGATAGAGCCTCATTCCGTGCTGTCTATGCGGATACAGAAAATATAGTCGTTGCAGCGCAAGAGGAAGGGGAGACATGCGGATACGTATCGGAGCAACAGCGTGCAGATGTTGAAGGTCGAGTCAAAAAAGTTGCAAAGAAAAGAAACAAAAATAAGGTTAGTTACAAACAGTTCAAAACTTTAGAATTTTTTTTGTGCTGGGGACTATTTTATGTTTTTTTAAAGTCAATTGTACTATACTTTATCTTGTGTTTAAGCTGAACATCCCTTTTCCAATCTGTCCTCTAGTTACCCGTTACCGTGGGTCTACGAACTATACATACACAGACAGTGAGGCGAATGAGAGATGTTGCTTGCCAGACCATTTACACTATGGAGGCTATGGAGGAACTATTAATTCAGACGCGGCGTGTTGAGACTCGGGATGCTCATGTCCAATGTACAGAAAATGAAATTAATGTGTCCGGAGAATCCAGCAAAGTTGTATTGGACCATTGCTATAGTACGACCGCACCACCGCAACAAAACGATACTGGATGTATTGAAGATAGCTCTGGAGTAGTCGCAGATCAATTTACACAATCTACACCCGCCAAAAATTGCCACCAAAAAAGCTGTCGACATTGTTGTGTTCTCCCATCAATGTTGGAGTAGCAAATGTTGAAATGACAGAGAATGAACCAGCAGCAGCATTCACTGACGCATCAGAACTTGATAGCAGCGATATTTCTTTCAAATGTGGTGATATGTCCTCAACGTCACAGGCCAAAACAACTTTGACGCAGGATGACAGTCTAATGAAAGAGGGCAAATACATAGTATTTGACAGTTGTTTGATGGATATTATAAGTATGCTGAAATGTGGGCATTCCGTCAGAGGGAAAGTATGTGGGAAGCCATTGATTCATGTGACTCGTCAAAAACAAGGCAGTAACGTCACAATACATGCCGCCTGTAGATTACATCATATGTTCTCATGGTCTGCACAACCGATGCTGGGGAAACTGCCAGCAGGCAATCTACTGTGTGCAGCTGCATCACTTTTTAGTGGCTCCAGTTTTAGAAAGTTAGAGTCTTTCTTTCAGTTTGTGGGACTCCATTTCATTTAAAACACGCAGTACTACAAATACCAACATGATTATCTGTTTCTGGCCATTAGTGATGCTTGGAAAATTGAACAATTGTCTCTAGCATGTACATTCGAAGGCAAACGATTCAGGCTAGCCGGCGATGGACAGTGCGACAGCCTTGGATTTTCTCCCAAGTACTGCACCTACCACTTTCAGGACATGGATAGTAAGAAAATTGTGAGTTCGGTGGTCGTGCAGGTAACACAATGTACATCCTCACTGGCCATGGAGAAACTAGGATTTATAAAATCAGTGGAATATCTGCAATCGAGTGGAATGCACATCAACCTCATAGCCACGGACAGACACGTTTCAATTGCCAAGACAATGAGAGAGCAGTTCCCACATATTAAACATCAATTTGACGTATGGCATCTTGCTAAATCAATCAATAAGAAAATCTCGGCTGCAAGGAAAAAAAAAGGTTTGGAAAGTATTTCAGAGTGGTCCCAGTCTATCAGCAACCATCTTTGGTGGAGCTCCAAAACTTGTGAAGGGTCAGTGGAAATACTACTTGAAAAATGGCGGTCACTGATGCACCACTGTACCAACGTGCACCGCTGGTCAGAAAACCTACATTTCCACCAATGTGAACATGGCCCTTTATCCCCAGTGGAGGCGTGGAAGTAGAAGTGGTTGAATCCATCTTCACCGACACACAAAGCCATTGAGAAGATTGTTTTCGATAAAACTCTATCAAGAGATTTGAGGGGACTGACAGAATTCTGTCACATTGGAAGTTTTGAGGTGTTCCACAATATGTGACTAAAGTACAGGCCAAAGCGCTTGCATTTCAGCATACAGGGCATGAGACATAGGATTCTACTTGCCGTCTTGGCCCATAACGAGAATCTCGGCCGTGAACAATCTAGGACTAAGGGTAATTAATGTAAGGATGCCTCGCTACACTAAGGCCTTTTCAAAAAGAAGTAAGCAATGGGTGATCAAACCAGTCTATGAGGAAATGGAGTTCGACTTTGTCAAAAGCCTTATTGTTGCTGTATTAGAGAAGCACAGTTATGGAATTTTGAACGTTTCTGTGCAGAGCACTGATCCATTGCCACCCAACATTGCCACTGTGCCATGTCCACCCAAAGGAGAGCTGGTTGTGAAGTACAAATCCCGGTTTAAATAATTGTAATACGATTGTCTTTTTGTAAATACATTTTATTGTACAGTGTGCATACAAAGTACGCTAACCCTAACCCCCTACCTTCACCATCCTGGGTGCCGAACTACCTGGGTGTCATTTTTGAATTCTCTCTCTATTCACCTCATATTGCTGACCTTGTCTATATGTGTATGTATATATTTTTGTTGATGTAACTAATTTTCGCAATCTCTTCTAAATGCTGGGCACTGTTAACCAAACAATAAATCTCACTTTCAACTCAACTCCTCGGGTACTTTATACTTTCCCTGACCTTCCCCAAAAAATTAAAAGTCTCAATAGTTATGGTTCTTTGGGGCTTCAAACCTCGCAGACAATGAGGACAAAATTGGGGGCCTTAGAACGCGCCAAGCGAGCCGTTGCAAATGGGAGAGAAGCCAGTTCGCATTTGCACATTGAGGCGCAGCACATAGATGGATTGAAACTTAAGTTCTCACAGATGGCTTTACTACGGGATGTTGCAAAGAAAGAATGTATGCTCATTTCTAGTGAAGGTCAGCGGCTTTGATTTTCAGCTCGCACCCTGAAGAGGCCCACAACTCGCACTGGCAGTATAAGGTTCTATTGTTTTTTGACCTTGAGAGACAGGGACCATGCCGAAAGAACTTCATTTGAAGGGGGATTTGGGGTGCAATAACGTAAGAGACGTGTAACGCTCACCTGGTTCCTACGGAGGCGCTGACTCATGCTGGACTGCGACCCTGGGTTCGGGATGCGCTCAGGGTGGGACCTCCGAATACAAACTGCCTGGTTTGTGAGGTATTTTTCTATAGATGGGAAAAAAGGGGTAAATACCCAAGTGATAGGATGAGGTTCCCCCCCAGTCTTGCTTCTCCCACTTCTAGGCTTTCAACAAGTCTCAGCGAGCTCTTACCTTTGGCTTGGTGAAGGTGAGCTCTCCATCCTGCTTCTGGTGCAGGGGCGCATGGAGTCCAGTTACGTCACTGGATGAATTCAATGTGCAGGTTAGAGTCCCTTTGCAATAGTCTTTAGATGCTGAGACTCCGTTGGGCGATGCTGTTGCAGTTGCACGTGCGGAGACACGTGAGTATAATTGAACTATGGTCTTTTCCAAAATGGCACCTGTAACAATGTCTTTTTCCCTTTCAGGTGCTGGGATGCTGTGGACGATGCCGCCGTTGCTGCACGTGCGGTGTCCGGTAAGTATAACTGAAACGTGGCCTTATCCTAATGGACGTCTTAAACAATGTCTTTTTCCCTTTCAGGTGCTGGGATGCTGTGGAGGATGCCGCCGTTGCTGCACGTGCGGAGGCCGGTAAGTAATAGTTAAACTGTAACCTTATCCAAATGGGCGCCTTTAACAATGTCTTTTTCCCTTTTAGATGCAGGGATGCTGCCGGAGTGAAGGCCGCGGTGAGCCTTGGAGTGATCAAGGATGGATAAGGTAAGCGAGTGCGGCTGCGGGCGTTTTGCACGTTTTCTAACCTTGAACTTTTCTTTGCAGGTCTCGGAGACTGGATTCTGGAGGTTGAATTCAGGTACGTATGAATTCCCGCGTGTTTTCTTAACCCCAGGTTGCTGCTCGGGAAGCTGAGGATGTATCCGAACCAGGAATGCAGGAGCCGACACGGTGAGCGTCCTGCTGCTGCTGCAGAATAACGCGAAGCACGTGAAATCCATCAGGCGTGGTTTAAATAGTGTAGCAGAGCTTTGGTGCATGTTCTTCCTCCAGCCCCACCCAGGTAAGAAAAGAGTTCCTGATTTGAGGAAGTAGTTCCTCTCAGCCCTGCTGGCTGGGAACTTCAGCCTGACTGGGTTGCTCTGGGTGAGTATGCAGCATGGTCTGCCCCAGGTAAGTCCACCCAAGCATTATGACATGGTTTACCCATATGAGCCCGGTGCCTATGGCGCCGGGACTGAAACCCTTTATGAGCCTGGCGCCAAAGGCGCCAGGACACGGTCCAAAGGGCCCCTGTATGGGCCTGCTGGGTCCGGAAGAATGAAAGGCGGGCCTGCTTCCGAGGATGCTGGACCTGTCCTGGCTTCTTGGGAGCAGTGCTCATTACAGTACCCCCCCCGCAAGGCCCCTCCCAAACTTGTCCTTCCCGGAAGTTTTGGTTTATTGGGAAAAGTCCAGTGAAATTTTCTGACTAAACGAGGAGCATGGACATGGTCATAGGGTTCCCATGATCTCTCCTGAGGTCCGTAGCCTTTCCAATCGATGAGGTAGAATAGTTTTGATTTGATGATCTTAGAGTCCAAAATATCTTTAACCTCAAATTCGGGTTCTCCATTCACTTGAACAGGCTCTGGAGAACTGGTCAATCTGGTACCCGGTTGCATGGGTTTCAAAAGAGAAACGTGAAATACAGGATGTATTTTCATATGGGTTGGCAATTTTAATTTGACAGCTACCGGATTAACTATGGCCGTAATTGGATATGGTCCCAGGTGTTTGGGGTTGAAGGTGCGAGGCCCTTTAAGCGATAAAGGTTTGGTGGACAGCCAAACTTGATCTCCAACCTGGTATTGAGGGGCATCGCTTCGGTGTTGGTCTGCTCCCTTCTTGTACCTTTCTTTGGCTCGTTGAAGATGTGCAGTCGCTTCTTTAAAGGTTTGGGTGATAACAGTATGCAATTGATCCACGGCGGGTGTTCCAAGATCTTGAGGTGGGTCAAGGTCGGAAGTTCGAGGATGAATACCATACAAAATGTAGAAGGGACTCTTCCCGGTCCCTGAATGAAATGAATTGTTGTATGCATATTCTGCTATCCAAAGGATGTCCTTCCAGTTGCTCTCCGACTGTTGTAGCATGCATCTTAAAAATTGCTCGAGAGTCTGGTTGGTTCTCTCGGTTTGTCCGTCGGTTTGGGGATGATGGCTGGTTGAAAGTCTTACATCGATTTGAGCTAATCGACAACAGCTGTGCCAAAAGTGAGAAACAAACTGGCTTCCCCTATCTGAGATTACTATCGATGGGAAGCCGTGTAATCGGACAATGTTTTCGAGAAATACTCTGGCTAGGACTGAAGCTGAAGGCAAACCTTTTAGCGGAATAAAGTGGGCCATTTTAGAAAACAAGTCTACAATAACAAGAATGGTGTTGTACCCGGAACAGGAGGGTAAGTCTGTGATGAAGTCCATGGAAAGGGTATGCCAGGGACATGGTGGAATGTCTAATGGTTGCAGAAGACCAGCCGGCCTTTTCTTCTGACCCTTGTTTTGAGCGCATACACCGCAGGACATCACAACATTTTTAATGTCTTTTCTCCACGAGGGCCACCAGAAGTGTCTCTTCACCTTTTCAGTGGTTTTGGCAATGCCAGGGTGACCCTCAATTAAAGAATCATGATAGCAGGAGATTACCAGTCCTTGTAAATCGGTGTGTGGTAGAAATAATCGTCCTTTGAAATAAGGCAAATCATTGCTTACGGTGAAATCGTTTCCTTTTTGTAACCAATTCTGTAAGTCAGATGGGGTCACAAGTTGTTTTGTTTTTTCCTCAATATCCTCGATGGATTGTGAAGAAATCAGGCCCACGATTCTTTTCTCAGGAATTATTGGTACAGGTTCTGGATTGGCAACGTTATCTCCCATTCCAATTCGGGAAAGAGCATCCGCTTTGCCGTTCTTGTGGCCTGGGCGATAGGTGATTACAAAGTCAAATTCAGCAAAGAATAGAGCCCAGCGAAGTTGTCTGGAAGATTGAGCCTTGGCGGTTTTTAAATACTGCAGATTTCGATGATCTGTGATCACTGTGACGGTGTGTTTGGCCCCAAGAAGATAATGCCGCCAGGCCTTAAAGGCGGATTTAATCGCTAGAAGCTCTTTATCTGTAATGGTGTAGTTGATCCCCGGCGCCGAGAACTTCCGAGACCAGAATGCCACAGGATGCAGCTGGTTAGTCTCTGGATCTCTTTGTGATAAGACAGCTCCCATTGCTAAGCTGGAGGCATCGGTTTCAACGATATAGGGGAGGTCTGGGCGTGGGTGTTTCAAAATTGGCGCCGAGGTAAATTTAGCCTTTAGCTCTTGGAAGGCTTGTTCTGCTTCCGCAGACCATTCGAAGCGTTTATTCTTTCTTAAGAGGGCGGTGATGGGTTGTACCACTCGTGAAAACTCTGGAATAAATCTGCGGTAAAAATTGGCAAAGCCAAGCATGCTTTGAACGCCTTTCACGGAAGTAGGAGATGGCCATTTGAGGATAGCGTCAACTTTTCTTGAGTCCATGTGGACCCCTTTTGGTGACATAATGAATCCCAAAAATTCGACTTCCGTGACATGAAAAACACATTTTTCAAGCTTGGCAAAAAGTTTATGTTGGCGAAATTTTTCAAGGACCGCTCTGACATGATTTGGATGGTCAGCTTCTGAGGATGAGTATACAAGAATGTCATCTATATAGACAACATCGCAGACATCAATGAGTTCTCTGAGGACATCATTCATGAAATACTGGAAGGCGGCCGGTGCATTGGATAGTCCGAAGGGCATAACTTGATATTCAAACAGCCCATACTTAGTACGAAATGCCGTCTTCCATTTGTCCCCTTCCTTGACCCGTACCAAGTGATAAGCTCCCCGGAGATCTAGCTTAGTATAAATACAGGCGTTTTTCACTTGGTCAATGAGCTCTCGGATCAGAGGTATTGGGTACTGATTTTTTACAGTTATCGGGTTCAGAGCGCGATAATCAATACAGGCTCTAAGGTCACCTTCTTTTTTTGGTACGAAGAACAGAGCCGAGGATGCAGGGGACTTCGACGGACGGATAAAGCCATTGGCCAGGTACTGGTCTAAATACTTTCGCAAATGAAGATTCTCAGGCTCGGTAAGGGCGTAAATTCTACTGCAAGGGGGAGTGGCTCCGGGTATCAGGTCTATTTGACAGTCATAGGATCTGTGGGGAGGCAGGGTATTAGCCTGTTCCTTCTGGAAGACATCCCTGAATTCTTGATACTCTGGAGGCAATTGCGGTCCTTCGGCCGTTGCTACCGCTAGGCCAATACTAGGTCGAGGATAACAAGTGGTTGCACACTCTGGGAACTGTATCGTCTTTGCTCGCCAATCAATCTGAGGATTGTGTTTCTCCAACCAATGAATCCCTAGAATTACCTGGAATTGAGGAGCCTTGATCACGTCGAACACGATTACCTCCTGATGTCCGTCTTGGCCTGGTATCGTCACTTCAATAGTGGTATGGGTCACTGGTCCGGAGGCAATTTCCGTCCCATCCACCGTGGTAATGACGTCTCTAACCACCTTTGGACAAAGAGGTAGGTTCATCCTGGAGGCCAATTCGCGATCCACATAATTTCCAACTGCTCCGCTATCAATGTATGCCTTAATTGCATGCAAGCGATCCGGTTGCTCTGGGTTTATGAGGATCATTGGTATTATGAAATGCAAGGTCAAAGAACTGGTTTTTACGCTCGGCAAGCGGACCTCTACACTTGTCGGGCAAGGTCGTTTCCCGGCTCAGATTTTTCAGAACTCTTAACAGAGACTCCCACTGTCTTCTTAGGTGGTTTCGTCGGGCAATCTCGAAGAAAATGCCCAGGACTCCCACAATAGAGACATAGTTGCATTTGTCGTCTCCGGTCACGTTCTTTCTGGTTTAAGGGGCCCTTTACAACCCCAATTTGCATCGGTTCGACGGCTTCTACTCCCTTGGTGTAACTTTGAGACTTAGGGAACACTCGTGTTTCAAACCTGGATCGATCCACCTTTCTATTTTGTAGCCTGTGATCCAACTGGACCACCAAATTAATGTACTCTGAACAATCCTGAGGAGGATTCACTACCTGGGCAAGGACGTCTTTGAGTTCGCCACGTAAACCTCTGTAAAAAAGCGTGATCCTTTTGTCCTCGGGCCATCTGGTTTCCACGATTAGCCTATTGAATGATGCAATGTAGGTCAAAAGATCTTGATTGCCCTGTCGTAGGGAAAGGAATTCATTGTCCAGGGCCTGCCCCTGGGAATGCCTTGCAAAATGTCTTTCCATATTGGCCTGGAAGGCCGGGAAATCACGAAGGATTGGATCGTCCTGTGTAACTAGAGGGATCGACCAATCCGCAGCGCTGCCGCTAAGATACAAAAGTACAAAGGCTACCTTGGTCTGGTCCGTCGGAAAGGCTGCAGGTCTACAAAGAAAGTGCAAACGGCACTGATTCATAAATACTGTGAATCTTTTAGGATTACCAGAATAGCGTTCAGGTGACGCCAAAGGCACATTTCCAGGTATGTTGATTTGAAATGGGTTGGCTGAGGCCACTGGAATATAATCCCCCCCTGAGTTAGGTAGAGGGGTTTGTCCTGCTTGACTCTGTAATAACTGTCTGGCGAGTTCATCAGTTCGTTCCTTTGACACTATCAATTCCCTCCTAAGGGTGTTTGTTTCCTGGTGAGCAGCATGGACTTCGGCCCTTAATTCACCCAACAACTGGGCCAACTGGTCTGTGTCAGAAGTTTCCATAGCGCCTGGGTAGGAAATTTTTGGTAGGCTTCGCGTTCTGTAACGCTCACCTGGTTCCTACGGAGGCGCGGACTCAGGCTGGACTGCGACCCTGGGTTCGGGATGCGCTCAGGGTGGGACCTCCGAATACGAACTGCCTGGTTTGTGAGGTATTTTTCTGTAGATGGGAAAAAAGGGGTAAATACCCAAGTGATAGGATGAGGTTCCCCCTAGTCTTGCTTCTCCCACTTCTAGGCTTTCAACAAGTCTCAGCGAGCTCTTACCTTTGGCTTGGTGAAGGTGAGCTCTCCATCCTGCTTCTGGTGCAGGGGCGCATGGAGTCCAGTTACGTCACTGGATGAATTCAATGTGCAGGTTAGAGTCCCTTTGCAATAGTCTTTAGATGCTGAGACTCCGTTGGGCGATGCTGTTGCAGTTGCACGTGCGGAGACACGTGAGTATAATTGAACTATGGTCTTTTCCAAAATGGCACCTGTAACAATGTCTTTTTCCCTTTCAGGTGCTGGGATGCTGTGGACGATGCCGCCGTTGCTGCACGTGCGGAGTCCGGTAAGTATAACTGAAACGTGGCCTTATCCTAATGGACGCCTTTAAACAATGTCTTTTTCCCTTTCAGGTGCTGGGATGCTGTGGAGGATGCCGCCGTTGCTGCACGTGCGGAGGCCGGTAAGTAATAGTTAAACTGTAACCTTATCCAAATGGGCGCCTTTAACAATGTCTTTTTCCCTTTTAGATGCGGGGATGCTGCCGGAGTGAAGGCCGCGGTGAGCCTTGGAGTGATCAAGGATGGATAAGGTAAGCGAGCGCGGCTGCGGGCGTTTTGCACGTTTTCTAACCTTGAACTTTTCTTTGCAGGTCTCGGAGACTGGATTCTGGAGGTTGAATTCAGGTACGTATGAATTCCGGCGTGTTTTCTTAACCCCAGGTTGCTGCTCGGGAAGCTGAGGATGTATCCGGACCAGGAATGCAGGAGCCGACACGGTGAGCGTCCTGCTGCTGCTGCAGAATAACGCGAAGCACGTGAAATCCATCGGGCGTGGTTTAAATAGTGTAGCAGAGCTTTGGTGGATGTTCTTCCTCCAGCCCCACCCAGGTAAGAAAAGAGTTCCTGATTTGAGGAAGTAGTTCCTTTCAGCCCTGCTGGCTGGGAACTTCAGCCTGACTGGGTTGCTCTGGGTGAGTATGCAGCATGGACTGCCCCAGGTAAGTCCACCCAAGCATTATGACATGGTTTACCCATATGAGCCCGGCGCCTATGGCGCCGGGACTGAAACACTTTATGAGCCTGGCGCCAAAGGCGCCAGGACACGGTCCAAAGGGCCCCTGTAGGGGCCTGCTGGGTCCGGAAGAATGAAAGGCGGGCCTGCTTCCGAGGATGCTGGACCTGTCCTGGCTCCTCGGGAGCAGTGCTCATGACAAGACGATAAGGCAGAAAATTCTTAAACTAGACCGAGTTTCATGTTAGTTCAGTATACGAAAAATCGTTGTCAAGAGCACAGTGGGATTTACGGACTGCATTACGCAGAGACACAATGGAAATTGCAAATATAATGTAAGTAACTCTTTAGACGCTTTTATAACGGAATGAAGAATTAATGAATGGATGCATGAATAAATGAATGAATGAATGAAGAGCTTTGAAAACGTTTGTGGGATCGTCCTTGTAGCGAGCACATGGGCATTCAGGTCCACATTCCACACACATGTAGACAAAAAGTCGTTTCTCATTGTGTACTAACCTCGATTTATTTCGTTAGTTTTCGCATTGATTTTAGAGCCGAACATACTTCAGTGCACTATCCTTGAAAGCAAATAGTTTCAGCTCGGCCGTAATAAATAAAATGAATAATATTAATAAAAATCGTCTGGCGAGACTAATTATAAATTTTATGTTTTCAAAACAGGTATATACTTCCATTTTGCCACTGCCACCAGTTTCAGACACCGGCAGACGGTTTCTCCAGCCGCCAGCAGCAGCTAAATGTAAACAACTGCACCATTCTGATGATCTTATGGGACGATCGCCAAGGGCACATATGCCCTTACGCGGTACTAGCGGCTAGAAGCAACATATCAACCTTTACGCTGGCCTAGTGCCTACTTGATGGAACAGCCTTGGGGTTCAACGTGCAACAAAAGTGCTTCTTTGAACGAAAACCAACACCCTGTGTACCATAAAGGAACAGCGCGTGACTCACGATAAAATTTGACGGATTTGCGGATAGAGATAAAAGAAAATAAATGACTTTCAGAGTTCATATGGCAATTGCTGAATATTCTATAAACATTTCATGTCAAATAAATGTATTTTATCAAATTTACCGTGTTGCTGTTTGATTTTAAAGTACAGTTTCATATTCCGAATTGTGGCGCGCTGTGTTGTGAGCTGATCTGTGTTGGTTTCCGGGTTCTGTGTGAAGTCGCGTAGAAGACGATTGGGCGCGTTTGCCTACGCAGCACAGAAACGTCACGGAGAGAGGTGGGGAATATGAATGTTTTGATAATGTCAGGCTCAGGGGCGGGGGATATGATTTAGTGCCGCAAAAGCAGGTCAGCCGGGGAGATGCGGCGAGTGATAGGATTATCACAAAATGGCAGCTCCCTGGTGCCTGTTTTCGCGTGTGTTTAATGGACGAAAACTCGGGTAAGTTCCATAGGAAATTTTTCTAAAATCGAGCGACTTAGGCTTAAAAACACATGGCCGACCCGTAGAGGCAATAACAATTTTTGACCGAACCATTCCTTTAACCGCTCATTAAACTATCATCCACATAGCCTCATTAGTTTGTAGCTCCTGGCTGTATTCACATAGACCTCCCATTAAAGGTTCACTTCAAAATTGTTCATGAAACATTTATAGATTTCTCAGTTTCTTTTCCAAATTCAGTAAAGACAAGCCACCTCATTCTGCAGAGGTAATACTTCCAAAGTGACCTTCAAAGTAGCAAACTTGAATCACGGGGCAGCTGAGGCTTTTCAGCCAATAAGTCTTTGCATTCAGGAACTTGTAGTTCAGTTTCCCCCATTAGAAGTGGAAAGCCAGTATGGTGGGTTAATGCATCTACTGCAGCAATCTGGCTACAACTGAAGGTCATAACTTTGCAAGTAAAATGTGGAGATAGTGAACTTTTATGGTTAGAAATATAGCAACACACACACATAAACCACCCCCACCCCATATGGGCTACATAAAAAACGTAATCTGTGGGGGATGGGGGGACGACGATGTGTGTAGGTAACAAGATTTGGGCTATCTTGGCTTTATGTGCTATAATATGTGTCTCCTTGCATTGGTTTCTTGCACTGAACTCCAATTACAAACAAGAAATCCCACTGGTTTAGCTCTTGTATAGGCATGTTTCGGCACTGCCATCATATCCTCAGGATTTCACCATTTATTTTCTAGTAGTTGTAATCTTATGGTCATAACCCCATTATGGATGTGACTGAAAAATAACTACCCCATGCCTAACAAAAGTAAAACATATTGGCTTTGCCAGTGCTCGTTTTGTTTGGTCGACATGGAATGCACAACCCCTGCCTGTCACCAGTGAAAGATACAACAGCATCATTGGACAAACATGGATGAAACATACATTGGGGTAAATCATTCAAGCTGAAAGCTACTAGCCAAGAATAAAATGTCACTCACACCCACAGTTCTACACATGCAATAAGAACACCATTTCTCAAATGCCAAGACTCAAAACTCACTCGCCATTGGCTAGTTGCAATCGCAAATTGTGATGATTGCACATGTCAAAGCCACAGGAGGCAAGAACTATGAGACAGAGTGGAAATATGCCATTGCTTTTCAGTGGAACCGAGGTAGGTTTTTGGGGCCCTTTAGTAGTTACCTGTAGAGGAGGGCTGGGGATGCCAGAGACATGTTCCAAGCAGCGGAAGCCATGTTGCAGGAACATTTCGGTCTGAAGCACATTGTATTGATAGGTGTTAGGCAGAAACCTGTGCAGTTCCCTTAGGGAACACTGCAAAAGATTTAAGACTACAGGTATAGCAGTAAACCCACTTGGTAGCAGTCTGCACCACCCAGATTTACTTGTGGCTGAGCAGTCAGACTTCCCTCAAGAAGAGTTAGGCAGTATGCAAAGTATACACAATATGTACTCAGACACAATAGCACAAGCAAACACTGACCAGAGCTTGGTTTCAAAAGTATATAGTTATTTATTTTCAAGAACACATAAGTTGAAAACACTCTAGCAAAATATAGTAAAAACACTCCAAACACAGTTATATGGAAAGCAGTCCCAATCCTTATTCCTATCCAGACAACTCTAGGTTAACACCACATAATTCAAACAGAGGTGAGCGCTTAACGTTAGATGACACTCTAGTAGGTAAAGAGAAGGGAGGGAGAAGAAGCAGAATTAGGATAAACACACCACTCTAAGGTTAAGAACACTTTTTGTAAGCTCAAAGAAGCACAAAGTCACAGGTGAGCAAAAGTCACTAAGCAGGGCCCACTCTTAGAGCAGACAGAGCGAAAACGTGCCCAAGATCACACAGTTGGTAGGGATTCAGAGTCTTGCAAAAGAGTTCGGAAAAGAGTTAGAGAGGCTTAGAAAGTTTAGCCAAAGTGTCCCAGGCAATCCCAGGATCGAAAGCCGGGGGCTAAAACTACCCCGTACAGTCGGTGGCAAGGGAAGCCAGGCGGAACACGGTACCTTAACGGAAAGGATCCTCCAGCGGGGGCAGTTGTTCCAGGCAGTGGCAGCAAGGCTCGACGTCGGTCAGGGGAGAAGAAGATCTCGCTGAAGAGCAGAAGAAGAAGGTCGTTGCACTGCCCGGGAAGAAACCAGCCGCGGAGTCCTCCGGTTAAAGGGTTGTACCGACTTTCGCGGTTGGGGTAAAAAGTGGTGGGTATTCCGGTTGCCGGGGTGCTTGGCACTGGCAAGGCGGCCACGAGATACCTCGAAGAGCGGAAAGAAGGTGAAAACTGGTTGTCCCCACCAGTCAAGGGAAGCAGCCACTCCGTTAAGAGTTCTCCTCGGTCGTCGGGAAAAGTGGTGAGATGGTTCAGCAGGGCTCCACCGGCGGTGTCGTCGTAGCAGATCAGCTCAGCTCGTCCCTCGTTGGATTCTTAGGTCCTGTGGCGACTTCTGAAGTTCCAGTCCCCAAAGCCCTGCTTTTATGCAGCAAACCCCCATTCACCCAGCCTAGCTGTCACTCAAACATGCTAAGTGGTGAGCCGGCCGGCTCACCACTTGGGCCAATCAGGACGGAGTGCGACTTGAGTTACCTAGGTAACTCAGTCCAGGGTGCCTAAATCCCCCTCCACCCCTCCTAAGTACCCCAGACAGAGTGGCACCACTTTGGAGGGCTTCTGTGGAGAAGCCCGCCAAAAGTGGGACAAAGGGCTCCACCTTGGGTCAGAGTTACAGAGGCGAATGCCAACGCCATTTTAGCATCACGTTTTGGCAAAAAATCCCAACCGGAGTTATAATAATAAATATATAAACCGGCGGTATGTTTAAGGCTACCGTAAATAAATAATTAAATGTGTTAGCCTAAAACAATGGGACATCCCATAGGAAAATATTCGCGGTCGAATATAAAACGTAGTTTCCACTGCCACCAGCCAAAACTCGATCAGGGGGGACGGAGACGTGCCCCCTCGACTAACAGACCCTGGGGCAATCGAATTGCCCCAGCCAGTACGTCCACAATATGATGGTTTGTACTGGTTCTGTTCAGGATTTAAGACTAGTAAAGTCTTTGGTGACTTTACATGTCCTGGGAGACAGTAGTCAGTCCCAGGGTATGGAGTCTATGTTGGGGAGTCCCTAGGACACCCCTGGGTTACGGCACAGAGGGTGCTGTGTAACCCACATCACAAAAATATATGAGGCCCTATGGAGTAAAAGACCCCATAGCCCATTCAACACAAGGTTTAACCAAGAAAACACACTTCAACATGCCCAAGAGTGAGGGTAAAAGAGTCTCACTCTTGGCAGGAGAAAAAAAGGAAACCCTAGAAATCCAGCAAAGCTGCTGGGGGACTCACTAGGTAGGGAAATTCAGCCTAAACAGAGAATTCTCCCTAACAATAGGATATGATAGGTTATTTATAACGCGCTTAACACCCAGAGGTTTCTAAGCGCAGACCAGGGGATCGAACCTGTGTTGCTCCGTGTGATCTTGCTTCCAAGGTGAGCATGTTGCCCCTGAGCTATCCTCCCTCAGAGAAACTGTTTTTTTTCTGTAGTGCGCAAGAAAATAAATAGTGTTCTACACAACTGCATTACATAAGTTAGTGAAAGATAGAGCATTGGAATATGTGTCAGGGTCAGGGACTTGACCTCGTCAAGGGGGAGCAGGGACTCCTGCCAACCTGAAGCAAGAGGACTACCAGGGTTTTATTTTTACCAGAGCCAGTCCCGCATCAGAGGCAGGGTGAGGGAGTTGGGCCGGCCCCAGAATCTGCGCCCCATATGTGCCACAATTGCGTTCCAGAGTTATTTCTGCTTTATCGCAGAACTTCAAGTATCAGCATGCCTAGCCAAGGTATCCAGCCATTTTATTGCAAACAAAACAGAGTGGTACATAACAGAGCGGACAAAAACACAGAAAAACATTGAAAAAATTAAATAAAAATGTAAAGAGTAGGATATATGATATGATGTGGCATTTATTACGCGCCTGTACACAAGTGTTTCTATGCGCTAGAGGGGTAGGGGGTCAAAATGGGTCAGGATGGGGTTGGAGTGGCTTTAAAAGGGTGGAAGAAAAGAGGGGCTTGTGGGCGGGAACAAACACAAAATCCCTCTGTTTTTCAGTGTTTTGTCCGCAATGAAATTTACCCCTCTGTAATTGTGGTCTGTAAGATCACACATAACCCTAGCAACCACAGAAGACAGTAGAGGAATGCTCTCAGCATCTTTTAATGTTATTCCAAATGACCCGCATTCTTTACCCCCTGTAGAAGACGTTGCTGCGAGAAATGGAGACACCACCTGGCAGAAACAGCGGACCACACGGGTGCCCAAGACACATGTGAATCCCACGCAGGAAAAGGGAGCGGTGAAAACAGGGGCTAATGAAGACTTGTAGAGTCACATCTCTCCCCACCCCTGGGGAAAGATCCGATAGAGATTGGCGCCCAAGGTCAGGTGAAATGGAAGTCCAATGGAAGGGCGAAAGGTCAAAAACAGGGCTGTGAATGGAAGACAGGAAGAAAGGGGTTTGGGTGAAGTCAGGTGGAGTGGAGGTGGAGGATGGAGTAGCTTGTGGTCGTGCAGGAGATTCAGGTGCGGTGTTGGTAGTGAGAGATTGCTACCAGAACGTGAAGCAGCCAATGTGTGACTGACTGCGAGAGTGAGTGGGCAATGAGAGATTGAGTGGGTGGGTGTTGAGAAAGAGGGATGAGTGAGAGAAGAGAGAGATGAGCAGAGTACTGAAATTATACACAAACTTGCAGGCCCTTGTGGGCTAACGAAAGCAAAAAAGACAGAACCACAGGAATGTCACATGAAAAAGGATCCACATTGTTAACCCTAAACCAGTCGCAGAACTTTCTCCAACGGCAACGGTACAGGGACTTTGTTGCAGGCCGTCTGGCCGAAAGCAACACCTCCATCACGTCTTCAGGGAGGTCCCAATCCTTATACCTCAACCTTTCAGAAGCCAAGCGTGAAGGTTGAGGGATCTGACCTCTGGATGGAGAACCAGACCCTCCTCCCGTGAGGGCAGATCGTCTCGATAGGGAAGACGGCGGGGAGGGCAGATGGACAAGTCGGGAAGGTCCGTGTACCACGTTCTCTGAACCCATGCCGGAGCAATGAGGATCATCTGAGAACCGAACCTCTAACCTCTGCAGCACTTGCGGGATGATGGGGACTGGAGGAAACGCGTACAGCAGTGGGAAGGACCACTCCACCACGAACACGTCCCCTAAGGCTCCTCTTCAAGGAAATTCCCGCGAGCAGAACCTTTCGCACTTCCGGTTGACACTGGAGGCGAAGAGATCCACTTGTGGGGTCCCCCAAAGGGCGAAGATCTCCAGGAGAATCTCCTGAGCCAGCTCCCACTCGTGGGAGATCCCACTCTGCCTGCTCAGAGCTTCCACCGTCTCGTTTTCATCTCTGGCCAGATGAACTGCCGAGATCGAAATTTCCTGCTGGATGGCCCAGAACCAGAGCTGCATCGCCTCCCTGCACAGAGGAAGTGACCCTGCCCCCCCCCCTTTGTGTTGAGGTAGAGCATGGCCACTGTGTTGTCCGTCAGAATCAGGACATTCGTCCCTCGCACAGTCGGCAGAAAAGCATTCAGGGCAAGCCTGACGGCCCTCAGCTCCAACAGATTGATATGGAGTCTGGACTCCGACAGAGACAAACGACCGCTGACTGTCAACTCGATGGCATGAGGTCCCCATCTCGTGAGGGATGCGTCCGTCAAGATCGCCACCTCCGGCCAGGGTAGCCAAAATGGAGACCCCTTAAGCAGATTGCCTTTGACGGCCCACCACAGAAGTGCTGCGCGACCGAGGGCGGCACCTGAACGTGGTCCGACATCCTGCCGGAGGGCTGACTACTGCATCTTGAGAGCCCATTGCAGAGATCTCATCTGCAACCTCGCCTCTAGCACCAGAAGAATGCAGGATGCCATGAGGCCGAGCAACCTCAAGAACTTGAACGCCGGGAGACTCTGGGCATGTTGAAACTTGTGCACCATCTGCAGAATGTGATGAGCCCTCCCCCGGGGAGGGAAACACTGCCCCAGGGACGTGTCGAGCACTGCTCCGATGTACTGGAGCCTCTGAATGGGCATCAAGTGGGACTTCTTTAAATTGAGGGAGAAGCCCAGCTTGTGAAGGGAGTGGCAGGTGACTAACAGATGATCCAGGACTTGCTCGGGAGAGTGCGCCCTGATCAACCAATCGTCCAGGTAGGGGTAGACGTGAATCCCCCCTTTCCCGAGATACGCTGCCACCACCACCATTAGCTTGGTGAAAACCCTCGGGGCGGAGGTCATTCCGAACGGCAGGACCCGAAACTGAAAGTGCGAGGTGCCAACCACAAACCTCAGGTACTTCTTGTGCTTGGGATGAATCGGCACATGAAAGTAAGCATCCTTGAGGTCGAGAGATACCAACCAGTCCTGAAATTGAAGGGCCTGGAGGACTTGAGAGAGAGTAACCATCTTGAACTTGTCCTTCCTGAGGAGTTTGTTCAAACCACGCAAGTCCATGATGGGTCTCAATCCCCAGTCTTTCTTCGAAATCAAAAAATAAGGGCAATACCATACCCTTGTTCCTCTCCGCTACAGGCACCAGTTCTATAGCGCCTTTCTCCAGCAGGGATTTGATTTCCTGCGCAAGGAGCGGATCCAGACTCTTCAAAGACAGATTCCCTGGTGGATTGTCGTGAGGCCTCTGCCGGAAAGGAAGACAGTAGCCGTGGGCTATGATCTCCAGAACTCACACATCTGAAGTAATGGCACGCCATTCTACAAGATGCTGTGCCAGCCTTCCCCCCCAACCGGCGAACCATGGGACATGGCCTCATGACTGAGCTGAAGCGGCTGCGGCATTGCCTGAGGGTAAAGAGGCAACTGCCCGAGCGGCCTTGGCAGCTTGAGTACCTTGTTTTCCACCTCTGGTACTCCTACGGTGGCCCCTTTGACTTGCAGCTCCTCTCGATCTACCAACGGAAGAGTAGTATCAAAAGGAACCTCCCCTCCATTGCTGTCCCCTAGGACGAAAAGGCGGAGGTTGACGAACTGCAACGCTCAACGACTTTGCTGCAGCTTTGGAGGTCTGCAACCTCTCAAGGCTCTCGTCAGCCTTGCTGCCAAAAAGATGTTCACTATCAAAGGGCATGTTGAGAAACCGGGCTTGTACATCAGGAGCAAACCTTGACTTCCGCAACCATGCAAATCTGCGCATTACGGTGCTTGGCGCCATGGACCGGCTGACGCAATCTGCCATGTCCAGACCCGACTGAACGGATTGACACAATGCATCCTTGCCATCCTGAACAAGAAAGCTATCCCGTTCCTCCCCTTCAGGAATATGGTCAGCCGCCAAAGAGACAATTCGACAGAGTATGAGTGAAACGTGCTAAGGCACACACGGAGTTGGCTGCCTGTAAAACCATACCCCCTGAAGAAAACACTTTCTTCGCCCAGCCATCAAAACGCTTGTCGTCCTTATCAGGAGGGATGGTAGGGTACGACGCCTGTTTTGCCAGGGCCGTAGCCGCCTGCACCACCAAACTCTCCGGAGTGGGGTGCGTAGTCAAGAAGCTGGGGTCGCTACTGGCTGGACGGTATTTCTTCGGCAAAGACTTGCTCACTGCCGGGAGACTCTCCGGAGCAGTCCAAGCCGCTGCCACCCTTCTTTGCAAGGCCATATGGAATGGTAACACCGGGTCAGTTGGTGGACCTTGGTCAAGGATATCCGTCAGGTCATCCTGCAGAAAATCCACTAGTGGTGCAGACCACCCCAAGTATTCCGTCACCCTCGACATAAGGCGCCGGCACGAGGACTCGTGCCAGGCTCAGGCCTACCGAACACAACCTCCAGAGAGGTGTCCAGACCACTGGCGTCGTGCAAGGACTGACGCAGGTCTTCAAGCTGACTATGCCCAGACATGAGTTCGTCAGGAACCTCTTCAGGAACCATACCTTCATCGGACCCTTCATCCACCTCAGACATGTAATCCCGAGGCTGGAATAAATCCCTGGATGAGGGCATAGAAAAAGGCTCAAATACAGGCCTTACTGACTTCTGCAGGGCCTTTCTCGGCGTCGAGCGTGGCGTCAACGGCATCGACACAGGCCTCGAGGGCGGAGCCCCGAGCATGTCCTTCGGTAGCCTGGGCGCCGATGGCTTCCTCGGAGGCAGAGCCTCAAGAGAGTCCATCGACGACCTCGGCGCCAAAGACGTCAATGTCTTCTTCGAAGACCTCACAGGCTCCGACGGTCTCGAGGGTGTCGAGGACCGGGACCTGGAGCGGGCATGGCTAGAGCGAGCCACCCTGTCTGACTGGGACCTCTAAGGTGCCCGGTGATCGCGACAACCGCTTGAGCCCGAAGGTGTGCGAATGGTGTCTCTAGCACGTTCCCTGTCGGTGTCTTTCGACGGCGCGGACGGACGGAGCCCTGCGACTGAAAAATCGGCATCATCTCCTTACGAAATGAATCCCATTCTGCAGGAGTGGAATGCTTGTTGGGACAAGGAACCCGCCTACGGGCGGTTTCCTCGTACGAGGACGGGGAAGGCGACCGTGACGGCGCTACCGTGAGTGCCTCAAAGAGGCAGAGAAATGGCGGGACCCACTCCGGGACCGAGACCCCCTGGACTTACGCGACGATGCGGAGAGTCGCCCCTCGAATCGTCAGTCGAAAGCCCAGTGGATTTCGACTTCTGGGGCTTGGACACCTTACCGACAGAAAGCTTCTTCTTACGCTCCGCAAGGCTTTCGATGTTAACGACTGGCACTCGTCACAATCGTCCGTGAAGTGTTCCTCCCCGAGGCACCAGAGGCAGGCGTTGTGCGGGTCCATCAGCCACATCTTGGAACCGCATTCCTGACACTTCTTGAAACCCGGACGCGGGGTAGAAGAAGATGAAGACATCATGGAAATCTTCACAAACTAACAGGTTCGAAGAACTGAAAGAATAGAATGCATAAGAAACGAGGCGCGCCAAGATCTCCAAAGAGAACAAGTTCGTGGAAAAAACGGAACTGAGGCTACGGGCGTCGTGCATCCTACTTATAACATCCGGTGACGTCGGCTCGACGGAGGCCCTCGAGGACAGCGTATCGACGTCATCGACGCAGGAGCCGAAAATTTTCCAAAGCAGCACAGCTGTGGTGATTACCTCTCATAGATATGGAATACGTCGGAGGACCCAATCAACTCTGCACCTTTCTACAATTCCCAATTCCACAGCATATGTATTAGATCAGCGTCATCCTGGTGGCACCAGGGGCAGGTAGCCGACACTCCTGTGTTAAATCTGGCCACTCTGCTGGGGGTCATATACATGCGGTGGAGTACATTGACCCTGGTTAGTCTAAATCTTGCATTTTGGGATAAATCTTTAGTAAAACCTAGTGCCAGCTGCCATTATTTGTCTGTAAACTCTGAGCCTATATCCATTTCCCAGCGTGCTTTAGGCTTGGTGTTTCTAATGCTAGACCCATCTAACAGGCATTCGTACAATCTGGAAATGGGTCTCCAACCATCTTCCAGAGTGTATATCATTGTCAAGAATGGGCGTTCCTGTGGTTCTGCAGGCCATTCCTTCCATTTATTTCTGCCCACCCTTGCTACTCTTATGTGTCTCAGAAATAGGCCCTTAAAGAGGCCCTTCCGCTTTATCAGGTTATCCACATCCCTAAAGGCCTCATTCTCGTACATGACGCCCCATGAGTGGTAAAAAGTTCCATTCACTCAGGAGATTAAAATAAAAAAAGTCCAGTCCAGCAAAAGTGATGGGGGGTCTCTCAGGCTAAAGGGAATTAGCACAGAAACTGAACACTCTCCCCAACGCAATGGTAATTAACAACAATGTGTTTCTTGTGGTACCAATTAAATGTGGCTACTTTTCATGACAGTTACAAATGTATGTTTCTAAATAAAAACAACAAACAAAATGCACGTTTCTCACCTGCTTGTCGCGAGGAGAAGGTTGTAATTGCTTTTGTTTTCAGATCTGCAGAACGTGGGCTCGCTCTAACACCTTCATCCTGGATATAAATCTCTGCTGAAAACGTGGTCTTCTCAGGGCTTTCCGTCGTTATCTGAGTCATAGCATCTGACAAACCCTTCTTAGTTTGTAAGGCAGAGATAGGATGATGATTGCCTTGCACAGCGGAATCCAAAACGTTAGCGTGCTGTTGCATCGATTTCAGTACTCCTTGGCTCCCTGAACGGGATGTGGCATCACCACCAGGGGCAGGAGAATGCAGAAAATAGGAGTCCTGGCTAGGCTGCGGCATTGGCTCAGCTACGGATCTTAAGCTCCTTTCAACTTGCTGTCCAGCTGCTACCTTTGCTTCTTGAGACAGCGGGGGGCTTTTCCGCTGCACGTCTGTGGTCAACCTGTCCAAATGTTTTCCTCCAGCTGTGTCCTGGGATATTATAGGCATGTCTGACTTCTCCACAGAAGAAAGCTCTATAAATGTGATGGGGGGAGCCTTTGGTGCAATTGTTACACGTACACAAGACATCGCTTTCCTGGTTGGCGAAGAAAGAGTTGCCGACTTGGTGTTGGACTGATCAGATGGTGGGGGACTCTGTACCCTGCGGTAATCTTTTGCATTGGAAGTTTGACTTAAACATATACTTTGCACCTTGTCTTCTTTAGTTTGCTCACTTGAATCTTTGGGGACAAGGTCTACCATGGATTGAACAATGTCTGCTTTAGTTCCTGTATCGGAGCCTCGACTGCTTACACTGAGTTTTTCTGGCTCGGGAAGTTTCATAAACGATGAACGACTGGAAACATTTACGGCTCTTTCGTTTGCCATGTCAGGCTTGCGAGCAGAAAACCTTAATCTAGGAACATTGCTGCTCTCTCGAGCAACGATTAGATCAGTGGATTCTCTACTGAGGTGGGAAGGTTTTCTGTCTCTGAGAATGTCTATTTGTGGCTCAGAGCTGTGACTTTCATCATCTGGAGAAGACCTGCCACGTTGGCCCATCAGCGGGCCTCTACTCGGAGGGTGTTCATGTATTCCAATCATACTAGAATGTGGGGGCAGGAAGTCGTTCGGGGCACTTTTACAATGCTCGTCATGATGCTTTGATCTTGCTGACAGACTCTCTTTAGGAAGCCTGGACTGCCTATTATCAGTTCTCTTTTCTTCTATGCCAATGGGTGATACCTCGAGAGGGAGTATTCTGGTTGGCTTGTCATTAAGGTTGGTGTTAAGGATAGGGGAAATGGAAGGGGATGGCGTACATTTGCGGGATGAAAATGTAATTGAAGTAATTGGCCTTGTAGATTCCTCAGACAACTGCTGGTCAGGAAAATGTCTTGTGTCCATTTGTCCATCGGATGATTCCTTCAGGCCGGGGGTCATAACTTTACTTGGGGGCATGAGCATTTCTGAGCCCATGGCCTCAAATGAAGTAACTGCGTGCTTCTTAGACTGGAGGGTCTCTTGTAGGTTCATGATCATTGATGGTTTGAAATTGGAAGCCCTTTGCTCGGATTTGTCGACAGCTAAGCTTGGCACATCATGGATTATGCCTTGCATGTGTCTAAACTGTCCTACACTTATGTCATGTGTCACTGCTTCCTTGAAACCAAGCGTATGGATATCATCTGAAGACTGTGCCCCTCTCGGATCTCGCAAGCAGCTGGTCCCATACCGGCCTCCATGCTGGCTGAGGCTGTCCGGATCCAAACAGGTTATCCGTAAACTCTGAAAAATGAACGCAAAAGAAAAAAAATCATTTACCTTAGCAATAACAAACGGACCAAATTAGTATTGCTCTAGAATGTACGCAGAGTAGGGGAGTGCACCTTACATACGAGTTACTCTTTCTACACAGAAACCACAAGCTCTTATACATTTTTAAATATATTTTATTCACGTCTCATATTTCCCATCGTCATGAAACAGATGATGCTTAGTGATAATTATTCTGTGTTATCCAATCCGCTATGCTAAGTTAATTTATTATTAGTATAGCAGTTATCTGCCATCAAAATTAGTTTGTATTGCACAAACCATTCCAGGAATTTGTTGCTGCACAGTTCAAGGGCTATTTCACACCACTTTTCTACAAGAATAGGTGAAAGGGTGCGTGGTTGGAGTATCCTAAGTGGGTGTACAATGTCAGGTGGCAAGTGTGAGGGTCAAAGATGTGCTTTGATCTTGGCCTTGCAAGCTTATTGTAGCAGCAGGGAAGTGTCAGGTGTCGATACAGTGCAAGCTGTAACAGTTCTCTAAACAGAAATAGGTGGAGCTAAAGTGAACATCGCAGCCACAGATTATCAGGCGCAGAGACCATATTTCTTGGGTTCTTTATGAATGACGGCTGAGCCCTTGACAGATTTATCCGGATGGCCCAACATGATCTACATAGGACACACTGTAACCACACAACTTTCTATCCACGCATCCTGGTACCAAGCCCGCTACACTCTAGACAGACCAAAAGGCCAGAGCAAATCTTCGCTAGCCAAATAAAAATAATAGAGCGTTACTTAACCCTCTGTACAAAGAGACGAAGAAAAGGAATTAAGTCAACTAAACCCTAAAGTTAGATGGCAACCCAAGACCTGGAAAGACCTTGAATTTTCATTGCATGGCAGTGTTCTTTGGCATATGGCTGTCTCTGAGAAGGCAGAACAGAGGCTCACAATGGAATGGCATGATGTATGGCGGAACATCAGAAAAGACAAAGCCAGTGTCAACGTGGAGTAACAAGCTATGAAACTAGATGGACGTGGCACGCAAGTCTGAGGTCAACCGCTTTCCTTGATTTCCTCATCACTCTTTTTCTAAGAGAATAGGTTTCCATTGTGTGCCAGGGCCACCTTATAGCACATCAGGCACAGTGAGGCATTTATAGCGAACAGGAAGATGCTGTTATTTATCAGAATCTGCTCAGAGACTCCTGCTGCAAACAATGTCAAGGCTTGAAAACACCAAGGACAGTCATTCTGTCACCACTGGCAAGCTTTGTGCTAACAGGCTAAAAGCATAATCGGGCTGCAAATCTACACACTGCACAGGAAGCTCATCTTTTAACAAAGGCCTCTGCTCAGAATAGATTCATTCTGTGGAGAGCCATACAAAGACAGACAAAGCCAAAAATCATGCAGAAGTAGGCCATTGAAAAACTGTGCTAAATAAAGGGGTAGGTCAGATCAAAAGGGAGTCTTGTTTTGTTACTGTAAACTCGTGCTTCAAAGCAATACTTCCGGTTTTCAAGGGAGAGAAAATAAGGCAAGTGGAGACAAGGCTAGTTCTACAGTGCGAGTTAAGGTTGCCTTGACTTCTCACAACCTCCAAATTTCCTCTTGGTTTTGTTGCAATTAACTCTGTCTTAACTCGTTTTTTCACTGAATTTCAGGGATTGTGTTATGCTATAGCTTCTCCATGGCCATTGGCCAGGGCCTTTGGCTGTGGCCTCTATCTATGTTACATTAATTAGTTAAAAAGGACCTGCGCCCATATCCTCTGTCTAGCAACTAACCAGATCTAATTGGCCATGGCATTTGACAACGGACATCTGTGGTGGCCACTGTCCATGCTGTACCATGTCAAGTAACCAAGCACGGTTTGTTTTTCATGGCCTCTACCCACTCTTTCTCCCCCCTTTATTAATTTCTGCAGTAGCGCCCCCTGACAAATTACCATGTCAATACACTTCAGTCAACTTCATCCCGCCTTCTATTACTGCAGTAATCACTGCAGTAATGGGAAAATGCTCGGAAAGGTAGAAGACTTTACCATCCTAACTACCAAACTCCACGTGCACCCCTCCTCTTTCCTTGGCCCACCCACCTCCCCCCATGGTGTTAATCCTCCCTGACCGTCACCTATTATCACCTTACATCTTTCACCCTCCCCATCTCTACCCTCATTTGCAAAAAAACATTTTCCTCCTCCAAATATCGTATGGAGACTATTCTTTTTTTTACACTTATTTTTTAAAGTTTCAGGCCAGCGAGCTAAATTAAATGTTATTGGTAACAGAAATTTAGGAAAAGTCAATTGTTGTTTCTTAACTATAGGGTGGCAGTTCAATCTCTCTCTATATAAAGCAAACAATCTTTTGCACCTATTCTCAGTGCAGTTTACTACAGAGTACAAAGCACATCAAGCGATAAGTGACTCGGAAAAAAGACCTACACGATCATTGATTTTCAACAATTGATGAGAGTGTGAGCCTGTATGTCTACAGAAACCGCGTATGGGTACTTTTTGCTGGCAATTATATATAAATAATATTAGGGGTTGAGAGGCTAACTGAACATGTGATCACATGTTTGCATTATGTCAAACCATTGCTGGACACCCTATCACGAAGACGCTGCCACATTCAACTTACACAAGCGTCCTCCCAGGTTTTGCCTAAGGTATGGATCTGTGATTGAATCCAGACACCATTCACAAACAGGCTACATCTGGTTCTGGCAACTAACGTACTAAACAGGACCATATAGGAAAACATGCAATCCCATTTACTCATAGGAATTATGTCTGCCATTGGACTTAGGCTGTAGGGATACCCCTGCATTACTCATTAGAATAAAACAATCATTGGTGCCCACAAGTACAGAATGGAAAGTTTGGTCTCATAACAGAGAAGTCACATCTATTCTGTAAATGTATAGGGGCTGACATTCTTAAGCCAAGAGGCCGGATGTGACTAAAGATTACAGTTTGATCTCTTGCGGCCTGGCATTCATTTGGTCCTCCATCCGGAGATTACTACTTACAAGGTCATGCTCGGAACTACGTATATAGGTGTGCAAGAAGGACATTCAAGTTTATGCTTTTATTTAAGGAGTCAGGATGGTTGGGTTTTTTCAGTGTCCCCAACACATGACAGGGACACTGTAGGTTCTTCTTTCCTGAGTTAGTCCTCAGAAGACCTTTTCTTTTCTTCACCTCCTCCCCTTCGCCACATTCTCTGTCCTTTTCACAGGTATGTGAGAACATGGGATACAGTGCCTGACTCACTCTTCAGGGGCTCCGCTCCTTCTTTCCTTTGTCAGGGCATCTGCCCTTTTCCTGCTCTGCTTTCTCCTTGGCCAGAGCTTCTGTCTTCACTTTCTCTTTGAGTCTTGAATTTCCTTGTTCCACTCCAGGTCTTACAGCCAGCCTATAAGTCTTACTATCCTCTCTGCGTCTTGCAATCTGTTCTTCCACTAAGGTCTTACAGCCAGCCCCTAAGTCCTCCTATCCTCTTTGCGTCTTGCAATCTGTTCTTCCACTAAGGTCTTACAGCCAGTCCACCAGTATTTCTCTCCTCTCTGGTTCTTGAAATCCCTTCTTCCTCTCCAGGTCTTACAGCCAGCCCATAAGTCTTACTCTCCTCTCTGGGTCTTGCAATCTGTTCTTCCACTAAGGTCTTACAGCTAGCGTTCCAGTCTTTCTCTCCTCTCTGGTTCTTACAATATACATTTCTGATCCAGGTCTTACAGATAACCCATCAGTTTTCCTCTCTTCTCTGGGTCTTACTGCAATCTGGTCTTACAGCCAGCCCAGGAACCTTCTTCTTTGCTCCAGCAATCGTCTTCCTCAACAAAACTCTTGTTAACTCTTGTAATGGGAGCTTGCCGTTATATAGTGCTTGCAGCGAAGTGATGAAACAGTCAGGCAAAACAGTGTTGCAACTTCAGACGTCCTGCCGATATCCGGCTCGTCCATGAGTATAGAAAAGGTCCACGGACTGAAAGTAGCAGAGTTTCGCCAAACGGCAGTCAATGCACCAAGAAAGCAGCGCACCCGCACGCAGCCCGCAGCAAACAGTACTTCGGTGTACTTCGCGGTGCGCGGCATGGGTGCGCGAGGGAACTCCAATTATTTCCGGCAGGTGAGGAGGGACAACCCAAGGAGCGGGATCGCCGGAGAAAGACACGCCTTGCAGGGAAGTGATGAAATAGTTAGGCAACACAGTGTTGCAACTTTAGACATCCTGCCGATTTCCGGCTCGTCCACGAGTATAGAGAAGGTCCAAAGACTGAAAGTAGCAGAGCTTCTCCAAACGGCAGTCAATGCACCAAGAAAGCAGCGCACCCGCACGCAGCAAACAGTACTTCGGTGTACTTCGCGGTTATACAGTGCTTGGACTGACTAGCTTACTGCAGATTGGCCACTCTGGACATGCTCTATGCTTTGTAGTCCTGAGTTCATGGGGGATGTCTTTAAATAGGGGAGGCGTCATCTTGGATCCCACTTCCGTTTCCCTTTTTTCCCGGACACAGAGGCGCAGCTGGTTTGTTTCCCCGTCTCGGGCTGTGGAGTTTTCCTTCGCTGTCTTTTGTGTTGGTGTCCTCTTGTGTCAAACAGCTCAGCTCCACTGAGTTGTGAGCAGTTGGCTTGTGGGCCACCCCCAAACCTTTGACGATACTGGATCAGACAACTTATCACTGGTTACCGAATAACTAAGTTTGGATCCTGTGGTGCCGTTGGCAGACTCTGCTACAATCACCACCAGCAATGGGGTGGTAGGCTTCATACAAAGCTGCTGTCCTGGCCACCTGTTCCTGCTCCTTCTCTCTCACTCTTTTATCTCTCCTCTACTGGCTTAGTCTCCTCTTTATTCCTCAATGACTCAACATTCTGGGCCTTTCTGACACTTTTAGCTTTCATTTCCCCTTATTGTACTTGGTCTCTTTGCTTGCTGTTACCTCTTGTTGTAGCTTACTGGAATTAGTATGGTGGGTGAAGCTCTTGAGGATGGTGATTAACTAGGAGCCTCAGTGATTCTCCAGTGCCTGGGTTAAAGATCGGGTGGTGACACATGACCCATATGACTTTGCTAGTCCCTTCGCCTAGCCTAGGGTAATGTTTGTTAGAAAGGAGTAAAGTGCATGCAAGAAAGGATAGCCCAGTGGCTTTGTCCTGTGTCCAATTTGCGGCCTTAGACATCATGGGTTTGTTTACCCTGCGTAAATGCAGGGGGGGGGGTGTGTGTGTGTGTGTGTGTATATATATATATATATATATATATATATATATATATATATATATATATATATATATATATATATATATATATATATAGCAAAGGGCATGATTTTCAGGAGGATGAGGCATTGAGGCATTTATTTTACATTGGGACTCCCTGCAATACTGAGGACCAAGTCGAATAAAGGGCAGGGAGACCAATTCCAGAGAAGCCCTCATGGTGCTATCCAGAAAAGGAAAAGTGTGAACTGGATGAGATGTTGAGAGCCATTCTGCAAATTAATACAAGTACCCACTGCTGAAAACCCCCAGTTCAGCTGCAGGGGACATCTTGGAAAGGACTGGGTTTTAGGATATTTTCCAAGATATAGATTGCTTGACCCTGTGCCTGTATGTCAATTGCGCAGTCAGATGATGCCAACTATTCAGATTACATCAGGAGTGGTACCAGGAATGAGATTATTTTCGGGAGAAAGACTGATTGATTGGCTGGATGCTTTATATAGTGTGTAATTACCCTACAGTGGTGGTCATTACGAGTACGGCGGTAGGGGGTTAACAGCACCGATAAGGATGCCGGTGCCGTTAACCCCCTACCGTCGCGTTCTGAGGTCCCTTAGCGGGTCCCACCAGGTCCGGCTGGTTTACCAGCCGCCCTTATCGGGACCCATTAAGGGACCATGGAGCTAATAACGGGCCTGTTATTTGCTCCTTCCCCATTGAGCCCTATGGTGGCCCGAATGGGGAATGGTATTCGAAATGGGGAATTAGCGGGTCCGCATAGGTCGGAATGTCCCGGTAAGTCCCCATTCCGACACCACGGACCCAGACACAGGTTTGGAGGCAGCCATGGTGTTATTAGTGTCTTTATGCACTGGTCACCTATCTGCCTAAAGAAATAGCAGCGGTTTCGGGGAAGATATGAAAAGGATATATTTTGCTCCTGCTTATCCTTTCAGGTTACTTCCTCAAAGTCACTGCATCTCACTGAAACAGACTTGTGCTGGTTTAGCAGAGACTTCCAATGTCTCCTTCTGCCTTTATTAACTGAGGGGAAGACCGTAGCGACCTATTCCTGAATGCGTGGGTTTTAGGCACAATTATTTGTTGAGCTAATTCATGTCTTGCCTGGTCAGTGCAGTTACACTACCCTTTTCCAATAAAGCAAGTAACTCAGTATGCTTTGGCTGACAGTTCCTTACACGTGGTGATAGTTACTGAGTAGACCTTGTCTTTAAAACATTTCCCTGAAAATATTTGTTCTCAGTCAGTTACATTCTAGGCTTCGTTTTGTGGTAACCTGTTCACTGTCGGAAATGTTAGGGTTGAGGTCTGGACAGTTTTCAACTGGGTGTCGCCAGGAGTACAAGCTGGCACTCTTGGCATTCCCTTTCTAACTAAAGAGCGATGTATACTTTCTGAGCCCCTGACTACTTAATGCTTGAAAGCCTGCTATACGCTGCTATGGAGCCAAAGTGTGGGAACTCCTCGTCTGCTCCTCATTAGGTTACCACTAAGATGACGATTCCATGCAGTCAGGAAGACAAGAGGGTGGGGGAGCAATTGAAGAGCTGGTGTATTCTGAGAAAGCAAGTACACGATGCAGGCAGCAAGCAAAGGTGGCTGGTGCACCTGACACAGAGCTAGAGGCCTGGGTTTAACCACCGGAATACTGCTCTTGCTGCTGTCCTTGCCTGCCTACTTCATCTCAAGATCGGCCACAGGAGCCCAATTAATGAAAAAAGGTCCAGGAGGGGTTGAGGTACGGCGTGCAGGTCTTTGTGCATGGACTTAAAATATGACTTAATGCACCTGGACCGTTGAGGTTGTAACCTTTATACATTCAATATACCCAATACATGATATAATAACCATGAAAAAGTGGCAATAACTGAGTAATTGCTCTAGGCATATGATGACCAACCCTGGACACACCAGTCTGTGCCTGCCATCGGATGCTTCATTTGGCTGCACTGAGGAAGTTGAAGATCAACATGACATTTGATGGTATAGTGTGACCATGCAAGAAGGTATCTCACGTATGAGACCCATATATAGCATACAAAAGAATACTGGCATAAAATGTTAAGCCATAACATGGAATTAGGCAACCAGGCATATAAGTCATTAACTGTATAAAGAAGGCAGAATGGCTATTCGGCTGCCCTTTGCATATGAATCTAGCGCAGAGACACATGAGCGTGTACCTTATGTAGGGCTATTCTTGGCAAGTGAAGCTATAACAGGATAACATACAATATAATAGGCTGCTGTTTGCTTATTATGGCAAGACCTGAACACGTGCTTGTTAATTTAGTACATGATCACAATACTTTACACGTCAGGCTCTAAGTGGTGTACAATATGGCATTAACTGTCCATCTGAGGCCCTATTGGATAATGAAGTTAGCGTACCTGCCCTTTGCTGCTTCTGCTGGGTATGGCCCTGACACATCATGACTACACACATGGCAGATCAAGATAGCAAGCGTTTGTCAGCTCTAGTATCCATTTGTTATTCTATTAAATGATGAGGACTATACCTGTAGCAGGAGTATTTATGTGATGTCCATGTTGACTGCAAAAGTATAATCCTGCGAGGGACAATCTAGACCTTCATGAATTCAGTAAGGTCGATAACATGAGTACCATTAACTGTGGTTATAATAATTACTTTTATTAGAGCACTTAGAAGTCTGAAGAATCCGGTGAACTTTATATAGTTTATTACTTTTATTCCGACTCTTCCTGTGTTTAGGAATGTTGTCAGAACTCACAAATTTCAGCTTGCCTATTTTTAAAAGTAATAATATCCTTTGATGCTGGACTTTATTGTTTTAACATTATATGAACGGTTAAAATTGGTTTGTTTACTACTGTAATTTTAACTGTTACTTTGTATTTGTTGTTTGTTCAGCATCCCATTGCATTTGGCCCAAGGCTGCACTTTATACATTTTTAAATAAATAAAAATGGGTTGTATTATCATTTACAAATCTTACATTCACTTAGTTTTGTATACCACCAGTGAGATATCTTCTTTTAATGTGGCGAGGTGAAAGGCCATGAAACATCACGCCCTGGGGTCAAATGGAGGTCTAAGGTCATGTGATGTCACTTTCTTGCACTGTGATCAGACATGCGTTGTCACTTACGCTACATTCAGATTTTGAGAATTGCGGTCCCTATGGTGTGGGACTGCAAATATCCCTGCTCTTCTTACCTTTATCAAAGGAGACCATTGGAAATAAAGAAAAATATTGAGAATGTTGTACTTACCTGATTGGTACACGCTAAAGAGGACAAGAAGGTCATGTATACAACATTGGCATCAGAACACAATGTAACAGGCACACAGCCTAGAAAAAACATGCAGCACATGTTACTCCAACAACAACAAATCACACCACTCTCCCTAATCTACATATCCAACCACTCTCAGAAGAGAAGCGGAGTGATCACTTACACACTACAAACCATGCAGGAGGGATGGACGTGGGGAGACAGGGGTGGAAGGAGAGAAGGAGCAGCAGGAACAGTACCACTCGCTTACATTTCTTTATCTATCCATACTGAGTCATTGTGCGAGTCAGGGCCAAGGCTGCAATTAAACAACAGAGAAAAGTGGTTGGCTCTTTCATATAAGTAACACATCAGAAAGAGTGACCCTACATAAGCATGGTGATGCGTTCATGTTCCACTCCATCGGGTAAGGGGCAATCTAAGTATAAGGCAGCACAGTAAACTGCCAAAAAGAGAGTGCAGACAAGTTCAATGTAGCAGAGTTCATCAAGTGAAGACTTCATTTGCCACATCCTAGAGCCACAGGTTTACCCAGAAAGGTAGCCAGTAAAGAACCATCAAGTGCCTCTGTCCACCCGGCCGTTAACTTTGCTACGGTCGAAAAAGTTTAAAAAAATATCATCATGGCTTCTTTGGAAATCATTTCAATTGGCAACATTATCATTGAGTAGAGCTCTGTCTGTTGTGAAGGCATCATGAAGCAAGTCACAAAATTCAAAACAAACACTTTTATTAACTTAAACGTCAGGATGGGAAAAGGCCTAACTTGCCCTATAGTAAGGTGGGATTTCCCTACCTAAATAAAACTAAGGAACGTCTGAGCCAAAGAGTTCAACTTCGGAAAGTTCCGTTTCTTCCAGCTTGCAGCTTCCACTCAGCTCCCTTCCCCAAGTGTAAAAGAGGTCTGCAAAAAGTCTCAAAATTACCTTCCTTGGACTTAAGATGATTAATCAGGACTCGGAGTTCCCTTGCCCAAGTCAGGACTCAGGGTTCCCTTCCCCAAGATTTAAGCAACACAGATCAAATACAAAGTATCCTTATCTTCTAAATTTCAAGTTACACAGTTCAGTTCATTTTGTTTTCAAATCTGTGTTCCTATAGTTTGTAGCTTTCACACAAGTGGACATCCATACTCCTTTACCTTTTAAAGTTCCACTGAAAACCAAGCACCAGTATCTTTTGTTTGGACCTTCTTTAAAGTCACATTTATTTTTGAACTCAACACACTGTGGTTTGCTTATCCTTTAAATTCTATTCATTTCAGCGCTTCAACATATAACGGTTTGCTTGGATTTTAGGTTCCATTCCCTTTCTTGGTTCCAAACATCTTCATTCTGTTTGTTAAAAAGGTTTTGATTCAATTCAAAATAAAATAATTATAAGTTTTGCTTGTGATTCATTTTCGCTTTACCTATTCAATATTCATTTGTTTCGCTTTAATTGAATTGTTAATAGACCTTCGAAAATGCGTTTCTTGACACACATGACCACTCTGATACAAAGTATTCCCAGCTGTTGGGTAATTGACAATGAAAGTATCGGAGACTATCGAAAACATGCTCATTCAAGGCACGCGACCACGCCGATACAAAATATTCAGCAAATGAGAAGGTTCACACACACGTGCTCCAGGTGTTTCATTCATCAGAAACTCACGGTTCGCATTAACAGTTCTTGTTGCAGCGCAGATCACACAGCCTTCTGAGGCTCCCGCTCCTGGCCCTCAGACCCTCTTGTGTTGGTCTTCCAACACAGGGGAACAAGCACTTTGAGCAAAAGGGAAAAGGTCAGCCTTCCCACACGGCTCCCCTCACCATGTTCAGCCTGCTCCAGGGAGCCCACGCTTCCATGGATTGATTATTATTTTTTTCCTTTGCTTCCCTTCCCTTCCCTTCCCTTCCCTTCCCTTCCCTTCCCTTCCTATTCTCTGCTGCTTGCACCAGCCTCCTTGCTGGTTCTCCTGTTGCTCTCTTCCCCAATGGGCTGGTCCCCATGTATACCCTTACCACCACTTGCCAGGCCAGGCTGCAGGTGAGATTGTCCAATTAGCCCTGTCTGACCGCAATGAAAGGGACATGCCTGACCCTCCTTGTGGAGAAACGAGGGTAACTGGCTTATAACAGTCTATGGAAGTTGGGCAAGGGTTGGGTTGGTCGTCAATAGGGAAAGAGGGATACCATGTCTCACCCAAGGCCACCCCACCCCCAGCCCCCAAGGACCCTCCACCCAGGTAATCCTCCATTGCTTCTCCGCCCCCAGGGTCGGGATCCAATAGTGGTGGCCTTTCCCTGGCCACCTGTGCAGAGGATCCAAGGGGTTTAGGAGTAAGAATAAGAATACCCTAGGGTGTCTTACAATGTATCCACATGCTTGTGAATATGAGCTTCAAATATACCCTGGAGACCTCCAATTCACAGTTTGTCAAGACATAAGCATTGAGAGGACCTCTTGCTACAGATTCCCCACAACACAACACAACACAGATAACAATGGCATCTAAAATGGGAACATTGGAACACATGGCAAGCTTGAGCGGGTTTCTGACGACAGTTCGATTTGGTCAACAAAAGGATCGGACTATCCATACTGGAGCAAGGGCAGGAACAACACACGATAAAAGCAGCCAGATTACACAAATTCCACTATATATTCCAAGATTCCAATTTCCTCTAATTGTATCTTATGTGACATTATTTTTAGGCCTTGGCTCATAAGAATGTAGTCTAGTCAGAATTCAATGCAAAATATTTGAAAGGGAGAATATATCTACGCCAGCAATTTGGCCATCAGCCCACCTTCTCAGTATTGGTTCATACATCACAAAAGGACACGGGCAGCAGCAGCCATGGGCCCTTTGATGTGGGCAAACAACGCCTCGATGCCTTTGGGCTGTAGTGCGCTCTACAAATCCAAAAAATTTAATACAATAAAAAAATACATATTTCTGCAGTGCAATCTTCTAACGGCATTCTATGGTCCACTTATGTCACCCATCTAACATTTAAATAGTTTGTGGACAGCTATTGGACTTCAGAAGAGGGTTATGTAAATGTGAGTGCTTGTTTTGTGTTATGTGCTGAAATAGGGTGAAATCTAATGCTCCCCTTTAACCACAGCATGAAGTTTCACGGGGTCTGGTTTGCTTAGCTGAACTTTTCTTATGCTAGTGTACACGAGAAGCTAATCATCCAGGTTCTGGCTATCAGATAAGATAACCAACATCCGGTTTGCCATCCCCAGGCACACAAGGAAATCCAATTCAGGAGTGAACTGGAATTGCAATGAACTTCTGCGACATGCCTTACAAACTCTTCATATATCTCTGTCTGCCTATAGAGGAGATCTGTGGGTTAGGCCTGCAATAGAGAGCCAACTGCTACTTGTAGTCTCATGGTCAAAACCATGCCTTGTTATGCCACTGATGTCAATAAAATGAGTATGATTGAGCAGGCTAACAATACTAAATCATTCTGCAGTCTGATGTACCTAAATACGCATTCATTTATGAACCTTTATTTTGTGCCTGTTCTCACTGCCACAGAGAACACCTGCAATTAACAAACAGACACAAAAGAGGGCTGTTGGTGCTTTTTCTGTTGACTTCACTTATATTGGGAGGTCTGGATTCCCCTTGAAAGACAAATGATTCCAAAAATGAACTGTTTTTTAAACATCTTTATGTTGCAATTAAGTTGGGATGCAGTGAGAATGACTTCCTTCACTCCCTCACTCCCTCGTGCAGTTTTTTCGCTGGCTCTGACGTAGCTTAGAAAGAATCCTTGTGTGCGTGGTGTATGGGAGAAAAGGTCTCAAGGATCCCCCTACCCCTAAGTTTCTCACCAACGTGGGGCTTATGACTCGCCGGCAGCCATCCGATGGCAGGCACAGACTGGTATGTCCGGGGTTGGTCATCATATGCCTAGAGCAATTACTCAGTTATTGCCACGCTCCCCCACCCTCTTGTCTTCCTGACTGCATGGAATCGTCATCTTAGTGGTAACGGGATGCGGGATGGTAGCAGGACGACACATGGGACCGCACGGCTCACCCTGTAGCAGGACACATACTCAATTTTGTGATAGACGTAGACTCCATTTTGAGCACAACAATCTAGGCCTCAGTAGCACAAGCGGCCTGCAGGGCTGCAGCTCTCCCCACCCGACCGCGCATAGCGAGCCAGCACTCCCCTCACCCTCCTCCCCATGGCGGCTCAGCTGAAGGCCTGTTCTCACGGGAGCCTGGGCGCGAACAAGCTACATTACAAACACTGTATCTTTCACCTTCCGCAGTACATCAGTGACCCGATGATGACCGGATCAAAAGCTGTGGTCTGAGAAAAACCAAGCTGTCTCTATAAAACATGTCCAGTCTCCTCGCAGACCCCCTCATCTATAATATATGTTGTGAATAACCCCCAGCCCTGTTCCCCGTTTGAAGTGCCAGACATGTATGTTAAGCCTGTGTGCCATCCAGCTTCTCCCATGCTGCTAAGCCATTTGTAAGGACGATGAAATAGCCTCAAGTCCATATGGCTGATTGTTCATATTAAAATGGGACGACCTTTGCCCATCCCAGAACACCCACATATAAAGTTATCAAATATATGTATGTTCGAATTTGCCATTACTAATCAAGAGTTATTGTTTCTGCACAATATTTAAAAAGCAATGTCTGAGATCCCTATGCACAATATGATTTCCCATAAACACGCAAGTTCACAAGTAGACAATTATGTGTTGCAATAGGTACGGGTCTTTTGAGGTAATAAGTACCGCCCTTATTAATTAAATGTTGTTTGAAGTAATTGTTTAACCTTTAACCATTTACACAAGTCTGATTATAAGTAAATGTTGCAGACTCTTGCCTATGCTAATGTATACGCCAACCTGGTTCTACCACATGTTTTAACGCTAGCTTTTTCTATGGGTCCTACGCAAGATGTAAAACTTTAGCCCAGTAAATGATGTGATGCTAAAAAACCCTTTATTGATTCTGTGAACATGGTGCCCATGAAATACGAAAAGGTGCTGTTCATAGGATTGTGTGATCCTTAATGTGTTATATATATATATATATATATATATCAATATATATATATATATATATATATATACACATATATACATATATACATACACACACATACACACAATCATATTGGCATCATTCCGTTTATCATTTATAACTGTGCATGCAACACTGTAACGCAGACGTGCGAGAAGCCACAGGCCATTGCTCCCTTTCCCCTGCAGAGCTGCATACTCAGCCCCCACCTTCCTCCCTCCAAGGCTGGGCTAACGACTGTAGACCCTTGGTTTATTGATGTTAGAATAACACAGATACACCTCCTCACTTTCCTGCTGAACCCGCACAAGGTATTTGCCCCACCTGTGCCCCCTGACACAAGAAGCCACCATAAAATCACTGTACTCTGGTCAAAAGAATTATGGGCAGCAAGGACCCACATCCCACTGCCTTTTGATGTACCAGCTATGTGCCCCCTGACCCAGTGGTATTCCAGTTCACCCCAACCTTAACTAACCATGGTGGCAGTTTAATCACTCTTGTACTCTCATACTATACAAATGTCTCCTACTAAATCTAACAAAGCAGAAGGATAAAAGTGTCCTGCCACATGGCCCCCGATAAGGCACCTGGACTCATAAAGCTGCCCCTTTAGAATAACGTCTTTATAATGGTGAATTGAGAGCACTTAGAGTTATGTGCTATTTTTTCATGTGATGTTAGATTAACAACCCATATCTTTTACAGGGCTGCATAAACCATAACGATTAGTGAATGGTATGTGAGGCCACAAGGGCAAATTCTAGCTTAGTCCAAGATGTATCAATCCATCATCGGCCGACCCGAGCTCCACCCTGACAAGTCCAGCTGACCTGACCGCATCATCATGACCCATCAAGGAGCTTTGCCAAGCCGGATACTCTGCGCCTACACATCTATATGGAGCCATCTTCATTGACCAATCCCATCTATTCATGCAATCCCTAGCCCCCACGTCATAGATGACGTGGTTTTGTAACAAAATGTAGATGTTTTCTGATGTCTGACAGAGTGCTCTCAGAGTTTGCAGAGTTCTCTGCGTGCCCTATATTGGTTTGGATAAAACTTTTTAACGTCACCCGTACTTAGTCTTAATCTCATTCCCTGCTGGGGTGTGTCCATTATTGACTTCCATTGTGGAGTTTTAAATGCCTTTTTGGGGGACGCTCACTTTCAGTGGGAACTGGATTGGACAGGCCTAAACACTACTACAAATCCCAACCACAGTATGTTAGGGAGTTTTACTAAAGTCTATCTATGGTAGGACTAGAGAAGACTCACTCTTAAGAGTACAGGACTCCAACTCTTAGCTTTGGCCTGAACTACCCATTAAGTCTGGTAACAACGGGCGATCAGCCGGGCTTCGTCTAGCAGGGAGAAGGGCTGTAGGTAAGTACAAAGACCTCAGCGCAAACCTATGTGTCAAGAATACAATTATAAACAGTAGGTTCATAAAAATAAACTTATTCACTATAAATACTAAGGCAACTAACACAAGATTTGCATCACAGGTAACTAAACTGATACATTACTCACCGTAATCGTATTTCTGGTGCTTGTATCTGCTTAGATCCACATGCTGTACTTTGCTATACTTTGTCTCCGGCCATGGTTGCCAAAAGGGTTCTCCATTCAGAATTTGGTCCTCGCAGGTTCACCACAGGAGATCCCTGGAACCTGAAGTAGCTCCAACATGTTTCCTGAGAACTGTGACCATTGTTTCCTGAGGGCCCATTGGAGGGATCTCATTCTCAGGTGAGCCTCTGGCACCAGAAAAATGCAGGATGCCCTGAGACCAAGCAACCTCAAAAAAAAAATAAAAAAATAATCGAAGGCCGGGAGACGCTCGCCACTTTGAAATTTGGAGACCATCTGTAGAATGAATTGAGCCCTCAACTCGGGAGGAGAGCTCTTTCCCAAGGATCTATCCAATACAGCTCCGATTAACTGGAGCTTTTGAGAAGGTGTTATATTGGACTTCTTTCTCTAGCAGGGTCAACATTTTCTGCACAAGGAGCAGATCTGGAACCCTCAAAGAGTGGCTCCCTGGTGGATGGTTCTGAGGTCTCTGAATGAAAGCAAGGCAGTAACCATGGGCTATAGTTTTCAATGCCCAAATATGCAAAGTAATGTCTTGCCATTCTTTCAGATGCTGAGATAGGCTGCCTCCTACTGGTGAATTGTGACTCAAGACCTCAGAGAGGTTTTGAGGCGGCCGATGCAGTGGCTGTTTGTAAGGATGCCCCTGCTTGAGCGGGCTTTGCACCTCTCCCTTGTCCACCACGAGGGAATCTTCTTTGGTCTCTTTGACCAGCCATTCCTCTCACACTTCCAACTAAGGAGTAATAGCAAAATGATCTACCCCTCCAAGGCTGTCTAATGGGGTGAAAATGCTGAGGCTGCCTAATAGTGGAACTTAAGGATTTGGATGCCGCCTTTAAGGTCTGCAACTTCTCAAGGCTTTCATCAGCCATGTTGCCAAAAAGGAGAGAGCCGTCAAAAGGCATGTTGAGGAGTCTGGATTGCACATCCGGTGCAAATCCGGACTTCCTCAACCACACAAATCTGCATATTACGGCGCTTGTTGACATGGCTCCGATGATGCTGTCAGCAGAATCTAGACCCGATTGAAGAGATCCGCACCTGGCTTCCTTGCCATCTCTAACAATAGCCAAGAACCAGTCTCTTTCCTCGCCCTTGGGAATGTGCTCTGCCGCCATGGAAATACAGTCCCATAGAATGAATGAGAACTTTGCAAGGGCACATGCGGCGTTGGACGATTTAAGAGCCATGCTCCCTGCGGAAAATACTTCTCTTGTCATCCCTTTCTGGGGGGAATAGTTGGATAAGCTGCTTGCTTGGAAGTTGTGGTAGCTGCGTGTACCACCAGACTCTATAGAGTGGGATGTTTAGACATGTAGTCAGGGTCACTACTGGAAGGGCAGTATTTTTGGTCAGATTTTTGTTCACTGCCGGTTTAGTCTCTAGCGTCTCCCAATTTGCTGCCTCCCTTTTTTGGAGTGCGATATGAAATGGTAAAATAGGATCCATTTGCAGACCCTTATCAAGGATGTCTGTCAGATCATCCTGTTCAAAGGGGAGGGTAGGCCTACTATATCCCATATAGTCTACAACTTTAGACATTAGTTGTCTATAAGAAGCATCTGTGTGCTCACCAGCTGCAGGTCTACCAAAATCCAACTCAGGTGAGGTGCCTAACACACTGGCCGTTTGTAAATTATCATAAAGATCTTTCAATCTAGACTCTTCCGAAATAAAGCTTTCAAGCACATTGTGTTTACCAAATTGAAGACCAAAAGGCGCATCATTGTCTGATGGCTCATTTTCCTCAAATTGAGGTGAGAGATTTGAAATACTCTTTCCTAAGTAAATGCTTAATGCTTAAGAAACTGAACTCAATGCTCAAAGAGTCGTCGAAATCTTTTTCAGCTTCGATGGTGCCATTGGTTTAGATGGCGCGTTTGGCGTTGTTGGTACAACTAGCGTCAAGGGCGCAGTTGGCATCAATGGCGTGGCTGGTTTCGATGGCCTAGCTGGCGTTGATGGTGCCGCCGTCAAGGGCACAGTATGCTTCGAGGGTGCAGCTGGCGTCAATGGCGCTGACAACCTCGACCTCGACTTAGGTTTGGACTTACGGCTCAAAGGATCCTTCGATGAATTGTCATTGCGTCAAAGCATCAACGGCTCTCAATGAGGATCTGGCCTTTGTCCCGAACTCGAGGGCACGTAGGATTTGGCTCATGTCCTTTCCTTACTGGCTTCTTTGGAAGGCGCAGAAGGAGCATAGCTTGCAGAGGGTTTTTGTTTTTGAAATCTTTTCAGCATTTCAGAGCTTAATGCTTTACATTCGGCTGGTGCAGAGCTTTTCGTGGGACAAGATATCCTCTTAGGGGATGGTGGGAGCCACTCCTCGACATTGATCATTTAACCTTCCTCCAAGGAGAGTTGCCTCGGCTCGTCGGACGAAGGTTTCTTCGACGGGGTAGTCGATGGGGATTTTTGGGGGTTTTTACCTACCGCTCCTTCAGAGCCTTTCCGGTGATTGAGTGGCACTTGGAGCAGGCCGAGATCTTATACTCCACCCCGAGACACCACAGTCGGTGTGCGTCAGTTAACGACATCTTAGGATGACAATCCCGACACTTGTTGAACCCGGTCTTTGGGGTAGTATGTGTTGAGGCAAAAGACATTTTGCGAAGAACAAAGGAAGCATGTCGTAGTTTCTTGAAGCGTTAGCTTACGTGGAAAAACAGAATTGAAGCCAAGGGCACGGCGCGCCCTATATATGCCTTCGATGACATCATCCTCGAGATGGAGGCCTCAAGGGACATCGAGTCGACTGCATCGACGCACTACCCAATTTCTTTTCCAAAGCAGCTGAAGCTGAATATCGAATATCAAAGATGAGGAATACGTGGGAGGATACAATCCATTCGAAGAGGAGTTTTTCAAAAGGTTTGGAGTTTTAGGATCGGGACAACTGGTCCCCTGCGCACCTTCTGTTGGTGGTTGTAGTTTTGCCTGCAGCCTGGCACATGGTTTGTCTGGGGGACTAATTCCAGGGCTCCCGAGTAAATGGCTGGATTTGTAGGTCCAATCTTAGCAATTCTACTACTTGTTGCAATCTAGTGATAGTCCAGTCTTTGGGTTTATAGGCATATTGTTTTATTGGTCTTGGAGAGAGCTGAGAGCGACCATGATCCATTGGTGGTTTCGATTAGGCACCCTCCCATTGGCCCATGAGTCTGCCATGTGGATGAATGGGTCCTGTTCCTCAACTGTATGCCCTCTTTATGGCAAGGGGCGTGAGGGTGAGGCGCATCTTTTCTTTTTTTGCAGGGCTCATTGCCGTGCAAGGGTGCGCTGGCTCAACCTGGTTTGGAGCCTCCTAGCCCAGCTCTCAATCCCGCCAGCTATCCGATCCCTGAAATGTTGCACCCAAACTATATTTGTGTTAGCAGTTTCAAATTTCATAAGATCTGCATCTAACAAGAGAATGTTGGAGGCTAGAATAGATACTATGTTGCCAGAGTAGTAGGATAGGCAAGGAAGCGTGTGTATGTGTGTGTCATATTAAGGTTTAGATCTACACAAGTTGACATTGGTTTTATTATTGTACATATACTCTGTGTATAATGATTTTATGACATCAAGAAAGATGTGGATATTAATGTGTATTTAGTTTTTAATGTTTTGTATTGTGAAAATTGTACTTTAATGGATTTTTATCTTTCAAATAAAGTTAGTGATGATGACTGAATGAGTGTAGAAAAAGGTTCCCACTAACTCGGGACGAATGGTCAAAAATCCAAGTGACCTGCAAAAAGTGCAAGGAGACTCACAAGTGGGGAGAATATTGCACAAAATGAATTTCTACCTAACAGAATAATATCACAAATGCATCAAGCAGGCTATCTGGGATTGGATTGGTACTCGAGATTTTAATGGTGCAGGTTGTCTGATAGGGAGTGTTGGGGTCTCCCCCTAGTCCATGTTTCATTGACAGGCATTTTTACGACTGCCTTTTTTACGTGGACACTATTTCAAAAAAGTCATCGAAATTTTGGAGGGGGGTTGAAAGGGCAGATAAGGGGTTGGGGGTTGGGAATTGTTAAAAATAGCTGCTGGAGGGTGGGATTGAGGGCGAACCCCCCCAAAAAAACAAAATTAATTCAAGAACTTTTTTCGTAATAATGTCCACGTAAAAAAGGCAGTCGGATCCACATATCCATAGGGAGCTACGACAACCAGTGCCAACTCCAACTTCCATAAGGCAAAGCTATGTTCTCATTCAATAAAGGAGGTCTGCCAAGGTATCTGCCCCCCTGGTGCGAACAATCAGTTATCAGACCTACATCTGACAGGCTATTCTCCTGGAGATTTCGGGAGCTGTGCGACTGTAGCCTGTCAGCATCATCTGCATTGAGTACTAATCTGTGCCTAGATATCACGCAGCTTCCCATGCTGTGCAACCTGCCTTACAACCTCATCAAGGGACTCCATCTAAAGTTCTTTGTCTTCCTTCACTGCCTGAAGACCTGTGTTGGGTCACCGAGACTGCATTCTTCTGGCCGCTGAAGCAGTGGTCCTTCATTATTGCCAGGTTTTAAGTCATGCTGCTGTTGGTTTCCATCACTGTGAGGTCATGAACAGAGACTGGAACCAACAACTAGCCTGATCTAGCTCTCACCGAAGGTGACCTCTGTGTTCATAATCCCTGGATCCCTACCGCTGCAACCAACGTTGAAAACAGTCACGCCCAACAACCTAGGCTTACCTATAGTCATTGGAAATCAAGACCCTCCTCTACAAGGAATGGCTCCTCCCTCAAACCTAGGTCCACACACCCTCTCCTCCCCGTCGGGTTACTTTAGATGCCTTGTTCCCAAATTTCCCTCCCTCCCCGTCCCCTGTTGTAAGTTCCCCAATTCCTTGTATCTCTACTTCCCTTAACATGTGTTTGCCGCTATGACTTGTAAAGTGCTCAGTTGCTTCCCAAAGATGGGTCCATGCTCAATAAATACCCTAATAATAAAAATATTGGTCGGGGTTTGAGGAGTATGGTTGTGTAACTCATTGGTTGCCCTTACCTTGCCTGCCTTGGCCCCATAATAACACATTGGATGTAAAGTCCTCTCTTGCAGCTATCCGTTGCATAACTTTTGGTGGTGGAACCTGGGGATAGGATTCATGTCCTGGCTTCAATTTGATACAAATCTCGTGTTATGTATATGCCCCGATTTGCTTTGCACATGCCTGACTTGTGTTGCACACGCCTGAATTTTACCAGCCCTCATGCTGCCCTTTACGCCGCATTGTCTTACCGTGCATCTTATAGCCGCATTATGCCTTAAAATGCACCTGCATTGATTTACTTTCAAAACCTGCCCGAACTACTGTGGATGTTGTTTCACTTGCCGCATTACCGGGCACAGGTGCACTGGCTTCCCTCACTGCTAATTGTCTGAACTGCCATGTATGACATGCATTATTCACCGTAATAGCATTTCTGATGATTGTATCTGCTTAGATTCACATACTATATGGTCTGACATCCAGTGGTAACCGCAGAGTATTGCATCTTGCCTTTCGGGGACCGAAAGGAGACGTCAGGAGTCTGTAACACTACCCCTAGCGTGACGTATAGTGTACCCAAAATCCCTCACGCGCCGAGGTCCCTCCGATTGTATTTTTCTGTCATGATGGAGTCGAAGGCTATTGTGAGTGAGTACATAAAGAGAGAAAGTAGTAATATGTCTCTGTTCCTTCCACCTGAGCGGGGAAGCAGGGTGGGCGCATGTGATTCTGAGCAGATACAATCATCAGAAATGCTATTACGGTGAGTAATGCATGTCTTCTGATGCTTGTTAATCTGTTTAGAATCATATGCTGTGCATAGACTAGCAAGCAGTCCCCGGAGTTGGAGGTGTGTTGTGAGAAGGAACAGTAGTGAAAAGATGTCTTAATACTGCTTGTCCCACCTGAGAATCAGATCTAGAATGAATGTCTAGGCAATAGTGTTTTGTAAAGGTGTGTACAGAACTCCAGATTGCCGCTTTGCAAATGGACTCAAGGGGAACATTTCCAATGAATGCTATGGAAGCTGCATTCCCCCCCACGCCCCGAGTAGAGCGTGCTCTAGGCTTGAAGAGCAGTTCTCTCTTAGCAAGAGTATAACATAGTGTGATGCATTTAACAATCCACCTTGAGATAGCCGATTTAGAGACAGGATCCCTTTCTCTACAAGCTGCCACTGAAACGAAAAACTGGTTTGTCTTCCTCAGTGGTTTCGTTCTTGCCAGGTAAAACATGTCTGCCCTGTGCATATCTAGTGTGTGTAGGCTTTTTTTCGGCCATGCTAGTGGGATTCTGGAAGAGCGTGGGTAGTTCGATTGATTGGTTCACATGGGAGTGAATTCTTTTAACCCCTTCCATAAAATCCTTAATAACAGGTATTTTCCACCACAACACTTTCTGTTGTGACGTAGTGTAGGCTGATAGAGCAGCTAGATGAACATTCAGGGAATTAAAAACCAAACCTGAGTCTAACAAATGAGTTAGGTACAACAAAATGTGGGTAGGCGAGCAATCAATCGGATTGACGCCCTTGGTCTTACACCAGATGACAAAGTGTTTCCACTTACTGAAATAGCAATAATGAGAGTTATTTTTCTAGCCTCCTTGAGTATGTCCATGCCTCTTTGAGGGAGTTGAAGGTGTCCAAACTCTATGACCTCAGGAGCCAGGCCGCTAAATTCAGAGTTTGCGGGCATGGGTGCAGTGTCCCCCCTATGTCCTGAGACAACATGTTGTACGGGCAGGGTAGTTTCACAGGCGGGAGAGGGACATTTCCATCAGATGAGCGAACCAAGGTTGGCGGGCCCACATGGGGGCCACCAAGATCATGGTAACTGGTTCCTGGTGCATCTTGTGCACTATCTTGTTGAGTAGGGGAGTCGGGGGCAGATGGGGAAAGCGTGCACAAATTTCCCTGACTGTGTTATCCAGTGTCTGTTCCCCTTGGAGTGGTTCTGGGGGTACCTGGAGGCGTAGTATTGGCATCAGGCGTTCTCATAAGTTGCGAACAGGTCGCTCTCTGGGAAGCCCCAATCTGAGAAGACGTTGGAGACGATGTCTTCATGCAGGCGCCATTTATATTCTACGGGCAGTGGGAAATCTCTGCTATGCACGTCTGCTAGAAGGTGGAGTTCTCCTCAAACCTGTTGTGACAGTAGGAACATCTTGTGTCTGAGAGCCCACATCCAAATGTTCTGGGACAGCCTGGATAGCCCTGGAGAGTGTGTTCCCCCTTGTGTGTTTAGGTAATACATGACTGTGATGCTGTCTGTCAGGACCAAGACTGTCTTCCCCTGTAGCTGTGTTTGAAAGGCCTTTAGTTCTTCGAATACCGCTAGCAGCTCTAACAGATTTATATGCTTGGACGCCACTTGTGGGGACCACACTCCATGCGCTCTCTGCTGAAGCAGGTGAGCCCCCCACCCCGTGAGAGATGCGTCAGTCGTGAGAGTGGCTTCGACTGCAGGAGTGGTGAAAGTCTTTCCATTCAAGAGGTTTTCCCTCGACCACCACTGCAGAGAGAGAACGAGGTCTGGCGAGACAACTACGAGATCTTCCCATCGTCCGCTGGCCTGACACCACTGGCTGTTGAGCCACTCTTGCATGGGACGCAAGCACAGCCGCGCGTGGGAACTAAATAAATGCATGACGCCATCATACCTAGCAAGCGCATGGCCTCGCGTACCGTCACTTCCCGACTGGCTACATATTGAGGGATCTGAGAAAGCATGTTCTGAACCCTCTCGTTGGAGGGGAAGACGAGGCCGTCGTTTGTCCGAATCAGAGCCCCTAGAAATTGTTTGACTTGGAATCGTCTAGATTGGATTTCTTCTCATTGATGGAGAATCCCAGAATGAACAGGAGGTCTATTGTCTTCTGAGTATTCACTAAGTACGTTTCGTAAGAGTCCCCTGTTATGAGCCAGTCGTCGAGGTAAGGGTAAACAGGAACGGATAGTCTGCGCAGGTGTGCTGCTGCTACTATCAGGACCTTCGTAAACACCCTTGGCGCCGAGGCAATGCCGAAGGGGAGTACCTTGAATTGATAGTGCCTGTCCTCCATCATGAGCCTTAGATAATTTCTGTGCGCTGGCAACATTGAAATATGAAAGTATGCATCTTTCATGTCAAATGTTGCCATGTAATCCCCCTGTTTCAACGGTGGGATTACTTACTGCAGGGTTACCATAATAAACATTTGAGGTTTGACAAATTTGTTTGCTGGGCGCAAGTCTAACACAGGGCACAGGGTGAGGTCCTTTTAGGGTACAAGGAAGTACACTGAATAAATACCCTTGTTTACCTGAAGAATAGGAGCAGCTTCTATGGCGTCCTTTCCCAGAAGTGCCTCTACTTCTTGTATTAGGATTTGCAGATAGTCTGGAGTTAGGCGTCGTGCTCTGGGCGGTTTGAATTGTGGGGGTTGGGCGAATTCCACACAGTACCCGTGGGCGACTGTTTTTAGAACCCACTGGTCTGACGTAATCCCCTCCCATGTTGAAAGGAAAGATGTTAAGCGCCACCCGACCCGGGTGACATGGGAGGGGCCCTGGATCCATAGGTCATTTCTGACCAGAGGCTGTGGCTCCCCTGGAGTTGGGGCCTCTGCCTTTACCGCGCAGCTGACCCCCTAGGTGGATAGGTGGCGGGGTGCTGGAAGCTTGTCCTGAGTTCCAGTTGTTTCCCGTATTGCACATGTTTTGTGCAGAACGGGATTGGCCTCGAAAGGACCGGCGGGGCCCGCTTCCCCTCTGGGGGGAGGGTTTTTGTGCGATTTGTTGCAGGGACTTAAGAGTCTCGTGCTCTTTTTTGGCAGTCTCTAGAGCATCGTCGACTGCTTTACCAAAGAGATTCAACACCTCGATAGGTTTGTTAATAAGAGCTGCTTGGGTCTCTGGCTTGAAGCCTGAGTTCCGGAGCCAAGCGTGTCGCTTGAGCAGGGTTCCTTGAGCTAGGGATCTTCCTGCTGTCTCTGCAGTATCGAGAGTGTTTTTTAGTAGATTTTGGTTGACCTGCTTGCCCTCGGCCACAATGGCGAGTAATTTGGTTCTTGCGGTTTCAGGCACCTCCTGGAGACCTCCTTGCATAAGGTTCCACTGTGCATCTGCATAACTGGAAAGCAAAGTAGTGTTGTTTGCTATGCGCGTGGTAAAAGCAGCTGCCGAGGTAATTCGCTTACCGAAGGCAAAATTTTTTGACTTCTTATCGGGAGGTGCCTCTCCCGTAGCAAGGGGGTACTCCCGTCCGTTTCCAGGTGGTGCTAACCACTAGAGAGTCAGGTGTGGCATGGCCTTTAATAGCGGTAGGGTTAGTAGGCGATGGCCAAAATAAGTTCTCCACTCTTGGATTTACTGCCCTAGTCTGGGCTGGTGTCACCAGGGAAGGAGCCAATCTCCTCTTGATGGAATTCAGGAGAGGTATGGCTTGGCTGGAGGGTTTTTTTCTTTAAGAATATCCTCCACACAATCTTGTTTAGGTAGAGCCTGGGTGGTGATTTTAAAATAATCCGCCGCCTTTCTAAAGATGGCATTGAATGCCATTTGATCGTCCACTGGGGAAGCTTGGCGGACCGGAGTGGTGGGAGGGGAATCCAAACATAGAACATCCGTGTCCTGGTCTTGAGTAGGGAGTGTCCATGGTTCAGTCTCAACCTGGTGAGTGTCCTCCCAGCCTTCTGTGGGATCCGCCTGGTCATCCACAGTGTAGTCTTGTAGGAAGGTAGTCTCCACTTCCTCATCATAAATGTCCTGATGAGAGCCAGATGGACACTTATCTTCTGGGTGGATAGAAGTGAACTGTGCCCAAGATTTCTAGGAAATTTAGACACGGCACAAAGGGAGGTCTTCTCGAGGTCTCTTGGGGTTAGGCTGCTCTGAAAGTGAAAAAAAGTTTCCAAATGGTACATGCACCCTTCAAATTTTTCTTTGGGCCATTTAGATGAACCAGAAGGGTCAAAAGGTGGAACATTTTAATTTTCCTCCCTATGACGCCGACATTTGTTTCCCATAAAGCTAACCAAAGGCTCCTGACTCTCCTCAGAATATTCTTGAGCATCGGGGAGTTGCAGCGCATCTTTCAATGTGTCCGGGGCCTTCTCCTTGTGCTTCGTTGCGTCTTTAGGCTTCAGACCCACTGCCAGAGCAATCCTAGAAATGCTTTTGGCGATGTTCGGCGAAGTGGGGCATGCCGTATGACTAGGAGGCCTAGCGGTAGATCTTTCTACTACCGGGCATCTAGGAGGCCTAGCAGTACATTTTTACTCTACCGTGGCCTTAGAGGACGTTGGAGCATCAGACCAGCACGCTTCGATGGACGAAATGTGGATTGGAGGGAGCGCCCTTATTTTTTGAAGGCCCAGTCGCAAGACGCTGCTGTGGATACAAGGAAGGCTGTTGATCTTGAGGATCAGAGGATTCCCTTGAATCTTTTGGCGGTCCTGTCTGCGATTTCGCCCGTTTCAACGGTACCGTCGAAACCGGGGCTGGGGATGTGGGTTTGCGATCTTGTACCCCTTGTTGCCGTATGTTTTCCCCATAGCGTGACTCGCATCAGGCCTAGCGGGGTCGGGGATAGGCGTGGCAGACCTAGAGGTGTCCGTCGTAAGTTCGATGGCACCCGACACGGATGCCTGGTCATCGCTAGTGCCCCTGTCACTTTCGGCGGTGGGGGGGAACAAGATCCAGCCCGCAAAATGCCGTAGGCGGACCACCGCTTAACGCGGCGCTCCTTAAGCGTTTTAGGTCAAAGGAGTCTACAGGCCGCGCACCGCACTTCGTCGTGGTCAAGAGGTAGACAATTATTGCACTTATCGTGCTCGTCCTTCAAGGGTATCTGGCCATGCAAGAGGGGAAAAACCTAAATGGTGTCCTTTCCATAGTGAAAGGTAATAAAGACGATGACCAGACCTAGAGGGCAAAGAGGGGGAAAGAGGAGAGACATAGCTAAAAAGATATGACCACCCAACCCCACTCTCTCTACTGTGTAGGCCGGCCAGAAGGCCCGGCCATGGGGACGGCACTGCCACCCGAGTTTAGGCATTGAAGTCCACCGCAGTCTTCGGCGTAGCACAGGAAGCACCGTCAAAGTTACTATCAGGGGATAATCGACAAAGTCGATAAACAAGGTATAACAAAGTCTCTTATGAAAGAGCTCTGCAATAGGGCGACAAGTTATCTGGGCAGAAAAAAACAATCTGAGGGACCTCGGCGCGTGAGGGATTTTGGGTATACTACACGTCACGATAGGGATAGTGTTACAGACACGCCTATGCCGACGTCCCCTTTCGGTCCCCGAAAGACAAGATGCAATACACCGTGGTTACCACTGGATGTCAGACCATATGCACAGCATGTGATTCTAGGCAGATTAACAAGCATCAGAACCTGCATTTCAAATGTTGATTTCTTCCAATCCCCTGGCCTGCGTGCATATGACCTACCCATTGATTACTAATTGCACTGCCTGTTACGCATATGTTACGCGTACAGTAATTTTAGGACCCTGTACTCCTGCTACTCTCACCCATTAGGACGGGTTCCCACGCCCAGTGTATTTACTGTGTATTCTTGACCTCGTATCTTGTTCACAATGGCATACTCATTGGCACTCACAATGGCATAAATGCGGAAATAGTCTACTTCATATCCGCCTTGTTGCTTGGGCGTAATGCAATAATACTGGATTAGCCTACTGTGTTGTTTGCTAGCGTGCCGCCTTGTTACTGCTGCCTATGTTGCACGTTATACCGAACTCCACGCCTCTTTACGCACCTGTAAACACTTCCCGAACTTGCTACTTACTACCTGCTGACACTTGGGTGCCCCCATACCCAAACAGCTCACCATTGTGCACCTTCTGTCCATACCTTTGTTTACTGGTTTGCTTTGCACGCCACATGCAGATGTGGTTCGCTCGCATTTGACGCCACACGTAGCACACTGCTGTACTGCCCACCTTGCCTCAACTGATTCATACTACATAGAACTCGTATCATTACGTCCATACCCCATTTACTTTGCCGCTTTCTCTTGCTACACTTTTTAATAACATCACTAGTTGGGACACTCATCTACGACAGCAGTGATCCCCCTATCCAGTCTACCTTCATTAAGAAACGTAATCTCACCATGAAGGGTCATGCCAGAACTCTAGGCTCTTCCAGGCTATCACACCCAAGAGTACACCGCCACCCCCTACTTTTACCTAACAGCTGGCTGCTCAGCACCACCACCAAGACTACATCCCTACAACAACCCACTAATCCTTACCTGAATTCCCCTGCCTTATGGCTGGAACACTTCGCAGCCAAACCCACCCCCAACCCTAATCAACCCTGCTCTGTGCTCCTCAGGAACTTCAGGCTATGTTCCAGAATCTCCCGCATAGCTCGTCACGCTCACACTCTCAACACTACCACGAAATCACCGAGCATTGGAGGCACTAACACACATAGCCCTAAAACACTAAGACTTACTAACTCCTCTCCCGCAGGCACTTCCAATGGTAACATGACCCAAACACTTACATCCAAAGCGACCCTGATCAAAGGCGCCCTTATCAACGCCAGGTCCCTCCATGCTCATTCAGTGGACATTGCGGACTATACCACACTGCATGAACTAGACTTCATTGCTATCACTGTGACCTGGCTTCACGCAGCTTCAGGTCCCCTACTCTCCCTCACCATCCCCAGTGGATATTCCATCATTAGATGTGACCGTAACACCAATCAAACTAAAAGTGGAGGTGTTGCCATTATTCATAAAACCGCCTTTGGGCTCAGAGCCATCCCCAACCAACAAATTGCCTCTGCAGTTACTCTCGGTCAAGCTGCTCATCTCACCCAACCAAACTGCCACCCTGCATCTCATCTATAGCCCCCCAGGCCCCATCTCTACCTTTGATGACATTACATCCATCATAGCATACAACACCAAGACCAAACCGCAAATTATCATGCTAGGATATCTCAATCTTGGACTCCACGACCCCAACGACCTCAATGCTCCTGAGATTGCCAGTACGCTAACAGACATGGGCTTCTCCTATCACATTCTCGAACCCACCCACAACAAAGGGAGAACCCTTGACTGGCTGGTCGATTTGAACTGTAACATCAACCTAGTGGCTAACACGCCATACATTTGGTCCGACCACCACACAATTTCATTCAATATCAAAGCCAACGACCAATGTCTTAGCAAGGACATTGCACCCACAATCTGCACTAGAAATAAGAAGGACATAACGCCAGAGAAACTCCTCCCTCTCATCATACCCATATTGAACAATGTACAGACCCTACAGTCTTAGTAGCTACATACAATCACATCATGCTTAAAGCTATGAACTCCATTTCCCTCATCAAACCGAGGAAACCCAAACCGCGTGCACACCTCAATTCATGGTTTACGCCACAACTGAGAGTGCTTCGCAAAGAAAAGAGAAACATCGAAGCCCGCTGGAAAAGTCATCCCTCTGATACTAATAAAGACAGTCTTATTGCAGCCTCCCTTAACTACAAAGAGGCTATCTTTCAAGCCAAAAAAAGAGACCTATAACATGCACATTTTGCATGCAGAATCCAATACTAAAGAGCTCTTTAAGATTCTCAAAGAACTTGAATCCCCTTCCACTTCTCCTGACAACTGTAGCAAAGATAGTACATGGGGTTCAAATATTCAAAAAGCGCTCCTCGAAAGAAATCGGTACACTTCAATCCAAAATTAACACCAAAATAAACAGCCTACAGATCGATCCGCAGCCTAATCCGCAACCCGGGATTACTGCCCCTATGCCCCTTACTCTCAAACCTTTCAGCTTCTCCCCTTTAACTATCTTAGAGGTTGAAAATATTATCAACAGACAAACCCTCCAACTGCCAGGGTGATTCATGTCCTGCCCCCATCATCAAGGAGGTCACCCACGAACTAGCCCAGATTATCACGGCCTTCATAAACTCCTCATTTATCACAGGCATAGTCCCTGATAACCTCAAGGATGCTTGGGTCATTCCTCTACTAAAAAATCCTTCCTTAGACCCTAGTATACCCACTAATTACAGTCCCATCACCACTATACCCTTTCTCTCTGCTAAAAATCTTAGGCCAAGCTGCTCATCTACAGATCCAGGACTACCTGGAAACTAACAAACTACTCTGTCTCAGACAATCCGGATTCCGACCAAGGCACAGAACTGAAATCGCCCTCATTGACCTGAAAACCCAAATTGAGGACTTAAAAGACAACCGTAAATTGGCCCTACTTCTACTGCTTGACTTATTGGCTGCATTAGCCGACATCTAAAATCAGCAGCTACCATGTGGATTAGTTCCTTCTTGGCCAACAGATCCATGAGGGTCTTCTCCCCATCTGCCACCGATGAACCCTCTCCAGTACCCTGTGGGGTACCTCAAGGATAATTGTTTCACCCTCACTCTATAATGTATTCACAAAACCGCTATTCAATATTCTTGACTATCTGGGTGTAACCTACACTAATTACGCAGATGACTCCCAGACACTCATCCCTATCACAGGAGATCACACACTGGACACTAAAGCCTTAAATGATGTTCATCTGGTCATCTGGCTTGGATGGCTCAACACGAGCTCTCTTAACGACGATAAGACAGAGCTCCTCATCCTGCGCTCCCACCACTGACTCAGTAGACTTGACCCCATTTTCAAGTCCTTCATCATAGATGGCAACACCATCAAAGTTCCTAACAATACTAAAAACTCCTAGCTAGGCATATACATTGATTCCAGCCTATCACTCTCCAGACAAACTAATGCAGTAACCTCAGCATCCGCTTAGACGTGCAAACTCATCACAGCCTCCCGTCCCTTCCTCAGCACATCTAATTGCATCACCCTCGCTAGAACGCTTATTATGTCGAAACTCGACTACTGTAATGCACTCGATTTAGGGGCTAGCCAACGTAATCTCAGCAAGCTTCAGGCACACAAAATAACGCCATCAGGGCAGCACTGAATATTCGTAGGAATCAGCGCATATCAGACACTAGAAGCAGCTTACACTGGCCCTGAGTAGCCCATAGAGTCTCCCTCAAATCACTTGCCCTCACACACAAATGTCTCACCAACCAGGCTCCCAACTATCTGGCACGCCAGTTCACACCCCATACTTCCTGCTGCCCTCAGAGAGCTGCGCAAGCCAATTGCCTTGCCTTACCCAAATTCAAGTTTCAGAAAGCTGGCTGGACCAGCTACCCTGTCATTACCTCCAAATTATGGAATTCACTTCCCAACCCTCTGAGAACAGAACCTTCCTTTCACTCCTTCAAAAACAAAGCCAATCTGTGGCTTATTGTACAAGACATGCATACCACTTGCCTCCTCTGCCATAATCCCTCCACTTAATCCTTAGTCCATCAAAGTCACCTACTAGCATTCTCCATGTAAATACTAATGTATATCCAATGTACCCATCATGTAAGTATTGTGTACGTAACTAGCTTTAGGATTTTTCACATGCTTACTATGCATTGATGCCTGACTGTATTCTATATACTATGCTAATTTAACATTATGTAACCCAAGATATGCGCCCAGATGCCTTAGGGCCAGGCGCGCTATACAAATAAACTAAATACTAAATACATAAAATTGTTTTTACTTAACTTGTAGTTTATCTTATCTTATTTTATTTTAAAGAAACTTGTAGAGCGCGCATAAGCCAGAGGGCATCTTGGCACTAATCTAGAGGGAGTCCATCCAGTCTGCAGGAACTAACTAAAACAAAAAAGTCTTTAGTGCTTGACAAACCAGTGAGTGGGACTCAGTGCTGCGCAAAAGGAGAGGATGCTGGTTCCAGGCTTTGGCCATAGCCACTGAGAAGGCATGCCCACCCATCCGAGCCAGCCTGACCCTCGGGGGCTCTATAGTCCTCAGATCCTGCAAACGGAGAGGCCTAGAGGGAATATACAGAGCAAATGTGTTCTGAAGAAATGTATGCATTTACTGAATTTAATGCAACTAACATGCTAAGATAAATAATTATATTTTCGAGATTTCTCGGTGTAGTAAAAACAGAAATTAAAGTACAATGGAACAGACAAGCACTTGTCGTAAAAGCACATGTCCCATTAAGATTCAAATTAAAATTGGTTGAAGCAGGATAATGGTGGAAACAAAAGTAAGAAGTAGAAACAACATTAACTGTACGTCTATATTTTGCACGATTCGTAATTTAGACTGTTTCATGCTAGGAAACCTTAAGGAGGGTATACACATATATACCTCACCACTTCTGCCAGCTTGTAACGGCAACCCTCAGAGCGCAATTATGTTACAATCCCTTCCCATCTGCAACTTCTCATTAAAGCGTAGATTGTAATCCAACATGGCAAGGTCCATACAGTCGAAACACACTGGACTATATTTGGGCACCCCGACACCTTTTTCGACCAAGTGGCTTCCCTAAATGTAATAACTATGTCTCATAGCGATCACGATCTGCTCTGCCTAGTTTTGGAGACGGACTGGGGGGAACCTTCTGACAAACACGACTTACAAGTCACATCAAATGCGGCAGGAAATCGCCTGAGGATCAATCGGTCGCAAATTGGGAATCTCACAATTGTTCTAAACAGCGAGAATAACGTGGACTATGTCCCCCTGTTGTCTGTCCGCCAGCTGGAAATTGTAAACTCCAGAGTAATTGGTCACTTAGATAAACACCTGTTCAGCAACGTCATCGCACAAGCAAAAAGGGAATTAAGGAAAGACTTGCGACAGATCAAGAAAATGAAGTCACCATCAGGAAAAATAGCGATTAAAGTAAAAGCAAGACGTCAAGAATATCGACATTGGCTAAACGCCCACTCAGTGATGATCGAACAAAATCGTGCTGAATTGATGCTTAAACTGCTGATGACAAAAAAAACGTGCGATATATGGGCAATTCTAAACAAAGGCAACACAAAAGTTGCACCGACGATCTCCAATCCAATTGATGGTACGAAATGGGCAGAGTACTCAGAGAAAGTGTACAAAAAACCCACGGATGACATTCAAGCTACAGAAAGTGTTTCAGCACCACAGTGGGATATACTTCCGACAAGCCATGAAATAGAAATAGTAATTCAGAATTTAAAAAATTCAAGAGCAGCAGGTCCCGACCAAATTTCGAACATCATGTTAAAGAGAAACAAAGATCTTTGGGCCAAGTTCATGGAATCTCTGTTTAGAATAGTGTCGGAAAGCAAGAAGATTCCCGAGTCTTGGTTAAAAGCGATTGTGGTACCAATCTATAAGAAGGGCGATAGAACAAATGTATTGTCTACGCAAATGATGTAGTACTAACCGACTACACACAGATCAGATTACAGCGCCTTCTGACACGACTGAATGAGTACATGATAACAAATGAGCTGCTGATAAACACTGAAAAAACAAAAATCATGAGTATCAGCCATACGCTCAACAGGGCAGACACAAAATTTAAATGGCAAATTGCGAATGACAACCTCAGTATCGTAACATCTATAAGATACTTGGGAGTGATGTTTAACAACTCTGTTTGCGAAACAGCATGGATTAACGATCTGACTAGCAGATCAATTAAAGTTGGTCTACAAGGAGCAAAGATTAACCATGACTATGGGAAATTTACTATCGCACCAATACTGACATTTTATCTACAGAAGGTCATTCCAACTATAGTGTTTGGCACAGAAGCAGGTTGGAACTTAGACTACCGCTTATGGCAAAGACTGGAAGGTATCTTCTGGAAACAGGCTTTAAGCTTCCACATTACATTCCGATATCAGCGTTGAGATACGAACTGGCACTCAATTAACTCTACTTGACAGTCATTTGGAAATCACTCTCCACCATGAGGAAAATGTACTGTGGCCAAAAGATATCTGCATATAAAATCTTCAAGATCGAAAATGATGACATGCAATCCAAATTAGTACAAATCAGGAAACAAAAACTAGACATCATTATGGAAGCTGCAAATATAAGCAGATTTGAGCTAATTAATCGCCCCCAATACGCTAAAGAAAAACTAGAAGAATGGGACTGGATTCAAAACATCGAAAAACGCATGGATCTTAAAACTGCCCTACCATCAGGCCCAGGAGAAATCAAACTGCATAAGCCACCAAAATATCTACTAGACTGCCCTTCACGTTACCACAGGAACAGATTCCCAAAATGTAGGCTAAACGCCTTAAACAACCGAGAAAGCCTCTGGATAAGACGAAACAAAGACATCATGGACAACAAATGCAGATTTTGTGGAACAGGTGAAACAGAGTCCTTAAAACATTTGATACTTGCCTGCACAGGCACAACTAGCCAGTGGACCTTACACTTGTATAGCTTTAAACCCCGGACCCACGACATGAATGAATGATGGACATATGTAAGTGCCGGTCAAAACATCAAGCTATTAATGTAGGTTAATTGATTATCTAGATATGATTCTCCCTGACAAAGCCGGTGTCTGATGCATGGTACCTGCATAAAATAAAACAATAAAAAAACACCATCAGGTTAATCGATAAGGACCCATAAGAATCACCACTACAAATAATCACTGTGATTAAGGACTTGGGTATTATGACGTGATGTGGATGAAGCATAATGGTAACAAAAGTTTGATATTGATTTATTGAACTGTAGTTTTTTTTTACAATAAAAAAAAAAAGAAAGCGTAGATTTGATGGTCTACAACCTTGGTTACCTGGGTTATATAATGCCTGAAGTATTCATTAAAAAGATAATGCCTTCACTATCGCTGCATTGATGAGGGCACAGACATGTCAGTGTACGCTCACTGAATATTCTGCAATCACAATTGTATAGAAAGGCTGAAAGGCTGCTGAATTGTGGGTTAGGAGAATTCTTTTCTGTTACAGGGGCTAGACATTTCATTTGAGTTTCATCTGTCACAGCACTGAGGAATAAATATTTTCTCACAATTACCTAACCAAATTGATCTCTGTGTATGTTGTATGCAATAGCTGTGCAGAAAATATATTGCTTGACAAACATTGTGTATGCAATTTGTACTTTACACAAAGTCCTGCCCCCGGCAGCACTACTGCTCAGTCACTTTACAAGTGAGAGATGTGCTCTAATTTGGTGGCTCCCTTACAGGTCTACTTAGGTTGGTGTCAGAACCCTATAACAATAGTGGCTGTGAAAAAGCCCTCCTAACGCTGTACGACTGGCAACTATCGACGTTCATGCTTGAAATAATCACACAATCAGTTTTAACCCCTCAAACTGTCTGAATTCTGACAACCATTAAACACCCGCTTTCCATGCATTCATGCTGACCAGATCGCTCTGCCTTACCTTGGCTGAGCCGGCTTTCTTAGCACTCTCCAGCAGCTCTAACTTGATCTCTTCAATTCGTCTCCTGTCCTCAGCATTCAGATCCTCCCCAGTGTCTGTGGATTGGTCAGCCAGCTTGAGCTTCACCAGTGCTGTAATGAGTGCACATTGAAACAGTATAGGAGCAACTAACTGTAGAGATTCATTACTATCATTGTTAACAAGGATAGTTGCCATCTGTGTGACACTCAGAACAATACAAATTGGCTTATATGAAAAGTTAGAATGTGTTCCATGCAGTGATCACACCTCTGTGGCGTTAATGACATGGGTCTTCATTTACCGCACTCTGACTGAACGCAGCTGCACACCACATGCTAACAGGAGAACTCCAACGCTGTAATGAGCCAAAACTAAATATGAACATTACGGACTTAGTTAAAAGAAGCAGGGTAATACGCCAACACACTAAACCTGGGCCATCGGGATTACCATGGGTCATTGCCAGAATGGCTCAAAAAAGTACTTCCCCGTTAGCACTGGACTGAACACCTAAGAATGCCCTATTGGCCATCCACCATACAGATGGGTTTTGCACTCAGGGAAATGACCTAAGCAACTCCTCCTACTTCATCTTCACCCAGAGCCTGATTGGAAGAAATACCAGAAAGCCTTAAAGCCAAATCTGTTCCCACCCGCCTACGCCTATGTGGCACTCAGATCCTCAACTCAGCACTGTCCCAAAGGCATGCCCCTTTGCCCCTCGCGCCAGAAAGCAACCTCACAGAGATGCCGAGAGTGTTGCCAACTGGCCCCAAACAAAATAAAAACAAATGTGTTGGCTCACCAACAATGTTTAGCTCCTTTTCTGAACAGAATCCGGCAAAGAGACAGTCTCTGAATGGCTCCCTTGCCGAAGGATAAACAGTTCATACAAGGTACTTCGCAGAAATAAGAATTTCTCTACCATGTACTTAAACCAACTTTTTATGTGAAAATAACAATAACAATCTTTTCTATAAACTATTCATAATATAAGGAGTTCATAAAGCGTTTGTTGCTTGATTGCTCCCGCTTCCAAGCACTCTAGTAAAAGCTGCTCTTCATAGGCATTCCAATGGCATTCATCAACTTTGGAAGTAAGACGGGCTGAGTCGCCCTGCTGTGATCTGGTCTCTCCAACCGCATCCTAGCCCCAGTTCAGTGGCAAGTGCTTCCTACGGGAGCTATTGAACAGAGCAATGCATGGCCGAAGTGACAGGATGGCTTTGAAATGGAAATATGAGGCCGGGAGCTAGCGCTTACAACCTTACTACTACTATTACGCCGATTTAAATGATCTTCATTTAAATAGGCTCCAGCTCCTTTTCAGCCTCATGACTCCTAATTGGAAAAAAATTCTCTTAGTGAAGCCTGCCAACCGCTCACCTCAAAGACTCTGTACTCATTGTTCTTAATGCCATTTATCGGAAAAGTGTTGGAAAGCCTGAGTACTTTTATGTGGCCTAGGCTTGCATGGAAAATACTCTTGCCCAGTATCATGATGCCCAACCTGCTGCTCACTGAGTTTGGAAAACACTTAAAACCAATCACCTCAGACAAGCTCTGAAAAAATTGATTTCTTATTCTGCGTTTCCCTTTGCCCATGGTATAGGTCTGCGTGCCTTACATAGAACCCAACACGCGTTTGTATCAAGCCTGAAAGGAACATAACAAACATTGCTGAGATTTTCTCCAATGAGACATGAAATATGAGACATTCAAAATGTCAAGAAGAAGAAAAGGGATCTTTGCCACATTTTGAAATGCAAGGCATAGGTCATTAAAACTACATTGCAACCTCTAAAGTGTGCTCTACATAAGGGCCGCATGCGAAAGCTGATATCAGTTGAGAGTAAAGTACACAAGTGATTTAGAAGTTATATGGCATGGTACACATATATGACCGATAGATTTTACTTTTCTAACCTGTAATAGTGAAGTTCTGTTTTGCCCTAATGTGGAGAATTCAACATCAGAGAATTAAATTAGAATACTATCCAGCAGCAGGAAAATAAATTCCTCTACCCTCCACATCCCTGAAGGCAGACCTACTTTGCTCACATGAAGAGAATGATGCCTCCTTAACAAAATGCGGATAGCAGTAGAAGTCACTACAGACAGTGAAAGATAAAGTCCATATAAAATAAAGCTGGCACACACTTACCACATGCTCTTTTCTGGTCTTCTTTTGACTTCTGTATCATCTGTGTTGCACGGTTCGCATCAGCGTTCCCCTTTAGAAGGCTAGTGACACGAGCGGCAAGCGAGTCAACACTGCTACTGTCATCGCTGTCTCGAAGTGCAGGCCTATCTCCGACTTTCCCTACCTCTGTCATGGCCAACGCCTCTTCCAGGCCATGCAGTGCATCAGAGACACTACTAAGTAATTCTGTGGTGCGAACCGATGGTGCCACCAAAACCTTTTCAATGCTTGAATGCTCACTGGTATCAGGACTTGCAGAGAACACAGCCACTGGTACCTTGTTTCGAATGGCTACATTGCTGCATCCCTCTGGTCCATCCCTCCTTGTAACTTTCATTGAACGCAATTTATGGAGATTGTTTTGGGTCTCAAAACCTATTTTTCTTGAATGAGATTCTTGAAGATTGGTTCTTCTGAGAGAATGCTGGTGAGGTGAATCGATGTTCTCCCTTTTCTCAAGTCCATGTGGCATAGAGATGGATTTCACAATGGAGTGATCATCTGCCAGGCTATCAGTCAGAGAGGCGTCCCAGGACAATCGCCTCTGAAGCAGTGGGCTGCGACTGCAGATGCTCCGTCGAAGTGCTTCTGAATCTTGAGAGCTATTTAGATCTCTCCATAATAAGGGAGAGTCCTCATGAGTACCACCTGGAGAGGTCAATGAAGAAGCAAGGTTGGAGTCCTCCAAGTACATGTTGTCAGCTTCTGCCAACAACTGGCGAATCTCTTTCAGTGTCTTGGAACCTACAAAGGAATCATTTCCTAGGTCATTAGTATGCTGGTTGAGAGAGGTGCTGAAACGTGAAGGCAATGATTCTCCATTCTTATCCATGTCAAGTGAGTCTTCCATCAGGGGACTCGAGCTAAGACTGTCTATGTTCTGGGTAGCAGTTCCAGACTCAAATGTGTCAACAATGCTTTGTACATGCTTTCGAACTACTTTGGGACTCTCATCATCCATCGGGCTTGGCCGTGTTTGTATAGGTCCTTGAATCAGAATATCTGGTGCTTTGACACCGCTATCAAAAACAGAATGCAATGTTTGGAGGTCTGGTTGGTTTTCAGTTTGGAGTGAGTGGACACTATTCTTTGTGCTGGGTGTTTCTTTGGCAGATCTTAAAGGTAACTGAGAAGAGACTTCCCGGGATTGAGTTGGTGACTTTTCAGGATGCATTTCATCTGGGACAGAAGTTCTACTGTACTGGCTGATAGGTCTATCACTGGAATTTCTTAATGTAAACTCTGTGGGAGGTGGCGTGTCCTGGCCGCACTCTGACCCCATCGGAATAGACATGCTCATGGTGGAAACGCCAGAATGCCGACTGGATTGGGAAAAATCAGCTGCATTGAGTGAACCTCCTAAAATAAAAAAGAAGACCAATACCCATGTATTCATATATCATTAATATGAACCATCAAGCAATACGCTTTCTTCTTTTCTTAACATGTACTATCAAACAGTCTATCCTGTAGTCTATTAACTAGCAGTCCAACACAACTTGGGTTCCATTATAAGCATGTACATTTCTAGCATTAGCATGAATTTTCAAAACCATCTATTCAACTTTGCATTCATTCAATTATTATTATGGACCATCAAACTATCAAGCATTATTTATTATGAGTCATCAAATTATCTACCTAGCATTCTATTTTTGTGCACTATAAAATAAACATTCTATTCACCCTATTATTTTCTATACACTTGGCATGTACTATCCAATTATCGGTCTGCCGTAGCAATTAAATAATTGTATGCGCTATCTAATTGTCTATACATTCTCTTATTACTAGTATTATCCAATGGCCTATCCGCTCTAGCGTTCTAATATTCGACCCCACTTATCGCTCTATTATAGAGTCTACCCACCTTTCAGTTCTGTTGTTAAAATGCATCGCATCATATATCCACTTTCCACTTCTGTTATTACACGGGGTAAGAAATCCTCAATCCAGCTTTTCGTTCTATTAGCATGTAATGTAAACTGGCAAACTGCCAATCAACATAACATTGCATGCAGGTTTGCTGTAGGGACACTTCGAAACTACCAGTCAGAAACAAACCAGTACAATTAGCTTTATTCCTGTTGAACTTTACATGTCATTTTGCAACGAGCATGACAGAGAGTTTTCTTTAAAAAGGAAACTCTCAAGTGACAGGAACAGTTTCCTCTCAGAATGATAGATAATTTGAGAACTGCGACAAGGTCCCTTACATGATTCTGCGGACTAAAAATAGGGTGACTAATGGGGCGGGTGTGGATGATGGGCCATTGGGTCGTATGGAGAGGATTCCCTGGTTACTCTCCATTAGACCATGTTGGGTTGCAGGGGACAGTCACGGAAGTAGAGGAACAACAGGCTACGCCTCAACACTTAGCTCCACTTGCGCAGGTGTAGAAATCACATATTAATCAAGAGAGGGCCCTCAATTAGTACAGGGAACTTGACAACAAGCCCAGTCCACCACTCTAATACAATCAGGAACAAATATGCTAAGAGACGCTACCATCTCGGCAGGGGAAGGGCATGACAACCAGAGGAAGGACCGCCCAAGAGGATGGACTAGAAAGCCTAAAGTCCCAGCTCAGAACCTGAAGCCATTCTCAGAGGTTCTCTATTCTAGGTGCCTGAAGTAACACACCAGGGTCCCTCTTCAGCAGAGAGAAGCTGGAAGGCAGAGCCAGGTTGCGGCAGGTAGAAAGAACTGCACCATAGGATGGACAAGTTAATCCTAAATCATGCATCAAGGGCAGAGATCAAGAGACAATCTCCATCCCAGCTCTCCAGCCTGGCTCCCCTTTCACAGAAGAGACACTGAAAGGAAGGGCAAAAGCCCTAGGCAAGCTCAGAAGCACAGTCAGTGTGTGTGGGAGTTTGTAAAAAGAGATTGTGGCAGGATTATGGAGAGTTTTACGAGGATTGGTGAGAAGTCTGGACATGATGTTGGAGAGGACAGGGGGAGAAGGGGGTGATTGGGGATAGTGAAGAAGAGGTTGGGAATCATCAGAAGGAGGGAAATGTCAGTGGGAGGCCAATCAGGAGCATCAGGAGGGTGTTGGCGTTAGCAAAGAGAAAGCGGGAGGGCTTCAGGATTCAGCCACAGGATATCAGGAGGAAGCAGAGCATAGAGCCCTGATAGACATACCAGGAACGCAAGAATGGGCCCAGCTGCCCTAGGGCAGGTGCTAGAGGAAGGATAAAACAACCGTGTGCCATGACAGCGAGGAGGGCTAACAGTGTCGACATAAAGAGGTCTCGAGAAAGGGACAGTCAGGATCTCAGGTAGCGAATGGGAGCAGGTTCTGGCCAGAGACCTTAGAGAGGAAAGCTCAGAAGAAGTGTCTTGGCTTTGGAGAAACTGATATTCTACTACCTGCCAATTGAAGAAACCGAGAAGTGGCAATTCGGCATCCAACGTGGAGTGAGCTGACCCAAGTTCCAGTACCCGTTAACACTCTCAATGGACAATTAAGGAGAAGACAGGTGTTATGTTATCCAAATTTATTAAGCGCAGCTATCAATGACAAAAGCATCATGGTGCTGAGAACTGGGAAAACAGGGCACAAGGAAACAGGACCAATACCTAAAACAGAAAAGATTTCAACAGCCAACGAAAGGACAGGTGATTAACAGTTTCCCGGAAGGAAACGTATTCCACAACACAGCGGCTGCATCAGAAAAAGCAGGACTCCCCCCTGATCTGGCCAATTTAAACCACGGCACTGTGATGAGAAGCGCATTAGCGAAGAACACAGGGAGGCACCCAGGCCGAAGTTTCACCTGCAAATATTCTGAGCCAGTGCCAGAAAGTGTGCTGCACAAAACAAAGTGCTTTATAATGGATGCGTTTAGAAACAGGGAGTCAGTGGAGAGCGCAATGAACCGGACTAATGTGAGAACGTAAAGTAGCGATGGCTGCACTTGTAGTAGAATTTGAAGATGATGGAGAAGATTAAGAGGTTGAGCAAGATGAACAAGTTACTTCTTACCTTGTAACGTTCTTTCGACGGGATGTTCCTCCGACGTATTCCTCATCTTAGATATCTCCTTCCAGCTCTGCTGGCCTCGGAAAAATTTTTCTCTAGAGGGCGCTGCGCGTCGACGTCCTCCGAGTCGATGTCCCTCGACAGCCGCCGTATCGACGTCGACGTCATCCTGCCTATAAAGGCCGCGCGCAGCGTCCGTTGCTCAGTTCCGTTTTGTAGCCCACAATAATTCTTTCTGGACTAGACTAATCACCCTGAAGGAGCGTAAGCTGCAACAACAAGGGAAGTAGAACTGCGGGGATGGATGGGAGGGTCGATGAGGAATACGTCGGAGGAACATCCCGTCGAAAGAACGTTACAAGGTAAGAAGTAACTTGTTCTTCGAAGGGATTGTGTCCTCCGACGTATTCCTCATCTTAGATAGGCTCCCATAGCAGTATTCTATTATTGGAGGAGGGAGTACTGACTTCAAGCTGCCTTCTATTGATGAATAGAATGCAGTACAGCCCTTCCAAACCTAGTCTCTTGACTGGAGGAGGAATCTAAGTTGTAAAATCGTGTAAAGGTATGGACAGACGACCATGTAGCGGCCGCACAGATGTCTTTAACCGGCACACCTCTTTTGAGGGCCGATGAAGCTGCAATACCTCTGGTCGAATGAGCCCTAAGGTTTTGAGGGGGCTCTTTCCCTGCCAGTTTATAACATTCCAGAATGGCTAGAATGATCCATCTGGAAATGGTCTGCTTAGTTATTGGTAACCCCAGCTTGTGACCTGTGTAACCTACAAACAGCTGGTCTGCCTGTCTTATCCTGGCTACTCTACTGATGTAAAAACTAAAAGCCCTTCTAGGGTCTAGCCTGTGTAACCTCTCTTCCTCTTTTCCCGGATGAGGAGGAGGATAGAACGATGGTAGAGTAATCTTCTGAGTGATATGGAATTCAGAAACCACCTTTGGGAGGAAATTAGGCTTCACTTGCAGGACAACTTTGTCTTTGTGAAAGATAGTGTGAGGGGGTTTACAAGAAAGAGCTTGTAATTTGCTCACCCTTCTAGCAGATGTAAGTGCTATTAATAAAACAGTTTTAAGGGTAAGGAATCTTAACGAACAAGAATGGAGTGGTTCGAAAGGTGTGCCCATCAGGAAAGTTAGGACTAAGTTTAAATCCCATAGGGGAACGTGGAATGGTCTTGGGGGATAAACATTGGTTAACCCCTTTAGAAACTGTATTACCAAGGTTAACTTGAAATAGGATGGTTCTTCCGCAGTGCGCTTAAAGATGGATAGCGCTGCGAGATAGCCCTTAATGGTGCCAACTTGAAGGCCTGAATTCGCCAAATATAGTAGGAAGGACAAAACCATTGGTGTACCACATGAAAAAGGGTCGATATTCTGTTCTCTACACCAGCTGCAAAATCTGTTCCAACGGCAGCGGTATAAAGACTTTGTTGCTGGCCTCCTTGCCGAAAGCAACACCTCCATAACATCATCAGGGAGGTCCCAATCCTTGTACCTCAGCCTTTCAGAAGCCAAGCGTGAAGGTTGAGGGTTTTGATGTCTGGATGGAGAACCTGACCTCACTTCTGTGAGAGTAGGTTCTCTCTGAGTGGAAGTCGAATTGGAGGGCAGATGGACAAGTCTAGAAGGTCCGGGTACCACGTTCTCCTGGCCCAATCCAGGGCAATTAGGATCATGGTTTTCCGGAATCTTCTCAACCTCCTGATCATTTGAGGAATGACAGGGACCGGTGGGAACGCGTACAGAAGCGGAAACTCCCAGTCCACTATGAACGCGTCTCCCAGAGCTCCTCTCGGAGGAAATTCCCTTGAGCAGAACAGATCGCATTTCCTGTTGAGGCTGGTGGCGAACAGATCCACCTGAGGGGTTGCCCAAAGGGCGAAGATCTCTTGAAGGACTTCCTGAGCTAGCTCCCATTCGTGGGAGACTGTGCTCTGCCTGCTCAGAGCGTCCGCTGTCAAGTTCTTCTCTCCGGCTAGGTGAACTGCTGATAGAGAGATTCCTTCTTGGATTGCCAAAAACCAGAGCTGCATCGCCTCTCTGCACAGGGGTAGTGATCCTACGCCTCCTCTTTTGTTGAGGTAATGCATGGCCACCGTGTTGTCCGTCATTATCAGGACGTTTTTCCCTTGTACAGCTTGTACGCAAGTCTGATGGCTCTCGGCTCTAACAGGTTGATATGTAGTCTGGACTCCGATGGAGACCAACGACCGCTGATGGTCAGGTCGTTGGCGTGGGCTCCCCACCCCGTGAGTGAGGCATCCGTGACTACTGTTATCTCCGGCCAGGGTTGCCAAAAATGTTCTCCTTTCAGAATGTTCTCCTGACAGGCCCACCACTGAAGGTCTCGAGCCACCCTGTCGGGAACCTGAAGAAGATCTGTCATTCTCCCTGAGAATTGTGACCACTGAGTCCTCAGTGCCCACTGGAGGGATCTCATTCTCAGGCGAGCCTCTGGCACTAGGAAAATGCAGGATGTCATGAGGCCTAGCAACCTCAAAAAGTCGAAGGCTGGGAGCGTTGGGCATCTTGGAACTTGGTAACCATCTGTAGAATATCTTGAGCCCTCACCTCTGGTGGCGAGGCTTTTCCCAGGGAAGTGTCCAGGATCGCTCCTATGAACTGGAGTCTCTGCGATGGTATCATTTGTGACTTCTTTAAATTGAGGGAGAAGCCCAGTTTGTGAAGGGAGTGGCACACGTGATTTAGCTGGATCTGAGCTTGTTCCGAAGAAACAGCCCTGATCAACCAATCGTCCAGGTAGGGGTAGACGTGAATCCCTTCCCTCCTTAGACTTGCCGCCACTACCGACATTAACTTGGTGAAGACCCTCGGGGCGGAGGTCAGCCCAAATGGCAGCACTCGAAATTGATAGTGAGATAGTGAGAGTTGCCAATTGCGAACCTCAGGTATTTCCTGTGTTTGAGATGGATAGGCACATGGAAATAAGCGTCCTGGAGGTCCAGAGATACCAACCAGTCCTGGAACTGAAGGGCCTGGAGGATCTGAGAAAGAGTGACCATCTTGAATTTGTCTTTCCTGAGGAATATGTTCAATTCTCGCAAGTCCAAGATGGGTCTCAGTCCTCAGTCTTTCTTTGGAATGAGAAAGTAAGGGGAGTACCAGCCCTTGTTCCTCTCCGCTACAGGTACCGGTTCTATGGCACCTTTCTCTAGCAGGTCCAAAATTTCCTGCAAGAGGAGCGGATCTGGAGCTTTCTGAGAGCTGATCCCCGGTGGATGACTCTGAGGTATGCGTAGGAAAGGCAGGCAGTAACCTTGGGCAACTGTTTCCAATGCCCAAGCATCTGACGTGATAGCCTGCCATACCGCCAGATGTTGAGTCAACCTGCCTCCTACAGGTGTCCTGTGAGGGAAGTCCTCAGAGTGGTTTTGGGGCGGCTGATGCAGATGCCGATGGTAAAGAGGCACCTGCTGTTGCTGCGGCTTTTGAATATCTACCCCGTCCACCTCGGGTAGTTCTTCTTTGTCCCCTTTGAGCAGGTCGTCCTCTACCTCTTCCGAATGCGGAGTAGAAGCGAAAGGACTTGCCCCTCGCAGTGGTTCCTCGGGGACGAAAAGGTGTCTGACGGATTGCAGCGCCTAGGGATTTTGCTGCTGCTTTTGAAGTTTGCAGTTTCTCTAAACTGTCATCCGCCTTTTTCCCGAACAAAGAAGAGCCATCGAATGGCATGTTCAAGAGCCTGGCTTGCACATCTGGGGCAAAACCAGACTTTCTCAACCAAGCGAATCTCCTGGTTGTTGTACTTGCCGCCATTGCTCTGCTGATACTATCAGCCGAATCAATGCCTGTCTGGAGGGATTCGCACATAGCGTCTTTACCGTCCTGTATGATATTCAGGAACGCCTCCCTTTCTTCTCCCTCCGGGATGCAGTCAGCCGCTGTAGAAGCACACTCCCAAAGTGTATGGCTGAATCTAGCAAGGGTGCAAGTAGCATTGACAGATTTTGACGCCATGCTACATGCCGAAAAAACTTTCTTTGCCATAGCATCATATTTTTTATTGTCCCTGTCTTGTGGGACGGTAGGATAAGCCGTCTTGACATCGGTAGAAGATGCAGCCTGTACCACCAGACTTTCTGGGGATGGGTGTTTTGACAAAAACTCCGGGTCTGTAGAGGATACCCTGTATTTTGTAGACAGTTTTTTATTTACTGCCGGGACGACATCTGGGGTTTCCCAGTTCGTCATAATCTTCCTCTGAAGAGCTTTATGAAAAGGCACCACAGGATCCTCCTGTGGGCCTTTGTCAAGAATATCCGTGAGGTCATCTTGTTGGAAAGATTGTGAAGGTGCAGACCACCCCATAAACTCTGTGATCCTGGCCATTAAGGCTCTATAGGGGGTTTCAGCATACTCCCCTGGGTCTGGCCTAGCAAACTCCACCTCAGGGGAAGTGTCTAACCCACTTGCCTCATGTAAGGAATCATGAAGATCCTTTAACCTGCGTTCTTCAGAGGAAAATTCCTCTCTAATTGGGGTTACAGGTCCCTGCAACTCAAATGTGTCCTCCTGTTCAGACAATTCACCCTCTTCCATAATTGGGGACATAGTTCTCAATTGTTCTGAACTCATAAAGGGTGTAAACCCCATTTTCAAGGCAGAGGGTGCCGAACTTGTCATAATCGGCCTCGAAAACGTCGATGTCGTTGACGCCGAAGGCTTCGAGCGTGGCGTCGAAAACAAAGGCGGAGGCCTCGATGACCTCGACAGAATTGGGATTCTGCTTGACAATCTCGAAGCCATCGTCATCGAGGACCTGGGGATAGTCACTGGGTGTGTCGTAACCGTGGCTTTTCTTGGCGTCAACGCCGGTGTCGAAGTTGGCGTCGAGTCGACAGACCCGTGTGTCGAAGGTCCCTTCGACAACGGCGTCGAAGACACCGACCTTGGCGTCGACGGAGCCTTCGTCGTCGACGGAACCTTTGAGGAAGGTTTGAAGGTCATAGTCCTACTCGAGGGTTCGAGACGCGCTTGAGAGGTTTTCTTCGCCGGGTACTGCGACTCGCAGTGTTTTTGACCTTCGGGTCTTTCGACCAGAGCATCGCTCTCGGCAGTCTTCGAGGGGGTCGAGGCCGCTTTCTCGAAGACGGTCATCATATTTTTGCGGAATTCCTCCCATTCAGCCCGGGAACTATGTTTCGTGGGGCAAGGGATTTTCTTTGGCGAAACAGAGGAAGAGGAAGACGGAGAAGGGGATCTTCGACGTCTCCTCTTCGAGTGCTTCGATCTCGAGGAGTGATGGGACCCACTCCGAGACCTGGAGCGCGAATGGTGACGAGGAGACGAATGTCTCGACTTCGTCGACGAAGAAGAAGCTTTAAAAGTCTTACCCTTCTCCAGCTTCCCCCTACGCTCCTTCAGGACCTTAGCTGTCATGGACATACAGTCCTCGCGCTCCGAACAATAGTGTTCAGCTCCCAAACACCACAGACAAACTCTGTGAGGGTCAGTCAGCGACATTTTTTTTCCCACAATCTCAGCATTTTTTTAAGCCGGATCGAGGAGTTGTCGGTTCCGACGAAGAAGCCATCGAGTACGGATCGAATAACTAGAGGTAAATAGGTTTAACCTGACAAAACTGAGCAACGGTATTCCGAGGCACTGAGTAAGCGCGGAAAAACAGAACTGAGCAACGGAAGCTGCGCGCGGCCTTTATAGGCAGGATGACGTCGACGTCGATACGGCGGCTGTCGAGGGACATCGACTCGGAGGACGTCGACGCGCAGCGCCCTCTAGAGAAAAAATTTTCCGAGGCCAGCACAGCTGGAAGGAGATATCTAAGATGAGGAATACGTCGGAGGACACAATCCCTTCGAAAGAGAGAGTTACAGTAATCAAGAGTCCCAAAAAGAAAACCAAAAAAACTGCGAACAACACTGACAGAAGAAGGGTTTTGAAACCCCTTTAAATGCACAACTGACTTGGGACGCACAACTCTATCACGGCACCCCAAGAGAGACTTGCGTTACAGTTTTCTCTTGCTTTCAGTGCGATTGTTTTGATGGTTGTAAAATAACCATTTGTTACAGTACTTCCCGAGTTCAGCCTTTATTGTGCATGTCACATATGATATGCCAGTGGGTTCAATATTGATTTATTTGGGAATGGTAATGTAAACAATTAAGGCAGTCCCATTTGGTGGGGGATACTGACTCTGCCTACCTCCTTCATTCGACTCCTTTAAGCACTTCTTTTTAATACAGTATTTCTTATGTATGATTGTTATCTTGTATAAAAAAAAGGAAGGAATCTGTGGTTTATTCAGGCCTGTGAAAAACTGATCAATTTTGCTCGAGTTCCCCTCCCCAAGCCTACATTCACCCACTCATGTTGCTTCTTTGTAAATCATCAAAAATGTAATTAAAATAATGTAAATCAGCTCTAGACTGAACCTCTTATACAGGCACTGCCGCTCAAATTTTCCCATTTTAATATACAGGCAGCAGTGTGCTTTCATAAATTCAATCAACATGCATTTATAGAGATATCATTTGTGTGCCACAATTACAATGATTGCCCATGCGAACAGATCTGTGACTCTTACCTATCCAATACCGTTTACAGTTGTAATTAATGTATCTTATAGAGCACATACACTTATTTCTCAAATAGTGGCATCATTACATGCCTCACGTTCCCCCACGTACTCTTTTGGAAGGGTAGGCATTACAACATGGATGAGCCATTTGTGAAAACCTGTGGATGCCGTTTATAGTAATAAAATATGCTCGGCCCGACTTACTATCTGTTACTATCGGTTTTCACTGCTCTACTAAGGAAAAGGAACTTTTTGAGAAATAATAATTGTAAGGAATAGTGCAGAACTGAAATGGCTACAACAGATAACATAGTACTGCTATTGAATAGTACTGCTGGCTAGTGTACGCACTGGATGTTACTGAACACAATATATTAGGCATGTTACAGATTCACATAATGTTACAGACAGTCAGATAAATGTTTCATGCATCGTCCCCATCCAATACTTCAGAAAACCTCACTGAATTCTTAGCCTTTTTGGATTCCATTAGGTGAGGAACTAATTTATAAGAAATATGTTCAGATTTCTTTAAGACACAAAGTGAGTATTCCCAAATCCTCTGTGCTCTCATGGATCTGGCAACAATGGATAGCTACTGATAGAGATGCTGGTCTGGGCCGTAATAAATGATTATGACGCCTGTAGCTTCATCTGTGAATTGGTTACTAGTCAGATATGTCAGAAAAAAAGTTTTAGAGTAGCTGGCAGATGTGCTCTTCATAGTAGATACATTATTTGGGGATGGGGGGCACTCGTAGGTAGTTAGTCACAGAGACTGTCTAGTCTCCTAACCCACTTTTCCCGAGGACACATTGACCATACTACTAGTAAATAACTTAATGCGGGACCCCTTTCCTCTGGACAATATTGAACAAAATACATAAAGAAGAACAAAAAGACAATCAGAATTTCTAAATGTATAGCCAATGAGATCATGTGCATAAAACAAACTGCACTTTTGATTTGTTACTAGCACATCTTTGCACGACATTTGCATGTTCATACCATACCTTCCGAAAGCTGTCTGCTTTTTACTGTTGAGTCTGAGAAGTCCTTCATTGTTCTGAGATCTGATGGGGAAAATTCTGGTTCTCGGATGGGTCCTCTAGGAACAAAGGGATTCAGGATAGCCGATGGTGACTGTTCTATGCCAAGGTTCCGAAGATAAGTCTTTAGAACGGAGAAAATAATAGAATAAAATAAGAGTTATCAAGCATCTTCAACTACATTCCCCAGTAAACCTTAGCACTATGCTTTGGTCTATATGGCACAGAGGTGAAAAGATTTAGAAACTTAGAAAGAAGATTTAGACACATTTAAAGAGTGATTGGGGGAATTCCAAGCCAATTTACAGAAGCTGTACCAGTAGTGTATGTAAGGAAAGGACCTCTTCCCTATGACAAATATCAGATGAAAAAGGTCTACAACTGCAACGTATCTGGATTCTTTGCCTCCTAACAAACAAATCTGGGACCTTAAATGAGCCAGAGATTTTATCCTTTCAAATCTTATTTGCAAGCCTAAGAGCCCTTTATTGCCCCAAGCAACTCTTTGAAATGAAAAAGGTGGGCGTTGAGGTGTGAGGGAGTCCATTGGTAGAATGCCAGAAGGAATCCCTAGGGATTAAAGACATCTTGGAAAGGTTGTAACAATGAGTCTCCAGCATCAGCCATGGAGTGGCCTTTACTTGCCAAAGAATGGAAATGCTTTTGGTACTTAATTTCTGAATTCTAATTCCTTTCTAGTCAGTTAACCGCATCCCCAATCTCATTTACAAAGGGCTTGCTACTCCATCTTCTTTCTTTATGTGAGTGCACTTATATCAAATAATGCTGAGAAGGGGAAGGTGGTGAGAGGATATACATTGAAAAGCTATGGCTGTCGACAAAGTTTTCTAATCGTACAATTCCCAAGGTAAGTGCAGCAAAGTTGGCAACTCGCAAAGCAGTACCGAGAGCTGATGAACTTGTTAGTATAATGACGTGGTACAAGAACAAATTCAGCAAGACCGCTCTGCTAAATATGCAAATGCCTCGAGGGTAAGCATCAACTTTAAAACAGGGAAAAGAAGCTTGTTGACCGAACTGCATATCTTCACCAGAGGATAATTCATGTGAAATGCAGTGGCAGCTGAGCAGTCTTGAGGTTTTGATGGGATGCTGGGTCATTAGGGAGTGTGTAATATCGTGCAACACAATGATAAATTGTCTGGTTTCCTTTTCTTGACTTCATCGTATCAGAAAAGGCACAAAGGCGCTATGTTTGGTGTATTTGAAGTGCAGCAGTGAAGATACAGAGATGGCAGAACACAATGCCATGATTCTGTACATGTGCTTGTGGCTACCGACGGTGCTGTGGTACTGCAATCCATGTCCCATGAACTTACTCTTGAGTTCCCTTGGGGGAAACATCTAGACTTGGGGCACACATCTTCAACAAAACAAATACTCTTATGAACGATGAGTTGCTTTGCATTGCCTGTATTTTACATGTCATGATTTCTGCAGTAATACGTATGTGCATCATCTTGGTCTACTCTTAGTTTATCTAATATCGTAGCTACTCTAGTGCCATATTAATATCTTCAATGGTCTATTTTACTGAAGAAACCCACAATGAAACTACTCTGATAGTTTCTTACAAGGCTGGTTGTAGAACAACATCAGGCATGCCCAATACATGACCAATTACATCCACACCACTGTTCCACGCAAGTTAAATTCCGATAGAAAAAAAATACAAATTAAATATGGCCACTGGAAAAAAGAAACAGGAGCTCTGTTAGAGTCCCTTTTCCATGTCCATTGCTGGTGAGAGAGCGTGAAGAGCAGCAGCATGGCGTGAACGCTACAGGAACAGAGTGGTGAGTGGGGGTATTGGAGCTGGAGTGTATAGAAAGTGTAGAGAAAGTAATGGGGGCCTGTTGGGAGAGTAAAGAGGGCCTGCAAAGGGGCAGATGTACAGTGTGAACAGCGGTCAGCTTGCTCAGTTTGCAGGTGAAGCCCCCGTCTCCCAGCCCTAAACTAAGCCAGGGAGCATCCAGACCTAGACTAGGTCAGAGAGTAGCACTGCACCTCCTAAATAAAAAATGCTGTTAGCAGGAGATGGGCTACAACCTGAGTTCTTCAATCACTGACACCACAGAGAATTTCCTTTATTTAATAAAACACTAACACATTTTCCCTTTTCCTTAGGAGTCCCCTGGCGTGAGATCCAACTGACTGGAGACCCGCTACATCAGCTCACCCTTCCTTGGAGGGATTTCAGGGACCATTGGGTTGAGTCTGGCACAACAGAACCCTATAATGAATCCAATAGTCTCACCACGGATTCCCTGGAGGGAACATCCTGCTATGTGGCCAGGGGACGGCATCAGTGGTCGAAGTGTACGAAAAGAAGTAGTGGAACTATGTTCCCTGCTAACCTGAAACTACTCCCCACAAACTCCATCACCACGTCCCCTCCCACACACAATACACCACCTCCCTCCCTCCCAACACTTGCACCTGCTGTTTAAAGGAATGTTCAGTGCAATGCACTGAAAGTGCAGGTTTCAACTTCTTTCTACATTCCATTCCGGAACGGTTTCTTTTTAAAATAAAAGTATAGGATCTGTAAAAGGTAATTTAAAAAAAGGAGAGGCGCACCGCTCCCGACAGCTCCCACTCACTACGACCACTGGACGGCATCCGTTACCTGATCCTGACTCTGGGGGCGGATTTATGAGGGAGGGTCACATGAAAGGAGACAACTACAGGGGAGATGTTATGACTTCATTGGATGAGCCACAGTATCCCACCCTTTCCCATGAGGAAAACCCTTTGACACCCAAGACCTTAATAGCCTACTTTCGACTAACAGTTCCCTCTCGTAGAGGAAGTCAAGAAACCTTTTCTCTAGAGAGGTATTATCCCAACATGAAGTGTGAGCTTATACAATGGCCTCTGGCGGTGGTCCAATCCTGCTATGTGGTCTCGGACATTTCGCCACACATTATCCCACTACCTCACACCAGAATACCTCACCTCTACCTGCTTTTTAACTAATGGACATACCTATACAAAGTCCTACTTAACTATTAACGCTACTTAACATTTAATCAACGTAACATACCCCTTAACATCCCTACTCCCTACTTAACGTTTAATCTACTTAACAATAGTTTTTTTTTTAAACATTTTTTATAATTTTATAACAACACACCAAACATTACAATAATTAGGACTTCCATGTTCAAGTCTAACAAGGTGACATTACAAACTGCGTTCTTCAGTCCCGCTCCCTCCCGCCCCCTTTTCTTGAGCCTTAATGTCCGTATCATCAGCCTGTATGTCCTCAGGCGGGTCTATTGTCCTCATCTTGTCTCTATCATCATCACTGTGATCGGGCGGGGGGGGCACCATGGTGGCCACCAATTGCCTCCATTCGATTAAGGGTCCTACCTCCTCCTCACCTCCCCTGCTGACCGATTCGAACCAAGCAGCCGTTTCCGCCTCTGCCCACTTCAGGAGGTCAGCCCACCACAACTCCATCCTGCGCTTGTGGACTGCCTTCCAGCACATTGCAATCCTTCTTTTGGCCAGGATGTATGCCAGGTCCTTCATCTTACTAATGTGCCTCAGATAACGTGGCCTTGGGAAACCTCCTAGCATGCATGCCCAGGCCGACTCCACCTCCAGCGTAATGCCTTTTTCGGCCAGGCGCATCATCAGTTCAGACCAAAACCTACCCACCTCCGGACAAGCCCAGAACATGTGTACCATCCCGGCTTCCTCCTACCCGCACCTGGGGCATCTCTGAATCGTCTGGTCCCCAAACCTAGCAATCTTACTGGGGGTCAGATATGCCCTATGAGTGACATATAATTGGATCTGTTGGAGCCTCGTGTTCTGGGACACTTTCTTATGGTATCTCTGGGCTCTATCTCATACCCCATCCGACATAGGCTCTCCCACCTCTTCCCAGAGCTGTCTCAATAGGGACAATTCCTTCCCCACCTTGGACTCCAGTAGCCCATATATGCGGGATATCTCGTGTTCCGAGATGTCATATATCATCTCCATGGTAGCATCCGGTTGTTCTGTGAGCACTGCCGCCGGCCACTTTTCTCGTACTCGTCTAACAATTCGGGAGTAGGTTATATGTTGCTCCTTATGCACCCCGGTGTCCTCCATCAGTTTCTGGAATTCTAGTGCCTCCCCCTCCTGCCATATGTCTCCCAGAGTGGCCAGACCCATTGGTTCTCATTTTTACGGACCCCTTGTATCAATTGGGGGTCCTTTCTGCGTAGCGCCGCCAACGGCACCTGCATAGAAAATGGAGCCAAGTATCCCATCTGCCATGCTCTATGCCACACCTGCCAGCCAAGCCCCAACAGTTTTGCCATCTCTCGTACCTTTGGCTTGGACAACCACACCATCTCTCAAAGGAAGTAGGGGGCCGGTTCCATGCACAACAGCCTGGTTTCGGGTGTTTCTTCCTGAGACAGCCACCTGGCCACATATTGCAGTTGTCCCACTAAATAATATAACTCAAAATTCGGCAGGTTTATTCCCCCCCCCTCTATCGCACGAATTCTGTAATTTCCAAAGAGCCACCATGTTCCTGGAGTTATGCCATATAAAGCCCCTGCACAAGCTGTGGAGACTAGCAAAGAATCGCCTAGGGATCACATGCGGGATATTTACGAAGAAGTGTAACAGTCTGGGCAGGACTACCATCTTGATTAGAGCCGCTCTCGCCATCATGGCCAGGGGCAATCTGGACAAAAATCCTGTTATTTTTGATGCCTTCCACTGCCTTTACCATGTGAGGTTTATGTTCTTCTCCTGTGGTGTGGTATATGTCAATTCCGAGATATCGGAACAACCTGCCAGGGTATTGGCAATACCGGCAAACCCCCAGGTAGGACAAGTCTATATCTCCCCAGGGGGAACATGCTGGATTTCTTGGGGTTTACCACTATGCCGGAGAGGGCAGCATATTGTTCCATCACCTACAGGATGTATTGTATATTCTCTTCTGGGAAGCGCAGATACAAGAGTATATCGTCAGCATATAATGAAATAGGATGTGGACCGCTTGCAATGCGGATCCCAATTTCCTCGTATTGTTGTCTAAGACAGACAGCTAATGGCTCCAGCGCTAGTATATGCAACATGGGTGACCAGGGGCAGCACTGTCTCGTGCCCCTGCTAAGTTGCCATTTGTCTGAGATCGTGGCCCCCGTTTTAACCCTTGCAATTGGGGCGCTGTATACCATTTTAACCCACCTAAGGTACCCCGGCCCCATTCCATAAGCTTCTAGAGTAGCCAACGGCCAGGGCCATCTTACTGAGTCGAAAGCCTTAACCGCGTCAAGCGTGAAGAACACCAGCTCACCCAGGTCCTCCTCTGTCTGATCAATAATATGATGCAGTTTCCTGTGGTTAGTTATATTCCTACCATGGACGTAGCCTGTTTGGTCAGGATGCATCAGTTTGCCAATGACTCACTTAGGCCTGTTTGCCAGCACTCCTGTAAGGATTTTGCTGTCTTGGTTGAGCATCGATAGGGGTCTGTATGACCCACAATCTGTGCTCAGCTTCCCCGGCTTTAAAAGTGGTATGATCACCCCCTCCCGTAGGGACTCTGGCAACCTGCCTTGCTCATATGCCTCATTAAACATAGCCAGCAACGGGGGAAGCAACTCTTGTTTGTAGGTTTTGTAGAATTCGCTTGGGAGCCAGCCTGACGCCGGAGCCTTACAAGTGACAAGTGGGCAGGTGTTGAATCACTAACTCAAGCTCTTCTACTGCGATTGGGGTATCCAGGTCTGCCCGTTCTAAATCGTCTAAGGTGGGCAAGCCCATGTCTTGTAGCGTGTCCCGGATTAAATGGTCACTAGCTCCACCTGGGTCCTCATAGAGCCGTTTGTAGTATCCCAGGACCTCTTCATTCACTCCCTCCTGGGTATCCAGAGTCCGGCCTCCCTCCCCTCTAAATTCCCTGATCGCCGGCTGTGGTGCCTCTCTCTTATATAGCCAAGCCAGCAACCTTCCAGGTTTGTCTCCTCCCGCATGCTCGCTCTCCACATATTTCTTATAGCTTAATTTACATAACATGTCCCAGTGTTCGCAACTAGCTTGTTGAAGTTGTCTCATCCCGACCCCATCCTCCCCAGAGGTGACTCCCCTACGCATAATGTCTTCCAGCTCTTCCTCCGTTCCCTGCAGCTCTCGTTCTATGCCCCCCTGGAGCCCTCTGGACTTTGACATAGCCACCCCCGCACGACCACTTTGAATGCCTACCACACAGTTCCCATAGATCGAACACTGCCAGTATTAATCTTGAAGTACTCTGTGATCTCTTACCTTAAATCCTCCAAGAATCCCGAATCCTGCAGAGCTTTGGCTCTGAGCTTCCACGTCGGAATCCGCGCTCCAAGGGGTTGGTGTTGCCACTCCAGAACCAGAGGGGAGTGGTCGGAGAGAACCCTGGCCTTATATTCCGCGCTTCTCATCCCAACTACAAGATCGGCAGCGGCAAACACGTAGTCCAGCCTCGTGTGCAGGTTGTGTGGTGCCGCATAGTGTGTGTATTGCCTATCTGCCGGGTGCAGCTGCCTCCAGACATCTACTAGGTCAAAATCTCTCAGGAGTGCCTTTAGCAACTTTGCAGCCGGGATGGGTTTGTCTAGCTTACTGTCTGATCTGTCCACCTTAGGATTCAGTGCACAATTGAAGTCTCCACCCCATAGGATCCCGCCACCTAATAGGGGGCTAATCTTACCATACAGGGTCCGAAAGTAGGCCGCTGTATCCTGGTTGGGGGCATATAAGTTTACAATACTCACTTCCCGGTTTTCCAACATCCCCCTCACAACTATCAATCTGCCTTCTGGGTCTCCCGTGGACTGAAGCAATTGGAATGGTACTTGAGGTGCTACCCAAGTGATAACTCCTCTTGCGTAGGCCGAGTATGTGGCATCCGCAATACTCCCCCCTCCACTTTCTCTTGACCACCTCCAATTTCTCCCTGGTGAAGTGGGTCTCCTGCAATAATGCTATGTCAATCCTCATCCTTTTCAGGTACATCATAACTTTATTACGCTTCAAGTAACTATTGAGGCCCCTAACGTTCCAGGTAACCACTCTAAGGCACCCCGACGCCATAGATATGATATTCTGCCCTCCCTCTCCACCCTCCCTCCCGCCTGAGAAGATTTTCATATTGGCTCGTTAGCCACCCGCCCGCAACAAACTCCCCCTCCCCCCTTTCCGCAACAACCAACCTCTCATGATGCCCGCTCCCGGGGAGCCGGTTCAAGCCCTGCGTCCCCGAAAGCGGACATCCAGTCCCCAAGGAAGGACCCAGCAACCCCATATAGGGGCCCTTTGGACAGTGTCCTGGTGCCTATGGCGCCAGGCTCATTATGGGAGTGCTTGGGTGCACTTACCTGATGCAGACCATGCTGCAGGATCCTGGCCTCCTTGAGGCCTGAAAGGAACTACTTTACCTGTGGGACTAATTTACCATCCGGGCGTGGTCGGGGAAGGATACATACCTGGAACTTCTTCCAAGGCTATTTAAACACCACCCGAACAGCCACACGTGCTTCGCGTTGTTCTGCATCTAGCAGCTGGACGCTCACCGTGTCTGCTCCTGCATCCTGACTTCTGCCATGCCTGCCAGCATCCTGGATCACCTGCAAAGGAAGAGAAGAAGAGAACAGAAGAAGGAAAAGTCCTTACCTGCTAATTCTGCATCCCGGAGACATCTCGCCGACAATCCTGAAAAGGAAGACTTTTATTTAAAAGCTCATCGCGTCGATCGCTGCAGCGCCGCATTTCACTCACCTCTACAGGGCTCCTCCATGTTCAGCAGCGATCATCCGGATTCGCAGTCACGCCCCAGCGCCTAGGGAGAAAAAGACCAGAACAAAAGGTGAGAGAGAGAAGGGAATAAGGAAAGCTAAATCTCCATGTTAAGACTTACCTGTTGATTCATTCCCTCTTCATTTCGGGTCCGCACCGCATTCTGGCATTTCCGGACCCCGGCCCCTATGGGGAAAAAGAGACATCAGCGTTAATGAGCGAATGAAAAGACATTACCAAAAAATGCTCATTAAAGACTTACCTGATTTCTACAAGGATTTCACCTCTCATCTCAGGTCGGTGCCTGTTCCCCGGCATTCCGTACCCCGGCCCGTAAGGGGAAAAAAGACACTAGCATTAGTACATTAATGCATGGACACAAGGGGAACCTCTTATAAAAAAAACTTACCTGGAAGCCAAGCAAGTTTGGTTCTCACCAATCCGAAAATCCAGTGAAGTAACTGGATACCAACGCGCCCCTGCATCAGAAGCAGGAGGGGGGCTCGTCCTTCCAGACCCTAAGGTGAGACGCTACGAGGAATCACAGAAGGGTTTCGAGGAGGGTGAGAGGGGAAAGTGGGAGGCCGATTGCATTACCTCGCAGACAGTTAATCCCCTATTTTCGCCTACAGAAGGATACTTCTGCGAGCCAGACAAGCCAGATTTGGGGGCCCGGTCCAGTCCGTCTTCCGAACCCTGTGCATCATCTTAGAAGAGGTCACAGCAGCACGAACCCGGCCAGCGCCTCCGTGGGAGTCAGGTGAGCGTTACAGAACGCAAAGACCTCCTACAAATTCCCACCCAGGCGTATGGAAAGTTCTGAGACTGATCGGTTGGCCCAATTACTGGGGGAATTACGGGCTGAAGTACATGCCGCTCGTCAAGAGACTAATGCCTTCAGGAGGGAATTAATAATATCAAAGGAAAGAACTGATGACCTGGCCAGACAGCTTTTGCAAGGTCAAGCTGGGCAAACTCCTCTACCCGGTTCCGGAGGGAACCCCGCTCCTGTGGTTTCCAGTAACCCTGTGCAGATTAATCTACTTGGAAACATGCCGCTGGCCCCACCCGAACGCTTTGCTGGGGACCCCAAATGATTTGCTGTATTCATGAATCGGTGTCGTTTGCACTTCCGATGCAGACCTGGGGCCTTCCCTAATGATCAGACCAAGGTAGCCTTTGTATTGTCATATCTCAGCGGCTGCGCTGCCGATTGGTCAGTTCCACTGGTTACTCAAGATGTCCCGATTCTCCGTGATTTTCAAAGGTTTCAAGCAAGCATGGAAAGGTTATTTGCTCGACACTCTCAAGGGCAGGCTCTGGATGACGAACTTCTATCGCTGCGACATGGCAATCAGGACCTCCTATCCTATATTGCAACCTTTAATAGACTAATTGTGGAAACGGGATGGCCAGAGGATAAAAGAGTCACGTTGTTTCATCGAGGCCTACGTGGAGAACTTAAAGATGTCTTGGCCCAAGTTGTAAATCCGCCCCAAGAATGCACAGAGTATATAGACTTAGTGGTCCAATTGGATCACAGACTTCAAAACAGAAAAGCAGATCGGTCCAGGTTTGAGACCCGGGTGTTGGTCAAGACCCATGCTAATCCCAAGGGAGTTGATGTCTCTGAGCCTATGAAAATTGGAGGGGTTAAAGGACCCTTAACTCAAAAGGAACGTGAAAGGAGGCGGCAGTTAAAATTATGTCTTTTTTGTGGGAATTCTGGACACTTTCTATGAGATTGCCCAGCAAAACCGCCCCGAAAGGCGGTAGGAGCCGCTGATAAAAACCATGAAGACTCTGTTTCGGGAAACGTCTCTGCCCGACAAGTGTAGGGGTCCGCTTGCCGAGCTTGAAAACAAACTCTCAGACCTCGCATTTCATTGTGCCAATGGTTCTCGTAGATCCAGAACAACCTAAGCGGTTGCATGCAATAAAGGCATACATCGATAGTGGGGCTATTGGAAACTATGTGGATCGTGAATTGGTCTCTAGGATTAACCTCCCGCTCCGTCCTAAAACCAGCAAAGATGTCATCACCACAGTCGATGGAACTGAAATTGCCTCTGGACCGGTAACACATTCCACTACTGAGGTGACTCTTATTGGTCCCGATGGCTATCGGGAGGGTGTTGCGTTTGATGTAATCAAGGCTCCACAGTTTCAGGTTATTCTTGGAATCCCTTGGTTAGAGACACATAATCCTCGAATTTATTGGCGAGCTAAGAGAATAACCTTCCCGGATTGTACACAAACCTGCTACCCAGAAAACCTGAAGATTAATCTAGCATCTGTAACCTCTGCCTCCATGCAACTACCTCCGGAATACCAAGACTTTCAGGACGTCTTCCAAAAGGAACAGGCCAACACGTTACCTCCTCACAGATCGTACGATTGCCAAATCGATCTGGTGCCCGGTGCACAACCCCCTTGTAGCAGGATTTATGCCCTTACCGAACCTGAGAACCTGCATTTGAGACAATATTTGGATCAATACCTAGCTAATGGTTTTATTCGCCCGTCAAAGTCCCCAGCATCCTCGGCTTTGTTCTTCGTGTCCAAAAAAGAAGGCGACCTTAGAACTTGTATCGATTACCGCGCATTGAACCAGATAACAGTTAAAAACCGTTATCCTCTGCCTCTGATCCCTGAACTCCTTGACCAGGTGAAGGACGCTTGCATATACACCAAGTTAGAACTCCGGGGGGCTTATCATCTGGTACGAGTTAAAGAAGGCGACGAATGGAAAACTGCCTTCCGTACTAAATACGGATTATTCGAGTACCAGGTGATGCCTTTCGGATTGTGTAACGCGGCGGCTGCCTTCCAATACTTCATGAATGATGTCCTTCGGGAACTCATCGATGTTTGTGTTGTCGTATATATCGATGACATTCTGGTGTACTCCTCTTCGGAATCTGATCACAGAAAACACGTCAGGGCAGTACTTGAAAAACTGCGCAAACACAAACTATTTGCTAAATTGGAGAAATGTGTTTTCCACACCACAGAAGTCGAGGTTCTAGGTTTCATCCTGACACCCAAAGGAGTCCGAATGGATACAAGAAAAGTGGATGCCATCCTCAAATGGCCATCACCTAGCTCTGTAAAAGGGGTTCAAAGCATGCTCGGCTTTGCCAATTTCTATCGCAGGTTTATCCCGGAATTTTCACGCGTGGTACAACCCATTACTGCACTCTTGAGGAAAAATAAACGTTTTGAATGGTCTGAAGAAGCCGAGCAGGCCTTTCAGGATTTAAAAGCTAAGTTTACCTCCGCACCTATATTGAAACACCCGCGTCCAGATCTCCCTTATGTCGTCGAGACTGACGCATCCATCCTAGCCATGGGAGCTGTCCTGTCCCAAAGAGATCCCGAAACCAACCAACTGCATCCCGTAGCATTTTGGTCCAGAAAATTCTCGGCACCCGAGGTTAATTATGCACGGACAAAGAACTGTTAGCCATTAAGTCTGCTTTTAAAGCCTGGCGGCATTATCTGCTTGGCGCTCGACATACCTTCACAGTGATCACTGATCACTGGAATTTACAGTATTTGAAAACCGCCAAGGCTCAGTCATCACGGCAGCTCCGATGGGCTTTGTTTTTCGCTGAATTTGATTTCGTGATTACCTATCGACCTGGCTGCAAGAATGGCAAAGCAGACGCCTTATCCCGAATTGGAATGGGAGAATCTGATACAAACTCAGAACCAGTACCAATAATTCCCGAACAGAGGATTCTAGGCATGACTTTGTTACAGAGCTTGAAGACATTCAAGCCAGAGTGAAACAACTCCTGGACCCTACAACCTTACAGGATTGGATACAAAAGGGATCAGACTTTACCATAGATAATGGTTTACCTTATTTCCAAGGACGCTTATTCCTGCCACATAAGGAATTACACGAACTAGTTATTTCCGGTTATCATGATACATTAATAGAGGGACACCCCGGTATTGCCAAGACAGAGGAAAAGGTGAAACGACAATTTTGGTGGCCCTCTTGGCGAAAAGATGTTAAATCTTTTGTGATGTCCTGTGGTGTTTGCGCCCAAAATAAAAGTCAAAAGAAAAGACCAGCCGGTCTCCTTCAACCTCTAGACATACCGCCAGCACCCTGGCACACCCTATCAATGGATTTTATTACGGACCTACCTCCTTGTTCGGGGTACAATACTATTCTGGTAATTGTGGATTTGTTTTCCAAAATGGCCCACTTTATTCCTTTGAAAGGTTTACCTTCAGCTTCTGTCCTAGCCAAAGAATTCCTCGAAAATATTGTTCGGCTACATGGATTCCCATCTATACTAATCTCTGACCGGGGAAGCCAATTCATTTCCCACTTCTGGCGCAAATGTTGTCAAATGGCGCAGACCGACGTAAGATTATCGACCAGTCACCACCCTCAGACCGATGGTCACACCGAGAGGACAAATCAGACCCTTGAGCAGTACATACGGTGTATGTTACAGCAATCTGAAAGCAACTGGAAAGACATTCTTTGGATAGCCGAATACGCATATAATAATTCGGTACACTCTGGAACTGGCCACAGTCCTTTTTATACTTTGTTTGGGCATCACCCTCGAACCTCAAACCTTGACTCACCTCAGAACCTCGGAATGCCTGCAGTAGAACATCTGAATTCTACAATTACCCAAGCCTTCAAAGAGGCAACTACGCATTTACAACAAGCCAAGAGAAAATACAAGGAGAATGCTGATCTACATCGAAGTGAAGCACCTCCGTATCAGATTGGGGATCAAGTATGGTTAGCTACCAGACATTTACCACTCAAAGGGCCTTGAACTTTTAACCCAAAATATCTGGGACCTTGTTCTATTACGGCAATAATTAACCCAGTGGCTGGTAAACTTGATTTACCAGCTAGTATGCAAATTCACCCTGTTTTTCATGTGTCACTTCTGAAACCAGTGGTACCCGGAACCCGACTACTCAAACCTCCAGAACCTATTCTAATAGATGGGGAGCCCGAATTCGAAGTGAAGAACATTTTAGACTCAAAAATGTTTAGGTCAAAACTGTTCTACCTAATTGATTGAAAGGGGTACGGACCTCAGGAGAGGTCGTGGGAACCCAGCGACCATGTGCATGCACCTTGATTAGTCAGGAAATTCCACTGACTTTTCCCAGACAAACCAAAACCCCCGGAGGGAACAACCTTGGGAGGGGCCTTGGGGGGGGGAGTGCTGTCATGATGCCCGCTCCCGGGGAGCCGATTCAAGACCTGCGTCCACGAAAGCGGACATCCAGTCCCCAAGGAAGGACCCAGCAACCCCATATAGGGGCCCTTTGGACAGTGTCCTGGCGCCTATGGCGCCAGGCTCATAAAAGACATCAGTCCTGGCGCCATAGGCACCAGGCTCATTATGGGAATGCTTGGGTGCACTTGCCTGATGCAGACCATGCTGCAGGATCCCGGCCTCCTTGAGGCCTGAAAGGAACTACTTTACCTGTGGGACTAATTTACCATCCCGGCGTGGTCGGGGGAGGATACATACCTGATTGGAGGAAGGATACATACCTGGAACTTCTTCCAAGGCTATTTAAACCCCACCCGAACAGCCACACGTGCTTCGCGTTGTTCTGCATCTAGCAGCTGGACGCTCACTGTCGGCTCCTGCATCCTGACTTCTGCCACGCCTGCCAGCATCCTGGATCACCTGCAAAGGAAGAGAAGAAGAGAACAGAAGAAGGAAAAGTCCTTACTTGCTAAATCTGCATCCCGGAGACATCTCGCCGACAATCCTGAAAAGGAAGACTTTTATTTAAAAGCTCATCGCGTCGATCGCTGCTGCGCCGCATTCCACTCACCTCTACAGGGCTCCTCCATGTTCAGCAGCGATCATCCGGATTCGCAGTCACGCCCCAGCGCCTAGGGAGAAAAAGACCAGAACAAAAGGTGAGAGAGAGAAGGGAATAAGGAAAGCTAAATCTCCATGTTAAGACTTACCTGTTGATTCATTCCCTCTTCATTTCGGGTCCGCACCGCATCCTGGCATTTCCGGACCCCGGCCCCTAAGCGGAAAGAGACATCAGCGTTAATGAGCGAATGAAAAGACATTACCAAAAAACGCTCATTAAATACTTACCTGATTTCTACAAGGATTTCACCTCTCATCTCGGGTCGGTGCCTGTTCCCCAGCATTCCGTACCCCGGCCCGTATGGGGGAAAAGACACTAGCATTAGTACATTAATGCATGGACACAAGGGGAACCTCTTATCAAAAAAAAACTTACCTGGAAGCCAAGCAAGTTTGGTCTCACCAATCCGAAAATCCAGTGAAGTAACTGGGTACCAATGCACCCCTGCATCAGAAGCAGGATGGAGAGCTTGTCCTTCCAGACCCTAAGGTGAGACGCTACGAGGAATCACAGAAGGGTTTTGAGGAGGGTGAGAGGGGAAAGTGGGAGGCCGATTGCATTACCCCGCAGACAGTTAATCCCCTATTTTCGCCTACAGAAGGATACTTCTGCGAGCCAGACAAGCCAGATTTGGGGGCCCGGTCCAGTCCGTCTTCCGAACCCTGCGCATCATCTTAGAAGAGGTCACAGCAGCGCGAACCAGGCCAGTGCCTCCGTGGGAGTCAGGTGAGCGTTACACAACCCCCAACACACCGCCCCTTCCCTCCCCCCGGGCCCCCAACCCCAACAAATGCCCAGCTCCATCCCTGGATCTCAGGCGACCCCGTGCCTGGTTCTGCTTCGGTATGCCGAGGACAGTAGCCCGGCAGGGTGTCACCGGACTCCCGGTAACCTAACTAAGCTACTCTAAATGGGGGTATGAGGACTAGGTCTGCGAGGCTCCCTAACTGGGTAAATAGTCTCAGTGCTCCCGGATCAAATCCTTTTCCAACCTAATCATGCCCGCCCATAAGCTACCTCTATTACAATATTCATGTCCCATAGTCTTAGGCTGCGACACCCTTTGGTGCCCCTTCATACACTACTTATCTCTTCCTTCTCCTTCTCCCATCTGGATGCCCGGCTCCTGGGGGCAGCTCTGCGTATCGAGCCACCCCATAGCTTCTTCCGGGGTTTCGAAAAACAAGGTTCTGTTTTTATGGAACACCTTCAGCTTCGCCAGGTAGAGCAGAATATACTTGTGGCCTGCTTCACGCAATCTTCTCTTCACAGTCCCAAAGTTCATGCGGCTACGTTGTACCAACAGGGTATAATCAGGGTATGCGGTTATATTTGCTGTTCCTCTTTGTATTGTTCTGCCCTTACGGAAGTGTTCAAGGATTCTTTCTCGGTCTCGATAGTTCAGGATCTTGGCAATCACCGGTCTGGGGGGGTGCCTGGCGGCAGCCTCCTCGTTAGAGCCCTGTGCGCCACTCTCCACCGCGAACCCCTGGGACAACACTCCTCCGGTTATCTCCTGCAGCAGCATGGTTTTAATGAACTCTGTAGGGTTGGGTCCCTCGGCCCCCTCCGGCAAGCCAACGATACAGATGTTATTCCTTTGGGCCCGTCCCTCCGCCTCCTCCGCCCTGCATTCTAGGTTGCCCACGCGTTGCACTAGGGCGTGAAGGTCTGCCTTATGTGTTGCACAGTCCGTGTGTTCGGGCCCACCTCTTTTTCCAGGTTCTCAGTGCGTTCTGCCAGCGACCTACCATCCTGTCGGAGAAGGTTCACTTCCTCTTGCACTGCCCCGACTTTCAACTCCTGTGCTGCTTTCAATTCAGTCATAGCCAGACCCAGTTTGGTCTCCCAGGCTACTTTCAGACCGCGATCGCCGCAAGGATCTCCTGGTTAGTGCCCATGGCTAGTGCGCTCCCAGCTGGAATTTTGTCTTTGCTCTTGGCTCCTTCCGGGCCCGGCGGTGTTCTGGCATATTTTTCCAGAGTGGGTTGCTTGCTCTTCGTTCTTAGTGGTTTGCTGGACATGGCGTTGTGAAAACAAACTTGTGGGCAAGCCTCACCTCTCGCCAGCCCCTGCGGGGTTAAACTGCTGAGGCGCCTAGGCCCGGGCGGGCCACGCAAGGGGTGTCTGGGAGCTAATTATTAGCTACAGGAGTGGATTGTGTCCTCCCACGTAACAATGCAGCTTCACTCCGATCCTGCCAGCACTCGCCCGTATTGTGGGCTAGCTGAACTAGGCTCCATGTGTCACGCTGGCTGCGGGCTCGAGCAGGTCCTCCAGCGCATCTCATGTGTCTCTCATGTGTCCCACTCTTTATACCCACTCCCCCGATTAATGCGCGCTGGGTGGTTGTGGCGATTTAGGGTGCTTGACTCCAAGATTCAATCAATGCCTCTAGTCCCCGCAGCATCCTCCTTCCTTCTGGACCTGCCACCATTTTGGGCCCATAAGCTGGCTGTTACACTCTCACCTCCACCATGGAGTGGGGGAGTGTGTACAGCCCTTTATTGTGGTACTAACAGACCATTTTAGGTGAGGGAACACAACAGTTCACAGTGTTATCAGCTCACCTCACTGGCCTACTAGAATCCGATTTCAGAAGCTTGCCAGTCTGCTCTCTTCATTTCTCGTTTCTGTACGCATGCCGACTTGCTTCTGCAACTGTTCAGCGCTCCACAGCTGGCATCTGCATCCACAGCCCCGAGCACACAACTAGAAGGTCAGGTCACTCCACCCGCCTTCTCCCACTGCGGGTTGCGAGGGCCACTCCGCTTTCGGGCCGCGGGGTCCAGGTGCCCAATCCCCGCCTTGTATGCGGGCCCAGCGCCGGTCGTCCGTTTATCTGTCTGATTCGGTGTACGGCGCAACCCGGGCAACTTCTCGTGCATCCCCCGAGCTCCAACCGAACACACGTGTGTACGGGGATGGAAAGTTTTTGGGCGGGCGCTTCGATGTTCGGTGCCGCAATCCCCGGCTCCCGGCGATCCGCTGTAGGACCGGAGTCTACCGCTCGCCGCCTCCAGCCCAAGAAAATCTGAAGCCCTCCTCCGCTCGGGCCACGAGGTCCTGCCGCAACCCCGGCGTGGTCCTAGCGCCGAGAGCCCCTCCGTCTCACGCGTTCTCATACATCTTGTTCAGCCGCAATCAACTTTATTGGCACACAGCTGCTTTGGCGTGCTGCATGTGCCGCCAGCGCCATGTGTGTGCTGTTTACACACATGGTTCGCTCTCCCACGTATACCTCCAATGTTTATGGGTCTGAGGTGTTCCGCGGCCACAGTGATCAGCTGGCCATGTCTCCTGTAATCGCCCGCCGGTCTGCTGCGGAGCCTGCTCCGGGTGCCACAATGTATCTCCGCCAAGTCTTATCTTTGCAACTATGTCCTTCTGTAAACGCACAGTGCAGTGTTTCAGTATAATCGCTCCGTCACATCATCCGTGCCCATTCTGTTTGCTTTGCGAATCGGGACTTCAGGTCACTCAGACTGCTTCTCATGTGCACGGTCTTTGTTCCACTACCAGTCCGGCGCAATTTTGTATTGCATCCATATTATCCAGCAAACTTCTCGGCCGCCTCATTCCCACCTTCAGGCTCTGATTAGGTAAGAAGTTGTAACGCTGCATGCACCTACTATTCATTTCACAGCAGCTCTGGGTTTTCCCATATCTGCATGCATTAGGCGCCCATATTCCAACGGATCAATAACGGATCTCTGGAGCCCTCTGAGAACACGACTTAGCCCATGGCCATGAAGCCACGCTCCCTACTACTTAACAATAGTTAACTATACACAGAACTCAGCATACATATATATTCACATAGAAAATAAACATCTAAGGCACTATGTCACATTGGGATTATTGCTGCAGTCACCCCATCACAGTACCTTCCATGGATCTGTCCTTGGTGGTGCTGGTATACTTTTTGGTGGCCGCTGACTGAAGACAATGCTGGCAGGATGTTGACTGCTGGTTGACTCATGGACCCTACCCTTGATGTCAAATTATGGGGCTGGGGCCATTTTCTTTCTACATGGTGGCCTTGTCCACCACATGGGGCCACCCATATTGACTGCACAGCCCACGCACTTCTATATTTCCTGGGCAGCCTCCCACATTCACAGCCATGCTCTGCGGGCAGTTTTTAACTTTTTCCGGGTGGCCTTCAGTGGCTCCGCTGCCTACCCGACATTACCTCTGTGCCCATGGCGCCATTTTGGGTTTTCATCTGTGTCTCTGTTGTCACAGCCATCTTGGTTCTCATTACAATGGGTAGGCTGCTGAATTCAACGCTGCATTCCGGGGCTTTGCTGGAGCGTCTAGCCCGCCCCCTCTGCAATGTGTCGCGAGACGCAGGGAGCTTATCTTCTCTACTCTGCTGGGTGGCCCAGGGTTTTCTTCACCCAGAGCAACCCGGGATTTACGCCAGCTTTCGCCTCTTTGATGCAGGCAATTCCGGCACTTAATGTTCACAACTCCACACTCCTGGGTGGACAAGGCTTCACGCGCTCTCCTCCCTTCACCTCCCCAGCTGCTCCTAGCATACGGTGCCGAGGGGGACTTCCCGGCAGGGCCCACCTCACTGGCCTTGAGGCGGACCTTTAGGGGGTACAGCCTGGCAGTCGGGCCTGGCCCGACCCCCCACCCCCTCACGCTGCCTCTACTGGGCTGTTCTTCTTACGCTGCCTGGGCCTTTGATTCCACAGGACCTGTCCAGTCTGGTCTCCAGTGGGCGAGCTGCCCCTTGCATAGCAGCTCTGCCCCCTTGGAATAGTGTCTGTGGGGGGCTCTTTAGGAGCTGTTGTTGCCATTTAATGGATTTAGGCTCTTGGAGCCAGCAAATCAATCACTCTGGTAAGTCTTTTTCTCCTTTCCCTCCCTTCTCCAGTTGACGTTCTGAACTGTCTTTCTGTTTCAAATCCTCTTTGAATTATTTTCGCTCTCCTGCAAAGCCCACTCTTGGAAAGGGAAGTTCTGTTCTACTGTTCTTTTCTTTTAACATTCCATCCAGCCTCATGGTGTGCTGAGTGGTCTTTTATTTAATGTTTTAGTTTATTTTTTGGGCGGAAAAGGGGGGCGGAGGGGGAAGAGTGTTAAAATATCCTATGGGGTAGGATAGGGAAATTGTATAAACAAGAAAGGGGATACCGCGTCCCACCCGTCGGTGTCCCACTTCCACTCCCCAAAGACCCCCCCATACAGGTGATCCTCTCTCACTGGTTCACCCCCAGGAACTGGATCCAATAGCGATGGGCGTGTCCTGGCCACTTGTACAACAGATACCCGGGGACTAGTCAGGGAAGACACCTTCAGGTTTCTCACACTAGGGAAAGGCAGCTGCTACCTGGTCCTGACCCAGGGGATGGTATTAAGCGGGAGAATCACATGGGAGGGCACTCATATCGGGGGGTGGGGGGGGGAGTCCTACTAAAACCTTGATGGCTTACAGTAAGCAAAGTGGTGTTTTTTCTGTAAAAACTGCTATGGACTTCAGAACCCATAATGCCTAGGCTACTGGGACGAGAAAGAGGAGCTCAGAGTTCATAACGATGAAAGGTACCATGAAGCTTGATGAGCAGTCTAGTTGTTGTAGTATGAAGCACCTGAGTGGGACATTTAAATACAGGAAAGAGTTTCAGGTGTAGAGGGCCGCAGCAGAGGTAGAAGCAGGAGTATGAGACGCTGAAGCAGTGGCAGACGCAGCAGCAGGACTGAATGCAGAAGATACTGTGGAGGCAGAGGAAGCACCAGCTGAGGCCGACACAGGAGAGGTTGCGTTGCTGTGCAGAGCAAGCGCAGCAGGAAGCGACCTTGGGGAAAGCTACACTGTGTGGGAGACAAGCTCCCAACACACTGTGACACGCTCCGATAAAGAAGCAAAGCCAGAGGTCTCACGGAGCAGTCAGCGCTCCATCGAAGGACTGTGCTGGCCGCAACAGTCTTATCGGAGCGGACAGCCGTGTAGACAGACATGAAGAGATGCGCTGCAGCAGCCTCAAGTCCACAGGGGAAAACCAGTGAGTTGGTCCAAGATACCAGGTAACCCAGGGGCGCTTCGAATAAGACTCTGAAACTAATGACTTTGATTACAAAACCAATTAAATAAGGCAGTCAGGGTGCAACTTACCTGATAAGGGATACCAATTGCGGAATAATTGTAACCCGCATTGCCGGAAGCCAAGAGCCCGCAGAAGAGATATGCAAGGGTAGCCAGGGAGGAACTTTCCTGATAAGGGATACCAATTGGGTCGATAATTTTAACCTGCATTGCCAGCAGTCAGCAGGTTGCATCAGAGTAAAACAAAAGCTGCAGGAGCACAACTCTCCTTATATGAGACGCCAATTGGGAGACACTTGTAGCCTACATTGCCAACAGGCAAAAGGCTATACAAGAAGAGTTCAGAGACAACAAGAGCGCAACTTCCCTTTTATGAAATGCCAATCTGCAGAGAGTTGTAACCCATATTGTTAAGAGAATTTAAAGAGTAGCAGGTATTGTCCATACCTCCTCACATAGAATACTGGTGTGGAGAATATTGGAACAAGCATTACTACGCAACACAATTGTAGTTGGAGTGTAGGAGTTTTTATCCTGGAAGGCTAGTACACCAGCAAAGGGACACGTAGTAGTTAGTCCTGGCAGGCGAGTGTACCAGGAAAGAAGATGATTTGAAGCACTGTGGTTGTTGCAAAAGGTGTGTTGAAACAAACGTGAACATTCTATCACCTTTCTTGATGTACTGTTGCATTGCTAAAAATACTTGCTATGCTATAAAAGAGTTTCCTTTGAAGAAGAAGTTTGATGTGCTAATAATGACTTGGCCTGTTTGAAGAAAATAATTGCCTTGGTTCATGAACTTGTGTTTCGATGTAGAGACATTTATTTTGCCAAGCAAGAGACTGTGGAAAATAACAGTTGTTTAGTTTTGTGACCAAATATTTGTGAAAGAGACCTTTCCCTGCAAGAGGAAGGAGCCAGTGAATGGAAAAGTCTTTTTGTGCTATGCTGGATGGAACTCTGTTGTTGCATCGAACTTTATTGAATCTGAACTTTTCTCAAGGTATTCCTGACTTGATCCAGGGGAAAGGAGTCCAACCCTGGTCACAAGGAGTACTTTCTAAAGCCGTTGGGCTTGGGCCTCATTACAACTCTGGCGGTAGCCGTCTCGGCAAAATTGGCACGGCTGTCGCCGGAGTTGCATTTTTACCGGCACCAGTGAATGGGCAAGAACCGGGTCATGGCGAGTTCGGCGGACCCGGTAATTGCCATTTGCGTGTGCCGGCAATAAAGGACGCCCTATCCCCATTCAGCCCCATAGAGCTGAATAGGAATGGGACGTCGGATGCACCGGCACCATTCAGCATGGTGCTGGTGCATCCGGCGTGCTGTGCTCGCGGTGCCGTTCTTCCCGCCAGGTCAGACCTGTGGGCTGACAGACGCCTGCAAGCACAGCTCGTAGTATGGTGGTCCGGGAACTACGGTACCGGCATGCTGACCGGTACTGTAGTTCCCGGACCGCCATGTTTATAATGAGGCCCTTTGAGTGGCATATTATTTTGTGGAACCAAACACAGCCAGTCATTCCATGTATAATGTTGGTGTGTGTATTAGTGTGAAGGTCGGATACCTTTTGGACCCTAGGTTATTTTTCTTTAGTTTTAGTTTGCCATGCAGGGCCTTCCTTGTTAGGTTAGGGGAAGAAATGCGTTTATCTCACCACTTTTTATTTAATAAAATGGCAACTTTTTGAGAAATCTATACCTTTGTGTCCTTCTCGCAATTCATACCCATCACATATGGTGTCTGGGATGGTATCGGACCCAAAATTATACAAGTTGAGGAACCCTTACATTCGAGAAACTTAGTAAAAGAGCATCCGATCCCAGCATTACAAATGAACAGTCTATAATTAATAATAATTATAATAATGTATTTCTTATATAGCGCTACACACCCAAACTACGGTTTTGCCTGCCGGCACTCTGCCCGTCAGGTCTGACCCTGCCAGGCACAGCGGTCACGGCAGGCAAAGTCAGCATGGAAGCACCGGCACCGTTAGCAACGGTGCTTCCGTGGTCCCCATTTCCATCGATCGAATGGGGACTTACAATGTGCCTGCGCCTGACTTTCCGGGCCCCCGGGGTTGTAATCTCCTTTGGCACCTGGAGGTCAGGCGCCAGTAAATAATTACAGGTCCGGAGGGAACTTGCCGGAGCACCAGCACAGTTACCGCCAGACCCGTAATCAGGCCCCTTATTATCCCACAGAGTGGTACTCAATTTATAGACTTCAGAAGAATGAAAGGCTGAGTTAAACCATGCCGGGATTCACATCTGCCACAGCAGGCTGCACACAGATTTCAGGGGCGAGTGCTTAGTTTGCTGTGGTATCTGACCAGCATGTTATAGCGTTTGATGTATAGAATAGTAGAGGAGAATTATTAAAACCCAGGGACAGAGCATTGATATCCACAGAATTGGTCGTTGCCCTCCCCCACCCCACCAATGGATGGCACCTACATCAGACTTGCCTCTAAGTCAGGCCTAGCATGTCACAATGGCTTAGATTGGTAGGAGTAATTGACCCTGATAGGGGGGATAGCAAAGTACTGATACAAAATAACAGGAAAAAGCTGTACCAAATGAAAGCAGGGGAAGAATAGCTCAAGGGATATTGGAAAAAGCTCTGTTTCCAAAACCTCAAGAAATTGAGAACAGTGACAAAACAGAGAGGGACTCAGAGTTTTGGGGAAGCAAATCTAGAACCTCCTCCTGACCCAGTATTTAAACCTGTTCCCGTTGTTGAAGAAGAGGTCGAAAGGATTCCCGATTTAGCTTTTGTTCAAAGAAATTATCCCTTGCTAGCAGAGCTCTTTCATCAGATAATACCAGAAGAGGAAGGCAGGGAAAAGGCAGGCCATTTTTATTTTCGAAATTGACCCTCTCTGGTTTAGAAGCAGAGCCGGAGGTCTCACAGAGCTGTCAGAGCACCACCGAAGGAATGCGCTGGCCACGACAGTCATATCGGAGCCGTTTAGACAGTCCCGAAGAGATCCGCTGCTGCATCCGCAAGTCAACAGGAGATGCCAAGGAAGACCAGTGAGTTGGTCTGAGACGCCAGGTGACACTGGGGCACTCCGAAAAAGACTCTTAATTGAAACTAATGATTTTGAATACCAAACATATGAAATAAGGCAGTCAGGGTGCAGCTCTCCTGATAATTGGGGGAGGATTGTAACCGCATTGCCATCAGCCAAGAGGTTGCATGAGACCAACACTAAAGCTGCAGGAGCACAACTCTCCTTATATGAGATGCCAATGGGGAGTAACTTGTAACCTGCATTTCCAACAGCCAAAAGGCTATAGACCAATAATTCAGCGACAACAAGTGTACAACTTCCCTTTTATGGAATGCAAATCTGGGGAGAGCTGTAGCACATATTGTCAAGAGTCTAGAGACTTTAAAGAGAAGCGGGTATTGTCCAAACCTCCTCACATAAGATACTGGTGTGAAGAATCTTGGAAGAAGCATTACTAATGAACACAATTGGAGATTTAGGAGTTTTTATCCAGGCAGGGTAGTACCCCAGCAAAGGGACGGGTAGTAGCTATACCTGGCAGGCGAGTGTACCAGGAAATAAGAAGATGATTTGAAGGACTGCGTTTGTGGTAACAAAGTATGTTGAAAAGAACTTGATAATTCCATCACCTTTCTTGATGAACTGTTGCATTGCTAAAAAATACTTGTTATGCTATCCTGGCAAAAGCGTTTCCTTTGCAGCAGAAGTGTGATGCGCTAATAATCGCTTGGCCTCTTTGAAGAGAACAATTGCCTTGGTTTATGAACTTGTTTTTCGAGAGAGAGACATTTACTTTGTCAAACAAGAGATTGTGGAAAATAACAGTTGTTTTGATTTGTGACCAAGCATTTGTGAGACATTTTCCTGCCAAGAGGAAGGAGCCATTGAATAGAAAATGCTTGTTCTGCTAGTTTGGATGGAACTTTGTTGTTTCACAGAACTTTAGTGAATCTGAACTTTTCTCAAGGTATTCCTGACTTGATCCAGGGGAAGGGAGTCCAACCCTGGTCACAAGGAGTACTTCCTAAAGCCTATGAGTTTGAATTGGTATATTATTTTGTAGAACCAAAAAGAGCCAGACATTCCTTGTATAATGTGTCTGCATTAGTGTGAGGGTCAGATACTCTTTGGACACTAGGTTATTTTTCTTTATTTTTAGTTTGCCAGGCAGGGCTATCCATGTTAGGTTAGAGAAAGATAGGGTTTATCTCTCCCCTTTTTATTTAATTAAATGGCAACTTTTGAGCCAACTATACCTTTGTGTCCATCTCGCAATTTCTGAATCCTCACAACTCCTAGTTAAGACCGGTCAAGTGAGAGTTCCCTATGAGTTCCATATGACAGCATTACATTCCTGGCATACAAAGCGGAGCAGGAAGAAAACTCTGCTGAGTCAATTCCAGCTGTCAGTCTGTAAAAGTGTAAGCATGGTCCTTTAGGCTTTGGATAGAGAAGGCTCAGCTACAGACCACTTTAAATAGAGTGTGGATTTGCAGTCCCATCATAGGACATGACCAATCAAAGCGCAAAACACTTGCAGTTGGGCCACATATAGGGGGTGAAATACTTTGAAAGCATGTTACCTTTGTACTGGCGAGTCAATAAGGAAAGTCGAAGAGAGGAGAAGTTAGACAGGTGTAGTATGAGGACAACAGATCAAATATCAAGACAGAAAAGGGAGCCCTTACCGGTATTCGTTCCTCAATGTTCAGCTCTTTCCTCTCTGGTGTCTTTGCCACAGATGACCAGTAGGGAGCGTAGTTGTCCACCTCTAGACTAGTGAGAGACTGCCCAGAAACCGCTCCAGCAGAGCCTTCAATGGTGCGATCAATATGGCTGTTTGACTGGGAGCTATCTAGAAAGTTAGAGTCCAGGGAAACATCACTAAATGGTTCCAAAGTAATTTTGCTGGTTGAAGGTTCTGGAACAAGCGATTGTCTGCACTCATACTCACTTTCTCTGTTTTTCAGGTCCTCTTTGCCTTGGAGAAGAGGGTCTACATTCTGAGTAGCAAGGGCAACCTTTGTATCTGGACTGGGGCTGTCGATATTTGTAGGACTTGAGTCTCCAACTGTTTGAACTGAGGAAGTCCTTATTTGCTCTGTGGGATCTCCAAAGGAACTCTTGTCTGTGTTTTTATACTGAGATTTATGGCTCTTTTCACTTGCATCTACTACCAGTGGTTGGTCAACTGCATTTTGTTTTTTCTCCTGAAAACCTTCTGTTTGTATAGTCTCTTTGCTGACTGTGCTTATCTCACTGAAGGAATGGGATCTTGTTATTGTTAAGTCATGCAGTGACTTTCTCTCGCCAGAGATCAAACTGGTTAGTGATGTTGTGCCACTGAATGATGCAGCTAGGCTTCTTTTCGGGCTACTACTGCTGCTGCGCTGTGCCAACATACGGTTCAAAGAATCGGCCACTGCACTGTATGCTTTCTTCTTAGGCGATACACCATTCAGACCACGCAGAACTAAAGCATCAAAGGACATCTTCTCTAAAGGCTGATTCACATTCCAAGCCCCCACTTTCTCCATGTAGCTCAGGCTAGGGAGAGAATTGATTCTTCCAGAAGGAGGAGATGAGGCACTTGGAGATAAATTACTTTCAGAGTCGGCCTCACTTTCAGTCTTGTCTGAACATTGCCTCCCTGAAGACTTGACATTAACACTTTTAGATGAATCGAAACGTTCTTTGCTTAAGACAACACGCGAACTATGAAGATTTGACATAAAATGCATCATTTTGTCTGCAATCTCCTTCTTCACACTTTTGCTAGGAACAAAGCCTGGCGTTGACTGAGAGATGGGTTGAGACATTCCTCCTAAGAAAGGACTATAATTTTGGGGAGGTCGGTCGAAGGGAGAAAGATCTGCTTCTTGGTGTCCCCGCTCTATGCTGCCCCCAGATGAAACAGTTAGTTCTGCATTGCCCACCCTCGGGTGAACATCACTGCCTGTATTTTCATTTGGGCTGCCTGTCTTGTCAGATTGTGGCTTGATAATCGCTGGTGAACTTTCATTTTCACATTGCTGTAAGATTTCAGAAACAGATGCATTTGTCTCTTGATGTCCGATTTGAATGTCGGAGCACAGCTTTGTACGAAACACATCTTGTAATTCTCCACTTTGCATCCTATTCACGGGACGAACTGTGATGCCAGAAATGTCTGATCGCCCGGAGCCACTCATATCCACATTGCCTTGATTAGTGGCCATTAAATTATCAGAAGCCCTACTACCCGTTAACCGCTCACTAGACAGTTTGAAGGACCTGTTTGTTGGACGATCCAAGGTGGCCGTAGATGGGTCACACTCTGGATTCATATTTTCTTCAGTAACGTACTGCAAGATGTTAGTACCGAAAAACTTGGAATCTTGCTCCAAAAGTTTCTTGTTTTCATCTTTCTGATTCTGTCTTCCTGAAGACCCAACAGCAGAGGCCATTGTGTAAGGTGCCTCTTCTGCTGCAATATTCATGGTTCCGTGATCCTGCATCTGCTGTTGCTGGCCATCTATGGCTAAGAACATGTTTGTCTCGACAAGTTGCACATTTCCATCTTGCTTCATCTGGTTTCTATCGGGATTCACTGTGCTGGGTGTTTTGTATGCGGTCTCTTGATCCAGATTTCCGTCTTGCTGTATTTGGTTTTCCTGCATGTCTATGGCTGAGAACAATTTGTAGGATAGCTCTTCTGCAAATTCCAAATTTGGATTTTTCTGCATCAGATTTTCTGGAGGCTCCAAGGCAGAGGAGGGTTTACTAGGACTCTCACGTTCCTCCAGATCTAAGCACATAACTTGATGCACTTGCCTTTTCTCTGGCACCATAGCCAAAAGCATCTTGTAAGATGAACTGTCGAGAGAGGAGTGACTGCTGCCGTATAACTCATCATCTTTCTTGAACAGGTCATGTGCATGTTCTTTATTTAGATCCAAATAAAACCCAGGGCCTGATGATGTTGCCCCTTTATCCACAAAATCCAAATTCTCAACTTGCTGGTTCTGTTCATTTTCTGGCATCATGGATGAAAACAGGACGCAGGAAGAACTGGCAGGAGATGACCGACCACTGCTCCATAACCCAACTTCCATCTCCAACAGTTCAAGAGCACTTTCATTAATTACAACCTCAGGGACCTCAGGGCCCAGTGATTCCGTCTCATGCTCCACACCATCTAAAGGCTCCACTTGCTCCATTTCATTTTGCTCAAGTTCTGTTTCGGGGAGCATTTTGTGAGAAGAGTTCTCCGAGCCTGAGCCCCCACTGCTGGACAACCCCACTTCTTTCTCCAACAGCTCAAGAAGCATTGGGGCAGATACACTACTGTCCAGGAAGGAACCATCACGAGTTATAGAATCTATATAACCTTCCACTGCAGGTTGTGGCACATGTTTATCGTCCTGCCCCGGGATAGCAATGAGCACCTGAGAATCTGTGACTTTGGCGGTGTTATCTCCATCATTCCTGTGGTCTGTTTCGGTGCAGTGGCCTTCGACAACCTTCCTTATAGACTTTGGAGTAGGAGGAATTGGGTGCTGAGATAAAAAGAAGGTGCTACTGGCATCCCCGGCTGCAAATGTGCTGAATGCAAGGGGATGCTGGGACAGAGTAAAACATCCACTGGAGAGATCGGTGGAAACCTCAGTGGAAGCAAGCTGAATGGCATCGCTCATCTGCAGAGGCCTTGATTGCAGCTCAGAGAAGCCAGAATTGTCAAGGGTCCACCTGCAAATAAAATAAAAGAATTAAACATGTCTCTATTTACTCTATGGTATTCAAGACTGGCCAAGATACATACGGAAAACGCTCCTCGAATGCAGCTCTTTTGCATGCGGATAACCATCACAGAACCATGCACTGTCTAAATATAGTGCCACACAACAATGAACTAGAATACGCCTTCACAGCAAATGCTTAGTATTAGGGGTGGGTTTTAATCCCACTTTTCATGATCAGCTCTGGGTTTGAACTATTACCAAGGAAGTTTTACACATACATCCCACCCGCCTACCATAATCAAACAGCCTGCCCCACAATCCCCTTGTTCCTTTCCACTTTGTCTGTTTCTATCTTACTTCCACTGTGCCCATCCGCTCACCTCTTCATCCTCTTCCTGCCCCCATACAGTTCAAGGTCGGATTAAGCCTTGAAGGGTATATACTAAGTCACTAACTGAACAAGCCTCTGCACCGGAAGGCCAAATAATTCATGATGGGATGGGAGCCGTATAACACCTAATAACATAACAGAGTAATAGCAGGAGCAGAAGTAAGCCAATTGCAGTAACAGGTGTGCCATGAGCAGTGTTATATACAGTAGTATGCAGTAGTAGTAGTAGTAGTAGTAGTAGTAGTAGTAGTAGTACGCATTTGTAATAATAAAAATAGCAACACTATTTGTAGTGGTCGCAGTAACAATAGTGTTAAGAGTCATTGTTGCAGAGCTAGCAGGAGTAGTAGTGTTTTTTTGGTGTGCTGTTAATACTAGTCGCATAAGTACTTGCAGAAGAGGTAGTACTAGTATTATTAGTGCAAGGAGTAAGGGCACGAGTAGCAGTGCTAGCACCACTAGTAGCACGGTTAGCACTTTTACTACCAGTGCAGTAGCATGAAATGTAATTCAGATTGAATTGGCTATTAAGAAACATTCGCATTTATTTGAATGGCGAGTTTATGAAGAGCACACCGCAAACTGAATTGTGTTTTCCTGTTTTCAATATTGCTAAACAATTCAGTTTGACCCAATGCTGGCCAACGTTATATAGCAAAACGAAAAGGAGATGGCTGGAAGGTTTTGAATAAATCATAACCACGGGCAAAGCTCTGGGCAACCCTCCAGACCATCGTTTTTCAGTCTGCCAAGCCATTACAGAAGGGGAAAAACCATATTCAAATCAGGCATGGTCCTACCCCAAAAGGGACAGTCCAGCCCGAACTGCTAGGTCACATCCCTTCTGCACGAGACCACAAGCATCCCCAGACATGTTTCAGCCTTGTTGGGCGTCATCAGTGAGGAGTAGCTTGGGTCTCTAGGCCCGGCAGACTCGGGACCCACGTCTGGGCATATCCATCCCACTCGGGGTGACTTTAGCAAAATGAAAAGGAGATGGCTGGAAGGTTTTGAATAAATCATAACCACGGGCAAAGCTCTGGGCAACCCTCCAGACCATCGTTTTTCAGTCTGCCAAGCCATTACAGAAGGGGAAAAACCATATGCAAATCAGGCATGGTCCTACCCCAAAAGGGGCAGTCCAGCCCGAACTGCTAGGTCACATCCCTTCTGCACGAGACCACAAGCATCCCAGACGTTATATAGCAACATGGTGCCTTTTTGGAAGAAGCTGAATACACAGAAGTGATGATGGAGCTTAAGGGGCGGCAATACAACCGCCCACCACCACCCGCTGGTCTGCTTAGCTACAGTCGCATGAAACACTGAATCCAACCTATGACCTCTAGATAGCAAGCACTGAATTCACTGATCTATCCTACCCAAGCAATGAGTTTGCTTCAATCACGATGGGTGCAGGCACTGACAGGGCTGGTAACCCTACACCGAAAGAATTTCACCAATGGTGGGAAGTGCTGGTTCTCCACCTTTCAGGGAAAGAAGGCCCCAAAATAAGCTGCCCAGGATATTATGTTATGTACTGCGTCACATGCATCGCCTTAGTTTAGAAGTGCATTAATAAGTATCCGTTAGTTCGCAACTCTCACTCTTTCCCACAGTCTACTTTTTGTTTTGGCGGATTGGTTGCAGAGCTATTCATTCCCAGGTGTGTCGATATAAGTGCCAGAGGGCTTTAGTGATCATGGGGACTAATACATGCTAAAAGCTCATTGCTGTGTGTATCCTTCTACATGCAAAGCAGTGAAAATGATGCTGTGCAAGTACATGTTCTAGCAAACGGATGGAGACATGCTGCAGACACAAAGGAACGTGTTCACTTCTGACAAAAGTTCACAGTACCTGGACAATGAAGGTATTATTTCAGGGCAATGGTGCAAGTACCTGGGTGATTGATTGCAGTAGCTAGCATGCAACAGCAATACCTGACATTTGCTGCGAGTACCCAAGCCAATGATGGCTTAGAATAGCATTGTTTGCGATTGTCTATTCAATGGCTACATACAAGCATAATCTATTGGCTGTCAATGGGCGCTTTTTTAATATAACTTATATATCAATAAACAAGTCAGCAGCCCAACAGATAAGGGGTGTAGCAGCCACTTTAACTCCCATTAAATAGGCAAATACTCCCAAAAAATTCAAATACAGAGTCAAAATACTCCCAAAAACAATAGGAAAAAGACAGGTACAACGATATGCTCCTGCTTTGACCCACACACTCCAAGGATATGTTTGGACCAGTAGTTCACACAGTACCACAGGAAGAAACAACTATTATTACTGCCTTATTGGAGGAGGTAAACCTGTATCTTTTAATATGTATGAATAACTAGGTGCAAAAGGAGTAATTATTGCAATAACATTTCCGTTTTCTAGTTACAACATGTTTACTTGCTTATAGAATACTCACATTGGGAATTGGACTTACATTTTTACTCCCTAAAAATTAATTTTACTCCCAACTTTAAAATATAGGGAGTAGAATACTCCAACTTCAAAATCTTATCTGGAGCACAGATAGTTAGACTCGGAGAATAGTGTTGTTAAGCAGAATTTGCATTCAGAGCAGAGACACACAACATAAGAGAAGTGTTAGATGACCGACATATAACATTTTATTTTTTTAAAGCAGCAGACATATTTCCTGGGAGCAGAAATATATTGGACTGGTCAGGAGACCAAAGGAAGCGTGAGCGGTTCCTGGACTGGTAAGAGACAGGTCTGGTGAACCAGAGCTGGAGGGGTTTCTGTGACTTTTAGCTTTACCCTTGAACTTGAAAGAAGCCTCATGTAACTGAAGTAGTGCTAAAATCTTGTCACAAGTCAGCTCGCCCAGGTTTTAGAGGACTGACGGACGTGAGGATGGATCTTAGTACGTGTAACCCTATTCAGAATTATCGACTTTTTGGGAAAGCGTGAACAGTGAAAAATATGTTGCATAAATATATGGAATGGGTGATTGTGATGTACATCAGAGAAATGTTTTCCAGAGTATACGCCTTAATGGGACAAGAAGAGATGGAGGGAAAAACAAAAGTGACCCAGGCATGGTCATGTCCAATTGGTCACTTATGCTTCAACTTTCTCTAAATCTATGAAGTGGACATTCGCCATTGAAAATTGGGCCAACATCACCCATGTCACGGAACCACTGCCAATTGCTCACACCTTTTTGAGATACATCCTTTAGTTCTGGAATGATGTATGCATCCTTATCTCAGATACATCATGTGAAAAACATATAATGGCACACAATAGGGGGGTATAGAACAGGCACCCAGCACCTGCAGAAATGCCATGAGCACAGCCTAGCGGAATGGACAACACTATGGACGTAGAAACATAGACTCTATTAGATGCCGACGGGGAATGCATGAAGAAGGTTGTCAACTTTGTCAGTGCAGCTGCTCGGGACCTCCTACCTGTATGTGCTAGGGGGTTTTCCTAAAGTCACATGAGGTAAGACTTCATAAAACTATCCCAATGGTATACAAGTCCCCAACTCTTAGCATCAGTCTGTACTACACATGGAACCTTGGTAGAGTGGCAGAGCAGTCAGGTTTATAAGAGGAAGATGTGAGCTGTAGGTAAGTGCACTGAACACAGTTAACAGTACTCCAAAGAAACACTCACGCCAATAAAGTTATATTAAAATATAAATGTATTATATTTACACAAGAAATGTCTTAAGATACTTAGTTCACTTAACCAACACACATAGGATTACTTATAAATACTTGTTAAAGGCCACTGCTTAGTTGATAGTTGGTTGCAATTACAATGGTTACAGCGTTTGACACTAATGTGGCTAAAGGAGTAACCCGGGGTGCTTAAAAGAAAAAACATGTTTTTTCAGTCATTGAACGGGACGCCTCACGCGTTCTGTTCAATGACTGAAAATAATGTCTTAAGAGGGAGCCGCCTCTTCCCTATCAATAGCAACCGCAGAAGCTGGGAAGATGTGGTAAGTGGGGCTGGGTAGAGGGGTGTGAAATGGACCCCCCAAAAAACGGGAACTGAGGGGGAGGGGGAAGATGGAGGCCGGGGGAACCAGCCATCATCGCGGATTAGAACGCGGACTGAGATAGTAGGTTTCAGGCTGCGTGTCTAGCCACCCGATTGGCTGGTTCCCCTGGGCCGGGTGCTAATAACAGTTCTACCGTATTATCAGGAATACTAAACACTCGCGCACAGACAAAGATATACGGTAATTGTATTTAGTTAGCCAAAACCACATAAGATAAAGTATTTTAGGAAGGAAAAGGGTTGGTTAGTCATGTAGTAGAAGAGCTTAACGTTCTAGAGGCGATTTCTTAGCAACCTAAAGCTTTTAAAGTCCGATCCCTAACCCTATGCAAAGATCAGTTTGGAGAGGGCTCAAAAACTTACGAAGCATCAGGACAGCAAAGATCCCTGAGGATACATTCAGTCTCGAGAACAAGATACTAGAAGAATTAACACAACATTGGAGAACCCGTTAAACGACTCTCTAAAGGGACACAAGCCAGCAGCTTTGGTCAGAGGTAAGAGTGGTCTATGTAAGGAAGGCATGGTACCAACAGTAGACACATACACAATAGATGCTGTTAGGCAGAATCCTGTGCAGTGCCCTCAGGGACCACAACACACAATTAAGACTACAAGTGGTCATACAAGTTCACCTTTGGTACAAGCCTGTACTACACTGTTAAAGTGTTAGCAGTAGCGGAGCAGCCAGACTTATCTCAAGAGTAAATGAGCAGTAACCGAGATTACACAAAGGACCACAGTTTTTGTGACTCAAGCAAACACTGACTCAAGGTTTAAGGTAAAAAATATAAGTACATTTATTTTTAAACCATTTGTTAGAAAACACTTCACTTCTATAAATTCGAAAGCACGCGTAAAATACACTACACACAATCGATTCCACTTGTTTCAGCAAATTCGAGGTAAATACGTTAGGATTTGACAGACCGGTGTTGCGATACCAACGCGTACCCGTGGATAGAAATGCTCACGAAGTTAAAACACACTTTGTACTTTAGAATTTCAAACAAGGGAAAAGTGAATAAAAATCATAGGCAATACTTTTTTAAAGGCAAGGGGATTCGAGGACTTATTCAAAGATACAGATTAAAGTCAATGGGCCTGCGCCAGTGTCAATGGAGCAGATGCTCAGTTGCCGAGGATCACACGTTGAACAGTTCGAGATTCGAGATGCCAAGACTTCGTAAAGATTGTCAAATGGAAGGAAAAGTTATAAGAAGGAGGGAAGAAAGAACAAATCTTCAAGGAGGAAAAGGGTTCACCCCGATTCCAGCTGGTCAGACGGAGAGAATGAACAATTGTGCGCAGTACCTTATTCCGTTGAAGAAAAGCTGGTGCCACGGCAGTTGTTCCTGGTAGTTCCTGCAGACTCATGGTTCCTGCGGCTTCAGTCGTGGGGACAAGAAGGACGACGTCTGGAGCGATCTGCACTACCCAGCGATGAGGCCAGCAGCAGCGAAAAAGACAACAATGAACAAAAGGTGTGCTCCTTTAAATCAGGAGATGGCTCTTCTGGTGGCTATCCGGACCACTACAGAACAGCAGTGATTTCAACCCAGGAGACGATTCTCTGACTGAAGAAAAGATAAGCTGGTTTATTCCACAAGGCTCAAGGGAAGAAGACTCCGGACTGGATCTTCTCTGGTCGTTGAAGGGGATGGATCGCTCAGGACTGCAGCAGAGCTTCACCAGGACTCAGGGTTGCAGCAGCCGTCTTCTTCTCCGCTTCTCTTCGGTTCCTTGCAGTTCCAGTGGCGACTCTGACATCTAGCCCAAGAGTCCTGCCCTGTATGCCAAAATCCCCCATTCACACAGCCTGGCTGTCAATCACTCAGCAGGAGGGTTGCCCAGCCCGGACAACCACCTTAGCCAATCAATACAAAGTGTGACTTGGGTCTCCAAGGAGACCCTGTGCAGGGGGTGACTACACCCCTCCCTCACATTCAGCTCACCTAGACACCGAGACGCCAAAGGAGGGCTTCTGGTCAGAAGCCTGCCAAAGGTCTGCGAACAAAGGAGGCAAACCTGGTTTGCCGCGCAAAGAAAGACCCAAGAAGGATGTTAACAAAATGAAATGGAGATTAAACCCAACCGGAGCCAAAATAAAAAGTATTTGGGCTAGCCGGTTTAAAGTTCGAGGCTAGTAAAATAGCCTAAAACACTACCATGTTATGTAATATAATCGCGGTAGGAAATTTAGGGTAGGAACCACTGCCATCAGCCAAGTCTTAATGTTAAGGGAGCGAAACAAGGCACCAAGAGGTACAGATAAAAAGGGCTAAGACTTAACCCTTTCTGATACTCCATGTAAGATGGGGTGTACTGGATCTGTGGTTAAATGACTAGGTAAAGTTAATGTCAACTTTACCCTTTTCTGGGGGACAGTAGTCAGCCCAAGAAATGGAGTCGGTAGGAAGTCTAAAAGACAACCCTGTGTCACTGCACTGAAAGTGCCGTGTAACACACAAAAGAGTGGGGCTACTGAAGTGGTGTACTCCAGAGTACACAATCACAAAAACTGATGAAATACACATGGCAAAACACAGGTAAGAGTGGGGGAAAAGCTCAAACTCTTACCAAGTGGAAAAAATAAACTCCAGAAATCCAGAAATGCTGCTGAGGGACTCACTAGGCAAGGGAAATTAGCCATAGAATGAGAATTCTCCCCAACAGGTGCAAGTTTTGAAAACCTTTATTTTGTAGTTTACTGGGGTTGGTTAAATTCGTAACTGGCCCCAACTCCAAAATGGGAGTGATCTCGACCATAAAATAAACAACAAACAAGTCCAAGTCAGTCTAGTCAAAATAAAAAGGCCTAGACTAAGGAAATCCAACCTTGTCCTCCTTCTCAAATGACAAATGTGTAAAGGGAATACAAAAAGGAAAAATATGTCAGAATGGCTTTGGTAACAACTCCCTTCACCACGTTCAGAAGTACATGGTCTTGAGAGTTTCTTAAGAAGGATAGGTGGATGGCACAATTCTATCAGTCTTGCGCACTCTGGCTTGCCGGTACAATTCAACAGTTCAGGCTTGGCCTTCAAGCTTTTGACTGTCTAATCAATTCTTTAGGCATTGTCCGCCTTACACAAATGAACAGTTCTTCTCTTGGCTTTCACTTTGCCACTATTCAACAAAGGCTTCCCTCAGCCGGACTCGAGCCTGCCTCTCTTTTCACACTTGACTTCATCACATTTCAGCACGGGCTTCCCTCTGCTGGGCTCGATCCTGTCTTTCTCCTTTGCTGTGGAATACTTTCGAAACTCGAAGAATTTTAAAGGTAGTCTTCTACATGAACACTTCAACCTCCAATTTGACAATCAACAATCTTCACAACACCAATGCTGCTTGGTACTTACCCTCTTGGCGGTTTTCAAATTTCGTATAGATTGCTTTTCACTCAATCAACTCTCGCTTGAGATTACGTTTACTTTCTTGCCTTCGTTTCCTCCGTTCTATTACTCAGAACATTTCACAGAGACTTTCGAATGTGCGATTCCATTTCGCAGGACCACTCTGTTACTTTGTATACTTTTCTCAGTATTCAATCATTGTTTTCTTCATTACGCATCTTATCGGCATATGCGCAACCTTCAACTTGTGTTACATGCCTCTTTTGCTCTTAACCCAAACCGGGCTTTCGCTCGCCTTCGATAACGCATCAGTCGTGTTAATTGGCCTTCTATCTTCAATGCTTTCGACGTAGCAATCAAGGTCGTTACCAACACCTCCACTGCTCCTCTCAAACTCAATCGTTCATCTGTGAGGGTAGCGGGCCGCCTGAAGCACTCTGAAGGTTTCTCTTTTCTGCTCACTTGCTTTCGGTCGTAGAACGCTTACGGCTTCCCGAAAGGATGGAATTCGCGCCTTGTTCTCTGAAGCAGCCAATCAGCACCTTGGACTTCCAACTTCCATAGCCCGGTTTGCATCAACCACGAAAGAGCTGTTCCTTCTTGCACCCAGCCTCGCTCAGAGTGTGCCTGTGCGTGCCACTTTTTATCCTGACAGGGAGTGTTAACAAGTGGCAGGTGTATGTAATATGTATTATGTGCCTGACTCTGCCCGATCTCATTCGGAGGGACAGAGCCATTGCAAGTCATTAGAGGTAATCCTCCTGGCCTCATTCCTCATCTTCCTCGGCTCAGAAGTGTTGTCAATGTGAAGTGGGGAGAAATTATGGGTGTTGTAGTTTCCCATAAAATAAGCAGGAATAGGGATTAGATGGGTTAAGGACAAAGGGGTGTACCATGTCTCACCATCAGGAGCTTCACCCCCACTCCCCGACGACCCCCTACCCAGGTGACCCTCCCTCACCTGTCCACCCCCCATGGTCAGGATCCAAAAGCAATGGCCTTTTTCTGGCCACCCGAGTACGGATCCACAGAGACTAGGCTGTGAAACACCCTCTGGTTATTCACAATTTCCTGGACACCTCTTTGTGCATTCCAAAACTCTGGAGCGACTTCTTAGTTTAAGGTAAGCAATTTATTTTCAACCCACAGTACCTTAGGTTAGAAGAAATATTTGTGGCTGTATTCTCCTCTATGTATCAACGATGGACCCGTTTTCTGGATTCTTCGGTCTGGTGACGAGAGGACGGTTTCTGATGGGGAAATCTCAGCAGCAGTCTTGAGACCCTTAGCACAGATTTCTTCAGCTTCTTTGGTCAGTGTGCGGATTTGGCGCCTTTTTCACAGCATCAACAAAGGACGGTACTCACCCAGTCGATCTTCTTCACTTCTGAAGTCCTGCACTCTGGTGAGAGGGATTTAGACGAGTCTGATCGTGTCTCTGGAGGTTCACTTGGAGCTCAGCAAAGAGTAGAACGGATTCGGCCTTGCAAAGACAATGCACTTCAAATGGGTCTGAGGTCCCCAGATATTCGTGTTCTGCAGCTCTGGAGAGGCACAGCACTTTGGAGGATGGCTCAGTTTGTAGTTTATATTAGGGCAGGTTGGTCCCACCAGTCAAAGGGAAGGAGTAGTCCCCTTCGGAGCTCCTCTGTCGAGTAGAAATCGGGATCAGGACAGCAGTGCTCACTTCATGGTGATTCAAAGGGTCTGCAGGCATCTGTGGTCGCCGTCTTCTTCCGTTACTTAGGTTTTCAGTGGTCGACTTGCCTTTCTCCTCGGGAACCTCACCTTTTATTCAGTTTCAGCACACACTGCTCTGCAATCTCTCTCAGCAGTTTACAGAACGGGGCAGTAGGCCGTCCAATCAGGACAGCCAGCCCCCCCCAGTTGGCAATGGTTCCATTCAGTGAAAAACTCCTCCCCCACTTCCTGTCTGCCAGCCCAGACACACTGGAGACTGTAACGCTCACCTGGTATCCATGGGGACGTCACTCAGCCTGCTTGGGCCACCTACGACCTCAAACCCTTCCCTGGAATCTGCTTGTCTGGAGACTGGGCCTGTAACAGAGGATTGCCAGAGTTTAACTCTATTGTCTCTGCTTGCTTGACCCCCTCTTCCCTTGGGGACCAAACGTTCCCCTCTGTCCACTCCTCACCTTGCTTTCTTGTGTGGTGTGCTCGCCGTCGTACCCTTCGGTGCAGGGGTGCGTCGACTGATGTGGGCTCTATGCTGCCTAGTTGCTTCACTGGCGCGGGCCCAACGGACTGGGCTTGCTGTAACTTCAGCCCGAACGGTAGGTTGAACGATTCTTATGAACTGTGCTTTTGACTCTTGTCACTTCTATAACGTGTTTCTCCTCCCTTAGGTGTTGGAGGGGGTCGGAGATGGCGTTGTGCTGCTGAGGAGAGCCAAGCACCAACGGTGAATGAGAGCGCAATGCTGTCCGCTCTTTCTTGTAATGACCAATGTATGTCTCTGTGTCCCTTTCAGGTGCTGCAATCCCAGCGTGGCTACCGGTTGAGAGGATAAGGTGCGGTGAGTAAGCGTGATGTGTGGCGCCTCTTTATGCTTTCTGTGCTAACCTGGAATGTCTTTTCCCTTGCAGTTTGATGGGGTGCTCCGGAGCTGAAGTTACCCCGAGCGGCTTGAGTTCAGGTAAGCGTTTGACTCTTCTTACAGTTTTCAAGTAAGCTAAGATATGAAGAATGCTTACTAATGTCTTTTCTTCCGTTCATTTTCCTCCCCTAGGAAGCGGTATGCCGAGATGGAGATGACACCGCCGTAGCTGCCCACAGGACCGGAGGAGCGATGGATGGAAGCTGGATGCTCTTCAAGGTAAGTATAATATTAATGCTGTTCTTTTTCTTGCAGGTGCGCGGGATGCAAAGGAAAGGCGAAGGACTTCTGGACACCAATTCTACCACGTTGAATGTCAAGCTGAAGGTGCAGAGAAACGCAAAGCGCGTTTCTCGGCCCGGGCATGGTTTAAATAGCTTCCAGGTATCCCTGGGTTGAACCACACCCAAAAGGGTAGACCGCATACTTAGTTCACGGAACTCGGTTATGTGGGGGCATCCATCTTGCCCACAATACATTACAAGTTCAATGCCAAGTGATTCTTAGAGCTATGTGTGAGCCTGGAGCAAAAAGGCACCACGTCTGACTCCAAGTGGGTCTCTGGTAGGATGGAGAGCCCTTTAAGGGCCATAAAGGGGATCGTGGCCTGGCTCCAGCTTGATGTCTCAAGGGGCTGGGGCAGGAATCATGACAGAAACTAGATGCTAGCGGGTCCATAAAGGTCAGCAGACGTTGCGCACAGGGATGAAGTCCTTCCAACCACAACAGCGACGCACGCATAATTGAGTTGTGTTTGCAAACTACATTTAGTAGCAACCGAGTTTCCAACCACGAAGCCGCTGCTTAGACTTACTTTCCTCGAGCGCCAATCGGCTGTTGTTTCAGTCCCAGCTAAGTATCGTACACAGGGTTTTATGAGATACAGTCTCTTTCGTCTGAACACTCAACAAAGCTGCCATGGGTTTGCCAGCTACCTCCCCGCTTGGGATATTTTCTTCCTCTCTGCTGGATACTGATACCAGCATAGACCAGTACAAGGTGACCTTTTGCCGCAGGACCTATCGCTACCTTTTACAGCTTGTGCGTGCTTTGAAACTATATCATCCAAAATTTTGATCTAATTTGCCACCGTCATCTTCTCATTCGAACTGGAGAAGCAAATCAATTATGTTAAATGTACATCATATACTGGGGTAAACCTTGTACGTGAAGACACGTGGGAAGAAATACTCTGTCCTGAAGATGGCCATGACACTCCTTTCCGAATGGACACTAGAGAGGATGTCTAATTCGTCACATGGCCGAAACATGTCGACACCCAATCTCTCAAAGGACGTCTAAATTTACCGGCCGTTTCATGGAATTAATGTGCGCTGAAAATCACTGCGCAAGCATGCGAAAGCCGCGCACATCGATTCATGGAAGTCCGTGCACATGTAAATCCTGGGATGTGCGCTAAAATCATGCGTGGCGCTCGCGGGCGCACACGTCATCAAACAGCGTGCGCGATGCGCACAGCAAAAGCGCACATAGCGCGGCGCACACAACAAAATTGGGTGGAACACGGGGCGTAATAAACGGAATGGGGAACAACGCGTAAAAATGTGGGCGTTACGGGGAAAGTACAGGAGGTAAATGCGCAGAACGCCCACACGCGCGCCTACAACACGTATTCATGGAATCGAACAGGGGAAACGCGTGCACCAAAAAAGACGCGCTAATCTGGAAACACGTACGCCAGCAGGAAGCAGGCGTACACGGCCCGCGCAGCATAAAAGTGCGCGCAAACAACAAACAAGCTCAGACGCTACGATGAATATACCATTCCTCGCAACAGTGGTCGTGGGACACCGCAGGAGGAGGAGGAGGATAGCCAGGCCCAGGAATTGTACACCCAGGACCAGCCTTTTTGGGATGCCTGATGACCAGGTGTATGGGAGGTACAGGTTCCCACCACACCTAATACTCAACCTGGTGAGTGATGGGGAGGATGACCTCACATCACCCACCCTGTGCTCCCAAGACCCGAGCCCCTTGGAAAAGGTGCTCAATGTACTGCACTTCTTGGCCACTGGTTCATTTCAGCGGACAAGTGCCATAGTAGGGAGGATGAGGGGGGGTGTCACAGGCCACGCAGTCACGCTGCCTACACCAGGTGTTGGCCATCATGACTGCACGCTCTTCAGTCCGTAGGCACATATACATGCCCAGAACACCTGCAGAAAGGCAGGCTACCGTCAATGACTTTTACGGGGTGGCACACTTCCCCAAAGTGCTAGGTGCCATTGATTGCACCCATGTGGCTCTACGTCCTCCCAGGGCAATTTAGCACATCTATAGAAACCGCAAGCACTGGCATTCCATCAACGTGCAGGTAGTATGTGATGCCAAGGGAATCATCACCTCAGTATATGCCAACTATCCAGGGTCCACCCATGACAGTTTCATTTTCAGAATGTCATCCTTAAACCGGGACCTAGAAGCTGGGCAGCATGGCGATACATGGCTGCTTGGTGAGTATAAATGCCTCTGCACATGCATGCATGTCAGATACTGAGTAATGTCACAACCCCACTAATGATACCCATCATCACCTCCCCAGGGGACAGTGCCTACCCTCTGAGCACCCACATGATGACGCCAATTCGAAACCCCACCACACCACTCGAGGTAAGATACAACACAGCCCATATTGCAACCCAGGGCATAGTGGAGCGCACATTCGGAGTGCTCAAGTCACGCTTTCGCTCCCTTGACCGCTCTGGTGGGCAGCTGCTATACGCGCCCCCAGTAGTGTGCAGGATCATAGTGGCAGCATGTGCCTGCACAATGTTGCAACCCGCCGGTGGACATGGTGGTGCCCCCACATCCCCAACCACATGCACGGCCGCTGCGAATGGGAGGGGAAAGGGCACGTGGTGAGACAGCCCGTACGCAGCTGGTGGCTAATTACTTCACCAAAAATCACACCCCTGTGGAGTGCACACAGCCCTGGCACATACCAGCTGACAATCAATGATGATGACATAAGGGACAGTCAACTGTCACAAACATACCAGCCTGAGATTGGTCACCTGGAAGTGTTACATTGTGTGCATCCCTACCTACTGAAAGACAACCAATGCTGTGTCACAAAAAGACACACATCTATGCTGCATGAATGACTACCCCCTTGCAAAATACAACATGGAAATAGTGCCATGTCCCATCTCAGCTACCCAACACACCATGGCATGTCATGCAATGTGAAAGCAACCACATGAATGCACAACACATGAAACAAGTGTCACAAAGTGCAGTGTCCCAAATGTAAACAGGCCACAGACAATATGCTCTCAGTAATCAATAACAAACAGCACACATGATCAAATACTTACCAGCAACACAATACAGCAACACAGGATGAAACAGTGGCAAAATATGACAGTACAAAATCAAAGTAGTGCAAGGCTTACAACGTGAATAAGCCAGCACATCGACCCCTTCCAACTGCAGAGTGTTGCTGTCAGGCAAATGTGTCAGTGTACTGCATACAACGAACTGCATCTGCAAAGGAGACGGCCTTGTGAAGACATGAAGAAGGTACCTGTGAATAAGGAGGAAGACATGGATGCACAAGCACATATCAATACACCATGCAGTGTTCAATACAACAACATTCCCCACTAGGGATGTCCACACAGTTTTGACTACAGACTGCCCACACAGCTCATGGGAGCCCAATGTCACTGTGTAAGTCACTGTCACTTGGTCACACCCTTTGCAAGCCCATGGAAAGGGAAAGCAGGAGTGGTGTGTGTCATGACCCCAAGCATCTAACCCAAAGACAGGACAAGCCTGCATGTGCCCAGCTGGAGTACACAGTGGATGCCCACGGGAGCCACACAAGGCAACACACTGTAAAAAAATACAAAAATCAAAAATGGCCATGTGTGGACCGGGGGGGGGGGGCGCACCCAGGAGGTATTTCGGACAGGGTGCACACCAACACCCACCTGCGTGGATGTTGCGAAAACAAAATACCTCCATGGGCTCATGGCCTGCACGGCTACACCAATGTGGGAGAACTGCTGTTGCTCTCTTCACCCTCTGCTGTGCTGCTACATCAGGAGGTGGCGGTACTATGGGAGGCAGCCCACGCAAAGCCCTGGTATGGTCCTCCATGGCAGCAAGCATGCGGGTGTGGAAGGTCTCGTTCTGGAGGATGATAGTACGAGATCCCCAAGCGGCACCTCACGGGTTGCCTGCATTTCTGCACGCATGGCCTTGCGTGATGCCCGGATCTCCTCATGAGTTGCCTGCAGCTCAGCTGAGAGCGAACGTGTGAACTGCTCCAGCTGCTGTTCTGACCTAAAATTTCGGGAAGCCTCAAGTTCACCCAGAGTCTCCCTGAGGAAATGGACTTCTAACCTCAGGGCTTCGCTGTGGCCCTGTGACTCTACAGATATGGCTTCGCGCAGAGTCTCCAGTGCCGCCCGTCGGTCCCTGTTGGACGCCAACATGTCTTCCCTGTGTGATTGGCAAATGAAGTCTGTTGCCTGCTGTTGTTGCTCCATCTGCCTTTCAGGGGGGAGAATGGAAGTGGCCACCCTCTCCATTGCCTGAGCCATCATTTCACTCTGTTGTGCTGCTATACTGTAAATGGAGTTTTCCCATACAGTATTGCCTGGTGGCGTACGGCCACCACATCGGCGGGCACCACACCTGTTTGGGGCAAGGCGATCTGCACCTTGCTGTGCTGGCACTGCCTGAGGCTGCAGGACTGCATTCCCCCTCTGATCTGCTGACCCAGGAACAGGATCAGATGTAGTGGAGTGTGACCCTGCATCCGTAACTGCCAAAGGTGGAGTTACCAACACTGATATATCCCCATAGAGGGGCCTACCCCCGGTGCAGGTGGGTTGGACAGAACAGCATCCCTGCCAGAAACACTCACCTGCGACAGCACATAAGTCCCACTGTCCGATTCAGCACCTGAATCATAGAGGTCTGGGAAGGTGCACCCAGAGACACCAGTGGACAGTATGGTCTGCAGTAGGATAGGGTTTTCACCCACCACCACACCATGTCCTCCACTGGTGCCCAGGTCGTGGCTGAGATTCCTCCTGGGTCTGCACCATCTCCTCCACCTCAACAGCATCAAGTGCGTCATCACCTGCAAAAACATGAAAGACAACAAATGGAAACAGGCATGAGCACCATAGCACACACATAGACCTGACAAGGCAGAGATCCAGTACATGAACAACACATGTCCCACACGACTATATCCCTGGCATGCATGCACTTTCAATGAGTTGGAAGGGGAGGCAAAAAGCAGATACTGAGGACTCCAAGATGGAAAATCAACACATGTGCTAGCACTGGCATCACTGATTAGCTTGTGAGTGGCATGGGCAATCCACATACATGACACATGCCAGCACACAGATGGCACGTAGCATAGCCATGGTACATTTGACAAGTACAGCCATATGTCAGCAAATGAGTACTGTCACCCATCCATGTTAGATGGACATGATGGGATGAAAAATGCAAAATAGTGTGACAAAATACACATGTGCCACACAGTGCAACACATCCGGTGTGCAATAATACAGTGATGGCAGGCAGATGGATACATCAATGGTTGGTCACTTCAACATGAGAGGAAACAACAATCATGTTCCACATTCAAACAGGCCCCAAAAATTAATGTGAGCAGGCCCTTACTCAATCAGCCTGAATGGTCAAATCATTCCCATAACAAGGTAATAAAGGTGGGACAATGTGGGTTGTAATCTATGACAGAAGCATGTCACATATGTGGCATTAGGGCAGAAAAATGTGTTGCAAAAATGGGAGGATTGAAACAATCAGGCTGAATGAACACTGAAAAATCAGAACAATGTTGTTGCAAGATGACAGTTCAAGGGCAACTGCAGTAATGTGGCGCTCATTGGCTACTGTGGTCAGAAGGGATACTGTCATACCCAAACCCAAGGCCGGGGAATGGTTTGGAGGAAGCACATGGGTGACCCATACCACTCAGGAGTACACACCCTGACCTGGCACTCAATCATTACACATCACCCAAGAAACATACACATGGATTACAGACACTTGCATGGTGTCAGGTTTCGTGGGATTTGGTTGAATGTGGTAGAATGAGGATATGATTAACATAAAGTATGGTTTGGGCCTTAACTTTCTGTGCAGAGTGTGGAGAGCTTCCCAAGTCAAAATGGAGACTTCCAAAAGGATCAGTGATTGGTCAGAAGTAACAGAAAGGCATTGTTGGAACATTCTAAACCGCCTTTCATTGTCAGAAGCCCAGCTGGAAGGTCCTATGTTTGAAGCTCTTAAGATTTAGAAAACTTTAGTTAGGCCCTTGTGCCTAAAATTAGTTATTTTGGTTCTGGAAAGTGTTGGAGATTTAAGAAGAAACTTAGAAAACGTTCCGGTGAAAGAAAGAAGCAAGCTAAGTGAATTCATTATCTTTTATGGATCTTTGTGATTTTCAAGCAGGAGTTAAATATTAATTCCATTAATTAACTTGTTCCTGTTTTTTATTAGTTTTTGTTAAAATAGTAGTTCATTTCGTTCTTTCATGAATCTATTTTTGAACTTCTAGAACTGTATTTAAATTTACTGAACTGCGTCACATTTTTTGCAATTGGCTAGTTGGAGTGTGGAGGTCTGTTTATCATTTTAGCGTCGTGTGTTTTTTCGGCCGTATAAAATATTGAGTATTGTACCCTTTTTTGGTAACAGTGCTTTTATTAGCGTCGGACTAGCGTTAGAAATCTTACACTGTCTGCGCAAGTGACAGTGTGGTAGCCATGCGACTCTGAAGCGTTATGTTTAATTTACTAACATTCTAACCTGGCGCGTGATCATCACTGGGCTGCCTCTTCAAGGATTAGTGTCCGGAACTGAGGACTTTCTCCTTCCTGTTTGAACACTTCATATTAAGAAGAGTGGTATACTATTCATTTACGCATGCGCCCATGCCAGTTTCATTTTTGAACTCTTTTCCTTGTTTTTGTGCGCTTCCATTTTAGAAGGAGTAAACAATATCTTCACGCATGCGCATATTCTGGTTAAAAGAACGCTTCTTTTATGAGCGATCATCTTTGCCAGCAAAAGATCCAATTAATGAACACTTTTATATATTCAGGAAACAAACCATTTTGACTTGAATAGCCAGAGTGTCATTTTTGGAATTGGTATTGAAGCAGCGAGAAATCATCAATACAAACTACATGTATAATATTTCCAGCGGGTTGTTTGGGTAAATGACATTGGAACTGCTTGAAGATTAACTCATTAAACTGAGAGAGATTAGCAGCTTTTTCACAACCGAATTGAAGAAATTAGTAAGAGCATCTGAGACTCTATTTTTCTGTTTTCTTCATTTGAATTTACACGTCCTCTAAGTTATTCACAGAGGATAATCAGGTATGGTGGCGTGTTTATTTACTTAATATTATAACGAGAAGTCAGAGCCAAGGAATTCAAAGGTTAGTGACTAAAGTGAATTTGTTGTTATTTTCACCAACAGGTTGACAGATAAAGAAGCCGAGCAAAACCTGAAGTTTATTATTTTGTCCCATTTTCCCCCTTTCCCTTGGGGGTGCTCTCAACTGAACTGTTTGATACCAGTTAAGAGGTTAGCATCCAAAGGGGACTGCGGGGGTTCAGCAGCTTCCGGGGACAACATCAGATTTGAGAAAGCCTGACAGAATGAAAGGCCAGAAAAAATAGTCCTCCTAAGCTGTCATGAACCCCGAGTTCTCAATGGAAGCGTTAAGTGTTTTAGTGAGGGAATTACAGGAAGAATTAAAGGTGGCATATCAAGAGAATAAAAAATTAGGACAAAGAGTAGATGAGTTAAGTGAAAAGATGGCACAGACGCAGGGAATTGGGAGAGAAGAATTTCCCCCGGAATTGGTAAGGGTTGGTGAGGAGAGAGGTGTGGGTAGAGGTGATGGGGCAGAGGGAGGTTTTAGGGTATTAGTTATGCCAGTACCTTTGGCAGCTCCAGAGCGTTACTACGGAGATTCAAGTAAATTTCAGACATTTGTAACCCAATGTGAGTTGCACTTTCTTAGTAGGCCTGAACTATTTCCTTCTGATGCTTCCAAAGTTACTTTTATGATGTCTTATTTATCTGGAGAGGCTTCTACTTGGGCAGGTTTATTGGTTAGGCAGAAGAGTTTATCTTTAAAAAATGTTTCTCTTTTTATGGAAGAATTTAAGAAAATGTTTGATAAAAGACAACTGTCCTTAGAAATTGATGGTGAATTATTAGATTTGCGTCAAGGAAACAGAGACTTGGTTACATATATCACACAGTTTAGGTCTTTGGTTTTAGAATCCCAGTGGCCAGCAGAGAAGAGGTCTTCTCTTTTTTATAGAGGCCTCAAGGAGGAGTTGAAGGATGCCTTGTCCAGTGTAGTCCAACGCCCTTCTTCTTGTGAGGAATTGATTGATTTAGTAGTTCAGTTGGACTATCGTATAAGTGAAAGGAAAGCAGAAAGGCGTCGTTGTACTCAGGGGGAGGTGAGGTCAGTCATTAGAGGAGAGCGTTCAAAGCTTGAGGTGGGTAGTAAAGAAGTGAAACCAAGGGTGAATGATCAACAAATTAGAATAAAAGGTCCTTTATCAAAAGAGGAAAAAACTAGGAGGCGTGAGAATAATTTGTGTTTATATTGTGGTAGGGGCGGTCATTTTTTAGGAAATTGTCCCTTTACACCCAAAAAATTTTCATCAGCCGGAGGAAAAGCACAGCAGGTTGCAAATACAGTTCAGTCAGCGGTTCCACATATAACTGTAAATGTATCCTTGTATTTGAAGGAGGAAAAGAAAGGGTATGGACCGGTAGTGATTGATTCAGGAGCCACCGGGAACTTTATGGATTGGGGAGTAGCTAAGGCATTGGGAATACCACTAGTGAGGAAGGAAGTTGTGGAACAAGTTCGGGCTGTAGATGGAACTTCTCTTTCATCAGGTCCTATAACTCATGAAACTGGTGTCTTGGTTATGGAATTATTTGGAGGTCATAGAGAAGAAATCTCATTTGATTTAATTGATACACCAATTTTGAAAATAATTTTAGGCATGCCATGGCTAACCTTGCATAATCCTCACATTGATTGGAGTAGACGAGTGGTAGAATTACAGTCTAGTTTCTGTTTAGAAAATTGCCTTTTGAAAGGTAATCCTGGGAGGGAAGAAACACAAGGTTTAGTTTCCTCTTTTCTGACTGATGCAGGTATTACAGGACATAATATAGGAGCGGTGTTAGGACATCTTCCGGAGTGTTATCAAGGGTACAAGGAGGTGTTTGATGAAAAGGAGGCAGGAGAATTACCTCCACATAGGAGTTTTGACTGTAAAATTGATTTGGAGCCCGGGGCGGTTTTACCAAGTAGTCGAGTGTATGCATTAACTGAAAAGGAGAATGATTATCTTAAAGAGTACCTTGCAGAAAATTTGGCTAAAGGTTTTATTCGTCATTCTCAATCTCCAGCCGCATCTCCATTATTTTTTGTACCAAAGCCAGATGGGTCTCTCAGAACATGCATTGATTATAGAGCTGTGAATAGAATTACAATCAAAAACAAGTATCCTCTCCCTCTAATTTCGGAAATCTTGAATCAGGTCCAGGGAGCCACAATTTTTTCCAAACTAGATTTACGTGGTGCCTATCATCTGGTGAGAGTCCAGGAGGGTGATGAGTGGAAGACGGCATTCAAAACCCGATTTGGGCTTTATGAGTACTTGGTGATGCCTTTTGGTTTATGCAATGCTCCAGCTGCCTTTCAATTCTTTATGGATGAAATTTTAAGAGATTTTTTAGATATATTCGTAGTAGTATACATTGATGATATTTTGATTTATTCTCAGGATTTAGAGTCGCATAAAATTCATGTGGGAAAGGTTCTACAAAGACTCAAAGAGAATCATTTGTTTGCTAAATTAGAAAAATCTCAGTTTCATACTAATTCAGTGGAATTTTTAGGATACATTGTTTCTCCCAAGGGATTGGAGATGAATCCGAACAAAGTTCAAGCCATCACGGATTGGCCAACACCAACGAAAGTAAAAGAAATTCAAAGCTTTTTAGGTTTTGCGAATTTTTATAGAAGATTTATTGAAGGATTTTCTCGATTGATTACTCCCATAACAAAACTTTTAAAGAAAGGTGCCAAATTTGTGTGGTCGACAGAGGCAGAGGAGGCATTTCAAGAATTAAAGAAAAGGTTCAGTTCGGCCCCTATTTTAATTCATCCAGATCCATCTCAGCCTTTTTATGTAGAAGCGGATGCATCGAATCTTGCCATGGGGGCTGTTCTTTCTCAGAGACATCGAGAGACCGGACAACTTCATCCAGTGGCTTACTATTCTAAAAAATTCTCTATGGCAGAACAAAATTATACGATCTCAGATCGAGAATTATTGGCAATCAAGTTTGCTTTTGAAGAGTGGAGGCATTTTTTAAAAGGAGCAAGACATACAGTGACTGTGTTAACAGACCATAGAAATTTGCTTTTTCTGAAATCAGCCAAGACTCTCACACCAAGGCAGTTAAGATGGTCATTGTTCTTTGCTGATTACGATTTTGTAGTGACATTTAAGCCAGGTAGGCTTAATGGAAAGGCTGATGCTTTATCACGTCAATTTCCTGGAAGTGAGATGGAATCAGAAAAGGAGATGATATCCATTATCGATCCATGCTGTTTTATTTCTGCCGGAATACAGAAAATTGAGGATGTTGAGGAAGAAGTTCGAAAGTCCATGTCAATTGCACAAATGGAGGAATGGGTCCGAAAGGATCCGGTTCGAAAAATTGAGAAAGGATTGCCGTTCTTTGAAAATAAACTTTACTTACCTATTTTGGAATTGAGAGAGAGAGTAATAAGAGACTGTCATGAATCTATGCTGTCCGGACACCCAGGTTTTAGAAAGACGCTAGAATTGGTCAGGAGGAGCTTCTGGTGGGAAAAAATGCGTCAGGACATCTTAAATTTTGTAAAAACTTGTGCTATTTGCGCTCAAATGAAGAGTCAAACCGGAAAACCAGTCGGGTTGTTGGAGCCGTTGCCTATTCCACCTCGTCCTTGGCATACAATTTCCCTGGACTTCATTACAGATCTTCCTTGTGACAAGGGTTGTACATCTATTCTAGTTGTGGTGGACCTCTTGTCAAAAGAGGCTCACTTTGTTCCAATGGAGGGAGAGGTTACTGCAGACAATTTGGCCAAAGTCTTTTTGCGAGAAATAGTTAGACTGCATGGTCTGCCTAATCAAATTATCTCAGATAGAGGTCCTCAATTTATTTCTAGATTTTGGAGGGTTTTTTGTAAGGATTTGGGTGTGGAAGTCAGTTTATCATCAGGTTATCATCCCGAGACCAATGGACAAGTAGAAAGAGTAAATCAAGAACTGGAGAAGTATTTGAGGTGTTATCTACAGGCAGGGGAAGAATGGGTGGATTTGATTTGGCTTGCCGAATTTGCTTATAATAATTGTGCTAAAGATTCAACTAACATGTCTCCATTTTATCTTGGAAGAGGTTTTCACCCACGGTTTTTAAGTTTTGAAATTACTGAAGAGTCAGAAAATCCTGGAGTTGAGGTTCGATTAAAAACTATGAGAAAAAATTTGGAAAGAGCAAAAAGGGTACTTTTCGATAGTAAACAGAAGTACAAAAGATTTGCAGATCAAAAAAGGAGGTTGGGTCCTAAATATAAGGTTGGTGACTTGGTTTGGCTTTCGACGAGACATTTGAGAATTAAGGGCAAAAACAAATTTACTCCACGTTTTGTAGGTCCATTTAAAGTAGAAAAGATAATCAATCCAGTGTCAGTACGGTTAAAACTACCTACTTCCTTGAAAATACATCCAACTTTTCACATTAGTCTATTAAAACCTGTGATTCCGGGGACTAGAGTTGTACATCCACCTTCACCAGTTCAGTTAGAGAATTCATCCGAAGAGTTTGTGGTGAAAAGAATTGTAGATTCCAGGAGGTTAAGAGGGAAACTACAATATTTAATAGACTGGGAAGGTTTCGGACCTGAGGAACGTACATGGGAAGACGAGGTGAATGTGCATGCACCACAATTAGTCTCAAAATTTCATAGAAAGTATCCTTCTAAAATTGGCCCTGGGACAGGGCATTAAGGGGGGGGTACTGTCAGGTTTCGTGGGATTTGGTTGAATGTGGTAGAATGAGGATATGATTAACATAAAGTATGGTTTGGGCCTTAACTTTCTGTGCAGAGTGTGGAGAGCTTCCCAAGTCAAAATGGAGACTTCCAAAAGGATCAGTGATTGGTCAGAAGTAACAGAAAGGCATTGTTGGAACATTCTAAACCGCCTTTCATTGTCAGAAGCCCAGCTGGAAGGTCCTATGTTTGAAGCTCTTAAGATTTAGAAAACTTTAGTTAGGCCCTTGTGCCTAAAATTAGTTATTTTGGTTCTGGAAAGTGTTGGAGATTTAAGAAGAAACTTAGAAAACGTTCCGGTGAAAGAAAGAAGCAAGCTAAGTGAATTCATTATCTTTTATGGATCTTTGTGATTTTCAAGCAGGAGTTAAATATTAATTCCATTAATTAACTTGTTCCTGTTTTTTATTAGTTTTTGTTAAAATAGTAGTTCATTTCGTTCTTTCATGAATCTATTTTTGAACTTCTAGAACTGTATTTAAATTTACTGAACTGCGTCACATTTTTTGCAATTGGCTAGTTGGAGTGTGGAGGTCTGTTTATCATTTTAGCGTCGTGTGTTTTTTCGGCCGTATAAAATATTGAGTATTGTACCCTTTTTTGGTAACAGTGCTTTTATTAGCGTCGGACTAGCGTTAGAAATCTTACACTGTCTGCGCAAGTGACAGTGTGGTAGCCATGCGACTCTGAAGCGTTATGTTTAATTTACTAACATTCTAACCTGGCGCGTGATCATCACTGGGCTGCCTCTTCAAGGATTAGTGTCCGGAACTGAGGACTTTCTCCTTCCTGTTTGAACACTTCATATTAAGAAGAGTGGTATACTATTCATTTACGCATGCGCCCATGCCAGTTTCATTTTTGAACTCTTTTCCTTGTTTTTGTGCGCTTCCATTTTAGAAGGAGTAAACAATATCTTCACGCATGCGCATATTCTGGTTAAAAGAACGCTTCTTTTATGAGCGATCATCTTTGCCAGCAAAAGATCCAATTAATGAACACTTTTATATATTCAGGAAACAAACCATTTTGACTTGAATAGCCAGAGTGTCATTTTTGGAATTGGTATTGAAGCAGCGAGAAATCATCAATACAAACTACATGTATAATATTTCCAGCGGGTTGTTTGGGTAAATGACATTGGAACTGCTTGAAGATTAACTCATTAAACTGAGAGAGATTAGCAGTTTTTTCACAACCGAATTGAAGAAATTAGTAAGAGCATCTGAGACTCTATTTTTCTGTTTTCTTCATTTGAATTTACACGTCCTCTAAGTTATTCACAGAGGATAATCAGGTATGGTGGCGTGTTTATTTACTTAATATTATAACGAGAAGTCAGAGCCAAGGAATTCAAAGGTTAGTGACTAAAGTGAATTTGTTGTTATTTTCACCAACAGGTTGACAGATAAAGAAGCCGAGCAAAACCTGAAGTTTATTATTTTGTCCCATTTTCCCCCTTTCCCTTGGGGGTGCTCTCAACTGAACTGTTTGATACCAGTTAAGAGGTTAGCATCCAAAGGGGACTGCGGGGGTTCAGCAGCTTCCGGGGACAACATCAGATTTGAGAAAGCCTGACACATGGGCACTCACCGGACAATGCCTCATAATCTGGTAGGTCTCCCACGCCTTGCATCTGTTCCTCTGTGACAAAGGTTCCAGCAACAGAGTCATGTTCAGTGAGTTGGTCATCCTCTGATGGAGACCCACCGCAAGTCACCAGAGTAGAGGCATGATTGGAAGCCAGCTTGTTCTTTGCTCGGCGTTGAAGGTCATTCCACCGCTTGTAGCTATCATCAGCTGTGTGCCTCACAAATCCAAGGGCACTAATGTGGTCCGCGATGGTCTGCCAGTGGGCCCTATGTTGAGCAGTCATAGTCTTACAGGCTGTAGTCACCAACATTTCGCGGCTATGTGCCGACATATAGGCCACAAGTGCATCAAGTTTGGCGTCATTGAAGCTAGGCTTCCTTGACGTTCCGGAGTGTGTAGCCATGTCTGGGGTCTCAGCCTGTAGTGCAAGAGCACCCTTCTTCTTGTAAGATGGTGCAGATCCTGAGTGGCTTATGCTGCTCTGGTCAGTAGGGGCAGAAGCACAGGTGGACTGGGTACTAGAAGCCTCAAAAGGCACAATGACCATAGGTCTTGGTGCAGGCATTGGCTGCAGGGGGATGTCGGCAGGGCCAACGTCAGTGTGATAGACCTGGACCGACACTGTCCCGGCTGGGGGACTCGGAGCAGGGGTGGATTGAGCTGCAGCTGCCCCTGCAGCCTCCCCACCCTGCCTACTTGGGGCAGCAGATGACCTTGCTGCCCCAGATCCACGTGGCTTGGTGACAGAAACTTTCACCGCCACACATGGATTAGACTTGCTGACCTGGAAGTCAGCCTGGGAGTCATCCTGTGCCGGTTCAGGTGACAAAATGGGCCGGTCCAACAAAGGCTGAGCTGGGATGGTGTCAGCTACGCTTCCCACAACCATGGGAGGGGGGAGGCATAGGTGGCCCCGATTGGTCCTCCACACACGGGGCTCCAGGGGCACCCTGCAAATACTGGCCACGTCCCCTACCGCACCCACCACGTCCACCTTTTGGAGGTCGGCCACCTTTGCCTCCCTTACTGCTTGGTCGCCTCCCAACCATGGCACTGATGTTATACGTATGGGAGTTGCAGTAAACAATTGTCCTGGGAAATTGGGGTGAAAGGGGTAGGGTACTAGATGGAATTCATGCCCTGGTGCTCTAGCAAGGCTGTATGTGACCCCTGGGGGAAGATGAAGGGTCACACAATGCACAGGCACCCCAAAAACAAAAGTACACATGCACGCAACCCCTGGTAGACCACGTGCGTGGAAAAATGAACCTGCACTACGCTGTGGCACCCAGAAACACAAAAAATAAGCATACGCGTGTTACACGCAGCCTACAATTACCTCTGAAGGGGTACGCGACACACGGGGGCAACCACAGTTGGAAAATACGTGCGCGACTCACCGTCTGCCTTGAAAAAGAATGTGAAAAAGACACGCGTGTGCGCGTTTGAAACACCCCCGCCAAAAGAAGAAAAGAACACAGTCTGAGGGAACAGGGAGTACGAACTGGAAACGTTGTGAAGTAATCGCGTGTGAACCGACAAGTACAAGAATCACCCACTCGCTCTCCACAAAAAGCACGTACAAGAAAATAGCGTGATACTCGTTTCTTTTAAGCCAGCCCACACGTGCAACGTCACTTACGCGCTTCTGCGCTAATGCCCTTTCCTCCAATAGCACGGTGACGTGCAGTTTTCTCATGTGCTGATTCACAATGCACTCGTGTTGTGGGGAACGCCCACGCGCATAAAACGTCGCTTACACGCTAAGGGCCTTTCCTCGGATTTCACGCTGACATGCACTTTTTTCACGTGCCAAATCACTCCGTATCAAGCTGGCCACGCGAAAACATAGGAAGACCACGCTCCTGCCCAAAAGGCCATTTTCCTGCCCCCAAGAACCCCGAGCATGCTCCCACCAGCCATCTGCTGCTGCCTGCCGTCCACGTGCCCTGCTATTTGGTGCCTGCACGTCAGCCACCTGCAGGGGTCCAGTTGCTGTGTCTACCCCTGCTGGAACTGAGACTCCCGACTGGGATACCATCGCTCCACAGCCCAGCCCCAGTTTCCCACCCATTCCTTCCTCGGGGGACCCCATGTCGGGGCAAACACCATCCGAGACCATAGGCGACCGCCAGCCAGAGAAGCAGAGGGCCACCAGCTTCAGTGAGAAGGAAGTTGGTGTCCTGGTGGAGCATGTCCTGGGGCATTATGATGCCATCTTCGGAACATCACGCACCAACAAGGAATGACGGGAGAGGCTCTGGGACGACGCAGTGGTTGCCATCAACGCGGAGGGGGGTGGCAACCTGCGACATCAAGCACGTCCGGAAGCACTGGGAGGACTTCAGGTCCAGGACCCTCTACAAGGCCCCGGCGCCTCGCAAAGGCAGAGTATGCAGACGGGTGCCGGGTCACCATGAGCAACATCCAGATGAGGGTCCTGGAACACGTAGGCCCAGTGCTCCACGCCCAGATCCTTCGGAGGCAGACCCGTCTGGAGTTGAGCGGTAAGTGGCCAAGCATTGCTGTGTGGGACAGGGCATGTTGCAGTGTGCTGGTAGTCTGATACTTGCCTGTATGTGTGACTTAGGTCGTGTATGGATGTGTGTGTGCAGGGACATCATGGTCATGCATGTGAGAGCAGTAATGTGTGAACCACATGGATGGTGCATGTGTTCCAATGCAACATGGGGAGCTGTATGCGGAATGCACACATGAATGCATGCCAGTCTCTGTTCTTGGACATGGAGGGGGGGGTGAGGGATGGGTGCTGCTCTCATGTACATGTATGGTGCACATGTGTGTGTGTCTGAGATGTGTGTGTGTGTGTGACTTTGAAACACCATGGATGCATGACACATGTCCGTGATGATGTGTAGATTCACGCATGCAGTGCGGTCACCGTTGTATCCACTGTGTCTATCCACTGTGTCTGTGGTGTACAAACCAGGATGCATGATCCTCCGGTGATGTGTGTGCATGGGATCAGTGTGAGCCATGATACATGCGAGTTTGAAGGCAACATTTTGGTTAAAAGAGGCCCTTGTACATGGATGCTGATGTTGATTGCAGGCGCCGTGCCTGTTTCTGCATGTGTGTTGCGTGCATTCACCCATGTATTGTGGAGGGACAGGATGGAAGAGACATTTGACAGTGCCACTCATTACTTCCTGTCTAGAGGAATATTGTACTGTACCCTGATGCTTGTATTCTATGTCTCCCTCTACGCAGCGTCAAGTGAAGAAGAGGGCAGAGACGGCGCTGTGGAGCCAAGCGGCGGGGGTGCCTCCACCGGGCGGCGACGCACGGCCCAGCCACCCTCCCAGGAATTGCCATCATCTGGGAGCGAGGGGACTGGTGCCGCGTCTGCCACTACGGCTGTAGCGGAAGGGCCGGGTGAGCCCCCACAGGGGCTTGCAATGGCGGAAGACGATGTGGAGACATCCAGGTTGGTGGTCTCCACAGAGGAGGAGGAGCCCGCTACTGAGCCGCACATGGGGCCTGGTGGGGGTAGTACCACTGCATGCACGAGCAGGGATGCCCCGTCCCAGGCCCGTCCGCAGGTGCCACGTCATCTGCCCCTCCACTACCTGCGGACGAGGGGTCCCATGAACGTATGGGCTCCGTCCCGATTGGTGTCGCGTTGCGCACGCGTGACATTCGTGATGACGTGCGTGCTTCCGGGGTGGAGCACGCACGCCATCACGAAAAGCAGCATTGTGACGTGGCACTGTTGGGAGGGGCCCTGGTCAGTGGGTTCCTACATGTGTCGCGCACTTTGGCGGACCTCTCCTCCTCTGTGGAGACTATGCGCCAGTCGTTCTCCCTGCCGTCTTCCGGCCCAGATTCCACCAGGGCCCCCTGTGGACCTGGCCTGACCAACACAGCCAGCTTGGTGGAGATCCCATCCCTGCCACAGTCGGGAGTTGGCGGTCCAGCAGGGGTGGACACCACAACAACTGGAGACCAGCTGATGGAGTATGTGCAGGCATCATCGGACAGGGCACATGGACACAGCAGCAGCAGCAAGCTCTAGGTGGGAGCAATGATGGCTTGGGGCCATCGACATCAGAGGGGCAGGCATTGGCCAGAGGGCAGGAGGACCCTGCAATGGGTGTGTCTTCCGTGTGGCTGCGGTTGGGCCAGCATATAGATGTGGAGCGGCAGCGGGCAGAAGAGGCACGACTCACAATGGTCAGGGCGGAGAACTCTATGCGAAGGGCACTGAGGCGGGCTGAGTGCCTCGAGGTTATTCGCAGGGAGTTGGAGTCCAACATGGCATCGTCCCTGCAAACCCTCGGGGCCATGGAAGAGGACCGCCTCCAGGACATTGAGCAGGAGTTCGATGATGGCCTGGCCCGGGAAATTGGAAAGTGAGCCGTTGGACTAGCCCGCCGTCATTGTATATAGTTTTTAGTGTTAGGTTTCATTTTCGTTTTCCTTTATTTTGGGGTGTTTGGAATTTGCCCCACACATTTGTATATATTTTTTTTATTAGGTAGTTTTTTTCATAGGTTTCTTTTCTTTCTTTGGGCTCATTGTACATAGTTGGACAATGGATTTATTGGATCTTTTTCTTTGGATTTCACATGGATTAATGGATTTTACTTTTTACGTTTCCTTTGGATTTACTTTGGTGGAGGGAGAGTTAGGACTATTTTTCTTTTGGATTGGTTATACTTTTCATGTACTCATCTTTTGGACATGCATGTTTGCTATTTTTTTATGCCTTCATTTCATTGCTTTATTTTTGTCCAGAATACATTTTGATATTTTACTTCCATGTGTGCAATTTGCTCTTTGACTTGATGCATGTGAAAATGTGGGTTTACACAATCAATGCCAACCAGTGTGTGTGTGTGACGGACATGTGTTGATGTACATAGTTGACTTTTGGTTTGTGTCTTGAGATAGGCATGTCAGTGTGGGGTGGATTGGGAAATCATTGCGTCTCAAGACTGGGGTGGCGTGCTGTGGTATTTTGGTGGAGATGTGTGCCATGATTGTGCATCTTTATGCCATGTGGCATGCTGGGTGGGTGGGGGTGCTGGTGGACATGGTTCGGGGCCTGCTGGCAGGTGTCCCTCACTGCAGGGGGGTGGGGGGGGTGGGGGACATGAGTCAGGGCCGGAGGCTCACTGCTGGGTGGGTGGGGTGCTGGGGGGTGTGAGACGGGGCCTGAGGCTCAAAACTGGGTGGGTGGGGGTGCTGGGGGACATGAGTTTGGGCCTGAGGCTCACTGCTGGGTGGGTGGGGGTGCTGGGGGACAGGAGACAGGGTCTGAGGCTCACTGCTGGGTGGGTGGGGGTGCTGGGGGACATGAGTCGGGGCCTGAGGCTCACTGCTGGGTGGGGTGGGGTGCTGGGGGACATGAGTTGGGGCCTGAGGCTCACTGCTGGGTGGGTGGGGGTGCTGGGGGACATGAGTCAGGGCCTGAGGCTCACTGCTGGGTGGGTGGGGGTCCTGGGGAACATGAGTCAGGGCCTGAGGCTCACTGCTGGCTGGGTGGGGGTGCTGGGGAGACATGAGTCAGGGCCTGCTGGCAGGTGCCCGTCAATACTGGGTGGGTGGGGGTGCTGGGGGACATGAGTTGGTGATCACTAGTGCAAGGTGACATGTCGGCTGGCTGGGGGGCATGCCCATGGTGGATGGGCTGCGTGCGGGACATGACCAGGGGTGCTGGGTAGTCCCCTGTGGTGTGGGCTGCCTGCAGGGGCCGTGGAGGGGGTAGAGGGCACACCTGGGAGGACCCACACTGCCAATTCACGTGTGGGACTCCCAGCGCACCCCACTGGATACACGTACCCCGCTCTCACAGCGAAATCGCGTGCGAAACTGCCCGCGACCCCCGAAATACACGTCCCCCGCTCTCACAGGGCCAATCGCGTGTGAAACTCCCCGCAAACTCCAATAATACACGTACCCCGCTCGCACAGGGCCAATCGTGCATGAAACTTCCCGCGCACACCTGAAATACACGTACCCCGCTTGCAAAGGCCAATCGCGTGTGAAACTTCCCGCGCACCCCCGAAATACACATACCCCGCTCGCACAGGGCCAATCGCGTGTGAAACTTCCCACGCACCCCCGAAATACATGTACCCCGCTCGCACAGGACCAATCGCATGTGAAACTTCACGCGCACCCCCAAAATACACGTACCCCGCTCGCACAGGGGTAATCGCGTGTGAAACTTCCCGCGCACCCCCGAAATACATGTACAATGCTCGCACAAGGCCAATTGCGTGTGAAACTTCCCGTGCACCCCGAAATACACGTATCCCGCTCGCACAGGGCCAATCGCATGTGGAACTCCCTGCGAACCCCAGTAATACACGTACCCCGCTCCCACAGGGCCAATCGCGTGTGAAACTTCCAGTTTACCCCCAAAATACACGTACCCCGCTCGCATATGGCCAATCGCGTGTGAAACTTCCCACGCACCCCCGTAATACACGTACCCCGCTCGCACAGGGCCAATCGCGTGTGAAACTTCCCACGCACCCCTGAAATACACGTACCCCGCTCGCACAGGGCCAATCGCGTGTGGAACTCCCCGCTAACCCCAGTAATACATGTACCCCGCTCGCACAGGGCCAATCGCGTGTGGAACTCCCCGCGAACCCCAGTAATACACGTACCACTATTATATACAGAGACTAGATGGGAATCCCAAGGGTTCCTGCCAAAGGCAAAACACAAACACAGACCCCCTCCCACTCCCAGAACGGTAGATGGTGGGATAACAAAGAACAATCACGCTAGATATGGGGGGAAAAAAGAAAGGAGCCACCAAGTTAGTACTTAGGTGACCCTATTGTGCAAAACCGGGACTGTGAATACAGTCTGCATTAAAAAAAAGAACACAATAGTTGGAAGTAGAACACGTCCACTGCCACCAGCCATAACTAGAAAGTTGTCTATGAGACTAAAATGTCACAGGAGCAGAAAGAAAGGGCATTCTATGTATCCGCTTAGCACTCCACATAAGGTGGTGTGTGCTAACCTCTCATAGTACAAAGTTTTAGAAGGGATACAAAGTATCCCTCTATCCTTAAGAACTGTAGTTACTCGAGGATAAGGAACGAATCTCAAAGGTGAACCCAAAGGGTTCCCAGCAACACTACCCATATGGAGCTGTGCTGCCGCAAAAGTTAAACACAGATGCCTTAAAAGAGATATGGAGGAAAGTAGACTCCATAAGAAAGTTAAAACACAGAGAAAAGAGCAAATAAGAATGAAAGAGTGGAAAAAGGCTCCACTCATTCAGGGTAGAAATAAAAAGGTCCAGTAGTCCACAAAAATGAGTTGGGGGTCTCACTAGGAGAGGGGATGAAGAATAAAAATGATAAATCTCGCTAACAGAATCCCACCTAGACCTTAGCTCTGAGAGCAGCTGGACAAGGGACAAAAACATAATATATTTGTCCAGATTTTAGTATTGAACCACAATACGAGACGAAGTGTGCAAGAGGGATTCATTTCATCCACTGACCTTTAAAGGGGAAAGGCAATCTCTTACCTCAAAGGAGCAAATTCCAGCTCAGTGCGCTGTAGCATGGTGTTATCGGAAATATTCTGTGCCTGGTTGGAGATAGAAGGCAGCAGGAGGAGATTTGGGGAGTTATGGCTGTCCTGCATTTCTGAAAAGATTAAGGTAGAAAAAGGTCCAGTGGTGAGAATAATGGATACTGACAAAATTAGTTACATAGAAATTCAATAAGATCAGTGTGCTACACACACAGCAGCGCAATGATAAGCATGTACAAATTGCTGCTCAGACGAGAAGGTGATGGGTAATCAATAGTATGTTTTGCCAATTAGGTTTTAGGATGCCAATTGCTGATGATCTCGATGCACAAAATGCACCTTTTTTCTAGTCTCTTACACACACACACACACACACACACACACACAACTCCCCCATGAGTCACACTCTCAGCTTGGCTTCCAGATCCCACTGTCAAGGGAGGAGGAATGTCCGAGAAGCTCGCCCGCCCTGCCTGTTCTCCTCCCCCAAGGTATCTTGAACGGCCGAAGTACTGACACAGTCTGACCTGGCAATCAGGGGAAAAGTAGTTTAGAAGTTATACTTATATTGGCTACAAAGCAAAACTAACAATTGGTTAGACAACCGGCAGTATAAGCTAAATGCAATTAGAAAGGTGAAAACGAGACACATAATTGTCAGGAAAGTCATAGGGCCATGACATCTAGATGGACCGAACTGTCTGAATGGGGATTTTTCTAGAGTGGGAGTTGACAAGACCTGGAAATTACAATGCCTAAAATGAGTGCAGTGATGTGAAACAGTTCACCGGTGAGAACACGTCAAGGGCATGCAGAGGAGATTCCCCAGTCCATATGATATGCCCAATGGCACACAGATGAAACAAATACTCAATCCTGTAGAAAGGCCATAGGACACACAGACTCAAGGTCCAGGACAGGAGATGTACAACGGGATTCCAGGAGACCAGAAAAAGAGGAAAATGGAAACTATAGAGGCATTTTAAATGGTGGCGAGGAAAGAAAAGCACTTTTGAACTTGGTGCCGTATACCCACTTGAGTGGGTAAAGTGAATACATTAAACTTTGAGTTCATTATGTTGCAGGTTCCACGTTTTGGACCTCGATCTGTCTCCCTTAAGGAGAGAGTATCCTTAGATTGCCTCATGGGATCGTCCTCTGCCTGCGGCCGGTGAGTAAGTGCAGGTGACCGGGGGATCCTCTGCATACTATTGCTGGGATCATCATCGACTAGCTTGGGAAGGCACTAAGCTCCGTTGTTCACCCCACTAGATGCCCCCAAGGTTAGGCAGGGTATTTTGTCACAGCCCTTAAAACAGAGAAATGCACTTCAGTAAGAAAATAAATTGAAAAAGAATACCGGGGTCCATGGGGTTAAGTATCAATGGTGGATGGGTCACTGAAGGGAAATCCTCCAGAAATGCAAAGAGGAAGTGTTCAACCAAATGAATAGACAGACATTTTCGAGTTCATTTGGGGGGGAAAAACACACATTTCTTACGCATTTTCATCTTACCATCTTTAATGTACTAGTGTTCACTGTTCCTATATAACCTGATTTATTCAGTAAAGAAATGTGTAATGGGGTGGTACAGAAGGCATGTGAGCAAAAGTAGTGTTTCCAAGGTTGAGCGCTGGGATGCTAGCGTTTTGTTTCCAAATATGACCAATCAAACAATATTGTAACCACCAGCCCTACAGATAAAGGCTGTATCGGGCACTTTTACTCCCTAAAAATAGGCAAATACACCCTAAAAATGAAAAGAGGGAGTACACATACTCCCAACAAAAATTAGGAAAAATACACAGGAACTTGCGCCCCTTCTTTCTCCCACACGGCTCCATGCATACGTTTAGACCAGTCGTGCACGTAGTACCATCAGAAGAAGCTACTATGGGGCGTGGCCTGGAGCGCCAGCGATGTGGCTGCAACTCTGAAGGCCTCCGTGGGGAACCCGCAGCCCTTGTCTATTACAGTGACGTACCAGTAAGCTGTCTCAAGAAAATGCACTCTGCGGCTGTCGGACCTTCTGGGCAATGAATTAAAGAGAAAATGAGCCCCTACCACCTGCTGTAAGCCCGGAACGAGGGTGATGAAGTCTGCAAAGAAGCCGCTGCCGGCAGAAAACAAGATGGCGGACGGACCCGAGCGGGGCAGCAGCGGCAAAGAGTGAGACCTGGAAGCGGGAGCCTTTGCTGGCGGACACAGAAGGGGGGCTTCTGGACCCCCCCCCCCCGACTATCCCATAATTCGCTTGAATTGCCTCCGTGTGGTGCACCGGGACCTCTGATCAGCCGCATCCGTGGGCGGGGCGAGCTTCCCCTGTACCGGCCTCGGGGCCCGGATTCCCTCGGCTCCCGGGCGGTGCAGGGACACACAGTAGACAGCTGCAGCCTCCGCGGGTGAGCGGATTCGGGAACCCGGCGGCTTGGCTTAACGGGCAGCCCGCGGTTGGGGCCCGGGCCGCCTGCCTCTGCATCTAGGCAGATCCTCCCCCTCAACACTTGGTGGAGGATCCCGGCTTCAAAACATCACAATGGCACGGGCCCTCTGGTGCTTACAGGGGGAGGCGGCCGCTGGAGGGACCACCGCGCCAAGTGACCAGGGCCCCATCAACACACCCTTATCCCCAGGGGCTACCTGAGGCGGCAGGGATCGCCTGGTAAGCGGGGGCACAGATCGCTTCACCCGCTGTCCCAGAATGCAGCTGGACTCTCATCTACTACCTGGGGCGCTCCGGCCCGCGGTGGATTCCACCAGGCATGTTCATTCGGGTATGGACCCCACCAACCAAGAGCCACGGGCCCCTTGGGTGAAGTAAGACCTGAGAGCCTAAATCTATTTTTTTCGCTTATAGGGGGCCCAGATCGCCTGTAAGACCCGAAGTGGCGTAAATCCCCCTAGCTCCCCAGTCAATTAGCTAGAGGACGACGCAGCTGTGAAGATACGGCAACCTCCACACAGCAGAGCTGGGGCAGCCCTCCTTGCAAACTCTGAACTGGCGGACATCACCAGACCTTTTCCCCCCCCTGCCCAGGAGACCATGCAGTTCTCCCCCTTTGATCTGACGGCCTTTCTCTGCAGGGGTATATCTCCTCTCTTGGCTGGCTCTCGGCAATCCCTGCCTGACCTATAGCTGGGGGGCCCCGGTCCCCTCCCCTGTCCTCTGCCTGGAGGCTCAGGCCCCACTGTAGCCCACTGGAGGGGGCCCAGACTCTCCCATCCCTTCCTAGCGAGTGGTGCGATGCGGCCTCGCCTGAATGGCCAACAGCCCACAGGCGCTCATATTTAGAGCTTAAAACCACAGATTCACTACAGACCGCAACAATAAACAATAAAGTGCCATGGCTAAACAGCTCAAACATCCTAAATCTGCTGACATTTCCACCATGCTCCTCTCAGCGGACAGGGGCAAGAAGGCAGACCCCCCGAAACTTACCCCGGAGAAAATGCCAGAAGAAAGAGGCAGCCTTGCAAGCAAATAAGACCTCCAAGCCTTTATGTCGGACATTAAGTCTGAATTTAGATCTTGCATAACGGAGCTCATGTCGAAACTGGAGCCGACGGACCAGAGGGTCTCAGATGTCGAGCATAGGTTGGGGGAAACAGAGGTCCTAGCCCAGGAGCATTCTACCACCCTCGTGGAGGTGCAGCGCGTGATTCAGGCCTTGAGGGATAAAACAGAGATCCTCGAATTCAAACAAGAGGATCTCGAGAACAGAGTCCACTGCAATAACCTGCGGATTTGAGGGGTCCCCGATAAAGATTTGGCGGAATATGTGGGCGACTTCTTTCAGTCGTTGTTGCCGCACTTGGACAAATCTCAGCTCCTACTAGATCACACTCATAGACTACGCCCACGACGAGGAACGAACTCGGACTCCGCCCCCGGATGTGATCACAAGAGTTCACTTCTTTACCACCAAGGAAGCCATTTCTGTAATAGGCCGATCACGCAATGAAGTATCGTTCCAGGGCTCCCCACTTCAAATCATCCAGGATCTCTCTCTCTCTCCTGACGCTGCAGAAGCGCAGGGCCCTTAGACCGCTTACGCTTTTCCTTCAAGACCATCAGATTCGCTAGCGGTGGCTATTTCCAACAGCTCTCCAATTGTCGCACAAGGGTACCCCCCCGAACGATTAGCCACCTCGACGATGCAACTACAATTCTGCGCCCCGTCTCTCCTGGGACCTAAGAGTCTCCCTCCCCCGACCCTGCAGAGACCGGATCAGGCAGATCCTCCCCCAAACCGAGGCGGGAACCCTGGTCAAGGGTACAAAGAAACCGGAAAACCAAGTAACGCCCGGGCGCGTTCCTGAGAAAGATACAGCACTGTAACATGAATCATTAATTGCTGCTGCGGGCCCCGGACGGCCCATGCCCGACTCCAAGGTGCATGTCACCGTATTTCCTTTGGAGTGAAATCCAACCCTTTTGGTTGGTTATAGCCCTGTTGGCTATGGGGCACCCCGATGAGACAAAATCGGACCCCCAGGTACAGGTTTTGGCCCCCCCATTGGAGGTCAATGTTGGAAGACCTTTCCTCCCGTTGGAGGCGATTTAAAAAACCCCAGCCACAGGATGATCCCGTGAAGAACGCACCTCTCGACTATGCTGACTTTGGCTCCCCCCCAACCCCTGCCCCTGGGACCTACACCGTCCCCAACGATAAACAGGAGCGGTTTTACCAAGACTTCGAGGAGGCCCTACTCCCCTTCATAGAGGGGCAAGTCATCATTGGAGGAGACTTTAATGGGGCCACGGACCCGCTTATGGATGGATCACACCCCCCATCTTCCAGAGGCCTAAAGTTGGCAAAGAGCCTGCTCCACCTCTTCCGGACCCTAGAGGTCGTGGACACATACGTACTTTATCCCGATGAGAAAGCCTTTACATTCTACTCGTATGTGCACCGAACCTTCTCCCGGATTGATTTGCTCCTGGCTTCAACAACCCCCCGCCCGATATAACCAAACCCCCCCCCCCCCCCCCCCCCAAGTCCTAGCTTTCGTAGACATCACCATTGGTCCCAGGGTCCTCTCTGATCACGCTCCAGTCTCGCTAACCCTGCGAGCACATGATCCCGATCCTCCTCCCCACCGCCGATGGACCTTGTATGACCCCAAATTAAACGACATGGCGGTAAGGGACTCCATTGCCAAAATGATAAAACCTTTCTTCGCAGAAAACCGGAATGAGGACACCTCTCCAGCCAACACTTGGGACGCCATGAAGGCTGTGCTGAGGGGGGGACTGATTGCTCAAGGTGCAGCTTTTCACAAACAAAGACGCACAATCTGCACGGCCCTGGAGAAAGAGATCCTCGAAGCGGAGGCTACCCAAAAGCAGAAGGCTTTGCAGGCAGCACGGAAGAGGCTGGAGGCGCACTATGCCGAGGTCCGGCGCACTTGCTAACCAAAGCCAAACGGTAGTATTACGCCAAAAGTAATAAAGCAAACAAATTGTTGGTGGGCAAGCTCGCCAAGGCCAAGAAAAGAAACACCATCCTGGGCCTCCACGACCCCAATGGCACTATCCAGTTTGCAGAACGGGAGAAGTTGCGGCTGGCAGTGGCCCACCTTTCAGAAACGATGACAGCAGCCCCAAGAAATCAAAGGGAACAACAGGACTACCTCCAGGGTGCTGCCCTTCCACACCTCAAAGCTGCGGCAAGGGAAAAGCTTGAGGCCCCCATCACAGGGAGGAAGTCTTTACGGTCATTAAAGACCTTAAGCCCAGAGCCCCGGCCCAGATGGATATTCCACGATTTTACAAATTCTTCCGCCCCCAATTGGTGGCCCCCTTGACTCTTCTCTTTAACTCCTGTGCCACCACGGGAAGCACCACCCCCTCTATGCAGGAGTCAATCACGTTCCTCATTCTCAAGCCCGGAAAAGACCCTAGGGAAAATAGCTCATAGAGGCCCATCTCCCTGCTAAACCTCAATGCCAACATTTACTCCAAGATTCTGGCAAATCGCTTGGCACTCGTCCTCCCTGACATTATAGACCCGAACCAAACAGGTTTCATATCTCACAGATCAACGAGGGACAACATCCGCAGAGCCCTGAATTTAATAGAGGTCGCAAACCAAGAATCTCAACAACTTGCCCTGCTGGCCCTAGATGTAACCAAAGCCTTTGATAGAGTGGACTGGACCTTTCTGCGCCTCTCCCTTGAAGCTTTTCATTTTGGCCCAACTTTCCAAAAACTGGTCCTAGCCAATTACCAATCCCCCAACACTCTTCTGAGAGTCAATGGCCACCTATCTGACCCGATCCCTCCTTCATGTGGAACGAGACAAGGGTGCCCCCGATCCCCCCTGCTGTCTGCCCTGGCCATGGAGTCCCTGGCCCAATGCATCCACCTGAATCCCCAGATTAAAGGCCCACAAGTAGGCCCCTCTCAACACAAGATCGCCCTTTATGTCGACGATGTGCTGATGACTATTACGGAAATTGCGCCATCCATGGGGCCGGCCTTAGCAGAAATTCACAGATTCGGGAGGGTGGCGGGTTTTGCTATGAACTTCGAGAAGTCTGTGGCCTTGGGGGTCGGACTAGGCCCAGGGGAGAAAGAATCCCTAGAGAAGCAATGCCCAATACAGTGGAGTGTCAAATCTATCCCTTACCTCAGTGTGTAGATTCCGGCCCGTCCGGCATATGTCTATCAGGCTAACTTTCCCTCCCTTTTCGATGAGCTGGAAAAAGACCTGAACCATTGGCTCCCGCAAGAGATTTCGCTGGTAGGGCATATTATGGCGTCGAGATGAATCTCCTCCCATGGTTTCTCTATGCTTGCTCCTCTCAGCCCATCTCGATCCCACTCCCCTTCCCCCCCGCAGTGTCTGCAAAGAAAGAGGATTAGCTTTATCTGTAGAGGCATAAAGCTGCGCATCCACCAGAGAACGATGATGGGCAATCCCAAATTGGGTGGACTGGGGGTCCCGGACCTCCGTAGATACCAGATGGCAGCACAACTAGCCCACTTTCAGGCATGGGGAGTTGCCTCACGGCGTTCGAAGTGGATGGAGATCGAACAGTCTCGACCCCCCCTCCCTTTCCGCTTTCTCCCATTCCCCAGCCCCTTCACTGCACCGAACCTGGCCGACCATTCTGACCTCTACTAAACACCTGGTGAAAGCCTGGTACTGGGCCTGCAAATGTAGGGGCACTCAGGAGGGCCTGGGTCCATCCTCCCCAATCTTCCACAACCCGTCCTTCTCGCCAGGCTCGTGACCTGCAAACTTTCGGAACTGGGCGGCAGGAGGTCTCGAATCGCTAGGGCAACTCTATGAGGAGGGTCGCCCACGCTCCTTTGAGCAATGCAAGGCATTATTCCAGTTAGCGGAAACGGACAGGTTCACATCAAAAGTGAATGTTCAAATAATGGATGCGGTCCTTCAGATTCCCAACAAGATAGACACATGCTTATGAATTTCTGTTTTGTCCCAAAATGATTTCTCAATGAGGATTTGATGCAGACATTGTGCAACACCTTCCCCTAGAATTACAAAGCCAAAAAGCAGGCTATTAAGAGGGCAAATGTAAGATACAATGTAGCACTCCTGCTACACCGATTTAGTGTAAAATAGCGATGCTTTAGGTCGGCAAGCAAGCACATATTCTCTCTAGCTGGATCTAAAAAGGATGGTTCACATTAAACTAGAACTTACTTAAAACCTGCTCTCCCATCACATGTTGGGGATCCAGTTTTGCCATAGAGTAACAATCGAAAGTCATCAATTCTCCACCTAACACTCCTTCTGAACTGAGATGGTGTTATTTTCTTTCATTTACAACTAGTGGGTGATAATTTCCACACTGGATATGGACCATCATCCATCACTATGCCTACCACCAGTATGGTCAATGAGTGGCTCAGAACACTGCTTGCCTAAACCCTGACACGTCGAAACCCCACTTGGTTTTGGCACCATGTGACCTCAACAGTATTTATTACATGATGGAACCCTGGGGTGAGCAGTCACTGCTGCATAATACGATGAGTGAGTCCCGCAAGATCAATAATCCACATAAACAGACTCCCATTCAAAACTTGAGCCAACTGGGAACCCAAAGCTCAAAGACAAAGTAAACTGGTGCATGGAGACCCCGTTACAGAGGAATAACGATCAAAAACTATGACCAAAGGGGGTCAAATAATGCAACAATATTTCTCCTTGGGGTACCTAAACTGGCCAGGGGAGTCTTGGGTGGTTCCGGTTGTGTCGGGCGGATGCCAAAGTCGGGAATTTCAGTTAGTCTGCACCCTTACCGAAGACCTGTCGGCCACTTGGGTACTACATTAAACAATTATCCTCAGATCTGGAGCGAATCTCAACCTCCCTGTGGATAAGACCAACCGGAAACTAAAGCCGACTGGGAATTTGGAGTCTGTGGCCTCTCGAATTGTGTAGAATTGGGCTCAGATTAACTAAAGGAAATCCCTTTTGATGTGATGTATTATGAAAATTATGTAAATGTTTGTTATTAGGATGTACTTTGATGGCCCTATGGCCAAATAAAGTTATTTGATGAATAAGGTGCAACAGTCTTTTGGGTGCCAACCATACAGATGATTGATTTCTTGTTACATTCAAGGCGCACTGTGACCAGATTTGATTAAAACCTTTAAAATAAGCTGTACCTAGAAGCCCAGATGAGATCAGGCCTCCTGCCGTTGTACTTCCTGGATCAACAGACTGCATCAGTGTGCCTTCCTCCAGAGTTGGGAACTCAGACAGGGCAGTCTCCATCCCAGCTCCGCCCATCCTCGTCATAGATGCAGCAGTAAAGCAGCTGGCATCTTCCTCTGCTGGAAGCTGATACCAGGACTCCAGACCCTGAAAATGTACAAAACACAATGTCCAAACATGGTTTGATGCTGGGGGACATCACAGGTTCAACGCATATTTAAATCATGCAAAAGCTTGCAAGAGGGAGGACACGTTCTGTAGGACTGGAGAAAGGTTGATATTGGCCTGCTTTACAAACTTAGGGACTGAAATTGAGGCCTGCATGCATAGGCCAGTCATCCTGAAACCGAACATGGAAAATTCAATTATAAAGAAATTATTAGACTGCTGAAATGAGTATGTCACTGGATTCACAGATGCATTTTTTCATACAAGGAAGCACCCTATAAGGGAGATACAAGAATTAGTTATCTGATATTCTAATAACCAGGTCAAACAGAACACTGGATGTAGGCTTGTGACAAAATCATAATCTGGCAAGAAGTAGTACGGGGGTGAGGCAATCAAAAGGATTCTATGCACATTGAGCAAAATTGTGCCAAAACTCTGCTCAGAGGTGTTTCAGTCATAAACGTAAAAAGAAATGGCATTCTCCCTTTACCTCCTTATTGTTAGCGTGGGCTGAGCAGTGGCCATACTCTGCAGAGATGTGGATCATCAGCGGAAGATTCTAAACAGCAGCGATCCAGTGAATACTAATATAAGGGTAATGTCCAGGCAAGGCTCTATGCAAATGCCAGCCTTTACCAGACACATTGATTTTTTTAAAATGATCTTTATTGTGTGCATTAGTAAAGATCTTTCCACACACATCACAAAAAAAGAGAATTCATAAGTTATAGACCAAACACATTTAAAATCCATTAAGTCCAAAAATGGTTAAGACACCTAGCTTTCCAATATAAAATCATTATAAAAATGTACACACATTATTCTTTGTATCCCTCGTAGTGAACAAAGGGACTAAGTCGTGTTGCTCCTGCAACAGTACCTCTAATTGACATCATACATCTATTAAGGCACTGATACAATGACAGATGTGGCTGCGATGCAATACGACCAAAAAGCATCGGTCTACGTGTGTCATATTAGTCAGAAATGTATAGTAACCCTTGTAGTAAAAACCCAGCAGCCCAAGACTATTGAATCAGCACATGCCCTGTTCCATAGCCAGACGACAGATTCTACAAATCATCTTTTCTCGGGGGAATGTCATATCTGACTCCTACTGGTGCTAACACTGGGCGCCGATTTAATCGCAAGCGCAAGAAATGGTACTCCACATAAATAACAGCGTTTTATGTAATGGGAACGCTTGAGATACGTATTGCCGAAACATACCTTTTGTTGTCAAATGCTTGATGTAACAGCTCCAGGGTAGGTCTTTTTCTTGAGATTGTTAATTATACTACTCAGAATTCAGTCTTCCTCTGGCTGCCATTTAATGGCTGAGTTACAGTTCTCTTGCTCCTTCCTAAACCTATACATGCAATCGCAGCAATCTAAATTACCATTAATCAATCTATTAAACAGATTCGTAACAGGGTCATTTATGGAAGAACACATTTTCAAATATAAAATAATCTTGCTAATGTTTAATTGGACATTCAATGATGGAATACCCAACTAAGGCGAATTGCCTGTACCGCGACACCATGTCCAAATCCCAAGACAGGTTGTCATAAATTGCCTTCTACCACACTTAACCATTGTGACATAAGAGTGAAAAACAATTCTAAAATCATATAGAATCCCCTGTATAATACTGTCCTGGGATATTGTAATCAATCCCTCCAGGGAGCTACCCCCTTGGGATTTAAAAAAATGCTTAACAGCAGCAAATGTTCCTATTACATCGCAGCTTTTCTGTTGTTTAATTTGAACATTAACAAAAACCACTCCAAGATATTTAAAACAGGAAACATGCTCAATCTTTATTGCCAAGATAGCAGGAGAGACCCCTTGTCATACAGTCCTTTCCAAATGTTATTATTTTGATTTTGGAGTAATTGATTATTAAACAATTTCTCTTAATACCAACAGTGCGTTGAGTTTTGCTAGCCGATCGGCGTACCTTCCCGAATAACCAAGTCGTCGGCATAACTTAGCCATAGAATATGCTCCACACCAATTTTCGGGGGAAAATAATGCGCTTCGACAAGTTCAAGGTCTAAGTCTGCTAAATACGAATTAAATAAAGCAGGGGCCAAGACGCAGGCTTGTGTTCAGACCCCAATTAGCAGTAATCATGTTTGAAAGGGTGCCTGAATCCAATCTTATGTGCATCTTTGTATTGCATGCAGTACCTGTAGCATCTTTAGAAGACCCATTGGGATATCTCATCTACTCAACTTCTTCCATAGCCTGTTTCTATTGATAGTATCAAAAGCGGCTGTGTAATCAATCAAGGCTACATATAGCCTCTTATCCTTGTTTGTATTGGCATCTTCAATCAGTATCCAAAGCACAATATTCCCAGGTTCAGATCTATCCTCACTTTTAAAAACTGGGATAACATGTGCCATTTGCCAGGAAGAGGGAACCAAACCACTGTTGGATACGCTTAAACACAAACATTTGAGGATCTGCACCCATATATCAGTGTCTTCCTTAAATACCAAGTTGGCAAGCCCAGCTTCAGCCGGGTTCTCGCGAGCCATTACTTCTTTGTATCATCTCCCTTGTATCCCGAGAGGAATAAACATAATAGTATCTGTACTGGGACAGCTGGTTTGCATTGTCACGGTTAATTTTGTCCCAAACTTCTTCTCAATATACCTTTTCCACTTCTTCTCCCCCCCCCACAATAGAGTTAATTAATCGTTTAGAATTGTCCCGAGTGAATTTGTGGTAGATAGACCAGAACTTCTTTTGTGTTCCCACTTTTTAGCAGCACATATATAATATTCCATTTGGCATAAGAAACAGAGACTCTAAGTTTTTTTTAATCAAGGTTCTGTATTTGTGTTTTAAATCACAAATCTCTTCCTTTTTTAGTACCATAAGTAAGAGCACTATTCCTACAAACCATTCCCACCATTTAATATTTTTCTTGGCAGCGATTATTGCATCTATGGGATAATTTTATTCTCATTATCTCAAACCACTCTGCCCAGATTACCAGAACCATAATTGTGGGCTAGCATTTTGTTGTTTCCACAAATCTGTCACTGCTAGATTTGTCTATACCTTTAATTAAATGAGACTGTATCTTGCTGACAAGCTCATTTAATGATTTCATGTTTTTGCAATGCCAAATATTTGGATTCCCTCTCTCATTAACATAATGGCAGCCTTTTAATGTGGAATTCCTATCATAGGGAGTCACTTGCACCACTATATTCAATACTGCATGGTCGCTATAAGGATTAAACAGCAGGTGAGTTGACCCCATGTGACGTTCCAAACGTTTACCTATAAGCACACAGTCAATGGTAGTGGAATGTTGATAGTTATACCAAGTGGGATCCATCACTTCTGTCTGCACCCCCCCAGATATTATGCGCATTGGCCAGGTTATTCAAGAGTAAAAACGCATCTCATAGTACGACCATCTCTCTTTCTTTTCATAGCTTCTTCATTCCTTGACAAGTCTGCATGCATCCCACTGTAATTCCAATCCCCCCCAACCAATTCATAACAATTAAAATCACCTTCCAGTACAACAGGTGCATTAGCCCGCTCATCCCTCCATTTTAGGATGACCAATTCAAGCGCCTGTATTATTTCTGCACAGAGCTTCCCGCACCTGGGCACATAAACATTAATAACTAGTAACTTTTTAGTCTCCTTAGGGGAGCCCAAGTCAACCACTCAACATAACATGGAATCGTTCCTGAAACCGCCCTTATAAACGTGCCAGGTTAAGGGGACTTTTAGCACCCATTAAGATGTAGCCATAAGGGCGACCTCTTGTTCCCTTCTTTGCATGTCCTTGGATAACAGAATAGCTGTCTAAATACATTTCTTCTTCAACCATGTCACTTGCAATACAATTACACCATACTTATTTAGAGTACCAAGCCCCTTCTGTCTACCTACGAAATGTGAGGGTCCTTGTGTACCATGTCATCATATGTATGTGGCGTGAGACCTGGGCACAGGTCTTAGTTCCTGCACAATTTTGTTAAAAAGCGTCGAAGTACCCATTCCCATTGGGGTGGCACCATCAACCCTGTGCAGTATGTTGGTCGTATGCGACTCTAAAACCCCTTTGTATCTTTTTTCACCATAATAAATTTAGTGTCAGGCTCCTCCTGCATCAGTGCTGATGTGACTGTGTAGGAATCCATTTTAAGACAGTGGGGAGCATATTCCATTATCTGATCTGTCACTACGCAGAGTATAAATGCATACGGGAGCCTTTGTTAACAATCTCTACATAATCAATGCCTGCAGTTCACACAACCCCCTCAACTGTGGGATAATACCCAATAAATGATAACGATTTTGGGGTCTAGTATCGCTATTACCTAATAAATGAGTGATTTTCAAGAGACGGCAGTCCCATTTAGATGCATTTCTCTTTCTTCTCCTCCACAACTATACTCAGTCCTTTCCCATTATTCAATTCCTCCCTCATAGAGAACTCCACTGATATTGTTGATACGTCTCCCGTCATTTGCTTCCCCCTACACTATCATAGCCATTTCCGGATTCACTTTTATCCTCTGTGTCATGCTTTTGTTTTTAGAAGCCTACTATACGTATTTATTTATTTATTTGCATTTGTATAGCGCACCTGCAGCCCAGAGGCATCGTGGCGCTTGTTACACGAAGTGTATAAACATTTTCACTTGGTAAGGTTACGTGTGACCGTGAGGTCTCTTAGTTACAGGTACATAATTCAGCAGTAATACATACATAAAGTTTAGTAAGACATAAGAAAGCAATTGAGTGGTATTAGATGAAGAGTTGTGTTTCGATTGCTTTGCGGAAAGCTTGGTGAGACTCAATCATTCTTAGGTTGGGCGGAAGGGCATTCCATTGTGTGGCGGCTCTCGTGGGAAAGCTGGATCCGCCTGCACTGGCCTTTTTGGTTTTAGGAACAAGGATAAGGTTAGAGTACCGCTCTCTGAGAGGTCTTGTGGCGGTGTGTTTGACAATCCTCTGGACGAGGTATGAAGGGGCAGCATCATGGAGGCATTTGTGTGCCAGGGAGAGTGTTTAGAAAATAATTCTCTATTTGACAGGGAGCCAGTGGACCTGTCTCCCGATTTCAGAAATGTGTTCTTTCCTTGAGGTCCCAGTGGCTGCCCGCAGGGCATTGTTTTGTGCCAGTTGTAGTTTAGCAAGGTTTTTGCAGGAAGTCCCAGATAGTAGGGTGTTGCAATAATCGAGTCTGGAGCCAATAATGGCTCTGCCGATGGTGAGACAGTTCTGTCGTGATAGGAATTGTCTGGCTGCGTTGATTATTTTCGCGTAGTAGGCTGAAGAGGAGGCAATGGAATTCACTTGTCTGTCTATGGTGAGGTTTGAGTCTAGGTAGACGCCAAGTGTTTTGACATTGTCAGAAACCTTGATGGGTGTGTTGTCAATAGTGAAAGAGGAGTTTTCCCGACTTAGGTTATCCAGGGTAGAGGGTGAGCCGATAAGTAGGAGTTCCGTTTTTTCGCTATTAAGGCAGTGCCAGTTGTCCGCCATTCAGGATTGGATGGTTGAGTAGATAGCTGTGAGATTGGACATGTCAGTTTTGTAGTCACCTGTGAGTGGGATTAGCACCTGTGTGTCATCCGCATAATTAGTGTATGAGATGCCCAGGGAGTCCAGGATGCTAAACAGAGGCCTAGTGAAGAGGTTATATAACGTTGGCGCTATGCAGGACCCTTGTGGGACTCCACATTTGAGGAGGCTGGGGGTGGCGGAGGCTGAGTCTGAGAAAACTTTCAAAGCCCTGTCTTGGAGAAAGGAGGTAATCCAGTCATAGGCTTTGGGGGAGAAGTTAGCCGCAGAGGCGAGATGACGGCAGAGAGTGTTGTGATCGTCCAGGTCGAACGCGGCTGATAAGTCAAGGAGCAGGAGGTGTGCCGTTTTGCCTATGTCTCTCAGCTCGTCTATCTGGTTCTTTAGGTCAAGGAGGGCCGATTCAGTGCCATGTCGTGGGCGGAAACCTGATTGCCGCAGGCCTAGGAGATGGTTCTCTTCCAGGTAATTTTGTACTTGCAGATATGCAGCTTTGTCGAGAATTTTAGCAGGAATGAGACTGTGGTGATGGCATATAGTTCCCGGGGATGGTAGGGTCGAGTGATGGCTTTTTTAGTAAAGGGCGTACCCAGGCTTCTTTGAGATCTTTGGGAACAAGACCTGACCTGAAGGAAGAATTAATGAAGGCAGTGAGGAAGGGTGCAAGGGTGGGAGCAGAGTCTTTGATGAGTTGGGCTGGGCAGGCATCACCTTTGCAATTGGAGGGTTTAATTGATTTGAGAAGGGTAATGACCTCCGATTCCGTAATATCTTTGAAGTCGAACGGGGGTGAGGGGTTCAGTTCGGGTGAGGTGGGCACTTGGCTGTGCTGGCTGGCTAAAGCCCTTTTTGGTGGCCAATGATTTTGGTCTGAAGGGTGTTGAGCTTGTCTAGCATTGCAGACTGAATGCTGTTGCACCAATTTTCATCCTTGAGGAGCGTGGGTGGAGGGTTTTTCCAATTCTCTAAAGATTGAAAATATTTCTTTGGAGTTTGATTTGGCCTCATTAATCCTTGAGTTAAATGAAAGGGCTTTAGCTTTAATGGCATTATTTTTGTATGACTTGGAGATAGACTTGAAAGCCTCCCTGTTTGATTCCAAAGGGTTGCTTTTCCAAGTAGAGAGGGCGGATCGTTTTTCTGAGCGTTTTTTAAGCAGCTCATTGGAGAACCAGGTATTCAAATGTTTAATTTTCTTGGCTTTTTTAGAGGCCAAGGGGGCGATGGCGTCTATTGCTTTAGTGATTATGCGTTTGAAGGTGCTGGCCAGAGTATCTGGGTTATTGGAGGAGGGCGCATGAAGCGCAGGCACCATTAGAAATGGTGAAGATTTTCCACTGTAAGTTTGCGTGAGCTCCTGGCGAGTGCTGATGGACATGTGGTGATGGGGATGAAGTGTTTTTTCTTAGCAGTGAGATTGAACTGGATATAGTGGTGGTCGGACCAAGGAATAGGGGTATTGGCGGTGACTAGAATGGAGCTAATGTGCTGGTTGATCCAATCAGAGTGCATCCTTTGATGTGAGTGGGTTCAGAGATGGTTGGTGCAAATCCTAGGGTGGTAAGGGCTTTGTTGAGGGCTTTGCATGGTGATCCTTGGGGTCATTGAAGCCCAGGTTAAGAATGATTTGGGACGTCTTTTTAATACTATCCGACAGGGCATGGATGAGAGAATCTTGGAAATCGGTGCAAGGGCCGGGAGGTCGATATACACAGCCTCATCACGAGTCTGGCGGTAACCCTTAAATGCGGCGGTAGCGCTATTACCGCTGCATTTAAGGGTCCACCAGATCATGGCCTTGGCGGATTTCCCCCCAGCTCTGAGCTGGGGGGAAATCCGCAGCAAATTTGCCGATTGTCAGCGCTATTACCGCCGGCGGGAAATCCGCCGGCGGTAATAGCTTGACTTTTCCCCATTGGGCCCAATGGGGAATGAGGAATTCCTGAATGGGCCCAATGGGAAATGGGCACTAACCGTTCCGCCAAACCTGTGATCTGCCGCTAATAGCGCCGGGGGGTTTGGCTGTAGGGATAATAGCACCAGCGTTACCACCCAACTCGTGATGAGGCCCACAATGTGTATGCTGATAGTGCAGTTGTGGGATAGGTTGATTTTGAGTGGGAGGTAGTCACAGTTAAGTCCAAGCTGTCCCGGTGATGCCCTGATGCTGAGGGCGACACCTCCGCCTCTCTGATTGGTACGGTCTTTCCTGAAGATAGCGTAGTCTGAAGGGATGGCTAATGAGAGTGCAGGCCCAGAGCTATCATTCAGCCAGGTTTCGGTAACTACAAGTATGCTGAGGTTGTCTTTGATGATAAGGTCGTCAATGTCGAGGGGATGCGCAGGAATGGAACAAGCATTAACCAGTGTGCACCTTAGAGTAAGGTCAGAGTGCTGTGTGGTGGTGTGTGGAGAAGGTTGTGGAGTGACATTGGATGGCACAGAAATATAATGTGGCTCAGTAGTGGTTTCAGTGGGGGTAGGTTTAGTGAAATCAGGGTGGTTAGGCATACATGAATCAACAGGCCCAGGCAGTGCAGCAGCATGAGTGGGCAAACATGGGTCAACAGGCACAGGCAGTGCAGCAGCATGAGTGGGCAAACATGGGTCAATGGGCGTGGGCAGTGCAGCAACTGGATTGGGCAAACATGAAAAACAGGCACAGGCAGTGCAGCAGCATGAGTGGGTAGACATGGGTCTGAACCAACAGGGGGCGCAGAAGTTCGGCTGCCTGTGCCGGCGTCTCCTCTTCTCAGGCTGAATCTTTCTGAAAATAAAACAATCTTAACAGCAATTCTGCCACTTACCTTTATCCGTTCCTTCTGCCCTGCTCCCGAGGTTCCTCCGGCTCCGACCTCTGCCAAGAAACGTACCCGTTTTCAGCCGCTGCTACATCGGCCTCGCGAGAGGCCTCCCCCTGCTCTACCATCTACCCGGCTCTCATGGTGATCCTTCCCGCGCTGCGTTTGGCTGGGACGGCGCTGTGCACAGTTTGCCTCTGGGCGTCATCAGTGCCTGCTGCGGTCCTGGTGCCTCACTGCGGCTTTGACCATCCCGCTTTCAGCCGCTGCTGCATCAGCATTGCGGGGGGCCTCCCCCGGCTCTACCATCTGCCAAGCTCTCGCGGTGGTCCTTCCCGCGCTACGATCGGCTGGACGGCGCTGTGCACTGCTTGCCTCCAGGTGCCACCGGCGCCTGCAGCGGTCCTGGATCCTTGCTGCGGCATTGACCATGCTGTGTTTCAGCTAGCGTGCGGCCACCTGGGTCCCTCGTTGTCTTCTCCGGCCCGTCTCCCTCCTGGAGCTTGGAGTCCCGTCTGTCTGCCGCCATCTTGACTTCCCCCCCTCTCTGGCGGCCCTCTTCATCTGGCTGTGAACCCTCCTGCTTGCACCCGCTGGAGACTGCCTGTCTCGTCCTGGACCCCGTCTGGTTCACGACTGCCTGATTCCCTCCTTGAATCCTCAACTAAGCTGTTGCTGTCTGCCACCATCTTGTCTCCTCCCCAGTCTACGGTGGCCCTCCTCACTTGAGTGGGACCCTGTTGCTTCCTCCTGACAGCATCCACCTGACTCCTCAGGCGCTCCACTTACCTGCGGCGAGCATGGAGGTTAGTGGAGGGCCTGGTAGTCAACTTGGAGCATCTATCCAGTGAAGCCATGACAAGAAACCCTAAACGCCAGACAACCTTCTCAATCTAAATCATAGGGCTGGACAATATGTACCAAAACTCATATCTCAATATTTTTGGGCTGAATGGTGATGTACGATATATATCTCGAAACTGTTTATGCGGGTTAAATGCTCTGTTGTGAGCCAACTACATGCGAGATGCCAATTATATGATATGGCATTTATAAGGCGCCTATACACAAGTGCCAACAGTACTAATACTGAACAGTAAATGCAAAACACAACTAACATTAATTGTAAGTTAACCTGATTCTAAAATTGTAATTGATTCAAAAGGACATCATCTTTGCAATAATGGCAATACTAAAAAAAAAACAAAAATCAAGTAGGATACACATCCCTGTATGCACTAAAGTAGGCATTAAGTGACATTTGGTCATATTGATTTGTCATTATCTTAATTTAATGGGTGACAGATTATATATGGGATACATTACTCACCGTAATTGTATTTCTGATGCTTGTATATGCTTAGATTCACATGCTGTGCATAGGCCGACATCTAGTGGAAGCTGCAAAGTATTACAGTTTGTTTTTCGAAACTCGAAAAGGGACGTCGAACAGGGCGTGCCAGTAATACTATCCCTAGTGTGATGTCCCCTGTACCCATGATCCCTCACGCCTGTAGGACCCTCAGATTGTATTTTTTCTAACATGAGGTAGCATGAGGAGTAGCGCGAGTACAGAGTATCCAAGCAGATAGATAGATAAGACTACAAGCATCCATGCGCCTTCTCTCAGAGGGGAGGAAGGGTGGGCGCATGTGAATCTAAGCAGATACAAGCATCAGAAATACGATTACGATGAGTAATGTATCCCTTCTGAGGTTTGTGAAATCTGCTTAGATCACATGCTGTGCATAGATTAGCGAAAAGTGTTAGAAGAAGGTGGGATGCGAGAAGGGTCATGGGCGAATAAATGTCTTAGAACTGCTTGTCCCACTTGTGTATCTGTCTTGGAATGAGTGTCAATGCAGTAGTGCTGAGTAAAGGTGTGAATAGAGATCCATGTAGCTGCTTTGCAAATACTGCCTAAGGGGACATTTGCAATGAAAACCAGAGTGGCTCCAGTACCTCTTGTGGAGTGGGCCCTTCGCGTAAAAGGCAGTGTATTATCTTAAAGGGAAAAGCACAGTTGAATACTATCCACCTAGAGGTGGCATTTTTAGAGATGCAATCTCCTTCTCTGCCTGGCGCTATGGAGACGAACAGTTGATCTGGTTTTCTTAGCGGTCTGGTCTTGCTACGTAGTAGAGGACGGCCCTCCTCACATCTAGTGTGTGGAGTTTGACCTCAGCAGAGCTTTTGGGTTCCTAGAAGAAAGCCGGTAGCTCAATAGGCTGGTTAACATGGATTTGGAAATTAACTTAGGTGAGAACCTAGGGTGAGTGCGTAAAACCAGTTTGTCCTTATGTATAGTAAATAAAGGATCCTGCACTGACAGAGCTGGAATTTCACTGACCCTTCTTATAGAAGTAATGGCTACTAAGAAGGCAGTTTTTAAAGTCCGGTGTTAAAGACTAGACTTGTGCATGGGCTCAAAGGGTGGTCCCATGAGCTTAGCAAGTACCACATTAAGGTCCCAACCTGGCGGTGGGTTAGAAATTGGAGGGTGGAGTCTCTTTAATCCTTCCATAAATGCTTTAACGACTGCCACTTTCCACCATGACACTATGTAATGGGAAGTGGTGTAGGCTCACAAGGCTGCCAGGTGTACTTTTAGCGTGTTAAACACACTAACCCTGCATCCAGTATGTGGAGCATATAGGTTACAACATTAGAAGGAGTACAATCAACGGGGTTGATTTGTTTATTCTGGCACCAAATTACGAATCGTTTCCATTTGTCATAGTAACAGTGCCTCATGTTCGGTTTTCTTGACTCTTTCAAGATATCCACACATCTTTGCAGTAAACTGAGATGTCCGAACTCTATGACTTCAGGTGCCATGCTGCCAAGTTCGAGTTAGGCTGAGGATGCACTGTTAGCCCCTCGTGCTGGGAGAGTAGGTTGTACAGGCACGGGAGTTTGATGGAGTCACACACCGCCGTTTGCACAGGTGTGGATACCATGGTTGTCTCGCCCACATAGGAGCAACCAGGATGAGCATCATCGGTTCCCTGTGGATCTTGTTCACCACTTTCCTCATCAGAGGGGTTGGTGGAAAAGCATAGGCAAATATCCCTGACCAGTTCATCCATAGTGGGTTCCCCTTGGAGCCTGGCTGGGGGAACCTGGATGCAAAGTTTGGGCATTGTCTGCTTTCGCTTGTGGCGAATAAGTCTATAGTGGGGAAACCCCACTGAGAGAAGAGGTCTCCTATGACCTCTTCGTGTAGTCACCACTCGTGTTCCTCTGGGAGGGGATCTCTGCTCAGAGCATCTGCTAGCGAGTTGAGTTCCCTCGGAACATGTTGGGATGACAGGTAAATCTTCCGTTTGAGTGCCCATTTCCAAATTTTCTGGGCAAGCTTGGACAGATTTTGAGAAAGAATGCCCCCTTGTTTGTTTAACTAAAGCATTGCAGTCGTGCTGTCTGTTAGGATCTGCACTGACTGGTTGGATAGGAGGGGGTCGAATGCCCGAAGTGCTCTGAAGACTGCCAGAAGTTCTAGCAGATTGATGTGGTTCTGAGCCACTGTGTGGGACCAGAGACCCTGAGCTGTGTGGTGAAGGTAGTGAGCTCCCCACCCTGCCAGGGAGGTTTCTGTTGTGACGACAGCCTGCATCTCTGAATCATAGAAGGGTTTCCCCTTCGTAGAATTTTCTCTTGTCCACCAGCGAAGACTCTGAACCAGTGTTGGTGAAACGATCACTAGATATTCCCACTGACCACTTGCCTGAGACCACGGTTTCGCCAACCATTCTTGCATGGGTCGCATGCGCAGGCGCGCGTGGGGAACCAGATAAATGCAAGATTCCATCATGCCTAGCAAACACATAGCTTTGCGCACCCTTATCTGGCGACTGGTCTGATATTGAGGAATTTGCAGCAACAAATTTCGAATTCTTTAATCTGATGGAAAGGCCAACCCCTCTTGGGTATTTAGAAGAGCTCCCAGGAACTGTTTTGAGGTGCTTGGCACCTGGCTTGACTTTCTTGTTGATTGAGAAGCCCAATTGGAAGAGGAGGTTGATTGTTCTTTGGATGTTTATTCTGCAAATTAGGGCAGACTCCTCTGTGATGAGCCAGTCGTCCAGGTAAGGGTACACTGGGATTGCCTCCCTGAGCAGGTGCGCCGCCACCAGTACCTTGGTGAACACCCTTGGAGCCAAGGCTATTCCGAAGGGCAGCACCTTGAATTGGTAGTGCTGGTTGTGTGTCTTGAAGTGCAATAATCTTCTGTGCGCTGGGAACATTGAAATATGAAAATAGGCATCTTTCATATCCAATGTTGCCATGTAATTCCCCTTTTTTAGTAGAAGGATTACCTCTTGTAATGTAGTCAGGCAGAATTTTTGTGGCTTGACATACTTGTTTGCAGGGCGCAAATCTAATATTGGGCGCATTGTCAGATCTTTTTTTGGCACAAGGAAGTAGGTTGAATAAATACCTCTGTTTACCTGGTTAACCACGACAACTTCTATGGCATCCTTTGCTAGCAGAACAGCGATCTCCTCAAAGAGTATCTTCTGATTTCCAGCGAGTGTACTTTCTGTCGCGGAGGATGGTCGTGGGGGCGCCCTAGCAACTCTATGCAGTATCCTCCGGACACAGTGGACAGCACCCATCTGTCCGAAGGGATCCCCTCCCATGCGTGGGTGAAGGTGGAAATCCGCCCCTCTACTGGGGATGCATGGGAGGGGACCTGAAGCGGAACGTCACTGCTTGTTGGGTGGCATGCTACCTCTGGCGGGGCTGCCTCTACCCCTAGTGCGACCCCTGCACTTCCCTCTGGGATAGCCTTGTGATGATTGGGATTGGTTGTTACCAAAACCAGGGAACCTCATGGGGTAATAATTTGAACCCCTTTGGGAACTTTGGCTTCGAAAGCGGTGAAAATGATTGCTACCCCTTTGTCCAGAGGGTTTATTGGCGAGATTTCTAAGAGATTTTAGGGTCTCGTACTCATCCTTTGCCGTCTTTAAAGCTTCCTCCACTGCCTTGCCGAATAGTACATTCGGCTCCACTGGCATATCAATTAGGGTTGCTTAGGTTTCGGGTTTGAAACCTGAATGCCTAAGCTAAGCGTGACGCTTGATGATAGTGCCCTCGGCGATTAACCTCCCAGCATTGTCCGCTGCATCAAAATTAGTTTTTCACATGCAGCCTGACACAGACCTTCCTTCTGCTGCCAGCCGAGCCAACTGACTCTTTAAGGGTTCGGGTGTGGAGGAAACCAAAGCGGACACTTCCTCCCACTGATGGCAACTGTAGTTTGCCAAAAGGGTGGCGCTGTTGGCAATTCGTGCCCGATAGGCCGAAATGGAGGCAACCTTTCTCCCCAGACTATATAGACGTTTATTTTCCTTGTCATGAGGTGCTTCCGAGATCGGAGGGTGCGGCACAGATCAATTTCTCGACCCGCGGATTAACCGCTCAAGTGAGATTTGGGGTTTGCAGAAAGGGATCAATTCTGTGCTGGATGGATTTTAACAAAGTCTCGCCCTGGCTTTTCAACCAATACCTGCCAACTCTCGCCCACTGCATTGCCATTTTCTGCTCAAATTTCCAGTGCTATGCTGACGACACTCAACTCATTTTGAAGCTGCCCTCTGCCACCTACTCTCCCTCTCTCATCTCTGATTGCCTAACTGCCATTCAAGATTGGTGTGCCGCCAATTATCTTTGTCTGAATGCCAGCAAGACGGAGATCCTCCTCATCGGCACACCTTCACCATCATTTCCCCTCACTCTCTGGCCAACCTCCCTTGGCCCTCCTCCTACCCCCACCTGCGAGGCTAAGAACCTCGGGGTCATCTTTGACTCCACCCTTTCCTTCTCCGCCCACATCTCTGAGGTCTCAAAAAAGTCAAATTTCCGACTGCACCTCCTCCCTGCCACTCTAAAACTTGAGGAGATCCATCTCCGGTTCCGGAAGCACCTCAAGACCTTCCTCTTTTCTTCTGCCTTTGCTCCCCCTCTCCCCTGCTGATCTGTTCTCTCTTGGCACCATGCACCCGGCCACCCTCTGTCTTTTGGGCCCAGGTACCTGCTCATCCTGCCACCCTCCCGCACTGCCTCCGGGCCACCCCTTGCACTGGGGTCTGTATCCGTACCCATACACCCCCCCCTTTTTCTTACTGCACTTATCAGACCTACCCTGTCTGCTGCCTTAAACCTAGCACTTGCAAATTGCTGGCTGCATTACCACTGTTTGTTGCCTTTATTATTTATTTATTGTTATTTATCTGTTTCTCCTCTGCTTCGCACTTTCCACCTCTTCCCCCCTTCCATGCACTTTTCCCCTCCCCCCTCTCCCATGCACTTGCGTGTTCTCAATGTCACTGGGCCTAGTAAGATCGCTGTTTTGTTATCCCCTGTTCCCCTCCCTTGCCTTGTCGCGCTCTGAACCACTTGTGTACGAGCGCGACAGAAATAAAATATCAATCAATCAAAAAAAAGGGTTAGCCTGGGTAATGGCTTTCTTGTCTCCTAGGATTTCTTCTTCTTATGTTGTTTATCCCCTCCCGCATGGCTAGAGGAATATTTTCCAGATTATTTATGGGCCTTCAAAGGTTTCGACATATTGCGTCGAGTTTCGGAGGCGGGATTCGAAGAAGGATGTGTAGTCTTTGGAGTGCCGGCAGACACAACGCGTCTAGCCTCTTCAGAATGACGAGCAGTTTCATCATCCGACGATCGGGCCTCAGGGGCTGTTGATCGGGTGACACCTTTATTAACTGAAGATGGTTGGGTTTTGTCGTGAGGCGAACGTCCAGAGGACAAAGATTCATTGGTCCGCTCTCGTGGTGTCGTCCGGTGCTGATCGCACGACACGCGTGTCGAGTCATGGCGGGGGTGATGTGCTTAGTGGTGGTAGGATGTGTAGCGCTCTTGCCACCGGGTGTTGTCCTCACAACGTGGCCACCGGCCAGTCCTTCAGGGTCAGGGGCGTGCGTGCGGTATCCGAAGTCACCCCGTTGCCGTTGCTGTCCGATTCGGCGGCATTGCTGCCATCGCTGAATGTCCCTTCTATGTCCATGGCCTCTAGTTGCCTGGCATAGTGGCCCAGAGCTTAGTCAAGGGGTCCTTAAGGGTCTTCGGCTTGAAGAGTTTGCAAGCTCGACAGGTAGCCTCGGGATGGTCTTGTGGGAGACACAGATTGCACGTAAGGTGCTTATCCACCCAGGGAAACTTCCTATTACATTTAGGGCAGAATGTGAATGGAATACTCTCCATATGGTACAAAATGACAGAGGGCGAGTATATGTATGAAAGGAGGAATAGAGAGCCTATATGATCACCTCCCCAATCTCCCTACTGTATAGGGCCGAGGCCAGAGACCTTCCAAGGCCCGGAGTCTGTTGTGACAGTCCTCGACAGCTGACTTCTTCGGCTACGGTGAAGGGGAAAGGAGAAGTAATAACGGTAATTGTTAAATATAAACGGCTCAGCGCTGAAGGAACTCTGCAACATGCGTCCGACTAGTATGGCAGGGAAAAAAAAATCTGAGGGTCCTACACACATGAGGGATCATGGGTACAGGGGACCTCACACTAGGGATAGTATTACTGGCACACCCTGTTCGACGTCCCTTTTCGAGTTTCGAAAAAAGTGTGTGTGTGTCCGTCTGTGTGTCTGTCTGTGTGTGTGTGTGTGTCTGTGTGTGTGTGTGTCTGTGTGTGTCTGTCTGTCTGTCTGTCTGTGTGTGTGTCTGTCTGTCTGTGTGTCTGTGTGTGTCTGTCTGTCTGTGTGTGTCTGTCTGTGTGTGTCTGTCTGTCTCTTGGATGTGGAGGCCGAAACCTAAGTCTGTTAAGGAGTTAAACAAGGGCTTTCTGGTTATTTGGATCTAGATATCCCAGATTAAGGTCTCCAAGTAATATAATTTGAGATTTGGGCATACTGTTGGCAGCTAGGAGAGATGATATATCCTCTAAAAATGTGGAGATGGGTCCTGGTGGCCTGTAAATAAGGTGCACTGTGGCAGTTTGGTTGGGTCATAAAGGCAGTTTGACTGAGAGTAACTCCGCACAGGGGATCTGCGAATTGGAGGTTGCTCTAAATAAAAAAGGATTATTTTTTTTTTTTTAAAGATTAATGCGATATCTCCACCCTTGGAATGGTTGGAGTCTCTATCACATCTGATAATGTCATAATTGTCAGGTACTGCCAGAGACAGTATAGGACCCGCTGCTGCATGTAACCAAGTTTCTGTTATGGCTAGGATGTCAAGGTCTTCGGTTATGATGAAGTCAGCAATGTCGAGGGTGTAAACTGAAATAAATCTGGCATTGACCAAGGTGCCTTTAATCTGTGTGTCTTTCGGGGTGGGAAAGCTGTTTGCACGGGTGGTAGAGGTGGAAAACATGAAGCCTGTGTCTCTATGTTCTGACAAGTCATTGCCTTGGTGCGGAGGAGGTTTGGTCTCAGGAGGAGGGCGTGTGCGTAGAATCTTGTCACTTAGTCTAGAGCCTAATCTTGTGTTCCTCATTTGGAATGTGCATGGTTGATTAGGCGTAGGTTTGGTTGCAAAATGCTCGAGCCACAAGGCTGGAGCGTTTTAATAGGGGTTGATGCAAGGCATAAGTCCAGGTTCAGTCGAGTTGGTATACGCTGCGTGAGAAGGTTGGATAATGGGGCGGTAGATCTGAATGCAGACGAGAGGTCTTCTGAATTGAATCTACTCTGTAGGTGTGCCTAATGCTCGTACCAATATTAGCAGTGAGCCATCTGGTTAATGTAAGGGTGACAAGTAGGAGACATAAGAGATATATCTGGTGGGGCCAGTGCATTGTGAGATGATAACCAAATGGGTCGGTGAGTAGGTTAACTGGCACAATTAGGTGGGTAGATGAGTGGGTTTAGCAGACAATGTTAATAAACAGTTGTAATAAAAAGGTTAGCAGTGGGCAATACTAGTTGCTAGCAAAGTTAGGAGTGGTTAACAGTTCCACTATACATATGCATGAAAGAGGGGGGATTCCTTGTTACTAATAGTGGCTGGCGATGATAGCAATCACAGACACAACATAAATACACTAGGGCAATGCAAATCAAAACATAGGTATGTAATCTTAGCAATGGCGAATATCCACAATTGAAAATTCAAGCATACAGTGAGTATCATGTGGGGCCATCAAATACAATTGAGAGAGCTAGTGTCAACAAACCCACAAAAACATACAGTGTATACAGCGACTGTCGAAGATTAAACAAACCAATAGCACGAATAGTCATAGTCCGTTATATGACATGCAGTAGGGTTGGTCCGGTGTAGAACTCCATAGATAATACTTCGGTGTGCTGGAGTGGCGTTTAATGGACCCTGGTCAGGTTAGCAAGTGGCAGTATATGAGAACCGGTCATCCATTCCTCGTGAATGATTGAGCAGTCAAAGTATTGTCTATAATAATTTAAAAATGATGCTAAAGATTGAGAGATTAATGCAAACCCTATAGTGTGGACATTAGGTGCAGTATGGTAGCCAAGACGTTCAGATGGGCAGAGACTCTGCGGTTCACACGTGAAGCAGAGAAACAGAACGTAGTAGCTGGGACTCAACATAGTGTAAGGCGCGTGTCTTACCTTTGTGATCACTGCAGTGAATACGTTAAGTGTGGGCACTACAGCGCGCCAGTGTGCGAACAGGCGCAGAACAGGGCCTGATCCTTGCAGAGGTGGGCTGGCTTCCGTGTACCAGCGGATACGCCTCACAGATCAACAAACAATATATGCCGTTGCCTAGCAATGCATCGGGCAGCCATTTTCCGGCCAGGCAGACTGAACGTGTTAGAAAGAATCACGATTCGGGGCAAGATTATGCCGCTTCATAGGACAATGGTCATGTGCAAGGACAGCAAGATTCCCTCAGCACGGATATGCTCACCTGGGGTCACCAGTGCACACGGTTGCACTGGTAGCAACACACGGGGTGATCCACATGCCAGTCATTGGGCTCCAATGCTCCGGGATGCAGAGCAGATGGGGCCATGCCCTCTCCAGGGATCAGCTGAGAATACCGGCAGCATCGCCAGTGCATCGATCAGACAGGCCGGCAGTAGCTTGTACAGGGCGTTCTGACACTCTGGGATGGCTGGCACTGAGCAGTAATGACAGTCTTCTAAACATATGGTCCGAACTCCTGACAGTGTTCTAAAAGTATGGTCAGAACTCTCCAAAACTCAGAAGTCAAAAACATTTCTTCATACAAGCCCAAAACATATGGGTAGATGTATCAAATTTGTCCTTATTTTACCAACACTCATTAGATGGTAGAAGTTTACCAGTCCACATCCTATACTGGGACTAATATGGAGGCTGGGTTATTCTCTATTGCGTATAGCAGAAATAAAGATCCACCTTCAATGGCTAGCATTAGAGTAAATGTTGTTCCACTCTTGCTCAGAGATGCCCTGATTCAATTCGATTTCCTGTCTTTGCCATGTGACACTGCCCGGCCGGACTGTCCTCAAAGGAAGGTAGAAGTTTATATATATATCTAAGAAGCAGATAACAAAATATGCCTTTAGGAGTTTGTAAAGACCAGTAGGACCGTGAACCTCAGCATTTAACGTATTAAAAAAGGGAGAACAATAATAAACATAGCTGTTGGTAATAGGGAGCTTCTTCCTGTTGTGGTTTATATTTGAACTTCAAGAAATCAAAGCGAAGCAAGTTATCTTCATCAAGAACCTGATCGAGCTTCCATATGCCTGCTCTTTGCCAATTCTTCCAGTGCAGGGTATGATGACTCCCATAAAGAATCCTCTCCAGATAAGAGGTCTTCTCACCCATTTCAAGATTTCTCTTTTCCACTCCCGCAGCTTACAAGTTGGTGGAGTGGTTGAAATGGGCACATGTTTTTCCACAGTCAAAAGGCATTATAATGCATTTAACAGAGTAGACTCAATCGTAACCCAATTCAGAACATACCCAACTTCTGCATTTAACCAATAATGAAGTGAATGAAGGGTATAAGCCCTATGTTACAATTTAATCTTAAGCAGCCAAAAAGCCCCACCTCAACATTTCATAGAACATTTTTTTAAAAACTGGGAATCAAGCAATACATGGATCAGTCATTTTTCACTGTTTGCAGCATTACTTGTAGGCAATTACCACACTCATTTCCCACGAAAAAGGCTCTCCCAACAAACATATCCATCTAGTTACAAATATGAGGGGGGTTAGACCAACTTTATTTCTTACCTCCAGCTTCAGAGTTGTACAGGAGCGGACTTTATTCTTATCTTAATTTCAAACCCTGACTATCTTAGGTCTAATTTGTGCTTCCCCCAGAAATTCCTTAAACACAATATCAGAAAGAAACTTGACTGAAAGATTAAGTGGAATCATATGAAGGAGGTGAAGAATCTTAAATAATAGAGTCATTTTAAAAGCGCCCCGTTTCTCTAGGAACCTTTTTTGTCTCGGATGCATATGGGGTGAAAATGTTTCGCTGGTTCTCTTGCTTACACGTCTTTTGAATGTAATTAACAATGAACTAGTGCCATTATTGAACACCTAGTACTGTGCTTAATGATTCACTCATTCTGCTGCTCGCATCAGTAGTTCATTGCTGTAGTGGAACGACAGATGTGTTGCAGATCTGGGTTCTTAATTGATTTTATCACTAGATTCTTCCATATTCTAATTGGAGGAGTCAGTGTCCTACAAAGTCTATCTGTATGATATACTATAAATATGTACTCATAGGTCGCTTTGTTGGAAATTTCACCTTTAAGTGTTATTATCTTAACTTGCACACTTGCTATTTTGCACAAAGTACTGGAGGATATTTGTTTATTTAGTACATTTATATAGCGCGCCTAGCCCTTATGGATCTGGGCGCTTGACTTAAGAATACGGTTACATATGCATTACTTGAGTGTACATAGAGAGGTACGGTACCATGTGAGTTACATAGTTGTTCATTGGGGTATTGTCTACAGACATCAGGTTAAACAGTAGCAAAAGCATATAAGCATCAAGCAGCAAATTGCTATAAAATGAGCCGGCAGTATCATTCATCTATGGATTTCAAGGTAGTTAGACAGAACAGTTGCACAGGCTTGCAGGTGACAGACAAAGGAGTAGGCGTGGTTGGAGAGTGGCTAGGTTGCAGTGGGTCCTGAGGGGGGAGGTAGGCTTGGTATTTGGTACTCGTTATCAGCAGCTGCGCGGATTCCTGGTGTCCTGGTTAAAAAGCCAGGTTTTTTTTTTTCTGAAGGACCATAGGGTCCTGTATTTATGTGCAATATGTGTTTTTAGGATATCAAGTGCTTGAATGAATTTAATGTATGTAATTACATACCCGTTTTATACATTGTTTTATATATCTCGTTTGTAAAGGTTTTTGTATAAACCATATACAAATTTTAAAAAAAAAGGTTTCTTAGGTCTAGTTTGCGCTCCCCCAAAAATTCCTTAATCACTTTATGAATGTCAGAAAGAAACTTGGCTGAAAGAGTAAGTGGAATCATACGAAGGAGATAAATAATCGAGTCATTTTAGATTGACCCAATTTTTCCCAACAGAGTCAACTATTGTTTGCACAGATTAGACCTTTCTGAAATGAGGTACTTAAGGAGAATAGACTGTGTGTTAGGTCTGTTGCCTGCGCAAAAGAATACGTTTGAGGCCAAAATAAAGTGGCCGTGCAGAGCACCCCGAGGCAAAGAAACAGAAATTAAAATATTGGCAGAGCAATAGGAGACTGTTATATGAAGATTGGCTGCAGGATATGACACTTCTTTCGGCAAGAGAGAAGGTTTCCCTCCAAAGGAAATGAAAACGTGATGATTATGAGGACATGTAGGGTGGGTTGAATGATTTTTACGTGTGATTAGTTCAGTTTGGTAAGATCTTTAAACATTCCTTGCATATCACTCTTGCCCCTCTTTTCTTCTCACTATGCGTCTCATCTATTCCTTGCCCCTCTTCTTTTCTTCTCACTATGCATCTCATCTATTCCTTGCCCCTCTTCTTTTCTTCTCACTATGCGTCTCATCTATTCCTTGCCCCTCTTCTTTTCTTCTCACTATGCGTCTCATCTATTACTTGCCCCTCTTCTTTTCTTCTCACTATGCGTCTCATCTATTCCTTGACCCTCTTCTTTTCTTCTCACTATGCGTCTCATCAATTCCCTGATACCCAATGTTTGGATTAAGTACTGGTTTGCCCTCAAATCTCCTCGATTTACTTGAATTGTTAATATATTGGTAGCATATTTATTTATATTGCACGAAGATTAATATTTCTTTTGTGCTATTAAAACATTATTAAATTAAATAAATTATAAAAGAGAAAGGGATTTTCTGCAGTGCAAAACAGGTTATTTCTCCATCAATAAAATGAAGTAAGATTATCCGTAAAACTAAAAAGTAAAATGCATACCTCACTGGCACTGTGACGGATGGCTTCGCCCAGAGAGACCCCACTGGAGCTGGAGACGCGGGTGCAACTACCTGGGCTGTCGCTCTGGCTCACAATTTCTTCCTGCATCCCAAAGCGGGTGAAGGGTGGTGTTGTCATAATGCACTAAAATGAGAATAGCATTCACTTTTAAGAAAAAGGCATGGAGAAGTATTTTATTTTGTACCTCAGGAGAGCAAGTGTTGACCACCTACCTCTCATTGAGAAAGCCTTGGGCGATTCCCAGAATGCACAAGACACAAGCAAGAGACAGAACATTCACAATATGGCCATTACTTGACTTCGTTCCTGCCATGTGTATATCACATGGATTACATGTCATTGTTTGTCGTTACAGCTCCTCCACTCCTCTTAACAAAAAGAAATATTGTTCCTTCGTTGTGCCCCACCTGAGCTGGGGACGAGTCCATCATTCCACTCCCATTTTTCAAATGGACATATTCTCCAGTATTTCTAGAAGTCTTATTTTGTACAGACTAAACCAGAAATATTGTAGAAGGATAGCATTATTTGGAGAAGCAATAAACGAAGAGCGAAAGCCATTGATGTTAAAATCTCTGGCACTAGGGCAGAGGCAATTTCGAGGCAGAAACCAATAGGCAGAAGCATGAACCAGTGCAAAGGGGTTGAGATACCCAAGGAAGGTTTCTGTTAAACAAACGATTTCGCTCCTCTACTTAAGGGCGGGCATGGAGTTCCTTGTGTCCCCTTACAAGGTTGACGATTAAATCCATGTCTGCGCGTACGGCACCAGCTAGAAATTATTTCTACTTTGCCAATTTCCCTCTGTGGATGTAGAAATAAACCCTAGACATACCAGTACAGGCGGGGTTTGCACTGGCTTCAAAAATATATCAATACTTCAGTCACCCTTGTTAGATTTTTAGAACCACTACTGGTGTAGGGTTCTATGCCAACCTTAGCCAATCATCAAAGGTTTTCCAAAAACGTCTAAATGTAACTCTCTTGGTAACAAAAACGAACAGTAAGACTGAGACTTAGGAGATCAGAGATTTGATGTGAAGTGCAATAAAAAAGACACGAGTTGAATGAGAAATAGTATGTCCATAATGGCAAGTAAAAAGATACTGCTATTTATTTAGTAACACATATTCATTCATTAAACAAACTATAATCCATGGGTGCAAAGGCGATTGGCGTCAAAAATGGAACAAAGCCAATAATTTAGAATTCCCAATTTAAGCAGCAAACCTGTAGAAATAACCTAAATCGTGAGGGGCATTTGTTCAGCAATGACACACAGGCTTTATAATGATAAAAGGCAGAACACAAGTTGGAATACTAAGCTTAACGACAATGGTCAAGGTAAGTAGCATGGTCAGGATTTTTAATGGAAGATTTGAATGTCACTTGCAATATCCTCTAGGTCAAAATGGGACTCAATGTTGCAGTAGGACTACAGTCAGTATAATTTTTTTGTAGCATAACAAAGATTTTTACCATGCAGAGGCAGGATATGGACATATATGGTCATCACTCTTAGTGGGCTATATTCAGAGCCTTGAAAGGAGGCCTCTTGTCCCAATACATAAAAACAAACCATGTGTGATTAGACAAATCACTCAAAGCTTGGAGGAGCATTCAAGCCACTCTTCTTCGTCATAGTTCCTGGTGAGAAAAGAACCCGGCTTGCTAATCCAAGGGTCGGGACCCCAAGACAGAGTAGAAGGTGAACTGTGTTGCAAACCTGAAGAATGGAGACATCCCCCAAGCAGTTGACGAACTGCACCAGAAGCCTAAGGAAAGCTGGGATGGGAAATATTCCCCCAACCTTTAAAAAAAAAAAAAAGGTACTAATACACTCCGAACTGTCGTTTTGTTCAGGGTAAGAGAGTCATTCCTCTGCACCAGGAAGACTCCTTTTCATTTAGTTTAAACTTAGAGTGTGGGGGACAGAGTTAGGATGCTGACATTTTGGTTGAGGCAGGAAAACCCTGCTTAGAGTTAGGGTAAGATAGGCTTTTCTTTTCCTAACATAATAAAGGTTTAGGGCAACCACTATGACCACTCCGTATCGGAGTCTTAGTGCTGCACTCTTACAGGAAGCAAAAAGGTACAGCAATCAGGGTGGTTCTCATATCTTTTTCTGCCCAGAATGAGAAATGCGTGATAATGGCGGCCATAATGTACATGAGTGGTAGCAATCATTGCAATGAATCGCTACAGATTCCGCCTGATGTTCCATGGGGATTCAAGCCTCTCCAAAAAAAAAAAAAAATCCGCCTACAGAGCTTATTTCTGCGTGCTTTTTAGAATCCGTCCAGTTTCACGGCTCAAGCAAAACGTGGCAAGTATGATTGCTCGCGATTTGCATGCCGTTTACCTGGCTTCCCTAGGAGATACCGCAATCACTCGACAAACACAAAATGTGGCACAAAGAAAAACAATTCGTAGTACTCAAAACCTTGGGTTGTAACATTCTTAGTAATTATACCCACAATATTTGCTTTGTTTAAAAGGTTCCAAGGATTATTAACAATATAAGTATAACAGAAATGACACACAAGCGAAACGATGCAGATAATGACAGAGGAAATATTGGGTACAGAGCATTTGCAGTAGGAGATGGATGCCTGAATAACAGTAGTTCTGTTAATGTAGAGATAGTAAAAATAGACAGACCAACGACAGAGACGCGAAACAAACATAAATAGAATGGCACAACATTTCAAGTTGCAAGCTACTAGACAGCTTTTAAAAGTCCTGTGCCGCCTCTATTCTATACATAAAGACAGCACACCACTTGTTACTTGCAAAGAGTCCAATTGTCACTGGCACATGGCTAGTGGCAAGTGAAAATTTAGCACCCTGTAAAGAGGATAAACAAACAGAGATCTAGTGACTTCACGTGTGATCAATATGCATATTTACAGTTATTACATGCATGAGGGACACATTTAGGAGGCATAGGCTAGAGTCAGATGGAAAGTGAGGGGATTGTAAATGCTCTTTCCTTGATTTTGGATTTGATGTCCAGTCTTAAACAGTCTGCAGAAGGGCTGCCTTCAGTGTCCCAAACCCTAAGTGGCGTGTTGAATTTTTGCGGTTCCGTGACAACTTGGTCAAAACAAAAGAAAGAACCACAATATGGTACAATTTAGACCATAAAGAAGGAGAATGTGACTTGTGGCGACAGAGCCGTTCAGGATATAAGACACCCTCTGATAACTCGTCCAAAAACATTATCAGCCCGTTGAAACTATTTTGCCAAATTTGTTCATCACAATGATTGGTAAATACCCAAGAATTTTGTCACAGACTATCAGCCGGTAGAGAGATCTCCTTAGCATTAGAGCTCTTGAAATTATTGAACAAATTACATCTCATAGAAATCACTTTGTAAAATGAACAACAAAAGTTGAAATGCCAGATAAAAAGCAATGTTTATTCTTTTTTTTCTTATTCTAGATTGATATGCTCTTATATATCTTCTAAAAGTAATGTTGCAAATTGAATGACAGATGATTTGTTACTTCACTTGCCCTTTTGTATGTTTGAAGAAAAGTGTGTAAAAAAGTATGACTATTGACACAATAATTAAACAAATAATAATAATAATGTATGTGAATATGTGTTATGTGAAGCGCAAATTTATAATTATAAGACTCACAAATATATGCATGCATGTGTTGCTCCATGCTTATAATCCTGCCCACACCAGTGGAATGTGCTCAATCACAATTCCAGTACATTTTTGTTACACTTCTACCTCCGCCAATAGATAATGAACATCACTCGATCAAGAACAGTTCACCAGCACAGCACAACCTGCAGTCACCGGACAAGCACATACTTTTGATGACTAGTGCTGTGGTTTTCCCGAGACGCTTGGAGTGGAACATCCACAGCACTAAATCAGACTCAACAAACACGTCAACTCTCACTCAATGGGTGCAAGTCTTATGTCGTAGGGCACCTTCTCACTGTTGGCCAAGCTCAATGGTACAAACAATTTACTGGAGTTCAACATGTTGTAATTACAATGTTTCTGCTAACAAGAAACTCTTAGCTGAAATTCTCACTCCTGTGGGCCCAATCAACAATTAAGCTCAATAGGCCCAGTACACCAGAATTACTGCACATTGAAGACAATGAAGAGATCTGATGCAAAGGTGTCCCATGTTAGTTATAACAGAATTATCCATACCTTTTTTTTAATTAACTACTATCATCCGATAACTGGAATTTTCAGATCTTGTATATCACTCCACACACATACCTGATCTTATCGTCCAGTAAAGACCACCCCACTGCTCTCCTTCAATATTATGGGACATAGGACCCCGTTGAACAGGCCCAAAGGGAGAGCGTTGGAGGAGCACTACAGGTACAGTGACACACAGAGCTGCAGTTTAAGACCAGAGCTTCTATAACACGTTCCTGAAGTTGCCATGAGTAGATCTTCCAGGTTTTGTCTTCGCCTTCCGGTGCGTGAAATTGTGCTTTTCCTATTCGTGAATAGAACACTAGACCAGACCTAACAGAATGCAAAGATCACATCAGAAACGCGCGACAGGGATGGGACAACACAAGTTGTGTGCAATGTCCCCAAAAATGAATTATTTCTGTTTAGGGGTGCTAACTTCACGTGCAATAGACAATGCATAACACCGGGTGGTGCCCGGCGACCCGAAGTAGACCAATCCCAAAAAACCTGCAAATCCGTGGTGCTGTTTGTGAGACCCTGCTCCACAGCAGACAATACACAAGACGGTCAGTAGCACTGCCCACAGGGACCACGAAGAGCCAGTGTCCCCTGAACTCCATGGCTTCATGCTCACCGGTTCTGGGGGGCTCTCTGTCTCCTGGTCATCCGGACGCCCCGTTCCCTCCTTTTGAGGGTCCATACTTCTGCAGCCAGCCCCTAGATCTCACAGTGTCTCCAGCTTGGCAAGTACACAAGTGTCAGTCCTGAGCATGCGCAGTGCCGCCCTCCTGGACATTGGAAGCCCAGGAAGCAAGCCGAAGGACCAGGCACGCATGCTCCATGCAGTGGCCGGCGTTGCTAGGAGTGGTTGCTATGGACGCGCGCTCCCTGCCAGATACCGGCATCTGGGAAGCGGGAGCATAGGGCGGGAATTGGGCGTGGCCTTTGCAAACACAATATGAAAGAAACCAGTGTTTGAAACAAAAGAAGGACGACGTGCTACTAAACGTAGACATAAACATGGGACTTGAGCAAGCCCGGTCTGGTTTTCAGTTATATCGGAAAGAGTCTTGGAAGCAGAGGCAGGCGCGAACACGACGTAAGAAAAGGCCGATCCAAACTCCTTCAGGCTAAAATCATATTTGCTGTTACCAGCTGCTCAGTACAACAATTGTACGTAAAGCGTTAAAAATATAAACCAATATTGATATATTGCGAACATTTTAAATATAATTTTGAATATATGTACCTCGTAGATTGGTGCGTTTCAGTCGTTAAAAAATGCTGCAAAACTTAAGAGAAGTGAGAAACGTTTCTGTTTTGTGTGGGATGCAGAAACACAGTCGCCATTCCAAGATGGTCACTGTTGTATCTCAGTGGGGGAATCCCTGGCCCCCACTGTGGCGCTCCGCTCTGTAAACCCTGGGCCCCCCACGTCTCACAGACTCAACCGAGATGAGGTATACTGCTCGGGCTTCCCTGTCATATATGCCCCCTGTAGCATAGTGACATCTGCATGGAATTTACAGGGATTCTGGAAAGGGAATCTGGAAGGTGGAGAGGCCATTGAAGCTGGCGGTTGGAGGACTGAAAGACCTCTCTTCAGAGACTCCTGTTACATCCCCTTTTAATACATATTTATAATACCTGAATACGTCAATAAATACCAAGTTTTATATATACTTGGGAGAGAAGGAGATTACTCAGACTCCTCAACATGCAGTACAAGATGAGTGGCAAATCGAATTACCAACAGAAATAGATACCTGTATGGCAGCTCCCAGTGGCATGAAAAACAAGTCCAAATTCAATCCCTCCAATCTATTTTGTCCTACGATAGATCTAGTTGAAGATCTTGTTATAGATGACCTCAAAAAAATGACGATCAGACGAAGCACAGTTCAGAATTTGACGAGATCGCAACATCCAGCTATGGAAAATTTACAAGCCGGCACATCGATCATTATCAGATCCTCGGACAAAGGTGGAAATGTGGTAGTCTTTAACACCAAGGACTATCAGATAGAAGCAGCTCGGCAGTTAAATGATACTAGTAATTATGTTAAACTGCCCTGTAACCCCTACCCAGAGTATAAAGTACAATATGACATCATGGTGGACCGATGGTATATTTTGGAACTCATTACCATTAAAGAGAAACAATATCTTACCAAAGACCATCCCAAAACTCCAATCATACACTTTATACCGAAAATTCATAAATCCATGATTAGACCACCTGGAAGACCCATTGTGGCATCAATAGACTCTTTATTTGAAAATACCTCCAAATTTGTTGATAACTTTTTGTTCCCCTTTGTGGAAACTTTACCTTCATATACAAAAGATACCACAGCATTTTTGAACCAGATTGCACATATTCCTTGGCAATCTAACTTTCTTCTGGTTACGTTGGATGTTGTTTCCCTTTATACATGCATTACTCATTCAAAAGGTTTGCAAGCAGTCAAATGTTTCCTGTCAACTAGATCGTTGAGTTTTCGAGAACACTCTATTATGCTCTTGGATATGCTTTCTTTCATTTTAACACACAACACCTTTATGTTTGATTTCAAATATTATAATCAAATCTGTGGCACGGCAATGGGCACAGCAGTGGCTCCTACCTTTGCCAATCTATACATGGGTGCATGGGAAGAAGACCTTTTTCATAATGACAACTACAAAGAACACACAGATAAAATAATTATGTGGCAAAGATACATTGATGATTTATTTATTATTTGGAGTGGGACGAACACTGAATGGATAACCTTTTTTTCATATTCTGAATCAAAATCAGCAGAATTTACAATTTACGGAACAGTAAAACAGAAATAGTTTATTTAGACATTAAGGTGAAAATCATCGGAAACAGCATAAGCACAGAACTGCACAGAAAAGAAACAAGTACTAACACACTATTACATGCAACCAGTGCGCACCCACAATGTCTCAAAGACAGTATTCCATACGGAGAGTTCTTACGGGTAAAAAGAAACTGTAGCGAGAATGAAACATGGGAAGAAAATGCCAAAAAAACTGCGGCTAGATTCTCAATCCGAGGCTATAAGAAAACAGTTATAAACAAAGCCTACGATCAAACCTGCAAAAAAACCCGAGAGATGATTCTAGCTAAAAGAAGCACAATCAAAAATTCAACAAAGGATCAACTGTATGAATATTGCGCATTCAGATTTATTACCACTTTCAACTCTGGAGCAAAGGAAACTAAACAGATCTTAAAGAAACATTGGCATCTCCTGAAACGAGACCAGGACATCAGTTCACACTTGCCAACACATGCCACTGTGACTTATAGAAAACCACCTTCTATACAAAGTAAACTATCACCTAGCATGTTCCGATCGCCCAAACAAAGTACTAACACCTGGCTGCCTACCGAAATATCGTGTTTTTTTACCTGTGCTAAATGTAAAGCATGTCGCCATGGAATAAACATGAAAATGTTCTTACATCCTTGGACGAAGAAAGAAGTTAAAATCAAACAAGATCTGAGATGCTTTACACAATTTGCCATTTATGTGATTGTTTGTTCCTGCAATTTATGGTATGTAGGTAGCACTAAACTAGAAGCCAGGCTAAGAATATTGCAACATCTACGTGCAATCAAAAATCATGATATGTCCTACCCACTTGCCAAACACTTCAAAGAGGTACATCAAAATGATATCAGTTCTTTTAAGTATTTCATTATTGACTCAGCTAAAATTCAGCCAAGAGGTGGGGACTGACTGCGAATACTCAGACAAATGGAATCTAGATATATAGTAGATTTTAATACCAAGTATCCAGGAGGTCACAATCGTGATGAAGAATTATATGCATTTTTGGGATCCTAAACATTCAAAGACTCCAAAATCTCAATCATTGATAGACCTGAGCCCTTCCTGTTAAAGATGGCGTCACTAGGGCGCAGCGTACCTGTTCGTCCAGAAGTCGGCTTAGTAGACGATGCCAGAATGCCAGAAGTTCTGTGGTGATGTGAGAGTGACACTAGGAACCAGCCCAACTCCCGTCCAAATGGATACTGGACTGGAGGTTAACCAGCTCCCAATGCCACAGGTTTAGCTCACCCCTGATTAATGTGGCATCAGGACAGTGCAAGCACTGACAGGGGGAGCCTGATAGTCTTTGGCTAGAAGTTCTCTGCAGACAAATGGAGCAAGAAGAGTTGCGAGTCGAATCCAGGAGCAGGAATCCAGGAGGCAGCAGAATCCAGGAGGCAGGGAAGGCAAGAGAACCAAGGAGGACCAAGAACCCAGAGGAAGGAACAGAGAACAACTGAGAAGGGGGGAACCACCCCAGCAGGAAGGGAGCAAGGAGAAGGGAACCATGGAGACCCCCTACCCGGGCAAGGAAGGGCAGGTCTATACAGAAGGGACTGGAAAAACCAGGCAGGACAGAGCGGAACTCAGGTCAAGGCAAGAGCAAAACAATGATCCGGTCAGACTACGTTGAGACGCGGTTTGATCAAACCGCCGGGCTCCTTAAGTAGGGCCTCCCACACCCGGGAGGCTTGGAACGCAAGCCGTGCTGTTTCCCAGGTGCTGGGAGGCCCAAAGCTAGGCTTGGGCCGCAAATCGGCCGGGAGCCGAGAGCATCGTGTACCGCACATGCGCGGAAAGCGGGAAGGGGTAGGCCGCGCATGCGCGGAACGGCACGCCCTGGGAACCCGGAAGAGCGCAGGACCCGGAGCGGCCGACTGCGTACGCGCGAGACCAAGCGTCCCGAAGATCCAGGAGCAACCGGTACCCAGGACCGCCCCGTACCCCCCAGGCGAAAGCGGGGGTAAACCCTCCAAGGCGTGGCACGCTGCATCAGGTATGGGCTGGAACAAACCCGGGTTGGGCTGCGTGACACCATGCCCCCTCCCAGAAAGACCCGGGGCCCCAGGCTTCCAAGGAAACCGGAGAAAAAAGTCACGGACAAGGCGAGGTGCATGCACGAAACCGTGCGGTTCCCAGGTACGGTCACAAGCAGGATAACCCTTCCAATCTACCAGAAACTGGAGCACACCTCGACGAATCCGGGAGTCACATATCTCCTGCAATTCGAATTCCGGAACCCCCTGAACCTGGATTGAGGCTGGGCGTGGGCTGGAAAGTCCAAACGTGTCTTTCACAAAGGGTTTTAACAGGGAAAAGTGAAAGACTGGGTGTACCCGCCAAGATTGGGGCAATACCAATCGAAAAGCTACTGCAGATATGCACTTGGAAATCTTGAAAGGCCCAAAAAACCGAGGTGCCAGTTTAGTGGGCAGATTACGTACAGGTAAGCTCTTGGACGACAACCAAACCTGATCTCCCACCTGAAATCTGGGTTCAATGGTCCTTCCCCGGTTAGCCTGCTCCCTCATGCGCTGTTGTGCATCTGCCAGGGCACTCCGAGCCAAATCATGCTGCTTCTGGATAACGCGGATCATCTGGTCAGCCGATGGGACGGCACTGGGTGGCACAGGACAAAAGGGAAACAGGTTAGGATGCTGTCCGGTAGAGCAAATATAAGGACTGACACCAGTGGCCGCGTGGGTTGCATTGTTGTAGGAAACGTCCGCCAAATCCAGGTACTTCATCCAGTTGGATTGGGTGGCGTTAGCGTAGTAACGTAAGTATTGCTCCAAGGTCTGATTCGTTCTTTCAGTCTGCCCATTAGTTTGCGGGTGATAACCCGAACTCAGAGCTCTGCCTATTCCAAGGTGGCTGCACAACTGATGCCAAAAGGAGGAGAGGAACTGAGACCCACGATCCGAAATGATCTTCTCTGGTAACCCATGTAAACGGTAGATGTGATGCAGAAAAGCCAAAGCCATTTGAGAGGAAGTAGGAATCCTGGAAAAGGGAATGAAATGCGCAGACTTAGTGAAACAATCCACCACTACCATGATGCAGGTGTGTCCCTCTGATGGTGGAAGCTCGACGATGAAATCAGTGGCTATGGTATGCCAGGGATAGGGTGGTAGTTCAGTGGGTCTGAGCAACCCCAAAGGTCTTCTCCTGGGCGTTTTGGTCTGGGCGCAAACTGGGCAGCTCTCCACGTATAGTTTGGTTTCCTTAGCCCAACCCGGCCACCAGAACTGCCTGGCAATCAACTCCTAGGTCGCCTTGATGCCACGATGACCTCCTACTTGCGAATCATGGAACCCATGGAGAATGTCCAAGCGAAGAGATCTCGATGCTATGTACAACCGGTGTAGGAAGAAAAGAAAACCTTCACGTTCCGTGATTTGTGGACGTTTCAGTAGATTGGTGCGGTCTGGGTCTGTCTGAGTCTCTTGGAAGATCTTCTGCAAATGGGGAGAGATCCTGAGAAGAAAGTGCTTGGGGGAAATCAACGGAATGGGTTGGTTGACCTCCTCCACCTCTCTTTCCAAGGAGCGGGATAAAGCATCGGCTTTTAAGTTCCGGGCACTAGGAATGTACGTGATGTTGAAATCGTAGTGGGAGAAAAAAAAGGCCCATCGAGCTTGACGGGCGGTATGACACTGCAAAGATCGCAAGTACTACAGGTTGCGGTGGTCGGTGCGGACTTCTACTGAAAAGCGACCACCAAGCAAATGATGCCTCCATTCCTCAAACGCTGTCTTGATTGCCAATAGCTCTCTTTCTATGACTGAGTAGTTCTGTTCGCAAGGAGAGAGTTTGTGTGAGTAATAGGCCACAGGATGTTCGTCACCCATAGAGGGATGTTTCTGCAACAGGACTGCGCCCACAGCAAAGCTGGAAGCATCGGCTTCGACGATGTGAGGCATCTCATCATTGGGGTGACAAAGTACAGGTGCAGTACAGAATGCAGACTTCAAGGCATCAAACGCCACTGATGCCTCAGTATCCCAGAGGTAGGGTATCTTCACACTGGTCAGACGCGTCAATGGAGCTGTGAGACGTGAAAATTGCGGAATGAAACGCCGATAAAAGTTTGCGAATCCCAGAAATTGCTGAGGTGATCTCACGTCCTGTGGTTGTTTCCAGTTCTGAATAGCCCGGACCTTACCAGAATCCATGCTAATTCCTGTACCAGTGATTACATATCCCAGGAATTCCATCTCATTCCGATGAAAGGAACATTTCTCAGCCTTGGCAAACAGATGATGTTGTAACAATCGTTGAAGAACTACACGAACGTGGGAGATGTGTTCCTCTAGGTTGTCGGAGTAGATCAAGATATCATCTAAATACACCCAAACAGAGATGCCAATTAAGTCGCTGAAAACATAGTCCATAAACCGTTGGAAGACAGCCGGGGCGTTACACAGCCCAAAGGGCATTACCCTGTATTCATAGTGCCCGAAAGGTGTCTTGAAAGCCGTCTTCCATTCAACTCCCTCTTTGATTCTTACGAGATGATAGGCTCCGCGGAGGTCTAATTTAGTAAAGACCCTGGCTGAACGTAAGGACTCCATGATATTCTGGATCAATGGTAATGGGTACCTGTCTTTAAGGGTGATGTCGTTCAGTTGGCGGTAGTCAATACAAGGCCGTAAAGAGCCTTCCTTTTTCTTCACAAAAAACAATGGGAAACCTGCAGGTGACTTGGAAGGAACGATGTATCCTTTCTTGATGCAATCTTCGAGATAATCCCGGAGGACCTGTTTTTCAGACTGGGTGAGGGCATTCACCTTTCCATGTGGCATCACGGCTCCGGAAACCAAGTCTATAGAGCAGTCAAAAGGCCTGTGAGGCGGCAGTGCGAATCCCCTGGTTCGGAGAATACTGACATCAAGTCAGCATATTCAGACGGTATCATAGACAAGGAACACAAACCAGATGATTCTCTACCTGGGACTAAGGCTGTCGAGACGGACGTCTCTGAGGACGTGTTAGGGCTACAGCATTCTTGAAGGCAAAAAGAGGAGGTGAACTCCAGAGTACGTGTCTCCCAGTTTATTGTGGGGTTGTGTCGCTGAAGCCAAGGTAGCCCCAAGACCACTTGATATGAAGGTGTCCTTATAACATCCAGCGCGATTCTCTCCTCATGTCCTTTGATGCGTAACAACATACCCACAGTATGTAGTCGTATGGGGCCAGAAGCCAATGGGGTTCCATCAATGACTTTACTGGAATCGCTTCTTCTTTGGTAAGCAATGGTATGCCGTTTTTGATGGCAAAGCGCTCATCGATGTAGTTCCCAGAGGCCCCACAATCCAATAACCCATGGATCTCGACTGTCTTATTCAGCCACTTGAGACTGACCTTCAGAATCATTAGGACTGCAGGCAACATGGGTGGAAACACAGATTCAGGGCAGGAAAGGACTGGTGGTTTAATCAGACCTGTCGGGGCCTTTCCGGAGCACGACAGGTCACCTAGTTTCCCCCTTTCTTGATTGGTCGTAGAGGACAAGTACCCAGAAAATGACCTGCGGCTCCGCAGTACAAACATAGACGTTGGCTTCTCCTCCGCTTCTTTTCTTCCTCAGACAAAGGGCCTCTTACAGTGCCTAGCTGCATAGGTTCTTGAGTGGTGTTCGAGGACACTGGTGTCCCAGCAGGCGGAATTGGAGGTCTGAGGTCCGATTTCTCAAAGCGGCGCCTTTCGCCTCTTCTCTCAGCCAATCTCTGATCAATCTTTAGCACCTGTTCAATGAGCTTCTGTAGAGCTTCGGGTTCAGGAATGTGTAACAGCTCGTCCTTGTACTCTTCTCTTAACCCACGGCGAAACAAGGTCTTCTGTGTCATCTCAGGCCATTGGGAATCAGTTGCTAGTTGGCGAAAACGGCCTATATAAGAGATTATGTCTGTGTTGGCTTGTTTTAAATCCATTAACTGGTTCTGTGCTGCTGAAGCCAGATTGGGGGACTGAAACACTTCCAGAAATGCCTTTTCAAAGGCCACAAAATCGCTGAGAATGGGACTGTTAGAAACCACAAGCGGTGTCACCCAAGCAAGAGCGTTGCCAGACAAATTGCCCAAAATATATCCAATCTTGGCTCTATCGTTATTGAAGTGGGCTGAACGATACAGGAAATGTATCCGGCAATGATTGCAGAATTCCCCCACACGTCTGGGGTCTCCATGGGAGTGGTGTTTGCCATAGCGCTCTCAGGTGGAGGAACAACATTTGAGCTCTGGGTTACCATCTGGCGTAGGGTTTGGTTCTCCTGGCAGAGGGCAATCATCTCAGCACATAAGGCCTGCATCTCATCACGAAGACTGGTGTCCTCATCCATCTCCGATTCAGAAGAGCCTGAAGCCTGGCGTCTCAATCTGTTAAAGATGGCGTCACTAGGGCGCAGCGTACCTGTTCGTCCGGAAGTCGGCTTAGTAGACGATGCCAGAATGCCAGAAGTTCTGTGGTGATGTGAGAGTGACACAAGGAACCAGCCAAACTCCCGTCCAAATGGATATTGGACTGGAGGTGAAACAGCTCGCAATGCCACAGGTTTAGCTCACCCCTGATTAATGTGGCATCAGGACAGTGCAAGCACTGACAGGGGGAGCCTGATAGTCTTTGGCTAGAAGTTCTCTGCAGACAACTGGAGCAAGAAGAGTTGCAAGTCGAATCCAGGAGCAGGAATCCAGGAGGCAGCAGAATGCAAGGGAAGGCGGGAAGGCAAGGGAACCAAGGAGGACCAAGAACCCAGAGGAAGGAACAGAGAACAACTGAGAAGGGGGGAACCACCCCAGCAGGAAGGGAGCAAGGAGAAGGGAACCAGGGAGACCCCCGACCCGGGCAAGGAAGGGCAGGTCTATACAGAAGGGACTGGAAAAACCAGGCAGGACAGAGCGGAACTCAGTTCAAGGCAAGAGCAAAACAACGATCCGGTCAGACCACGTTGAGACGCGGTTTGATCAAACCGCCGGGCTCCTTAAGTAGGGCCTCCCACACCCGGGAGGCTTGGAACGCAAGCCGTGCTGTTTCCCAGGTGCTGGGAGGCCCAAAGCGAGGCTTGGGCCGCAAATCGGCCGGGAGCCGAGAGCATCGTGTACCGCGCATGCGCGGAAAGCGGGAAGGGGACGGCCGCGCATGCGCGGAACGGCACGCCCCGGGAACCCGGAAGAGCGCTGGACCCGGAGCGGCCGACCGCGTACGCGCGAGCCAAGCGTCCCGAAGATCCAGGAGCAACCGGTACCCAGGACCGCCCCGTACCCCCCAGGCGAAAGCGGGGGTAAACCCTCCAAAGCGTGGCACGCCGCATCAGGTAAGTGGGCTGGAACAAGCCCGGGTTGGGCGGCGTGACACTTCCCAACCTTTCTAAACATTCCGCATTTTTGAAATTTCTGTATATATATATTCTGTATTTTTAGTATATTTTTGTATATTTTGTTTATTTGGTGTGTATGCACAATGAAACAAGGTTTTTAGGAAACTGAGGCTAACTCGGACGCCTAAGCATCCATACACGGTTTTCCCTGCAAGCACTTTTCACTTTGTTTGTGTGTTCTTTTACATCACTAATCATTTTAAATTAGCAATTTAGCCAAGGGAGAGGATGTTTTATCTTTACCTTTACCAAGTGCTGTTTTTATCAATATGTAAAGTGCATTTATCATTTAGTTGTCAATCGTATCGCAAGTCTCCTCAAAACAACGTGTATCTACCGCAGGATTGTTTTAAATGTAACCGATGGGATTGAAGTATGAGAGAGGGCAATAATTTGAATGTTAAAAATATCATGTCCCATATCCACTAAAAACTTTAGGCATAGAACACTGACACATGAATGTGACATCCAGCACTATGCACCTTAATCTTAAGTTGTAGGTTCCATTTTTTCATCAAATGATATATTCATACATTGTGGATTTTATTATATTTTAAATTGTTTGTACTTGAATTATAAGGTGTAATTTTAACATACAACATCAAGCACCTTAACTTCTTTCAAAATATGTCCTTTTAACAATTTGAAAAGGCAACATTTATTCTTGCATCTGCATTAATTACTTTTTACCACATTGCTAAATATACAGGTTGGCACAGTCACAATATATAGACGCCGCAAGGGTAACACACTGCCTATGTGTATATATTAGACCAACCTGTGTGTTTTATTATGAATATTCACAATATATATCATGGACCGCATGTCTTTTCTTAGTACAGTTATGCACAGCGGAATCGACCGATATATGAGGCACCCGCAAGGGTTACATACAGCCTTAAGTCACAGCATATGGGCGCCCGCGAGGGTAACACACTGCCCATTTGCGCTGTATTAGATCAATTTATGTGTTTTAATATTAATATTTTTGATACTTATGATATATATTAATGATAGTTTTATGCCCCTCCTTTCTCTCTCCCTCTCCCCCCTTTCCTTACCCCTTACCCCTTCCTGTGTTTTGTAGCGTTTTGTTAAACGTCTTTTAGCGCCTTTTACCGTTTTTCATTCAATTTCTATGGAGGTGATGAGATCAGAGTAGGATAGAGCATACCATAGAGGCACCCGCAAGGGTTACATACAGCCCCTAGATCAAATTACCAACCACTTGCGATTTTGCAATATGTACTTTATATTATGCACTTTATTGATAGCACTCAGCACTTTGTCAATTAATAGTCCTTCAATGTTTACATAGCACACAGCACTTTATTACTTATGAAACATCTGCATATTTCAATTTTGATGTCTGCAACATGTATTTTGTAAACTTTTTTGACAGCACATTTCAGTTCATGCTGAGACACTGTGTCGGCCCACTTGGGCTGAATTAAACAAACCCAGTACATTAGAAGATGATGCACGATCGTCTCTCCTAATTTCATTGACATTGGCAAACCCTAGGATGAAAATACACCATTTTATATCAGTAATTTCAGGCATTTTGTCCATCCCTTACCCACATGGGATAATTGGTTTGATCAGACAAAAATGTTTCGAATTGCTACAGTGTTTATAAAAACACCGTGTCTCTCATGAATGCACTGAAATGGGTGGTCATGCAGGTTCCAACATGGCTGCATTCTTGTCTACTACTTGTTACCTTACTTAAGTGCACAACATTGAAAAAGGACTCATATACTTTTCTCTATAATACTACAGTCCTCTCTCTATGTCATATACCAGACGAAGCCCGAGTAGGGTGAAACGCGTCGTTCCTTTCTTGCATCCAAGACCGTTGCTGCCTCCTTTGTCCATGTATTTTAAATAATAAAGGACACTTTGACTGCACGGTACACAAGCCTGTGTGTGGATTTATTGGAGACATCCAGCCTTTCGCTTTCATCATAGCCGGAGTGCCGATGTAACCCGGATTGGTTTCCAGTCCTTTTTTTACATATATATATATATATATATATATATGTAACCCCTGTTTCAGTATCTATGCTTCATGTGGCGACGAGGAAGTTTGGAACGGCAGTCTTTGATCGGATTGGAGAAAATGAAAGTTTGCAGGTGAGGCTGCCAAGAACCCTGCTTGTGTGCATGATTTATAACGAAAAAGTGAGCTTATAGCGAGAACGAGCAGTCATTGAATCATATAAGTGCTCGAGTAGCGACTTACGGGGTCTGTTGATATGCGCGTGGGCACCTCGAGCCGCGCTTTGAATATACACACAGTCCAGAGCTGATCGCGAGCTCGCAGTGTGTAGGAAAGCTGATCCGTTAAAGGAAAGTACCCGCAATGCCGTGACGTGTGCTGCGTATGTGCGGCCATATTGTGTCGGGTGGCCTCATAAAACGGTTGCGATTAAAGCGGCCGCTGTATTGTAAAGGCATCAAAGCATACGGCACATGTACTTTTGATGAACAATACAATTGCAGAGTGCAGCAGTGCGAGTGATCGCACGTGTGAAAAAATATTTTTTTTAAAAAGGGTTGAATTAGGATCGAGTGATCTGCTCCTGCTCCTACTCGTCCCAGTACTGCTATATGTAGAAAAAAATAAAAAGAAATTGGAAACGAAGATAAGTGAAGAGGATCATAACTTATATGTTATTGAATGATATTTCTAGACGGAAGCAGTTTACAGGTGAAACACTGATCCACATAAGGAAGTGAAGGAAAAATAAAAAATAAATGTCTTATTATGATCTATATAAGTGTCTCTGCAGTAACCATAGACAACAGAGGAGCAGGTGATCTACCCATTGCCAGGAACATGGCGATGCACACTGTTCCACCGCCAGCCATGTTCTTGCTTGAGGCTGGTGAACCAAGCTTGCCATGGAAAAGATGGCTGAAATCGTTTGCGTATTATGCTCAGAGTAGAGAGAAAGAAGTCTCTGCTACTTCACTTTTTTTTATTTTTTTATTTTTTTTTTTTTTTTTGTATTTAATCCCTTTGGATTTTTACAAAACGAAGGATAAATGTCTGAAATTCCCCTTCAATGTTTTTTTTTTTTTTTTTTTTTTTTTTTCCTTTTTTTGATATCTGGTTTCAGGAAGGTCTCGGATCTCAAAGAGAAACTACTACTTCACTTTTTGGGACCAGCAGGACAAGAAAAGTATGAGGACTTGCCAAATTTACCTGATGAAGGGGATTTAAATGAATATGAAAAATGTGTTGCCAAATTGAATAAACACTATGAAAAGAAATTGAGTACAACCTTGGAAAGGTATAAGTTTGGCAAGAGGTCGCAAGAGAGTGGAGAGAGCGTGGAACAATTTATAACTCTTCTGAGAAAGTTAGCAAAGAATTGCAAATTTGGCCCACAATTAGATGAAAGGCTCAGAGATCAATTCATGCTGGAGTGTAATAGTGCTAAAATTAGAGAGAGACTTTGGGCTGAAGACAATCCTGATTTAGATGTAGTACTGCGTATAGCCAAAGAGGTTGAACATATGGAGAATTGTGTCAAGACGTTTGAGGATAGAATGAAGAGTACTACTCTAAAGCCAGAAAATCCTATCAATGCAATTCAAATGACAAAAGCTGATAATGGGAACAACCAAAATGCTGTGGTGAAAAGGAAGGAGGAGCCCAAGATGCAAAGCACTTACAGATACAGTAATGATGTAAAAGTAGAGGAGTTGCACGTGGTTATGGAGAATACAACAGAGGACGGTTCATGAGTAACAGACGGCCTCAAATGAGTCAGAGAGGTAGAGGAAGGATTAGGACATGCTTTAGGTGTGACAGTCCCATGCACGGGGCCAACAGTCCTGAATGTCCAGCTATCCACATTATGTGTAAAAACTGCAATGGAAGGGGCCATATGGCCAAGTGTTGTAAGGTCGATAAAGGAAGTATGAATTGGATTGGAGGTCCAGAAGAATATGAAGAGGAAGAATGCGTCTTTGCTGTTAGTGATTCTGCGAATGGCATGGAACTGGAGAGTCCCAAGACCATTATTATGATTAATGATGCTCCAGTGAGAATGATGACTGATTCAGGAGTGAAGTATACGTTGCTGCCCGAAAAGTTATGGAGAAGAATTGGTGCAGTATGGCTTAATGAAGCATACATTAATCCAAGTGCTTATGGTGGCGTGAAAATAGATATTATTGGATGGTTCGAGGCAAAATTGGCCTTCAAAGATAGAAGATCCAAAGGAAAAGTCTACGTATCAAGAAAAGGAACAATGCCTCTATTTAGCTGGACGCATCAGGCATGGCTGAAGGTCATATTGGATGCCAGTGCTGAGGAGTCTATATATGTGATTGAATCCAAAGAGATGTCTACAGAGGCAGTGAAGAAGGAGGTGTTCAAGGAGGAAATAGGCTGTGTGAGAGGGATTATGCACAGGATACAGCTCAGAGAGAATTGTAAACCGGTTGCACAGAAGCTGAGAAATGTGCCTTTAGCCATGAGAGATGAGCTCAAAAGTGAATTGAAGAAATTGGAAGAGCAAGGCATAATTGAAAGGATTGATGCTTCGGAATGGGTATCACCATTGGTAGTAGTGAGGAAGAGGTCGGGAAAAGTGAGAGTGTGTATTGACCTCAGAGAACTTAACAAGTGTATCATCTCTGAGAGACATCCGCTTCCCAACATCCAAGAGTTGCTATCAACGATGGGGTCAGCAAAAGTGTTTTCGACCCTAGACCTTACCTCTGCATATCACCAAATTCGGCTGCACAAGGACTCACGGCATCTGACAGTGTTTATAACCCCAGAGGGTTTGTACCAATATAAGAGAATGCCATTTGGTCTTATATCAGCAGCTTCAGTGTTCCAGAAGACCATGCATCACATATTTGATGGTGATGAGGGCATTATATTTTTTCAAGATGATATCCTTGTATTTGCTAAACATCAGGTGGAGCATGACAGAATTCTGGATGGAGCATTGAGGAAATTGCATAAAATGGGCATGACATTGAGCAGAGAGAAGTCAGATTCATAGGAAACAAATTGAATATCTGGGCCATGTTATATCTGAGCAGGGGATTATGCCCAAGTCAGACTTGATGTCTGCAATCAATAATATGGCTACACCTAGTAACAAAGAACAGTTAAGGACATTCTTGGGGATGGCTGAGTATTTACTCTAAATATGTTAGAAGGTTTGCCGATCACACAGCTGTGTTGAGGGATCTCACCAGAATAAATGTCAAATATGAATGGAGTGAAAATTGTGAAAATTGTGAAAAGGAGTTCAATTACATAAAGAATGCTCTGACAACTGCACCGGCACTGAAGAACTTTGTAAGAGGACAGCGTACGGTGATCACAACTGATGCCAGTAATGTGGGCCTAGGTGCGGTGTTGGCGCAACTACACGATGGAGAGGAGAAAGTGATTGCGTTTGCCTCAAGACTGTTAAAGGGAGCAGAAAAGTCGTATGCAACTATCGAAAAGGAGGCTATAGCCATTGTATGGGCAGTGAATAAATTCAGGAGTTTTGTCTGGGGAACACAATTTGAGATAAACACGGATCACAAACCACTTGTGGAACTATTCATAAACAAGGGACTGGACAAAGTATCGGCAAGGATACGGAGATGGGTTCATAGAATGCAAGAGTTCAATGTAGTAGTTAAGTATATTCCAGGAGTGAGGAATTATGCTGTAGACTGTTTATCTAGGCTTACGAATGTCCAAGAAGCAAGTGGGAGTGAAGATGAAGAAAATCAACAAGAAATAATATGTATGTTACAGGACACAGCTGTTGCTAAGGAAGAATGGATGGAAGGCATGAGTAAAGATGTAAAATTACAGTTTATGATGGAAAATATTAACAATGAACATGTTCCTGTGAACAAGATCAAGGAGGCAGATGTGCAAGGCTTATGGAGCGTCAGGGATGAGTTGAGTGTACAAGATGGGTATTTGCTTAGAGGAGACAGACTAATACCACCTGAAGACGTCAGGAAGAAAATAATTGATCTGGGACATGAAGGCCATCAAGGCATTTCCAAAACCAAGTCCAGGATAAGGAATACATATTGGTGGCCGGGATCTGATGCAGAAATCGAGAGGATCATAAGAAACTGTATCCTTTGCAATAAGTTTGATAAGAGTTGCGTGAGTAATGAGTATCCAATGGTTGTGACTGATGTACCGAGTAGATCATAGATGAAAATAGGGATTGATATAATGGGTCCGATATCGAGTGAAGGAAGTCAAATGTTTTGTGTGGTAATGATTGATATTTTAACAAGGTGGGCAGAAGTGAAAATGATGTCGAGTATCACAACCAAAAATATTATCAATTTCATGGAAGAGGTATGTGGTAGGGAAGGATATCCAGGAGTTATCCTATCAGATAATTGTCCCCAGTTTGTCTCGAGAGAGATGGAAGATTATTTAAAAGAAAAATCGATTAAGCATGTAACTAGTGCAGTGTATCACCCACAGACTAATGGTGTAGTAGAAAGATGCAACAGGATCCTCAAGGAGGCCATTAGATGGGTATGGGCCAATGGAATGAGCTGGAAAGAAGCAGTAAAAAATGTCATTATAGCATATAGGTTCACTCTGCACAGTTCTACTGGTATATCACCATTTGAATTGAGTAGAGGTTGAAAAGCAACTACCAAGTTATGTCCTGGATAGATGGGTGTAGTGATAAATATGGGAGTAGTAACCAGTAATGCTGCAGATATGATAAGACAAAGACAGTACAGTAATAAAGCATGGCATGACAAGAAAAGATTTAGGCGTAATGAAAATATTAACAATGAACATGTTCCTGTGAACAAGATCAAGGAGGCAGATGTGCAAGGCTTATGGAGCGTCAGGGACAAGTAGGTTGTTTTGTGAGAGTGAAGCTTCCAGAAGCTTTGAGAGTGAAAAGCATAAAGTGGTCTGATCCTATTCAAGTTATTGAAGTGTTTAAACATGCCGTAAGAACAAGTGATGGAAGGGTATGGTACAATGGAAGAATTATGCGAATGGATGACAAAGCTAATGGCGTGAGTATGGGTAAAACTGATGTTAATGTAAATAGAGGAAATCAGGACCTTTCCTTACCAGTAAATTCTAGATATGCACCAACTGGGATACAAGCTTCTGTATCAAGGTATGGGAGAAAGTATCAAAGACCAAAGTATTTAACAGACTATGGAGAGTGAAGATTTGTCTAGAAAGAAGAGGGATGTGTAGCATAGTGACATCTGCATGGAACTTACAGGGATTCTGGAAGGGCAATCTGGAAGGTGGAGAGGCCATTGAAGCTGGCGGTTGGAGAGACTGAAAGACCTCTCATCAGAGACTCCTGTTACATCCCCTTTTAATACATATTTATAATACATTAATACGTTAATAAATACCAAGTTATATATATATATGTATCTCCTGTTTCAGTATCTATTCTTCACCCCCTTTATTAATACATAGCTCTCAACCATTTGTGTCGCAAAAGCGGGTAAAATCACCAGATTTTGTTTTTGGCGGGTGAGACGTCCATTGGAATGAATGGACTTGCAGGAGGCTTGGTGGGTGAGTCAGCCCTTTACAAGGTGAGTGACACCTGCCAAAAGCGTGTGAGTTGAGAGCTATGTTAATAGTGCACACGGCGGCGTGCCACCACTGCGTTCCCTTAAGGGGGACAGCACCACACTCCTCTTTTTTCAGGAGGACAAATAAACAATAGCATAACACACTACACAGCTCAAAATAACACAATGAACACAATAACCAGTCCTTGAGACTTCCCCCGACTCCATTTTTGAGGCGACTACTGTCCCCCAGAAAAGGGTAAAGTTACCATTAACTTTACTTAGTCAATCTACCACAGATCCAGTACACCCCATCTTCCATTGAGTACTGGAAAGGGTTAACCCGTATCCCTTTTTATCTGTACCTCCTAGAGCATTGTTTCGCTCTTTTAACATTTAGACTTGGCTGGTGGCAGTGGGATCTACCCTAACTTTTCTACCGCGATTATATTAGATAAACATGGTATTGTCCGTGGCTATTATATTAGCCTCGAACATAAACCCGCATGACCAAATCATCTTTCTTTTGGCTCCGGTTGGGTTTATTCGCCATTTCTTTTTGTTAAAGTCCTTCTTGTGTTTTACTTTGCGCAGCAAACTAGGTTTGCCTTCTTTGTTCACCGTCTTTTGGCGGGCTTTCTGTTCAGAAGCCCTCCACCAGGCGCCTGGGTGTCTAGGTGGGCTGAATGTGAGGGAGGGGTGTAGTCACCCATTGCACAGGGTATCCTAGGAAACCCAAGTCGCACTTTGTCATGATTGGCCAGGGTAGTTGTCCGGGCTGGACATCCCCCCTGCTGGGTGATTGTCAGCCAGGCTGTGTGAATGGGTTTTTTTTTGCATAAAAGTCAGGTCTCTTGGGCTAGAAGTCAGAGAGTCGCCACTGGAACTACAAGGAACCGAAGAGAAGCAGAGAGAACGACGGCTGCTGCAACTACCCTGTCCCGGTGAAGCCCTGCTGCAGTCCTCAGCTATCTGCCCTTCAACAACTCAGAGAAGATCCAGTCCGGAGTCTTCTTCCCTTGAGCTTGGTGGGGCTAACCAGCTCATATTCTACAGCCAGAGGATCCTCTTCCGTGGTCGAAATCGCTGCACACTGCTGTAGTGGTCCGGATATTCAAAACAAAGGACCTTAAAAAGGGAACCCACGCTAGTGACAGTCCTGAATTCTGTCAATGATTTCAATTAAATCTCCATATTTATTATGAGGAGTGTGTTTTCAAAGAAAATCACAGAAATCACAAAACCAGAGGAAAATCCTAGGAGTACATGAAATTGGATTTATTATACAAACAAACATATCATTAAAGAGTTTAAAAAAGCTTTCAACACAGGTTTAAAAACATAACAATAAATGAAAGAAAAAACATAAAGCATAACATGTGTACTTTTTAATTTCCTCAAGGGATCGAATATAATATTATGCAAAAGAACAGTTAATGAAAAAAGGCGGAGGCCCAACAGGGAAACAGTTGTACCTGTGGGTTAAGTTTTAACCAGGGTGTATAAAAAATTACCCCGGTTAGTACAGAGTGAAATCATTCACCATCAACTTATGTCATATGGTTGTTTTTCCATATATTAAACTGCCAACGTGTATGAGATATCGTAGAATTGTTCCAAGAGTGCTTCCAGAAGGGAGGGGAACACAGCATGGGGAGAGACACGTTTCGGCGAGCCTATACAGGCTAATGTAATTAGAGCCTTCCTCAGGGCAGGGTTGATGTAGTATAAAGATAAATCCCCTATAAATGTATGGAGGGCAGGGGAATGCCGCGTAGCTGCTGTCCCAGTGTGTCGGGACTCTTGTACTGCTAATGAAAAAATGTCCAGCTGGACAAGGCCAGTGTCATGACTTCAATTTGCTGTGCCGGGAAACCAACAACTTACGGCCCGTAAGGAGTCAAAGCTGGTTGGAGGCAAATATGAGGGCTTTTCTGGTCAATCCAGGGGGGGGGCTGATGTGACGCGGACGTCATTTTACAGGACACAATTTACTTGCATGCTGAGAGCAGGAATGTAGCAGGGAGCGCACGGTGGAAAGTTAAAAGTGCTGTGTCATGCAGGAGACTCGCAGTGAAGGAGCTTGTACTCAGTGAGCTGCTGCAGCCGAATGACGCTGGGTAGCGTGCTCGGAAGTGGTCCGGATAGCCACCTGAAGATCCTCTCCTGTTTTTAAGGAGTGCACCTATTATCTCGTGTCGCTGCTGCCGGCCTCATCCCTGTGTGGTGCAGACCCCCTTCAGACGTCCTCCTTCTCGACGAAGCTCCAAGAATCGTGGGTCTGCGAGAAACCACCAGGAACAACTGTCAGGGCAACAGCTGCACCATTGGAACAAGGTACTGTGTTCTGTTGAGGAAACTGGGTGAATCCCCTTTTCTTCATTTCCAAGGCTTGCCCTTGTCTTCCCTCCTTCTTATAACCTTTGCTTCCGAACATTGACAATATCGAAGTACTTTTGGCTATGTTGAATCGTGAACAGTCGGACCGTGTGATCTTCGGCAACTGGCCCCTGTCAGGGGCAGACCTGGGGGGGCACGCAAAAAAGCATGCAGCAAAGTATGCGGCGGCACCTGTAGTGAAGAAACTGGTGGGTGTCCTGCACTATGGGCCACGTGTTGTGAATGTGTGTGGTGTTCAGGTGGGATGGGGAAGGGTGCTGCCATACAGGAGACTGCTTTGTCCTCCCTGTAGGCTGCAGGCGCTGCAAGTGCATCGAGACTACACTTCCCAGCATGCCTCGCGCACAGACAGCCAATCAGGAATCAGATCGGGCGTGGTACGCCCCAACGCACATGCGCGAGAACACCGACACGGGGCTTGTGCTCGAGATCGCTGTGGAGGAGGACGTGAGACACCGAGCTCCGTAGGAAAACCTGTGCGAGGGGCCCCGCCCCACCTGATTGAGAGTCTGGCCCCTCGCCGATACTCAGATAAGTTTGGGACGCATACCCGGGGAATCGAAGCCACGCAATACTCAATCCTGAGAAAGCCCGTAGAGAGAGTTTTGCGAAGCGCAGGGGGCACAGTCTCCCAGTCCATAGCGCTCGCCCCTGCGCCGGCATACGAGATAAGTACAGGCCCTGGGACAAAAGTGTTTAGCAGCGCGAGTCATGCAGAAATGAGGAGCGCAACATTGGCACCATAAAAAGGAGAATACCCGCGCCCCAAGCCACGCGCGGCGAAGCTCGCGCTGACACGTTACTAACGACCTGTTTGGCGCCTGGGGAAGAAAGTATGAATGCGGCATGGAGTGAATGACCGTGCGTATGTGTGACCTGGAATAACACATACTTTTTCTTTGTAGCGGAAGACGTGACCAGTCCACACCGTTTTCGGAGACGCAGCACAGACTGACAGCTTCCCAAGGACCGAGCACTCGGACCGGACAATGAACCCAAGCTAAGTGTTGCATGCTAGTTTACCTGTGACAGTGGTTACCCACTGCCAATTGAACTGCTCAAAGGGGTCAAATGTTGCTTATGTGATTCACACTTCAGAAAGCGTACTGTGTGGTCCAGCCTGCAGGCTCTGCAGGAATTATCATGTGGTGTGTTATGACGATGAAGGTGTGCAGCAGTTGAACCTCACCCAATTTCCCTCTACCTACCCATTACCTCGCCCTACTCCTTTTCCCGGTTTTCCCACAACCCCCCAACCTATCCAATCAACGAGACCCTAACCCTCTTTCCCTGCCCTGGTCGCGAAGGCCTGCGTAAGCTTCGTCTTGCAGGTATCAAGACCAGTGTGGGGGTAGTTGGTACATCCACTCCTGCGCCAGGTACCGGTGTGCAACCCTGACAGAAGCACAAGCCCACGAATAATCACGGCGCCTGAGTGGGTTTGATACCCTCCCCCGTTTCTTGCAACATGGAGGAGATTGCTAAGGTCCTGCAGGACCTGCAGAACGAATTGGCAGCATCTCGACAGGAATACGCTGCCTTATCGGTTCAAGTCCGAAGTCTGGCAGCACAGACCTCGCCCTTACCTGGTTCAGCCCCGATCCCCGTCCAAGTGCAAGTGTCACCAGAGCCCACCGTTCCTCTTGCACCCCCAGAGCGTTATGCTGGGGACCCTCAGAAGTTTACTACTTTCATCACTCAGTGCCGCCTCCAGTTTCTTACTAAACCCATGGCCTTCCGGTCCACCCAGTCTAGGACGGCCTTCGTCATTTCGTACCTCACGGGGGATGCTGCTGCATGGGCCAATCCTTTGGTGCATAAGGACGACCCACTACTCTATGACTGGGATGGGTTTCTGGGTGAGTTTGAGAAGATATTCAATCGACGGGCAGCCACCCTGTATAAGGATAGAGAGCTTTTGACGCTCAGGCAGGGCAACAAGGAGTTGGTAACTTACGTTACAAACTTCAACCGCTTAGTAGCGGAAGCAGAGTGGCCTGCCGACAAGCGAATGTCTCTATTCTATCAAGGCCTGCGGGACGATCTGAAAGATCTAATTGCCCAGGTTGATCCACAGCCGGTGGAATGCTCCGACATGATCGATCTTGCCTTACGGTTGGATCATCGTCAGGCTGAGAGACGGGGCGATAAAAGAAAAGGTGAACCTTGCCCGATGGTCAGGTTAGATCAGTCTCGTGGACCTCGTGGGCAGGTAGAAAGGTCTGGTGGGGATGAACCCATGCAAATAGGTTCTGTCCGAGGACCCTTATCCACGGAAGAGAAGGAGCGACGGAGGAAAGAAGGTGTTTGCCTTTATTGTGGTTTAGCCGGGCATTTCGTGCGAGAGTGCCCCACAAAGCCTAAGAGTCAGGGAAACGTATCCGCTCGGCGGTAGTGGGGGTCACCCGACCAAGCTTTCCAGAGGTTAGGGCCCCAGTCACGGACAATCCCAATTATGCTCCCCATATTAAGATATCGGGTCAATTGGGCTATTCAGGGCACCAGAGGATGGTATCCAAGCTGGTGGACTCGGGAGCAACGGGAAATTTCATTGATACCAAGTGTGTGGTAGCATTAGGGATCTCCGTTTACCCGAAAGAAACACCAGAGCCGGTTCAGGCGGTTGATGGCTCCCCTCTCAGTTCAGGTCCTATTACTCATTGTACCCAAAAATTGACCCTACAATGTGGGGAATCACATTGGGAAGAGATCATCTTTGACGTGATTGCCGCCCCACAGTTCGGGATTATTCTTGGACTACCTTGGTTACGTAAACATGATCCAGATATTCGTTGGCTTACTGGTCGGGTCGCATTGAGCTCCACTTATTGCCCAACACATTGTAAACCAAAACCCCTCATAGTTCCGTGCATCATTGGTACTGAAAAGGACCAGCCGGCCAAGACATGTTTCACAGACCTACCCGAAGAATACTCCGACTTTGCGGATGTGTTCAATAAAAAGGCTGCAGAGACTCTGCCTCCGCACAGATCGTTCGACTGCAGAATAGATCTTGAACCGGGAGCTGTTCTCCCGTGCAGTCGTATCTATGCACTGACAGAGGCAGAAAATGAGCATCTTCGCGAGTATATTGCTACAAACCTGCAGAGCGGTTTTATTCGTCATTCAAACTCGCCAGTCTCTTCCCCCTTATTCTTCGTTCCCAAGAAGTCCGGGGAGCTCCGGACTTGTATCGATTACCGCGGGGTAAACCGGATTACCATCAAAAACCGTTACCCCCTTCCTCTCATACCAGTTCTGTTAGACCAGGTACGAGATGCGGTCATCTACACTAAGTTGGATCTTAGAGGCGCTTACCATCTAGTGCGGGTGCGTGAGGTGGACGAATGGAAAACCGCCTTCCGTACAAAATTCGGATTGTACGAATACCAGGTTATGCCATTCGGCCTCTGTAATGCACCCGCAGCCTTCTAACACTTCTTGGACGAAGTCCTCCGAGAGTTTCTAGACATCTGTGCAGTTGTCTATATAGATGACATTCTAATTTACTCTCGTAGCCCTCAGGAACACGTCCAGCACGTTCGCGCCATATTATCTAAATTGCGGGAACATCAACTCTACGCTAAGTTAGAAAAGTGCGAGTTTCATCGTACCACCGTTGAATTTTTGGGGTATTTCCTGACACCCACCGGGGTACAAATGGACCAGAAAAAGGTGAAAGCGATACTAAGTTGGCCATCCCCTACTAACGTGAAAGAGGTACAATCCTTCCTGGGGTTTGCCAACTTCTATCGGCGCTTCGTAAAAAATTTCTCGGAATTGGTAACACCAATCACCAAACTGCTACGTAAGGGATGCACCTTTGTGTGGGATCAAACCGCTGAACGAGGTTTTCGGCTACTTAAGAGCGCTTTTACTAACGCACCTGTCCTGAGACACCCCGACCTTGCTCAACCATTTATAGTGGAGACTGATGCCTCCAGCTATGCACTAGGGGCCATATTGTCTCAAAGGAATCCAGAATCAGGCCTACTCCATCCGGAGGCCTACTATTCGCGAAAACTGTTACCAGCTGAGGCAAATTACACCATTGCAGACCGTGAATTACTTGCCATCAAAGCCGCCTTTGATGAGTGGCGACATTATCTGATGGGGGCTCGGCACACAGTGACTGTAATAACCGATCACCGGAACTTACAATTTATCCGGACTGCTAAAAACTTGAGCCCGCGGCAATTGCGTTGGGCCCTGTTCTTCGCGGAATTTGATTTTATAATTACATATAGGCCGGGGACTAATAACCGAAAGGCCGACATTCTGTCACGGTACCCTGAACCTGTCAATAAAACAGAAAGTGTTCCACAGACCATAGTTCCACTAGCACGTATAGTGGGTGCTACGACTGGACTATTTGAGATGATTCAGCAAGAATTATCCATGCAGGATTTGCACAAGTGGTGTGCAGAAGACCCGCAACATCAGGTAATTGCTGGACTCCCGTATCACGGCCAGCAACTCTTCTTACCCGCTACCAAACTCCAAAAAAAGGCCATGTCTTGGTGCTACGATTCCCCTCTTGCGGGCCATCCAGGTAGGACCAAGACCCAAGAACTGGTATCACGGTATTTCTGGTGGCCTCAGTGGCGGCGAGACGTACAACAGTATGTGAGTGACTGCGATACGTGTGCACGCAATAAATCCGACCACGGTAAACCAGCAGGGTTGTTGTGCCCATTGCCAACACCCTCTGCACCCTGGCGCTCCATCACTATGTATCTCATAGTAGATTTACCGGCAGTACAGGGGTTTACCTCCATCATGGTGGTGGTTGATACGTTTTCTAAAATGGCACACTTTATCCCTTGTATGGGAGTACCAACCGCAGGTCAAGTCGCAGAGCTATTTCTTCAACATATAGTACGCCTCCATGGACTGCCCTCCCACATAACAACAGATAGGGGACCACAATTCACCTCCCGCTTCTGGCGTGAATTCTGCAAAATCATAGGAATGGATGTGAGCCTGACATCGGGCTATCATCCGGAAACAGACGGCCAAACGGAGAGAGTCAATCAGGGGCTAGAACAGTACCTACGCTGTTTTATTGCCAGTCGGGAAGCAACTTGGTTGCAACATGTATGGTTGGCAGAGTTAGCGTACAACAACGCCAACCATACTTCCACAAAGCAATCACCCTTTTACTGCCTTTATGGCTACCACCCCAAGGTACTCCCTGTTGCATTGGCAGAATCCAAGCCGACCCTTCCAACCATAATAGGACGGAGGAAATGCATGGAACAGGTGTGGAAAGAGGCGCAGGGTAATCTTGTACAATCCAAGACCATCTACAAAAAATATGCTGACAAACATCGTCGAGCCTGCCCTCAATATCGAGTGGGAGACATGGTTTGGCTCTCCACTCGTAATATAACTTTACATGGACCACGTAAATTACAACCACGATATCTGGGCCCTTTCCCCATAGAACGAATCATCAATCCCGTAGCCGTGCGTTTAAAACTGCCCCCTCAAATGAGAATACATCCAACGTTCCATACCGCATTATTGAAGCCAGCCCCCAAGGCTACCACGACCCAAAAACCACCACCTGTCCTAGTACTAGGAGAACCTGAATATGAGGTCCAAGCAATCCTAAATTCTAAAAGGGATAGGGCAGGACGGGTTCTGTATCTGGTAGATTGGGTATGGGCCTGAAGACCGCTCTTGGGAGCCCTCTGCTCATGTACATGCCCCAAGACTGCTGCGCACCTTCCATCGCAACTTCCCAGATAAACCCCGGCCTCCACCGGCCTTCCGTGGGGGGGGAGTGATGTCAGGGGCAGACCTGGGGGGGCACGCAAAAAGCATGCAGCAAAGTATGCGGCGGCACCTGTAGTGAAGAAACTGGTGGGTGTCCTGCACTATGGGCCACGTGTTGTGAATGTGTGTGGTGTTCAGGTGGGATGGGGAAGGGTGCTGCCATACAGGAGACTGCTTTGTCCTCCCTGTAGGCTGCAGGCGCTGCAAGTGCATCGAGACTACACTTCCCAGCATGCCTCGCGCACAGACAGCCAATCAGGAATCAGATCGGGCGTGGTACGCCCCAACGCGCATGCGCGAGAACACCGACACGGGGCTTGTGCTCGAGATCGCTGTGGAGGAGGACGTGAGACACCGAGCTCCGTAGGAAAACCCGTGCGAGGGGCCCCGCCCCGCCTGATTGAGAGTCTGGCCCCTCGCCGATACTCAGATAAGTTTGGGACGCATACCCGGGGAATCGAAGCCACGCAATACTCAATCCTGAGAAAGCCCGTAGAGAGAGTTTTGGGAAGCGCAGGGGGCACAGTCTCCCAGTCCATAGCGCTCGCCCCTGCGCCGGCATACGAGATAAGTACAGGCCCTGGGACAAAAGTGTTTAGCAGCGCGAGTCATGCAGAAATGAGGAGCGCAACATTGGCACCATAAAAAGGAGAATACCCGCGCCCCAAGCCACGCGCGGCGAAGCTCGCGCTGACACGTTACTAACGACCTGTTTGGCGCCTGGGGAAGAAAGTATGAATGCGGCATGGAGTGAATGACCGTGCGTATGTGTGACCTGGAATAACACATACTTTTTCTTTGTAGCGGAAGACGTGACCAGTCCACACCGTTTTCGGAGACGCAGCACAGACTGACAGCTTCCCAAGGACCGAGCACTCGGACCGGACAATGAACCCAAGCTAAGTGTTGCATGCTAGTTTACCTGTGACAGTGGTTACCCACTGCCAATTGAACTGCTCAAAGGGGTCAAATGTTGCTTATGTGATTCACACTTCAGAAAGCGTACTGTGTGGTCCAGCCTGCAGGCTCTGCAGGAATTATCATGTGGTGTGTTATGACGATGAAGGTGTGCAGCAGTTGAACCTCACCCAATTTCCCTCTACCTACCCATTACCTCGCCCTACTCCTTTTCCCGGTTTTCCCACAACCCCCCAACCTATCCAATCAACGAGACCCTAACCCTCTTTCCCTGCCCTGGTCGCGAAGGCCTGCGTAAGCTTCGTCTTGCAGGTATCAAGACCAGTGTGGGGGTAGTTGGTACATCCACTCCTGCGCCAGGTACCGGTGTGCAACCCTGACAGCCCCGGTGTCTTTCGACCCTGGCTCCAGCCCTTTGACGTTTGAACTCCTGTCTCTGAGTGTTTCTTGATTCTGCCTGCCTAACCAAAATATTGCCTGTGATTTTTGCCTCCAACTCCCTCTGGGTATCTTAGGTGCTAAGTGTGTTTTTGCCCCGGTAGCATTTCATGTCACGGATACGCGTTTGTTTAGTAGACCGAACTGTCAAACAGTGATCGCAATTGTATTCGCGTTAATGTGTTTTGTTCATAACACTGGTTCATTCAAACACAGGGTACTTATCTTGAGACTTACTGTACAAAGTGAATTGGTTAGTTGTAGTAAATTTAACGTGTGGTTTTTATTGAAGTTTAATAGAAGTGTTGTGTTTATAACGAATGGTTTAAAAATAAATGTACTTGGGAGGGAAGGGAGGGAGGGGGGAACAAGCAATCCCACAGAACAGAAAAATTGACACGTTACAATACTTTACACATGGGGGGACCTCCTCAATATGGCAATAACCAAAAACAGGTGTGGGAAACAGAGCCACCTCAAAAGCTACAGATAAATGGGGCACAATACAAGATCCATACTGGTCAGTATGGCTAGAACTTATGGAATCGTCTTCGGTTCCCTTAATGTTAAGGGCCTCAACTCCCCTCAAAAAAGGTCAATGTTAGCCCGTCAATTTAAACAATCCGGAGTTGATATACTTTTCATCCAAGAGACGAAATATACCCAAGGGGAAGAACGTAAAATTGTGGGCAGGGACATGGAAGACTCAATATGGGCATCAGGCCCGCGCAAGAAAGGAGGGGTGGGAATACTATATAGGAAATCCCTGAGCCTCCAAATAGACCACATAGATAGAGATAAAGAGGGCAGGTTCGTAGCTCTGAAAGGCAGGATGAGAACACGTAAGGTTACTCTCTGCTCTGTATATGTCCCGAATCAAGCCCAGTCCACCTTTATCGAACCATTGCTCGATTTCCTAGAGGACTGGCGAGAGGGCACCCTGATTTGCGGGGGAGACTTCAATGTAGCGGCAGAAAGAGAAAAGGATTGGCTCTCAGTGGCACAGAATGTCCATCCCCCCAGCCACCTACAAGGCGATAGATTTCGAAGCTTGTTAAGAGAACATCACCTAATTGACTCCTGGCGCACAACACACCCAGAGGACAGGGCATACACCTTCTACTCTCCCCCGCATCAAACGTTCTCAAGAATATATTATATATTATTGGGAGCAGAGGAGGAAAGTGCTATCTTGAAATCCACCATAGAAATTGTAGCCTGGTCAGACCATGACTTATGCACTGTAGAGCTAAACCTCGGCCCATTGTCCAAACCCGAGCGCAGATGGATTTGTAATGACTTCTTGTGCAGAGATCCAATATTTAAAGAGAACCTGGCAGAAGCCATCACTAATTATTTTGAAGTTAACGACATTAATGACATGCCACTAAACACAGTATGGGAGGCAGGAAAAGCCACAATTAGGGGGCTCCTCATAGCAGAGGGAGTAGCCAAAAAAAGGCTCAGGCAGCTCAGAGAGGGGGAATTGAGAACAGAGATAACATCTCTAGAGAAAACTCTGAGGCAGAATCCAACTCACGAGGTAGACTTAATAGATCAAATCAAGGGACTTAGGGGAGAATTGAGAGACATATGGCAGGGCAAGGCACTCACGCAGCTTAAGTACCTAAAGCAGAAGTTCTTCGAGAAGGGGGATAAGGCCCACACAATGCTAGCAAACCGACTTAGAAAACAAAGAGCGGAAAGGGCAGTCCATAAGATTAACGATGAATCGGGCTCCCCCCTCACTGCTCCGCAGGACATAGTCAACCGATTTGCTAAGTTCTACTCAGAACTATACACAACAGAAGGAGATGAGAATACCCCGGCTATAAACCCATATTTATCCGCTCTCCCCCGACCAACAATAACGGAAGAACACCTAGGAGTACTAAATAATCCAATCACCACCTTTGAAGTTCAGGGAGCGATTTCGAACCTAAAAGCGGGCTCAGCAACGGGACAAGACGGCTACACACCGGCCTTTTATAAGACTAATAGTACCTCCTTGACCCCATTCCTTACTAAATTATTTAACTCAATTTTGGAGACGGGCCAGGCACCTAAATCGTTTACTGAATCCATAATTATTGTCATTCCAAAGGAAAATAAAAACCCCCTGGAATGCTCATCATATCGCCCTATCTCCCTCATTAATGTAGACGCCAAGATCTACTCTAGCATCTTGGCGGCACGGTTGGCGGTAGTCTTGCCACAGCAGATCCACACCGACCAGGTCGGGTACATAAGGGGAAGGCAGGGAGCAGACAATATCAGGAAGACCCTGGATCTCATGGCGACACTGCGAGAAGCGGCAGAAGGCCCCCTGCTCCTATCGATCGACGCCGAGAAGGCATTTGACCGCGTGGAATGGCCCTTTTTACGGGCAGTACTAAGATGGGTCGGCCTGGGAAGCACATGGATCCAAGGGGCCAAAGCACTCTACCATTCTGCTCAAGCTAGAGTATCTATTAATGGTGTAGCCTCGACGTCATTCACCCTTACACGGGGTACGAGGCAGGGTTGTCCGCTATCCCCCTTAATATACGCATTAATTATTGAACCATTTGCCCAGGCCATAAGATCAAGCCCCCTGATTCACGGAATTCCACGAGGAGGAGAGGAATACAAATTAGCTATGTTTGCGGATGATATCCTATTATACCTCACCCGACCCGTGGAATCCATACCCGCCCTCTTTCAAGAGATACTCCGTTATGGGGCTCTCTCGGGCTTTAGAGCCAACCTGCAAAAAACCATTGCGGTACCACTAAAACCGGACATCGCAGCACTAGAGCAATTGAAGGCGGACTGGGGATTCTTGGTGCAGTCCCACTCGGTGAAATACCTGGGTGTAAACATAACAGTTCCCATATCAGGCCTATTCGAAGCCAACTACGTCCCTCTATGGAAAACCATTCAAGCAGACATACACAGATGGACGAGGTTACCGTTATCCTGGGCAGCCCGCTTCACCTCCATAAAAATGAACGTCCTACCTCGTTTATTGTTCTTGTTTCAATCCCTCCCCATAATAATACCGGAGCCATTCATGGCGGAAGTCAAACGAGCGCTCCTAAAATATCTCTGGGCCGACAAGAAACCAAGAATCCCATATTCCACAATGATTCAACCCAAAGAGTCAGGGGGCATGGGATACCCAGATTTAGAAGAGTACTACAGGGCATCTCAGCTCAGAGTATTATCAGACCACCTCTGGGAAAACCCCGAAAAACAATGGGTAGCCATAGAAAACGACATTTTCGCACCAGTCACGTTGGGAGAATGGATGTGGGTTCCTCTACCAGCAATGACCCGTAGGATAAGAGAACACCCAATTCTGAAAGTCTTATGGTCTCTATGGCGCCCTTCCCGAAAAATGGAAGGTGTCACGACATGGCCCTCCCCTCTCAGTCTCATCTGGGCTTCTCCCATCCGTGATCTCATAGCAGAGGTACAGCACTTTCAGCCTTGGCTCGACGCAGGGTTGACGCGGGTGGGCCAAATGTGGAGAGAAGGCAAATTTATTTCTTACGAAGAAGCGAGAGAGCCAATGCGTGGAAACGAGGTGACCCCTATGCTATATCTGCAGCTAAGGGGTGCCCTGAACGATGCCAGGTGGGGCACAAAGTTAAAACGCCCCCTCACTCCATTTGAGCAGATAGTAAGCGTCCCCCAAACAATGAAAGGCCTGATCTCACGTATGTATAAAGCCTTGCTCACGAGGGGTTGTCTGAAACGCCCCCAATCTGAAGCCAGGTGGGAACAAGAGTTAGGCCTCACTGAACAACCGAAAACCTGGGACACCATTTATAGAGCAGTGTGGACATCATCTATCTCAGTCCAATATAAAATGCACAATGCACGTTTACTGGTCAGATGGCATTATACCCCCCAAAGACTGTCCAGGATGTTTCCCGGTACGTCTCCACTCTGTTGGAGAGGATGTGGTGAAACCATTGATTACTGGAATCAATGGTGGAGCTGCCGAGTAGTGCAGACGTACTGGAAGGAGGTCTTGGGCTGGATACAAGCCATAGATGGAATACACAGGAACTTAACTCCAATCCTAGTCCTGTTCGGAGTAGAGCCAGACGGAGAGGATTCCAATGCAATACTCACACATATGCCCCGCAATTTAATGTTAGCAGCAAGGGTCTGTCTGACAATAAAATGGAAATCCCCATCCCTGCCCACAAAGAACGACTGGGTCACTAAAGCACACGCCATCTTTGAAATGGAAAGCCTCACAGCAGCAATCCAAGAATCTAAGAGAAACATAAACACGATATGGCTGCCCTTCTTAGAATTCTTCTCAGCGCACAGGGATACCATGAGACGAAGCAATAGACATACACCGACATGATCAGCGAGAAACATATAGAAAGCTGCCCCCACCGGCTAGCTAACCCACATAGGATAGCCAACTAAGTAAGAATTTGAGCACTGCACCCAACACGAAAGATCTTACTTGAAAAAGTTGAAAAAAGCACCACACAATCTGTTTGATAGGACTCGACCACATCTGTATTAGAGCGAAACCAGAGGAAGGAAGGAGGGAAAAGGGGGAAAGGAGGGAGGGTGGGGGGAGGGAAGGGGGGGGGCACAAGTGTCAATTTGGTACTTATGTGCAAGTCATCTTTTTTCGTTATCTGTTTTTTGCCAGTTTAAGTTTATCAACACTAAGAACGATCTAAGATACAAGCATTATTGTAATTGAGATGCACTATTTGAAACTTGTTGAAATGCAAAAAACATAAGAAAACAACAATAAAAATATATTTTAAAAAAAAAAAATAAATGTACTTATATTTTTCTACCTGAAACCTTGAGTCAGTGTTTGCTTGAGTCACAGTAATAGTAGTCCCTTTGTGTAATCTCTGCTACTGCTCATATACTCTTGAGATAAGCCTGGCTGCTCCGCTACTGCTACCACTTTGACCTAGTAGTACAGGCTTGTACCAAAGGTAAAACTTGTATTGCCACCTTCAGTCTTAATTGTGTGTAGTGGTCCCTAAGGGCACTGCACAGGATTCTGCCTAACAGGAGGTGGTGGGGGCACATTGGTGTGGCTCTGGAGGGAGTTGGTGGGGCACATTGGTGAGGATCTGGGTGGAGGGATGGTGCACATGGGTGTGTTTCTGGAGGGAGAGATGGGGCACAGTGAGTCTGGAGGGTGGCATGGGTCATCTAGGTGTGGGTTGGGAAGTGGGACGGGGCATCTTGGTGTGGCTCTGGAGGGAGGTGGTGGGGACACATTGGTGTGGCTCTGGAGGGAGGTGGTGGGGCACATTGGTGTGGCTCTGGAGGGAGGAGGTGGGGGCACATTGGTGTGTTTTTGGAGGGAGAGATGGGGCACAGTGGGTCTTGATGGTGGCATGTGCCATCTAGGCATGGGTTGGGAAGTGTGACAGTTTATCTTGGTGTGGCTCTGGTGGGAGCACATTGGTGTGGCTCTGGAGGGAGATGGTGGGGGCACATTGGTGGGGATCTTGGCGGAGGGATTGTGCACATGGGTGTGTTTCTGGAGGGAGAGATGGGGCAGAGTGGGTCTGGAGGGTGGCATGGGTCATCTAGGTGTGGGTTGGGAAGTGGGACGGGGCATCTTGGTGTGGCTCTGGAGGGAGGTGGTGGGAGCACATTGGTGTGGATCTGGGCGGAGGGATGGTGCACAAGGGTGTGGTTCTGGAGGGAGAGATGGGTAGCATGGGTCATCTAGGTGTGGGTTGGGTAGTTGGACGGGGCCTCTTGGTGTGGCTCTGGAGAGAGGTGGTGCGGACAAATTGGTGGGGCTGAGGAGGGAGGTGGTGGGGGCACATTGGTGTGGATCTGGGCCGAGGGATGGTGCACATGCGTGTGTTTCTGGAGGGAGAGATGGGGCACAGTGGGTCTGGAGGGTGGCATTGGTCATCTAGGTGTGGGTTGGGAAGTGGGTCCGGGCATCTTGGTGTGGCCTCTGGAGGGAGGTGGTGGGGGCACATTGGTGTGGATCTGGGCGGAGGGATGGTGCACATGGGTGTGTTTCTGGAGGGAGAGATGAGGCACAGTGGGTCTGGAGGGTGGCATGGGCCATTTAGGTGTGTGTTGGGAAGTTGGATGGGGCATCTTGGTGTGGCTCTGGAGGGAGGTGGTGGGGGCACATTGGTGTGGGTTTGATGGGAGGGACGGGGACATTGGTCAGGGGGGATGGGCGCATATTGGTGTGGGTCTGGAAGGAGGAGATGGGACACATTGGTGTGGGTCCGGGTGGATGGGGAAATACTAGGATGAGTGGTTTTAAAGGGGGTTGGCTGGGGCTATCTGCATGTGATTCAGGATCAGCAAATGGGAATCTGATGCAAGGGGAAGGGGCATGTGGAGAGAGGTTGGGGCATTATGGTATTGGTCTAGAGGGAGGGATGGGGCATATTGGTGTGGGTCTGAGATGAAGGGATGGTGCACATGGGTGTAGGTCTGGAGGGAGCGAAGGGGACATTGCTGTGGGTATGAAGGGACGCATAGGACACATTGGTGTACATCTGGAGGGAGGGATGGGGCACATTGGTGTGGGTCTGGAGGAAGGGATTGGGGCTCATTGGTCAGAGGATGGATAGGGACATCTTTCTGTGTGGATGGAGCATGGGCCATCATGGTATGGGTCTTGAGGAAGGGATTGGGCATCTTGGAGTCTGAATCGGAGGGGGCATTGTTGATCTGGAATGGAGGGACAGGGCATATGATAGGGACATGCCAGGAAATGGTGTAGCATGTGGGCCAGGGCTGGAGCACACTGGTGGGAAGGAAGGGGGTATCTGGGTGTGAATGGAGGGATGGGGTATGTTTGACTGGAGAGAAGGATGTTGGTTTATTGGAGTAGTGGGAGCATGTGTGTGTGTCGAAGGGATGGGGTAATTGGGTGTGGGTATAGAGAGAGAGGGCGAATGGCACCATCTGAGTGTGAGTCTGGAGGTGGAGGTGAAGAATATGGGTGTGGCTCTGAGGGGTGGAGCATCTTGGTGTAGGTATGGAGAAATGGATGTTGGTGTCTTTGTGTGGGTTTGGATGGAGGGATGGTGGCATGTGGGTCACGAGGGAAGTGACATTTGAATCTGGAACGTGTTTGGAAGGAGAAATGGGGCATTTGAGTGTGAATGGTATCTGTTTGTGGGTGGGGGCATGAAGGATCATTAACAGTGGAGCAGCGGGAGGGAGAGCCATGGCCCCGACCTTGGTAGCATCCCAGACGTGCACACCCACAGCCCGGGGCACCTCTCGCAGAGCGATCCGGTGCATGTGGTCAACCAGGCGCCAGGGAGCGGGTATTCCCTTCCACCGGAGAGGGATCCGCGACCCAGCAGATGGCCAAGGATACCTGGCAGGGTTGGGTTAACCTACTGGGGATGTCCCCAACCACGCACCAGAAAGGGAGCCCTGCGCAGCCCCCTCTCCTCACTGAGCCCGCCTCTGCGCTGGCCGGGGGCGCGCACTACTCTCTCTGACCTGCCAGTGGGTGGGCATTGGTGGGCACACCCTGGTCAGCAGGGAGGCCCGAGTGGGGGCAGCCTGGAGCCGAGGGGAACATGACTGCTCTCGAGGGGTGCCTCCCCAGACAGATAGGGGCCCGGCACGCCAGGCATGAGCCCTGAGCCATGGTGCAGCTGGCTTACTCGACGGTGGGCGCCAAGGTTCCAGCCGCCCACTTCTGGGGGCGAGCGATGGCAAGGCCCGCTGGCACAGTGGGTGACCTTCCCTCTTGCCCAGGTACCTGGAGCTGGGCCATATGCGGCTGGGCTGGGGTTTGAAGACTCTAGCGGTCCCACCCAACTCCCTGTCTGTGGTGTCTCTGGCCCACCTCGCTGACTGGCTCCAGGCCCCCTCCAAATGGGAAGCGGAAGGGGTCAGTTAAGGAGGAGTGGATCAGGCCGGGTGGGTAGGTGGCGGAGCGGCCTACCTCCATCCCCCTGGGAAGCACTATGCTGCTGCAGGTGGCGGTCAGGCTTCCCAGGCTGAGCACCTGGATTTTTTTCTTTTTTTAAACCACAATGGTTTCGGCCGAGCTAGACAGGGCGCTGGGCTGTCCTGCCACAGGCGGCACTGCCTCCCCAGACCTCTCCTGCACCGGCAGGGTCAGGCCGATGTCTGGAACAAAAAAAAGTTGCCTGTAACTCTTGGCGGTGGATCACTCGACTTGTGCATCGATGAAGAACGCAGCTAGCTGAGAGAATTAGTGTGAATTGCAGGACACATTGATTAGCACTTCAAACGCACCATGTGGCCCTGGGTTTTTCCCGGGGCTGCGCCTATCTGAGTTTAGCTTGTACATCAATCGCCCCGGGGTTCCCTCCCAGGGGTGTGGCCGGGGCTGTCGCAGGGACCCCATTCCATTAATCCCCCTAAGGTCAGACCCCGATCAGCACCGACGCTGGATCCTTGGATCTGGGGGGCAAGCTCATTGCCGACGCGTCCTGGCCTCCCCAGTTTCCCCACCTCATGCTGGTTTTGGGAGGGCCGGGTGGCCGGCGCGCCCCGGATGTGGTGGCAGCGGCAGCAGGCTTTAAAAAAGCCTGGCACACCTTCACCCTACCCCGGGGCATCTGGCTGTGCTGTGTGTGGCTGTCTTTGGTGTCCCACGGCTGCCAGCGCAGGATGACCATGGAGCGTGGACCTCGTGACCATGTGGGCTTCGGTTGCAGATTGGGACAGAGCACAGTCGCCTGCGCCAGAGGCACAGGGCTGGAGCAACCCCCCGTACAGGCCCGAGGCCAGCTGCCCTGAGCTTTGTGCTCCCCGACCACGGCCTCAGATCAGATGTGGTGACCTACTGAATTTAAGCATATTACTAAGCAGAGGAAAAGAAACTAACCAGGATTCCCTCAGTAACGGCCAGTGAAAAGGGAACAGCCCAGCGCCGAATCCCCATTTGGCGGCAGGCGTGGGAAATGTGACAGACAGAAGACAGACTCCCCGGCATCGCTCAGGGGGCTCAAGTCCTTCTAATCGAGTCTCACCACGCAGATGGTGTTGGGCCGATAGTGGCCTCTTGAACACCAGGATCAGGTCTTCTTGGAGTCAGGTTGCTTGAGAATGCAGCCCAAAGCGTGTGGTAAACTCTGTCTAAGGCTAAATACGGCCGCGAAACTGATGGCCAACAAGTACCGTAAAGGAAAGTTGAAAAGAAGTTTGAAGAGAGAGTTCAAGAGGGCGTGAAACAGTTGAGACGTAAACTGGTGGGGTCTGTGCAGTCCTCCCACAGGATTCAACACGGCAGGCAGGTTGGTCACCTGGAACAGGGGAGGCCCTTGCGGGACTGCGGCCTGGGCACATCCAGCCCCAGCAGGGTGCATTTCCTCTGTAGCGGTGCACCACGAACGGCTGGGAAGGCCTCAGGGGGCAGGTGGCTCTCTGCTCCAGCAGAGAGTGTTAAAGCCCCCTGACAGCAGTTTTGCTGTGTCCACAGGACTGAGGGAGATAGACCGCCACTGCGCCCTTACCCGGCAACCGTCCTGGCTCCTCTTGGGGGTCGTTAGAGTGGCGACAGGAGACAGTCCCGTTGCAACTATGGTGGACTGCCCTCAATACGCCCGACCACGTCGTGCTGCCGGGCGGGAGACCCCCAAAGGGCGGCAGGGGTCTGAGATGATGTCGGTTAACCACCCGACCGGTCTGGAAACACTGACCAAGGAGTATAACACGTGCCCCATCAGAGGGCCGAATTAAACCCTGTGATGTAATGATGTTGAGGGCCGGTGCTCGCCGATTGCTGTGGCATCCTGTGGCGGTGGGCCCTCTACCGACCCATCTCGCCCGTTCTGTCAGAGAGATGATGCATGAGCGTGTGTGATAGTACCAAAAAGATGGTAAACTCGGCCTGGTGGAGGTCTGTAGCGGTTTTGATGTGTAAATTGGTCATTCCACCTGGCTATAGGAGAAAAAGACTAATCGAACAATATAGTAGCTGGGTCTCTCTGAAACTTCCCTCAGGATGCTGGCGCACGGAAACCCCATTTTTTTTCTAGCAAAGCAAATGATTAGAGGTCTTGGGGCCAAAATTATCTCATCCTACTCTCAAACTTTAAATGGGTATGAAGCCCGGCTCGCCAGCGAGCCGGGTATTGTATGAAAGTGCTCAGTGGGCAACTTTTGGTAAGCAGAACTGGCGCTGCGGGATGAACCGCACCCCGGTTAAGGCGCATGATGCAGATGCTCATCAGACCACAGAAACGGTGTTGGTTGATATAGACAGCAGGATGGTGGCCATGGAAGTCGGAATCCGCTAAGGAGTGTGTAACAACTCACCTGCCGAATCAACTAGCCCTGAAAATGGTTGGCGCTGGAGCATCAGGCCCATGCACGGCTGGCTTAGTCAGGCGAGTAGGAGGGCTGCTGCGGTATGCACAGAAACCCGGGGCGAGGGCCCGGGTGGAGCCGCCGCAGGTGCAGATCTTGGTTGTAGTAGCAAATATTCAAACGAGAACTTTGAAGGATGAAGTGGAGAAAGGTTTCATGTGAACAGAAGTTGAACATGGGTCAGTTGGTCCTAAGAGATAAGCGAGCACCATTCGGAAAGGATGTGCTATGGCCTCCATGCCCTCAGCCGATCGAAAGGGAGTAGGGTTCAGATCCCCGAACCCAGAGTGGCAGAGAGAGGCGCCCTTGCGGCGTCCTGTGCGGTAACGCAAATGATCCCAGAGAAGCCGGCAGGAGCCGCAGGGTGAGTTATTTTGTTTGTGAAGGGCAGGGCACCCTGGAATGGGTTGGCCCCGAGAAAGGGGCCCGAGCCTTGGAAAGCGTTGCGGTTCTGGCGGCATCCGGTGAGCTCTCGCTGGTCCTTGAATATCTGGGTGAGATGTTGTAAATCTCGCGTCAGGCCGTACCCGTATCAGCAGCAGGTCTCCAAGTCTGACAACCTCTGGCGTGTCAGAACAATGCAGGTACGGGAAGTCGGCAAGTTAGATCCGTAACTTCGGGATAAGGATTGGCTCTAAGGGCTGGGTCGGTCGGGCTGGGGCGCAAAGCAGGGCTGGTTGCGCACCATGGCTGGATGAGCCGTCTTCCCCCCAGGGGGGCGGCTCAGCCTCTGGATGCGAGCCGGGCCCTTCCTGTGGATCACCCGAGCTGCAGTGTTCACCTCTCTCCTTCCCCCTCCTGGGGTTCAGGGCTGACATTCTGCCTCGACCGACACCTAGCAGCTGACTTGGAACTGGTGCGGACCAGGGGAATCTGACTGTTTAATTAAAACAAAGCATTGCAAAGGCACGTGGAGGGTTGACACAATGTGATTTCTGCCAAGTGCTCTGAATGTCAAAGTGAAGAAATTCAATGAAGCGTGGGTAAACGGCTGCGGAAACAAAGCATTGCAAAGGCACGTGGAGGGTTGACACAATGTGATTTCTGCCAAGTGCTCTGAATGTCAAAGTGAAGAAATTCAATGAAGCGTGGGTAAACGGCTGCGGAAACCATGACCTTTAAGGTAGCCAAATGCCTTGTCATCTAATTAGTGATGTCCATGAATGGATGAATGAGATTCCCACTGTCCCTACCTACTATCTAGCGAAACCACAGCCAAGAGAACAAGGTTGGCAGAGTCATCGGGGAAAGAAGACCCGGTTGTGTTTGACTCTAGTCTGGCACTGTGAAGAGACATGAGAGGTAGGATAAGTGGGAGGCCCTTGGGCCGCTGGTGAAATACCACTGCTCTTATTGTTTTTCCACTTACCCGGTGAGGAAGAGGTGAGTCCCGTGGGGCTCTCGCTTCTGGCTCCAAGCGCCCGGCACCTGCCGGGCACGACCTGCTCAGGGGACAGTGGCATGTGGGGAGTTTGACTGGGGTGGTACACCTGTCAAAGGATAACGCAGGCGTCCTAAGGCGAACTCAGTGAGGACAGAAACCTCCCGCAGAGCAGAAGGGCAAAAGCTAGCTTGATCTCGATTTTTCAGTATGAATGCAGACCGTGAAAGTGGGGCTTCACGATCCTGCTGTCTTTTTGGGTTTCAAGCAGGAGGTGTCAGAATAGTTACCACAGGGATAACTGGCTTGTGGCAGCCAAGCCTTCATAGCAATGTCGCTTTTTGATCCTTCGATGTCGACTCTTCCTATCAATGTGAAACATAATTCACCAAGCTTCGGATTGTTCACCCACTAATAGGGAACGTGAGGTGGATTTAAACCGTCGCGAGACAGGTTATTTTTACTCTACTGATGATGTGTTGTTGCAATAGTAATCCTGCTCAGTACGAGAGGAACTGCATTTGGTGTGCGTGCTTGGCTGAGGAGCCAATGGTGTGAAGCTTCCATCTGTGGGATTATGACTGAACGCTTCCAAGTCAGAAATCCAACCCCCCAGACCGTGATACTGCAGTGCTGTTGAGCATCGGTTGGCTTAGGATAGCCGGCCTCTGGGCCGGTGTTTAGAGCTGCTCGCTTTGGGATTTGAGTGTGGACAGAAGGGTCCACCTCTCTCACCCGTAGTGCACCGCATGTTCGTGGGGAATCTGGTGCTAAATCACTCGGTGACAACCTGATTCTGGTTCAGGGTTTCGTAAGTAGCAGAGCAGCTACCTTGCAGTGATCTATTGGAAGTCATCCTCTAAGCCAAGCTTTTGTCGCAAGGCGGCACCTTTGCCAAGGTTCTCTATCCTTCCTCCTGGGGCCCGCAGGGCACACGGAAAAATACCACCCACCCTGGGTGCGCACCCGCCGGGGTGTGCGGGCTGAGCGGGGAGCACTCTTGTCACCTTTTCTGGTCAGCCTGGCGGACCAGATGGCCTTGGGCCCGGGCCTTTGAGGTGTTGCCTTAAGCCCCCGGACAGGGCAGGGGAAGAGAGGGGGCAAGCCACCCCAGGGCGCGGGGCTGGTACCTAAAGCCTGTGCCCCTGGACGGTGAGGTCGGGGCAGGCCTGGTGGTAGGCCCAGATGGCCCAAGTTGTGGCTGGAAGAGCAGATGGCCCGAGTTGCAGCTGACTCCTGCATTTGTCTACGGTCGGTTTCCGTAAGCTTAATAGTTGGCGTGGAAGTGTCTCTCTGGCCCGAGTGCGCGAAGATGGTCCCTTAAGCCCAGGGCAGGGTAGAGAGGTAGAGAGGCAGAAACTTAAACACCCACCGCAGACCACGGGGGTGGTACCTTAAGCCTGTGCCCGGGGAGTAGGCCCAGATGGCCAGAGTTGTGGTTGCCATGGCTGACTCCTGCATTTGTCTCCGGTTGGCATGGAAGTGCCACCCTGCTGCCTCCAGGGCGGCCGTGGCGCCATTACCGGCTTCAGTTCAATGGCGTTCGTGGGTTGCTTCTGGTCCTCGCGCAAGTATCAACCATGTGTGGTCAGGTCCAAGACGAGGTGCGTGTGCCAAGGGGCGCTCTGAGCGGGTCCCTTTCCTCCGCGTGGGGGTCAATAAGCTCGCAGTGGCCGGCCCTGAGTTACACAGTGTTTGTGGGTTATTCCTGGAGGGAAAGGCTCTAATGTGGTGGGGGAAGCTCTGAGGGGGGGCACCAGAGCTCCAGGACGAGAGGCCCCGAACCCAGTGGTAGTCGCAGGGAGCCCTGGTGGGGTTCCCATTGCTCACCACAGGGAAAACCTCTAAAGGGGCCTGCTATAGCTCCAGGGTGGCTGGCGGGGGAGGTGGAGCTATAGCAGGCCCCTTTAGAGGTTCCTGGCCTTGGGCGCCTGTCTCACATCTGGGTTGACTGTCCCCAAGCCCGGTGATGATCGTGGGGAGCCCTGTCCCACCCCGGAGGGTAAAGCTCTAATGTGGCGGGAGAAGCTCTAAGGTGGCCCGGGCCATAGCTCCAAGGCCTTGGACCCACTGGCCTTGGGTGCCAGCCTTGTGCGTGTGGGTCGAGAGTCCCCAAGCCTTGCGGCAGTCGCGGGGAGCCCCGGAGGGAGAAGCTCTAAGGGGGCCCTGCTAAAGCTCCAAACAGGGGGGGGCTGGTCCCCGCAAGCACTCAGCCTTGGGTACCTGTCTCACATGTGGGTCGACTGTCCCTCCCCGGAGGGATAAGCTCCAAAGTGTATAGAAAAACCCCTTACGTGGAGGGGGGGAACTCTAAGGTGGCCTGGCCAGAGCTCGAGGATGACGATTAGTGCTGGCCATGCCTTTGGGCACATGCCTGTCCCCTGTCTTTTGTCAGGCGTGGTAGGCCAAACGCTCTTCCCGTCCAGGCCCATTGGAATGCACTGACCTACCAATGGCTGCTCTCTGAGCCCAACCATCTGGTCATTGGCCAGAGGAATGTCTGCAAGGACCAGACAGCTGGGCTGCTCTGGAGGTCCCGATGGGCGTCAGTTTTACATTTTTCTCCAGTTGGGTCTATAAGGAGCCCAACACATTTGCCGATAGGTGCCACTCTTTCACTCTGGGTACACAGATGACAAAGCTTAGCCACCTTCCTCCGGATTATTATAGACTGGGTGAGAGGGACCTGTCTGAGCTCCTCTTGGTTCTCGCTGCCCAACCCGGGCTCCATGGTGAAACCACAGCATTACTCCGGGCCGGCCGGGAGGCGTGCCCCACGCAATGACCCAGCAGAGACTGGCCTGCTAGGGGTGCTCTTCCGAGCACTCCATGGGATCGATTTGGTGCACTTGGTCCGTCTAGGGTTGGACTGCTTGGCCAGCCTCGGCTGTTTCAAGCAATTTGCTTCCACCCGCCTTGGGACTGTGTCAAGGGTGTGCTTCTCTCAGGGAGGGCCCTCTCGTGTGGGCGGCTCTAGAGCAAAGGCCGAGCAGCCCGGCAAATCCCCAGTGGTCAGATCAGACGGGATCCCCTTGCAAGCCACGACGCGGCTCCTCCTCCACCAAGCACATTTCTCCAGCAGTTCGGAATTACTTGGATAACTGTGGTAATTCTAGAGGTAATACATGCCGACGAGCGCGGTCCTCCCGGGATGCGTGCATTCATCAGACCCAAGACCAATCCTCGCTCACCCGGCCGCTTTGGTGACTCTTGATAACCTCAGGCCGATCGCACATCCGTGTGACCGCGACATTGCATTCAGATGTCTGCCCTATCAACTTTCGATGGTACTTTCTGTGACTACCATGGTGAACACAGGTAATGGGGAATCGGGGTTTGATTCTGGAGAGGGAGCCTGAGAAATGGCTACCACATCAAGGAATGCAGCAGACGCCCAAATGATCCAATCTTGAATCCGGGAGGTAGTGACGGAAAATAACAGTACAGGACTCTTTCGAGGCACTATAATTGGAATGAATACACTTTAAATCCTTTAACGAGTGCCCATTGGAGGGCAAGTCTGGTGCCAGCAGCCGCAGTAATTCCAGCTCCAATAGCATATATTAAAGTTGCTGCAGTTAAAAAGCTTGTAGTTGGATCTTGTGATCGAGCTGGCAGTCTGCCGTAAGGCGAGCTACCACTGCCTGTCCCAGCCCCTGCCTCTTGGCACCCCCTTGATGCTCTTGACTGAGTGTCCTGGGAGTCTGAAGTGTTTACTTGAAAAAAGTACAATGTTCAAAGCAGGCCGGTCACTTCAATACTTACGCTAGGAATAATGGAATAGGACACTGGTTCTATTTTGTGTTTTTCGAAACTGGGGCCATGATTAAAAGGAACGCCCGGGGGCATTCGTATTGTGCCGCTAGAGGTGACATTCTTGGACCAGCGCAAGACAAACTAAAGTGAAAGTATTAGCCAATAATGTTTTCATTAATCTACTGTCGTAGTTCCAAACATAAACTATGCAGATTAGCGATCTGGCATTGTTATTCCCATGACCCGCCGAACAGCTTCCGGGAAACCAAAGTCTTTGGGTTCTGTGGGGATGGGGGGAGGAGTATGGTTGCAAAGCTGGAACTTAAAGGAATTGATGGAAGGGCACCACCAGAAGTGGAGTCTGCATCTTGAAACCTCGCCCGGACATGATAAGGATTGACAGATTGATAGCTATTTCTTGATTCTGTGGGTGGTGGTGCATGGCCGTTCTTAGTTGGTGGAGCGATTTGTCTGGTTAAATCTGATAACGAACGAGACTCCTCCATGCTAACTAATTATTTGCCATGAACAAGGAATTCCCAATAAGTGCGGGTCATAAGCTTGCGTTGATTATTAAGTCCCTGCCCTTTGTACACACCACCTGTCGCTAATACAGATTGGAAGATTTAGTGAGGTCCTCGGATCGGCAAGAAGACAAATCAAACTTGAATATCTAGAGAAAGTTCTACGGGTTGGGTTAACCTGCTGGGGACGTTCTGCCACCGGAGAGAAGGAGCCCCGATTGACTCCCATTGTCGTGACTTGCCACGAAGTGAAGAGTATTGAGCCTCTGTCCACAAATCACCCACAGGGAGAGAAAGATAAACACTCCCTGTGCGAGCTTTGAGGCCACAGGTGGTTGATGGTTCGCTGAATCAGATGGTGCCGAGGACCCCAGAGGCTGTTGGAAGGAAATCGGGGTTAGTACAGGCAAAGACACTGCTTTAGTGAAATGCAAATAAATGATACTCTCTTACCTATGTTCCGTGGAAGGGAGCCTGAGGATTTGGTGCAGGGGAGCGCCGATGATTCAAACAGTCAAGTACCTGGAGGCAGGTACGGGCTGACCACCCGCAACCCTTAAGGTAAACGTAATGATTTCCAAAAAAGCGGAAGGAAGGTCGTAAACAATCCAAAGGTCAAAATCCAGGTTGTAGAAAGTGAGCAGATAGGGAAATCCAAAGCAGTCCGTTATGCGTAAGCCAAAGGTCCAAAGTACCAGTATCTATGCAAAGTTCCAGCAAACGTATCCAAGGAGCAAGAGTTAACCAATCCGTTATGTGTAAGCCTGAAGTCGAAATCCGATGTGACCAAAAAACACGAGTCGAGAACGCCGAACAGTGTTGTGAAACAGCTGTGAAGCGGCGAGTGAATCGAAGCTCCCGGCTTTTATGCGAGCCGCCTCCCGATCACGTGAGCGGGGCTCCGTGCACGTGATCGGGAAGTTGATGTGAAACCAGGAAGCAATCGCGATCGGCAGTTCCAGCCCGGTCGCAATCTCCATGGCAGTTGCCATTGGAGACGAGGAAACAAACAACGCCGTCCTCTGCGTGTGACCTGAAACCATCGGTGATGGCGACTCCCCTGCACCCTAGGTGATGGGACAACTGGAGGGTTTGACTGAGAACCGGGGAGCCTGACAGTACTATGTGTCGGAGTGTTATGCAAGGTGTTGTTTGGGCGTGTAACTGACCTATTGTGCATAACACCCATCCTCTCCTCACTGAGCGTCCCCTGAGCTTCCAGGCCTGGGCACGCCCCCTCCACCCTGACCCGCCAGCAGACAGATGTTGGTAAGCGCACCCCAGTCAGCAGGGAAGTCCAGAGTGGGAGCTGAGGGAAGCACGGCCGTTCTCGAGGGACGCCTCCCCAGGTGGACAGGGCCCTGGCAAGCCCCGAGCCATGGTGCATGCGGCCGTCTAGGTTCCTGCTGCCCACATCTGTGGGCGAGCGATGGCCAGGTCCGCCGGCGCAGAGGGCACCCTTCCCTCTTGTCCAGGTCCCTGGAGCTCAGCCCCGTACTGGGGTTTGAAGATTCTAGCAATCCCATCCGACCAACCACCCCACCCCCGCCTGTGCAGTCTCTTGTCCTCCTCTCCATCCGATCCCCGAAAGGAGAGTGGCGTAGGGGCTCGGGGAAGGATGAGCCGGATCAGGCTGGGTTGGACGGCGGCAGGGCGCCCTGCCACTGCTGTGGGAAGCCCTGCAACTGTGCTGCTGCAGGTGGCGGGCACGCTTCCCAGGCTGATCACCTGGATTTTTTTTGTTTTGTTTTAAAACCCTGATGGTCCCAGCCGACACCCAAGTGGGGAAGCTAGACGAGAAGCTGGGCTGTCTCGCCACGGCGGGCGGGACAGGCGGCTCTGCCCCCCCGGCCTCTCTTCATCCCATTTTGCTTCTTCAATTTCTCATTTTTTAAAAAATGTTATTTTTATTGGCATTTTAAAGATTTGAACATTAACAATCCCCTTCCCCGCCTGACAACCCCCCGCCCTCCTGGATCACTGCACTGCATATCTTCTGAGGCGAATGTGCATGGCATAACGGGTCGTAGTCTATAGTATATCCTATAGTCTTAGTCACTGAGGACACCAGTGTTCACGGTAGTCTTTGTGCAGGAAGTTCAGGATGGCGTCCCACTCGTTCATGAATGTAGCGTCGTTATCCCCATGGATAGTGAATGTTACCCATTCCAGTGAAAAGTAATGCCACATTTTTGCTATCCATTCCTGTTAGCTGGTGATCGTGGTTTATTTCCACTCTTGCGCAATAAGGGAGAGGGCCGCCATGCTTAGGACCATACATGCTTTTCTCTTTGGTTTAGTCGGGAGTTTATCCAGCATTTCACTCAGGCCCAGCATAGCTTCTCCATTTACTAACAATATTTGGAGACCAAAGATGGCTTTCATTTCTTTGTTGACCACTTCCCAGAACGGTTTTAGGATGGGGCTGGACCACCAGACATGGAGCCACATGCCTACTTCTTTGCAGCCCCGCTAACACATCTGTGATACTGAGGGGTATATTTTATGTAGCTTCTCCGGTGTTAGGTGCCATTGCACTAGTATCCTGGTCCACATTTCCCTGATCTGCACCCCTCTCATCAATTTGGGGATTCGTTGTCACACTTCCCACCACTGTTCTTCGGAGATCAGGAGGGGCAGCGTGTCTGCCCATTGTTTTATATAGGGCCACTGGACCTGTGCCTCTGGCATGGTGAATAATTTGTACGTTTTACTGATCATTTGTCTATCACCGGAATTTGTTAGCAAGTACCTTTCTAGCAGAGTTAATTCTCTGGTAATGGATTGTTTCGTATCTCGAGAAGAGAGCCAGTGCTGCAGTTCAGCATAGCGATACCTATCCTCCTCCCGCAAACCCATGGTTTGTTTGCAGAGCTGGAATGACTTAACCTCCTGTCCCTCCATGTCACTTGCGCGAATGATGCCCCCTTCTACCCACCTGGCATATACTCCTTTCTCTAGCCCTGGGGTAAACTGGGTTGTGGAATAGGGGATTGAACGGAGATTGGGTAGGACATGATCAATGCTTTTTTAACCATAGCATCCCATGGATCCCCCACCAGGGCTGTAATTCGGCTTCTGTATGCGTTGGGGGTGACTGTCCACTCTTGGGCACCACAGGACCTTGTCTAGGGGCCTTTCCCACCACTGCCCTATCGATCCTTCATCAGATGCTGTCGGGATTCTCATTGAACTAGTTTCGGATGACCCTCAATTGAGCTGCTCATTAGTAGTGCATTTGAAAGTTCAGAACTCCCATTCCCCATGCCCCCGTGGGAGTGACTATGACTCTCAAGGCCACCCTCTGTCTTTTCCCTTGCCAGATGTAGTTACGTACTAGTTTATTAAGGGTTTTGAAGAATTTCTGGGGGACCGCCAGGGGGGAGAGCCTGAAAGCAATATAGCGCTCTGAGGAAAATGATCATTTTAATTAAATTGATGCGCCCCATCAATGATATGTTAAGGAGCCTCCTCTCTCCCAGCTAAGTCTTGATAGTTTCCAACAGGTGGGGATAGTTTGCTTGGTACATATCCTCTAGGGTACTGGTTATTGTCACCCCGAGGTATCGAAGAGATCCCTCTGCTCGTGCGAATTGCCCTGTATCTGAGGGCGTGCCTTCTTGTAGCACCATTAGTTCAGATTTTTGGTTGTTGGTCTTCAGGTCTGCCACTCTGCCAAATTCCCCTAGGAGTGCTGTTAACCTCCGGAGGCAAGTGTCCATGTCTGTTAGCACGATTAAGAGGTTGTCAGCAAAGGCAATTGCCTTATGGTCTTCCCCACCAAATGTAATCCCTTTTATTCCCCTCTCCTTTCTAATTCTTGCTAGGAAGGGTTTGAGAAAGTTTGCGTACCAGAATGGTGACATGGGCAGCCCTTCTTAGTACCCCTAGTGATCCTGATTGCCTGGCATTTGATAGCTAGCCTGATAAGTGGCGCTCCATAGTTGGCTTTGACCAGGTGGAAAAGGCCCGGGCCAAACCCCATAACCACCATGGTAGCAAACAAGAATGACCGTTTGACTCGGTCGAATGCCTTCTCTGAATATAATGCTAACACCCCCTGCCCTCAGGACTGCCCAGTTTGACTTCTCTATCAAGTGGCATATTCTCCTAATGTTGTCAAATGTTTGTCTCCCCTTGACAAAGCCTGCTTGATCCGGGTGGATCAGGTTGGTGATTACTTTATCCATTTTAGTTGTTAGAATTTTTGAAAAGATTTTGGCATCAAGGTTTATTAGGGCAGTAGGGTGGTAGGAGCTAGACAGGGTTTGTTTCTTGTTTGGTTTTTGGAAGAGGATTACCTTGGCCTCCACCATGGACTGGGAGATGCGGCCCGTATCGGAGAAGGAGTTGAACAGGGATGTCATTAACAGGACTAATGTGGTATGGAATGCTTTATAGAATGTGGCGGGGTACCCGTCCGGGCCTGGGGCTTTATTTGGTTGTATCGATTGGATCGCCACACGCTTCTCGTCTTAGGTAATCGTCCCTTCTAAAGCGTCACGCTGGCTCTGTTCTAATCTTTTTAGCCAGCAATATTTTAAGAAGGCCTTTTGAAGGTCACTCTCTGGTGCCTCCGTAGAGTAGAGGCTCGTATAGAACTCTGTGAACGCTTGCAGGATCTCTTCTGTACGTGTGGTTTCCTGTCCCTCCACCATTTGAATGTGGTGTATTGTACCTTCCACCTTCATCTGCTTACCTATCTGGCTAAGAGCCGGCCTGTTTTGTTTGCCGGGAGGTAATGCTTCTGCCTCAAAAATAGGAGCGATTTTACTGCTTGTTTAGCTATAAGGATATTGATTTGCCCTTTGAAATGCATATACTCCCTCCGAATCATTACCCCCCTATCAGGCTCCTTTACCCCTGTTCTAGGTCCACCTGGAGGGCCTTCTCCTGTTTGGCTCGATATGCCTGCTTTGCTATGAGCATCCCCCGCATGGTTGCCTTAAAGGCGCCCCATACTACTTATTTTCCCCAAAGAAGTTGCGGATGGACTTGTGTATCTTGTCGCAAATTAGTGCATCTCTCGGCAGATGTCAGGGGAACCGCCACTTCTAGAGGGCCCCCCCCCCATTGGATTTCTAGCTGCAGGGGAGTGTGGTCGGGTAGGGCTATGGTTTCTCTTTCTATGATCCGTACTTGGCAAAGCAGTGTCACCAAAACCCAAATGTAATCAATTCTTGAGAATGTTCAGTGCACATGTGAGTAGTAAGTATACCCCTTGGAGTCTCCTTTTAGTTCATGCCATGTATCCGCTAATGCCATTCTATTATGCTAGCCTGTAGTTTACTAGATGGGCCTTTAGATGTGGGTGTTCCGTCTGCGCTTCTGTCCGTGGATGGGCGCCACGCCAAGTTAAAATCCCCTGTCAGTATTAGCTGGCTTGTTGTTAACTGGTCTAGCTTCTCCAAAAACCCCTGCAAGTATTCTCCTGCCCTGAGTTGTGGGCATACACTGTGGTGATTGTGAGAGGCCACCCCCCTTTGTAGCTGGACGAAGAGGAATCTACCTTCCTTGTCTGCTTTTTTGCCTATTATTTCGATGTCTGGTAGGTGTCTAAACGCTATGAGGACCTCTCAAGCTTTGCTCTTGTCATTGGCCTGCAGAGCCTGGGGGTACCCTCTCAACTTCATTCTGTGTCTGTCTTGCTTACAGATATGGATCTCCTGGAGGGTCACAATGTTGGGCTTGGTAGCCTGGAGAAGGTTCTCCAGTTTCCCTCTCTGTAGTCGATGTGTTTAGTCATCTTAACATTGAGTTTTAGTATTTGGATCCCTACCCATGCCCTGTTACCACCGGAGAGGAACCATGTCGAAGTGATCCCCCTCGATTTAAGCCCTCCACCCTTCCTCTCGCCCCCTCTGGCTGGACTCGGCTCAACTTCCCCAAGCCGTAACATAGCCCCTCCGGCTGGACTTGGCTCAACTTCCCCAGGCCTTAACATCGTCCTAGGTTGCTGGATCTCGTTCCCATCCCAGAGAATAATTGTACGGGGAGAGCCATTCCTCTGCTCTCCCCTATTTCCAAGATCCGTCACCCCCTGTCTCCCGGAGCCAAACCCTTAGGCTGACATTCCCTGTGTAACCCCACCGGGTCTTATCCCTTGTCTTGTGATCCCCACCACTGCTGTTAAGTGGACAGCCTATTCAGCATGGGGCTTCGGTTGCTGAGGCCCCCACTTTCCTCCCGCAAATTGTTTGCGTCTTGTCTTTGACCTCTCTACTCTTCTCCACTCCCATGGCTTCTCTTGGTGGCCTTCATGTTCTGGACTCCTATTAAGTCCTCACCCTGCATCCCCTTCTTCAATATTCAGGTTCTTGGGTCCCTCATCCAATGTAGTGATGTGGTGTTGGCGCCCTTTTCACTTGAAGACCATTCCAAAGGGGAGTGTCCACCTGGATCTTATCTGGGCTTTGCTAAGGGCTTTGGTCACATGGCCCATTTGCCTCCTCATTGTTAGTATGGATTTGGACAGGTCCTGGAAAAGTTCTATGACAGCGTGTTAGGCAAAATCCTGGGACGTTCCCTTAGGGAGCACTACACAAGATTAAGACTACAGTTGAGAGCAATAAATCCCCTTTGGTATCAGTCCGTACCACAAAGATTTAGTTGGTAGCTGTGGCTGAGCAATCAGACTTATCTCAAGAGGGAGATGAGCAGTATTCAGGGTTTACACAATAGGTCTACAATACTATGGCACAAGGAAACACTGACCAAAGCTTTGTAATGAAAAGTAGTTAGATGTTTATTTTATACACTTCTAATAAAACACATGTTTCACAGTCATCAAGCGAGTCAAATTAAGTCAAAGGAAAAATATACACACTCCCAAGTTAAATTGTATACCAAGTGAACCAGAGTGAAAACTGAGCAAAATGTCACAGTGAAAACTACACACAGGGGATACTCTAACAAATCCTTACAAGGGAGGGAAAGCACAAGTTATTTAGAAATAGTTTCCTTCACACCCTAGCAACACTTCCCATAAGTTTGTGGACCAGTTTAAGCAAGACAGTGCATCAGTATAGGCAATACGTACATGAAAACGGAGCAAAATGGCATTATACAAGGTTTAAAAATGGGAAGGAAAGGGTAGTTGTAAGAATTAGGGGCACCACACAGTTCTAGATGAAAATCAGTCTAAAGAAGGCATATCTAACAAATGTGACCAGAGTCAGTAGGCCTGTGCCAAAGTCAGCGGGTACAGGACAAGGGCCCAGGAGCAAAATGTTCTTGTAGCTGCAGTCAAGTCTTTGGTTAACGATTTTGAAAAGGTGGATGCAGAAGTTGAAAAGACAATGTTTAAGAGAGAGGGGCGGCCAACCCAACAGGTAGGTAAAGGATTTAAAACACCTTTAGTGCTCCAGCGAAGAAAGGGCAGCTGGCGGAACAATGTACCTTTAAATGAAGAAGTGGCTCCTGCGGTGGCGGTTGTTCCTGGTAGTTCCTGCAGTTCGGGTGATCCAGCAAAGGAAGAGAGGCTCTCGTCGTGGAAGAAGGTTCGAGTTACTGCACTACCCAGGGATGAAACCAGCCACGATGCTGCCCGACGAATAAAAGGTACGCTGCTTTAAATCGCGGTCCGGGTGGACTGGTGCCTGGCTATCCGGCCTCTGAGTATAGGGTACGGGAGATTCAACCAAGGCAGGTCCGGGAAGGCAATTGGCAAGCTGGTTGGCCCCACCAGCTCAAGGGAAGAAGGCTCTTTCAGATGAAGATCTTCTCTCGTTCGTGGAGAAAAGTGATGAGACTCTGCAGCAGGGCTTCACCGGTGGTTCAGTTGTTGCAGGTGTCTTTGGCTTCTCTCCTCTTTGGCTTCTTAGTTCCAGTGGCAACGTCTTGCTCTTCCAGCCCTCCGGACCCTGCTTTTATGCAAAAAGATCCCCATTCATACAGCCTAGCTGTCACTCACACAGTGGAGTGGTCATCTTGGCGGGAGATCCTCCAGCCTATCAGGATAGAGTGCGACATGGGTTGCTGAGGCAACCCTTTCCAGGGGTCCTACTCCCCCTCGCACACAATGGACCCACCCCAGACTCAGTGGCGCCGAAAAGAGGGCTTCTCAGTGAGAAGCCTGCCAAAAGGACGAACAAAGGATCCCCGACCTGGGTTAGGAGTTTAGAGAAAGACACGAGAAAGAAGTTATATTAAAGTTCTGGCAATAAAAACCTACCGGAGTAAAGTTAATATTAAAATACACCGGCGGTATGTTAGAGGCTGTCAGAAGAAGTGGTAGCCTCGAACAATGGGAAAATCGGGAAATATTCATGGTCGAATATTTACAGTAGTAACCACTGCTACCAGCCAGAAACCTTTGAGAGAGGGACTCTACGGTACCCTCTTGAAAATGAACATAAGGGAAAAACTATTGACCCTTTCCAGAACCTCCATAGTAAGATGGTTTGTACTGGGTTAGTTCATAACAATTGACTAGTAAAGTCAATTGGGACTTTACATGCCCTGGGAGACAGTAGTCAGTCCCAGGGAATGGAGTTTATGTTTGGGCGTCGCTACGACACCCCTGTGTCACTGCACTGAGGGTGCTGTGTAACACATGTGAGTAAAGATGGTTTCTATGGGGGTGAGAAAATCCCATAGACATTAAACACAAAAATAGCCTAGAACACACATAGCAAAAAGCGCCTAAGAGTGGGAAAAAGAGCCTCACTCTTAGCAGGAAAAAGAAACAAACCCTTCAAATCCAGCAACGCTGCTGGGGGACTCTATAGGTAAGGGAAATTAGCCATAGAATGAGAATTCTCCCTAACACGGCGCTGTTCACTTTTATCAGGGTTGCTTTCCTTGCCGCTTGGAGGATCCATTTGTTTTGGATGTATCGCTGTAAAGCCATCGCCACTTCTCTTGGCCGGGCCCCGGGTTCTTCTCGTTGCGGACGTTCTATCTATGAGAATTTCTCCCCCAGCCATGTCGAGCAAATCTTTGAACATGGGCTGCATTTTTTCCCTGAGGTCGGCATCGCTCACACTTTCTGGCAGCCCCTTCACCCTGATGTTGGACCTTCCCGAGCGGTTCCCCAAGTCCTTGGCTTGGAGCTCCAGGTTGTGTCGCTACCGCTTGCTGCTTCGCTAATACATCTATCTTCAGGGTGTTTTCAATGAGTTCTTGAATGGTGTTTTCATTTGTATCAATTCAACTGTCGCCTTTGATTTCCTGCAGGGATTGTGCAAGTTCTATCCGTATTAGGCTTAATTGTGTCTGAAAGGTAGCAGTCATTTGGTCACTGAATACCTTAAAGCACTGTTGCAGCACCTTGCTCGTGACCTCTTGCCCCTGTGGCAGCGTCGGGGGTTCCTCCGACTGCTGCCTCTCTGCCACTGCTGAATCCTCTTCCTCCGGGGCTTCCCCCTCATTTCTCCATAGCTTTTGGAGGGTCCCTTCTTGTTTTCTTGAAATCTTGGCCCTTGAGGGGCCCTTTTTGGCCTCCTTAGCCTTGTTGCGCAACATTGCCTGGTGATGGCGAGTACCTGCCTGCACCTTACTGTAGGCGGCTTCTCCCCAGGCCTCTGAGGTTCCTCTTGACCCCAGGGTATTGGCCAGTTGTTCTGTATGAAGGGGATGCTTCTCCCTCCTGTGCGCAGCGGGGGTCTAGCTCCCCTTTAGAGCCTGGGTTGGTTTCCCCCTGGGGGCCATGGGGCTAGTACGCTCAAAGGTGAGTGGTCATGGTCGCAGTATCACACTGGCCCGGAGCCCAGGAGCTTCTTGAATTTCTTTCCATGGTGCCCCGGTGCTCCCACCGCTCGTGCTCCTCTTTGTATGCTCATGCATCCCCGGAGGTTCCTTCTCAGTTAATTTTGCATTGGCAGGGTTAGTTTTCATAAGGGTGGGAGCAAAGCAGCTCTCTACTGCAGAGTCAAATTCTGGTGGTTGGGAGCACGCGCCGCCCCCACCCCACTCCCCGGGGTTTGTTCCCTGGCCATGAGCGGGGGGGATGCTGCAGGAGACTTAGTGCTGTCCCCCTTCTATCACTGCAGTTTGCCTCTGATGTTGCTGAATGGTATGGGCTTGGGCCTTTGCCTGGGTCCGGGTATGCTGCCTTAGGGGGGTCCCCTTCCAAGTGTATGTCATGGTGCGCTGGGGCAGATGCTTTCATAAAACTCCATGTCCGTTGTTTGGGAGGGGAGCGTCTTGCGTGCGCCTGCTTCAAGGCTGCCAACTCCCTGAATTATGCCTGCTTACCCTGCGCCAGCTGGGGTGCATCACAGCTCATAGGGGCCCTGCGCTGCATGGTTCGTGGAGTCCCTGTGCTGTGTGGAGCCAGGCTGCTGTATGGGGCAGAGGCAGGCGCAGGATTTCAGGGGAATACTACGCGCTCCCTCTCATTTGTAGCTGGGTGTCCGGGCTGCGCCGGCTCTGCTGGATTGCCGCACTGCAGCACTTGAGCTAGTGTGTCCCAGCGGGCATGCTGGACCAGCAGCCTTGTCTCCCCCAGGTCATTCGCCGGGGATCCGCGGTGGTCCGATCACACTCCCCATTCTCGCATATGTTGTCTTGGCTAAATGGGCACCCTGCGTCTTGTGCACCACCCGCGTGGGTTCTCTGATCTCCTCCGGCTCGACTGCCAGTCCCCACAAAGGCATCGCTGCTGGCGGTCTCAGGTCCCCTCACTCTGCCCCCAAATTCTCCAGTTGGAGATTTCTTGGGGGCCGCTCAGTTCACGGGTCATCCCCTTTGCTTTTGCTGCCCTGGGGTCTTGTAACGCTGCTTATTGCTAATTTTTCGGGTGGCCTGGGAGGAGCGCGCTGCTCATGGTGGGGTGGTCACGGGAAGCTTTTTGAAGCCTTTGTCTGCCATTTCTTGAGTAATCTTTCTTCCACACTTCTCAATCCATTTTTCGTCCAGGATGTGGCACAGAGGGGGTGCTGGCCTCCACCGTTGACGATGTGGCTTGGCTACACGACTCGGGCAGCGTTGGTGCTTATTACTTGACTTATCTGCCGCCTTTGATACCATTGACCATGCCGCCTTGCTCGTCTTGGCCCTTCTTTCCTGGTGCCGTTCTTTCCTGGTTTTCTTTGTTTCTCTCTAAACGAACAGTCAATTTCCATCCCCCCTTTTCACTCTGTACCATCTGCCTTGCGATGTGGAGTCCCTCAGGTTCCTCCATCTTCCAGGTTTTGTTTAACATGTACATGTAACCTCTTACCAAGCTTATCTGCTCTCACGGCTTCCAGTGTATTCTTAATGGATGACACAGATCCTGGTCCGTTTAGATCTCTCTTGTTGAGATTGCGACCAGTTTTAGGTCCTGTCTCGAAGCTGTGGGTGCATGGATGTGTAATAGCTGGTGCACAGGAAAAAATGAGGTGTTGGTGGTGGGCCCTCCTTCCTCTACTGCCTTTTGGACCCCCTCTTTGTAAATATATTACAATTCTGTCTGGGGACTCTCAGATAAATCCAGTATGTCAAAGGGGCTATCTTCAACTGAAAACCCCATAGTAAGGTTCTTTGTTTACTCCTTTCTCAGTTATGTGCCCCTGTCGTGTCCTTACGTGTTATGTCCTCCATGGACCACTGCAACACCCTATTTCTGGCACAAACTGTATACTTCTTATGCCACTTTCAGGACCTGCAGACCTCTGCAGCCAGAGTAGCCACTTACACACCTAGCTGTGCTCACATTACTTACTCCATGTGTGCACCATCTTCATTGGCTACCCATGGCCAAGCCCATTTAGGTCAAGGGCTAATGTCTAGTTCATCGTGCCTTTTATGGAACTGGGGCAGAATATCTACAGGCCAAATTCTGTTAGTACATTCCTGCTCGGCCCCTCCTCTTGGGAAATGCCTGATATTAAATACTGACAAAACTGCCTTGTACATATAAATCCCTTATACATCCATATAAAAGTGCTGTGTGCAAAATGCATCATAAAGTCAATGCAGAACCATATTACTTCAAGGCAAATCGTATCTATTGGAAATGCCTGACTAAAGTGCAAAGACTATAACGGATTCAAAAAGTGCCAGGTACGCTTGAGAAAAGTGTCAAGTGTTTCTGAGTTCCTTCCACTCTAATTGCATTTTTAATTTTAGGCAGAGTGAGTTGCTTTTCATGTTATTTTAACTCACTGTCCTAAAAATCCAAATTTCGAGTGACATTTTTAACTTAAGAATGTTTTGAGCCCTTTAGTTGTCTATAGTTTACCTGTACTTGTTCACACTACAGCACCATTATGAAAAGCAAATAATTTATAGATCGATAGTTGTGTTACAAACCTCCGGCACTGTGTATCAGCGTGCCCTTGCTGAAGGTGTGAAGTCGTGATATCTTTTGAGCCCTTACAGGAAATATTGTGACAAAAGATTGTGAACATTTGCAATAATAAAGTTTACTTTTTCTGTTATCCAATTCTTGCAGCTATTCATGTGCAGTTATGAGAACTGTTTTTCCATAAATGTTTCACTTTTCAACTTCTTTTTCTTCCAATCCCCCAGGTAAAGCAGGTTCACTGCATATGACTCCACCAATTTGATCTGTGGTTTACACATGTATATGTATTATTTGTTGCTTTACAGTGTAAGCACTTGTCATAATAAAAACACCTCAATTACACAATTGTCTATTTCTTTAAGCTAATGTGTTATTTGTTTTTAACCCCTTAACTGCCAATGCACCCCCGGCGCCAAGCCCTTTTTTGGTGGTTTCGGTATGACACCATTCAATCCCTTGTAACTTTTTTTTTTACATGTAATATCTCGCCCAAATTTGGCCCCCTTTCTTCCCACATGTAAGTGATAAGAAACGCCACTAGGAATCCTAGTTTGCTGTATGGTGGGGTGAGAGAAAATAACCAAAAAGGGAGCACATTTCCTGTTTTTTCAGAAAATGCCAATAAAATGATGTACAAAGCAGCCTGTGGTTGTTTCTTTGTAAGAGCTAGGAACAAATGGTTTGCTGTACTGAATTTGACATTTTCCAAGAACAGGTTGAGTGGAAATCAAAAAAATAAGGTTACCATCAATTTTGTGAGAGCTATGCGAGTTTACCCCTTTTTTCCCCCCGAATAGTCCATGCGTGGACGGAATGGAAGAGGAGGGTAGGAAAGCTGAAAGGGAAGACAAAGGCATTCATTTCAATAGCAGACAAAATTCCAAGTTTAGGAAAGGGTGATTTGCGCAGGTCAGGCAACATTCATGTAGGGAAAATGCCCACAGTTTGGAGAAAGATTTGAAAAATGACAGTTAAAAAAGGTATGCGCTGGAAATGGTTGGACCTGTAAGGTAATGACTTCTGTGAATATTGAGAAAAGCAATTCCCTGCTACATTCCCCTGACTTTTCCAGTTAGGAAATCACATATTTATTTGTATTGTTTCGCAAAACAAGCAATACTACAAGCCAAAAACAGAGCCATAGTACACAGGAATTGTATGATGACGGCCTAAACAGACCTACTTAGCATGTGTAAATAAGGAAAATAAATGCGAGGAATGGCAAGCATACCATTTTTGAAAGAGCACAGGCAGACCTTTTGAATGGTAGATAACTTGAGCAGGTTACAAGTCTGTGAGTGGGCTAGTTCCCATTAGACGAGATGACCTTTTTGCCTCTCCAGGTCAGAGGGCTGTTTCGGCTAGTTCCCATTAGACAAGAGGACCTTTCTGCCTCTCCAGGTTGGAGGGTCGTTTCTTTAATGGGAAATAGCTGCTTCAGTGTGAGTGGGCTAGTTGCTATTAGACGAGAGGACCTTTCTGTCTCTGCAGGTAAGAGGGTCGTTTTTCTAATGAGAAATAGCTGCTTCACTGGGAATGGGCTTGTTACCATTAGACGAGATTACCTTTCTGCCTCTCCAGGTCAGAGGGCCGTTTGGGCTAGTTCGCATTAGACAAGATGACCTTTCTTCCTCTTCAGGTCAGAGGGCCGTTTCTCTAATGGGAAATAGCTGCTTCAGTGTGAGTGGGCTAGTTCCCATTAGACGACATGACCTTTCTGCCTCTCCAGGTCAGAGGACCGTTTGGGCTAGTTCCCATTAGACAAGATGAACTTTCTGCCTCTCCAGGTTGGAGGGTTGTTTCTCTAATGGGAAATAGCTGCTTCAGTGTGAGTGGACTAGTTCCAATTAGACGAGATGACCTTTCTGCCTCACCAGGTCAGAGGACCGTTTGAGCTAGTTCCCATTAGACACAATGGGCCTCATTAGGACCCTGGCGCTAAGGGGTTTGCGCCAGCGTTAGCTGCGCCGACCCCTTACCGCCAACTACGAGTTCCCATAGCGCCATGGTCATTTTTCCGCCCGCTTTTTGCGGGCGTAAAAATCCATGGCGCTATGGGACCTTGGTGTTAATTACGCCACCGTAAATTACGGTGGCGTAATTAACTCCTTCCCCACTCCCATTATACCCTATGGGGCCGAAATGGGAATGGGGAAGGGTAAATGGGTCAATGGGGACTTACCGCCCCGCCGACCTCGGAATGGGGCGGTAAGTCCACCATCCGCCATGGCGTAAACGGACTTTACGCCATGGCCGGAAAGTCCGTCGATGGCGGAAAAAATCCGCCAGGGTCGTAATGAGGGCCAATGACCTTTCTGCCTCTCCACGTCGGAGGGTCGTTTCTCTAATGGGAAACAGCTGCTTCAGTGTGAGTGGGCTAGTTCCCATTAGACGAGAGGACCTTTCTGCCTCTGCAGGTCAGAGGGCCCTTTCTCTAATGGGAAATAGCTGCTTCAGTGTGAATGGGCTAGTTCACATTAAACAAGAGGACCTTTCTGCTTCTGCAGGTCAGAGGGCCGTTTCTCTAATGGGAAATAGCTGCTTCAGTGTGAATGGGCTAGTTCACATTAAACAAGAGGACCTTTCTGCCTCTGCAGGTCAGAGGGCCGTTTATCTAATGGGAAATAGCTGCTTCAATGTGAATGGGCTAGTTACCATTAGACAAGATGACATTTCTGCCTCTCCAGGTCGGAGGGCTGTTTCTTTAATGGGAAATAGCTGCTTCAGTGTGAGTGGGCTAGTTCCCATTAGACGAGATGACCTTTCTGCCTCTCCAGGTAAGAGGACCGTTTGGGCTAGTTCCCATTAGACAAGATGACCTTTCTGTCTCTGCAGGTCAGAGGGCCATTTCTCTAATGGTAAATAGCTGCTTCAGTGTGAGTGGGCTAGTTCCCATTAGACGAGAGGACCTTTCTGCCTCTGCAGGTCAGAGGGCCATTTCTCTAATGGGAAATAGCTGCTTCAGTGTGAGTGGGCTAGTTTTCATTAGACAAAATGCCCTTGCTGCCTCTCCAGGTCAGAGGGCCGTTTTTGGGCTAGTTCCCATTAGGCAAGAGAACCTTTCTGCCTCTCCAGGTCGGAGGGCCATTTCTCTAATGGAAAATAGCTGCTTCAGTGTGAGTGGGCTAGTTCCCATTAGACGAGAGGACCTTTCTGACTCTGCAGGTCTGAGGGCCGTTTCTCTAATGGGAAATAGCTGCTTCAGTGTGAGTGGGCTAGTTTTCATTAGACGAAATGCCCTTGCTGCCTCTCCAGGTCAGAGGGCCGTTTTTGGGCTAGTTCCCATTAGGCAAGAGAACCTTTCTGCCTCTCCAGGTCGGAGGGCCATTTCTCTAATGGGAAATAGCTGCTTCAGTGTGAGTGGGCTAGTTCCCATTAGACGAGAGGACCTTTCTGCCTCTGCAGGTCAGAGGGCCGTTTCTCTAATGGGAAATAGCTGCTTCAGTGTGAGTCGGCTAGTTTTCATTAGACGAAATGCCCTTGCTGCCTCTCCAGGTCAGAGGGCCGTTTTTGGGCTAGTTCCCATTAGGCAAGAGAAGCTTTCTGCCTCTCCAGGTCGGAGGGCCATTTCTCTAATGGGAAATAGCTGCTTCAGTGTGAGTGGGCTAGTTCCCATTAGACGAGAGGATCTTTCTGCCTCTGCAGGTCAGAGGGCCATTTCTCAAATGGAAAAAAGCTGCTTCAATGTGAATGGGCTAGTTCCCATTAGACGAGAGGACCTTTCTGCTTCAGCAGGTCAGAGGGCCATTTCTCTAATGGGAAATAGCTGCTTCAGTGTGAGTGGGCTAGTTCCCATTAGACGAGATTACCTTTCTGCCTCTGCAGGTCAGAGGGCCGTTTCTCTAATGGGAAATAGCTGATTCAGTGTGAATGGGCTAGTTCCCATTAGACGAGAGAACCTTTCTGCTTCTGCAGGTCAGAGGGACCTTTCTCTAATGGGAAATATCTGCTTCAGTGTGAATGGGCTAGTTCCCATTAGACGAGAGGACCTTTCTGCCTTTGCAGGTCAGAGGGTCGTTTCTCTAATGGGAAATAGCTGCTTCAGTGTGAGTGGGCTGGTTCCCATTAGACGAGAGGACCTTTCTGCCTCTGCAGGTCATAGGGCTGTTTCTGTAATGGGAAATAGCTGCTTCAGTTTGAGTGGGCTAGTTCCCATTAGACGAAATGGCCTTTCTGCCTCTCCAGGTTGGAGGGTCGTTTCTTTAATGGGAAATAGCTGCTTCAGTGTGATTGGGCTAGTTGCTATTAGACGAGAGGACCTTTCTGTCTCTGCAGGTAAGAGGGTCGTTTTTCTAATGGGAAATAGCTGCTTAACTGGGAATGGGCTTGTTACCATTAGACGAGATTACCTTTCTGCCTCTCCAGGTCAGAGGACCGTTTGGGCTAGTTCGCATTAGACAAGATAACCTTTCTTCCTCTGCAGGTCAGAGGGCCGTTTCTCTAATGGGAAATAGCTGCTTCAGTGCGAGTGGGCTAGTTCCCATTAGACGACATGACCTTTCTGCCTCTCCAGGTCAGAGGACCTTTTGGGCTAGTTCACATTAGACAAGATTACCTTTCTGCCTCTCCAGGTTGGAGGGTCGTTTCTCTAATGGGAAATAGCTGCTTCAGTGTGAGTGGGCTAGTTCCCATTAGACGAGATGACCTTTCTGCCTCACCAGGTCAGAGGACCATTTGAGCTAGTTCCCATTAGACAAGATGACCTTTCTGCCTCTCCAGGTCGGAGGGCCGTTTTTGGGCTAGTTCCCATTAGGCAAGAGAACCTTTCTGCCTCTCCAGGTCGGAGGGCCATTTCTCTAATGGGAAATAGCTGCTTCAGTGTGAGTGGGCTAGTTCCCATTAGACGAGAGGACCTTTCTGCCTCTGCAGGTCAGAGGGCCGTTTCTCTAATGGGAAATAGCTGCTTCAGTGTGAGTCGGCTAGTTTTCATTAGACGAAATGCCCTTGCTGCCTCTCCAGGTCAGAGGGCCGTTTTTGGGCTAGTTCCCATTAGGCAAGAGAAGCTTTCTGCCTCTCCAGGTCGGAGGGCCATTTCTCTAATGGGAAATAGCTGCTTCAGTGTGAGTGGGCTAGTTCCCATTAGACGAGAGGATCTTTCTGCCTCTGCAGGTCAGAGGGCCATTTCTCAAATGGAAAAAAGCTGCTTCAATGTGAATGGGCTAGTTCCCATTAGACGAGAGGACCTTTCTGCTTCAGCAGGTCAGAGGGCCATTTCTCTAATGGGAAATAGCTGCTTCAGTGTGAGTGGGCTAGTTCCCATTAGACGAGATTACCTTTCTGCCTCTGCAGGTCAGAGGGCCGTTTCTCTAATGGGAAATAGCTGATTCAGTGTGAATGGGCTAGTTCCCATTAGACGAGAGAACCTTTCTGCTTCTGCAGGTCAGAGGGACCTTTCTCTAATGGGAAATATCTGCTTCAGTGTGAATGGGCTAGTTCCCATTAGACGAGAGGACCTTTCTGCCTTTGCAGGTCAGAGGGTCGTTTCTCTAATGGGAAATAGCTGCTTCAGTGTGAGTGGGCTGGTTCCCATTAGACGAGAGGACCTTTCTGCCTCTGCAGGTCATAGGGCTGTTTCTGTAATGGGAAATAGCTGCTTCAGTTTGAGTGGGCTAGTTCCCATTAGACGAAATGGCCTTTCTGCCTCTCCAGGTTGGAGGGTCGTTTCTTTAATGGGAAATAGCTGCTTCAGTGTGATTGGGCTAGTTGCTATTAGACGAGAGGACCTTTCTGTCTCTGCAGGTAAGAGGGTCGTTTTTCTAATGGGAAATAGCTGCTTAACTGGGAATGGGCTTGTTACCATTAGACGAGATTACCTTTCTGCCTCTCCAGGTCAGAGGACCGTTTGGGCTAGTTCGCATTAGACAAGATAACCTTTCTTCCTCTGCAGGTCAGAGGGCCGTTTCTCTAATGGGAAATAGCTGCTTCAGTGCGAGTGGGCTAGTTCCCATTAGACGACATGACCTTTCTGCCTCTCCAGGTCAGAGGACCTTTTGGGCTAGTTCACATTAGACAAGATTACCTTTCTGCCTCTCCAGGTTGGAGGGTCGTTTCTCTAATGGGAAATAGCTGCTTCAGTGTGAGTGGGCTAGTTCCCATTAGACGAGATGACCTTTCTGCCTCACCAGGTCAGAGGACCATTTGAGCTAGTTCCCATTAGACAAGATGACCTTTCTGCCTCTCCAGGTCGGAGGGCCGTTTCTTTAATGGGAAATAGCTGCTTCAGTGTGAGTGGGCTAGTTCCCATTAGACGAGATGACCTTTCTGCCTCTCCATGTCGGAGGGCCGTTTCTCTAATGGGAAATAGCTGCTTCAGTGTGACTGGGCTAGTTCCCATTAGACTAGGGGACCTTTCTGCCTCTGCAGGTCAGAAGGCCTTTTCCCTAATGGGAAATAACTGCTTCAGTGTGAGTGGGCTAGTTGCCACTAGGCAAGAGGACCTTTCCTCCTCTGCAGGTCAGAGGGCCGTTTCTCTAATGGGAAATACAGCTGCTTCTGTGTGAATGGGCTAGATGCCATTAGACGAGAGGGCCTTTCTGCCTCTGCAGGTCAGAGGGCCGTTTCTCTAATGGGAAATAGCTGCTTCAGTGTCAATGGGCTAGTTCCCATTAGACAAGAAGACCTTTCTGCCTCTGCAGGTCAGAGGGCCGTTTCTCTAATGGGAAATAGCTGCTTCAGTGTGAGTGGGCTAGTTCCCATTAGGCAAGAGGACCTTTCTTCCTCTGCAGGTCAAAGGGCCATTTCTCTAATGGGAAATACAGCTGCTTCTGTGTGAATGGGCTAGTTGCCATTAGACGAGAGGGCCTTTCTGCCTCTGCAGGTCAGAGGGCCGTTTCTCTAATGGGAAATAGCTGCTTCAGTGTCAATGGGCTAGTTCCCATTAGACAAGAAGACCTTTCTGCCTCTGCAGGTCAGAGGGCCGTTTCTCTAACGGGAAATAGCTGCTTCAGTGTGAATGGGATAGTTCCCATTAGAAAAGAGGACCTTTCTGCCTCTGCAGGTCAGAGGGCCGTTTCTCTAATGGGAAATAGCTGCTTCAGTGTGAATGGGCTAGTTACCATTAGACAAGATGACCTTTCTGCCTCTCCAGGTCGGAGGGCCGTTTCTTTAATGGGAAATAGCTGCTTCAGTGTGAGTGGGCTAGTTCCCATTAGACGACATGACCTTTCTGCCTCTCCAGGTCAGAGGACCTTTTGGGCTAGTTCACATTAGACAAGATTACCTTTCTGCCTCTCCAGGTTGGAGGGTCGTTTCTCTAATGGGAAATAGCTGCTTCAGTGTGAGTGGGCTAGTTCCCATTAGACGAGATGACCTTTCTGCCTCACCAGGTCAGAGGACCATTTGAGCTAGTTCCCATTAGACAAGATGACCTTTCTGCCTCTCCAGATCGGAGGGCCGTTTCTTTAATGGGAAATAGCTGCTTCAGTGTGAGTGGGCTAGTTCCCATTAGACGAGATGACCTTTCTGCCTCTCCATGTCGGAGGGCCGTTTCTCTAATGGGAAATAGCTGCTTCAGTGCGAGTGGGCTAGTTCCCATTAGACGACATGACCTTTCTGCCTCTCCAGGTCAGAGGACCGTTTGGGCTAGTTACCAATAGACAATATGACCTTTCTGCCTCTCCAGGTAGCAGGGCCGTTTCTTTAATGGGAAATAGCTGCTTCAGTGTAAGTGGGCTAGTTCCCATTAGACAAGATGACATTTCTGCCTCTCCAGGTAAGAGGACCATTTGGGCTAGTTCCCATTAGACAAGATGACCTTTCTGTCTCTGCAGGTCAGAGGGCCATTTCTCTAATGGGAAATAGCTGCTTCAGTGTGAGTGGGCTAGTTCCCATTAGACGAGAGGACCTTTCTGCCTCTGCAGGTCAGAGGGCCGTTTGTCAGGAAAGGAAGAAGGCGATGGATATGGCAGGGGAAATGTGCACAAAATACACAGTAAACAACCTTGAATATAACAACGTGCATTCAATACCCAAGACTCGTGTATACCACTATAAGAAAAGGAATGTAGGGTAAGCACTTAGAACCTCCTTATGACTGAAAGGAAAGTCGGCAAACTCCTTACCCACTATGCTATTACAGATACTGACAGCGCTAAGCCCACATAGAGGGCAAGCAGGGACAGAATCTGTAAGCTGACACTCTAGACGGTACTGGATAAGGAATTTGGAAACAGTACTCACAAGGACCGGAATGACCACATGAATGCCAGTACTCACGAAGACCGGAAAGACCACTTGGATGTCCGTATTCACGAGGACCGGAAAGACCACTCAAAAGTCAGTACTAACCCACAACCCTGTAAATCAAACAAGAACCCAGAATGCAGTAAAGGCAAAGAGTGAGGATGACTAAATACCTAAACCCAAGTCAAGAGGCAAGAAGGAATAGTACAGTGTGGAAAACAAAAGATAATCACACAGGAGCTAGTTACAACAGCTTCCCACACCTAATAATAAAATAGGAAATAAATGTAAAAGTGTAAAGGAAAACATGGCATGGATCCCAATAGAAGGCAAGGATCAGGAGCAGTGAAAACGATTTCAAAAGGGAAACTTTCCCACCCATCCAAGGTGAAAAGGCAGGAAACTAAACCTGTAAAGGAAAGATTAATGCAACAAGTCTTTCAGTAGCAAAGGGCAATTTCTAGGAAACAGTGAACACAGGCAATTGGGCTACAGCAAAAGGAAAGCTCAGAGAAAGGCTGCCTGCAGACAGAGAAAGGGAGAAAGGGATTTCCAAAAGGCAGAAATCAATTAGGCATACAAAATACGAATTCCAGGACAAGGAACAAGAAACACTAACTAGAACTGGGCACAAAAACTAGGAACCAGGAACAAGGGACCAGTCACGACAGGAACGCTGCAACAATGACCAGCGCTGGACTGAAGCAGACTGAGGCTTTTAAGGCTGCTTAACGAGCACACCCCTCAGGCGTGTCGCCTGCTGCACCTGCAGCCACAGGTGTTGCCTATCCTCCACCCAGCCTTGTCCTGCAAGGGAGGAGGTGAGGCAGTGAGCCAGGCATTCTGGGAAGCATAGTCATTTGATTATAGTAGCAGTAGCATGCTGGCTGCCAAAAACCTGGGATGGATCCGGAAGGGAAGTAATTTGGGAAATAAGGTTTTAGCGCTCCCAATTCATCAGGACACTGTAGCATAAGGTTCGGAGGAAATGTCCAGTAGGGAAGAAACGCCAAAACATGCCCCCAAGTGGCGGGAACGGGAGCGAAGGGAGCGAGCCGTGACACTATACCCCCTTCCACGGCCGACTCCAGGCGGCCGTTACTCGCACAAAACATCTTCTTTCCATGACAGGAGCGCTTTGTCTTCAGAAGTGGCACTGACGGAAACGATGACCCACGGGCAGAAGCAGAAGGACTGGAATGAATAGAAGCAGGCCGCAGTCTATAAGAGCCATAGGTGGGTTTTCGGTGAGGAAGAGACTCATGGGTCGAAGAAAGGCATGAAGGACTTGCAGGCCCCGAAGCAGAGTTGGAAGGTCCAGGAAGCTTAGTCACTGGAAGAGGATATGCATACATTCTTGAGGAGAGAGGCAGGCTGGTGCTACATGCCTTAGACAACGGTAGAAGTTCTGTTAGCCTCACTGCCGAGAGTGGACACACAGGAGGTGAGGAAACAGCAGGTTTCAGGAAATGTTTATGTTCGGAAGAGGAAGGTGGCGGCTGAGGTAGAGGTTCGGATACTCTGTCATCCATCTGGGTAAAGGTTTGTGGTTGAAAGTGACAAAGATTCGCCTGCATAAGTTCCTTGCCTTGGAGGTCTGGAGATCCAATGGGTTGTACTAGGCTGGCACTCCCATTGACAGTCATGTAGCCAGTCAAGTAGCCACCTTGTTGCACGTGGGATACAACCGCAGGAACGTTTGGCATACTGATAGGAGTGTTAGACACAGTACTCGGAACATCAGGCATACTAGCAGCGGGACCAAAAACAGGCACATCTTGAACTGCAGCAGACATTCCCCTCCTTTGGCTACTAGCACCCAACTGGCGCTGCAGCTGGAGGGCCGTGCCCGTCCCTTCCCTCAGACTCATGTGGGATCTGGCAACAAAAGGGTTGTCAAGCGGTTGATCCAAACCGGACTCCAAACGCGGACCGTCCAGCCCGCTATCCTGGTCGGCTACTCGTTCGGTGACTGGGCCGTGGTGGATGGCATCCGTTTCTCTCTCGTAATTCTCCAGGCAAGTCCAGCGGCCTCGCATGTAAGGCCCTCCCGAGTCGTGAGCCGGCTTGATGTTTCTGAAGAGAGAGCTGGCAGAAGTCTCAGGCTCAGATGTTGCATATTCGGGAGGCGCTGATGCTACAGTCAAGTAGTTGGGAGAATTGTTTTGTGTAGAAGGCAGACATTCTGGTGATCCCCCTGAAGCATAAGAAGGGCAAGATGAACGTTCATCAGTAAATGGTTGGGATTCAGGAGGAATCTCTGGAGCAGAGGAATATGCAGCAGGAACTGACAGTGTAGACAGGTACACCACCGATATTGGCAGCGAGGCTGAGCAGGACACAGGTCTCTCATGAACTGAAGCCAAACTAGCAGTAGGCTCTGGGACCGAAGATATGCACCTAGAATGTACTACCGGAGGCTCCATGGCTGAAGGATAATCTGCTGGATGAGTCACTGTAGCCGAAGACAAACATGCCAGAGGAAATTCCGAAGCTGAGGGCATGCAAGCTGGAGCCGTCTTGTTAGCTGAAGACAAACTTGTCAAGGTCTTTGGTTCTGACTGCGTACATGGTGAAGGCTCTTGGGTGACTGGCAGACATAGCACTCCTTTATTGATCGAAGATACGTGTGCCAACGATGACTGCAGAGCTGTGGACAGGATTATTGAAGAGTCAATGGTAGTAGGAGGACAGTCTGAAGTCCCAGAAGTCGGCAGACACACTTGTGGTTCAGAAATGGAAAGCCCCTTTAAGGCAGTTGACCCCTTGGCACCAGTAACCAAAGTCTGAGCTGTACCCCTGCCGTGCCTCTCCTTAGTGGATGACACAGAGTCTCTTCCTTTGTAGAAGTCAAAATCAACCAGAGGAATCACCATAGTAAAGTCTCTGTTAATCAGGATTTCGTCAATTGACCATTCCTCTGTCTTAGCTTCTGAAAGTGGCTGATTAACAATCAACAGTTCAGGGATCGCCTGCCGGGTTTTTGGTTCAGTAATCTGTGGAATGAGTCCATCGTAACATGAATTCTGCACTGTCTTTGACTGCTCGTAGTGACCGAAATTGGCAGAAGGAAGAGCGAACACAGAGGCAGCATCGTTTTCCACATCAGCTTGAATGTCTACTTCAGTCTCAGCAGCTAGATCAAGGGCAGAACCTAAGCCTACAGTTGTGACTGATTCTGTGTATGCCACCATTGTGGATTGTGTTTGGAAATCAGAAGCATGTATGTGTTCAAGCTCAGAGTTATGACAAACTGCTACACAGGAAGCTTCAGGTAAAGGAGTGGCTTGTGAATCTTCAACTAACAGCAATTCCTGACAAACGGTAGGACAGTTGTCAGAACCTGTGCCCTGAATAAGCGCTGTGCTTGAAAAAAGACTTTCACTCCCAATAGATCTTACATATTGACAAGTATCATGATTTACAAAAGTCTCCGCACTCAGGGACTGAACAGTATTCACTTCATCAACGGATAAAGTTGGAGGTGTATTCAGAAAAGACTGTAACATCTTATTCTCCTCTTTTAAGGAAATGTATTCTTGTTTTAACTCCTCAAATTCTGCTTTTAGCATGTCCCGCATTAACTGAATCTGTGCAGAGGAGTAAGCTGTAGACTGAGGGCAGAAAACAGAAGATATGCAAGGAACCCCTCCATTCTTCATGCTTGAATCATGAAACTGTTCAATCTGAGGTAAAGCACAACCGGAGTCATGGGGTTCAATAACAGAGGTACTTGTGTGTATAAATTCTTGCAGTGTGTTGTTTTCCACTGCTAAGGCTTGTGCGGACATAGACTCTGGATCAGAATTAAAGACAGAGCTAGGATCAGGCAATGTACGATGGGCCACCCAGTGGGAAAAATACTTTGCACGTAAGTACCCATTCGTGTCAAGGAGTTCATTTAAGTCAGGAGCAGAGATTCGATTTTCACGGGTAATTGTAAGGGAAGCTTTCTGTATAGATTTGTTAGAGGCCTTGCTGCCTTTCCTTCGTAATCTGGCCATGTTCAAACGGGAACAACGGCTGGTCATTCTGTCAGGAAAGGAAGAAGGCGATGGATATGGCAGGGGAAATGTGCACAAAATACACAGTAAACAACCTTGAATATAACAACGTGCATTCAATACCCAAGACTCGTGTATACCACTATAAGAAAAGGAATGTAGGGTAAGCACTTAGAACCTCCTTATGACTGAAAGGAAAGTCGGCAAACTCCTTACCCACTATGCTATTACAGATACTGACAGCGCTAAGCCCACATAGAGGGCAAGCAGGGACAGAATCTGTAAGCTGACACTCTAGACGGTACTGGATAAGGAATTTGGAAACAGTACTCACAAGGACCGGAATGACCACATGAATGCCAGTACTCACGAAGACCGGAAAGACCACTTGGATGTCCGTATTCACGAGGACCGGAAAGACCACTCAAAAGTCAGTACTAACCCACAACCCTGTAAATCAAACAAGAACCCAGAATGCAGTAAAGGCAAAGAGTGAGGATGACTAAATACCTAAACCCAAGTCAAGAGGCAAGAAGGAATAGTACAGTGTGGAAAACAAAAGATAATCACACAGGAGCTAGTTACAACAGCTTCCCACACCTAATAATAAAATAGGAAATAAATGTAAAAGTGTAAAGGAAAACATGGCATGGATCCCAATAGAAGGCAAGGATCAGGAGCAGTGAAAACGATTTCAAAAGGGAAACTTTCCCACCCATCCAAGGTGAAAAGGCAGGAAACTAAACCTGTAAAGGAAAGATTAATGCAACAAGTCTTTCAGTAGCAAAGGGCAATTTCTAGGAAACAGTGAACACAGGCAATTGGGCTACAGCAAAAGGAAAGCTCAGAGAAAGGCTGCCTGCAGACAGAGAAAGGGAGAAAGGGATTTCCAAAAGGCAGAAATCAATTAGGCATACAAAATACGAATTCCAGGACAAGGAACAAGAAACACTAACTAGAACTGGGCACAAAAACTAGGAACCAGGAACAAGGGACCAGTCACGACAGGAACGCTGCAACAATGACCAGCGCTGGACTGAAGCAGACTGAGGCTTTTAAGGCTGCTTAACGAGCACACCCCTCAGGCGTGTCGCCTGCTGCACCTGCAGCCACAGGTGTTGCCTATCCTCCACCCAGCCTTGTCCTGCAAGGGAGGAGGTGAGGCAGTGAGCCAGGCATTCTGGGAAGCATAGTCATTTGATTATAGTAGCAGTAGCATGCTGGCTGCCAAAAACCTGGGATGGATCCGGAAGGGAAGTAATTTGGGAAATAAGGTTTTAGCGCTCCCAATTCATCAGGACACTGTAGCATAAGGTTCGGAGGAAATGTCCAGTAGGGAAGAAACGCCAAAACATGCCCCCAAGTGGCGGGAACGGGAGCGAAGGGAGCGAGCCGTGACACTATACCCCCTTCCACGGCCGACTCCAGGCGGCCGTTACTCGCACAAAACATCTTCTTTCCATGACAGGAGCGCTTTGTCTTCAGAAGTGGCACTGACGGAAACGATGACCCACGGGCAGAAGCAGAAGGACTGGAATGAATAGAAGCAGGCCGCAGTCTATAAGAGCCATAGGTGGGTTTTCGGTGAGGAAGAGACTCATGGGTCGAAGAAAGGCATGAAGGACTTGCAGGCCCCGAAGCAGAGTTGGAAGGTCCAGGAAGCTTAGTCACTGGAAGAGGATATGCATACATTCTTGAGGAGAGAGGCAGGCTGGTGCTACATGCCTTAGACAACGGTAGAAGTTCTGTTAGCCTCACTGCCGAGAGTGGACACACAGGAGGTGAGGAAACAGCAGGTTTCAGGAAATGTTTATGTTCGGAAGAGGAAGGTGGCGGCTGAGGTAGAGGTTCGGATACTCTGTCATCCATCTGGGTAAAGGTTTGTGGTTGAAAGTGACAAAGATTCGCCTGCATAAGTTCCTTGCCTTGGAGGTCTGGAGATCCAATGGGTTGTACTAGGCTGGCACTCCCATTGACAGTCATGTAGCCAGTCAAGTAGCCACCTTGTTGCACGTGGGATACAACCGCAGGAACGTTTGGCATACTGATAGGAGTGTTAGACACAGTACTCGGAACATCAGGCATACTAGCAGCGGGACCAAAAACAGGCACATCTTGAACTGCAGCAGACATTCCCCTCCTTTGGCTACTAGCACCCAACTGGCGCTGCAGCTGGAGGGCCGTGCCCGTCCCTTCCCTCAGACTCATGTGGGATCTGGCAACAAAAGGGTTGTCAAGCGGTTGATCCAAACCGGACTCCAAACGCGGACCGTCCAGCCCGCTATCCTGGTCGGCTACTCGTTCGGTGACTGGGCCGTGGTGGATGGCATCCGTTTCTCTCTCGTAATTCTCCAGGCAAGTCCAGCGGCCTCGCATGTAAGGCCCTCCCGAGTCGTGAGCCGGCTTGATGTTTCTGAAGAGAGAGCTGGCAGAAGTCTCAGGCTCAGATGTTGCATATTCGGGAGGCGCTGATGCTACAGTCAAGTAGTTGGGAGAATTGTTTTGTGTAGAAGGCAGACATTCTGGTGATCCCCCTGAAGCATAAGAAGGGCAAGATGAACGTTCATCAGTAAATGGTTGGGATTCAGGAGGAATCTCTGGAGCAGAGGAATATGCAGCAGGAACTGACAGTGTAGACAGGTACACCACCGATATTGGCAGCGAGGCTGAGCAGGACACAGGTCTCTCATGAACTGAAGCCAAACTAGCAGTAGGCTCTGGGACCGAAGATATGCACCTAGAATGTACTACCGGAGGCTCCATGGCTGAAGGATAATCTGCTGGATGAGTCACTGTAGCCGAAGACAAACATGCCAGAGGAAATTCCGAAGCTGAGGGCATGCAAGCTGGAGCCGTCTTGTTAGCTGAAGACAAACTTGTCAAGGTCTTTGGTTCTGACTGCGTACATGGTGAAGGCTCTTGGGTGACTGGCAGACATAGCACTCCTTTATTGATCGAAGATACGTGTGCCAACGATGACTGCAGAGCTGTGGACAGGATTATTGAAGAGTCAATGGTAGTAGGAGGACAGTCTGAAGTCCCAGAAGTCGGCAGACACACTTGTGGTTCAGAAATGGAAAGCCCCTTTAAGGCAGTTGACCCCTTGGCACCAGTAACCAAAGTCTGAGCTGTACCCCTGCCGTGCCTCTCCTTAGTGGATGACACAGAGTCTCTTCCTTTGTAGAAGTCAAAATCAACCAGAGGAATCACCATAGTAAAGTCTCTGTTAATCAGGATTTCGTCAATTGACCATTCCTCTGTCTTAGCTTCTGAAAGTGGCTGATTAACAATCAACAGTTCAGGGATCGCCTGCCGGGTTTTTGGTTCAGTAATCTGTGGAATGAGTCCATCGTAACATGAATTCTGCACTGTCTTTGACTGCTCGTAGTGACCGAAATTGGCAGAAGGAAGAGCGAACACAGAGGCAGCATCGTTTTCCACATCAGCTTGAATGTCTACTTCAGTCTCAGCAGCTAGATCAAGGGCAGAACCTAAGCCTACAGTTGTGACTGATTCTGTGTATGCCACCATTGTGGATTGTGTTTGGAAATCAGAAGCATGTATGTGTTCAAGCTCAGAGTTATGACAAACTGCTACACAGGAAGCTTCAGGTAAAGGAGTGGCTTGTGAATCTTCAACTAACAGCAATTCCTGACAAACGGTAGGACAGTTGTCAGAACCTGTGCCCTGAATAAGCGCTGTGCTTGAAAAAAGACTTTCACTCCCAATAGATCTTACATATTGACAAGTATCATGATTTACAAAAGTCTCCGCACTCAGGGACTGAACAGTATTCATTTCATCAACGGATAAAGTTGGAGGTGTATTCAGAAAAGACTGTAACATCTTATTCTCCTCTTTTAAGGAAATGTATTCTTGTTTTAACTCCTCAAATTCTGCTTTTAGCATGTCCCGCATTAACTGAATCTGTGCAGAGGAGTAAGCTGTAGACTGAGGGCAGAAAACAGAAGATATGCAAGGAACCCCTCCATTCTTCATGCTTGAATCATGAAACTGTTCAATCTGAGGTAAAGCACAACCGGAGTCATGGGGTTCAATAACAGAGGTACTTGTGTGTATAAATTCTTGCAGTGTGTTGTTTTCCACTGCTAAGGCTTGTGCGGACATAGACTCTGGATCAGAATTAAAGACAGAGCTAGGATCAGGCAATGTACGATGGGCCACCCAGTGGGAAAAATACTTTGCACGTAAGTACCCATTCGTGTCAAGGAGTTCATTTAAGTCAGGAGCAGAGATTCGATTTTCACGGGTAATTGTAAGGGAAGCTTTCTGTATAGATTTGTTAGAGGCCTTGCTGCCTTTCCTTCGTAATCTGGCCATGTTCAAACGGGAACAACGGCTGGTCATTCTGTCAGGAAAGAAAGAAGGCGATGGATATGGCAGGGGAAATGTGCACAAAATACACAGTAAACAACCTTGAATATAACAACGTGCATTCAATACCCAAGACTCGTGTATACCACTATAAGAAAAGGAATGTAGGGTAAGCACTTAGAACCTCCTTATGACTGAAAGGAAAGTCGGCAAACTCCTTACCCACTATGCTATTACAGATACTGACAGCGCTAAGCCCACATAGAGGGCAAGCAGGGACAGAATCTGTAAGCTGACACTCTAGACGGTACTGGATAAGGAATTTGGAAACAGTACTCACAAGGACCGGAATGACCACATGAATGCCAGTACTCACGAAGACCGGAAAGACCACTTGGATGTCCGTATTCACGAGGACCGGAAAGACCACTCAAAAGTCAGTACTAACCCACAACCCTGTAAATCAAACAAGAACCCAGAATGCAGTAAAGGCAAAGAGTGAGGATGACTAAATACCTAAACCCAAGTCAAGAGGCAAGAAGGAATAGTACAGTGTGGAAAACAAAAGATAATCACACAGGAGCTAGTTACAACAGCTTCCCACACCTAATAATAAAATAGGAAATAAATGTAAAAGTGTAAAGGAAAACATGGCATGGATCCCAATAGAAGGCAAGGATCAGGAGCAGTGAAAACGATTTCAAAAGGGAAACTTTCCCACCCATCCAAGGTGAAAAGGCAGGAAACTAAACCTGTAAAGGAAAGATTAATGCAACAAGTCTTTCAGTAGCAAAGGGCAATTTCTAGGAAACAGTGAACACAGGCAATTGGGCTACAGCAAAAGGAAAGCTCAGAGAAAGGCTGCCTGCAGACAGAGAAAGGGAGAAAGGGATTTCCAAAAGGCAGAAATCAATTAGGCATACAAAATACGAATTCCAGGACAAGGAACAAGAAACACTAACTAGAACTGGGCACAAAAACTAGGAACCAGGAACAAGGGACCAGTCACGACAGGAACGCTGCAACAATGACCAGCGCTGGACTGAAGCAGACTGAGGCTTTTAAGGCTGCTTAACGAGCACACCCCTCAGGCGTGTCGCCTGCTGCACCTGCAGCCACAGGTGTTGCCTATCCTCCACCCAGCCTTGTCCTGCAAGGGAGGAGGTGAGGCAGTGAGCCAGGCATTCTGGGAAGCATAGTCATTTGATTATAGTAGCAGTAGCATGCTGGCTGCCAAAAACCTGGGATGGATCCGGAAGGGAAGTAATTTGGGAAATAAGGTTTTAGCGCTCCCAATTCATCAGGACACTGTAGCATAAGGTTCGGAGGAAATGTCCAGTAGGGAAGAAACGCCAAAACATGCCCCCAAGTGGCGGGAACGGGAGCGAAGGGAGCGAGCCGTGACACCGTTTCTCTAATGGGAAATAGCTGCTTCAGTGTGAGTGGGCTAGTTTTCATTAGACAAAATGCCCTTTCTGCCTCTCTAGGTCAGAGGGCCTTGTGGGCTAGTTCCCATTAGACAAGAGGACCTTTCTGCTTCTGCAGGTCAGAGGGACCTTTCTCTAATGGGAAATAGCTGCTTCAGTGTGAATGGGCTAGTTCCCATTAGACGAGAGGACCTTTCTGCCTCTGCAGGTCAGAGGGACGTTTCTCTAATGGGAAATAGCTGCTTCAGTGTGAGTGGGCTAGTTCCCATTAGACGAGAGGACCTTTCTGCCTCTGCAGGTCAGAGGGCCGTTTCTGTAATGGGAAATAGCTGCTTCAGTGTGAGTGGGCTAGTTCCCATTATACGACATGACCTTTCTGCCTCTCCAGGTCAGAGGACCGTTTGGGCTAGTTCACATTAGACAAGATGACCTTTCTGCCTCTCCAGGTTGGAGGGTCGTTTCTATAATGGGAAATTGCTGCTTCAGTGTGAGTGGGCTAGTTGCCATTAGACGAGAGGACCTTTCTGCCTCTGCAGGTCAGAGGGTCGTTTTTCTAATGGGAAATAGCTGCTTCACTAGGAATGGGCTTGTTACCATTAGACGAGATTGCCTTTCTGCCTCTCCAGGTCAGAGGACCGTTTGGGCTAGTTCGCATGAGACAAGCTGACCTTTCTTCCTCTGCAGGTCAGAGGACCTTTTGGGCTAGGTCACATTAGACAAGATGACCTTTCTGCCTCTCCAGGTTGGAGGGTCTTTCTTTAATGGGAAATAGCTGCTTCAGGGTGAGTCGGCTAGTTGCCATTGGACGAGAGGACCTTTCTGTCTCTGCAGGTCAGAGGGCCGTTTCTCTAATGGGAAATAGCTGCTTCAGTGTGAGTGGGCTAGTTCCCATTAGACGGCATGACCTTTCTGCCTCTCCAGGTCAGAGGAACTTTTGGGCTACTTCACATTAGACAAGATGACCTTTCTGCCTCTCCAGGTTGGAGGGTCTTTCTTTAATGGGAAATAGCTGCTTCAGTCTGAGTGGGCTAGTTGCCATTAGACGAGAGGACGTTTCTGTCTCTGCAGATAAGAGGGTCGTTTTTCTAATGGGAAATAGCTGCTTCACTGGGAATGGGCTTGTTACCATTAGACGAGATTACCTTTCTAGCTCTCCAGGTCAGAGGGACGTTTGGGCTAGTTCCCATTAGACAAGATGACATTTCTGCCTCTCCAGGTTGGAAGGTCGTTTCTCTAATGGGAAATAGCTGCTTCAGTCTGAGTGGGCTAGTTCCCATTAGACGAGATGACCTTTCTGCCTCTCCACGTTGGAGGTTCGTTTCTCTAATGGGAAATAGCTGCTTCAGTGTGAGTGGGCTAGTTCCCATTAGGCAAGAGGACCTTTCTTCCTCTGCAGGTCAGAGGGCCGTTTCTCTAATAGGAAATATAGCTGCTTCTGTGTGAATGGGCTAGTTGCCATTAGACGAGAGGACCTTTCTGCCTCTGCAGGTCAGAGGGCCGTTTCTCTAATGGGAAATATCTGCTTCAGTGTCAATGGGCTAGTTCCCATTAGACAAGAAGACCTTTCTGCCTCTGCAGGTCAGAGGGCCGTTTCTCTAATGGGAAATAGCTGCTTCAGTGTGAGTGGGCTAGTTCCCATTAGGCAAGAGGACCTTTCTTCCTCTGCAGGTCAGAGGGCCGTTTCTCTAATGGGAAATATAGCTGCTTCTGTGTGAATGGGCTAGTTACCATTAGACAAGAGGACCTTTCTGCCTCTGCAGGTCAGAGGGCCGTTTCTCTAATGGGAAATAGCTGCTTCAGTGTCAATGGGCTAGTTCCCATTAGACAAGAAGACCTTTCTGCCTCTCCAGGTCAGAGGGCCGTTTCTCTAATGTGAAATAGCTGCTTCAGTGTGAATGGGCTAGTTCCCATTAGAAAAGAGGACCTTTCTGCCTCTGCAGGTCAGAGGGCCGTTTCTCTAATGGGAAATAGCTGCTTCAGTGTCAATGGGCTAGTTCCCATTAGACGAGAGGACCTTTCTGCCTCTGCAGGTCAGAAGGCCTTTTCTCTAATGGGAAATAGCTGCTTCAGTGTGAGTGGGCTAGTTCCCATTAGGCAAGAGGACCTTTCTTCCTCTGCAGGTCAGAGGGCCGTTTCTCTAATGGGGAATATAGCTGCTTCTGTGTGAATGGGCTAGTTGCCATTAGACGAGAGGACCTTTCTGCCTCTGCAGGTCAGAGGGCCGTTTCTCTAATGGGAAATAGCTGCTTCAGTGTCAATGGGCTAGTTCCCATTAGACAAGAAGACCTTTCTGCCTCTGCAGGTCAGAGGGCCGTTTCTCTAATGGGAAATAGCTGCTTCAGTGTGAGTGGGCTAGTTCCCATTAGGCAAGAGGACCTTTCTTCCTCTGCAGGTCAGAGGGCCGTTTCTCTAATGGGAAATATAGCTGCTTCTGTGTGAATGGGCTAGTTACCATTAGACAAGAGGACCTTTCTGCCTCTGCAGGTCAGAGGGCCGTTTCTCTAATGGGAAATAGCTGCTTCAGTGTCAATGGGCTAGTTCCCATTAGACAAGAAGACCTTTCTGCCTCTCCAGGTCAGAGGGCCGTTTCTCTAATGTGAAATAGCTGCTTCAGTGTGAATGGGCTAGTTCCCATTAGAAAAGAGGACCTTTCTGCCTCTGCAGGTCAGAGGGCCGTTTCTCTAATGGGAAATAGCTGCTTCAGTGTGAATGGGCTAGTTACCATTAGACAAGATGACCTTTCTGCCTCTACAGGTCAGAGGGACGTTTCTCTAATGGGAAATAGCTGCTTCAGTGTGAGTGGGCTAGTTCCCATTAGACGAGAGGACCTTTCTCCCTCTGCAGGTCAGAGAGCCATTTCTGTAATGGGAAATAGCTGCTTCAGTGTGAGTGGGCAAGTTCCCATTAGACAACATGACCTTTCTGCCTCTCCAGGTCAGAGGACCTTTTGGGCTAGTTCACATTAGACAAGATGACCTTTCTGCCTCTCCAGGTTGGAGGGTCGTTTCTTTAATGGGAAATAGCTGCTTCAGTGTGAGTGGGCTAGTTGCTATTAGACGAGAGGACCTTTCTGTCTCTGCAGGTAAGAGGGTCGTTTTTCTAATGAGAAATAGCTGCTTCACTGGGAATGGGCTTGTTACCATTAGACGAGATTACCTTTCTGCCTCTCCAGGTCAGAGGGCCGTTTGGGCTAGTTCGCATTAGACAAGATGACCTTTCTTCCTCTTCAGGTCAGAGGGCCGTTTCTCTAATGGGAAATAGCTGCTTCAGTGTGAGTGGGCTAGTTCCCATTAGACGACATGACCTTTCTGCCTCTCCAGGTCAGAGGACCGTTTGGGCTAGTTCCCATTAGACAAGATGAACTTTCTGCCTCTCCAGGTTGGAGGGTTGTTTCTCTAATGGGAAATAGCTGCTTCAGTGTGAGTGGACTAGTTCCCATTAGACGAGATGACCTTTCTGCCTCACCAGGTCAGAGGACCGTTTGAGCTAGTTCCCATTAGACACAATGGGCCTCATTAGGACCCTGGCGCTAAGGGGTTTGCGCCAGCGTTAGCTGCGCCGACCCCTTACCGCCAACTACGAGTTCCCATAGCGCCATGGTCATTTTTCCGCCCGCTTTTTGCGGGCGTAAAAATCCATGGCGCTATGGGACCTTGGTGTTAATTACGCCACCGTAATTTACGGTGGCGTAATTAACTCCTTCCCCACTCCCATTATACCCTATGGGGCCGAAATGGGAATGGGGAAGGGTAAATGGGTCAATGGGGACTTACCGCCCCGCCGACCTCGGAATGGGGCGCTAAGTCCACCATCCGCCATGGCGTAAACGGACTTTACGCCATGGCCGGAAAGTCCGTCGATGGCGGAAAAAATCCGCCAGGGTCGTAATGAGGGCCAATGACCTTTCTGCCTCTCCACGTCGGAGGGTCGTTTCTCTAATGGGAAACAGCTGCTTCAGTGTGAGTGGGCTAGTTCCCATTAGACGAGAGGACCTTTCTGCCTCTGCAGGTCAGAGGGCCCTTTCTCTAATGGGAAATAGCTGCTTCAGTGTGAATGGGCTAGTTCACATTAAACAAGAGGACCTTTCTGCTTCTGCAGGTCAGAGGGCCGTTTCTCTAATGGGAAATAGCTGCTTCAGTGTGAATGGGCTAGTTCACATTAAACAAGAGGACCTTTCTGCCTCTGCAGGTCAGAGGGCCGTTTATCTAATGGGAAATAGCTGCTTCAATGTGAATGGGCTAGTTACCATTAGACAAGATGACATTTCTGCCTCTCCAGGTCGGAGGGCTGTTTCTTTAATGGGAAATAGCTGCTTCAGTGTGAGTGGGCTAGTTCCTATTAGACGAGATGACCTTTCTGCCTCTCCAGGTAAGAGGACCGTTTGGGCTAGTTCCCATTAGACAAGATGACCTTTCTGTCTCTGCAGGTCAGAGGGCCATTTCTCTAATGGTAAATAGCTGCTTCAGTGTGAGTGGGCTAGTTCCCATTAGACGAGAGGACCTTTCTGCCTCTGCAGGTCAGAGGGCCATTTCTCTAATGGGAAATAGCTGCTTCAGTGTGAGTGGGCTAGTTTTCATTAGACAAAATGCCCTTGCTGCCTCTCCAGGTCAGAGGGCCGTTTTTGGGCTAGTTCCCATTAGGCAAGAGAACCTTTCTGCCTCTCCAGGTCGGAGGGCCATTTCTCTAATGGAAAATAGCTGCTTCAGTGTGAGTGGGCTAGTTCCCATTAGACGAGAGGACCTTTCTGACTCTGCAGGTCTGAGGGCCGTTTCTCTAATGGGAAATAGCTGCTTCAGTGTGAGTGGGCTAGTTTTCATTAGACGAAATGCCCTTGCTGCCTCTCCAGGTCAGAGGGCCGTTTTTGGGCTAGTTCCCATTAGGCAAGAGAACCTTTCTGCCTCTCCAGGTCGGAGGGCCATTTCTCTAATGGGAAATAGCTGCTTCAGTGTGAGTGGGCTAGTTCCCATTAGACGAGAGGACCTTTCTGCCTCTGCAGGTCAGAGGGCCGTTTCTCTAATGGGAAATAGCTGCTTCAGTGTGAGTCGGCTAGTTTTCATTAGACGAAATGCCCTTGCTGCCTCTCCAGGTCAGAGGGCCGTTTTTGGGCTAGTTCCCATTAGGCAAGAGAAGCTTTCTGCCTCTCCAGGTCGGAGGGCCATTTCTCTAATGGGAAATAGCTGCTTCAGTGTGAGTGGGCTAGTTCCCATTAGACGAGAGGACCTTTCTGCCTCTGCAGGTCAGAGGGCCATTTCTCAAATGGAAAAAAGCTGCTTCAATGTGAATGGGCTAGTTCCCATTAGACGAGAGGACCTTTCTGCTTCAGCAGGTCAGAGGGCCATTTCTCTAATGGGAAATAGCTGCTTCAGTGTGAGTGGGCTAGTTCCCATTAGACGAGATTACCTTTCTGCCTCTGCAGGTCAGAGGGCCGTTTCTCTAATGGGAAATAGCTGATTCAGTGTGAATGGGCTAGTTCCCATTAGACGAGAGAACCTTTCTGCTTCTGCAGGTCAGAGGGACCTTTCTCTAATGGGAAATATCTGCTTCAGTGTGAATGGGCTAGTTCCCATTAGACGAGAGGACCTTTCTGCCTTTGCAGGTCAGAGGGTCGTTTCTCTAATGGGAAATAGCTGCTTCAGTGTGAGTGGGCTGGTTCCCATTAGACGAGAGGACCTTTCTGCCTCTGCAGGTCATAGGGCTGTTTCTGTAATGGGAAATAGCTGCTTCAGTTTGAGTGGGCTAGTTCCCATTAGACGAAATGGCCTTTCTGCCTCTCCAGGTTGGAGGGTCGTTTCTTTAATGGGAAATAGCTGCTTCAGTGTGATTGGGCTAGTTGCTATTAGACGAGAGGACCTTTCTGTCTCTGCAGGTAAGAGGGTCGTTTTTCTAATGGGAAATAGCTGCTTAACTGGGAATGGGCTTGTTACCATTAGACGAGATTACCTTTCTGCCTCTCCAGGTCAGAGGACCGTTTGGGCTAGTTCGCATTAGACAAGATAACCTTTCTTCCTCTGCAGGTCAGAGGGCCGTTTCTCTAATGGGAAATAGCTGCTTCAGTGCGAGTGGGCTAGTTCCCATTAGACGACATGACCTTTCTGCCTCTCCAGGTCAGAGGACCTTTTGGGCTAGTTCACATTTGACAAGATTACCTTTCTGCCTCTCCAGGTTGGAGGGTCGTTTCTCTAATGGGAAATAGCTGCTTCAGTGTGAGTGGGCTAGTTCCCATTAGACGAGATGACCTTTCTGCCTCACCAGGTCAGAGGACCATTTGAGCTAGTTCCCATTAGACAAGATGACCTTTCTGCCTCTCCAGGTCGGAGGGCCGTTTCTTTAATGGGAAATAGCTGCTTCAGTGTGAGTGGGCTAGTTCCCATTAGACGAGATGACCTTTCTGCCTCTCCATGTCGGAGGGCCGTTTCTCTAATGGGAAATAGCTGCTTCAGTGTGACTGGGCTAGTTCCCATTAGACTAGGGGACCTTTCTGCCTCTGCAGGTCAGAAGGCCTTTTCCCTAATGGGAAATAACTGCTTCAGTGTGAGTGGGCTAGTTGCCATTAGGCAAGAGGACCTTTCCTCCTCTGCAGGTCAGAGGGCCGTTTCTCTAATGGGAAATACAGCTGCTTCTGTGTGAATGGGCTAGATGCCATTAGACGAGAGGGCCTTTCTGCCTCTGCAGGTCAGAGGGCTGTTTCTCTAATGGGAAATAGCTGCTTCAGTGTCAATGGGCTAGTTCCCATTAGACAAGAAGACCTTTCTGCCTCTGCAGGTCAGAGGGCCGTTTCTCTAATGGGAAATAGCTGCTTCAGTGTGAGTGGGCTAGTTCCCATTAGGCAAGAGGACCTTTCTTCCTCTGCAGGTCAAAGGGCCATTTCTCTAATGGGAAATACAGCTGCTTCTGTGTGAATGGGCTAGTTGCCATTAGACGAGAGGGCCTTTCTGCCTCTGCAGGTCAGAGGGCCGTTTCTCTAATGGGAAATAGCTGCTTCAGTGTCAATGGGCTAGTTCCCATTAGACAAGAAGACCTTTCTGCCTCTGCAGGTCAGAGGGCCGTTTCTCTAACGGGAAATAGCTGCTTCAGTGTGAATGGGATAGTTCCCATTAGAAAAGAGGACCTTTCTGCCTCTGCAGGTCAGAGGGCCGTTTCTCTAATGGGAAATAGCTGCTTCAGTGTGAATGGGCTAGTTACCATTAGACAAGATGACCTTTCTGCCTCTCCAGGTCGGAGGGCCGTTTCTTTAATGGGAAATAGCTGCTTCAGTGTGAGTGGGCTAGTTCCCATTAGACGACATGACCTTTCTGCCTCTCCAGGTCAGAGGACCTTTTGGGCTAGTTCACATTAGACAAGATTACCTTTCTGCCTCTCCAGGTTGGAGGGTCGTTTCTCTAATGGGAAATAGCTGCTTCAGTGTGAGTGGGCTAGTTCCCATTAGACGAGATGACCTTTCTGCCTCACCAGGTCAGAGGACCATTTGAGCTAGTTCCCATTAGACAAGATGACCTTTCTGCCTCTCCAGATCGGAGGGCCGTTTCTTTAATGGGAAATAGCTGCTTCAGTGTGAGTGGGCTAGTTCCCATTAGACGAGATGACCTTTCTGCCTCTCCATGTCGGAGGGCCGTTTCTCTAATGGGAAATAGCTGCTTCAGTGCGAGTGGGCTAGTTCCCATTAGACGACATGACCTTTCTGCCTCTCCAGGTCAGAGGACCGTTTGGGCTAGTTACCAATAGACAATATGACCATTCTGCCTCTCCAGGTAGCAGGGCCGTTTCTTTAATGGGAAATAGCTGCTTCAGTGTAAGTGGGCTAGTTACCATTAGACAAGATGACCTTTCTGCCTCTCCAGGTCGGAGGGCCGTTTCTTTAATGGGAAATAGCTGCTTCAGTGTGAGTGGGCTAGTTCCCATTAGACGACATGACCTTTCTGCCTCTCCAGGTCAGAGGACCTTTTGGGCTAGTTCACATTAGACAAGATTACCTTTCTGCCTCTCCAGGTTGGAGGGTCGTTTCTCTAATGGGAAATAGCTGCTTCAGTGTGAGTGGGCTAGTTCCCATTAGACGAGATGACCTTTCTGCCTCACCAGGTCAGAGGACCATTTGAGCTAGTTCCCATTAGACAAGATGACCTTTCTGCCTCTCCAGATCGGAGGGCCGTTTCTTTAATGGGAAATAGCTGCTTCAGTGTGAGTGGGCTAGTTCCCATTAGACGAGATGACCTTTCTGCCTCTCCATGTCGGAGGGCCGTTTCTCTAATGGGAAATAGCTGCTTCAGTGCGAGTGGGCTAGTTCCCATTAGACGACATGACCTTTCTGCCTCTCCAGGTCAGAGGACCGTTTGGGCTAGTTACCAATAGACAATATGACCATTCTGCCTCTCCAGGTAGCAGGGCCGTTTCTTTAATGGGAAATAGCTGCTTCAGTGTAAGTGGGCTAGTTCCCATTAGACAAGATGACATTTCTGCCTCTCCAGGTAAGAGGACCATTTGGGCTAGTTCCCATTAGACAAGATGACCTTTCTGTCTCTGCAGGTCAGAGGGCCATTTCTCTAATGGGAAATAGCTGCTTCAGTGTGAGTGGGCTAGTTCCCATTAGACGAGAGGACCTTTCTGCCTCTGCAGGTCAGAGGGCCGTTTCTCTAATGGGAAATAGCTGCTTCAGTGTGAGTGGGCTAGTTTTCATTAGACAAAATGCCCTTTCTGCCTCTCTAGGTCAGAGGGCCTTGTGGGCTAGTTCCCATTAGACAAGAGGACCTTTCTGCTTCTGCAGGTCAGAGGGACCTTTCTCTAATGGGAAATAGCTGCTTCAGTGTGAATGGGCTAGTTCCCATTAGACGAGAGGACCTTTCTGCCTCTGCAGGTCAGAGGGACGTTTCTCTAATGGGAAATAGCTGCTTCAGTGTGAGTGGGCTAGTTCCCATTAGACGAGAGGACCTTTCTGCCTCTGCAGGTCAGAGGGCCGTTTCTGTAATGGGAAATAGCTGCTTCAGTGTGAGTGGGCTAGTTCCCATTATACGACATGACCTTTCTGCCTCTCCAGGTCAGAGGACCGTTTGGGCTAGTTCACATTAGACAAGATGACCTTTCTGCCTCTCCAGGTTGGAGGGTCGTTTCTATAATGGGAAATTGCTGCTTCAGTGTGAGTGGGCTAGTTGCCATTAGACGAGAGGACCTTTCTGCCTCTGCAGGTCAGAGGGTCGTTTTTCTAATGGGAAATAGCTGCTTCACTAGGAATGGGCTTGTTACCATTAGACGAGATTGCCTTTCTGCCTCTCCAGGTCAGAGGACCGTTTGGGCTAGTTCGCATGAGACAAGCTGACCTTTCTTCCTCTGCAGGTCAGAGGACCTTTTGGGCTAGGTCACATTAGACAAGATGACCTTTCTGCCTCTCCAGGTTGGAGGGTCTTTCTTTAATGGGAAATAGCTGCTTCAGGGTGAGTCGGCTAGTTGCCATTGGACGAGAGGACCTTTCTGTCTCTGCAGGTCAGAGGGCCGTTTCTCTAATGGGAAATAGCTGCTTCAGTGTGAGTGGGCTAGTTCCCATTAGACGGCATGACCTTTCTGCCTCTCCAGGTCAGAGGAACTTTTGGGCTACTTCACATTAGACAAGATGACCTTTCTGCCTCTCCAGGTTGGAGGGTCTTTCTTTAATGGGAAATAGCTGCTTCAGTCTGAGTGGGCTAGTTGCCATTAGACGAGAGGACGTTTCTGTCTCTGCAGATAAGAGGGTCGTTTTTCTAATGGGAAATAGCTGCTTCACTGGGAATGGGCTTGTTACCATTAGACGAGATTACCTTTCTAGCTCTCCAGGTCAGAGGGACGTTTGGGCTAGTTCCCATTAGACAAGATGACATTTCTGCCTCTCCAGGTTGGAAGGTCGTTTCTCTAATGGGAAATAGCTGCTTCAGTCTGAGTGGGCTAGTTCCCATTAGACGAGATGACCTTTCTGCCTCTCCACGTTGGAGGTTCGTTTCTCTAATGGGAAATAGCTGCTTCAGTGTGAGTGGGCTAGTTCCCATTAGGCAAGAGGACCTTTCTTCCTCTGCAGGTCAGAGGGCCGTTTCTCTAATAGGAAATATAGCTGCTTCTGTGTGAATGCGCTAGTTGCCATTAGACGAGAGGACCTTTCTGCCTCTGCAGGTCAGAGGGCCGTTTCTCTAATGGGAAATAGCTGCTTCAGTGTCAATGGGCTAGTTCCCATTAGACAAGAAGACCTTTCTGCCTCTGCAGGTCAGAGGGCCGTTTCTCTAATGGGAAATAGCTGCTTCAGTGTGAGTGGGCTAGTTCCCATTAGGCAAGAGGACCTTTCTTCCTCTGCAGGTCAGAGGGCCGTTTCTCTAATGGGAAATATAGCTGCTTCTGTGTGAATGGGCTAGTTACCATTAGACAAGAGGACCTTTCTGCCTCTGCAGGTCAGAGGGCCGTTTCTCTAATGGGAAATAGCTGCTTCAGTGTCAATGGGCTAGTTCCCATTAGACAAGAAGACCTTTCTGCCTCTGCAGGTCAGAGGGCCGTTTCTCTAATGGGAAATAGCTGCTTCAGTGTGAGTGGGCTAGTTCCCATTAGGCAAGAGGACCTTTCTTCCTCTGCAGGTCAGAGGGCCGTTTCTCTAATGGGAAATATAGCTGCTTCTGTGTGAATGGGCTAGTTACCATTAGACAAGAGGACCTTTCTGCCTCTGCAGGTCAGAGGGCCGTTTCTCTAATGGGAAATAGCTGCTTCAGTGTCAATGGGCTAGTTCCCATTAGACAAGAAGACCTTTCTGCCTCTCCAGGTCAGAGGGCCGTTTCTCTAATGTGAAATAGCTGCTTCAGTGTGAATGGGCTAGTTCCCATTAGAAAAGAGGACCTTTCTGCCTCTGCAGGTCAGAGGGCCGTTTCTCTAATGGGAAATAGCTGCTTCAGTGTGAATGGGCTAGTTACCATTAGACAAGATGACCTTTCTGAATCTCCAGGTCGGAGGGCCGTTTCTTTAATGGGAAATAGCTGCTTCAGTGTGAGTGGGCTAGTTCCCATTAGACAAGCTGACCTTTCTGCCTCTCCAGGTAAGAGGACCGTTTGGGCTAGTTCCCATTAGACAAGATGACCTTTCTGTCTCTGCAGGTCAGAGGGCCATTTCTCTAATGGGAAATTGCTGCTTCAGTGTGAGTGGGCTATTTCCCATTAGACGAGAGGACCTTTCTGCCTCTGCAGGTCAGAGGGCCATTTCTGTAATGGGAAATAGCTGCTTCAGTGTGAGTGGGCTAGTTTTCATGAGACAAAATGCCCTTTCTGCCTCTCCAGGTCAGAGGGCCGTTTGGGCTAGTTCCCATTAGGCAAGAGGACCTTTCTGCCTCTTCAGGTCGGAGGGCCATTTCTCTAATGGGAAATAGCTGCTTCAGTGTGAGTGGGCTAGTTCCCATTAGACGAGAGGACCTTTCTGCCTCTGCAGGTCAGAAGGCCGTTTCTCTAATGGGAAATAGCTGCTTCAGTGTGAATGGGCTAGTTCCCATTAGACAAGAGGACCTTTCTGCTTCTGCAGGTCAGAGGGACCTATCTCTAATGGTTAATAGCTGCTTCAGTGTGAATGGGCTAGTTCCCATTAGACGAGAGGACCTTTCTGCCTCTACAGGTCAGAGGGACGTTTCTCTAATGGGAAATAGCTGCTTCAGTGTGAGTGGGCTAGTTCCCATTAGACGAGAGGACCTTTCTCCCTCTGCAGGTCAGAGAGCCATTTCTGTAATGGGAAATAGCTGCTTCAGTGTGAGTGGGCAAGTTCCCATTAGACAACATGACCTTTCTGCCTCTCCAGGTCAGAGGACCTTTTGGGCTAGTTCACATTAGACAAGATGACCTTTCTGCCTCTCAAGGTTGGAGGGTCGTTTCTATAATGGGAAATTGCTGCTTCAGTGTGAGTGGGCTAGTTGCCATTAGACGAGAGGACCTTTCTGTCTCTGAAGGTCAGAGGGTCGTTTTTCTAATGGGAAATCGCTGCTTCACTGGGAATGGGCTTGTTACCATTAGACGAGATTGCCTTTCTGCCTCTGGAGGTCAATGGACCGTTTGGGCTAGTTCGCATGAGACAAGCTGACCTTTCTTCCTCTGCAGGTCAGAGGACCTTTTGGGCTAGTTCACATTAGACAAAATGACCTTTCTGCCTCTCCAGGTTGGAGGGTCGTTTCTCTAATGGGAAATAGCTGCTTCAGTGTGAGTGGGCTAGTTCCCATTAGGCGACATGACCTTTCTGCCTCTCCAGGTCAGAGGACCTTTTGGGCTAGTTCACATTAGACAAGATGACCTTTCTGCCTCTCCAGGCTGGAGGGTCTTTCTTTAATGGGAAATAGCTGCTTCAGTGTGAGTGGGCTAGTTGCCATTAGACGAGAGGACGTTTCTGTCTCTGCAGGTAAGAGGGTCGTTTTTCTAATGGGAAATAGCTGCTTCACTGGGAATGGGCTTGTTACCATTAGACGAGATTACCTTTCTAGCTCTCCATGTCAGAGGGCCGTTTGGGCTAGTTCCCATTAGACAAGATGACCTTTCTGCCTCTCCAGGTTGGAAGGTCGTTTCTGTAATGGGAAATAGCTGCTTCAGTCTGAGTGGGCTAGTTCCCATTAGACGAGATGACCTTTCTGCCTCACCAGGTCAGAGGACCGTTTGAGCTAGTTCCCATTAGACAAGATGACCTTTCTGCCTCTCCACGTCGGAGGGTCGTTTCTCTAATGGGAAATAGCTGCTTCAGTGTGACTGGGCTATTTCCCATTAGACGAGAGGACCTTTCTTCCTCTGCAGGTCAGAGGGCCGTTTCTCTAATGGGAAATAGCTGCTTCAGTGTCAATGGGCTAGTTCCCATTAGACAAGAAGACCTTTCTGCCTCTGCAGGTCAGAGGGCTGTTTCTCTAATGGGAAATAGCTGCTTCAGTGTGAGTGGGCTAGTTCCCATTAGGCAAGAGGACCTTTCTTCCTCTGCAGGTCAGAAGGCCGTTTCTCTAATCGGAAATATAGCTGCTTCTGTGTGAATGGGCTAGTTGCCATTAGACGACAGGGCCTTTCTGCCTCTGCAGGTCAGAGGGCCGTTTCTCTAAAGGGAAATAGCTGCTTCAGTGTCAATGGGCTAGTTCCCATTAGACAAGAAGACCTTTCTGCCTCTGCAGGTCAGAGGTCCGTTTCTCTAATGGGAAAAAGCTGCTTCAGTGTGAATGGGCTAGTTCCCATTAGACGAGAGGACCTTTCTGCCTCTGCAGGTCAGAGGGCCGTTTCTCTAATGGGAAATAGCTGCTTCAGTGTGAATGGGCTAGTTCCCATTAGAAAAGAGGACCTTTCTGCCTCTGCAGGTCAGAGGGCCGTTTCTCTAATGGGAAATAGCTGCTTCAGTGTGAATGGGCTAGTTACCATTAGACAAGATGACCTTTCTGCCTCTCCAGGTCGGAGGGCCGTTTCTTTAATGGGAAATAGCTGCTTCAGTGTGAGTGGGCTAGTTCCCATTAGACGAGATGACCTTTCTGCCTCTCCAGGTAAGAGGACCGTTTGGGCTACTTCCCATTAGACAAGATGACCTTTCTGTCTCTGCAGGTCAGAGGGCCATTTCTCTAATGGGAAATTGCTGCTTCAGTGTGAGTGGGCTATTTTCCATTAGACGAGAGGACCTTTCTGCCTCTGCAGGTCAGAGGGCCATTTCTCTAATGGGAAATAGCTGCTTCAGTGTGAGTGGGCTAGTTTTCATTAGACAAAATGCCCTTTCTGCCTCTCCAGGTCAGAGGGCCGTTTGGGCTAGTTCCCATTAGGCAAGAGGACCTTTCTGCCTCTCCAGGTCGGAGGGCCATTTCTCTAATGGGTAATAGCTGCTTCAGTGTGAGTGGGCTAGTTCCCATTAGATGAGAGGACCTTTCTGCCTCTGCAGGTCAGAAGGCCGTTTCTCTAATGGGAAATAGCTGCTTCAGTGTGAATGGGCTAGTTCCCATTAGACAAGAGGACCTTTCTGCTTCTGCAGGTCAGAGGGACCTATCTCTAATGGTTAATAGCTGCTTCAGTGTGAATGGGCTAGTTCCCATTAGACGAGAGGACCTTTCTGCCTCTGCAGGTCAGAGGGACGTTTCTCTAATGGGAAATAGCTGCTTCAGTGTGAGTGGGCTAGTTCTCTTTAGACGAGAGGACCTTTCTGCCTCTGCAGGTCAGAGGGCCGTTTCTGTAATGGGAAATAGCTGCTTTAGTGTGAGTGGGCTAGTTCCAATTAGACGAGATGACCTTTCTGCCTCTCCAGGTAAGAGGACCGTTTGGGCTAGTTCCCATTAGACAAGATGACCTTTCTGTCTCTGCAGGTCAGAGGGCCATTTCTCTAATGGGAAATTGCTGCTTCAGTGTGAGTGGGCTAGTTCCCATTAGACGAGAGGACCTTTCTGCCTCTGCAGGTCAGAGGGCCATTTCTCTAATGGGAAATAGCTGCTTCAGTGTGAGTGGGCTAGTTTTCATTAGACAAAATGCCCTTTCTGCCTCTCCAGGTCAGAGGGCCGTTTGGGCTAGTTCCCATTAGGCAAGAGGACCTTTCGGCCTCTCCAGGTCGGAGGGCCATTTCTCTAATGGGAAATAGCTGCTTCAGTGTGAGTGGGCTAGTTCCCATTAGATGAGAGGACCTTTCTGCCTCTGCAGGTCAGAAGGCCGTTTCTCTAATGGGAAATAGCTGCTTCAGTGTGAATGGGCTAGTTCCCATTACACAAGAGGACCTTTCTGCTTCTGCAAGTCAGAGGGACCTATCTCTAATGGTTAATAGCTGCTTCAGTGTGAATGGGCTAGTTCCCATTAGACGAGAGGACCTTTCTGCCTCTGCAGATCAGAGGGACGTTTCTCTGATGGGAAATAGCTGCTTCAGTGTGAGTGGGCTAGTTCCCATTAGACGAGAGGACATTTCTGCCTCTGCAGGTCAGAGGGCCGTTTCTGTAATGGGAAATAGCTGCTTCAGTGTGAGTGGGCTAGTTCCCATTAGACGACATGACCTTTCTGCCTCTCCAGGTCAGAGGACCTTTTGGGCTAGTTCACATTAGACAAGATGACCTTTCTGCCTCTCCAGGTTGGAGGGTCGTTTCTATAATGGGAAATAGCTGCTTCAGTGTGAGTGGGCTAGTTCCCATTAGACGAGAGGACCTTTCTGCCACTGCAGGTCAGAAGGCCGTTTCTCTAATGGGAATAGCTGCTTCAGTGTGAGTGGGCTAGTTCCCATTAGACAAGAGGACCTTTCTGCCTCTGCAGGTCAGAGGGCCGTTTCTCTAATGGGAAAAAGCTGCTTCAGTGTGAATGGGCAAGTTCCCATTAGACGAGAGGACCTTTCTGCCTCTGCAGGTCAGAGGGCCGTTTCACTAATGGGAAATAGCTGATTCAGTGTGAATGGGCTAGTTCCCATTAGACAAGAGGACCTTTCTGCTTCTGCAGGTCAGAGGGACCTTTCTCTAATGGGAAAAAGCTGCTTCAGTGTGAATGGGCTAGTTCCCATTAGACAAGAGGACCTTTCTGCCTCTGCAGGTCAGAGGGACGTTTCTCTAATGGGAAATAGCTGCTTCAGTGTGAGTGGGCTAGTTCCCATTAGACGAGAGGACCTTTCTGCCTCTGCAGGTCAGAGGGCCTTTTCTGTAATGGGAAATAGCTGCTTCAGTGTGAGTGGGCTAGTTCCCATTAGACGACATGACCTTTCTGCCTCTCCAGGTCAGAGGACCTTTTGGGCTAGTTCACATTAGGCAAGATGACCTTTCTGCCTCTCAAGGTTGGAGGGTCGTTTCTATAATGGGAAATTGCTGCTTCAGTGTGAGTGGGCTAGTTGCCATTAGACGAGAGGACCTTTCTGTCTCTGCAGGTCAGAGGGTCGTTTTTCTAATGGGAAATAGCTGCTTCACTGGGAATGAGCTTGTTAACATTAGACGAGATTGCCTTACTGCCTCTCCAGGTCAGAGGACCGTTTGGGCTAGTTCGCATTAGACAAGATGACCTTTCTTCCTCTGCAGGTCAGAGGACCTTTTGGGCTAGTTCACATTAGACAAGATGACCTTTCTGCCTCTCCAGGTTGGAGGGTCTATCTTTAATGGGAAATAGCTGCTTCAGTGTGAGTCGGCTAGTTGCCATTAGACGAGAGGACTTTTCTGTCTCTGCAGGTCAGAGGGCCATTTCTCTAATGGGAAATAGCTGCTTCAGAGTGAGTGGGCTAGTTCCCATTAGACAACATGACCTTTCTGCCTCTTCAGATCAGAGGACCTTTTGGGCTAGTTCACATTAGACAAGATGACCTTTCTGCCTCTCCAGGTTCGAAGGTCTTTCTTTAATGGGATATAGCTGCTTCAGTGTGAGTGGGCTAGTTGCCATTAGACGAGAGGACCTTTCTGCCTCTGCAGGTCAGAGGGCCGTTTCTCTAATGGGAAATAGCTGCTTCAGTGTGAGTGGGCTAGTTCCCATTAGACGAGAGGATTTTTCTGCCTCTGCAGGTCAGAGGGCTGTTTCTCTAATGGGAAATAGCTGCTTCAGTGTGAGTGGGCTAGTTCCCATTAGACGACAGAACCTAGTTCCCATTATTATGCAGGACCTGGCCAGTAGGGGCAAAAAGAGCCATTTCTCTAATGGGAACTAGCCTTCTCAGTGTGAGTAGGCTAGTTCCGATTATTATGCAGGACCTGGCCAATAGGGGTAGAAAGGGCCATTTCTCTAATGGGACTAGCCTTCTCAGTATGAGTGGGCTAGTTCCCATTATTATGCAGGACCTGGCCACTAGGGGAGCGAAAAGGTCAATTTCTCTAATGGGAACTAGCCTTCTCAGTTTGAGTAGACTAGTTCCCATTATTATGCAGGACTTGGCCACTAGAGGCAAAAGGGGGCATTTCTCTAATGGGAACTAGCCTTCTCAGTATGAGTGGGCTAGTTCCCATTATTATGCAGGACCTGGCCACTAGGAGAGCAAAAAGGGCCATTTCCCTAATGAGAACTAGCCCACTCAAACTGAAGCAGCTATTTCTCATCTGAGAAATGGCCCTAACAACCGATGGTCCGTTTCTCGGATGGGAACTACTATCAACCGTCTAGTTTTTGGTCATATCGTAAAGAACCGAGTGAGGCGCGAACACGACATAAGAAAACGTCTGATCCACACTCCTTCAGGCTAAAATCAAATTTACTGTCACAAGTTTCTTAGTAGGATTATTGTATGTAAAGCGTTCAAAATATAAACCAACATTGATATATTGCGAAATTTTTTAAAATCATTTTGAAGATATGCATTTCGTGGATTGGTTGGTTTCAGTTGTTAAAGGAATGCTGTAAAATGTAGTGGAAGTGAGCATCGTTTCTGGTTTGTGTGAGATGCAGAAACAGAGTCGCCATTCCAAGATGGTCACCAAGTCTTAAAACATTGAGGGTGGTGCTGCTGGATGTGGTTTGCGGGGCTAACTTCAGAGATTGTGGCCATGCCCGGGGGGCTGGGCGTTCTCGCCAAAGTATACTTGTGTAACTACTGCCAAATTTGCAGCAAATTGTGCAATATAATGGCATTAGGTCACTGTCACTGCCTTTTATGATGGGATTGAAAGACAAAATTAACATTTCTTTTGATATTTGCCATGCTGTTGGGCTGTTGTGACGAATCAACTCCCAGGGCACCACCACTGGCCCAGGGATGAATATCGGTTTCTAAACAATAAATCAGCCCCACACCTCTAGTACACTAGAAGGGATCCAACAGATTGAAACACAAGATGCTCTAGGTGCTTGACAGGGTTGAGTCGGTTTCAGGGCACCCTGCAGCTACTGCGACAGAGTTCAAGATGGGAGACAGCTGCGGGTATCAGGCAGCAGGCAGTTTGGCGTGCGTAGCTGGGTGGGTGGCTGCAGGCTGGCATACACGGCAGCTCAGGGTCAGCAGTCGTCTCAGTGCTGGTTGGTGTGTCTGAAGCACCGGTTGAGGCTTCTCGGATGGCTTTGGTGACTGAGGCATACCAACAGTCAGTGGTGCAGTCGGTTGCAACTCAAGGGGCTCGACTGCTTGAAAATGTCCTTTAAGGCAGACGTTGGTAGATCCTTCCCGATGCACTCCTAGCTTCTTCATTGGGCTTGAGTCGTCCTTTAAGCCAGACAGCCCAAAGCTGAGGAGAGTGTTGCAAACTGCTGCCTAGTACTTGGTTTGGTTCACAGATCCTCTGGCACTTTCCACCTAGGAAGCTTGCTGCAGAGCCTACCAGGGAACGCTGTGTGCTGGCTCAGTACTGCTCCTGGAGCTGTAGAGGGTCCTCTGGATTCAGTATCTCTCTCTGTTCCTTGGAAGATGTTTAGGGGAGGGAACGTTCTTCCCTCTTGGAGGTCCTGGCCTTCTGTCACTGGCGGAAGATGTAAGGCAGACTGTACCTTTAACCAGGTTCCAATCCTGAGTTCTTTCTACTCCTTGCATAGTCTTCAGATGATCTGCACAAAAGAGGGGCTCACCCCTCTTTTAAAGCCAAATGAGCCACAGTGATTGGTGTAGGCTAAGCCTACCTAAATGAACCAATCCTGGGTCCCCACCAACAATCGCCTGTATGCATGAAGCCATAACCCGAGTGCTTTGCAAAAGAAAAGGTAAAGGGGGGAAAACATGTAATACTAAGTCCCACCCATGTTCATATCTGTGGTAGATCAAATGGTCTGTCTAGTTAATGAAGCTATCTGTGGTTCCTGATGAAAGCAGCAGGTATCCCTTGAAGCTGCGGCGATAACAGTCTTTCTGTATCCATCAAATCACATATTGCTATCTTCTGAATGGGGTGGCCCTGCAGGGATGACTACTGTAACACCCAGTCACAGACATGATATTTCACTGTCATTGATCCTATGGGTGGGAGCTGGCATCAGGTTGACACAGTGCATATCAAAGGTTGCTGGGGTTTCCTGTCTCCTTTGTTAGCCTCTGCAGCCAGGCCCCATGTTGGCCCGTTTGAATTAAATTCTGGCTAGTATGCAATGCTGCAACCAGCAGCAGAGCTAACAGGACGATAGGGCGTATCCATGGAGCCTTTGTTAGTTAATTAGGCTGTTCATGGCAGGGGGAATGCTTTGCCCTCTCCTTCTTAGAGGACATGGTGTAATCCTGGCTGTCACATCCCAACTAAATATAGGGGGCAACGCCTAGGTTGTGTCCACCCAGAGTACACAGGTCTATGTGTATATCGTGCGGTGAGCATTGGAACTTGTGTGCGGATTAGCCCCACCCATTGTCGGAGGTTGACCTACCATCATCCCTCCAGATAAGGTGCATATGAGGCCTTTTTACGCACAGAAATCTTGTCAATACACCCCTTTTAATTCTTCCTTGTGTACAGCTTACACCGGCTATTTATAGCAGCACCCCCATGAATCCTGGAGGTCACTGGACCTTCAGCAGCTTGCAAACCCACTCTTTAGCAATCCACACAGTTCCTTGAAAGAAGTAACTGGGCTGAGTCCCAGTCTATTTTTCTTTTAACACTCACTGTTAATAATTCTAACAAGATGAATCACAATCATGCTTTTCACATTCCTTTAGGACACATGTAGCATTGTGTAAAATTAAACATTTCTTAAACTAGCGCAGCATTCCTGCATCATTCTCCTTTGTTTTGAACAGCTTTAATAGAAGCAGCACAGTTGCAGCTTCATGGCCATTTCATACTTTGTTTTCTTTTTATCACAGAAGCACTTCAATTGCGTTTGATGTCTCGAAGTTTTGGAAGAGCCTCCCAGCAAGCAGTTATGTGGCATTTGTGAGACAGAAAAGCTTTTGGTGTTCTATATGAAGACGTGTTCTTATTTAGTCTTAAGATTGTATGTATTCGTGTCCATGCATGAAAGGGCACTGTACATAGTTTGTCTTAGACAGTGGCGTCGCCAGGAATCAAATTTAGGAGGGCACAGAGGGGGCCAAAGAAAAAAGTAGGGGGGCACAGACAAAAGTAAGGGGAGAAAATGTTCACTGCTCGTCTTAGGTAGGGGGGTACATGGGGGCACAGGGTTTCACAGGGGGGCCCTGCCCCCCCCCCAGCGAAGCCACTTAGTGAGCAAGGAATAGTTGGGCATGTAGTCTGAACTTTACTTTACCTCCCTTTCTGACCACCTGCCCACCGCAAGCGAGTATAATGGATGCAGGTAGAAGCAGTGCTGTATATATTTTTAGTGGCAACGATTGTACAGGTACCTCTGAAGAAGACTGCTATATACTCACGCAGAGTAGCCCAATTTATTAGCTGAGCTGCTGTACGCGTGCCATGGATCAATGCGGATTATTCACAGCAGGGATGATTGCACGTTTCATATCAAGACAGCTATGTTTTGGGACAATACCTGCATTTCTTAAAAGAGCTTCTGTAATGGCAAAGCACTAACATGTGTTGGCATTTTCTGCAGCGAGCTAAAGTACTGAGTAAGAACAGTGTCTGAGCTCTTCCCACCGGTTTCACTACAAAATTCCCGAATCCCATTCCTGCAATGTAGAAAACCTTGCATGGAAAACAAAAACATTTCCCCAAAGAATAGATGGGGAGGGGCGTTGGGTAGGGGTATTTAATAAAGTGAGTGGATCTGTAGGGGGTGTGCTGCGAGTGGTCTCCCCTGCATTAAAAATACAGATAATGTGTTGTTTTACATGCAGGATTTTCTACCTCGCAGTAAAAAATTTGGTATTTTCACGTAGATTCTTCCCACCATCCTCCTGAGCTGATGTGATGCACACTGGCGGACAGTGTGAGAAGATGGCAATGCTGTCTTATACCTCAAACCCTCCTACTCTGCCTTGCACTTTTCAAAACTTCTGCTTCTCCCATGTCACATTAGTGAGTCCCACTACCAAAAATCTAGCACATTTCAAAGCCTCATGAATCTACTGTCTCATGTAGGGTAGTCCAAACAGGCTGAGAGATTTTGACAAGCCAGTTATGTCAGGCAAGCCTCACATGAAGCTGCCAGTGCCCTAACCCCATGTGCCTTTACAAGTCAACAGCCTGTTGGGAAAGGTAGCTCAGTGGGTCAATAACCCTGCTGCGGAGATCATTGTATAACCTGTTAGTTCCAATCCTTTTTATAGGTGAGTTAATGCGTCTGTATCAGAGGTATGTGTTTAAGATGCAGGTAACATTCAATTGTAACAGCTGACCTAGCTTTTGACTTATATAAAGGATTACTAAATGTTCAGTGATTCAGAACACACACCTTTCAACACGATTATTCAATTACTGTACCTTTTTATATGCCGACCACAGAAAATGTTGACTTTTTTTTATTTCAAACCCATATATATGTGGGGTGATGGGTACAGTATATAATGAATGCAAGGCGTGGCAGAAAGGCGTGGGGGGTCTTTTCCTGCATATATATGGGGGGAATAGGGTGTTGACATTTTGTTTAAAAATCAGCATTTTCGGTGGTCGCAGTAAAAACGGCACAGTCATCACATATATCCCCTCTCATCAGGCATATTATACCTGTAATGGCTCGGAACACACACATCTCATCAGGACTATTATACTTGTAATGGTTTAGAACAGACATATTCAATCAGGGCTTCTACCTGTAATGGTCCAGAAGAGGCACATCCCATGAATGCTGCTATATGTGTAATGGCTCAGAACAGACAAACCTCATCAGGGCTGCTATGCATGTAATGGCTCAGAAAACGCATCTCATCTGGGCTCTTATACCTGCAATGGCATACAGTGCTGGTAAAGCGTCTGCATTGAAGCAAGTGATGCATCTAGTGAGACACACCTCTAACTCTATAATTCCCAGCCTAATGGCCAAAACAAGGTTTGCACAGATCTAAAAAAGGAGCACCCAATGGTAAAGCTGCACTGGATTTGTAAATAGAAAAGGCATATTCAGCTTTTTAAATATTTATTGGTGCTATGTCAAAAGACAAAAAGGAGAGTAAGATCAACTCTGAACCTAAGCAATACAGGAAAACAAAGTGAGGGGTGGGTGGAGAAGTCGCGAGATCAAAGACCGTATTAGACAATCCAAAACAGGAATTCGAGCAACAGGAAGAGAGAGACCAATGAGCAACCCAAGAGAGCAACAAAGAAAGTGAGAAAGAAACAGAGGTAAATAATAGGACACACACAAAATAAGAGTGAGGGATAGAGGCAGAGCAAAAGAGACATATAGAGACAGTAGAATAAGAAAACACAGATCAACAGAGGATGGGGAGATCTGGAAATAGAAAATCCAGATTAGGGAAAGGCAGAGCAATAACTTAAGAGGTAGTACAATTAAGATAATCAAAAGGAGTACCAACCACAACAGCGAAAAAACAAAAACAAAACAGACATAGCCAGAGTAATGACACAAGAGATGAAGAGGAGTTATATCAACCGATAAAGTACAATGTAGGAGAGAAACAGCAATAATAGAATGCAGAGATGGCAGAGGAAGAGTGAGAGCTACAGACCTTAAAACGTGGCATAGCAACACTTAAGAGTGAGAGGCACAACATCAGAATGTGAGAGACAGGGGAAACAGAGGAGCAAAGGGAAGGAGAAATGATATGATATGATATTTTATTTGTATCATGCCCATACACAAATGTTTCATAGCGTGACGAGGCAAGGGAGGGGGAACAAGGGAGGACAAAACAACAATCTTACTAGGGCCAGTGACATTGATAACGTGCAAGTGCAGAGAGAGGGAAGCGGGAAAGTGCAAGGGGCAAGGGGAAGTGGAAAGCGCTGAACACGTGATAGAACAGCAACAGGTAATGCGGTCAGGTAAGTGCGAGAATAAGGCCTAGACAACAGGTGTCTGATCATTGCTGCAAGGGAACTGTAGGATTGCCGATACAGACCAAGTGCACGGGATGCCAGGGGGCAATGCGGGTGTGTGACTGGGAGGACAGGGATCTGGGCCTGAAATCAAAGGGTAACCAGGTGCCCCGTGCCAAAGCAGGCAGATTAGCAGAGGAGAGGAAGAGTGAAGGCAGAAGCAAAGAGGAAGGTCTTGAGGTGCTCCCGGAACTGAAGGTTCTCCTCAAATTTCAGAGAGTCGGGGAAGCTGTTCCAGAGGGGGGCCCCAGCTGAGGAACGGGATCTACCCCAAACTTGTTGCCTGGAGAAGCGACTGACCCTTAGGGAGATGGAGGTGAAGGAGCAAAGAGCTTGAGTATGAATGTATTTACGGAGGGAGAGTTGAAGGTATTGTGGACCCAAGCCCCAGAAAGCTTTGTGGACAATGCAAAGGGTCTTGAATGTAATCCTTGCAGCCACTGGCAGCCAATGAAGAGATATTCGGCCTGGAGAGATATGATCCGAGGGCTTGAGGCCAAGGACAAGTCTCACAGTACTGTTCTGTATGAACTGCAGAGGACAGTGATTGGTTGCAGGCAGATTTAGAAAGAGGCTGTTGCAATAGTCCAGTCTAGAGGGAACCAGAGCTCTGGAGACAGTGAGCTTCTGGGGGAAGGAGAGGAAAGGAAGAATATCTCTGAGGAGGTGCAGTTGGTAGTTTGACTTTTTTGAGATGTCATAGATGTGAGGAGAAAAGGAAAGCGTGGAGTCAAAACTTAGCCTCACAAGTGGGAGCAGGGAGAGTGCCAAGGGTGGCTAGCCAGAGAGTGACAGGAAAGGAAGGTACTGGTGTGCTGAAGAGGAGGATCTCTGTCTTACTGGCATTAAGGCAGAGGTCGTTGGCGGCACACCACTCCTGGATTGCAGAGTGTCACAGATGAGAGAGGGAGAAGAGGTGGCAGAGGGTAGCCTGAAAACAAGTTGAGTGAAATCTGCATTGCACTGAACGTCTGAGCAGAGGGTATTACCCAAATTGGTCTTTTACAATTGACCTTTTGTCCTAATTTACCTAATTATAGTGGTCCTAATTGACCTTCTGCACAATTGACTTTTATATTATTTTAGTTATTTTATATATGTATTGGGTTGGTTTTGGAGTATAAATAATATAAGGGGTTTCAGTGGGGGATTGCAGTTTTTTTTTGATTGGGTAGGGAGTTGCGGGGGGTTTCCCCCGCATATATATCCTAATTGACCTTCTAAATTAGGTCAATTCTCCCGAGGTAAATTGTGAAAATTAGTATACAATCGAGCAGAGAGCAGCAATGCATTGGGCGAGCGTTGCCAGGTATTGGTTGAAGAGCAAGGGAGAGAGGTTAGACCCCTAGAGGATACCACAGGTAGAAAGTGAGATAGAGGAAAGAAAGGACCCAAGTTGGACCTGAGAGGATCGGTTGGAGAGGAAGGCGGTCAGCCAGGCCAGGGCACGATCAGTGATGCCCAGATGATCACGGAGTCGATTGAGCAGGATGACATGGTCGGCCGTCTCAAAGGCTGAAGAAATATCAAGTAGGATGAGGACAGATGAGATATTAGAATCAAGGCTGGAGAGCAGGTCTTTCCGCATGTTCAGGTGAGCAGGTTCCTTGCTTCTGGCAGCTCTGAAGCCAGACAGATGGTCATGGAGACAACCAACAGAATTGGTGTGAAGATTAAGCTGGGAGATTGCCAGATTTTACAGGAGTTTGCCCAGGAAAGGAGCGATTGAAATCAGGCAATAGTTAGCCAAGGGGGGGTCGGCTGTGGGTTTTTTGAGAAGCGGGTGCACAAGAGAGTGCCTCAGATGGGAGGGGAAGGCTCCAGAGGCGAAGGAGTGGTTGCAGAAGTTGGCCAGAGCAGGAGCAAGGGTGTCAATGTGGTTCTTGATGGTGTTGGACGAACAGGGAAGAACCTGTTTTGACGAGACTTTCATAGATCTGACTTGTCTGGAAATCTTGTCAGGGGAGAACAGAGGAAAAGATGAGAAAGAAGGAGGAGAGGTGGCTGCAGGTGGGCCAGAGGTATCCGAGGGCGAAGGGGAGGAGGAGGAGAGGACAAGGGGGTGGAGAGGATTTCACGGGTTTTTCAGATGAAATGAGTGGCAAGGGCTGTGCAAATGGCCTGTGAGGCACCAGGAGAGGTAGAGACTGCAGCAGGGTTGTCCAGCTCTCTGCAGATTTTAAACAGTTCAGCCGAGTTGTTAGATGCTGCATAGACGCGGGCTTGGAAATGGGCTCTCTTCTTAGTATGGACATGGAGCCGGTACTGCCTTTGGAGCAGGCGGCAGGCCAGTTTGTGTCAGGGCTGGGCCACGTGTTGGGGCCAAAAAGCAGATTGCAGCCACTGTGGGGGCTGCAGAAGGGGTGTTAGCCCCCCTAAAAAGCCCTACCCAGTACTCAAGGTGGGTTCTCCATCCCTTTTGCAGAAAGAAGTCCCTGGGATGGAGAGCCGCCTTGGAACTACATTTCCCAGCAGGCCGTGCCTTGCACGAGCCTGCTGTCAGGAAATGCCACGCCTGCGCTAATGCGCATGCGCGAGCCGCGCCATCGGGACGACGCTCGCAATTCCGGACGCAGAGGAGAGAAGACGTGTTTCATCCGAGCTCCGGCAGGCACGCCTACGCGGGGCATAAGCTCCCGCCTGAACACCCCAGGCCCCGCGCACAACCAAAGATAAGTTTCTCTTTTTGAAGCACTTGTTGTCGGCTGTACTTTCGGCTGGGATTGTCGGTTTAGTACCGAACCGCGAACTGGGGCAGAGGCACGAGAAGCATCGCGCACGAGTCCCCTGTAAACTGGGAATCCATACATAGACCCTGCATGATTTGGGCAATGCCGTGACTAATTGCCCACGCACTGAATGCGGGGAAAACATTCCTGAGGCAACTCGGAGTGAAGTCAACTACGAGTTGTTTTCGCCCGCACTGACAATGTGTTTTGGTATTTTGCAGTGAAAGCTGAGCGTACTTCGGCTGAGCGTACTTTGGCTGAGCACACAAACAAGTCAGGAGGATCAGAGGCACCAGCCAGCAATCAGAGCTAAGTGCAGTTTTTGGTGCATGAGAATAATGCGAGGGGGTTGGTGTTCACGCACATGATTTGGGAAAGCGTGCTGCATGAGTTAATGTCGGTGTGCTTAATGTTGCTGCTACACTGGTCAGCACTTTAATGTCATAGTGTCCTGCTGCACTGGTCAGCACTTTAATGTCATAGTGTCCTACTGCACTGGTCAGCACTTTAAGGTCAGTGTCCTACTGCACTGGTCAGCACTTAAATGTCATAGTGTCCTGGTTCAGGAGCTCCAGTACAAAGGCTCCCTTCGAAGGGCACACAGTGTGGGTGAGGTGCATGAGTGCATGGGCGGAGTATGTCCATCGGAGCGGCGCACAGGAGCCGAGGAGTATGTTTCCCTAAAGAACCCCCACCTATCCATAACAACTTCCTAACCCTCTTTCCGGTTATCCTGAACTCCCTCTACCCATCCAAACCAACGGACCCTAACCCTCTTTCCCCGGCGGGTCAAGGTGGCCTGTGGTTTTTACATTCCAGGTGCTAAGACCCAACGGGGAGGCAGGTGTTTGTGCTGCCTCTGCGCCAGACAACAGGAGCCTGACAGAATTGCGAGCCCAAGTATACTAGGCGCCCGGGCAGTACAACCATGGCTGACGTAGTGACCCTACTTCAGGAACTAAAGGCGGAATTAGCCGCAACTAGACAGGATGATCAAGACCTGGCAGGGCAAGTACACAACCTAACGATTCAAACCCAGGCCAAAGCAACCCCCTTACCCAGAGCTTCCCCTCCAACCCCCGTGCAGGTGCAGGTGTCCACGGAACCACCCTTACCCTTAGCTGCCCCAGAGAGGTACCATGGAGACCCCCAACAGTTCAACCAATTCGTCATGCAGTGCCAATCGCACTTTCTGACTAAACCAGCTGTGTTCAGGACAGCCCAAGCGCGCACAGCGTTTGTAATCTCTTACCTCACTGGGGATGCTGCTTCTTGGGCCACACCCTTGGTTCGTAAAGATGACGCCTTGCTATACAGTTGGGACACGTTCCTGGAGGAGTTCGGCAAAATATTCAATCGACGCTCAGCATCCTTGATTAAGGACAGGGAACTACTCACTTTAAAGCAAGGAAGCAGAGACCTAGTGTCTTACGTAACAGCCTTCAACCGATTGGCTATGGAGACCGATTGGCCACAGGACAAAAGAATGGCTCTGTTTTATCAAGGCCTTAGGGAAGATCTAAAAGACCTCATTGCTCAGGTGGACCCACAGCCTGAAACATGTTCTACAATGATAGATTTAGCGCTCCGCTTGGAGCAACGGCAGAATGAACGCCGGCAGGATAAACGTAAGTGGGATACTAAACCCTTGGCACGACTGGATCAGCAGAAAACTTACAGAGCGGTGGAAAGAGCTGCTGACGAACCCATGCAGATCGGGACGGTTCGCGGCCCGCTGTCCAAGGAGGAAAAGGACAAAAGAAGACGAGAAAAATTATGCTTGTACTGTGGTAAGGCCGGCCATTTCGTACGTGAATGTTCTGCCAAACCACCTAAAGAAGGGGGTTCGGGAAACGCCGCAGCTCGCCCATGAGGGTGGCAAGGACGAGCGAAACTAAAAACACCCCGAGGCTACTGGCCAATACTCAACACAACCAGGCAGCACATGTCATGCTTCCAGGCAATCTAAGTTGGCAAGGTAAACGCATTCCTGTGTCTTTAATGGTAGATTCTGGAGCTACAGGCAATTTTGTAGACGAGCAGGTAGCGCTAAGATTGGGTCTTCCGTTGAGCAACAAGGCACTGAAAGAAGAAGTTAAATCGGTGGATGGTTCACCCCTAATCTCAGGACCCATTACCCAGCAAACCCATCTCTTACACCTGGAATGCGGAAAGTGTCATCAAGAGACAATACAATTCGATGTTATTGCAGCTCCACAGTTCGGCTTCATTTTGGGGTTACCATGGTTAAGGCTCCATAACCCCACCGTCAACTGGAGTTCGGGAACGTTGCTGTTCCAGTCAAGACATTGCCGTAGGACCTGCGGAACGCCGGGGGATTCGTCTCACTTCATAGGAGGCGTGGAGACAGTGTTGCCGGAAGTATATGAAGATTACCGGGATGTTTTTATTAAAGTGGCAGCTGAGACCTTGCCTCCACACCGATCGTTTGACTGCAGGATTGATCTCGAGGATGGAGCGATCCTCCCCTGCAGTAGAATCTACGCCCTTACGGAGTCAGAAAATGAACATCTAAAAGAATACATTGACACCAACTTGGCAAATGGATTTATTAGGCATTCAACATCTCCAGTCTCATCGCCCCTGTTTTTCGTGCCCAAAAAATCCGGAGAACTCAGGACATGCATCGACTACAGAGCGGTCAACCGCATTACCATCAAAAACCGCTACCCTCTTCCCTTGATTCCAGTGTTATTGGACCAGGTGCGTGGTTCGACGGTATATACGAAACTTGATTTGCGAGGGGCATATCACCTTGTGAGAGTAAGACAAGGGGATGAGTGGAAGACAGCTTTCCGCACAAAATTCGGCCTATATGAGTACCAATTTATGCCCTTTGGACTTTGCAACGCCCCTGCCGCATTCCAACACTTCTTGGACGAGGTTCTACGAGGATATCTGGATGTGTTCGCGGTGGTGTACATCGACGATATACTAATCTATTCACAAAGTATGGAAGAACACCGGGGCCATGTGAGGGCAGTGTTGCAGAGATTGAGGGAGCACCAGCTCTACGCTAAATTAGAAAAATGTGAGTTCCACCAATCCACGGTAGAGTTTCTGGGATTCATTTTGTCACCCCAAGGAGTGAATATGGACCAGAAGAAGGTGCAAGCTATCATCGACTGGCCATCCCCAACCTCAGTAAAGGACGTCCAGACGGTGCTAGGCTTCGCGAACTTCTACCGTCGCTTCATAGAGGGATTTGCTAAAAAGGTTCAGCCTATTACCCGTCTCTTACGAAAGGGAATACCATTCCAGTGGGATGCAGAGGCAGAAGCAGGGTTCCGAGCCCTGAAGGACACATTCATCACAGCTCCGGTTCTCATGCATCCAGATCCAACCAAACCCTATGTAGTAGAGACTGATGCATCAAGCTATGCCATCGGCGCCATCCTGTCACAACGTGATGACAACGGACAGTTGCACCCCATCGCCTATTACTCCAGGACATTGTTACCCGCAGAACGGAACTATGTAATAGCAGACAAGGAGCTGTTAGCCATCAAAGCAGCCTTTGGGGAATGGCGCCATTACCTAATGGGGGCCCGACACACCATCACTATATTTACTGACCATCGTAACTTACAATTCTTGAAGTCGGCCAAGGCCCTTAGTCCCAGACAGCTACGATGGGCCATGTACTTTTCAGAGTTTGACTTTGTTGTAACATATCGTCCGGGCATAGACAATAGGAAAGCGGACATTCTGTCACGATATCCCGAGCCCAACACTGAACACTCAGAAGCCAAGGAAGAGGTCAAGCCAATAATAAAACCAAGTTGCATTGTAGGAAGCATCGTAGTAGACAACATGTTTGAAGACATCCGGAAAGCAATGTCTGTACTAGATTTAGCGCAATGGACGGCGCAGGATGCGGATCGGACAATCAAGGATGGATTGCCTTTTTTCAAAAAAGCCCTATACATACCCACTACACCACTTCAACGACAAGCAATTCAGTGGTGTCATGACTCGCCTTTTGTAGGTCATCCCGGCTCGACAAAAACCATAGAACTACTAAGGAGGCACTTCTGGTGGCCGGGTATGAAGAGGGATGTGCAACGTTACATTTCCATCTGTGATACTTGTATGAGAAACAAATCCGAACATAAGAAACCAGCGGGACATCTGCAACCATTGCCAACACCGCCAACTCCTTGGCATACCATTTCTTTAGACTTGATAGTGGAGTTACCCCTCAGCCACGGATTCACATCCATCCTTGTAGTCGTAGACTACCTCACCAAGATGGCTCACTTCATACCCTGTAAGAGCACGCCAACAGCTAGTGAACTGGCCGATCTGTTCCTGCAGAACATAGTTCGACTGCACGGAATCCCATATAATGTAATCTCGGACAGAGGGCCACAATTCACTTCGCGTTTTTGGCAAGCATTTTGTAGCACAGTAGGAATGAATATACGTTTGTCCACTGCTTACCATCCAGAGACGGATGGACAAACGGAACGCTTAAACCAGACACTGGAGCAATACCTGCGTTGTCTCATTCAAGGCAAAGACAATACCTGGGCGGAGGTCATCTGGCTGGCGGAGCTAGCGTATAATAACGCTGTCCACTCGTCAACCAAGGTAACACCATTCTATGGTTCATATGGATACCATCCACGTTTCCAGCCATTACCGCAGGTCGATGTACCGGAAGTACCAGCTGCGCAGGAACGAAAAAGACAGCTTGAAACCCTTTGGCAGTCCATACAACATACCTTGAACTCAGCAAAATCATCATATAAACATTATGCCGAGAAGAAAAGGAGAGTGAGCCCACCCTATAAGACAGGAGATCGGGTATGGCTTTCAACTCGAAACCTCCACCTACAAGGGCCTCGTAAATTCCAACCTCGTTTCATTGGCCCGTTTCCGATCACGTCAATCATCAATCCAGTGGCGGTCAGACTATCATTACCACAACATATGAAGGTACATCCAGTATTCCATGTGGCCTTATTAAAACCAGCCCCGGCTTCTGTAAAAACAAAAAGGCCCCCACCCATGTTGGTGGATGGTTATCCGGAATACGAAGTAAGGGCTATTTTGGATTCAAGTTTTAGATTGGGAAAGCTATGGTACCTCATAGACTGGGAGGGGTACGGCCCTGAGGATCAATCCTGGGAACCGGCACAAAACATTCATGCTCCTCGACTCCTTCGCCAATTCCATCTTAGGTACCCCGCTAAACCAGGGCCTGTGAAAGGGAGGGGGAGTACTGTCAGGGCTGGGCCACGTGTTGGGGCCAAAAAGCAGATTGCAGCCACTGTGGGGGCTGCAGAAGGGGTGTTAGCCCCCCTAAAAAGCCCTACCCAGTACTCAAGGCGGGTTCTCCATCCCTTTTGCAGAAAGAAGTCCCTGGGATGGAGAGCCGCCTTGGAACTACATTTCCCAGCAGGCCGTGCCTTGCACGAGCCTGCTGTCAGGAAATGCCACGCCCGCGCTAATGCGCATGCGCGAGCCGCGCCATCGGGACGACGCTCGCAATTCCGGACGCAGAGGAGAGAAGACGTGTTTCATCCGAGCTCCGGCAGGCACGCCTACGCGGGGCATAAGCTCCCGCCTGAACACCCCAGGCCCCGCGCACAACCAAAGATAAGTTTCTCTTTTTGAAGCACTTGTTGTCGGCTGTACTTTCGGCTGGGATTGTCGGTTTAGTACCGAACCGCGAACTGGGGCAGAGGCACGAGAAGCATCGCGCACGAGTCCCCTGTAAACTGGGAATCCATACATAGACCCTGCATGATTTGGGCAATGCCGTGACTAATTGCCCACGCACTGAATGCGGGGAAAACATTCCTGAGGCAACTCGGAGTGAAGTCAACTACGAGTTGTTTTCGCCCGCACTGACAATGTGTTTTGGTATTTTGCAGTGAAAGCTGAGCGTACTTCGGCTGAGCGTACTTTGGCTGAGCACACAAACAAGTCAGGAGGATCGGAGGCACCAGCCAGCAATCAGAGCTAAGTGCAGTTTTTGGTGCATGAGAATAATGCGAGGGGGTTGGTGTTCACGCACATGATTTGGGAAAGCGTGCAGCATGAGTTAATGTCGGTGTGCTTAATGTTGCTGCTACACTGGTCAGCACTTTAATGTCATAGTGTCCTACTGCACTGGTCAGCACTTTAAGGTCAGTGTCCTACTGCACTGGTCAGCACTTAAATGTCAAAGGCCCTCATTACGACCCTTGCGGAAAGCGACTGACCGGAGCGCCACAGCGTAAATAGCGTTTCCGCCATTGTACGAAGGAGCAAAGTGCGGCCCATTCCGACCCATCGGGCACGAGCACCACGCCACGGCGGAAGTGCAAAGTCCGCGATGGCGGAAATGACCCCAAAACGGCACACACCGCCGCCGTACGGCGCCCTAGGTGCAATACCGCCACCCCTCTTAGCGGTCACCGCAGTGTGCGCCTACCGGAAAGTACGGTGCCCGGAAATATACGGAAACGGAAGTTAAAACATGGGCCCGGAACGGGAAACATCCCGGCGTACACCTATAAAAACACTAAAACCACACAACCACTAAAATCACTACCCTGAAACACACCCCAACCCGTCAACCACCCTAGCGAAACCAAGAAAAATGGGAAAAGTAGCGAAGAAAGCGTGCGACCGCAAGCGGCAGGTCCACTTCTCCCGTGAGGAACTCACCGTGCTAACAGAGACCCTCCAGGAGAATGCTGCCGTCGTCTTCTCCACGCAAATGACCAGGACGGCACTTGCAAACAAGAAGGCCATATGGGCTCTGGTGGCACAGCGGGTAAGTGCGGTGGGGACCGCACCCCGCACCCCACAGCAATGCCGCAAGCGATGGGACGACCTGCGGATACGTGTCCGCAGCATACTCTCTGCCAACCGCAACATTGCCACAGCCACCGGGGGAGGTCCTGAATCACCCATCAAGTTGACCCCCTGGGAAGAAATCTGTGCCTCCACCATCGGAATGGAGAGCATAGAGGGAGTCGGAGGGATGGAGAAAGGAGTGCAGACATCCGAAGATTCAGGTAGGTGGGCCAGATAAAACAATGCCAAATCCACACAGTCCATCCATGTGAAGTACCATGCGTCCACATAGTGCAACAGAAACACATGTCCAGGAGAACGTCCACACACATCGGCCTGAAAGCGCACGTCAAAACCCACAATAAATACATAAATAATTAAAAACCCCTAATACACGCACTACACGTGCAGCAGGCACACCCTAACTGCAGGCTGCCAAACAACTGCACCCTCACTCCACACACAAATCAAAGCACCTCCAAGACCCCGACCCAAATCACCCTCAGGTACCACCCCAATGCATGTGATACAATGCCATTCCAATTCCCACTGACCCATCAATAACCCTCGCCCTCCTTTACTCCACCACAGGGTCCGATCCAAACGACGAGCTACAGGACACCCCTACCAGCACACCTGCAAAGAGGGCCAAGACCAACGGCCAGAGACCCTCCACCTCAGCTGCACGCATCAAGACACGGCAGCAGCACAAATCAGGTGGCAGCACAGAGGAGGGAACATCAACAGGCACCCCAGCAGCCAGCATGCCCACAACACCACCACCACAGGTCCCCCCAATGGATGCCACAGAAGGCACTGCCTCTGGTGGCAGCAGCACCATAGGTGACACCCCATTGATGGCAGCATGCTCGGACACAGAAAACGGGGATGCCGAAGTCAGATCCATCCATGACCTGTCCCAATCCCCCTGTCTGTCCCATCCCGTACAACATGAGGATACCACGCAGGGGCACCCACAAGACGACGACTGGCCATCCCCCACAAGCCCTGTGGCAAGGCAACATGAGGACAACAGCCCCTCTGTGACACCCCCGCAAATGGCCATGGCCCAGCAGAGGCAACAGTCCCTCGACCAGTTGATCGAACAACAGCAGCAACTGGCCACACTCCTCAAGGACCATGCCGATGAATGTGGGGGCACTAAGGCAGACATAGAAACATCAACTGAGACACTTAGGGCAGAAATGGAGAGAGGTACAGAGACGCTAAGGGCACAAATTGAGAGAAGCACCGAGAGCCTGAGGGGGGAACTGCATGCGACGTCCAAAGACGTATGTGCCGAACTTGCCGCAGTGCGCCGTGTGCTCACTGAGCTCTCGCAAACCCTTAGGGACATGCATGGACGTGAGCAGGCAGACACATCATCCGTTGCAAGTTCCGTCCAGGGCAGCCCCCAACGTAGATCTGGAAGGAACCTGCGCTCCACAGGCAGGGGTGCCCCTGATACCCGCAGAGGGGGCATGCAATAGCGACAGCCCACTGACAATGAGCATCTTTGGACACTGGTGTTCGGGGGGGAGGTAGGAGGGTGGAGGGGGTGTGTTGGGCTCACTTGGGTGGCGGGTCGATAGGGTGTTCAACATGATATCACATATGCCATAAAAAGTGCACGATCAACCAATGAGAAGTGTGGACATTGATCTTTGTGTACTAGGCCATCATAGGCGTACAGTCCATATTGTGCATGTCCCAGACACACGCAGTGCCACGAGTCCCGTGTCCATGTATCAGCCACCAGGCGTGAGTGCTAGAAGCATACATCAATGAGATGCTGACGAATGTCACGGGCCTCCGGTGCCTCGCAGACTCCATGAGGTGCTGCCACATCCCCACCCTCATCATGACCATCATCAGGTGCTTGCAGTTCAGCGTCAGGGGGCATGGGCACATTTCTACGTACGCACATGTTGTGGAGCATGACACATGCCATCACCATCTTTGCAACCTTCTCATGGCGGTACAGGAGTGCACCGCCAGACCTGCTGAGGCAGCGGAAACGGGTCTTCAGTAGGCCGAATGCCTGTTCAATGACTACACGGGTACGTGAGTGGGCATGGTTGTAGTCCTCCTCATGCTGGTCCCGTGGGTTCCGGACTGGTGTGAGGAGCCATCTCTTCAGTGGATATCCAGCATCACCTGTATGTGGACGAGAAACGTATGATGTGGAATGCCATTGATACGTACGCACACCCCCCCCCCCTTCCTGGCAGGTCATTGACAATTCACATACCCCACATCATCATGCATGTAATGAGACTCACCGAGTAGCCAGGATCTGTTCCCTGCGTGTCGCTCCATGTAGCGTGGTATTGTAGAGTTCCTCAAGACCATAGAATCATGGGTTGATCCAGGGAATCGGGCACAACAATGTGTAATGATCCTGTTGGAGTCACACACCATCTGTACATTCAGGGAATGAAATTGTTTTCGGTTGCGGTACTGGGCCTCCATGGCATGTGGGACGACCAATTCAACATGGGTGCAGTCGATGGCACCAATGCAACCCGGTATGCCGGCAAGTGCATGGAATCCCACTTTTGTGTTGGTTATTTCCTGCTCCGAGCGTGGTAGAGAGATGTAGTTGTCTGCGTGCTTCAGGAGGGCATCGAGCACTTGCAATAGTGTCCGTGAGAACAGTGGCTGAGAAATGCCATGCAACTGTCCGACTGTGTGCTGGTAGGTGCCTGTGGCCAGGAAGTGGAGTACAGACACCACCTTCAGTAGGGGTGGGATGGCGGTTGGGCTATCTATCATGCTGACAAGGTCAGCCTGTGTCATGTCCACAATGGCGGCTATGGTGTCCCGGTCCAGACGGTAGAGGGTGTGGATCTGCTCATCAGTGAGGTTGAACGGATGTGCTCGGAGGCGTGGAATTGCGGGCTGCCTGCGTGGTGGTAGTGGCTGTGCTGGTGGGCCTTGCTGGCCCTGCCTTAGCCTCCTCCTCCTCCTGCGTCTCCTCCGTGCGGCTGGTTGTAGTTGGTGTTCGTCTACTTCTTGGAGTCGGAGCACTTGCAGTGCTATCAGGTCCCCCAGGGCCAACATCGCGAGTCCTGCCGGTAGCATTTCGGTGTGGTTGTGGGAGGAGACTGGCTGTGCAATTTATGTGTTTTCAGGCTGTATGGCCTCCACCTGTGGTGATTGATTCCACCTGTGCAAACTGCTCTCCCCTTTGGCCGAGCACGTCCCGCGCACAACGCTGCAATTCGGGGAATTGTATCTTGCTATTGCAATCATGTATTTGTACCCGATGGCCGTGTAAGATTGGTTGATATGTTCATTCTGCTGTGGTCCCATTGTTTCACATACTATCTGTGCAGTCGCGAACAGACTTGTGAGGGGTCAGTGGGACGTAGTACTCGAGTAACGGTGGGCCCTCATGCATCACTGTACCGAGTTGCAACGACGGGCGGGGCGTCCCATTCGTGGGTGAAGGCAGTTGCCATTTTCACACACAGCCGCACTCGATGGAATAATTAGTGATTTCAAACGGCCACAGATGCCTTTTCGACGTGATGTTGCAAATGAGGAATTCGAAGGGCGGCGCTTTCGGTTTCCAGCTAGCGGCGAGGAGATGCCCACAGGTCTGACTGCAAATGTAACGTTCTATTGTTCTATGTCCTTGAGACAGGGCCCATGGCGAGGGAGCAATGATTGATATGAATAGTTTGGGATGCGCAATAGCTACGTGGGCGATGAGGCCGTCCGTTCCCAAATACATGTTACTTCACAACACTGGAATTACGGGCTGGGGCACTGTGGATTTAGCAGGCTGCATAACGCACAGACTCAATGGATGTTTCTAATGTTATGTGAGTAATTATTCAGGCATTTTGATCCCGGGATGAGGGAATGATGGATGGATGCATGGGCAGGTGATTTGATACAGAGTTTGCCATGTACAGGGCTTCTTGGGATCTATCCGCCTCCCCTACGCTATGTGATGCAGGGCTGCCATAGTGGGACCATCGTCCATCTGGCCTTGTTGAGCCCTCCCTGTCTCGAGGCGCCCTCAGACACTCGTTTGTGATGGTGTTTGCACCTCGATATAGATGGTTATGAGTCGCAAGTGGTTTTGGGGTGGTGATGTTCCTTTGGAGTGGGCTAGCATGCATATGGCTGTGGATTTCGTGTGATCATTGAAGTGAGTTGTTGGTATGTAGTTCTGATGGCCATTCTGTTCTTTTTCTTTTCTTTTGGTTGACAGGTATCTCCTCCCCTTTTGCCACTGCCATCTGTATGCCACTCCTGCAGATGGAATTTACTCCCGACACCTGCTGCTTCGTGTTAATCAGTGGAGCAGCATTACGATCTTATGGGACGATCGCCAATGGGCCACATGCCCTTACGCAGTACTGGTGGCTCGGAGCAACATTTCGGCCTTTCAGCTGGACTAGTGCCTCCCCATTGGGACGGCCCTGCGGTTCTGTGCGCTTCCATGTTGCCTTTTCGTACGTGAATGTGGCTCTGTGTACCATGGGGGAACAGGGCGACACACAGGTAGTGGCTGGTCATTTCTTGCGGAAGCAGCCCACAATGGTGATTTGTGTTTTGGAGTTCATGGCCTGATGGCTGTATGGGCTTGGTGATTTTGATGTGCATAAAATTTCTATTCTGATTTGGCCCGTGTAGCGTTTTTCTTTGCAAGTGATGTGGCATATGCCTATTTGGGGGGCGATGTATTGTGAGGAGATCTGCATTGGGTTCCAGCTTCGGGGTTTAGTTGCGTGGTACTGTGCTGTGCGCGTTTGCCTACGAAGCCCAGTGAGGTCAGGGATGGGGGCTGCCAATATGCCAGTTTGAATGTTGTCATGCTCAGGGGCGGGGGATTGGGTTTTGTGTAACAGATGCCGGTCAGCCAGGTGGACTGGTGGAATGATGTGGTTTTCGGAATATTGCTGGTCACAGGTGCCTGTGTTTGCGTGCGTTTCTTGGTGGGGGACTGTGGTCATGTCCATTGGGATGGCTTCTGTATTCGTGCCATCTGTGCCCTGCAGCTCCCATTGGCCCCTCTTGTGTTTCTTTTGTTCGTTGGCATGCATGGGTGACTTGTACATTTCAATGGTTGCATTGTGGCTTCATTGCACCTACGGGGAGTTGTACTTTGTGGGCAGGGAGCGGTGTACAGGCACTCAGTGGGGCCGTTTACGGTTGATTCGCGATGCCGTACTTCTCGCCATGGCGGAATGGTACATTACGCCGTGCCTGATGGCGTTAGGTACATGTCCGCTAGGGTCGGAATTGGCGTACCGTTGCACCATGGTGGTGTTTGCGGTTTGGCATGGCGCGCGCGCGCGTGCTTGGTGCAGTTAGCGTTGGCGTTCACTACGGTGTCGCTAATGGCTTCGTACTTTGCGGTGACGGGTCATAGTCGCACCGAGCGCTATTCGATGGCGGTATTGCATTTCCGCCATCGTTTTTCGATTTCCGCCAGGGTCGTAATGAGGGCCATAGTGTCCTGGTTCAGGAGCTCCAGTACAAAGGCTCCCTTCGAAGGGCACACAGTGTGGGTGAGGTGCATGAGTGCATGGGCGGAGTATGTCCATCGGAGCGGCGCACAGGAGCCGAGGAGTATGTTTCCCTAAAGAACCCCCACCTATCCATAACAACTTCCTAACCCTCTTTCCGGTTATCCTGAACTCCCTCTACCCATCCAAACCAACGGACCCTAACCCTCTTTCCCCGGCGGGTCAAGGAGGCCTGTGGTTTTTACATTCCAGGTGCTAAGACCCAACGGGGAGGCAGGTGTTTGTGCTGCCTCTGCGCCAGACAACAGGAGCCTGACAGTTTGTCAGAGAATGCACAAGAAGCCCGCCATTTCCTCTCAGCCACCCTACACTTGCGTTTAAGGGTAACTAGGTCAAAGTCATACTGTCACAAGTCTCTCCCCTTCTCACCTGTTTTTCTTGTTTGCTTGTGACCTTCTTTGGTGACTTCTTTTGCACGGTCCGGGATTTATATAAGCCTGTGTGCTGGTCTTCTGATTCCAGCGTGTGAAAGATGTTTCCACTCCAGGATACATTCAGAAGTCCAGGACGGAACCAGGAATGAATAGTGTCCGGGCTCGGAGGCACGGAACGCTGTGACTCGAGCGCGGGCGAAATTCCAGGAAGTTGGGAGGTAAGTTAGAGGGAAGAAAGGAAGAAGGAGGATTCAAGGAACTGGGAAACAGGAGTGAGGAAAAGCCCAGAGCGAACTCCGGCAACACACGTCCAACTACAGCGAGCGGTAGCGTTGAGACGCGGAGCGCCGCAGGGGCGTGTCTGTTTAGTAGTGTGCAAAGCGTGGAGCGCAAAGACTGGCAGGCTGCGTTCCGTATCAGGCGTCCATGTTGGGAGGATTACTGCATTCAGTCCTCTATGGGTCAAGGACCACGAAGTCCAGAATGGACGCAGGCGACGGTTCATGACACCAAGAGTTTCATTTGGGTTTGAGCTTCAAGCGGATCCTCCTGACAGGGGCAAGAACATCAAGAGTATCAGAGATAGAAGAGTAGAGCATGGAAAGGGAGTTGTCAGGAGGTAAGCCAGCCAGAGGTGGAGGAGGGGGAGTGAAAGTGGTAGCGAAAGCCTCAACTGACACACACTTCATGGGTCGGATGACCGAGAAGGTAGGTGGCAGTGTTGGAGTCGAGTTGGTCTGAGGGGTAGAGAGCGGGAAATGGGAGGAAAGGAGAGAGTGTTCACTCCAGGAGAGAGGAGTGGTCATAGGGATAGAAAGGGGGAGGTCTGAAGAGATTAGAACATCTAGATTGTGTCCTGCAAAATGAGTCGGCCCAGAGGGGAGAATAGAATGAGAGAGAGAGTTGCACTAGTCGCAAAAGAGTCCAGAGGAGAGACAGGAAGCATCCAGATGGATGTTGAAGTCTCCAAGAGGAGTTGAGTGGTTGAGGCCAGGAGGGAGGAGCAGAGGTCCACCCGCTCGGATAGGAAGGAGGAGATCTGACCGGGTGGCTTATAGATAGTAGCCACGGTAAGATAGTAGCCAAGAGAGAGAGAAAGCCTGGAGACAAGACATTCAAAAGAGGAGTAAGCTTGAATATGAATGACAGAGGCAGGAATCCACTCTGGGAAGATCAATGCTACACCACCTCCAGAACGGTTGGGTCTGGGCGCAGAGAAGATCTTGTAGCCATCAGGGTGGCAAAGCTTGTGACAGAGCTGGCCGTGAACCATGTCTCGGTGAGAGCGAGGACATTGAAGTCAAGTTCTTTCATGAGGTGGCAGATGTCAGAGGAGTGTTTGATAGTTGAGCGAGAGTTGGGAGTGGAAATGTGGAGAAGGGTGCCATCGTTGATGGACTCCCGGGGAGGGTTACAAATCAGAGGTCGCCCTGTGGAGGTACAGAAGGAGCCTGAGGGGGGCAGAATAGGAGCGAGGAGAGGTCAAGGTAGCCAGGGAGGAGGCAGAGGGGGCAAGGAAGCTGAAGAGGGGAGAGACGGCACAACAGGAGAAGAAAGGAAATTGATGAGGCGTGGAAAGCATCTGTCAAAGAGGAGATGGTTGTCCTGTGTGCCTTGGACCATGACGGTGCCATTAAAGTAGACATTGATGATTACCTTAGAGGAGTGGAAGTGGTCCAAGAGTGCCTCCCACCGGGTGCCACCATTAATGGGTGAGGAAGAGAAGGGACAGAGCACACAGCCTATATGAGGAGTCCAGAGGGCTAGCGACGGAACGACAAAGAAGATGTCGCTGAGGGTCAGGAGCGCTGGAGTAGGTGTCAGCGATATGGAAACCAGGGTTAGAGGCCAAGATATAATTTTTGAACTTCTTCCTACCAGACGTATTGAGAAGGGGTGGATAGTCAATGGAGAAACAGTTAGAAAAAATAGGAGAGACAGAGAGTGGCATGGGTGTCGTGGAGGAGGTGGAAGAAAAGAGAGAGTATTGGAGGGAAGATGGGTGGAGACAGGATGTGGGGAAAAGCAGGATGGGTAAGCACACGGTAGCACTGGGCACAGCTAAATTCAAAATTTTAGCAAATGGTACTAACAGCTAACTTTGAAGTAGCAACAGATGGTACTAACAGCTCAATTCAAAACAGCAGCAAATGGTACTAACAGCTCAATTCAAGACAGCGGCACATGGTACTAACAGCTACATTCAAAACTGCAGCAAATGGTACTAACAACTAAATTCAAATCCGCAGCAAATGATACTAATAGCTAAATTCAATACTAACAGCTACATTCAAAATAGCAGCAAATGGTACTAACAGCTAAAGTTAAACAGCAGCAAATGGTACTAACAGCTACATTCAAAACAGCAGCAAATGGTACTAACAGCTACATTCAAAACAGCAGCAAATGGTGCAAAAATATGGATCGAGCAGATGGAGCAAAAACATGCAGTGGCTGTCAAGCTGGCAGTGCCAGGCAGCAACAGTAGGCCCGAGAGGCAGAGAAGTGATGCTGCTAGAGTGAGGGACTTGATTCGTGATGTAACTAGCTGGCATCTGTAGTAGTTCTTAGCAGAGTTTTGGTGTCCCAGTATCATGAAGGTGAAGATGGGTAGTATGCATCGACAAGATTTTTTGTCACTAATACTTTTTAACACAGTTTTACATTTACGCACAAATTGGATAGTTGTCAGACACTTTTATACTCTCTTGCGAAGGAAGAAACTCATTTTTACTCTCTTGAAATTGGATTCACTCTCCAATTGTAAAAACTGGGAGTAAAATACTCTCACGCCAAAATCCTATCTGGAGCACTGTCTACCATCATTCAATTTCTTTTAAAATTTCCAAAAGGCACAGGTGGGCCCCAGCCTCAACATGAGAAAGACCACCCTACTGTGGGTCTGGTTCGTGATCAAGGCGAAAGTACCGGCTGAGGCCATCTGCATTTCCAAGCTGCAAGCCTGGATTGTGCTAGATGTCTATATCTAATCTCTGTAGGGATATGGCACAATGCAAAGGATTATGGTTCTCCCCTTGCATGGCCATGAACCACCGAAGAGGCCAGTGCTCTGTCTGGATCGTAAAGTGTAACCCATAGATCTAGGGTTTCAGCTTCTTTACGTCCCACATGACAGCGTAAGCCTCTTTTTCAATGACAGCCAGTTCCTTTCCCTTTTTGTCAATCGCCTGCTAATGTAGGCAACAGGTTGCTCTACCCCTTGAGAGTTCAGCTGAGCTAACATTGCTCTAATCCCAAAATAACAGGCACCGGTCTGGATAATGAACTCCTGAACGTAGTCTGCCACTTTCAGAACGGGGGCCATGCACATTGCACAATCCATCCTTTAAATCCAGAAAGCATGTTGGAGGTTTGACGGGCAGGGGTCTAAGTTACCTTCTTCTGCATTTTCTTGGAAGTTACATAATTCAGGAGCAAGGCAGTGGTCCAATACCTCTTGATGAATGACCGCTAGTACTCGGTGAGACCTAGAAAGGCTCTCATCTGCGTCAGTTGTGGGGGGATGTCCCAATCTTTCGAGAGGTTGTTTCTTACCTCCACCGACTAGATGGCCTTGGTAAGTCACAGTACCCTGTGCTATCTGGCACTGTGTTGCCTTGATAGTGAGACCTGCATCCTGCAGTGCCTGAAGCACTTGTTTCAGGTCGGATAAGTGATCCTACCAGGTGTGGCTGAACATAGCAATGTCGTCTAAATAGGCGATATTGAAGTTTTCCAGACCAGATAAAACCTTGTAAACCATCAGCTGAAAAGTGGCAGGGGCATTCTTCAATCCGAAGGACATCATAGTGAACTGATAATGTCCTTCTGTGACAGAATTGAGCCCTGTATAGTCCACACAAAAGCAGATTTCAGTCTTCCCACCACTGGACTTCGTAGGGACCATTACCACTGGCTAGCCCTGGGGCTGCGGTGTGGCTCTATCACTCCTAGGGACAACATCTTGGAAACCTCCTCCTTGATGGTGTCTCTGACCTTATCGGACAACCAGTGAATACTATTCTTCACTGGCTTACTGGCTCCAGTGTCCACATCATAGGTGCACGATACTGTGTGACCTAAAGTAATTGAGAACAGACTGGCAAACTGTCCCAGCAAACGGCGACAGTCTGTCAGTTGCTGCTCTAACAGGTCCATTGCAAGGTTAACATCTTTAACTGACCCATCTGTGGCTTCACTGTGCAGGAGGTCTGGGAAGGGATCGTTCTCCTTCTCAGTCTCTCCATCAGTAAATAATGCCATGACCAAGTCATCCCGGATATAATGGGGTTTTAGCTGGTTGACGTGATAGACCCTGCACATCTGTTTAGGTCCTTTCATGTCAATGAGATAATTGACCTCACAGACTTTTTCCAGCACACAGTAAGGCCCATTCCACTTGTCCTGAAGGGCACTGGGTATCACAGGCTCCATAATCCACACCCACTGGGCTGGAGAATATACTGGCACTGAGGCCTTCTGGTCGTGCCAGTGCTTCATCAACTCCTGACCGGCCTTTAGGTTTTTCATCGACTGTTCCATTTACTTTGCCATTCTAGACCAAAGGCCCAGTACATAGACAACCACATCTCGCGTGGGGGATGAGGAATTGCCATCCCATCCCTCTTTCACTAGACTGAGGAGACCTCGTACAGGGTTTCCAAACAGAAGCTCAAAGTGGCAAAATCGTACTCCGTTCTGTGACACCTCCCTTTAGGCAAACAGATGGCATAGCAGGCGAATATTCAATTTTCTCCTGAGGAGCTATTCAAAGCCACCTAGCACGGCTTTCAGAGTCTTGTTGAACTGCTCAACCAGCCCATTTGTTTGTGTATGGAAGGATGTCGAGAACCGGTAGGTGACTCCCCACTCTTCCAACATAGCCTTCATTTATGCTGCTATGAAGTTTGATCCTTTGTCAGAAACGACTTCCTTGGGGAGTCCAACACACAAGAATATCCCAATCAGAGCCTTTGCAACCACAGAGGCTTTGATGCTCCTCAGAGAGACACCTTCAGGGTACCTTGTGGTGTTGTCTACCACCACCAAGTTGTATCTGTTCCCTGAGCTGGTGTGAGGATCCAAAGTACCCACAATATCCATGCCTATTTTCTTGAAAGGCCACCCAACTACGGGTAGTGGAATTAAGGGGCCCTTTGTGGCACCACCTGACTTGCCAGAAGCATGACAAGTCAGGCAGGACTGAACAAATTCCTTAACTTTTACGCCAAACTAAGCAAATAAAAGGGCGCAGACAACCGGCCCGATGTCTTAGTCACTCCAAAGTAACCCGCTAAAGGAATTTGTTGAGCAAAATCCAACTGAACTTTCTGTGGCAGTGGGGAATCACCAACCTTCTGGTGCCCTTGCCCCCAGAGTCTTTTGGCTCACTGTACAGGAGTCCATCCTCCCAGTGTACTTTGAACAGGCTAGGGGCCTCACCCTTAGCCTGCCCCTCTGCCTACTTCGGCAGGTCTGCCAGAGTGGGACACTATTTGGGCTTTAAAGAAGTCAGTCTGATCGGGGCCCAAAGCTGATGCAAACTCATCCAGCTTGGGAAGGCCCTTCAGATGTGATCTCACCTGGTCCTCCACCTCAGGGTCCTCGGCTGCGCCAGGCAACTCTGAAATCAATGAGTCCCCTGCTACCAAAGTGGGGTCCTCTGTGGCTACTGGCCCCTCTACCGCAGGAGTAGGTGTTTCAACAGTCTTTGGAACTGGACTAGTGGCTACCAGCCATGCCAGCCCCTCCAAAAAGCCTGTTGGGAACACTCCAGGCCCTAAGGCTTTGTGGGCCTCATTACGACCCTGGCGTTAAGTTCCGTAAATTACCGCCATGGCGTAAATTACGTTAACGCCGAGTAGCGAAGACGTAAATAGCACCTAATACCGACCCATCGGGCACGTGCTTTACGCCATGGCGGTAATGTAAAGTACGCCATGGCGCTAATGGGCCAAAAACGGCCCTTACCGCCATCGCACACCGTCCATGGAGCACTACCGCCAAGCACACCATAGCGGTCACCGTACTTAACGGTCACCGCAGTTAGCGGTCACCGTAAATAGGCGGAAGCGGAAATAGCGCCATCGCGCAGGAACGGGAAATGGCATGGCGGCCATCTTTAAAAACACAATCCATCGCCATCCTCCACTACCATACCTCATCCGGCCCCCATAACCATCCACACCCATCACCCACCCCAAAACCACATCCAACATGCCCAAAGTTGTCAAAAAGGCATGTGACAGGCAGCGCCAAGACCGCTTCACCAAGGAGGAACTCAACATGCTGGCAGAGACCCTGCAAGAGAATGCGGAAGTCGTATTCTCAACACAGATGACAAGGGCGGCTATCATGAAGAAGAAGGCGATATGGGCCCTAGTGGCACAGCGAGTGAGTGCAGTGGGGGCCGCACCCCGCACAGCCCAGCAGTGCCGCAAGCGCTGGGATGATCTGAGGCTCCGTGTCCGTAGCATCATTTCGGCTAACCGCAACCTAGCCATGTCAACTGGCGGAGGCTCAGAATCACCTATCAAGCTCCAGGCGTGGGAGGAAATATGCGCATCCACCATAGGGATGGAGAGCATTGAAGGTGTCGGAGCCATGGAGAGAGGAGTGCCGACCCCAGGAGACGCAGGTAGGTGGCCAGAGCTATGCATGCCACACTCAACAAAGCCCCACTGTGCGAAGTACCCAGTTGCCCCATAGTGCACATGCAACACATCGACAGGCGAACGTGCACAGACACATCCCAACACCACCCTGCAAACAAGCAGCATGCACACCCTAACTGCTGGAACACATATAGCACCATGCTACCACCACACAAAAGCCACCAAACCTGTATGAAATGCGCTGCATGCACCGACTGTATAGATGTCATCCCCTAATGCACGTCCAATGTCCGCGGACCCATCAATAACACATCCCTCCTTTGCTCCACCACAGATTCCGACACAGAGCCCCAGGAAGAGGGCAACACCGCATCCTGTTCCTCCAGAATGGCCAGCCCGCAGGCATCCACCCCAGCCCTCCGGAAGGGAACCCACCGGCAGCCACCAACCCTGCCTGGGGTAGAGGACAGGCAAGTGCCAGCCCCCACTACTGCTGACACAGACACAGCAGCAGCAGCAGACATGCCACTAGTTGTGGCCACTGAGGGGACAGCCTCTGCCGCAAGCAGCACCCTTGGGGAGAGTGCAGCCATAGCGGCAGACTCTGACAGCGGGCCAGCCAGCATTGAGGACATTGATGTTGAAGGGCCCACTGCCCATCCACATTCCCCCACAATTTCCCTAAGCCCCCTGCAGGCGGATGCCACACAGGGGCAGTCCGACTCCGACGAATGGCCAGCCACCCCATCCCCCCAGCCTGAGGTGGGCATCGCACCGGAGATGCAAATGGCACTGGCCATAGGCCAGCAGAACCAGCAGGCACTACAGGACATTGCAACACGGCAGCAACAACTGTCTGACCTCCTCAATGCACATGTGGCACAGTGTGGTGGGCCAAGGGATGCCATGGAGCGGTCAGCTGACCGTGTCACAGCTGCCATAGAGAACTCCACAAGGAGTATATGCACTGAGCTAGCGGCTGTGCGCAATGTACTCAGTGAACTTGTGCACACCATCAGGGACATGCGACCGGATGTGGGGCGTGGAGCCTCATCAACCACCAGCTCAGCACAGAGCAGCCCCGTCCGTAGATCTGGGCGTACTCTCCGCAGCACGGCCAGGGGTGCCCCAGGGGCCATGGGAGGGGATACACATCCTTGACTTGCCTGTTCAGCAGGACTACTCCGCACCTTGTAGCACGGACACTACTGCACCATTGTTGGGGTGTTCAGGGGGGAGGTGGGAGGGGGGAGGGGGTGTGTTGGGGTGTTCAGGGGGGAGGTGGGAGGGGGGAGGGGGTGTGTTGGGGTGTTCAGGGGGGAGGTGGGAGGGGGGAGGGGGTGTGTTGGGGTGTTCAGGGGGGAGGTGGGAGGGGGGAGGGTGTGTGTTGGGGTGTTCAGGGGGGAGGTGGGAGGGGGGAGGGGGTGTGTTGGGGTGTTCAGGGGGGAGGGGGTGTGTCACAAGATTTCACTGTTGCAATACACATTTATCATTACCACAAACCAAATGTGTTGACATCTTTATTGCGTCCATGTGCTACATTGTTGTAGAGTCCACAGTGTGCATGTCCCACACACACACAGTGCGCCGAGTGCCGTCTCCATGTGACACGCATACGCTGTGTGTGCTAGAAGCATTGGTCAATGAGAGTCTGACGCATGACACGCCCCTCCTGTGCATCGCTGCCTCCTTGAGGTGGTGCCCCATCCCCACCCTCATCATCCTCATCGTCAGGTGGTAGCAAATCTACGTCAGGGGGCAGGGGCACATTTCTTCTGACGCACATATTGTGTAGCATGACACATGCCATGACGACCATTGCAACCTTCTCATGCCGGTACAGGAGTGCCCCGCCAGACCTGCTGATGCAGCGGAAACGTGCCTTCAGTAGGCCAAAAGCTTGCTCGATCACTACACGCGTACGGGAATGGGCACGGTTGAAGTCCTCCTCATGCTGGTTCTGTGGGTTTCGGACTGGTGTAAGGAGCCACCTCTTCAGGGGATAGCCTGCATCACCTGTATGTGGGCAAGAATGTATGCGTCAGGGATGAGCTTGAGTGATGTACATTTAATGCCACCATGAATTGCATTGAACATTGATTTTGCAGCAGTTTCTTCTGTGCTACTGGTTTCACACCGTGCAACCGCTATATTGTTATTGTTATTGTTATTTTGCACTTATATAGCGCCTTATATACCATTGGTATGGTCTGAAGGCGCTGGTAGGTTGAACGTCCTTGGGAACCGAAGTTCTGATCAACAGAGAGAGTAGGGAGAGTCAAAAGGTGCGTGTGAGCAGCGGGTATGTGTGCAGCTCGTGCGGTACTTGTGTAATAGCTGCTTCTTAGCGGCACATGTGGTGGTTGAGAGATCAGGATAATGTGTTCGTTCAGGCAGGATTTATCCAGGACGGATGTGGCTGCGTTAGGCCTGAGGAAAACGCCTGGCTGGGGGTGTGAAACCAGCAGTGTTTACATAGATTGATGTGGAGTAAGCGGTGTTAGTATGGGAACAGTTATACCGAATGGTGTCATAGTATCTCTGTGTTCTAGTTGAGTGGTGATGTAAAGGAGAGAGTAAGCGTGGTGGTGTGATTTGATGGGTTATATGCTCTTTCAATGTGCACATTTATTAATGCAACTTTTCCCAGAGAGGGTACCGGGCAAACTACAAAAATCATTTTCCCACGAGAGGCTAATGGGCGGTTTTCTAAATACTATTTTCCATAGAGAGGCTATTGGGCACACTTCTAAATTCAGTTATCTAGAGGCTATTGGGCACATTTCTAGGTGCAACTTTATGGAGCGTCTATTGGATATACCTCTATAATCGACTTTCACAGAGTGTGCCACATGTCTCACATGTGCCGCTTCTGAATTCCAAGGCACGAGGTATGCAGGGGTGACATGTGCCTTGTGAGTGCCGATCCACTGTGTCCGTTCAGGCTGTTTCTGTAGGTGACCTGGCACGTGTCCCGTGAGGGTTGCATTCACATGATAGCGGGAATGCAGTCTGGCTCATCATTACCCCAGTGAACAAGACTGTTGCCCATGTTTTGGTGCATTGTTCTTCCAGTCCATCATGTGCCTCCTTTGGGCACAGTCATGGGGAACAGGCCTTTCAGTAGGAGCTGTTGGTGACGTGCATGGACGTACATTTCTTTGGAGTGTATGTGGTCACGGTATGGTCAATGCACTTGTAGGTGGTTGTGTCAGGGTTGGGTGACACCTTCATTGACATGTCAGGTCTTCTTAGGTCAGGCCTCATGTATGCAGGTGTCAGGTGACGTGAGTGCTGCCTCAGGGTGTGTTGTGGCTAATGCTAGTCGCAGCCAGTTGGAGCATGCATCATTCCCCCCCCCCTTCCCGCCAGTTGGAGCATGCATCATTCCCCCCCCCTTCCCGCCAGTTGGAGCATGCATCATCCCCCCCCTTCCCGCCAGTTGGAGCATGCATCATTCCCCCCCCCCCTTCCCGCCAGTTGGAGCATGCATCATTCCCCCCCCCCTTCCCGCCAGTTGGAGCATGCATCATTCCCCCCCCTGCATTGGTATGTCAATTACACACCCACTTCACATTTCAATGCCCATGACATTGGACTCACCGAGTAGCCAGGTTCTGGGCCCTGCCTGTTGCTCCATGTAGCGTGGTAATGTAGAGTTCCTCAGGACAAATGAATCATGGGTTGATCCGGGGAATCGGGCACAACAATGTGTGAAGATACTGTTGGAGTCACAGACCATTTGCACGTTGATTGAGTGAAATTGTTTGCGGTTCCGGTACGGTACCTCCTGGGCACGTGGGACCGTCAATTCCACATGGGTGCAGTCGATGGCACCGATGCAACCAGGTATGCCAGCTAGTGCATGGAAACCCACTTTGGTGTTGGCAATCTCCTGGGCAGTCCGTGGTAGTGAGATGTGGTCATCTGTGTGCTTGAGGAGTGCATCCAGCACTTGCGTCAGTGTACGCGAAAACGATGGTTGTGATATGCCATGCAAGTGCCCTACTGTGTGCTGGTAGGTGCCAGTGGCCAGGAAGTGGAGCACGGACACTACCTTCAGTAGGGGGGGGGGTGGCGGTGGGTGTTTCAATCATGCTGGCGATGTCGTTGTGTATCATGTCCACGATGGTGGTGATGGTGTCCCGGTCCAGTCGATACAGGGTGTGGATCTGCTCAGCGGTGAGGTTGAATGGGTTGGGTCTGACGCGTGGGATTGGGGGCTGCCTGCGTGGTAGCACTGGCTGTGCTGGTGGGGCATGCTGGGCCTGCCTTGCCCTCCTTCTCCTCCTGCGTCTCCTCTGTGCAGCCTGTTGTTGTTGTTGTAGTTGTTGTTGTTGTTGTTGTAGTTGTTGTTGTTGTTGTTGTAGTTGCTGTTGTAACACTCGCATTGCTATCAGGTCCTCCAGCCCCAACATTGCTAGTCCTATCGGTAGCATTGTGGTGTGTGACTGGGTGTGGGCAGGGGTGGGGTGTGCTCTTTTTGTGCTTCCTGTGTCTGTATTGCCTTCACCTGTGCTGTTTCTGTGCACCTGTGGCAGCTGCATTCACTTGACTTGTCCCTTTGCGGTTGATTCGCGATGGCGTTGTTAGCGCCATGGCGGTAAGGTACTTTACGGGCTGGGTGATGGCGTAAGGTGCATGTCCGCTTGGGTCGGCATTCGCGTACCTTACCGCCATGGCGCTAGTTACGGTGTGGGAGATCGCGTGCACGCGCCCTTGGCGCAGTTAGCGGCAGCGTTGTCTACGATGCCGCTAGTGGCATCGTAGTTAACGGTCAGGGGTCGTAATCGGCCCTAGCGGAAAACGATGGCGGTAATCGTTTACCGCCATCGTTTTACGCTTAGCGCCAGGGTCGTAATGAGGCCCTGTGAGTCTTCAATCTGGGGGCCTCTTGGGCCATCCGTCTCATAGCCGCTGCAACTATCTCGGGATCAGGAAGATCATTACCCAACAGACATGGGACAAGGGTGGAGTCTTTCACCGCTACACGGCACTGGGTCATTTTATCTCGCCATCTGAACCCTACTATCAACCAAAGGGGCACTTACTCATTCCGTCAAACCCACTGACTCTACAATCAGGCCCATCCATATACTGGCCTTGCTGTACCCACTGCCGGGTGACAGCAGTGAGACTAGCAACAGTGTGTCATACCGCAGAAGTTCTGTGTCCATTGATATACAAATGTTCATGATAGAGTTGAGTATTTATTGGGAACTGGGATCTCTTCTGCAGACTCAGTACCTTTCCCACTCAGTGTAACCAATCCACATTTGCCCACTCCTTGACCTACTGAGAAGTCCTCCTTTTGGAGGCTCACACTAATGATGGCCTCTTCCATGAGCCTAACATTCACTATGGTTTGCCTGGGTAAACCCTTGCAAGCAGGAACCCTGTTCCTATGGCCCAGCTCTTAGACACGAAACAACCTTTCTGTGGTTAGAACGTAGGTGTCCTAGTGTTAGGGGTGACTACAGCAAAACAAAAGAAGTGATGGCTGGAAGGTTTTGAATGAATCTAAACATCTAGCATAATTCTGGGAAAACCCCAGACCATCGTTCTTCGCCTGACAAGCCATTACAATAGGGGAAAGACCATATGCAAATAAGGCTTGGTCCCACCCCAAAAGCGGCAGTCCAGCCCAAACTGCTTGGCCACATCCCTTCTGCACAAGACCACAAGTATCCCCAAACATGTTTCGGCCTAGTTGGGCATCGTCAGCGAGGAGCAGCTTGGGTCCAGCTCCTTACACCCGAAACAACCTTTGAGTTTTGAGAACATAGATATTCAAGTTTTAGGGGTGCTTGCATGCTTCCTTTCAGTGTGCATGGCTGAACTAAAGTTTTGGGATTTCCCCTTCAATCTTTTGGAGCACTCGCTGTGAAGAGGAGTGGGTTGGCCCTTTGTCCTTCCCATCTTTGTTAACTTCTTTGTCCAAAGATTTCTCTTCTGGTTTAGGTGTGCTCGCCTGAGCTTTCTTCTGGACTCGAGTACTTACAAACCTGTCGGCAGCCTTTGCAAGCGCCCCAGGTTTTCTAATAGGCTTGTCCATAAGGTGCTGGTGTAGGTCAACCTCACAATTCTTCAATACATGCTCAAACACAATCAAACTGTACATCCATTTAAATGTGTAAACTTTATTACCAAACACCCACCAGCTCAGATATTTCAATGAGAAGTGTGTGCAGGCTTCAAATGTCTGCCCTCTTTTCTTTCCGAGCTCTCTGAAAATCTTGAGATAAGGTTCTGTTGTTTTACAGAACTTCCTGTGGAGGTCTGCCTTCATACTCTCATAAACAGGCCTTTCCCCTGAAGTTAACTGATCAACTGCATCAGTGTCTGGTGTCGCTAAGCGAAACATCAGGGCTGCACCGGCCAGTACCTCATACACCTCCTGTAGCTGAAAAGCAAGATTGAGTGCTTCAAACCAGTCAAAAATATCATTCACCACCTCGTAAGCCTGCACTAAGTCTTTCGGGATGTGGCACCAGGGTTTATCCTGGGCATCCTGGTTTGAGCCACTACTGCTGCTTTCGCTGAGTTGGATCTGTGCTAGTCTTTGCTCCTCCAACAAGAGCTTTGTATCCACTACATCATTAACAGCTGGGACAATTACTAGGCCACTTAAATACTGTGCCCAGGCCTGTGACCTGCAGGATGCCGCACTAGCCCCTGACCTCTGAAGCACTCTAGAGTGTTGAGAAACCACACTTGCTGCCTTGCGGGATGGTTGGCGAGAAATATGGCTCATGCTGTCTTCCTCGTCATCTTCCACTACCGCTCCCGGAAGGTCTCCTCATTCAGGTGCACAGCGTCTAACCTGTCCCCTGGGGTCTTCTCCTCAACCGCCCTCTCTTCTACCGAAGCTCGGAGGCTGGTCAGCAACTCAGGTTTATTAACCTTAGTGCTATGGGTAAGTCCCCTCTCTTGACATAGGATGCGCAGGACATCCTTGGCCCTGCCTTTCACAGTCTCAATGTCAAGATCCAGGATTATTACTAATACCTAGCAGTGTCTAAGCATTGCCTGCAACAGCCCCTTTATTGTTGGGTGACTAAGCTGTATACAAGGCTGCAACTAGATCCCACTCTGACACCAATGTGACAAATCAACTTCCTGGGCACCAGTGGTCCAGGGATAAATATCAGTTTATAAACCATCAATCAGCCCCATACCTCTAGTACAGCAAAAGGGATCCAGATTGGAAACACAAGCAAGTTGTAAACCTCCTAGTCCAATATTGGTAATATGGATGGAACGGCAGGCTTATCTCTGCAAGGTCATGGATTGTTGGTTAGTTGCAACACAGCGAAAATAAAATTATTAACCAATAGTAAAAGGCACTGTCCAGTGAAGGTTGTATTAAAATATATACTTAGTTAGAAGTTTAGGGAAGGGATCTTGCTTCCCTTTTGGAGGTCCTGGTCTTCCTTTCTCTGGCGGAAGATGTAAGGCAGACTATACCTTCAGCCGGGGTCCAATGCTGAGTTCCTCTTGCTGAGTCTGCAAAGTCTTCAGTTGATCACCTACTCTTTAAAAGCCAAATGGGCCACAGTGATTAGTGAATGCTAAGCCTACCTTAATGAACAATCCTGCATCCCCACTAACAGTCTCCTGTATGCATGAGGTCATATCCAGAGTGGTCTACAACAGAAAAGGTAAAGGGTGTGAAAACATGTAATACAAAGTCCCACCCATCTTCCTGTCTGTTTTAGATTAAAGTGTCTCTCTAGTTAATGTAGCTCTCTGTGGTTCCTGATTAAAGCAGCAGGTCTCCCTTGAAGCTTCGCCAAGAACAGACTTTCTGTCTCTGTCAAATCACTCCTATCTTTTAAATAGGGTCCCCCTGCAGGGATGACTACTGTAGCAAGCAGTCCCAGACATGATATTTCAATATCCATTGATCCGAAGGGCAGGAGCTGGCTTCAGGTTAACACAGTGCATATAAAAGGTTGTTGGGGTTTCCTGTCCCCTTTGTTAGCCTCTGCAGCCAGGCCCCATGTGGGTCTTCTTGAATTAAACTCTGATTAGTATGCAAAGCTGCCACCAACAGCAGAGCTAACAAAAGGACAGGGTGGGTCCATGGAGCCTTTGTTAGTTAATTAGGCTGGCCATGGCACGGGGAATGTTTTGTCCTCCCCTTCTGAGAGGACATGGTTTAATTCTGGCTGTCAAAGCCCAACTATATATGATAGGGGGACGGCGCCTGTAGGCCGTGTCCACCCAGAGTACATGGGTCTATGTTTCTGTCATGCGGTGAGCATAGGAAAATGTGTGCGGATTAGCCCCACATATCCTCTGGAGGTAGATCTACCATCATTAAATTTCTTTTAAAATTTCGAAAAAGCCCAGATGAGCGCCAACCCACTGTGCGGATGGTCGAATTACTCACAGCTGGGGTGTATGTATGGTTGATTTTGACAGATGCTACTCCATTTTGTATGTTGGGTTCATTGTAGTAAAATGTCACATTTTCTCTACAGTTGGAGTTTTCTTTTAATCTTTAATTGATAGACTCATGGATATAAAGTCTGCTTTAAAAAAATAGCTCTATTATTGAGTCATTTCTTCCTATGGGCATTCTTGACCATATGTGGTGTTTAGAGCATCAAACTTCAGTGCGTATTCTAGCGAGACACTTCTGGTAAAGCATCAATGTTAAAACACCCATAGCACACCCCTTTGCATCTGAAAGCAGACACTTAACGACTGCTGGGTAGATGAGCGGTATCCTGAACCCACTTACCCTTCCAAGTACTCCCCTGAGAAAGTGCATACATCCCACCATAATTTCGATTGACTAAAAATGTATTCTATGTCAAGACCAGCGGATCGAATTATGCTCCACTCTTCTCTTTCCTTCTCGCCAGCATATTATAAAACCCCAATCTCAAGTGAAAAACACCAGAAAAATGACAACTTCCAGAAGTTTGAACCAGATTGGCTCTCAGCTTCTCTGCGTGGTCTGCTTCCTTCCAATCCCACCCGTTCATGTGCCTTAACCTCCTGTAATGCTCCCTGTGCCTCGTCTTTTTTTGCTACTGTGGCAGCAGGTAAGTACAATGTGCATATCATTTGCATTGCTAGGCCGCACGCGTGTAACATTTACTGTGAGTGCTGGATGGCTGGACCTCCATTCACATTAACCCAGAGTAGGCCCACCTCTGAAGACGTGAATGCAAGTTTGTCCATAAAGCAAGTTTATTGTACAGACATGCGGGATGGGCTAGATGACACTGTAGAGTCAAACTAACCTGAGTCTCGCTGAACAACACAAACATTTCACATTATATACATTTTGCAACAGTTAAATCCCTCACACATATTTTGATACAAATCTTTCCCACACACATGATTGGTCAAACCTATACAGCGAGATGTAATCTTCTTTAATTTCCACGTTCTTATTGGACACATTTATTTAACTACCATCCCCTTTCAACATATCTAAGGGTCCCTAGGCAAAGGGCGGCTCCAACAGAGACGGCTCAAGATCGTGTCTGCAGGTGTCCACCGGGGAAGCCAGAAGCCAGCCGTCAACAAGCAATGACAAATAAGATAGAGGTGGCCAGGGTGAAAAGTAGACCAATCACTCTACTCTGGAAGCCCTGTCGCATAACAAACCTACTTATAATGTGGCAGCAGTGTGATAATTAGCATGAACCATCTATGATAGTGCTGTAACTATCTAGTCTTGCAGACAAATTGCATAATTAGGTGTGGACCTCTCTTCCACTGTACAGGATTCTCAAGTCTAGCTGTGCTTGGTCCTGCACATGCATTCTACTGTTGGGTTGCTGCTTCTAGTCTTGTACACCAATTGTATTGTTAGGTAGCTGGGTTTAGTCCTGTACACAAATTACATTGCTAGGTATAGGTTTCTCTCCCTCTATACAGGACTCTCAGATCTTGCTGTGTTTGGTCTTGTACACAAATTGTATTGTTGGGGTAGGCCTCTCTCCCACTGTACAGGACTTTCAAATCTAGCTGTGTTTAGTATTGTACACAAATTGCATTGTTATGTAGCTCTTGCTAGATTTGTACACTAATTGCATTGTTAGGTAGCTCTTTCTAGTCTTGTACACAAATTGCATTGTTAGGTGTGGGCCTCTCTCCCACAATACAGTACTCTCAAATTTAGCTGTGTTTAGTCTTGTACACAAATTGCATTGTCAGGTTGCTATTTCTAGCTGTGTACACAAACTGCAATGCTAGGTAGCTGTGTTTAGTGTTGTACAGAAATTGCTTTGTTGGGTAGCTCTTGCTAGACTTGTACACAAATTGCATTGTTAGGTAGCTCTTTCTAGTCTTGTACCCACATTGCATTGTTGTGTGTGGGCCCCTCTCCCACTATACAGGACTCTCAAATCTAGCTGTGTTTAGTCTTGTACTCACATTGCATTGTTGGGTTAGGCCTCTCTCCCACTATACAGGACTCTCAAATCTAGCAGTGTTTAGTCTTGTACACAAATCGCATTGTCAGGTTGCTATTTCTAGTTGTGTACACAAACTGCATTACTAGGTAGCTGTATTTAGTCTTGTACACAAATTGTATTGTTGGGTAGGCCTCTCTCCCACTATACAGGAGTCTCAAATCTACCTGTGCTCAGTCTTTCAGGTAACTTGCAGTGTTAGGTTGCTGCTTCGAGTCTTGTGCACAAATTGCATTGTTAGGTTGCTGTTTCTAGTCTTGTACACAAACCGGAATTGCAAGGTAGCAGTGTTTAGTCCTGTACACAAATTGCATTGCTAGGTCTAGACCTCTCTCCCACTATACAGGATTCTCAAATCTAGGTGTGCTTAGTCTAGCACATAAATTGCACTGTTAGGTAGCTCTTGCTAGTCTTGTACAAAAATTGGATTGTTAGGTTGCTGCTTCGAGTCTTGTACACAAATTGCATTGTTAGGTGTAGGCCTCTCTTCTGCTATACACAATTCTCAAATCTAGCTGTGCTTAGTCTTGCACATGAATTGCACTGTTAGGTTGCTGCTTCTAGTTGTATACACTAACTACATTGCTAGGTAGCGGTGTTTAGTCCTGTACACAAATTGCATTGCTAGGTGTAGACCTCTCCCCACTATACATGACTCTCAAATCTAGATGTGTTTTAGCCTTGTACACAAATTGCATTATTAGGTAGCTCTTGCGAGACTTGTACACACATTGGATTGTTAGGTCGCTCTTTCTAGTCTTGTACACAAATTGCATTGTTGGGTGTTGGCCTCTCTCCCACTATACAGGACTCTGAAATCTAGCTTTCTTTAGTCTTGTACACAAATTGGTCCTCATTACAAGTCAGGCGGTGGACCATGGTGCTACTAGCACCATGGTCCATGCCGGATTCCGCCATGGTGGATGGCGGAATTACCGCCCCATTCCAAGGTGAGTGGGGCGGTAATTCCCCATTCACCATTTGCCCTTCCCCATTCCCATTTTTGCCCCTTAGGGCATAATGTGGATGGGGAAGGCGCTAATTACGGCACCGTAAATTACGGTGCCGTAATTAGCACCAAGGTCGCTTAGCGCCTTGGACTTTAACGCCTGCAAAAAGCAGGCGTTAAAGTGTGAATCAGGCGTTAAGGGTTTAACGGCGCCGACGGCGCCGTAAAAACCATTAACGCCTGACTTGTAATGAGGGCCATTGTATTGTTAGGTGTGGGCCTCTCTCCCACTGCATAGAACTCTCAAATCTAGCTGTGTCTAGTCTTGTACACAAATTACACGGTTAGGTGTAGGCCTCTCTCCCACTATACAGGACTCTTAAATTTAGCTGTGTGTAGTCTTGGGCACAAATTGTACTTTCAGGTATAGCCCCCTCCCACTATATATGACTCACAATTCTGGCCAGATCTTCTGTCGTACACAAAGGTAGTCCTGTTCTACCTTGCACGCTACCTGCATCGTGAAACGTTGCTCCCAATCCGTAACACAGTCATCGCGGCACCATTTCACTCACTGGCCACATCTGTGCAGGCCACTGGCTCACCACTATCCCCACTAAGACCCACTGCAGTCGCTCTCTACCCCCACTACCACACTGCCCACTATCTCTCACCCCCCCTTTTTACCCCACCCCTTCCATACCCTCCTGCCACAAACTGTAACTCTCTCCCTGACCCGTAGATCCCAATCCGCACAATTAAGAGCAGCAAGATGGAGAGTCGGATAAGATAGCTCCCACCCACAGAACACACAATCCCTGACACAATCCACTCACACTCATGCCATCCATCTACAGACCTCGCCCAACTCCCACTTCCCCTCACTTGGCACAGCAAGAGAAGCTCTAGCCAACACTCCACTCACCAGAGAACCACCCACTCTCTCCCACACCCCCATGACCGCACACAAGGCAAGGGAAGTGCGAGACCGCAGTCACCTAATGCCCCCCCATTCTCTGACACAGTACGCACCCACTGCCACTGCAATATAGGAGCGAAACCTCACTTCCCGCACACAACCCAGTCCTAGCTCTCTTCCCCTCCCTCCCCTACCCACCCACTCCAACGACTCCCTCATCCCCACACTCTACCTCCTCGCGTCCACTCCCCCCCTCCACTGCCATTCCTCACAGAAGACCCTGCTCTCCCTCCACTCACCACCCACCCTCCACCCACAAAGGCGTCCCGCCAAATATCCTGCACCCTCATCAATGCCAGGTCTGTTTCAAAAAACAAACTTCACATCTACGACCTCATCATAGAAGAAAACCCAGACCTCCTCTTCATTACTGAGACCCGGTTCTCAGATGACTACGAACCTTTCGCGCACGAGACCTTCCCACCTGGTTACACTCTCTCACAGTTCGGAACAGATCTCGTAGGGGATGTGGCCTTGCAATTCTACACAAAGACCAATTCAAGCTATTAACCAAGGACACCACCACCAGCACCACCGACTACTAATCCCTCCTGGTAAAACGGCAACTCTCACCATCCACCTCACACAGCTTCTAACTCATCTATAGACCCCCCGGCTATAACAAAGACTTCGCAGACACATTTGGTGAAACTCTGGCTGCCAACCTCACCCAACACCCAACTCTCACCATCCTAGGAGACTTCCAACATATGGTTCGACTCCCCATTAAACCCTATGACTAGGTCACTTACAGATAGTTTAGATCTACTCAATCTGAAACTTCACATCTCCACTCCCGCCCACACGAGAGGCCACACCCTTGACGCAATATTCAGCACCTCAAACATATCCACCCAGCCCCCGTGCCCACTTTCATGTTCTCATCACTCAGCACTCTATTTCATCATATCGCTCAACACAGTGGTCAGCAGCCAATAACCATCACGCCGTCCACACACTGCCCCTTCCACCTTCCCATTATGTAACAAAGTGGTAATCACCCCAGATCTTGAACTCTCACTACGCAACTCCCTCAACTCACTGTTCCTAATGGAAGGACTACTGGCAATTGACTCCTTCGTCCTCTGGCTCATCAATGCCCTCAAACCCCTCACCCCATAAAACGTTCTTTGCAGAGATGTGGACCATTGCCGAAGTGGTTCTCCCCCAATCTCAAACACCTCAAAACTCTCAAGCACTGTCTGGAAGAGGCCTGGAGAGCCGACCCTTCAGCCCAAAACAAAACCACCCAGCAAGGACAACCAGAACCTACATATCCAAAATCAGAAAAGGCAAGAAATCATTCTATGGGAACCGAATCCAAAATGCGCACAACCCATGTAAGGAACTACACAAAATCATAGCAGAATTCAAATCACCCTCATGTTCTCGCCTGACCATCCCAAGCTCACAAGCCTTATGCAACACCCTCTCCCTCCACTTCTACAATGCCGCCAACGAAAGACATAATGCTATCATCGCCAAACTGAAAATCCTACCACCACTGCACACCGGCCTGGACACCCCACACAAACCCCATCCCAACCACATGCTTCTTTTGACTCCTTCTCTCACATCACACACCAAGATTTCCGGTCGCTGGTAGCGGCCAGCCAACCGTCAGGCTCTCCAGAAGACCCTTGCCCACCCACGCTTCTCAAGAAAACACTAACCGCCACTTGTGCAGGTAACATCACCCGCGCAATCCTTAACCACTCACTCACCTAAGGAACTTTCCCGAAAGTTCTAAAAACATCCTACACCAAACCCATACTCAGAAAAACGACTCTTGACCCACTTCTTCCACAAAACTACCGACCTATCTCCAAAACGCATTTCATCGCAAAACTGATTGACAGCACTGATTACAAACAGCTCGGCCAATTTGCTGAAACCAATAACCTCCTAGACCCAGCACAATCAGGTTTCAGACCACTAAGGAGAACAGAAGCCTCCCTAGTCTCCATCTGGGATGACCTAAAAAGAACAGCCGACGCAGACGGCTGCGCGGTTCTCATCCTTCTAGACCTTTCCGCACCTTTCGATACCATTGATCACATGATTCTATGAGACAGATTGCAAACACTAGGAATCAAAAACACAGCCCTTTCGTGGATCTCCTCTTTCATCTCTAACAGATCTCAAATCATGCACCTCGACCAATTCACTTCCACATCACATCCAATCCAATTGGCAAAGGTTTTCCCCAAGGAGCATCCACGTCACCGCTAATCTTCAACTTCTACATACAACCCATTCCCGCAATCATCCGTTTGTACAACCTTATATGCTACAACTATGTAGATGTTAGCCAGATCCAAAATCCCAAATTCCGAAGGACCTGGCAGCCCAGACCTGTGATCGTGTCTCTCTGATATTGATCACTGGATGACGACCAACCATCTCATCCTCAACCCCAGGAAAACCGAAAATCCTAATCCCCCAACCAATTCCTTGGCCCGATTCACTAGGACAAGCACCAACACCCTTAAATGTGGTTAAAAATCTTGGATACCAATTCAACTCAGATCTATCCCTCACCAAATAACACACCACTAGCGAATACAAAACCTGTTTCTTCCAATTATGTATCCTCAGGAGGATTTTCCCCTACCTCACCTATCCCAGTCGCTTCTCGGCCCTCAAATCCATCATCCTCTCCTGCCTTGACTATGCAAACTGCCTCTACCTAGGAGGCCCCACATCCCAACTACGGAAACTCTAAAGTATCTAAAATGTGGCAGCACGCCTTCTCATTAACCTTCCTGCCAGGGAACACATCAGCCCTACCCTAAGAGTCCTCCACTGGCTCCCTATTGCTCGACGCTCCACCTTCAAAGCCATGTGCATCACCCATCGCGCAATTCACAGCACAGGCCCAGAATTCCTGCAAGACAAAATTGTCCCTTACTGACCTTCCAGGAACCTCAGATCTCGCAACGCTTTTAGCCTAGTGATCCCACAGCATAACTCATTAAGACTTGGCGGCTCCTCCTTCTCCGTCCAAGCACCAATCATCTGGAATTACATCCCTTTACACATTTGCAACATCGAAAACCACCTGAAATTTAGGAAGGCACTCAAACCCTGGCTCTTTCCAATTCTCTCCTAAGCCACAACACCCCGTGAATACACCTTTAATAAACTCCACCGCTTTCGATCATAATTCAGGGGCCGGCAGCTCTTACAGCGATCTCACCTGACACACCACCACATACCTCTCATCTATTCTGCCTGCCTACCAGAACTCCAGGTAAACCAGTAGCTTTCACTGTGGCATTCCTGATCCACCTCCACACCTCCCACAACATTATTCCAACCAAACAAGCACCTGAGCTAAGCCAGCAGCTCTCACTATAGCTACACTCCCATCTTACTCCACCGACCCTGCCCACCAGACCACAAGAGAGACAAGCTAACAATGAGATAAGTGGCCCTCCCACAATCCTATTTCCCCAAGCCAGATACAGCAAAACATCAATCACTGTGACATTACGGATACCTACGATACAATAGGCTGAAACCTACTGGCGGTGAAGCCTGGGCCTTGAGTGGGTACTCAAATTGCATTCTCAGGTGTAGGCCTTCTCCCACTATGCAAGACTCTCAAATTTGTCTGTGCCTACCTGGATATGCAAATTGCACCGTGAGGTGTAGGTCTCTCTCCCACCATACAGGACTCTCAACTGTAGCTGTCTTTAGCCTAGTCCCCAAATTGCACTGTTAGGTTTAGGCCTCGCTCCCACTATACAGGAATCTAACATCTGGCTGTACTTACCCTGGTACTCAAATTGTACTATTAGGTGTAGGCCTCTCTACCGCTATACAGGACTCCCAGATTATAGGTGTGGGCTCCTTTTCTGCATCATATCGGCAGATACCTACTACAGTATGAAAGCTTTGGTATGGACCTGGACATATATTGCCCCAGCCGAGCAACATCGCAGCCTACGGTCCGTTTATCTCACACCACTAGCGTGGACACAGGGCACGGGCAAGCATCCATTCATGATAGAATACGCCTACGGCTAAGCACATCCGGTCTAGTGCACACATAGCCGCTCAGACTGAAACACCTGACGTACCTCAACACCTCTGCCACTAGCATACTGTCACACTCACCTGAGTCTCTGCGAGAGTGATGGAGTCCTCCGGTGCCCTTCCCTGCTTCCTTGAGACCCTCGGCTAGCTGAGATACTGACCGGCAGAATGGAAGGGAGGTTAAATGGCTGCTTAGGAAAACTACCCAAAGCCCCCTCCTCCCTGACCTTGCTGTGGTATCTGCTTCTAACTAAGGGCGTGGCTCACCATTTTAGCGAGTTTGGGGAGCTCTCCATCCTTTGGAACACAGGGGCGCTAATTCTTGGATTCCCAGCAGACCAGTTACTTCACTTGGTCCCTGGATGCAGTATTGCTGCTGCTTTACAGGAAAGTTCTGTTATGCTGCTGCAGGTAGGTTCTGCTGATCAGTTCTGCTGTATACTACTGCAGATGAATGCTGCTGTTGTGTTACTACAGGTAAGTTCTGCGGCGGATCACCCTGAAAACCAGTTACTTCACTGGATCCCCTGGTGCTAACTTTGCAGGTAAGTGCTGCTGCGGTGTTGCAATGTATTGCCACTGGGTAGTCTTTGGCTGTGCTGCAAGGTAGCGCATGGTACCTGTCTACGAGACGCGGGTGGAGAGAGGTTCAAGCTTAACCTGCTGCTTTTGCCTCAACAGGCATTCCTGGTGTTGGCGCTGCCCCACGGAGTGGTGGATGGGAGCGTTGTTGCAGTCTGATGACAGCCCGGCTTCTGCTGGCATGTGGGTAAGTAGAAAGGCTGCGGTGTGTGAATGTTTTTTGTTCGTGCCGCTCACGTGAGCTGGGTCGTGTTGGTTGAGTGGCGCGAGCACTTACTGCTTGTCTGTCTGTTTTCCTTTCCAGGTGTGGAGGTGCTGGATCACAGCCGTGCGCTCCGTCCGGATCGCTGTGAACAGGACTGTGGGTGAGGATGACTATAGTGAACCCTCTGGGGTTCTGAACTACGGTGAGCGTTTTGCCTGAAGCTACAGAAGTCACACGAAGCACGGGCTGGTCTCTAGGCAGCCTTGCTCAGAGGCTAGAACGTATTACACAGTTCAAGGATAGATGTCCAGAGGCCATGTTGCTATAACAGGAAGTGAGGCTCTTCCAGGGGGAACATGCCTAGTGTCTATAATAAAGATGTTTGCTGCACAGGATTTTTATGAGGTGAAAGAGAGAGTGAGAGCTTGCGGCTGCCTGAAGTAAATCCCTTGCTCTCCAGGCCCCAACACACATTGCCCCTGCCTGTCTTCCCCACCTACCCCCATGTGCTAAGAGAGAAAGGGGTTTAACTGCAAACCCAAGTTCAGTATCCATGGCACATACAGCGACCACCACCCGAAAGGAATTTGGTACAGCTGGCCTCACATAGATTCTCTCAACAATATAAATCTATCTGTAACCCTCAGCAGCACCCTCCCATGTGTCTGACCTCTCTTGGGCTGCTTAGTCGTGCCTTGCCAGCCATCCGGCAACATGTACACACGCATCTGTTAAACTAATCCCCTAGAACTTTCCAACCACATCGACTACGGTCACCAAGGGCGCTCAACCGAGGAAAAAAGTGCATTGAGGCCACACAAGTGGGAAAGAGCGCTATATAAATAACCAAATACAATACAATACAATACAATAGCTACGCATCAGCTCATATTTACCGAATACAACTTTTGGGGATTTATCAGTGGACAGTCATGACGACATCACATAGTTACACATTTAAACTCAAACATAATCCATTACAAGTTCCACCTGGCCTAGGACCTTCTAAGCCTGGACATAATGCACATGGTTTGCAAGGGCATTTCAATGAAATGTGGAGGGGGAGAAATAAACTAGTTCCCTTTGAACTGGTGATAAATATCTTACCCACCAAGACATTTTTTTTTTTACTTTCCTTATTGGTTTTCAAGTAACATACACCAACAGTTCCCCAACTTGTCCCCTCTGTTCCACCCCACCCCCGCAACCACCATGCACGACTCGTATCATGTTAAGTCCAGGATCTGTGCTCTTTCCGTCGCAATTGTTGGTATCATATTGATAAGTGCGTGGGAGTCTTTTTGGGAAGCTTGGTCACTACTATCCCGCCGTGATCAAGTCACTTTGGGGCTGGTCAACGTCTAGCATCATGCACTGGCTCCTGGGGACTGAGCTGTCTGGGCGGTCTCCAATTGGTATTGATGAAAGGGAGGCCAAAAGTGAAATGGGTGGCTAGTGATTGGGAGCGTTGCAGCGTCTCTGGTTTCCCTAAGTTCACACAGGCTCATGTTCCCCAACCAGTTCTTAAACGTGGGAGAGTTACTCTTACCCCATCTACTTGCAACCAGGTAACTCGCGATCCCTGAGTCTGAGTACAGACCCATGTCAAGGAAAGCATCTCAGACATTGCCTTCTCAATGTCCTCCCAGAAGGTTCTAATAAGGGGACAGTCCCATGCTATATGAAAAAAGTCTGCAAGCTCTGCACCGCATCTTTTGCAAGATTGGGAGCTCTCAGGAAAGATTCTGCGTAGCTTGAGAGGAGAGTAGTAGACTTGATGTATGAATTTATAATGAATCAATCTGTGTCTAGTGTTTAGTAGTAGCGGGTTCGCATGCAGATACGTTTCCATTGACCCTCACTCAGTGAGAAACCCAGCGAGGCCTCCCATATGTTCCTATTTGTTTGTCTCTTCACCCCTCTCCCGCTTCTGATCATTTTTTAAATGGTTGAAACTAGTTTGCTGGCATATGGGGGTTTGATCACCTGTTGTTGGGCTGGGTGGAGGGCTGGGACCTTTGGAAAGTCGGGGCATTCGGTCTTCAGTATCCCTCTGAGTCTACAGTAATGGAGCAGGGTCACTGCGTTGTGGTCACCTCTGGATCGTAGTTCTTCCCATTGTATGAACCTCCCACCCTGAACCGTCTGTACCCCTAGCTTTTGAAAGTGTTCCTTAAAGGAACTTTCATGTGTAAGAGTGATGGCCACTATGTTGTATATCGGTAAACCAGGGTGGTAGTGGGGGGCGGTGTACAGTAGTTGATTGAACCGTTCCCACACTTTGCATGACACAGCTAGGGGTTGGATCTCATTCCTTGGGATAGTGTCTCTATTGCCCCAGATCATACACAGCAGCTCATCCGCGCTGGTGACTGCTTTTGCCAGTTGGGTGTGTGGAGAGTCAGGGCTCGGGGGGTTTCCATCCCGCTATGTATTGTAATTCTGCTGCCAAATAATCTAGGTGTAAATTGGGGTATTCCAGGCCTCTGTGTTCATATGGGCCCGCTAGTGTTTCGAATGCTATTCGAGGTTGTTTGCCAGCCCACGCCAATCTTATCAGAATTTTCCTGATACGATTCCAATAATTGGCGGGGGCCATATCGGCACACTCTTAAAAATGTATAGAAGTTTGGGTAATCTAACCATTTTAGCTAGGGCAATGCGGGCGGCCTGGGAAATAGTGTGCAGTATCGATGATTCCACCCTCCAATCCAGGGTTTCCAACACTTTTATATAGTTATCTTTATATAGGGTGTCTGATTTTGTGGAGACCACGATTCCCAAGTAGCGTATACCTTGGGGGCACCAACGGAAGTCAACGCCAATATCCGTATGTCAGACACCTGGAGTCAGGTAGAGGACCTCGGATTTATTCCAGTTTATTCTGAGCCCAGATAGTTCTCTGAATATAAACACATCCTGGGTTATAGGGGTTAAGTTCTGTTTGGGGTATTTGACATAGAGTGGGATGTCGTCTGTGTATAAGGATATAGTGGTAATTAGCGAGTTTATATTAATCCCACGGTGTGCATGCAGTTCTCGGAATGGCAAGCTAGGGGCTCCATTGCAAGGGCAAAAAAAATCGGGGAGAAGGGACAGTCCTGCCAAGTACCCCGTGTGGGGTAGATATATTCCGAGGTCCTGCCGTCCGTGTATATTGCTGGTCTGGGGGCTATGTATAGTAGTTGGATCCAGCGGATATAAGTGAGTCCGAGGCCGGATCTCCGTAATACTTCAAAGAGGAAGGGCCACTCTACGGAGTCAAAGGTCTTCTCAGCGTTGAGGGCTGCTATCACCATTGGGACCTCCGGATTTACGTTATGCATTAGGGTGAATAGCCATCTCAGATTATTCTGGGTGCACCGACCTGGGATGAATCCAGCCTGATCGGGTACGACCAGTGGTGGCATATGTGGGAGTAGACGTTCTGTTAATATCTTAGCCAGTATTTAGTTGTCAGTGTTTATCAGTGAGAGAGGTCGGTATGATGATAGTTTATGAGGTTCTTTGCATGGTTTCAGGAGCCCGGTCATTAATGCCGTTCTTTTGGACTCCGGGAGAGTGCCTCGCCAAGGCCCCTCCGCTCATGAGGTGGGGGACTATCAGATCTGCATACACCTTATAGAACTCAGCTGTTATCCCATCTATCCCAGGAGCTTTGCTACTGGAGAGTAATTTTATTGCTTGGCCGACCTCCTCTTCAGTGATTGGTGCATTCAGTGCCCCCCTGGTCTTGGTCTAGCCATCCCAGTGCTATTTTTTAAAACTCCATTAATTCATTGTTAATCCCTTATAGGTCTTTTATGGTTTCACCCTTCTCATTCTCTAACTCTGCTATGGGGGCGCATGTTCACGTCTAATGGCCCAGGCTAGTGTTCGACTCGGACTGTCCCCCTCCCCATATCCAGCTTCTCTAGACTTCCTTCAGCCAGTATTGTGGGTCGTTCTCCTTTTCGCCAAATGTTGCGTCTCAGCTTATACATATATTGATTATTACATTAATAAAAACGCCAAGACACCACGTAGTTCTCCTTTCATTTAATCTCTAACTCCAACTGACTTCTCCCAGCCTCCCACAGTCCCTGTTCCAGTTCCACCACAGTACATTCCATACTCCATTTCACAGTCCTTTACATCACAACAACCCCCCCTTACTTATCATTTAAGTTCATAATCCCTGTACCCATTAGGTTCACATCTACTTTTGTTCAATCAGGCGAGAAGGCTTGCGAATAACTCCCTGGGGCCGATCATGCACACATGTTCTCCGAGATTCAGGACCTCGTGAACATAATGATGAGGAAGATGAAGATCCAAAGGCTCCAGGAATGTTAACACTCAGCTCTTCTTCTCCACCCTCATCCTGCGAGTCTTCCTCTGAATCAGAATAATCCTGAAACATCCTTCTAAAGAACGAGGCATTCCTGGTTATCTCGCCATCATCCCCTACAGCTGTAATCATAGGTCCCTTGATTGCTTTGACTACTAGTGGCACTGGTCTTTATTTCAAATCCACCTTTCTTCGCTGCCTCTGTTGGACCAGCATGGTCTTATCCACTGGCATCTGGTGTTCTTTGGCCCTTCTCCTGCGGTCTGTCCATTCCTTGACTCTTTTCCTCTTCTCACTTTCTCTTGCTCTGATCTCTTATTCTTCAACAGGAGTATAGTCCTCAAGTTGTGGAAGCCTAATTCTTGGTCTATACTGTATCATCAGTTTCGCAGGCGAACGGCCAGTCGCTTTTTGTGGTGTGTTACGATAGCTTCTCAACAACTGTAAGATCGCCTGCGGCATGGACATCAGATCTGTGACAGCTTTCTACCAGGTTCGTTTTATCATGGCCATGAACCTCTCAACCATACCATTAGCCTGAGGTCATAAAGGGGTGATATTCTGATGTCTGAACCCCAAATGTGCTGCAAACGTTGCAAACTCTTGTCCTTGAAATGGTGGGCCATTATCCGTCTTGACTACATTAGGGACACCCCATTCACTGAACAACTCATCTAGAACTACCACCACATGATGAAAGGCTGTGCTATGCCACCTGCTTGACCAGTGGAAATCATGAGTATTCGTCTATTGCCACTAACAGATGACCTCCTTCTTCTAACAGTCCATAAAAATCAAGTGCAACCCTTTGCCAGGGTCCATTAGGCATAGGCACTATTTGAAGGGGGCATGGGGTCTTGTTAGATGCATTTACTTGACAGGCTAAGCAATGCTGCAAAGCATCTTCTACAATTGTGTCAATATTAGGAAACCACACCGGATTTCTTAGTACCATTTTTGTGTTTGCGACACCCCGATGCACCTCATGTGCTATGACCACAAGGGCTTTCCTTAAACTTTTTGGACCTACTCGTCGATTTCCCCTGTGCAACATCCCTTGGTCAGTTACACTCAATTCACTGTGTATTCTCGCTAACCGCCATAGGTCTTTTTTATCCACCCCTTCTTCGAATTGTTCTGTGTCCAGACATCTCCACCTGTTAGTCTTAGTGAGCCGAACGGCTGCCTGGATCGTGGGATCATCTTTGCTTTTCCTTTGAAACATCTCCTTCGTGATTGCTGTGGGAAGGGCATTAAGGGACAGGTATGCTATACATGCTTACGCCTCTCTCTGCAGCTCATTCTCAGGTGGTCCCTCAGGATGCCGAGATAAGTATTCTGCGGGATTAGCTTCCTTCCCCAGCTTATGGAGAATGGTATAATCATATTCTTGCAAAAGTATCCCCATCTTTCTATTTGTGGAGGCATCTTCACTTTAGGGTTCCCAAAGAGTGACAGAAGAGCCTGATGATCTGTGACGAGAATAAATGCCCTTCCAATGATAAAGTGACTGAATTTCTCGCATGCCCAGACTGCGGCAAGTTTCTCTCGCTCAGCTTGCGAATATGCTTGTTCATTGGTATTTAAGGCTCTGCTAGCCTAGGCCACAATGCGTCTTCCAGGTCCACCATCTGGACCCGTTTAAGCCAAAATGGCACCCAGGCCAACCAGACTAGCATCTACTGTAATTTCAGTTTCCCAAACAGGATTAAAGTAAGCTAGTTGCCTATCACTGGTCATTTCACTCTTGATTGCTTCAAAAGCAGTTTTACAGCTTTCATCCCAAGTAAATGTGATGTCCTTCTTGAGTAATTGCCTGAGCGAATTAGTTAACATTGCCTAGTTGGGGAGATATCGTTCACAATAACCTGTCATCCCTAAGAAGGACTGTAGCTCTGTTACATCTTTCAGGGCTTTTAGATTCAGAATGACATTCACTTTGTCTGAATCTGCTCTGATTCCTTTCTCCAAAAATATATGACCAAAGAAGCGTAAGCTCTGTTTATTAATATCACACTTTGGGCCATTCAAAGTTAAGCCATTGTCCTGTAAAATCTTACAGACCTGCTTCAGTGCCTCATCGTGCTGATCTTGGGTAATACCAAAAACTAGAATATCATCGCTATGATTCAAGGCCTCTTTTACAGGTGCAATGAGCTGCCTTATCGTTTCCTGAAATATTTCCACCACCGAAGAAATGCCAACATGAGGCACTTGTACCGACAAAGACCTTCATGAGTGATGAAAGTAGTGATGGGTCTCGACACAGGATCTATTACTAGGTGATGCTAACCCTGATTTAAGTCCCATTTTGAGAATCTAGTAGCTTGGTTAAGGCGTATTATCATATCCTCAATATTGGGCCCAGGATGTCTTTTCCTTTGTATCGCGGTATTAGGAATCTGCATGTCTACACACAGATGAAGCCTACCATCTGCTTTGGGCACAACCACTAATGGAGACACCCAGGGTGTGGGGCCATCAACTCTCTCAATGATATCGTTATCAAGTAGTTGTTGTAACTCCTGAGATACTTTTGCCTGAAGATGAAATGCTACCCATCAAGAATGTTGTGGTACTGGACGGACTGAAGAATCAATGTGTAGATGTATGACATTATCTTTCATCTTACCAACGCCCTGAAATAGCTTTGGAAATGCCTCTTTTAGTCCTTCAGTGTCTAATTCTTTCTTCGACAAGGCCTGTAAGTCATAGTTCTGCGGATGTAACCCTTGTATCATCTCTGACAGGTCATATTTGGCGTCAATAATTTGCTGTTCAGTGGCAGTTTTACAGCTGAAAAGGCTCCTGCCAACTGCTGGGCTGCTTATGACATGCATGCTGACGGATACACAGTGTCCTTTGTGAACCAAATCACATCAAAATTGTCCTCTGGAGGCTAAAGGTTGTGTTGCACCCCATTGAAAGATCTGAGCCTTTGACAGTTGCAAAGGGTATATATTTGCTATACCTTCATATGCCTTCTCACTCATCACATTTACTGTTGCTCCTGTATCAATTAAGAATCGTATCTACTGCTCACCCAAACTCACCATTACCTTTATGGCAATTCTGTCATTCGATGTATCATAGATCAGTCTAACATATTCCATGCTGTATCTGTCATACTCTTGGTATTAATCTGTGCTTAAGCTTCGATTGGCGGATTTTCATAGGGATCTTCCAGCTGCATTCTCGTTTCTTTCTCCTGGCTCTGTTATGGTGGTATAGGTTGCTCATGTTCTTGACTAGTTAGTTCCATTGCCTTCAATTGCATATTCTCCATAACCCTAATGAATCCTGACTGCACTTGATATGTCGGTCTGGCTGTGTTAGGCCTTACATTGTCCCTTTCTTGATGGGTTCTTGTGTTAGACGCCTTTTGTACGTCGTATCTTCTGTTTGGCAATGTCTGTACGTTAGCTCTGTATGCTGACAACAAAGGCATCCTCTCCCTTCACATTATCTGAAAGTGATTTTCTTGGCCACACCGCATACACATCTGTCCCAGAGCTGGGCCTTGACTTTTATGTGGAAACTGAAATCCACATCGATAGCATTGTCTCTCAGCTGAATATCATGCTTGTCCTTGCATACTTGGTCCTATGGCAGCGATGGTATCTTTTTTGGGGGATTTTCAATATTTGCCCCCTGAGTGTCAACCCTTTCGTATACTCTTGCTAGTTCCAGTATGTAATTTAGAGGAAGAGGTTTCTTTAGGAGATGCTTTCGAAACTGGGGCGATATGCATCCTTCAATAACTCTCAATCTTATTGCGTCATTGTCAATGAAGTTTGCAAATTCACAATACATTGCTTTCCTTTGCAGTCTTAGCACAAATTGCGCAATTGTCTCATATGGACCTTGCATGCATTGATTGAATGTATAGCATTCATAGTCTCTATTTGGGGGAATTATCAACTGTCCATTGATGGCATTGACTAAAAGTTGGCATGTTGTTTTCTCCTCAGATGATATGTCTTGATGACACTTCATCCCCTTTCCCACCAAATTTATGAAGATGTCACATTTATCTGAGGCGTTCTGGTTTCCCACTGCTCTTAGAAACTCCTCAAATTCATCCACCCATTCCTGCATTCCTGCCAACACTGTCCCTGATCCTCTTGCGGCTCAAGGATGAATGGATTTGGGCGGCGCAAATAATTGATTGTGTTCGTGGATGTAGACATTCCCGGGTATATGTCTCTGCTTGCATTGTCAAAAGACAATGCTTGTTCTTATGATGTTGATGTTGGAGTTGGCTACTCTGTTGTAATGTCTTATTGGTTTTGTTTGGTAAATGTAGCTTTTATGTCTCTATTTGTTGTGTTATTGTACTTTCTTTCTTTGTTTATCTTTCACTTTGTGTAGGTTCATTTTCCTTTTGCTTTGTGAGTTTCATTTGTACTATCTTGTGCTGGCGTGGTTCATCGCGTACAGCGTTAATTTAGAAATAATCTGTGTTCATTGTTGATTACGTGAGCCATTGCACTGTATTGTTGTTTCCTGGTTTAATATCAAAACGCTCTCAAAGATTTCATGTTCATAGTGTTTGGTCGATTAGTCTTTGTTTGCTCTATTTATATCCCGGTATCATGTATCTAATTTCTGAATTTATTTGTTTCGTAACGTTCGTGACTCAGTATTGGGAGTTGTTTCACTTGTGCTGCACACATTGCATTGTTATGGCAACCTTTTGTTTTGTTGTTCAATCAAATATGGCTGCATGTTTTCTTACGCATATAGGTCCTTTCCTCTACATTTTGGAGCTACGCAATGGCTCTATCACCGGCTTGGAACCTTGGGCTCAAGCTTTCGTAAGTAGCGCGGCTCTTGACTTTTCGTAAAATGCTTTTTTGCCCTCATTTAAGGTTGCATGCACACACAGCATCATAACTAGTGCTAATTATAACAATGCAAAAGCATCTTAGGGTTTTGAATGTTTATATAAAATGGTTGCGCTGCGCTTCTTACTGTCCTGACGATTTCTGCTTTTCTTTCTCACAGCCTTTGCAGGTTGCCTCTCTCTTTCTCACCTCTTGCGTTTTTTCAGAGTTTCTGTCCATAACCTCTTCCTCAGGTGACGTCGCTTATTTGCCTTTCCTGTCATTTGTCAGCTACCTCCACAGGCTGTGTCCTTACCAGCCCCTTCCACGGGCTTCCAATGTCTCAAGACTTCCTTCAGCCGGTATTGTGGTTCGTTCTCCTCGTCGCCAAATGTTGTGTCTCAGTTTATACATATATTGATTATTACATTAATAATAACGCCAAGACACCATGTAGTTCTTCCTTCATTTTATCTCTAACTCCAACGGACTTCCCCCAATCTCCCACACTCCCCGTACCAGTTCCACCCCAGTACCTTCCATATTCCATTTCACCACCACTCATGAAGGTCTTTTTCAGTACAACGTCTCATTTTTGGCATTTCTTCGGCGGCGGAAATATTTCAGGAAACGATAAGGCAGCTCATTGCACCTGTAAAAGATGCCTTTAATTATAGCGATGATATTCTAGTTTTTGGTATTACCCAAGATCAACACGATGAGGCACTAAAGCAGGTCTGTAAAATTCTGAAACTAAAAGCCCCGAAAGATGTAACAGAGCAACGATCCCTCTTAGGGATGACAAGTTATTGTGCACAATACCTCCCCAACTATACAATGTTAACTAATTCGCTCAGGCAATTACTCAAGAAGAACGTCACATTTACTTGGGATGAAAGCTATCAAACTGCTTTTGAAGCAATCAAGAGTGATCTGACCAGTGATCGGCAACTAGCTTACTTTAATCTTGTTTGGGAAACTGAAATTACAGTAGATGCTAGTCCGGTTGGCCTGGGTGCTATTTTGGCTCAAATGGATCCACATGGGAGACCTGGAAGATGCATTGCGGCCTATGCTAGCAGAGCCTTAAACACCATTGAACAAGCATATTCGCAAGCTGAGCGAGAGAGCCTTGCCGCGGTCTGGGCGTGCGAGAAATTCAGTCACTTTGTCATTGGCAGGTCATTTATTCTCGTCACAGATCATCAGGATCTTTTGTCAATCTTTGGGAACCCTAAAGGGAAGATGCCTCCACAAATAGAAAGATGGGGGATGCGTTTGTAAGGGTTAGGCAGAAACCTGTGCAGTTCCCTTAGGGACCACTGCAAAATGTTTAAGACTACAGGTGTTAGCAGTAAACCCAATTGGTAGCAGTCTGTACCACACAGATTTACCTGGTAGCTGTGGCTGAGCAGTCAGACTTCCCTCAAGAAGAGTTAGGCAGTATATAGAGTATACAAGATAGATACAAAGATACGGTAGCACAAACAAACACTGACCAGAGCTTGGGTATAAAAGTATATAATTATTTATTTAAAAACACACTTGTAAAAATACACTGGCACTAATATGTCAAGCAAGTTCAAACACAGTCACTAGAAGTATATACACCTCTCTAATTAATTATTTGACAAGTCTAGGTTAAGACACCACTTATTTAGCAAAACAGAGGTGAGCGCGTAACTATTCGCGCCTTGAAACACTTGTGTATAGGCGCGTTACAAATGCCTTATCATATCACATAGATGGCACTCCAATAATTTGTTAAAAAAGGGAGAGAAAAGGCAGAATAGGAAAATCACACAGTACCAACACTTTTAAGAAACCACAGCAAGTCAAGAAAAGCAGGGTCTGCTGTAGAGCAAAAAGTTCATAGGCCAGGCCCACTCTTGGAGAGAGCAAGGCGGAATATGCCCAAGATCACACAGTGGAAATGCACTCAAATTCTTTGCAGGAAAGTCAAAAAGAGGTTGGATCAAGTTAGAAAGGTAATGTTAACAGGTCAGAGGTCACCCCAGGATAGAGAGTCAAGGATTTACGGGACACCTTGGACAGTCTGTTGCAAGGGAGACCAGGCAGGACACGGTACCTGAAATGGTGAGAAAGCTCCAGCGGGGGCAGTTGTTCCTGGCAGTGGGTGCAAGTCGGGGCTTCGTCTAGGGGAAGAGAAGATCTCGACGTGGAGGAAAGCTGGAGGTCATTGCACTGCCAGGGAAGAAACCAGCCGTGGAGTTTCCCGGTTAAAAGGTACTACCCTTTTATTCGCGGTAGTGGTGAAGCGTGGCTATCTGGCCGCCGGGGTGCTTGGCACGGGTGATTCGACCACGAGACGATCCAGGAGGCGAAAAAGGCGAACTGGTTGGTCCCACCAGCTCAAAGGGAAGAATACTCTCCTGGAAGAAGATCTTCTCTGTCGTCGGGAAAGTCGTGAGTTTCGTACAGCAGGGCTCCACCGGTGGTGTCTTTGTTGTAGATGGCTCAGCTTCTCCCCTCTTCGGATTCTTTAGGTCCTGTACCGACTTCTGAAGTTCCAGTCCCCAAAGCCCTGCTTTTATGCAGAAAACCCCCATTCATCAGCCTAGCTGTCAATCAAACATGCTAAGTGGTGAGCCGGGCGGCTTATCCGGGCAGAAGGCCGCCAAAAGTGGAACAAAGGGCTCGACTTGGGTTAGGGTTTCAGAGGTGAACACAAATGCCATTTTAAAACCGAGTCCTGGCAAAAAGATCCAACCGGGGAAGAAATATTAAATAAATAACCCGGCGGTATCTTTAACATTGCACCAAAAAGTGGTGCGTTTAAAATGAATGGGAAAATCCTATAGGAAATATTCCGGTGGAATATTTTGTGTGGTATCCATTGCCACCAGCTAGAAACTCGACGAGGGGGGACTGGACAGTGCCCCCTTGGAAAACAGACCCAGGGGCAATCGAATTACCCCTACCAGTACTTCCATAATATGATGGTTCGTACTGGTTCTGTTCACAATTTAAGACTAGTAAAGTCAATGGTGACTTTACATGCCCTGGGAGACAGTAGTCAGTCCCAGGGTATGGAGTCTATGTTTGGGGGTCACTATGACACCCCTGTGTTACTGCACTGAGGGTGCTGTGTAACACATATAGCAAAAACACATGAAGCCCTATGGGGTAAAAGACCCCATAGCCCATAAAACACATTACATAGTCAAAGGACATTCTCAAATCATGTCTAAGAGTGGGAGAAAAAGAGCCTCACTCTTAGCAGAAGAAAGAAATAAACCCCAAAAATCCAGCAAAGCTGCTGGGGGACTCACTAGGTTTGGGAAATTAGCCTTTACAGAGAATTCTCCCTAACAGTAAGAATATGATTATGCCATTGTCCATAAACCGGAGAAGGAAGCTAATCCTGTGGACTACTTATCTCAGCATCCTGAGGGACCACCTGAGAATGAGATGCAGAGACAGGCGGAAGCATACCTACCATACCTGTCCCTTAATGCCCTTCCCACAACAATCATTAAGGAGATGTTTCAAAGGAAAAGCAAAGATGATCCCACGATCCAGGCAGCCGTTCGACTCACTAAGACTAACAGGTGGAGATGTCTGGACACAGAACAATTTGAAGAAGGGGTGGATAAAAAAGACCTATGGCGGTTAGGGAGAATACACAGTGAATTGAGTGCAACTGACCAAGGGATGTTGCTCAGGGGAAATCGACTAGTAGCTCCAAAAAGTTTAAGGAGAGCCCTTGTGGTCATTGCACATGAGGTGCATCGGGGTGTCGCAAACACAAAAAAGATACTAAGAAATCAGGTGTGGTTTCCGCATATGGACACAATTGTAGAAGATGCTTTGCAGCATTGCTTAGCCTGTCAAGTAAATGCGTCTAACAAGACCCCATGCCCCCTTCAAATAGTGCCTATGCCTAATGGACCCTGGCAAAGGGTTGCACTTGATTATTACGGACCGTTAGAGGGAGGAGGTCATCTGTTGGTGGCAATAGACGAATACTCATGATTTCCACTGGTCAAGCAGGTGGCATCCCACAGCCTTTCATCATGTGGTGGTAGTTCTAGATGAGTTGTTCAGTGAATGGGGTGTCCCTAATGTAGTCAAGACGGATAATGGCCCGCCATTTCAAGGACAAGAGTTTGCCACGTTTGCAGCACATTTGGAGTTCAGACATCAGAAAATCACCCCTTTATGGCCTCAGGCTAAAGGTATGGTTGAGAGGTTCATGGCCACGATAAAACAAAACCGGCAGAAAGCTGTTGCAGATCTGATGTCCATGCTGCAGGCAATCTCACAGATGTCGAGAAGCTATCGTAGCACACCACACGAAGCGACTAGGTGTTCGGCTGCGGAACTGATGATACAGTCTAGACCAAGAACTAGGCTTCAAAAACTTGAGGACTATACTCCTGTTGAATACGAAGAGATCAGAGCAAGAGAAAGTGAGAAGAGGAAAAGTGTCAAGGAATGGACAGAACACAAGAGAAGGGCCAGGGAACAACAGATGTCAGTGGGTAAGACCGTACTGGTCTAACAGAGGCAACGAAGAAAGGTGGATTCGAGATACAAACCAGTTCCAATAGTGGTCAAAGCAATCAAGGGACCTATGATTACAGCTGTAGGCGATAATGGTGAGATAATACCTCGTTCTTTAGAAGGAGGTTTCAGGATGATTCTGATTCAGAGGAAGACTCGCAGGATGAGGGTGGAGAAGAAGAGCTGAGTGTTAACATTTCTGGAGCCACTGGATCTTCATCTTCCTGATCATTATGTTCACGAGGTCCTGAATCTCGGAGAACATGTGTGCATGATCGGCCCCAGAGAGTTATTCGCAAGCCTTCTCCCCTGATTGAGCAAATGTAGATGTGAACCTAATGGGTACAGGGATTATGAACTTAAATGATAAGTAAGGGGGGGTTGTTGTGATGTAAAGGACTGTGAAATGGAGTCTGGAATGTACTGGGGTGGAACTGGAACAGGGAGTGTGGGAGGCTGGGGGAAGTCAGTTGGAGTTAGAGATTAAATGAAGGAAGAACTACATGGTCTCTTGGCGTTATTATTAATGTAATAATCAAAATATGTATAAGCTGAGACACAACACTTATCTCTCTAGAAATATACAATTCCCTAAGCATAATGCCACAGCTTTCCCTCCAGTCTGGTAAGCCCTGCCAGTGCCACGTATTGAGGGGTATGCCTGCCAAGAGAGGCACTTTTTAAATCTATTTTCTTAAATTCAATAAAGGGCTTCCTTCATAGACAATAATCCTTTGGTGTGGGCAGAAGAAACCCTCATGATCCTCTAACGCGTGTCTTCTCTGAGAGCGGGCGTTATGTTGTCATGTTGTGTTTGATGATACGTGCTGCAGCACCACCTGGCATGTGTTGACCCAAACGGTATTGTCACAGAGTTAAATAAAGAGGCCTGACCTATGCGCATGTGGCTTTGCTCACCTGCGGATCATTCACCCATGTGCCGTTGCGCTTGTGACCGCAGAACCTCTGCATTTTCTTCATAACTGTCAGTTATTAAACATAATGGGCCTCATTACGATCATGGCGGTAGTCGTGCCCATTACGAGATGAAGGGGTCGGTAATTGCCCATTCGCCGGTCTCCCGATCCCCATTCTACCCCACAGGGCACAATGGGGGTGGGGAGCATGGTTGCATCGGCAGTTGATAGCGGTGCCGGTGCAATCACAAGTTCTGCTCGCAGAAGCCGCACAGCCCGCCAGGTAACACCTGGCGGGCTGTCAGAAACTCGCGAGGGAAACTCAGAATAAGGCGGTACGGTATGGGCGGTGCCGGTGCCATACTGGCATCGTCCATACCGTACCGCCAGGGTAGTAATGAGGCCCAATGACTTCATGCTGGGAGCTGATGAAGTGTGATAAGTGGGAGGGGTTATGAGACAAAATTCCCCTTGTCAGATGCGTACGGCAGGCATCTTTGCGATGATCCCTAGCGTTTATTATTTTTCTTTCTTTTTTAGCAGACTTTTTTGAGGGGTTTTCCATGGACTACTGGGTAGTGGTTGAACATTATTCAGTCAAACTGTGCATACTCCAGACAAATGCGCTGAGACAATGATTGTAGAACTGGCTGGTTCTGTCTGGTAAAGAAAATGGGACTCAGGAAGAACATCAGGGGGCAGTGGACCAATGTCCCTGGCCAGAAGAGGATGAGACCGGATGCCGATGCATCTATCGAGACGAACCAGAAGGACTATGTCACTTGATGATGGAGAAGTAGAAAGAAGAGATGACGGACTTTCACCAGGAAACAAGGGTTGCCTTTGTTATAGGGAGACGAGAACAGTGTGCCTGAAGGCCTAGGTCTGGTGTATCGAAGGTAAGGGACGAAGCGCCTTTGAGGGTATAAGGGTTGGCGATGTGGAAGTCGGGCAGGTTTTGACATGCTGATCTTCTCTTGCAAGATACCATGTTCAATAAATCCTTTTGCCAGTTTATTCCTAAAGACTAATACGATTTCCACGGGTTGGTCTAGACTCAGGGCTTGGCCAAGGAGTAGTGCATCTGTTAGCTGATTTAGGGCTTTAGGAAGCATCTGCAAGATTATATTTCTTTTGTCAAGTTGCTCTTTAATTATCGAGACTCATTTATTCCTGCACATCCTAAGTCCTTCTTCTCTGCCTTATTATACTCCATTTTGTATGTTTCATCCCTATGTCTAGCCCTGAATTTTAACAATGATTTGATGTAATATTGTGATTATATTATTCATATTTTTTTTGCATTTACATTATGCTAACTTTTACAGAACTAAAGTATAGAATAGAATTTATTTGTTGACTCTGCTAATATACTAGACCTCTAGATGTCTTGCTGGGTGCTTGTTTTATAGTAAGTGACAACCATGACTATAGGCCAGAATAGTCCACATCTCTGGGATGTAGAAAGCCTTCTACGATCAGGGGATCGATATTCCAAATCTCTCTGATGGTGAAATTTCCGATGCCTCGCTCATAATCAAATGCCACGTTTGTGTCTGTGGGTAAAAAAACTTGACATTTAGTTGGGAAATCTTATGTATACGAAATCAGATGTGGAAAGACTTAGCTTTTTGTATATTTTGTAACAATCTGAATGAGGTCAAAAATTGAAAGCATTTAGGGGTCGATTCATGGAACAAACGTGCGCCGAAAATCCCAGCGCAAGCAGGCGCAAGGAGGCGCAAGCGTGAGAAATCAAGCACACACGCACGCGTGCGATACAAGGAAGGCGCTGCGCTAGTTTCCCGCTGGTTGTGCGCCAAATCCATGCATGTCGCACACGGGCACACACGTCATCAAACGGCGTGCGCTACGCACACAGCAAAAGCGCACATAGCGCGGCGCACACAACAAAAGTGGGCGGAACAGTGGGCGTAACACGTGGAATGGGGAACAACGCTTGAAAAAGAAGGCGTAACTGGGGAAGTACTGCAGCGAACTACACGGAACGCCCACACGCACGCAAACAACCCGTATTCATGGATACGAATACGGGAAACCCGCGCACGGCAAAAGACGCGCACAGGCATCAACGCGTCCGCCACACGAAGGCAGGCGGAAGCGTCCCCGTGCACAGTACAAAAGTGCGTGCAAACAACAAACACGTATATACAGCTACAATGACTGCCCCATTTGTCGCAGCACTGATCGTGGGACACCGCAGGAGGAGGAGACTAGCCAGGGCACCCATTTTCTCACCACAGACAAGCCTTTTTGGGATGCCTGATGACCAGGTCTACGGCAGGTATAGGTTTCCACCCCACATCATCCTAGACCTGGTCAGGGAGTGGGAAGATGACCTTACATCACCCACCCTTTGCTCCTAAGCATTGAGCCCCTTGGAGAAGGTGCTCAATGTCCTGCATTTTTTGGCCACTGGGTCATTTCAGCGGACCACTGCCATAGTGGGGGGGGGGGGGTCTCACAGGCCACGCAGTCACGCTGCCTACACCAGGTCTTGGCAATCATGACAGCGCGCCCCTCAGTCCACAGGCACATATACATGCCCAGAACACCCGCAGAAAGGCAGGCCGTGGTCTTGGATTTTTACAGGGTGGCACACTTCCCCAAAGTGCTCGGTGCCATAAATTGCACCCATGTGGCCCTACGTCCACCTAGGGCCACTGAGCACATCTACCGAAACCGCAAGCACTGGCATTCCATCAACGTACAGGTGGTATGTGATGCAAAGGGAATCATCACCTCTGTCTATGCAAACTACCCTGGCTCCACCCATGACAGCTTCATATACAGAATGTCCGCCCTGAGCCGGGCCCTGGAAGCTGGGCAGCATGGTGACACATGGCTCCTAGGTGAGTACAAATGCCTGTGCACATGCATGCAAGAAACACACAGACAAATACCCAAACCCTAATAATCTCAACTATTATCACCTCCCCAGGGGACAGTGCCTACCCTCTGAGCAACCACATGATGACGCCAATCCGGAACCCCACCACACCACCCCAGGTAAGATACAATACGGCCCATATTGCAACCAGGGCCATAGTGGAGCGCACATTCGGAGTGCTCAAGTCACGCATCCGCTCCCTTGACCGCTCTGGCGGGCAGCTACTCTATGCACCCCCAGAAGTGTTGTGCAGGATCATTGTGGCAGCATGTGTCCTGAACAATGTTGCAACACGGCAGGGCGTACCGGTAGACATGGTGGTGCCCCCACATCTCCAGGCACAGGTGCTGCCCATGGGAGGGGATAGGGCACGTGGCGAGGAAGCCCGGATCCAGCTTGTGGCCACATTTTTCACCTAAACTCCCACCCCTGCGGAGTGCACACAGGCCTGGCACATACCAGGTGACGATCGATGATGACAAAGAGACAGTCAACTGTCACAACCTTACTACCCTGAGATTGTTGCCATGGAAGTGCCACATTGTGTGCATCCCTAGCTACTTAAACACAAGCTATCCTGTGTGACCAAAAGGCACACATATGATATATGATATGATATGATATGGCATTTGTAACACGCCTATACACAAGTGTTGCAAGGCGCAACGAGGCAGGGAGGGGGGAACAAGGGAAGACAGACAACGATCCTACTAGGCCATTGTCATTTAGATTGCGCAAGTGCAGGGGTAGGTGGAAGGGAAAAGTGCAAGGGGAGGCGGGGGAGTGCAGTACAGGGTAAGTAGAATAAAAATAAATAGGCCAGCTGGTGGCAAGTGCAAAGGTAAGTGCAGACAAATGCTGTGAAGTGGGGGCTGTAGGGATACAGAGACAGTCCCGCAGTACAGGGGTTGCCAGGGAGGCAGTGCAAGTGGAGAGTGGCTGGGCCAGGGACCGAGGTCGGTGAGAGTGGCCGAGTTGCAGATTCAGTGCAGTTTCAGTGAAGAAATTAGCAAGGGAGAGGGAGAGAGAAAGCAGAAGCAAAGAGGAAGGTGTTAAGGTGCTTCCTGAAGTGGAGATGGTTCTCCTCAAGTTACAGGGAGGCAGGAAGGCCGTTCCAGAGGGAGGCCCCTGCCGTGGAGAGAGATCTACCCCCAGCTTGTTGCTTCGAGAAGTGGCTGACCCTGACATGCAAGGTGTGAATCACACACACCTGCAAAACAGGCCATGACCATCACTGTTATGTCACTCAAACCCTCCCAAACCACAACATGACATGGCAAGCAATAGCCATACACCAACACTGTACCAATAAGGTACACATTGCCATGTGAAAAATGTAAATTGGCATCAGACAATGATGCCTGACATGGAATCAGATGAAATGACTGACCAACAACCTCCCACCCAAAATAAGTAATTCCCAAATACATCACAAAAGTAGTAGCCGCAACATAACAAAGAATGCCTGTCTACATGCACATTTTGCTTTGCAAAATCAACACTGAAGCTTCTGTGTGCTGTGTCCAACTCCTGCAACACACTGCTCAGCGCACAGCACAGTGAACAGCCATTGTGTGTGATGCACACCCTGAGCATCACATCTAAGCGACAAACCACATCAAAAAGCAAAATAGGCATGTACAGGATCCATAATTGGTCACAGAACATGTGCTACAGGGACACAGTGGGCAGCAGAAGGCAAACAGAGTGTACATGTGGATATCGAAGGGTGGTTGTACATGTAGTGCATCATAGTGCGAGTGTGCGGGTCAGCAAGGACATGCACTCAACATATGCATGTGCAATCAATTGACCATCAGTGTCCTCTACACATCACATGTGAACATTCACCATGTGTACACCCCAGCATGTCAAACCACAACTATCCCCTCACACCTGAAAGGTAAATACAACAACATGCATTGATCAGCAGAACAAATCATGTACATAGGATACCACAATTACAATGTCAGGGTTCCCACCACACTGCAGGGCAAGGCAACTATCAACAACAAAACACCCCCCCTCCCTCACAAATGACCATGACCCACTGAACAACTGCACCTGGGTCATGGAGCCTTCAACCCTCAATTTCACCTGGCCAAAGGATCACCATTCCCCTTCGTCACCATCTCCGACCTTGTGTGTCAAAAGTTGCCTGCACCCTCAGAGTCCACTTTCATTTGCAAAGACACAAAATCCAAGGCAGAAAAACGAACCTGAACAGCCTCCAGTAGATGACTTGAAGTAGCAGTACCTCACAAAGTCCAAGTACTACCACAATGATGTAACAACCAAGGTAGCACAGTAAAACAATGTCACAACAGGATGTGAGCCATGTGTGGTACATAACATACAATGATGCACCACGAATGGATGGGAACTGTCACAGCTCCCGTGTACAGGTGCAGCAGTGGCACGAAACAACCAACCCCACCGTGGCCTGGGTGCCTGCAAGGTCAAACTCACACAGGCCTCTGAGACCGAGTGGTGGGGAAGGAGGGTCAGGGATATGCAGTTGGAGCAGCCGTTGGCATACTGGATAACTGGAATGAGGGGCAGGAGAGGGGAGTATGAATGACACGTGAAAGTAGGGAATGCACTAAAATTGAGTACTTGCATTAACACATACACAATCATAACAAACTTGCACATCATTGTCAGGGCCTTCCGGAGTCCAGGCGCAGGAGTGGCACGAACAAACCACCCCCTCTAGGGTTTTGGCGCCTGCAAGCTTGGGGCTTACACAGCATCCGCAACCCCAGCGGGGAAAGAGGGTTAGGGAACGTTGGTTGGATAGGTACGGGAAGCAGGAACACCGGGTAGAGGGCACAGGGTTTAGAATTGGATAGGACTCGGGGTGATTATGGAGAAAAAAAACATACCAAATTGAATTACACATTCATCCATGCAACAGTGCACCCCCCAGCAAGCCTATGTAGAGCAGTTTGAAAGAAAAAGAACAAGACACTCAGCTCTGGTTTTGAGTGCTGGCCTCCTGCCTGCGCACTCTCAGGTCCGGTTACAGGAGCACTTCAATGCTGCAAAGAGAGCCACAGTTAATAATCTGTGCGTGCCCATAACACACAAACACACCACCAAATATGCTCCATAGCAACAAACTACTCTACAAACAGACAATCTGGTGTGGATGCTTTGTACCCATACGTAACATACCCCCTGTGATGGTTCATACACAGTCAATGCAGTAAGTCAGGCGCCGGTGGGTGCATGGCAAATGGAACACCAATGTGTCACGATTCACACAACATGCAATGTTCCCTGGGTAAGCAGACAGACGCATATAGCAAGGTATGACTTCAGAAAAAGTTGTGTCCCACCATGACCGTAAAAAAATAGGCAGTGCATGTTTCAAAATGTACATGGAAATGAAATACACTGCACCCGAGTCTGTCCCTTGCTGTATGTCCCTGTGAGCTGCTCCTTTCCATGTCTCGAAGGCAGCATGGGTGATGCAAGTGCCTCAATGGCCCATGGTGGACCGGAGGGTATGTGCCACTGCCCCTGCAGGTGCCCCAGTCAACCTTACAATCAACTAGCCATCAGTCCACCAACACATCTGAGCTGTATTGTGTGCTTCAACACCAAGATTCGTCCAAGCTCACCGTCAGTGCTGCTACTAAGCCTGCATGTGCAACTGGCCTGGTGGAAGCTTTGCTGTGTTGTGGCCCCCCTGTGCTGCTCACCTTGCCTGGAGTTCCTTGGAACACGTCAGCAGTTCTAGGATGTATGTCTGCAATCCCTGTGCCTCTGCTTGCGCACACATGTGCATGTGGGCACCAACAAACGTGTCCAGAATCCAGAAGTCCAATGGGCCATGTCTGCTGGCAAAGGTGGTCTGGAGGCTCATCCCCCTGCAGAAAGGGCATGAAACACATGATTAATGCTTTAGAGTCATCTGTGTGTGTCTCTTCAGGCATCTCATTACTGGACCATGTCAGAGACGTACATCAGAAATCACACCATCAGTCCATCTTTCACATCCAAAGTGTGGAACACACTATCTACGGCATGAATTGCAACAAGCACGTGTACAGTAAAGATAAGAAACATACAACACAATGCATAGCAATGAATGTACACATTATTCATGAAACGCCCCATCTACCAAAAGCAGAACAGTGTTCAATAACACCGCAATCATCCCCACTAGGGGTGTTAACACAAGTTACACAGCACCAGACATGCCACAGATATGACAGTCCAAAGCCCTTGTGTAATAGGCTGTTACACCGAACCATCCTTGCGAGCTCATGGATAAGGGAGGCAGGAGTTGCATATGTGAGTCAAGGACCCCAAGCAGCAAACACATACACAAGACAAGCCTGAAGGGCCCAGTTGGAACAGACAGTGGATGCTTTCAAAAGCCACAAAGCACCGCACCGTCACATGAAAGCACAATAGACAAGCAATTTTAAACTATATTAACTAATTACACTAACTATGAAAAACATACATTACCTAATTAAACTAACTATCAAACAGAAACTTAACTAACTAAACTAAAATAAAAATCAAAAATGGACACATATGACCCGGGGGGAGGGGAGGCACCCAGGAGGGGGGAGGTACAGGGTGCTGCTCAACACCTACATGCAATGATGCTGAGCCAAAAAAAAACCTCCATGGGCTCAACGCCTGCACAGCCCGACCTATGTGGGAGATACAAGTCAAGGCTGTGAGGCAGACAAATGCAAGTCCTTTCATGTGTGAGACACATGGCTGGTGTATGTGTGGGTAAGCATGCAAGCCAAATGCAGATGTGTGAGCACACGTTTGGATTACTGTGTATGTCAGTTAGCATGGTTGTGGTGTCACACATGGATGTTGGTTCCAGCTGCATGTATGTGCACCGTGTACATGTGCATGTGTGTCTATTTGACAAGGGTGCAACAGTGATGCAACATGGATGCATGTGACACTGATATGTGGAAAACTGATTTGCAGATGTGACATGGATGCCGATCTCAACACTGCGACAGTTGGAGGTGTACACATGCATGTAAGTGTGGTGGCGTGTATGCATGTGTAGTGCACTCCCTGTGTTTCATGTGATGTCTGTCTCACCTTTGGCTGCTCATGCTGTTGTATGTGTATGGATGGTGCTGGCTGTTGCAATATGGCTGTGGAATAGCTCATGTGTGTGAGTCAAAATGACATGTGTGTTGGGGATTGTGATGCCATGTCTGAAGTTTGACAATGCCACTCATGTGGAACTGTCATGTGTGTATGAGTCCATTGTACAGTGCCCTGATGCCTGTGTTTTATTTCTCCCTGTCTGCAGCGTCAACTGATGAAGAGGGTGGAGAAGGTGCTGTGGAGCACAGTGGCAGGGATCGCCCCCACAGCCGGAGACGCAAGGCCCGGCTCCCCTCCCAGGTTGTCATCTCGTCAGGGAGTGAGGAGTCCAGTGCCGCGTCCCAGTCCGGAGTTGGACTCCTCGGCAGCAGAAGGGGCAGCTGAGACCCACAGGGCCCAACGGAGGAAGATGGCATGGAGTCATCCAGGTTGGTGGGGGGTTTGGTGGAGGAGGAGGCCGTGCAAGGGACAGAGACAGGGTCTGGAGGTGGGAATTCCACTGGTGCTAGTGGTGCAGTGCAGGACCAGGGACAGGAGGCAGCACATGCCGCCGCGGAGGTGCCTGTGTGCAATCCTGTCCCTGATCCTGTCACTGCATCATCTTGCACCAGCAGGGATGCCTACGTCCAGACCCGTTTTCAGGGAGGGGATTGGCTTACACCAACTGGACTTCCTCTCCCTGCGGATGTGGCTATCCGGCAGCAGGTTGAGCCTGTCCTGGGTGGGGTGGCGTTGCGTCAACGTGCCATGCGAGGTGACCTGCAGTCTTTTCGTGAGGAGACTGCACGTCTTCTCGCATGGCTCGTTGACCGCGGTGACCCACTGGGACAGCTCACCAGGGCCGGATTCCTCCGTTTCCTGGACCTTGTTCCGACCCCCTCCTCAACTGAACCCTCTATGCCCCAGTCGTCCTCCATGCCATCTTCCCACCCAAGTATCACCTGGGTGCCCTGTGGAGCTGCCTCTGACCCTGCGGCAAGGCTGGTGGACAACAGATCCCTGCCACAGTCGGGAGTCGGACGTCCAGCAGGGGTAGCCACCTCCACGACTGCACCCCAGCTGGAAGAGGATGTGCAGGCAGCAGGAGCCAGGGCACAGGCAGCAGCACAGCAGCAGCAGCAACAAGGTGGGAGCCATGATGGCTCGGGGCCATCAACATCGGAGAGGCAGGCATCGGCCAGAGGGCAGGAGGACCCTGGACGGGAAGTGTCTTCCATGTGGCAGCGGTTGGGCCATGCAATAGACGCGGAGCGGCAGCGGGCAGAAGAGGCACGGCTCACGATGGTCAGGGCAGAGAACTCCACGCGTAGGGCCCTGAGGCGGGCCGAGTGCCTCGAGGCCATTCACAGGGACCTCGAGTTCCAGTTGTCATCGTCCCTGCGAACCCTCGGGGCCATGGAAGAGGACCGCCTCCGGGACATTGAGCAGGAGTTCGATGATGCCCTGGCCCGGGACATCCAAAAGTGAGCCGTCGGACTAGCCTGCTGCCCTTGTAAATAGTTAGCTAGTGTTAGGTTTCCTTTGGTTTTTTCTTTATTTTGGTTGCGCTTGGACAATGCACCACGTTTCTGTATATAGTTTTTCATTAGGTAGTATTTTTGATAGGTTTCATTTCTTCATTTGGGCTCATGGACCCTGGATTGTTCATCTGTATATAGTTCACTATTGGATTCATCTCTTTTTTTTGGATTTCCCCATGGAGCAATGGTTTTCCCTTGGATTTGCTTTGTTGGACTGTGACTTGGACACCTTTCCTTTGGATTATGATTTCTTGATTTTCATTATTTTACGGACAGGCAGCTTTCCTTTTTTTATTCCCATTGCTGTTTGTTTGTTTTTAATTCCATTCATGTTGCTTTTAATACATTTTTTTCTTCATACTTCGATGTGTGGTATTATCTCATTGGTTTCATGCATGTCATGATATGGGTTTTCACATTCACTTGCAACCATTGTGTGTGTGTGACGGACATGTGTTCATTTACATACTTGCCATTGGGGTTGTATCATGTAATTGCCTTTTATATGTGGGTGGATGCAATACTTGGTTGGGTCTTTGGGCTGGGGAGGCTGGCCATAAGGGCCATGATTGAGGATCGTCATGACCTGGGGGCAGGGGGACATGAGTGGGGGCCTGCTGGCAGGTGCCCCGCACTGCTGGGGGGTGGGGGTGCAAGGGGACATGAGTGGGGGCCTGCTGGCAGGTGCCCCACACTGCTGGGGGGGCAGGGGTGCAAGGGGACATGAGTGGGGGCCTGCTGGCTCGTGCCCCACACTGCTAGGGGGTGGGGGTGCAAGGGGACATGAGTGGGGGCCTGCTGGCAGGTGCCCCGTACTGCTGGGGGGTGGGGGTGCAAGGGGACATGAGTGGGACATGAGTGTGGGCCTGCTGGCAGGTGCCCTGCTCTGCTGGGGGGGTGGGGGTGCAACGGGACATGAGTGGGACATGAGTGGGAGCCTGCTGGCAGGTACCCCGCACTGCTGGGGGGTGGGGGTGCAAGGGGACACAAGTGGGGGCCTGCTGGCAGGTGCCCCACACTGCTGGGGGGTGGGGGTGCAAGGGGACATGAGTGGGACATGAGTGGGGGCCTGCTGGCCGGTGCCCTGCACTGCTGGGGGGTGGGGGTGCAAGGGGACATGAGTGAGGGCCTGCTGGCAGGTGCCCCGCACTGCTGCGGGGTGGGGGTGTAGGGGGACATGAGTGGGGGCCTGCTGGCAGGTGCCCTGCACTGCTGGGGGGTGGGGGTGCAAGGGGACATGAGTGGGACATGAGTGGGTGCCTGCTGGCAGGTGCCCCACACTGCTGGTGGGTGGGTGTGCAAGGGGACATGAGTGGGGGCCTGCTGGCAGGTGCCCCACACTGCTGGGGGGTGGGGGTACAAGGGGACATGAGTGGGGGCCTGCTGGCAGGTGCCCTGCACTGCTGGTGGGTGGGGGTGCAAGGGGACATGTGTTGGTGATCAGTAGTTCAAGGAGATATGTGCCTTTGCTGGGGGGCATGCCCATGTTGGGTGGGCTGCCTGCGGGACATGACCAGGGGTGCAGGGTAGTCCCCTGTGGTGTGGGCTGTCTGCAGGGGCCGTGGAGGGTGTACAGGGAACACCTGGGAGGACCCACACTGCCAAATCACATGTAGTACTCCCCGGCACCCCCGAAATACACGAACCCTGCTGAAATCGCGTGTGAAACTTCCCACGCACCCCTGAAATACACGTACCCTGCTGAAATCGCGTGTGAAACTTCCCACGCACCCCTGAAATACACATACCCTGCTGAAATCGCGTGTGAAACTTCCCGCGCACCCCTGAAATACATGTACCCTGCTGAAATCGCGTGTGAAACTTCCCGCGCACCCCTGACATACAAGTACCCTGCTGGAATCGCGTGTGAAACTTCCCACGCACCCCTGAAATACACGTACCCTGCTGAAATCGCGTGTGAAACTTCCCGCGCACCCCTGAAATACACGTACCCTGCTGAAATCGTGTGTGAAACTTCCCGTGCACCCCTGTAATACACGTACCCCGCTGAAATCGTGTGTGGAACTTCCCGCGCACCCCTGATATGCACGTACCCTGCTCGCACAGGGCCAATCGCGTGTGAAACTTCCCGCGAATCCCAGTAATACACGTACCCCGCTTGCCGTGCTGGTACAGGGTTAGCGCAGCCCTTTGCGCTGGATTGGGGATTTTGATGGCTTTTCCCTGCGCGAGGGGCGTTCTTGGGGGTGTAACTGGCGCTGCTGCAGGGTCGCTGCGCCACTGTGTGCCACGGCTGGTTCTGGTAGCTGAAATCCATGAATACGCTGTGCGCGGAAATGGATTTTAGCGCACGCGGCTGGCGCAGAGATTCGCACGCGCACACTGTGCGCCAGCCGCGTGCGCCACTTGTGCGCTAAATTCTATGAATTACCCCATTTATCTTATATTGCCAGACTTCACTGCCACTTCGTATCCTCCATCTTTTGTCAGATCAATTAAAGAACTAACACAACTTCACCCTGACCATGGAAGCCGAATGGAAGTTGATCCTTCACCCTAGGTTGGCACGGGTTCCTGGTTGTATGTAACAGGTCAATATGTGCCAGGGGAGGGAAGAGGGTTAGGGAGAAGTTGTGGACGGGTAGGGGAAGTTAGGAACACAGGAAAGAGGGTTAGATAATGTAAATGGATGGGACAGGGGAGTATGGAAAAAACAGAGCATTTGCAAAAAGTAATGTCCATTTAAGTTAAGTACCTTCAAAAGTAGATTGACCAGATAGCACCTGAATCAAGTGCCCGGAAACAGACAGTCCTTTCTTACTCGAGCCTCTATTCCCAAAACCTGTACTCTCCTGTCCTCCTGTCAAACATGCTCATAAATTCCTTAATCAAAGAATAGCAGATCGTCGCGAGACAATAGCACAAACATAAGCACATCTAATGGGCTAATTAAACCCTGACATTAGCAAGACAAATACATATGCCACTGCAAACAACATGGAAGCATGAAATGGGGTTTGCGGTAATAGGTAAATGCCCAATCAATCGTCCTCTAGTCTCCGAAGCATTCCTTGTTTTGGCATAGGCATTAGTTTCCATTTGAAGAATATAGTTTGGCCTATGCGCCATTCCCCACCAAAACAGCTGTCACACTATGCAGATTACCAACAAGGGCTTATCTTTGACCGGAGGGACCGACCGTGGGACCCTCAGGCAAACTTGGTATGGCATTGTAACATCATATTATGCAAGTCTATGCGAAAAGGACGAGGATAAAGAGAAAGGGCCTGATTACAGATGTTTCAGTATTTCCTACTGCAAAATGGTAACACTGTAACCACATGCAGTAACCTTCCTATAGGACTCTATGGGGATTTTCTATTATTGCATAAGGAAATCACTATATGCAGTAATTCCTCAGTGGAGAAGAAGAGTTTTAAGTGTGAAACTTGAAATTTGATTGAGTGGTAAAACATTGTGTATTCACCACTACCTCCTGGCCTGCTGTCCTGCCCCGAGAAAGTATGGACATACCATGCAATTGTAAAAGATTGTATGGGTATCCTTGAGGAAGCAGGAATACATATGAACAGGTTTCAAATGTAGAATCCACACATTGTTTTTTTCACAAGGTCAATGTACATGATATCTAACCGTAATAGGCGGCAAACGTGTTTCTCGACTTTATATGAACCTAAGCGAAACATGTTCATGAATGTTTCTTTTTGTTCTCCCTTTCTTCTTTCTCTTGTACATGCATTTCATATATGGATACATCCATCTTTTCAACAGATAATTTCAAAGTAACACACACCATTTTTTGTAAGCATGTTTATATTATCTATTATAAATGTACGTCATTGCCATTTCTAAGGAATGGGGTTTTGTTGCACCAAATCTGGAAGCAGGGGATGCTTTATGCGGTTACCTCTGGCATGATTATTGCTGTCAAGAGCACCTGTTCATACAATATTTTGCACCTAGGTGTGGTTTATTTCTTTAGCTCACTGTGTCATCCCTGTTTTAGGACATTACCTTATCTGATTTACCATTAAAACTTAATACCTCACATTCCCTTCTAGAGAATGGTGGTGATGATTATCTTACAGCATTATTCAAATCTTCAGCGACTCACATTTTCACAGACTCATGCGGGCATGAAATTGTTAAATGTTTGACTATATATTTGTGTCAACACATACATATGCATTTTCTACCTGTTGGTATGGGTAGAATGATATCTTTTAATAAAATGTTATTTGATTTGATTGTAGTGTATTTCAGTTTACATTTAACATTTTTCACACTAATCACCAAGCAACTTATAACATTTTTAATGGAAATATAGAAATTGCTTGTTAGAAGGTTTTGATTTTAAGAGTTGACGTCTACTCAATCCTTTCTCCATTTTTGTACTTTCCCAATCAGCTATTTGTGATGCTTTTGAATTCTACTATGGACAGTTATGCATTGCTCCAATGACCTCTATAATCATTTCTTTTACTTTCTTCGATCTGACTACTTGCTTGTCTCATTGGATTTAAAAGAGAATTTCTGTATGATTATTTTAGACATTTTCTGTGGGTAGGATCCTCTGATCCTAAATGCTATATATTATTCAGTCTGCCCGCTTGACAATAATATGGGTTTGAATTTGTGTGAATTAAAGACATGAATCTCAAGAAGATTTTTACTGTCAAAACAATGTGATGATTTTGTAATAACTGCAGTGAAATTTGACTTCGAGGACTCCTGAAGGCTCTTCGTGTTTCTTTCTTTGTCTATACAAGGAATGGGCACACCCTTTCTCTTTGATACAGGAGCATCTGTTAATGTCATGGCACTATGACACTTCTGTGCAATCTCTCCTTGCCTGACTCTCACCAACACTTAAGTCTGTATCTTCACTTTCAATGGCTAAACAGCCCAATAATGGAGCTTCCACAACTGTCGCTACTCGTGGATGCAGGCACTCTCAAACCTGATTGTACAGTAACAATACAGATAAACACACACTCTTAGTGTGCAATACAGCAGAGGCATTGAATGTGCCGCATTCTGCCTTCAGAGCGTACATGTAGGATGCCTGAAGTCTTCTGGTCATATACAAATGACTCGTGAAGGTGTGTTGGATGCCTGATGGAACAGGTGGTTCATTTTCAGTTATGACTCAATCCAATCATTGGCGCTGTGTTACCACTGAGTCCTGTTTCATCTGAGAAAGAAGGTAGGACTCTAGTTGGGGAAATTAGAATGGGAGGACATTGTGGAGCAGGTTTCTGGTCTCACCCCTTGAGTGTACCTCATTGTTATTGGAAGGACCCCAATCAATCAGACTCTTCCTCTACATATTTCAGGACTGTGGCCTGTCAGCATACCTCAAGAAATGATTGGCAGTGCAAACAACTGCAGATTCTATTATCAATGGTCCAGTCCTGGATCTTCTGGAGGAGTTCAGTGATAGGATTGTTATTGTTGTCAGTTTTCCAGGATCAGTGATACCTGTGAGTCAATAATTGCTTAATATAAACAATGAATGGCCATGTGGACAATAAACAAAATTGTTGAACACCTCACTTCGCGGTGACTTGAAATCCTGTACTTTGACCCGCAGGTTGGATAATCTGCCCAGGCAGTTCCATCTACTTTCATATGTATTTTCAATCTTTGTATTAGGATTTGTTGGTTGACCGCATTGTACGCAGCTCATAGGTCAAGGAGTATGTGGGCTGTTATGTGCCTGTTAGGAGCTTTTAGAGCATAGTCCTACTAGTTGGAAGGTGTGGAACGGAATCAAATGTTTTTAAATGCCAAGGCCAAATGCAGAGACCATGTGGGATTTGTTTTGTTCCATTCACAGACAAAATGAAGTGCTTGAAGGGCCACATTGCCATTTAACATGTACTCAAAAATGTTAGGGGGCCAAGTGCAATTTTTAGATGAACAGTCAAAATCCTAGGCCTTATGGGGCTAAATGCTGGCTTTAACTGCACAAGCAATATACAGGGCCGTCTGGACATGATACAATTGTTAGATGTACAGACACAATATGGGAATTTTTAAAGGCACACGAACAATAAGGGCCTTATTGGGTGCCACATAGCAGACAGCAAGGACCAAAAAGGATGGCAAGACCATTCACTTGGTTTCGAACTTCATTAGGTATTATATTCACTTGCCAACTAAGCAGGATTCTGCTGATCCAAAAATATCCAACAAAGCTCTAAAAAAGAAAACGTGATTGCATTAGCAAAATTGTCAATGTCTGCTCCTGTTATTTGCGCTCTTATGAGTCTCTTCCATTGTGACCCCAGTCCATAGCGCAGCAGTGACGGCGAGTCTCCTTTCCTAATCTAACGCTGCAGTCTATATGGGTTTACCAACCAATCTTTGGCTTTATGGGTGAGTCTCCTGTATCACTGATTTCCGCCTCCCCACCGCCCCTTCAGCCCTGGTGTTTTACCTCCTAGTCCTCAGAGTGCCAGGGAGGTTGTCCCACCTTCCTCTCCCCTCAGCTTGCAAGATCACAGGGTTTCTGAACCCTCTTCTTTCAAAGCCTCTTGAAGTGAGCTTTCTGGGTTCTTTTACTCCGGCTATTTCAGCGACAAAAAGAGATGATATGGAGCGATTAAGTTTCTGTTGACAATCGCAGGTGAAGCTTGAGAGTGTTACACGCAGGGTGCGCCGCAGTCCTCGCGCCAACCAGCGGGTGTTCCTGCATTCCTGTTGCAGGTCCGCGCCAGCCTGGCAGCGTTGGAAGTTGCCCTGGCGACTAGCGCCTGCTCCCAATGCACTATGTAGCGAGCATGTAAGGCATCACCTGATGGATCATATGATCTCACCAGTGACGCGGGCTCATAGACTTCGCTCCAGATAGAAGGCATGAAGCTTGTGTTCGCAGTAGCAACGCTGCTTGTTGTTGTAGCGTAGTACTACTTTTGCTTCAATGATTACTGAACTGACTTGGACCGTCCTATGGACTTCCTATCCCGCATCTCTTATCATTGTGATTACCTGTTGCCGACTCGGGCTACGTGCTTACCGTTGCCGTACCAGAATTGAAGCAGATTACGTTCCGCTCAGCCTTCTGGTATTCCTGGCGTCTACGAATATCCGCCACGGACGGCATACAGTGAGAATCTCTTTGGAGCCAACACGTGCATACTAGTTTTGCCGTTTTCTAAATAAGGGTTATTCCTAATCTATTGAATACAACCTACCAAGCCTACATCATCTCTTCTTGAGAACACAGCCAGCCTTCATTAATTCCATACCTTCCTTTCTGACTACAACTGGGAACATTATATTCACCAATCCTGATAATAGTGCACATTTGAACGCTCTGCAGATTAAGTGCCCAGACTCGGCTCTAGTGTGACCCTCGTGCCGCTCAGGCTAGTTCCCTATACTAACTTCCTGTTTATTATTTCATCCACACCGTTGTTCCCTAACATTGGTTACTTCAATTACATTGCTGCTTGAATACCCTTGCTGTGATAAGCCTTTTCTCCTCCTTATCCTGATTTCTTCTGTAAACACCAATAGAAGTAAGGGGTTAATGAGTGTTTTCTGTCTTTCCTAGGTCTATACTCTGGGTTCCAACTCATTCCGATTAAGGTATAATGGGGAAATCCGGGAACCCTCTTTGTTTGTTCTTGTTCAACCATCCTATTAATCAGTTGTTATTTCTTTTACAGCTTGGTGTAAGCGGTGCACGTGTTCCCCGCTCTTTGGTGTGATTTACTCCTCTGGCTGTTGTCTCTTACCAGCAGAGGGGTTTATCATAAGAATGAGTTCCCTCGAGTTGAGGAAGCCTAGGTTTAGGAGGAATCCAGGCTAGAGTGGAGTTCTGAGATTTCCGGTTCGATTTCCTCCGCCTGTTTGACCTGAGGCTCTTCTTCCTGAGACCCAGCCAGAACGGCGGTGAGTAACAGAGAGAGAAGCCCTTTGATCCCTTAGGACCCCTGGGGAGACCTCCTTATTTTCTCTAAACGGACTGTACCCTCCTTGGGTACATCTCGTTTCTCCTCCACCCTTCTGGACCTGCTTCAGAATATGCCCACTCTAGCTGGCTTTGCCCCGATGATCCTCTGAGTAGTTACTGGTCCTCCCTTTTTTTTTATCACCTCTCCACCTCTTCTGTGTCACTCCCCCTTCATGTCACAATGGGCTCCATCTCACTCCCAGACTATAGAGTTTCCTCCTTCCCCCTGTTTGCTCCCAATGTTACCTCCTCTCTCCCCTTTCCTTCTGTCTGTGATTCCCCCCAATATCTATCACCATTGCTGCCTTCCTCCCTGCTTCCTTCAACCCCTCTGCTCCTCCACATATACCACTCTCTAACTCCCCACTTCCACTTCCTGTTGCCAACTCCTCCTTGTGTTATATACCTCCTCCACTAGATGTAACGTATCCCTCCACCTCTCCTCTACTAGCTACCTCCTCACTTCCACCTCATTCTGCCACCCTTTAGTCCTCTTATCTCCTCCTCCCCTAGATGTAATCTCCTCCACCACCTCTCCTCTGCAACCTCTCTCCAACCTACTCCACGTTGAAGCCTCCTGGTTATTCTCTTCCTTTCACTCACGAGCCTCCTTCTCATCTCTAGTTACTTCCGGGTTCGACTCTAAATTCCACTCTCACTACAAGTTTCTTCATCCTACATCCCACATGCCAGGCCTGTGGTGACTGGAATATTTAGCAGGGTTCCTACTGCCCCTAGGTGGGTTATGAACGTTTGAGTTGCCTCATTCCATCCATGTGCGTCAGAATGAGGCTGAGTTAACAATCCTAAAGTTTAAGCTACTGTGGTGGCCATTTTGGTTTCTTTCTCTGTTTACCGAACTGGGTGGGGATAAATTGTAAGTAGGCTGTTCGAGTGATGGGCACAAGTAACTGAAGGCCCTAGGGGTGGATTCACCCTTTGGTCTGTGCTTGAATTCTCTCGAGGCTTAGCAGATCCTTCGTACACTAACTGACGCGCAGCGCGTCTTTGTTGAGGGGTCCGTGGTCGCCATGGGTGGATTTACGAATCTCTGTGTGCTTGTACTCTTTAGGCTTAACTAAATGAGTATGTGTGGAGCAGGTTGGGGCTGTTCTGGGGGTTGGACATATGTTTTTTTGGAGCTGGCAAGTAGGAGTGTCTTCTTAATATCTTCCACGAGAGGAGTGATTGTAGTTGCCTCAATGTGACTATCCCCTGCTAAGCAGCCCGGACAGTGGGATAGTGCCCTGGTGATCCTTCTAATTGCACCCCAGGGATCATCATCTGCTGGCATGGGGAGGTACCCAAAATTCAGGGTCTTAGGGACCAGCAATTTTTAGATGCACATACAGAATACAGTGCCCTACTGATGCAATTTCTCAATGCACTCTGAGAAAATGGTGTGTTAAGGGGGCCGGATGCAATTTTCAGATGCAGAGTAAACATACAGGACTGATGGGTCGGATACAATTTTTAAATATACATGAACATACAGAAATGTCCTTAAAATGCACAAGAAAATACAATGTTTTAGGACCAATTTTAAATGAACGAGAAAAACATATCATAATGATTTACTTAAGCGCAGTATTCAGAGGACACCAATTAAACCTACTATCTGGTCGTTCCTACCCTTTACAGACATTTTAACTTGATTTGCAGTTCGGTGTAGCTGCATTAGTAAAGGTGAGGAGGACAAGGTAGGACCCGAGGCTTTACCATGACCCACTAGGGCCAAATAGGACCTGCTCCTGTCTGTGCACCTCTTTGCTACGCCACCAGGCAGTGGTAAACCTCTAGGCAGGGTGTTATTGGATGGCACATGGGCTGGAAGGGTCAATCAGGCAGCTGCCTGTTTCTAAAATGGGTGATAAGATGTAAGAAAGTCAGCCAAAATGGTTGTCCAAATGCAGGCATCTTTTCTCAGCTGACCTCCAGCTCCATTAGGGAGTAAGCAGGGGTTGTTGATGCTCTGATTACTTACTGGTAATCTTCATTACTCCTAGTCCTACTCTTCCTCATCTCAGTACCTACCTTATAAGGCCCCCATCTCTGACATAGGACCTTCTTCTATTTCTTCAAATCCCTATAACTCCTCCCCCACATCCACGTCACTCAGTTTCATATTACCAAGCTGGAGCATGGGACCTTCCCCGCAGGTAGGGTGAGGAAGGTCGTCAGTACTGTGACAAGGAAGAGTACGACTAGGAGTAATGAAGATTACTGGTAAGTAATTTGAGCATTACCTCCACGTCCACTCTTCCTCGTCCCAGTACTTACCTCATGAGGTATACCAAAGCAGCAACGGGGAAAGGTCCCAATAAGACACAGAGCCAAAAACAGTGCAGAAACACACACCCACAATAACTCTTAATTCACATCCCCACAGACAAAACTCCAACCCTGAAGGAACCAACCCCCGTGTGGGAGAAACTCATCTCATAGTGGTTGATGTAAATGATTAGACTGGCCCAGGCGCCAGCCCTACAAATCTCTTGCAGAGAAACCCTCCTTGCATCGGACCAGGAAGCCGCCAGACCCCTGGTGGACCGCCCCTGAACGTGTGCAGGCACAGGCAGGCCAGAAGCCACATAGGCCATGGAGACTACAACACGGAACCACCAGCAAATGGAAACCACAGATGCCTTACGCCCAGCCCCAGCCGGGCAAAAAGTAATCAGAAGACTATCAGATTGGCGGAAAAGAGCAATCCTAGCCAAATACCCCAACACTGCCCGCCGGTCATCAATGTTATGCCAAGCCACCTCCTCAGCATTTACGGATCTTGAAAGAAGGCAGCGAGAACCAGATCCTGAGAGGTGTGAAACCGAGAAACAACTTTTGGGAGAAACTTCGGATCACACCCCAGCACCACCGAGTCTGGCAGCACCCTCAGAAAAGGAGGTTGACATAACAGAGCCCCAATCTACCTAAGCCTACGGGCAGAAGTGATGGCAATAAGAAAGGCAGTCTTCAGTGTAAGATGTTTGATATAAATCTCGGAAATGGGCTCGAAAGGAGGCCCTTGAAGGAACCGTAAGACAAGAGGGAGATCCCAAGGGGGAAGCCCTTTATAAGTACAGGAAGAAGAAAAACCCCAGAGCAACTTCCCCACCAACACCTCCCCATCCAAGTGACCATCAGAGTCCCCAAAAAGGAATTTAATGGAGGCCCACTGAGAGCGAAGCATGGAAACCGCCAGGCCCTTGACAAAAACCGCCTGGAGAAATTGAAGGATAGCGGGGGGCCAGAATGCAGGGGAGGGATCCCAGACCGCCCACACCAGTCTCGGAAAAGGCCCCAATGCCTGCCATACACCTTCAGAGTGGAGGGTCTAAGAGCATTCATTATGGACTCAACTACAGGACATGAGAACCCCTGAAATATAAGCCCAGACCGTGCAATAGCCACACTGCCCATTGCATCTGGCAGACTTCCAGCCACAGATTCCCTTGAAGGGGACATGGCCACTTCAGAACCAGTGAAGGCTCCTGGGACTGAAGCTCCAACAGAGAGGGGAACCAACTCTGGCAGGGCCAGAACGGAGCTAACAACAACACAGTCACCCTGGACACTCTGATGCGTTGAACCACCCGGGACAGAAGGGTAATAGGTGGAAAGGCATAAAGGAGACCCCAAGGCCAATGTACAGAGACGGCGTCCACCCCCCAAGCCCCTTCGGCTTCAAACCGAGAGCAGAAGAGGGGATCCTTTCCTGAGGCCGGGGATGCAAACAGGTCTAGAACAGGGGTCCCGAATCTGACACAGATCTTCGCGAAGACCTGGGCTGACAGGACCAGTTCCGCAGAGGAGGGAAACCGGCAGCTGAGAAGATCTGATCGAACATTGTCCACCCCCCTGATACGTGAGGCCACCAGAGACACCAGATGCGATTCCCCCCAGGTGCCTATCTGAGCTGCCAGAGCATTTAATGAGCGGCCGGAACCCCCTTGGAGGTTGACATATGCCAATGCTGTTGTATTGTCCGTTCGGACCAAAACCGCCCGACCTTCCAGCAACCCCTCGAAGTACACCAGAACTCGGAGAATGGCACACAACTCTCGCCAATTGGATGATCGACGGCTCTCCCCCAGATCCCACAACCCTTGAGCTGAGAGGACCCCCAATGTAGACCCCCCCAACCCATTCTGCTGACGTCGGTAGTAAGAGTGGCCACAGGAGGAAGGACCAGGGACACCCCAGCCTGTAGATTTGGAACCCCCAGCCACCACAGCAGGGAGACCCACAGCGCTGGGGACACTGAAGACACTGAAATCAAAGCCTCGAAAGCTGAGACGTCGGTAGACAGTGGGAGAGAAGATAAGACACCAGGGGACGTAACTGTAGACGGGCCCAAGGAGTTAGAAAACACGCAAGATGCTGTGTGCCCCGTAACTTCAGCAACAGGCGAGCCGAGACATACTGCCTTCTGAGTGCCCTGCCCAGAACAGCCAGCAAGCGATGGACCCTCTCTGGGGACAGGAACACCATCTCCTTCCCGGTGCAAAACAGTGCCACAATGAAAACTAGATCCTGAGAAGTCTCCAGCTGAGACTTCCGCCAGTTGACCAGCAAACCCCAGTCCCGCAACGACTGGCAGACTAAAGGGAGATGAGGCAGGACAGCCTGCCTACAGGACTCCTCGACCAACCATCACCCAGGTAGGGAAAAATCTGCACTCTCTGCATATGCAAATGCACCACCAGGGGAGCCACCAGCATGGAGAATACTCTGGGAGCCGATCATACCCAGGACGGAGCACTCAGAACCGAAAACGCTGTGATCTCATCCAATCCCCCCTGCACAACATCCGGAGAACGTTTCACAAAGCCTCCACATTAAAGCGTTCCGTCCGGACGAAGCAGTGCAGGGCCTCGAGACCCATGAGCAGGTGGCACTTCCTAGAAGGCATAGGGACCAGGAACACTGGCAAGTAGAAAACTTGACCTCGAACAGGGAGAGGAACTGGCATGACGGTAACCCACAACAACAATTCGGAGAGAACGGATCCCATGGCCAACTACTTGGTCCGTGAGCTGGGTACCAAAATACCAAAATTCTAACCGTGCAAACCTGGACAGCAGGAGACAGGAACGGCACTTGATAACTCCTCCGGAAGGAGCCCAGCACCCAGGAAGCCGAACCCCACCGGTCCCATACTGGAAAAAAAACAGATGGATCCGCCCACCACAGGCCCGACCTCCGAGAAAATAGAGACGAGGAGCCAGGGAAAACCGCCAGTCACTGTACTTGCACCAGAGGAAAACCCCAGGACATTGAAGCTGGCCTGCACCGCAATATAACAGCATGCTTGTCAGCCCACAAAAAGATTGGACCCATCAAAAGGAAGATACAGGACAGCCCAGTAGTCCAGCAGATGCACATGTCTCTGGGCAGATACACCAACCCCCAAGGCCATGGCCCCCTCAGCCGACAGAGTAGCCACCAGGCTGGCGAGACCATCACCAACAAGACCTGATGGCATTAAAGATGCCCCCTCCCAATGGGCAGAGTACTGTCACAAAGCGGGGCAATGCAATCCATTCCGGATACCAGACACCAAAGGCAACCCCATAGTAGAGGTATGCGTATACCGGAAACTTACAGAAGGGACAGCCCCCTCCACCGACACCCGGTGCTCTGAGAACCCCTTTAATCACAGACATGTGCCACAATCTGCCACATTACTTCCACACGTCTGAGGGGAGGCGTAAAAGCAACACGTCGGCACCGGAGGACCTAGGCACTAAAAGTAGAGACACTAGGAACACCCTGCATGGCCATTGCTTCCATGATGCATTAGCAGTTTCCATAATTCCATGCCGGACAAGGGAAACAAATCAATCTCCTTCGTCCGCCCCCCGCGCAGTTCAGAGGAAGAAGACAGGACAAGGTGCCCGCGTGCAGCAGAAATATACCCATGGCTAGCACAAACACACCACTAACTCGCCACCTATATATACATCACATGACTGAGAGGTGGCTTGAGCTATGCATCATGTAGCTGGTAGCCCCATGCTCTAACTGTCGAGCTAATGGGTACCCCTACAGAAGGCACCAACCAAGAGGGAAAAACCAAACAAAACAATCCCCCTGGCAATGCCGCATCTCCCCAAAGGAGGAGGAGCACATCTGCCTCCAGAGCAACGTCGGGAGAATACCATCAAACAGGAGGCATGTTGTTGCATGGCCCCAACGGCAGGAGAATCGGGACACAAACATTCACAAAGCCCCCAAATCCTTATCGCATCCCGGGCCACAGCAGGAACCCGGCCGTGATGTCCTTGCGCCGGCCTACAACCTTGCAAAACAAAACCGGGCGAGGCACCAGCCTCCGTAAGGCACACCAAGGAGCCGGCATGCCAACCCACAATGGACTGCTAAGATGGCCATACCAGCAGGAGAGGGGAAAAACAGCAAGAACAGAGCCCTCCTCCCCCTCCTTACCTTCCCCTGGGCCCAGCAGGACCCAGGACACAATGCCCAGCTGCGGTTCGGAGTCCAGCAAAGAACCGAGCGAGGCAATCCCGCTCAACCGGGACAACAAGCCCCGCAGGGGGCCCAGGAGCAGCGCTGCACCCGAGGGAGTCGAAGGCCCAGCCACAGAGCCCCCCCAGGGGACCAGCAATTGGTGCTCCCCGGTGCCCCTCACTGGGAAAAAAAAGTCCAACCTGACTACGGGCTGCTGGTTTCAAGTGTAAAAAGACTCACTGCTACACAAAGCAATGCTGGTGAAAACTGGATTTGCACGCAGGCAATCACATGGGCTGGCAGAGCCAACTAGGGTGCTGTCTGTTTCCAAAATGGCAGCTCGGATGGACAAAGGCCAGGCACATTGTTCTTCCAAAGACGCCGCTAATACACACATACCTATTCACCCGGGCTCTCTCTCACACACACACACACGCACGCACGCACACACACACACCCCTCATGTAGTAATCGGATCATTGGCCTCCCCTGAATTCCGTGACCCCTTATGTCAGCACCTTTCTTCAGCTGAATTCCAGCTCCACCCGAAGCGAGCAGGGGTTTGTGGCGCTGACTGCATGCTCCTGGCTTTAAGGGTGCAATGAGAGGCGCACCGCTTCGAAGGCAATCACATGGGCACGAAGGGTCAATTGGGAGCCGACCATTTCCCAAATGCCTACTCAGCTGGACAATTGCCAGATACAATAGCTCTCCCAAATACAGGGCACCTCCTTCAGCTGAGTTCCAGCACCACCAAGGCTCGAGCAGGGGTTGATGGAGCTGACTGCAGGCTGGTGGCTGCCAGGGTGCACCGCTATGCATTGCAGCACTTGTTAAAATCTGGATCTGCAGGCATATAACCTCGCAGGCTGGGCGGGCCACTCATGGTGCTGCATGTTGCACATTTGCTCCAAGGGCAGCACTTTTGGAAAGGCAGTTGTGCTCTAGCACCTTGAAGCGTATCTTGTGCTAGATGGAATTAGCAATAAAGATCTCAGACCCAAATAGCCGGACAGAATCAAAGAGTATGGCCAACATTACTTTATTGACAGCTTTGCATAAAGTTGTACAATATGGCGATCGTCAGGCAGATGTCACACACTCACATTGAAAATTGATTAAATAGAGGTCTTATACCCCGATGTACGTAACCTATGACGTCATCCTTCGTGGCAAACCAAAAACCTATTGCGAGGAGCGTTTGGCTAGGGGAACATATACTACTTATAAGATACATAAGTGTTAATAACACCATTGGCTACTCCTTTTCCATCAGGCCTGCCTCGAACCACCTCTAAATACGTATGATACTGATTATAAAAGAAAAATAACAGTGGATTGGCCCATGCAACATTGTATAGCATGCTGCTTCATGGGCCATCTGATTGGTTGGCAGGCTACCCCAACCTTGGACTTTCGGCTTGATAGCAGCATGTAAACAGAATTGACCCACATGCTTGAGCAACGTCAGACTACTCCCTGCATTCCAAATTAATCCATAATCTCTCACTGGTTAGGCCTCAAGCCAAAACCTTTTCTTCATAGTTGACTTTGCAGCATGTTCTCTGACCTGGGACTTTTCAGGGAGTGTAAGCACATCGCTATCTTCATTCGGGGCTTAATAAATAACCCTTGTTTTTGACTTCTGGATCACGTGTGACGAGACCACTAATTTGTTCATTTCAACCTCCCATTTACTGCTATTATTTAATATTATACTGGATGTTGTTGCTTCTCTTGGACTGCTTGCTCACTCCATATTGTATAGACTTTATACACTTTTAATTGTCCAATACTTGGCTCTTGCAAATGTTTATTTTCTCCTTAATCTAAGAGAAATAGTTTGCATGGGAATAGCTGGTCCTTGTGCCTTCCAATTATTCCTTGATATAGCATCCTTGATCCCAAGCCAATCAACTCCTCTTCGTTCTGCACTCAAAGCTGTTCTTCCACCATCTTCTAACGCTGCAGCCCTGGTCTACCTCTGAGGTAGCTTGAATGATTTAAATACAAGTCTAACATCCATTTTCCAATGATGGACGCCCTGGCCATGTTATATATTCCTCTACAGCAAGCTTCTATGTGTCTTTTCTACCTTGCGTTACTGCGTATGTACACTTATTGACTGGCAAGTTACTTTATCTTCTTCACACACATGAATTCTTCATCTGTAGACAGAGGTTTCTCTTGTCGCTTCAGTTACCTCTTTATCGTCAATCATTCTTACATTGTTTCAGTGCGCCTTTATAAGTGTTCTTCATGACGTCACACTGCTGCCATCAGAATTCACTCAGCGCTCCGTGATGTCCATAGGTGCGTGCTGACATCCTTCCATACGGCATCCATCCACACTATATATTCGATACGACTGTCTGAGTGCATAGCGTCTCTCATGCACTCGGTGCGACATTGGAACAACACATGGCATCCCATACAGAGCTTTTCTCCTACTGTTCCAGTATGACGGCGGTGAGGGGGTGGGAGTTAAGGCCAACATGTACACCTACACAGTCCTGGACACAGGTGTTTTATAATTAAACAAATGACTAAAATTTCACACTGGGTCAAATAATGTGCATTGAATTAGACTCTGTGAGGTTTTCCTCCAGCTTAGTACAGCCTCAATAAGTGAGGGCTGTGACAAGGAGGATGGAAGAATTGGTAATCGCCCAATTATTTACTGGTAATATGTACTAGTCCATCTTCCTTGTCACAGTCATGGTGTCCTCCCGTTCACCAAAGAGGGGTGAAGAAATATGTAGGGTGGTCGTCCTGGGAAATCAATAGCAGTTCATAGAGGCATCCAGCGATCTTATAACCTCCTCGATGGGGGAGGGACGGCCATGGGAGGGAGCATTTTATGTATTTCAGAAAAGAAACTCAAGAAGTGCCTTTCTTGGTGGAGATGTCCGTCAAAACGTTAGGACTAAGTTTTATGCAGATTAGCAGAAAGGAATCGGGCCATTCTAAATGACATATGGTCAATGGCGGCTGGGCAATATTTTCCTTGGAGGAGCTTTTATATTTCCAGGAATTAGTGAGATGGACTGGGTATACCAATGGGAGACCTAACTAATCTAGGTTGGGTCTCCCCCAAAATACATGTTAAAATAATGGTTGTAAATGCTGGATGGATTTAACAGCACAAACCTAAAATGTGGTAAAAATACATGCTATTTATTATCGGTTTTGTAGGATAACACATTTAAGGGGCTGATTCATGGAATTTGTGTGCCGAAAAACGAGGATTTGTGCGCCATTCTGCCAGCAAATCACTGTTTAACAAATGGGGATTTGCGGGCAGAATGACGCACAAATCCCCTTTTTTGGCGCAGAAATTCCATGAATGTGGCCCTAAATATATTGTTATATGTGAAGTCAGGAACAGTACACAGGAGCATTTTCCAATATTTTCTATGATGCCTTTGCCCACAATATACGCCAGCATTTCCACTGTAAAAGACTTTCATGATGCAGTACCCACAATATATGTCCGCGTTGTCTGTGTTACTCACGTTCTTTATGCTGTACCCACAATATAGGCCGGCATTGCCACTGTAAAATAATTGTATGATGGTGTACCCAGAGGACAAGCCAGCATTGGCCTTGTAAAACACGTTCATGACCCTGCTCCCACATTACATGCCAGAATTGCCAGTGTAAAAGTTATTCATGATGCCATGCCCAAAATATCTGGCCGAATTGCAACTGTAAACCACTTTCATGGTCCCATGTCAACAATCTGCGCCAACATACCACTTCAAAGCACAATCACGCTGCGTGCGCGGCCCACTCCATTGCTAAGCACACACATGCACGTGTTGAATTTGCATGCACACACATGCACACAAACACACCTTCTCAGTAATTCACTCATTAATTAATGCACATGTAGCCATTCGCCCAGAGTCCCTTACACTCAAGCACAGTAATGTGAACCATCTTGTACACACATTATATACACGTATTAAACAATATTCAGAGCAAGCAAGTATGCACATGTTTTAGGAAATGTACCTTTCCATACACTGATCTTACTTTTTTATTTTGTATTTAATTGTTAATGGTATTTTACATATCTTTACAAAATGACATTGTTTCAAAGCGCAGAGAAGGAACGAATTCAACATGAGAATAGACAATCACTCACTAAACACAGAGAAATGAATTAACCTCAGAGTAAAACCATCATCCATAGGATTCTTAAAAGAATATATTCAAAAGCCATCCCTACTTAATTTGTTATCATTCAAAATATTTAAAAGTGAAAGGATTCCATTATCTGAGTGGCCACACAATAAGTAAGACCATAAAACCTCACGATCTTCAAAATGAGGATGAAAAAATAAGGTGCTTAAAATGTAACATTTGTTTAAAATGAAGCTTCGGACAGTAAACCAGAAGGTGCTTTAGTGTTTCAGCACCATTAAATTCACTACACAACCTGCACTCATTTGATAACATTTTCCTCGTAACTAGGACTTCCCCTACACTGATCTTATCTCAATTCCTCTCTCTATTTTGAAGTCACCTATGTCCACGCGCAACAGCTTGAGGGAACAGGTATGGGGATGAGGTCAAATCTTGTTTGCTGAGCAATCTGTGGAGTGGCCGGAGTGGTGCCTATGTGCCTCTACCCCCTCTACCCCCTCACCTCCTGTATCAGTCACTTAAGGTCTTGCTAGGTTTTCTGCTTGTGCTAGTGCCTGGTGTTCTGTAGGACGTTTTAACCCGTTGATATCTAATTCAGGGGAATTTTCCACCTACCCCAAACCAGGTACATAAAATTCTGCTTTATTTAATGAAGTTCATTTTTAGAATCTGGGACCCCCAATTTCACTTTAGTTTTCAATGTTACAGTTATGGAAATAGAGACGTTAGTAACATACACTTCACCACTTGTATCTATGGATTAAATTCACAGTGAGCGCGTAAGCACCATGGATAAAGCGCATGAGACTCCAGAAGGAACTTTATTTGTGCAAAAACATTAGTTAAAAATTAGTTAAAATATCCCTGCTTATCCAACTTTTGCTTTATTCAATATAGCACCACCCTTACTCAATAGACAGGTCAGAGTTTCAATTCAATTGTAACAAACTATTTGCTCCCTCCCCAATCCTCCCCGGTTTACCATCCCACCAATAATGCTTGTCCCAATGGTCATCCCCCTCCCCTGGTTGTCTCTCCAGGATGTATAAAATGGTTTATGCTCAGGATTGCTAGTTGTGAGGGAGATGCTGAGACCGCTTTGACTCTGAGGCCCCTTACTGGACAACACTTCAGTATCAAAGATCGGGCAATTCATGAGTACCTTTGGGCACATCCTCCTTGGGCGTGCTAGGGGGTTTCTCCACTAATGGTTTGTTAGGGGTCCCCTAGTTTGCCTCCATTTGTACCTCTGCATTTATCTAGGATCCATAATAAGAGTTTCTGCAGGGCCGCCAGTTAAAAGGAGAGCATTTGCAACCTGGTACTGGTTCCTCGGGGGAGGGAGCCGCGTATTTTTATCGTTCACCATCCTATACTTTTACTTTTAAATTAAACCCTTACGCAACGGTTTAGTATTAAAATAAGTCTGTTCCTCTTCAGTATAAGGTCTGAAACTGTCTGCATGAGCGTATTAGCAACGGCCTGAGCATTTGACAGCGTTGGACGCGCATGTGCCATCCTGCCCTTACAATGCGCATGCGCGGTCCCACTCAGCCTAGCCATTGGTCAATGCATTGCAAGAGCTTCCACTAAGCCTGCTCCAACTGTTGAGGAGCGGACTGTAAAGAACGTACTACGACGCATTGAGCGTCTAGGCAGGCTTGTCATGCAGCCATCCTGTTTCCTGCATGTTGTTCCCTTGTGTAAATGTGTGCGTCCTGAGGCCTGCGTGCTTCGGCGCAATACAAATGCATAAATAAATAAATAAATAAACTCACCAGGCCCGAGCACAGCATGGTGATGCCAATAGTGTAAGACAATGCCCATTTGGGACTGTAGCGTGAAGAAAAACCTGACAAGGTAAGTTCATACACCAACTGACCCAACTGCCAACTCCCAGGGACGTCATTTAGGGGTCGCCAGAGTTCTCCCTTGCTACCTCTGAGGTCTCCCTTGCGACTTCTGAAAAAAAAAAGAAAAACAAATTATTTTTTTCTTTGTAATGCAAGCTTTTGGGCTGTGGCCAGAATATGTGACTCTTTACTTCTGGAGTGGCTGGCTTTCTTGTTCAGCCCCCTTAAAAAAAATAAGAACAGGAGTGCCACAAGTCTAACACTTTCAGCAATGACCCTAAATAAGAAAGAATAGAAATACCAAATCATGTGTCTTTCTGGAAGTCTATACAATAATTGCTAGACTCATTAAAGGTTTATTTCAGGCACACTTCAGGGGGTGAGTCACTGATTTAGTCTGTTCTTAAACGCCTCAACTCAGCCTTTCATCCTTCTGGGGTAGATAAATGAGTACCAACACAGGTTGGGTGATATAAGGTGTATATTTTTTCTATATAAAGCGCTTAAGCGTAAGTGCTATATAATAACACATCATTATCATTTGGCCTTGGATGTCTGCTTGCATTCACAGTAATTTGGAAATATGGGCCTATACACACTGATCTGAACGATACATACGGGGCCTCATTACGACCCTGGCGGTAGAGTGATAAGGGTGCTGGTAGGGTTGCCGACGCTGTTTTCACTCTACCGGCACATTATGAGTTCTGCTTGCAGCGCCGCTCTTCACGCCTGGTCAGACCAGACCTGCAGAGCGGCACCCGCTAGCAGAACAGGATGGTAGCAACTGACCCGTAAAAACGGCATGGCTACCTCCAAACTCATAATGAAGCCCAATGAGTCAACCCGACAGTTCATGTTCTTGTGGCCTGTCATCATACTCCACCTTTTAATGTTGCATGGCCTACATTTCTCCGTAAACCAGCTATTGTTGATTTTGCATCACATTTTTCTGTACCGAGTTTCCTGTCTGATTTATCCTGCTTCTAAGCGCTGTATCACCAGCTTTTGGTATTAGCATATCTAGCCTCCACTCATTCATGCCCACTCCAGGTGTTTTTCAATGCAAAATAACACATTAATATTATCACACTTATTAAAAAGTGTGGCTCAATGGCATTTTCCTCCTGTTTCTAATTTGATGAATCCTGTGGAGTCATCACTAATTCTCCGACAAGGATCTCCTCCCATCTGCCCAAGGGACGGCAGCCGCTACCTGATCCTGACCCCGAGGGTGGCATTATGACGGAGGATCATAAAGAACGAGGAAAGGGATGGCCCCATCAGGAAAGACGCAGTATTCATCCCTTCATAATGAAGAAGATTTCTTCATTCCTGAATTTCTGATGGCTTGTTAACACTAAACAAGCCCTTCCCATTGTATATCCTCAGAACCCCTTTTTGAAAATCACTCTAGGCAAAACATCATTCATACCTCATGTACACATTACACTCCTTTAGCATCTCCTATCTTGACTGGTTCTTTGAACAAAAGTTCTGAACCATATCACATTGGAAATGATAGAGATTCTGTAAACTCCCTGAAAGCCTCAAGTACTGAGACGTGGAAGAGGGAGAAGGAGTTAATGCAGATCAAGAGAAACACACACATGCAGACTAGTTGTTTTGGGGAGGTCTGGATGAGCGGGACATTTAAAGATGGTATCCGCTTTTCAAAAGAAAAAGCTGGAACCGGGGAAGAAAGAAGCAGACCCGGAGACTAGAGAGAGGCAGAGCTGAAGCGTGATATTGTGCGGAGAGGGACAGCACTGGAGGAAGCAGGCATCTCTATCCCGCTGCTCACAGTGTTTTATACCGGTGTGGCGCAAGGCTGGCAGGGACGCTGCAGGCAGTAAGAGAAAGCTGTCGGAAGACCGGCGGCAACAGAGAACCTACCAGAAGCACAGTGGTGCAGAGGGACAGCATTTGTGCAGGTGGTTTGAGTATGGAGCTGGCAGGAGAGTATACCAGGGGATCTGTAAGACCCAGAGTGAAAATAATTCCTGGCAGGGGAGTATACCAGGAGGGTTCTAGGTCACATATTCGAAAACAAAAGGATCAAATGCCTTTTTTTCGACGCTAAAAGGATCGAAAAATAGGGTCAATTTTTTTAATAAAAAAATGTATGGGAGTGGGCTCTCCCCAACCCCCCGTTTTCTCTTTTAAAAAAACCTTTTTTACATACAAAACTAAAATATAAACAAATAAATAAAAAAGCATTTGACCCTTTTTTTTCCGATCCTTTTGGATTAGAAAAAAAGGTAATTCGATCCTTTTATTTCGATACTTTGACTGGACACCTACCAGGAGGTTTGTTAAAGTTGTATGAAGAGTGATAAGACCTGAACCACCTGAACTGAGCAGTCATATAGCGCTATTATCTGGGGTCTTCTACCACTAATGGGGTGTGTTTAACCGGTGCATTGGTTAGTGTAATATTTACTAGCAAACCCGTGCCTGTCCCACAAGGCAGCGCTGCTAAGGCACTAGTATCGCCCGCCCAGGTGTTTTAGTAGTGTCAAAACAGCATTTACAAAAGCGCTCTGTGCCATAGATTGTACAAGCCGCTTCTTTTTACTATAGGTTTTTAAACTTTTGATGAGGCTCAATAATTTCTTATAATTCTTTTTAAAGTGGACTTTTTTTCTTGTTCTTTTGAATAATCGCTACACGCTCACATGTAACTGTATCTGAAATGTTAATAACCCCAACACGGCCTCCGGCTCCCACACCATGATCACCTTCATTTTGCGTGTCTGTGTCACCATCCAGGTGTTTCAACAGGTGTATGATGTTGATGGAACCTCATGCATTGGAAATATTAACAACATCTGCATTGTAGACCTCTTCATCATTTTGTACACTTAGCCCTTGATAAACAAACGTTGAAGACACCCTTATTCTTCTGGAATGTCTGGCTCCCCTCCTACCCCTGAGATTGTTAGGTTTGCTGTTTTATGTGTCTGTTATGCCCATGGGCCTGTCTTTATGCACAATATAAATACATATAAATAAATGAACCATCCAAAATATCAATAACATCCCCATCATTATTAACACAGCCCTCCTGAACACCAACATACGTTTCATTCCTACACCCATGCACACTCCTTGCTTGAGCACCAAAAGAAATATTAGAGACATCCCCGTCCTGAACATCATCAGAGACACTACTGAAACCATAAACGTTGTGCTTAAACCCTTCCTGAACATCAGCAGAAATATTATCACGGACAACACTGTATTCACCTCCATGCCAATGTACACAGGCATCCTGACTATCAAGGGGTGGAGTATTCATAGCCCCAACATTATGAATCATAGCCACATTGCTATGTGTACCCACTTCATCAACTGTATTAACAATGCCAGCATCCTCTAAAAATGCCTCCAGAGATATGCGGTTGTTAGTAAACTCTAGGTTCCACTGCATATCGAATATTCACGCTTCCAGCTCAATTACTGTGTCATCCTGCATACGGGTGTAGCGCCATCCTGTCTATATGTCATATTTCCCTCATTCACAACCGTCCCACTGTCTTCCCGCATACGTCTTATAGCAGCGTCCATCTGCTCATTCGAAAGATGCGAAAATAAGTCCTTACTGGGGTTTACTACTACATTAAATAGGTCATCTAAATTCTGAATGCTGCCCAGACTGGTAATGTTTTTTCCATCTTTACCAACATGTATATTCTGCAGAGCATATTCTCATACATTTGTCTCGTTGTTGGCCATCACAGTCATATCGCTCGTGGCAACCCCCAACTGTGCAGCCATGTTTGTACTACCCTCACCCCTGGCATTGTTTTTCTTTAGTGCCATTTAACTCCCCGCCCCCATTGCTGTTTTACCCCAGCCGGATCATTCTCAACATTATGCATTGCATTTTGAAGCTTAACAGATTCAGAATGTATCCATCAACCCAACAACCCCACTTCACACTGCACTGTCCTGTGAATGTACACTTTTAAAGGAGGCTTGCAGCCCAGAGCCCAAAATATCTGTCTGAAAATGGGTAAACGCACACTTCTGCACAGACAACGGGTGTTTGAATATTTAAATGCCCGGTAATAGCTGTCAGAGCCCTCGAGCAGCCCATCGCTGCGGAAATAAATACATAATCAGAGTTTAAAACTAGAGTTTTCCCTGTTTTGCTCGTGGGATGCTGGCGTGTTAAACGCTGTCTTGAGTTGGCAGAACACAGAGGGATAACCTCTGTGCCTCGACCCCTTGTTGTAGAATGATTTGCCACTCCATTTCCAAGTTGCTCAGGCACACCGTTCAATGCTGGAACATTACAATAGTCATAAACAAACTTTGGGGCCTTACTGCCTTTATCGCTCAATGGCCCACCAGGCACTCCAGGGGGCATTGTAAAAACTCCAGAACCAACATGGCATGTTGATGAATTCACAAAAGAACTCTGCGGGATATGCACCCCATATCCATTGTGCTCTACCGCTGTAACAACACTGTTGGACCTCATCCATGGGTTGTTGAAACATTCCAAATCTGTTCATCCATGCAAAACAGGCCCCATCCCAGCGCCCGCAAGAGTTCCAGTACAGACCGGCAAACCCATCCCTGTGCTCTCAAAACATTCAGAATTCACAGATCAATACAAATCAGCCTGCCCCTTAGAGACTTTTATTTATCACTTATCAGGCCCCCGGACATCCCATTGGGCATTGCAAAACTCCAGAAACAAGCGGCCCCAGTGATGATTTCACAAAAGACATCTGTGGTGGCACGGCCCCCAAATCCATCGGCCCCAGTGATGATTTCACAAAAGACATCTGTGGCGGCACGGCCCCCAAATCCATCGGCCCTTGCTGCTGTAACAAAAAACGGCGGTGCCATTCCAGGTGCGTTAAAACATCCAAAGGGGAGTTGATCCAGAAACAACAAGCTGCGCCATTCCAACGTCCTGGAGTTGTCCACCGCTGCAGGTTGTTTGTCCATAAGCGGCCTGTTGCAACATCCAATTGTAGAGGGCCATTTCTATAAACAAACAAAATATAGAATCAGTACATTATAATATTAATATTTACACCCCGAGCTAAAATATAACATCCTGAATCTCAGCAACCTTAAACATTTTCAACCACCTTTGTGATCTGTCACACATTGGCAAATGCGTCAATATTGCTGCGATATTTTTTAAAATCATGACACACAATTAAGAAAACAACACAACATCGCCCACACAACTAACCGGACCAGCACAACCAATGAGACCTTTTGAACCCCCTTTGATAAATGATGGACTCCAACCGGGCCCTGTGCCTAGTTGAATACATTCATCTAGAATGCTGGCTGTAAGCACAGCCCGCCTCAAAACTTGCAGAACTTGCAGAGAATATATTTGGTATAAACACTATTTCAGAACAGTCCCGATCCTGCACATACCATCTGGAGATTGACCTTGAAGGGGCTCATTCAAATGGCGCTGAGACACACCCAGCACAGGACTTCTGGAGATTACACGCGCCTCTGGACTTCATCATAAGGTTGCAGCATTCTGATGACACTTTCAATTATTTTAATACTTAGCAGGTGATGGGATGAGTTATCAAATGACTGAGCCAGAGGCACATGGGCTTTGTCGTCGGCTGATGCCAGCTTCATAGATGAGAGAGAGAGAGAGAGAGAGAGAGAGAGAGAGAGAGAGAGAGTGTGTGTGTGTGTGTGTTTTTTTTGAGTGATCCTGCCTGCAGAAACAGTGGGGCTGACCTGCTGTGTTTTTTCGAAAGACACTGTTGGCTGTTTAGCATATACAGAATGTGTCACTCTGTAAAACTATATTTTACAGTCATAAGTAATAGCTTATAACTTTTTTTTGTTTCCAATTTTAATGATTTCATGTTTGCCTATGGGTCTGCGGCTGTGTTTTTGTGAACACTGTGTTTTTAAAAATTAGAAAAAGGTGAACCCCTGAAATTAGATCTTCACTTTTCATTTAAAAAAACCCTTATTTTCATTCTGTCAGCTTTAATGTTAATAAACTATATATTCCCTGCCCCTGAAACTCAGCTGTTGAAAAAGAACACAAAAAATAGTTCTGTGTCGCATGTCTATATTTTCAAGGGTTTGATGTTTGTCCCATACGAGGACATGTCCACTTCATAAACAAAACATGCCCGGGTATGTCCTACCATGCCTGGATGACATGCCCATGTGCGTGTCCACACCATTGTAAAATCATTTTTATTCAACGTTTATTGGTGTTAAAATGGCCCCAAGCCTCCCAGACCTATCTTTCACAATTATAAAATGATAACGGCGTGCCTAGAAAAACCCTATAAAGTTTATATAAACATTATTTAGGTTGTATCAAAATCCCTACCAGCTTTAAATAAAAATTATTCAAAGGCTTATCAAAATCCACACCAGCTTTATATAAAATTATTCAAAGTTTACATAAAATTATTCATAGGCTTATCAAAATCCCTGGCAGCTTTATATAAAATGATGATTTCATACCATCAAGACCACAACCCATTCCTGCATCATCAAAGCATCACCAAAACCAAACTCTCGTCGGCTAACTCCTCACAACTCACTATGCCCTCGACCAAGCAACAGCGCACACGCACTCTCCCATATTAAAATCATTTTAATATAAACTTTATATCAAACTGATATAAATGATACCCTTTTGATATCAAAACATATCAAAAGACACAAACACACATTATAGATGTTTATATTAATATGATATACATTTGATATCGATTTGATATCTTTTGATATCATTTTTATATTAAATTGATATAGAAATCATATCAAAAGGGTGGGACTAAAGACACAAAGGGGGTATATCCACCTGTCAAAATGTACTTGATGAGGAAATGGGGGCCCTTCAACTGCTCACACATTTACAATAGTCCTGTTTCTAGCATGTGAGAATTCTGCCCTACATACAGTACTTGAGAAAAACATTTGCACATATCACTCTTATTCACTGCCAAAAATAGATGTGTGAGCAACACATTTTGTGACTCTTTTGGTCCCATTCGATGACATGGTCACGACATTCACCCAAGATGCTGTTTAGGTGGCTTCATTCATTGTGGGCACCGCATATAAACACAGACACACAGGTTTAGTGGTGGCAATTAACTGCCGTTTATTGAACTCTGCCCTCCTTCATCCCTGATGGTCACATGACCTGAATGGCTCCCTGTGCCCTCTTATCATGTGTCCACATGACGGTCGGTGGCACGACATCACATCTCCACCCAAAAAAACAATGTCCTACCCCATTTCTTCTATTCATCGTCGGGGTCTTTTTATGGTCCGCCAGGGTCGCCCATCTGCATGTGGGCATTCGTCACTGTGTCCGATTATCTCCTCTGCTGCTGACTCTTCCTCATCTCTGGTGTATTCAGGCTCCTCTTTCTCTTCTATCTCATAGTCACTATTGGCTTCAAGTTCTTCGTGAGGTACCCTTTCACTCTTCGGAAGAAAGAGGCATTCCGAGTTATACGCTTGTTAGATCGTGCCACTGTGATCATGGATCCCTTTCTAGCTGTTATTACTAGCAGTCGCGGGTCAATAGGTTGCATGACCTTGTGATTGACTGTTTGTATCACAATGATGCTTTATCCCAGTTGAAGGTCAGAAGCGTGTACTTTCCGGCAGACGTCAGAATGTTCTTTCGTTCTTATTTTTCGCCACGTCATCTCTCACTCTTACTTCGTGGTCCTGTATACTCATGGGCCGATGACCAGTGTTGTGGGGGAGCCTTGTACGGACAGGATGGCCGAACTTCAGTTTGGCAGAGCACATACCTCTGGAGCTTTGCAGTGTGTTGCGATAGTCCCGCAAGAGCTAGTAGAGGGCCTGTTCTAGTGGTTTGTTTGTGATGTTGGCCACCCTCACTGCCTTTTTGACATTGGCCATTGACTTTGGTTGGACAGTGCCGTTGGCCTGGGGCAACATAGGGGTGACCTTCCTGTGGGGAAACCCCACGCACTGGTCAAAGTCTCTGAAGTGGGAGCTGATAAAGGGGGGGGGGTCCACTATCCGATTTCACCACCTTCGGTATGCCATATGATGAAAACATCCTGTCCAGTGCTTGGATCACAGCCGTGGCTGCGATTGATTGCAGGATTTCCACTTCAGGAAACCGGGAGTGTTTGTTGAGAACTACCAGCAGAGGCGTAGCCAGGATTGTCTAACAAGTGGGGCCTGAACCTAACGTAGTTGGGCCCACCGCTGTGACATTAACATCTGTAAATGCCAACACAGCACTGCTGAGTGGGCATTTACAGATTGTGGGTGGGCCTTGCCCGCTCAGGGCCTACACTGCCTATGCCTCTGGCTACTAGGATGTATTCACTGGTCCGGAGGGGTCTGAAAATATCAATTGCTATCTCTTCCCAGACCTGGTCCGGAGGTGGCGTTGTCTGCAGTGGCTCAGGGACTGTGTATGGTTGGAGGTTGAGGCATATGTGACATGACTTCAGCATGTTCTCGATCATGTCGTCCATGCTGGGGAACCATACTTTCTTCCTTAGCTGTCTCTTGGTTGGTACAATCCTGTGGTGGCCCTCATGCGCCACGTCAACTGCAGTGGTGTTGGTGTTACACTCCTGTCACCCTTCAGTATTAAGTTTGAGGGTGTGATGGATAGCTCGTCTTTCACCCTCATGTGTACTTCCACAGCTTATAGTCAACCGGAGTATTAGACTTTGCTGCATGCTCTATCGTCTTCTACCTTCCATCATGAATGCAGGATGCTGCTAGCTCCAAAGTTGGATCCTCTGCCGTCTTTTGTTGTAGTTCTGCCAGAGGGATTGTTGGTGGCATTAAATGGTGTACCTCATAGTTGATGTAGCCATCAGCCCGGTCAATGGATGGCCGATGCACACTAGAGGATGCCTGGACAGGAAGTCAGCTGGGTTAGCTTCTTGTCCTGGCTTGTGGACGATGTTGAATTGGTACTCTTGTAAATATAGGCCCCACCGGGTGATGCAGGCTGGCATTTGGGCTGTAGGCTTGCCGTATATGGTGACAAGGGCTTAGTGATATGTGATAATGGTGAAGGGTTTTGTCACGCTCACCTGGTCTCCACGGGTGCGTGCTTGTGTGTGTAGGTGTTGTCTGTCCTGATGCTGCTGGTGATGCTAGCTTGCGTCTCCCCTTACTCCTTGCTTCAGGAGATGTTAGCCTGCAAGTCGAAACAAGATATTAGCTACCAAAGGGAGCTGTTCCCCTCTGTAGCTGTCCTTTGCTATGTGCAACTAACCTGTTTGTCCTTTTCTGTTCAGCAGGTACGGCGCGAGTCCTGGAAGAAGAATAGAAGATCCGTGTGATGGTGTCGAGCTGCGGTGTGCTGCTGAGTGAAGAACTGTCCGATGAAGTTCCTGGAGCCGGCCGATCAGGTGAGTAGCTATCCGAGAGGGTGCTTTTCGTTCTGTTCTGCAGCTGCGGCGGTCCGTGGGAAAGCAGGAGATGAGATCCGGATGTACTGCAGGTAAGGCATTCGATGCTTAAATACCTCCTGTTATTCTCTGTTTGCAGGTGCCAATGGATGGAAGACTCTGGATGGGCGTGGCAGAAGGAAGCAAGAACTGGTCTGACACAGTGAGCGTTACGCTGCAGCAGTGCAGAATAACGCAAAGTGTGTTCAGATTGTTGGGTGCAGTTTAAATAGCCTTGCAAGTAGTTCCAAGAAAATAGTTCTCTTCTCCGTATCCCTTCTCTCAGGTAAAGTAGTTTTAGGCCACACCCTGAACTGACTGGCTCAGCCTCTCAGAGCCAAGTAAATTGACCATGTAACTAACACTTCCATGAGCCTTTCGCCAGCAGCGACAGCACTGAGTCCAGGTGAGCCTGGCTGGGGCCTGATAAGCCCCCAAGGGGGCAAAAGTCTGGGATGGCCCCACCAGTTTCAGGGTTTTGGGTGTCTGCACCATGACAGGTTTCCCGTATAGAAATAGGTAGAAGTGGTTGCACGCCCACTTCTCTGCTTGCAAATATTATTGTTCTGTCTCCGTTAGGCTCTTACTGGCATAAAATAAGATTCTATTTGGGGCATGGTCACTACCCGAGTGTTGGCCAGGAAAGCGCTGAGGCCCACCAGGCTGGTATCCACTGTTACCTCTGTATGAAGGTTGGGGGTCAAAGTACGACATGCACACTGGTGCCTCTATTTCTTTCCTAATCGGGTCAAACGATTCTTGATGGGTTTGTGTCCATGCAAGTTTGCTGTCATTCTTCGTTAGGGTCCGCAGCGGGGTGCAAGTGGATGCAAAGTCTGTGAGGTAATAGCTTGCTAACCCTTGAAACGAGTGAACTTGTGCAACGTTGGAAGTGCGCAAGGCTTCGGTCAAGGCCTTGATCTTGTCTGGGTCTGGTTCTATGCCTTTATCTGAAGAGTTAGAGCATTGATTTGTTGAATGCACATTTCCCCTTGCTAAGAGTGAGGTTCGCTTCATTGAGCGCTTTACAAACTTTCAATAGTATGGCGTCATGGGATTCCTGTGATCTTCCGAATATGAGGATATCGTCACTGTAGTTGATGCAGTGCGGTATGTGACATATGACTTTCCGGATCTCCTCTTGGAAGATTCTGAGTGCCAATGATATGCCAAAGTTTAATCGTTTGACGAAATAGTCAGAGGTGGGTAGTGAATGTGGAGTATGGAGTATGGAGACTACTCACTGATCGCTACCTGGTGGTATTCTTTATCAAGGTTAAGTCTGGGGAAGACTTTCGCCCCATACAATAGGTTCATCATGTCCGTAATGCGTGGGTATGGGTGGCGTTCTCGTTGTATAGCTTGTTTGGTGATGCCATGTCAACACAGAGTCTTATCTGTCCCTCTGTGCCTTTCTTTGGGATGGGCACCACCAGCGAGATCCATGGGGTAGGGCCAATGGCTGGTTCAGTGACATCGGCATTAAGGAGTGACTCTAGTTCCTTCTCTTCTTGGTGCTGGATGTTAAAAGGAATGCCTTGGTAGTGTTGGGCAGTCACTTTCACAGAGGTGTCAATATGGAGCTGAATCTTCTTACCTTTTAATTTTCCAATTCCTTTAAATAAAGCTGGGAATACTGCTTCAAGTTATGCTGCAGGAGAGATGTATTTGCTGGCCATGAGGCCGTAGGGGATGTGAATGAGCCTCATCTGAAATGCAGACCAGAAGTTGAGGACGCAGCCGCATTGATAACATGGATGGTAATGCAGTCTTGCTTCTCTTTGTGTGTGCAGGTTGCTGTGAATGCTCTGATGCAGGGTAGCGTCTGTTTTACTCCATATGTGCATATGTCCACTGGGCCTTTTTGAGGTGGGGTCTGTGCTAGCTGTCGAAATTCCCCCTCTGGCCTCACATTTACAGTCGCGTCCGAGTCTATTTGGCAGTCAAAGACTTTCCCTTGCATCGTAAGCGGCAGTGTTGGGCTGTGTTCTACCGTGTTGGGATTGCCTAAGGCATAGTGGTGCCTCCTCCTTCTCCATTCCAAGCTTGATCGTGATTCTGATTCAATTGTGGAGAGGGAGACAGTGCACAGGTGGTGTACTTGCTACCTTCCTTTGCGCCTCGCAAAGGTGGAGGCGGGGAGCATCGGGATCTGGTGCTGCGCCTATCTCTGACGTGGTATTGCCATCCTTTGGTGGACGAGGAGGATACCTGCATCGTGGTGTCCTGTGTTCTCTATGTCCTGATCGGGTGTTCCTGCTGTGTGGCACATAGACCTTTTTTTTTAACTTTCTTTATTAGGTTTTCATAAAGTTAAACAAAAAGGCCATGCACCAGCCACCATAAACCAAATTCCCCCACAACCCTTTCCTTCCATTGTTTCTTGACCCTCCCCCACCCTCTACGTTGGCTGATAGTTGAGCTTGAAACAAAAGTCAACGTTATGTGACATCGGGGAGTCTGGCAGCACACTGTGGCAGAGACAGCTGACTGTGTGCCGGGGACAGAGTCTGCGAATCTAAATCATCAGTAGTTGATATCAGGTAAGCTATGTACAGGCCCAGATGTCTGGAGCACGGGCATGCAATGGCAGTGTCTTAATAAAGCTGGATTCTACATCTTGACAATACGTGATGTCTTTCAGCCAGTGTGGTGGCGGTCCTTTCCTCCAGTTGCATGCGATTCTTCTGCGTGCTAGGACGAGCAGTAGGTTTGTCAATTTCCAGACTGCACCTGGCAGATGTTTGGTTAGACCTGGCAATGTTAGTATGGGGTCAGGGTTCAGTTGCATTCCAATTCTTGCTGGCGTTTTCTCCAACACTGAGTTCCAGAATGTGGCTACTACGGGACATGCCAGGTGCATGAAGTCTGCTTCGGGGAATCCGCATCGGCTGCATGCTGCGGATATCGTCGATCACTGAGCGTGGAGTTTCATGGGGGTATGGTACACCTGGTGAAGGTAGTTAAAATGAATCTGCTTATATCTTGTATTGATCGCTACTTTTTGAGTGAGTCTAAGTATATATTTCCAGTTTTCATCTGCTATCGTGACGTTTAATGACCTCTCCCATCTCCTTCTGGGGCCTGAGTTTGGTAAAGTCCTTTCGGTCAGGGGAGCTTTGTAAATGTTTGCTACTAGGCAGCTTTCGTCTCGAGCTTGTATTATACCGTGCAGCAGTGGCCAGGCAGGAGGTTGATCGGGGAAGGTGGAGATGATGGCCTGAAGAGTGTGTCTCAGACTGTAATAGATGAACGTGTCTAGAGCGTTATTGCATCCTATGTCGCAAGCCTGTTGTGGTGACAGAAACGTGCCTTCTGGAAAGAGGTTGCCTAGTGTTTTCACTTGTAATTTTTCAGTCCATTGTTGAAAGACCTTTTCTGAGTTGATTGGGATTCCCGTATGTTACTCACTGGGAGGAGGGGGGAGAATCTGGTTTGAACTCTGCTTCTTGTAGCCATCTTTTTTCCAGATTGTGAATGTTATGAAGACAATGTTCATCGGTGTTCGGGGTGCTTGTAGTTGGCTGAATATGATGGCACAAAGGAGATGGGGTGTCACCAGAGCTCTCTCTATCTGAACATGGGGTCTAATAAAGTGTATGGCGTACCAATGGCTGAGAAATTGAGCTTGGGCAGCCCAGTAGTAGCGTTCCATGTCTGGGAGGGCAAGTCCTCCCTGCGACACAGGAAGAGTCAGAGTGGTGTATGCCACCCTTGCAACCTTGCCCGCCCATACCAGGTCGATGATCATTCTCCTGATACGTTGTAAGAACTGCTGTGTCAATACTGGGAATGTTTGAGAAAAGATATAACAGTTTCGGGAGAATAACCATTTTGACCAAGGAAACTGCCCCAGAGTGTGAGCGGGAGCGATTTCCATCAGTTCACTTCATTTTGAATAACATCCATCGTATTCTCATAGTTGTCCTGCATAATGTCACGGTTGGATCTGGACATGAGGATACCCAGATACCTGACTTTTGAGTGTTGCCACTTGAAGCTGAAGTCGTCTGAGAATTTCTTGGTGGAGTCAGTGAGGGGAAAGATTATGGATTTTCAGTTGTTGATTTTCAGCCCCGAGAAATGACCGAATTTGAGCACTGCTCGAGTCACTGGGTTTAGGTTTTCATTAGGATCATGAAGAAAGCGTGCAACGTCGTCAGTGTAAAGGGATACAATCATTTTATGTGGCCCCAGGGAAAGGCCTCTATGTAGGTGATGGAGCCTGAGCTCCGACGCCAGGGGTTCCATAACTAGGGCAAATAGCAGTGCCGACAGGGGGCAACCATGTCTCGTTCCTCGTCATAGGTATATTTCAGCTGAGCGTTTGTTATCTAGCGAAATATTGGATGCTGGTTGTTTGTACAGGAGGGCGATCAATTGTATGAAACGTATGCCGAGGCCCATGCGTTCTAGTACTGCATAGAGGAAGGGCCATTCGACCGAATCAAAGGCCTTTTCTGCATCTAATAGAACCACCGCTCCTTGGCTTTCTGGGTCGAGGACTTCCATAATGCTGAACATCCTTCTTAAGCCAAACAATGTGTTTCTGCCCGGGACGAAGCCTGCTTGGTCAGCCAGTACCATGGCGGGCATCAGTGGCAACAATCTTTTTGTGAGGATGTTTGCGTACATTTTATTGTCCAGGTTTATTAGTGATATAGGTCTATACGAAGCACAGTCTTCTTTTGGTTTGCCGGGCTTATGGAGGAGAATGATATTAGCCATTTAGAGTGTTGGTGGTAATTGGCCGTTAACCAAGGCCTCATCGTAGACCTGTAGCAAGAGTGGAGCCAGGAGGTTCGAGAAGGATTTATAAAATTCACCTGTTAGGCCGTCTGGGCCGGGTGCCTTTATGTTCGGCAGTTCTTTAATTGCTTCGAGAATTTCGCCTGTGGTGATAGGTTCATTAAGTGGTTCGCGGAGTTCGGCACTCGTCCAGTACAGTTCAACTGCGTCTAGGTATTGTGACAGTTCAGTAGGATCTGCGGTGTAGCGAGAGTTGTATAGACTTTGATAGAACTTACGGAGTGTTTTAACAATATAATCTTCGGAGTAGACAAGACTGCCTGTGTGGTCGAGGACTGATTCGACCATTGTGGGTTTACTCTCAGCCGCAACAAGTCTCGCCAGGAGCGCTCCGGGTTTCTGCCCTTCGCCATACTGGCGGATCTTGTGATGGCTAGTCAGAAACTTTATCTCTTTCTCTGCTGCGGTTCTGAAGGTTTCTAGTTCTTCTCTAAGTGCTGCTAAAGTCCTGGGTTTGTTTGCGGATAAATATCTTTGTTCGAGTTCTTTAAGGCGGGTCTCACTCGAGGCCAGTTCTCTCCCTACCAACTTGAGAATCACATTTTGTTTTGCTAGGTAGACCCCTCTGACAAAGCACTTTTTCCCCAAAGTGTACCTGCTGAGGACATGGAGCCTTGGTGACCTCAATGAAGGATGATATTTCAGCTCGTAGTCCATCAGCGAAGACCTGGTCCAGGAGGGCCCCGGGTTTGAACCTCCAGTGAGGTCTATTGTTGCCGTCTCGGCATGTGACGCATTCAAGGGTGACTGATGAATGGTCCGATGGGGATCTGGGAAGGATTTGGCATTCACCCCATAGAAATCTGCTGCGTGAGGATACATTGGTAGTCGAGTCTCAAGCTTGTTTTATGGACCCAGGAATAGTAGGTGTACTCTCGGGTTTCCCAATGCTTGTACCTCCAGATATCCCTGAGATCGTAGGCTTTGCATATTTCAGTAATTTGCAGACTCGCCTTGGAGGGGGGAGTCACCATGTTGTGTGACTTGTCTTTGCCGGGGTTTAGTGGTGTGTTAAGGTCACCTCCCCAGATGACTGTGACTTTCCTGTTGGATTCTAAGTGCGTCAACACCCAATCAAAGTTATTGGATCTGTCTGTATTCGGCCTGCAGGGTTTATAAGAATGATTTCCTCTCTGTCGATATTTCCATGAATCAGCAGTGATCTGCCTTCCATATCTTTCTGAGTCAGTATTAGCTTGAAGTTGGCTGTTTTGTTAATTAGGATGGCATAGGAGGAAAAGGAAGAAAAATACCTGTGGCAACCCCAATCTCTGGCCCAGAGGTTATTGGAGGCGGGGCGCAAGTGCGTCCTTGGATAAAGGCTACATCGATTCTGTGCCGGTGCAAATACTGTGTTATTTTCCTCATTTTGGTTAGCTGGTTGCCGACTTTAATGTTCCATGTGGCTAGGTTGAATGTGCCGGACTTTTTCTCGCTTTTCCAGCTGGAACGCTTTCCAGTATTTGGAAGCTGCCATGACTACGGATTCTGAGCAATTTTTCATATGTGTTTGTTGGGTGAAGGCCATCTGTCGAGGAGGTATGTATTGGCGTGGTGATCTTGAGCGGGGCCGGGCATGGGTTGTCCTGGTCTTGACTGGTGCATGTGTAAAATACCAAACTTGTCTTAACTTGGCAACCCCCAACTTGCCTACTTTCTCCCATCCCAACTCGCGAGCAACCCCCAACTTGCTCGTCATCTTTAACCTCCCTGATAACATCCAACTGGTGGACTTTAACTGTGCTGTTCAAGGGGCGTTAGGAGCCTCCCAAGTTGTGCGGCTCTTGGTTGTTTACTCATTTAATGTTTCTGGTGGGATTGTTTCTGTGTTCGTGCTACTTCTCAGTTTCTGGCGCTTTATTACGGTGGGTTTCTTCATACTCTTTCTCTCTGTGGCAGTCCTGGGTTGTTGTTAGACAGTCTATATCCGACCCGGTCGAGATATGAGCTGGCCTCCTCGGGCGACTGGAAGAATCGTGTCTTTCCGTCGTGTTGCACTCGAAGCCTGGCAGGAAAGAGCATCGAGTAAGGCATCTAGTTGTCACATAGTCGATGTTTGATACTTGTAAAGGATCTTCTTTGTGCTTGGACGGCCGGCGAGAAGTCTGGGTAGAAGTGGATGGTGTCGACATCGTACTGTAGGTCGCCCTTCTCACTCGCGAGTCTCAGGATCGTGTCCCGATCTTTGTAGTCAAGTAGTTTTGCAATGATTGGGCGAGGTGGGTCTCCTGGGATCGGTCTTATTGACGGGTTCCTCTGGGCTCTCTAAATGACAAACGGATATGAAAGCGCTTCTGACCCGAAGAGTTCTGTTCATATTGCTTCAATGTGATCTTCAATTCTCGACTGTAGCTGTTGTTCTCTGACCCCGACTAACCTCACATTATTTCTTCTGGAGCGCCCCTCTAGGTCTTCATTCCTTGTATTTGCTATTTTCATTTGAGCTTCCAAAGTTGACACTCTGGCTATCAGAGTTGTCGTGCCGTCATCTAGGTCGGACACTCGCTGTTCCACTGTGTCTAGACGTTCAGCATGCTTGTCAAGCCGATGTTGCAATTGATCTACCTTGGAGGAGAGTTCATCTATTTTGCTGTGGAGATTCCCAATCCGAGGTTTCAGCTCAAGGAGAATTTCTCTGATGTCAAGCGGTTGGGGAAGATCTTCTTCCTGAAGCGCATAATGCATAGGAAACTCTGGTCCACTGTTGGGTCGTGGCGTTCTGAACGTGCTTCCAGTCTCGAAGTTTAGCTTGTGTTGCGATTTATCGGACTTCCCCATGGTGGATATGAGCGAGTCAAAGGTTGACGAGGGGGTAACGGTAGTAGTGAAGTGTGTTCTCGAACGGTTGAAATTGGGCAGATCTCTGAATGTCCCCTTGAACTTGATCCCATGAGTGAAAAGGAGGTGTTGAGCCGGTAGGACGGGTCTGTTCTGGACCGGCTTAGGAGTGGTGGGTCTTAGGAGTAGCTTTTGTATGAAACTGGGTAAATCTTGTTTGTAATACTAAAGGTTGTTCTCGCTACAATCTGGTGCGTAGGACTTTTTGTGGTCCGCTCTGCGCTCCTTGGTTACTGTGGAGGGTTCAGTCGACCGGATCCCAGTGCTACACTCTTAATTTGTTCAATTTTCGGTTAGTCTACTTCAAATTCGTGGCAAAAAGGACAGTGTGTTCAGTTATCCCCTGTCTGATTGTTGCCTCGTAGATCTTTACTGTGCGCCTCTTGTGCTTGTGCCTGTGGGGGTGGGCGTCCTGTTGTGTGGTAGTTGGTGCTGAACTCTGCTCGTTGGATGCCGCCGGAATTATCAGTATGGCAGGTTTGGGCAAGCATGCGGATTTCACAGCATTCAGGGCACTGTACCTTTTGTATTGATGGCTGCCTATCCTTCGATCATGATGTCTGTCGCGCAGGCCCTCCACGTGGGTCTACTGCAGGATTACAACTTGCGGGCTTCTATGTCAATGGGGGTGGGTGCCTCTATCACACCGGAGAAGTGGAGTGCGAGATATGCTGAGTCTTTCACTATTGTCCCATGTCCCGTTGTTTCGGGGCTGGTGTTGCCTGCTGTCATTACCATACACCTTTGCAGGAGTGGAATGTTGGGAAGGATGGTTCCCTTCCATAAAGTAAATTGCACGTCGGTTTCTGATTCTGGAGCGTTGGTGGAGCAACTCTCCTTCTACGTCTTTCTTCTGGATCCAGACACGGGCCACGGGAGTTGAGCAGGTTGCGGTGTCTGCATAAGATGCTTTTCTCTGGCAGGCTGCCTCACTGGCCGAGTGTGCGTCAGCGCTTCCTACACGTTACCTGAGACTGCTTCGGTGACCCAGGTGGACGCGTGCAGGGGCCGCGGCTCTGCTGTTGGGCCTGGCCTGGGCTGCCTCTGTGTTTGGTCTCTTTAGCGCTTCTTGGGTGGGCGGATCACTCCGGTGCATGGTTCTCCAGCTGCTGGGCGAGGGCACGCACTGCCGCATCCTCCAGGCTAGAGCGCGGTCAGTGGGCCGCTCGCGGGGGCCGGCGAATGCGCCTGACAGCGCCTTCCCCAAGTCACCCCCCGGCAAGACCTCTGGCTCTCCCTTCGGTCTCCGTCTGCCATCTCTCAGGGGCCCTCGTGGCAGCGGGGATGCAGCCAAGGCCAATGGTCTGCTTCCTGCACAGCTTTCAGGCGGGGCCGGGTCTCGGTGTCGGAAGATTCAGATTTCTCCGATTCTGGGGACACTGCACGCTCGAGTTCTTTTGTGTGCCTCTGAGCAGGGAATTGGATTATTTTCCCAACGGAACAGCCATGATTCTACAGGATTCATAAAGAGCCGCACGGGAGCTCACAAGGGAGCGGCCATCTTGGTCGGCTCTTGAGCGCCCTCTGTGTGTCACATAGACTTGAAGTAATCTTCCCCTCTACACACAGAACAGTCTTGCCCTATGGCTGGGCATGTGCCCTCGTGTGGGAATTCATATCCACACCGGAAACAGTGGCTTCTGACGTCCTTCGGCAAGATGAGTTTTATATGGCTTCCTCCTTGATAGCGACTGGTGGTCCAATGTGTATGTTAGCCATAGTCGATACTTGGAGCTCCAGGGCAGTGGTAGGTTTGGCCACGAGCAGTATTTCAGTTAGGGTGTGTGCTATTTGCAGAAACGTCTATTTGAGAGCCACGGATTCGCATCCTGCGATCCCCTGTGACTTAATGGCTTTCTCGTTAGAGTGTAAATGGAACTCGCAGTGTTTTATTTTTGCTCTCAGCCGTGTCACAAATTTGTCCATGGTCTCGCTTGGCAGTTGTCTGGTGGTATGGAACACGTGGCGTTCATAGTCAACATTTTTTTGAATGGCGAAATATTCACCTAGAATGCTTCAAGTCTGAGTAAGTGTAAGTGTACTCAGCAAATTCCAGTAATTCGAATACGATGTACTTCATGGTAACAACAGTACTTCAGGACCTGTGGCAGCGTGAGCGAGCAGTCAGTCCTGTTATGCGTTCTTCTTCATGTGGGCTCAGGGCAGCAGGATACACATCGAAATCCTTTGTCCATCTGGACCATCTTTGACTTAGGTTTGTGATGTCTGTTGTGTGGAACAGCACCGGGAAGGACGCCTGTTGTGCTAGTTTTGCCGGAGCTGGGACCGGTTCCTGGTCCCCCATTCTGCTGGTGCCCTTTTTTGGTGCTGGCTGGCTGTGTGGTGTAGAAGGCCCAAAATGAGAGCCTGTGGTGGGTTCTCTGCATCCCTTCAGAGCGCCACTGTGTGGCAGCATTGAGTTGCTTTCAGTTGTCAACAGTCATGCCATGCAGCTGGGATAGCTCTGGTGTTATATATGCATTCATTCATTCATTTCTGCTGCCTTCTACCTCCGTCTAGTGAGGTGAGCAGGATGCGTGCTTCAGAATGTTCACTCCTTTGCATGGGCCAACACCCACCTGGGCATTGCAGGGCACGCTTGCACACTCCCGAGAAGCGGGAATCCGCTGAGCCTGTCCGGGGCCATGGAAACTCAGCCCCTCCCTCATACCTGATGGTCACATGGCGCGAATGTTTCCCCGTGCCCTCCCATAACGTGTCCACATGACGGTCAGAAGCACAACGTCACAACGTCATTCTGCAGGGATTTTGATTTGTTATTTCGAACGCGGTTTCTACGCGCGGTCCCGTGGATCGAACCTGTGTTGCTCCACGTCGTCTTGCTTCCAAGGCGAGTGCGTTGCCCTTGAGCTATCCTCCCGAGACGAATTGAGGATCGAAGCATCTGCACCGGTATGCCAGGTCCAGAACATGCAAACATGCACTGTTCCCAGGCACATACGTGTCCAGGGAGGAGTGATACAATTAACATTGGCGGTTTTAATGTTAAAACATTTGCCCCGGGCTAGAGAACCACTGAAAGTGATGAGCACTAGCCTCCTCTCATGGATACTCTCATGTTTTATTTTGGCTGTTTGACAAAGGCATCAGATACATGCCGAGTGCATGCAGAAGCAGTTAATTGACCAGGCTAAAATAATAATATAGCAATAATCAGCGGACCCAGAGTGCAGGTTTTTGATCGGGACTTACTGCCGGGTTTGGGCCCCATTGCCGGCACATGGACCCTGCAGGCCTGGGGATTATTGCTATTAACATCCCGGGTTCATGTCCTGGGGCTATGACAGCAATGCATTTTTTTTTTAACTTTTATTTTTAATTTTATAATGAAACCATAAAATCACATATAACCAAATACACTCCATAAGACATTAAACTTCCCAAAATTATTAAAACTATTACAAAATAACTTTGTACAATGCCAAAGATAACCCCCAAATAAACTTATCAACATCACCCAGTCACCTCCCCACCTCCTATTTACACCATTATAACACCAAGTTTAGTACAGCTGAAAAAATGTACCCAAGATTTTCTCAAATAAACTCAATTTCCCTTCTCTTCTGTAAATTGTCCTTTCCATAGCCGCCAACTCATGCATTTCAGTCAACCACTCCTCAATATTCAGAGTTATTGCAGACTTCCAATTTCGCAAAACAATTGTCTTTCCGATCATTGCCCCTCGAAACAACCGTTTCTTCTGATTCAGAGTAAGATCCTCCAGAGACCCATCACCCCCCAATATCATCAGTTTGAAGTCCAAAGCAGGTAAATCCTCAATCACTTCACCACACACCCTACCAACTTCACCCCAGAACAACCTCACCAACCTGCAGTCCCATAGCATGTGCTCCACAAGAGCAATGTATTTTTGTTTGCTAGAACAGGTTGAGTGTTCACCGTGACTCACCCGTTCTTTCAAACAAATACTCACCTGACATGGTGGCCATGGAAATGAAAGGCAGGCCTCCTCTCTTCCATTTCCATGGCATCCCTAGGTCTTAAGAGGAACACAGCTGCGCAGGGGTGCCAAAACGCGAAAGGTTAGTTGGGTGGAAGGAAAGAAGACCGCGAGGGGGCAATAGACCTGGGAAATGACGGGAAGAGGGAGGGAAGTGGTTGGATAGTTCTTTGTGAGTTTATTTAGAATGCACTCTTGGATCGTGAGATTAAGCCTGTGATCCTAGCGACCTGATTGGCTACCATGGATGCACGGATTTCATGGCTGTTGCTGAAAATGTTCGTCCATAGGGTTGGAAATTTGGTCCTAAAACCCCAAAGAAGTAGCTGGCTGAAGGTGGATATTCTGCCAATTGCGGAATCTGCTTAGTCTGTACATCTTTTAGTTTTAGCCATTAGGTAGCGCATAAGCCAAAACGATTGCATTGGAGTACAAAGAGGAGATTGATGGGATGTGAGAAGATGTACAGAGCCTGTCACTGTTTTGATTTTTACTCATCAGCTGACCGCCGACTGCCATGAACAAACCTATGCCTGTTTCCACCCACCAACTGCCCCCCCAGACCAAAACACATCCTTCCAGGGGTCTCTTTCAGATCGCTCTGCAATGCGAGCCAGTGGTATTGCTGAGTAGCCTTCTGAAAGTTAATGGGCCTCATTATAAGTATGGCGGTAAGACAACAATGGCGCCGGTATCGCTACCGGCACCGTTGCTACCTTACCGACACACTACGAACTGTGCTTGCGGCTCTCGCTCTGCCCGCCAGGTCCGACCTGGCAGGCAGTGCGGCACCTGCGAACACAACTCGTGGATACACCGGCACAGTTATGTACGGTGCCGGGGCATCCGAGGTCCACATTCCCATTCATCCCTATGGGGCCGAATGGGGATGGGGAGTCCCTTCTTGCTGACACCTGCGAATGGGCAATTACCGGGTCTGCCAAACTCGGCATGACCCGATAATTGCCCATTCATGGGTGCCGGTAAAATCATGGGTTGGGTGGCAGCGGTGCCTTTGTTACAGGCACGGCTACCGCCAAACCCGTAATGAGTCCCAATGACTTAATTGCAGTTGTAAAAAGCTCCTGGTGTAATAAAAGTCCATTAAGCAAGTGTGCCTTCAGTCACTTGATCTATAAGCAATATGTGGCTTCTCTCTGTTCCTAGCACCGAATCCCTGTTAAAAAAAGCATTGGCAAAGCCAATAGTTTTGGCTCGTGTGTAGGTATTAAGAATTTGCCAGGCATTCTCATATGCCTAGGTAAACATTCCATTTGCCCGATGTTGCCACTTTATGGCAAGGGAAATGCCTATTCAAAATTCAAATATGTTGACTTTCCCAATGCTTGTTTTAAAAAAAAAAGTGATTTCGCCCAACCCAAGTCACTAAATCATAACTACGGCCGGTATTGATCTAGTACCATTTTTCCATCGCTTTTTATTTCAGCTGCACTTTTTATATTGTCCACCAGATGACAAACTATCCAAAGAAATATGGCCCATTGCAAATACCTAAAGCCTGTGTTTAAGCTCAGCAATGTATGTTCAATTAGTAAGGTTTACATGTCATGTAAAGTTGCGCACAGCATCATGCCTTCTATTGCAGACGTCAGCACGCTTTGGCTCCCCGGACTAAAATTCCCATAAGATATCTGGCTATTCACTATGCTGGTTAGGGATGATGGGAGTTGTAGTCCAAAACATCTGTCAAACCAAAGGGTACATACCCTGCAGTCTATTGGCATATCAGCGTTGAGCTGCTGAGAAACGTTTTATTACACAATGAATAATTGTAATGAGCTTAATATTACAATAATACTTGCTCTTTAAAGTGCGGTTATTATCAGAAATTTGAAACCAATTTCTGACGAATTTATAGCAGCTTTTAGCTAAAAGTAAATTCGTTAATGTTTTATTTTTAAGCACCTGGGGCCAATGACATTGATCATGGTGTATTCAAATACCAGTTTATTTAGGATTCTGCACAGATCTATGCCTGGAAATTTGTTGTTAAATCATAGATAATTAAGAACATATGGCAAGTGTCCGTTGTCAGAATTTGCTAAGAAATACAGAGTACTTTACAGTAGGTTTTTGGGGGAATCGTATTTGAAACAGCGGATCCTAAGCACCACCCAGGCGACCAAACGAGCAAGTTTCGAAACACATGTCGGCTGTCACAAAGAAAATAAATCAAGAGCACAAACAGATTGACTTTGTAAATGACTATATTATATGAGGAACAAATCATCTTTCTGAAGCAGACCCTGATGTGCTTGTCTGGCATTATGCCAGACAAGCACATCAGGGTCTGCTTCAGAAATTCCGTGCATGCACGTCAAATCCTATCACGGAATTCCTAGAAATCATGTCATGCCCTGCTTCCAGTATTCCCAGAAAGCCCATCAAGCCCTGGTGCCAGTTTTTCCAGAACGTACGTCAAAGCTTGGTGTCAATATCGCCAGAAAGGACGCCAGGACCATTTTCCCGTATTGCCGTGATTCAGAGTCCCAGGTGAACTTATACCTGTGTTCCCAAGTACCAGCCAGAGAGAAATAACAATAGGCTCCCCAGCCAGTTATTGGGACCATAGGCGGAACAGGAAGCCGCAGTGCCGGGCCCTCGGTAGCTGAATTAGGACCAATTCTACAATCCAGACCCCTCATGAGAGTGACAGCTGCAGAATCACTGTGAAACGCCACCTACCTAGTTCAGGAGAAGGCCAGCGTACCAGGAAGGCGATCCAAGGCCAGAGCGAACAACGAAAAAGGGAGCCTGTCCCGAACGGCACGAGGGCGCATCTAGTGGGGTGCAGTGCAGTTCAGGTGTTGTTTCTGATTCCCCCAGGGGCTGCAAAAGCCACACCCAGGGTTCCAGGAATCCGGGTATCCAAAGAAGAAAAAACAGCCACACAGTTCCAAGCGATAGATCCAGGAAACACAAACCAAGTCCAGAGTCACAATAATCCAGAAAAGGAAAAGCCAGTTCACCAAAACACAAGGAGCATCCAAAAGCAATCCAAAGGGAAAAGTCAAGGTCCAAAAAACCAAAAACCAGAAGCAGACAAGCAAAAAAGCCCAACATGATATGCCACCAGCAGGAACGGTGAGAAACACTGCCATATGGTCGTTAGCTGTTTGAATACAGTGAGCTGCAGGCAGTTTCCTGATTGGCAGTGTCACGTGACCTGCCAGCATCATGTGGTAGCCCAGCTGCGTCACCCAGCGCGGCGCGACCGCCGCAATATTATGGCGTCTCCAGGTTGCCCTGGTAACCCCAATCTGCGATTTGGAAACCGGAGTGGTGAACAAAGCAGGAGCGGCCGTGGCAATCTACTGACCGGCCGAACCACAGAGAAAGTAACGGGGCGCTGCATGATGTCAAAGGTGAGTGCATGACAAGTATCCACAGAAGGCACATCAAGATCCAATTTCAGTATTTCTAGAAAACACGCCAAAAACTGGTTCCAATTATTCCAGTAATCAAGGCCTGGCTTCATTATGCCCAGAAAATACATCAAGGTCATATACATCAAAGCCTAATTCCAGTATCACCAGAACATGCATCAAGGCCTGGTTCCAGGATTCCCAGAAAGCAAGCCCACGCTTACTTAAACCTTTTCCAGAAAGCGGATCAACACCTAGTTCCAGTATTTCCAGTAGGCACATGAAAGGCATGGTCAATTATTGAGAGAAAGCACATAATGGCCTGGTTCCAGTATTACCAGAACGTGCATCAAGTCCTCGTTCCAGTATTCCCAGAAAGCAAGCCCACGCTTACTTAAACGTTTTTCAGAAAGCGGGTCAACACCTAGTTCCAGTATTTCCAGAAGGCACATGAAAGCAGGGTCCATTATTGAGAGAAAGCACATCAAGGCCTGCTTCTAGTATTTCCACAAAGTACATCAACGACTGGTTCAAGTATTCCCAGAGCCCACATCAATGCCAAATGCTTGCGCAGTGCCTTGGATCAATCCCAAAGGACTTCTACCAAGCCTATCAAGGACTGGAATTTTGCTAGAACAGGCTACCCAAGAGGTGCTATTGAACAGTACATGACAGAATAAGAAGCCTTGGAGTATATTTGAGGAGATACATAGGTGAGGGAATGACGTAGAAGAGCAGAGGGACTATTGGACCCTAGAGACCAAGTGACACAACTCGTATGGGATACTACACCCAAGAGTAGTTGCCTTGAAAACGAGCAAGTTTCGAAACACATGTCGGCTGTCACAAAGAAAATAAATCAAGAGCACAAACAGATTGACTTTGTAAATGACTGTATTATATGAGGAACAAATCATCTTTGGCTAAGCGCGACTCTCGAGCACTACATTATCAGTTGAACTATTTAGCATGAGAGGTTTAGGGGAATACCTCCCAGTGCTGGGGACGCAGCTAACCGACCAATAAAATCAAACGGCCAGAGTGCACCAATAAACAGTTATACCCCAATGCAACTTAAATCAACATCAAGGCCTGGTTGAAGTATTCTCAGGAAGCACTTAAAGATCCGGTTACAGTATTTCCAGGAAGCATGTTGTGACCTATTTGCAGTATTCCCAGAGGGCATATCAATTCATGTTTCCAGTATTCCAAACACGAACATCAAGGCCTGGTTCTAGTATTTCCAGAAAGCATGTGGAGGCCTGGTTTCAGTATTCCCAGCACTCACGCCAGGGCACTTTTTCCAGGAAGCATGTCAAAGCTTGGTTCACCGTATTCTGAGAAAGCATGTCGAGTATTGGTTCCAGCCTTCCCAGAAAGACCGTCAATGTCTGGTTCCAGTATTCCAAGAAAGCATGTTAAGACCTGCTTCCAGTATTCCCAGGAACCACATCAAGGTTTGGTTCCAGTATCTACAGAAAGCATGTCAAGTCTTGGTTCCAGTTTTCGGAGAAAGCAAGTCAAGGTCTGGTTTCAGTATTCCTAGAAAGCATGTTGAGTCTTGGTTCCAGTATTCCGAGAAAGCATGTCAAGGTCTGCTTCCAGTATTCCTAGAGAGCATGTTGAGTCTTGGTTGCACTATTCCGAGAAAGCATGTCAAGGTCTGGTTCCAGTATCTACAGAAAGCTTGCCACGTCTTGGTTCCAGGTCTTGGTTCCAGTATTGCGAGAAAGCATGTCAAAGTCTGGTTCCAGTATTCCTAGAAAGCATGTTGAGTCTTGGTTGCACTATTCCGAGAAAGCATGTCAAGGTCTGGTTCCAGTATTCCTAGAAAGCATGTTGAGTCTTGGTTCCAGTATTCCTAGAAAGCATGTCAAGGTCTGTTTCCAGTATTACTAGAAAGCATGATGAGTCTTGGTTCCAGTTTTCCGAGAAAGCATGTTGAGTCTTGGTTCCAGTATTCTGAAAAAGCATGTCAAGGTCTGGTTCCAGTATTCCTAGAAAGCATGTTGAGTCCTGGTTCCAGTATTCCGAGAAAGCATGTCAAGGTCTGGTTCCAGTATTCCTAGAAAGCACGTCAAGGTTTGCTTCCAGTATTACGAGAAAGTATGTTGAGTCTTGGTTCCAGTATTCGCAGAAAACATTTTAAGGCCTGGTTCCAGTATTTCCAGGAAGCACATCAAGGTTTGGTTCCAGTATCTACAGGAAGCTTGGCACGTCTTGGTCCTGGTATTGCGAGAAAGCATGTCAAGGTCTGGTTCCAGGATTCCTAGAAAGCATGTTGAGTCTTGGTTCCAGTATTTCGGGAAAACATGTCAAGGTCTGGTTCCAGTATTCATAGAAAGCATGTTGAGTCCTGGTTCCAGTATTCCGAGAAAGTATTTCAAGGTCTGGTTCCAGTATTCCTAGAACGCATGTTGAGTCTTGGTTCCAGTATTCCGAGAAAGCATGTCAAGGTCTTGTTCCAGTATTCCTAGAAAGCATGTCAAGGTGTATTTCCAGTATTCCGAGAAAGTATGTTGAGTCTTGGTTCCAGTATTCGCAGAAATCATGTTAAAGCCTGGTTCCAGTATTTCAAGGAAGCACATCAAGGGTTGGTGTCAGTATTCCAAGAAAGCAAATGATTGTCTGGTTCCAGTGTTCCTAGAAAACATTCTCCAGCATATGAAGCCTTAGCCCAGCATTCGCAGGAAGTGCAGTAAGGCCCGGTCTCACAAGGCCCCATGAGCACATTAAGTCCTGATTCCATCCAGTATGTCCAGCAAGGTCAGGCAGCACATTAGGGCCACTTTCCAGCATGCATGATAAACACATCTAATTCTATCATGGCCGGTAAGCACAGCGAGGCAGCATGTTTTGTGCTTTTTAATCATATTGAAGCCTGAACCTGATGCGTCAGAACAAGAGTCAGGAATCCGGAATTTTGCCAAAGCTATTACTAATTTAGGGAAATAAACAAAAGGTGGTGTGCCAGGTCCGCGTTATACTTGGCACCCGTACCCCCTTCCACCCACCCAAAGATTTAAATCACTCTTCTGTGCCCTCTGCATATTTATCAGCAATCTGGTGTCGCTTGAGTAACTTTTCTTGTATTTTATTAATTACACAACGGTGGAATAATTTACATCAAACACATTAGAATACACCTCTTTGCCATCCTCAACAAGTGGCGCACCATTCACCACAATACAAAAAGAATGCCACTTAAACACTTTGGGCTTCATCACGAGTTGGGTGGGAGCCCTTAAATGCGGCGGTAACGGTATTACCACCACGTTAAAGGGCTGGTCCAATCACGAGATGGGCGCTAGATGGGCTGTTTTACCTCCAGCTTATTTCTGGAGGTGAAAATCCAATTTAGCACCTTGTATTACCGCTGGCTGTATTAGCATGCAGTATTAGGGCCGGAAATAACGCCGGACTGGTGGGCGCTAACGCTACTACAGTTGGGCGGTATTACAGCCAGGATACCACCCAACTCCGGATGAGGCCCTTAGAATGCCTTATCATGAGCTAGGAAAATACCAAAGTGCTCAAGCTGTCTCCAGTTGTTCAAATTGTACATAATATGGAACTACACCTTGAAGCATTGTATGTCTTGATTTTTTATCTTGAATTTCTGAAGGATATGGATGATTTGTATCACAGAAATAGTTTGGCCAGGGTACCTTATGCAAGGTGAGATCATCTGTATCTTAAAACCATTATTGTCAGTACTGTGGAAACTGCAACTGAGCAGGGAGGAAAGAGGAGACCCGATGCCTGGGCTGCAGCATCGGGCAGTAGTTGGCACAGAACCAACACAGACAGGCTGAATTACACACAAAGGCATGCAAACTCAAAGGAGGCCTACTTAGCTGGTAAAAGGAGTGGTGGTGTAGTGGTTTACAGTGGTGGCATAGTGTTTTTTCAGTTTCTATTGGTGAAGGCGAACCTACTGCAGGCGAGGGAGGGAGATCACCTACATAAATTCTATATATGCGCGGTGTGGGCCTGGAGTGGTTTACAGTGGTGGCATAGTGTTTTTTCAGTCTCTATAGTGAAGGCAGTTCTACTGCAGGCGAAGAAAGGAGATCACCTACATAAACTCTGTTTACATGCAGGTCACCGCAGAGTGGTGCTGGAGTAGTTTCCAGTGGTGGCATAGTGTTTTTTCAGTCTCTATTGGTGAAGGCGGTCCTACTGCAGGTGAAGGAGGGAGATCACCTACATAAACTCCATTTACACGCGGAACGCTGCGGAGTGTTGCTGGAGTGGTTTGCAGTGGTTCAAAGTGGGTGCACCGTTGACTAGTAGCGAGCTTGACTGGACTGCGAGCGTGGCAAAGTGCGGGAAGCACCCTCCAGACGATGAGTCGGGTTAGACACACATTGACTGCAAGACTGAGATTCGGAATTTAAGAGAGGACCTGGTCCAGTGGTGTTCGGCAACTCCAACACTGCAGGGGCGTGTAAAGTTGGCGCGCAAAGCTGGTCTCGCATTGGTAGCGTATTGGGGAAAACCCATTTGAATCGGATTATCAAGCCAGTGCCTTTGAACCTGATTGGGACCTGAAAGTGTATATAAGGGGGTACCAGGGAGGCATCGGCTTGGTTGAGGCCTGGTGATGGTTTTTGCAGTTTTGGATTGGGCCAAGCAGGCAAAGCAGTACTTTATAAGCAGTGCTCTGTAAGAAAAGAGGAAAAAGCAAAGTTGCGCAGCCCGTGCAGCCTCTGTTACCTGTGTAACCCGTGGACAGGGCCAGGGGTCTGAATCATGGCGAGCCGTTCTATTCATGGCTTGAGAAGTCAAGCAAACCCCTCGAGTAATAATGTGGTGTGGTGGCCAGTGAGTAGGAACCATTCCAAGGTCAAATGTCGCCTCATGGAGGATGCCTTGGTATCTGAACTGTTGCAGAAGTTTGGGGATCCATAGACCCCGCGAGGCCATAATGAAAGAATTGAAGAGACCCTAGTGAACAAGGAAGTGACTGTGCATAGGAGTTGGGTCACGCCAACAGCGGGCCATAAAATAACAGATGTGTTCCCCAAGTCAGGAGCAAGTGCTGCAAGACCAACCATTAACACAGTCTGTGCCTTAGCTCCAACAGAATGTTCTCATGTTAGCGTTATTAGCGTGATTGGGTTCGTAGAAAATGTTGAGGCTTCCGAAAAAGTTGGCCAAGAGAGGCTGGACTCTGACAGGGATTCAGTGGAGCGTACAGGAGCAGGGCAGGGGCCAGGATGCCCGCCTCCCCCCAGAGTGAACAGATCTGTTGGTAGAAAAATCATTTGAAGAAATGGAATTGAGCCCGGGTAGGTTCTTTGCACCACACACTGAGGGAGGTCGAGGAGCGAATAAAGCGCACCTCGCCCACTAGTTCGCCCCTAAACAGGGAGTTGATCTCCCTCCTCGAGGTCTATGATAATATAAGGGATGAAGTGAGAGCTCACACCTTGATACTGAGCGAAATTAAATTACAAATAGAATTGTTGGGAAAGAAATGTCCACGGAACTTGCAGGTGGGTACAATTAATACCAGAATTTTTTGCCAGAAGCGTGACGGAGGAGGGATTCTAAAGAGGAGGGCACTAAATGATCTGGTCGTTGACATTACAAGGGTGATCTTACCCTCAGAGAATAACAGTTTGGGTGGTTCTGGTGGTCTTGGGTGTTCTGGTGATGTTGGCTTAAGTGATGGTGAGATGATGAAGGATGCGGGGGAGCAGGTCAATAAAGTGCAAATTCTGAAAAGTCCGGGGCGATGGAGGTAATGTCCAGTAAGTCTGTCGTAGTAGCAAGTCATGCGGAGGACGATAAGGCGGCCATCCGGTCTACGGAGGATGATCTGCGGGAGTGACAAAAAAGGACGTAGGGAAGAAACATGCCAAGAAAAGGAAAGTCTTCCCGTAAGTTCTTAAGAAACCTAATGATTGTTGAGACCTTTTATCGCACAGTAAGACAGAAGTGTGGATAGAAAACTGATGAAAATCAGCAGCTAAAAACTACAATGGAACGGCCGGAGGATAGTGAATTGCGTTCAGAGAATTCTAACAGGTCAATTGAGGAGGCGGAGCAGCTAAGTCCCCCGGAACGAACCGTGGTGGTTTCTGCAGCCCATACTGATGGGCAGAATATAGTCTTTCCGCATTTGGGGGTTCAGAATCTGATACATCAGGGGAAGGTGAGAGGAATCTGAGTCAGGGGCGGTTAGGATGCAAGACCATCTCGAATGAAGGGAAAATAGAGGAGTCCCAGGGCAACAGTGGTATAGTTCCTGGTGTGTATGACGCCCTCTGGAAGAAGCTTCCGTGACCTGATCAGGGGAAAAATAGAGTGCGTAGGATAAATGTGCCTTGGTGTGAAGGACAGCATAGGCAGATTCCAAATGTTGAAGACGAATAGGGACGAGGGGGCGCCACAGAGGAGTAGTATAGTGTGTCGAGATAACAATATGGAGTCTGAGAAAGAAAAGGTGATGGAAAGGAGAACTAAACCATCCATGGTCATCAAAAACACCCAGTCATGGTTGGCTCCTGAAATACACGGTGCATTGGTAACAAGCTTGTTGGACAAATGCATTCCTGTTTGCTTCAATAGAGCCAAAATGTTGACTATTTTCTCTGAGATCCCTATCCATAGGGCAGTGTCATCCTACAACATAGATCGAGTTGGATTTATGGACCAGGTCCGGACGGACAGATGCGCACTACATTTTGGGTGACATATAGTAAGAGATCTTGTATTAAGAGAAAAGTAATTGTTGTATAACATGGGCTTTGACATTACTGAAGGGGATGGCCCATCAGAGCTAAGGACCAGGGGCGTGACAGTGGAGTCGTGATGGGAAGATATATTTGGTAATCCCTGTAGAAGGTAGACTGAGGCAGTAACAAGGCTGGGTGCAAGCAACAAGCAATCCCTTTAGCTCTGAAGTCGGAATGGAAATTGCATCTTGGAACTCTAGGGGTAGTGCCCATCTGTTTGATATTGAGACTGCGATGCTAGAGTTGAAAGATTTTAGGTGTGTGCTCATACAGGAGACGTGGCTAAATGCTCCCCCGCGGTGGGATGGGTTTGCAGTATTCTCCCAAGAGGCAAAGTCAAGCGTGGGGGTAGGTCATTGGGTGGGCTAATAATGGCAATTAAGTGCTGTCAGAATGCTGAGGCCAGGAAGTTGTCTAATTTACCATTTGGCATTTTGCCAGGGGAGTTGGTATTAGGGAATGTGGGGGATGCTACATCGCTGTTTCTATTCAATATATATTGGCATAAAAGGGTAGGCACCCCTGATTGCTTTATGAAGGTGATCACTGGACTGATACTAGAGCGGAAATGTGAGAAAACCAACGGTCGAGCCATCCGTGCGGGAGACCTAAACTCCACAGGTGTAGAAACATTGTGGGATGAGATTGGGGTAACGCTTGGTCTGAATGACAAGGTGAAGTCTGGGAGGAAGTGGTCGATGGGGTTGACCTCTGTAGAGTTATATATGTTAAATGGGAACGACCCTCAAAGTTATAGCTGGTTCTCGGGGAGAGTAGGTTCACTCTGGACTACCTCTTCGCAGACTCCACCTTGTTTTAAGAATGTTGGGAAATGAATAGTATGGCCAAATCGGGGCGTGACTTCGGCATACTTACCGCTTCGTTTATGTGTGGGCTGGTAAAGGTTGACCGGGGGTGGGGTATTGAATTTAGTGGTCAATCCTGCAAATAACAGGGTCTCGTGGAGGCGGGGAGATATTCGAATGTTAAATCAAAAAATGGAAGAACATATGAGTGGAAACTGAGCACTTGTAGTTTAAACAAGTACGAAGACTCAATAGAGAGACTGCTTAGTATGGGCCCACCACGTGATAGATAGACCGAATAAGACGCACATTCTCAGACATGATAGCGTGATGGCAAGGGAAACGAGAGCCCTCCATTCCTCTATTAGGCGAGTGAAGCGGGGCAATAACTTGTTAAAAGGAAAACTGGAGGACATTCGAACATTGAAGCAAAAGTTCACAATGTTTTCCAAACAACATAGAGCTATACTATTTCTACTATTACAGAATGACGCAGAACACATTTTAGATATTCTGAAGAAAAAGTATCTAAGCGCATTCTGGGAGGGGATTAAGGTGCAGGATACTGATCAGTCAATGAGACAATGAAACTCAGTTCCCAGGAAAGAATGGGTGTCTCTTTATAGTAAGGAGTATTCGAGTGGAAGTAATCCTCCACAAATAGAAAGAGGGTATGAGAGGGACAATGAGCAAAAACGATTTCCTGGGGTCGATCTGGAAACTATTCTTCATCTAATAAAAAGGCGTCGTAGATCACGGGCAGCAGGGACACATAAGCTTACTAACAGAATACTTAAGAGTGACCCAGCCAGTTGGTCCTGCCTACAGTCAAATGTGTTTAAGACCATCATAGCCGCAGAATCCTTACGTGAACCGTGGAGCACATCTTTTGTTGTGCCGATCTTTCCAAGGGTTGCGAAGAATTATCCTAAGCAATCCCCACCTCTCGCTTTGATGGATGCAGATAGTAAAGTCTTTGCATCCCTTTTATGGTAACACCTGGAAGAGTGGGTCCGCTGCGTAGGGAGAGTGAATGCGCTGCAAACCGGTTTTCGGAGGAGCCATGGGACCAATCTTAGTGGGTTGGTTGTTAGATATATTCAAGAACACACTTGGATGGAGAACCAGGGACAGACGTTTGTTGCATCAATCGACCCATCAGCAGCTCTTGACACTGTAGAATGCTCTAGATTGTGGGCTACATTGGCTGGCTGGGGCTTTACGGTGTGGCTACTGAAGTTGATTACCGGCATACATAATGACTCTGGAATCCGAGACACACTGAACAAAGACGGAGACATCTCCGAAAGGATAGATACAAGGACCAGTCTCAGGCAGGGATGTGTATTGGCTCCCTGCCATTTTAATCTTTATGTATCAGATGCAAATAACGATTTGAGCCTCAATACATTTATTTCCCCCAAAATTGGAATATTGAGTATACCGTGGATTGCATGGTGGATGACTTCCTCTTTTTTTTTGACAGAACGCGCATTTGTCCCCAGCGCCTCTTCAGAGCATTTGAAGGTTTTGTGGATGACAATGATCTAACAACCAATCCTAATGAAACAAAAACATTAAAACTCTCAAAAGGGATGTACAAGAGGTTTCTGAATAAGACTCATCCTGAACAGGGAGAAGAGTGTCACATACTTGGGTTTTATGATCACAAGTCAACCACAGGAAGAGGGGATTATTGCTGGGGTGGAGTGCAAAGCAATGTTACTAGCCTACAAGATGATCAAAATTATTACGCAATATGGATGCTTTTCTATTAGGCCTATTTTAAATCTTTAGGAAGGAAAAGCATCGCCAAAAATGGCATATGGCATGGAATTGTGGGGATCCTGGTTGTATAGACATTTGGAGAGAATTGAGGGAATTGTCTTGAGAAAGATTCTTGGAGTTTCCGAAATTGTGTTCCCCTACCAGCAATTCAGTATGAATTAGGAATGTCCTCCCTAGAAGCGAAGGTGAAGTGGCGATTCCTTGGGCTGTGTATGAGAATCATGTTCCCTCGGGAGGGGTCGCTTTATAGTGTGAGCCAGAAGAATTTGAAAGTGTTCTCTAGCGAGGCCAATTAACTCTAGGACGTGTGGCCAGGGTAATGAAATACAGGAGGAAATCGGAAGCAATGTGATAGATTTGGAGTCTAATCTATCACTAGTGGCACTGTGGCAGTGGGACTGAAATCTCTGCACTGGCTCCCAGTGGCTGCGAAGATTAAGTTCAAAACCCTCTGCATTGTCCACAAGGCCTTCTGGGGCCTGGTACCGCAATACCTTCAACTCTCTCTTCCTAAATACCCCCCTCTCAAGCTCTTCGCTCCTCTACATCAAACTCCCTGAGGGTCAGTCATTTTTCTAAGAAACGAGCTGGGGGTAGATCTCTGTCTTCGGCTGGGGCCTCCCTCTGGAACAGCCTCCCTGCTTCCCTTAAATTTGAGGAGAACCTTCTCCGGTTCCGGAAGCACCTCAAAACCTTTCTGTTTGCTTCTGTTTTCTCTCCTCCTCACCTCTGCTGACCTCCTGGATGAAACCTGAACCACACTGGCTACCTGGACACCATCTGATCTTGGGCCCAGGTCCCTCCCCTGCCATTGTCTCATACCTGCACTGCCCACCTGGCAAACCTCGCAATCGGGACTATTTCTGTATCCCTACATTCACGCTACCAGCCCCTGAAACCTGTTGTCCGCAGTTACCCATGCACTTGCCACGTGCTGGCCGCTACTCACTTATTGTTATCATCTTGTACTGCACTTGCCACATGCTGGCCGCTGCTTACTTATTGTTATCATCTTGTACTGCACTTTCCTTGCCCCCTTGCCACATACTTGCGCGATCTGAATGACACCTGGCCTAATAGGATTGCTGTCTGTCTCCCCTTGTTCCCCCCACCCGCCTCGTCGCGCCTTGAAGCACTTGTGCATTGGCGCGTTATAAATGCCATATCATATCATCATATCATATCATTGGTCAGATATAGTGGATACACTCCACAGGTTTACCTCTCTGGCCCATCTATCCATGCAACACAGAAAGAAAGGAAGCGTTGCAAATTACTTGAATTTACTTCCGAATTGATGTCATAGACACATCATTATGTGCTTCATTTGGAAACTGTTAAACACTAAAGAGGCCCTTCTGAGGCACAGGGACATCGAACTGACGGATGTGTTTTGTCGGTTCTGTGGTTGCAAGGCTTCAGTGGAAACACTGAGGCAGCTTTTAATTGACTGCACTGCTCTTCCCTCATTGAGAATGCTTTATATTAAAACATTTGGATTAGATTTAAACTATTAATGATGAGTTTATTTGGAGACAATGCTTAAGGGCCCACCCAAACTCAGTAGGCCTTGCACCGCCTGGTTTCTTGACCTGTCGTCCCTTAGATAAACATGATGAGGAGTTCGTTGATGGCCTGAGGACATATTTGTGTGGGTTTCAGTTGACTTTAAATTTGATGAATTTATACTATGGGCCTCATGGGAAATCTGCAGAAAATTTGCGCTCATAACGCCGGCGGGAAATCCCAATGGGGAATGGGGCATTCCTGAATGGGCTCAATGGGGAATGGGGATTTCCAAATCCGTATAACCTGTGATCCGGCGCTAATAGCACCAGTGGGTTTGGCGGTAGGGCAGATAGCGCCAGCGCTATTAGGGCCAGCGTTACCGCTCAACTCGTGATGAGGCCCTATGTCTTGTAATTAGTAATTCTGAGACACCTTGGGACTAACTGCACGGCACTGTGTTGATTGAGAATGTTTCTGTAGATTTTTAATTAATTAGTGAATTTTAAGCTTGTCCTGTAACGGGAGCACAGTGACTTCCTTTATTGCGATTGTTCTTGCTTGGGAAGTGATTCTCGCAGGTTTTCTTACTGTTTTGTCTTGAGCACATTGTCTTTTTAAATGTGGATGAATTTTGTAAAGGTTTGAATAAACCATGTTCAAACACAAATAATAATTTAAAACAAAATGGCTGTTAAATGGGTCATCTTGTGAGGCCAAAGCAGCTGTAGAAGTCGTAACATTCAGAGACTGGAAGCCACGAAATGGTGAAAGGAAGCAATGAGGAAGGAATACTTCTGCTGCACAATGGCATACTAGAGCACAGCTCCAACATACATAAACACAGCACCATCTCTTCTACAGTTTTAGAAAGAAATGAAAACCATGCTACAGAAGAAGCCGCATCAATTGTCTGGTGCAGCACGAGGTCCCTATTCATGACCTCTTTCTGGTCTACTTGGCAGCAAGAAACTCACTGCTTGTACGTTATTTGTACCCATGTAAAACTGTTGGAAAGTGCTTGGGATGGTTGCTGGAGCTTGGTGATGTCAGAGAGAATATGGGCCTCATTACGACCTGTGCAGAATGCCTTTAACGGCGCCGGTAATGGTGCCGGTGCCATTAAACGCATTCCGCACTATTACGAGGTTCCCTCGCGGGACCCCATGTGGACCAGAGCGGGTCTCGCGAGGGGACCAGGGATCTTACAACGGGCCGGTAGTAATCGGCCCGTTGTTAGCTCCCTGCACCCATTCCCATTGAGCCCTATTGGGGCTCAAATGGGAATGGGGAAGGTCTGGGCCCGGGTTCCCTGAAGGAGGAATTACCGGGCCTTCCAAACTTGGAATGGCCCGGTAATTCCCCATTCAGGGAACCCGGACCCGATTTTGGAGGCAGCCATGCCCTTATTTAGGGCATGGCTACCGCCAAAGTCGTAATGAGGCCCTGTGTGTAGAAAAGATTCCAGTGACAGGCAGTTGGAGAGCCCCTACCTGTGGGATGGGAGCCAGTGGTGTTCTCACAGTTATCTTAATGGAACTAATATGACTGTAATAAAGTAACTTGCTGGAACCTACCTGCTGTGACTTGTGAGGGTACTGCTTTTCTTCATAAACAGGCCTGCAAGCTCCGGCTCTCCAGATGCGCACTGCTCCCATTATCTCTTGCTATTGGCTAAGCTGGCTAGGGATGTGTGGTGTTGGAGCCTAAACCTTGGGAAAGCCATATGCTGCAGATCTACCCCATATACATACCTTGCACATGCACACACATAGTGATACATAATAGCCTTCAGTTATATGAAACCCTATGCCACAACAAACGGCCTCATTACACGTTAGGCGGTAACCATGGTGCTACTAGCGCCATGGTTGCCGCCGGTATTTTACCGTGTCTGCCTTGGTGGATGGCGGAATTACCGCCCTACTCCAAGGTGAGCGGGGGCGCTAATTCCCCTTTCACCAAGGCACTTCTCCATTCCCATTTTTGCCCTCATAGGGCATAATGGGAATGGTGAAGAGCTAATTATGGTACCGCAAATTGTGGTACCGTAATTAGCACCGAGGTCCCTTTGCGGTACCCTACTTTAACGGCTGAAGGTCGGGTCCCGCAAAGGGAACTCGTAGTAAGGCGGTAAGGGTTTACCGGTACTGGTGCCCTTACCGGTACCGGTAAACCCTTACCGCCTAACGTGTAATGAGGCCCATTGTCTGAACTATTTCTGTGATAGAAGCCAGCCAAATCCTGATTAAATTCCACAATGATCACAGAATGAAACATGTCAATGGACATTTTGGGATCTCTTTGTATTCTTCGAAATAGTGCACTACTTGCTGATATGGTAAACAGATATCTATTATGTCCCTTCTTTCTTCAGCTGCTATTACTTTCTGCTGCCAGGAGAGGGAAGGGTGTCATCTTGTGCGGGAGTGACATGTTACTGTGTTAGAGTGATGTGGGATGAGATGGGAAGGGTATGGCAGTGGAGGGAAATGGAACGATGGTGAAACGGAACAGTGTGGGAGTGAACGGGAGTCATGGTGGACAGGAAGGAGGAGAATATGGTACACAGGGAAATCCCTCTGACATGAACGCGCCTTGGAGGGGCGCAGCATAGTCAAGCCGCCAAGCCCGCGACTTTTGAATCAGCGAGAAACGCCATAGTGAAATACTGGGAGGCAGGCAAGAACGGCAAAGGGGAAGCCACTGCTCGAGAAGAGAGAAGAATCCAGGAGCTGTTGGTGGCATGACCACGAATGCCTTGTGGTGGGTGAGACGTCCGCTGAACGACGCTGAGATTATCACAGCTGGAAGCACGAGAAGCGCACCATTGCCTGCCTGTGTAGATGACTGCAGCCTGAGGGGAAGCTGAGAACGAGACACAACCAAGAATCCAGAACAGGAAAACCAACAACAGAGAAGAATACCTGAGCCCTGCAACGTTCCGCTATGCAGATGAAGATACCGGGGAGAATGGTGTTAGGGTGAATTCCCTTATAAGGCTAATTTCCAAAGCCTAGTGAGTCCACCAGCAGCTTTGCTGGATTTTTGGGGTTTGTTTCTTTCTCCTGCTAAGAGTGAGACTCTTTTTCTCCCACTCTTAGGCATGATTTGAGGTATCTCTCTGACTTATTGTGTGCTTATGGGCTATGGGGTCTTTTACTCCATAGGGTATCATCCGTTTTAATGTATGTTTTACACAGCACCCTCAGTGCAGTAACACAGGGATGTCATAGTGACCCCAAACATAGACTCCATACCCTGGGACTGATTACTGTCTCCCAGGGCATGTAAAGACACCATTGACTTTACTAGTCTTAAATTGTGAACAGAACCAGTACAAACCATCCCACTGTGGAAGTACTGGAAGGGGTTGATTAGATTGCCCCAGGGTCTGTTTCCAAGGGGGCACTGTCCAGGCCCCCTTGTTGAGTTTCTGGCTGGTGGCAGTGGGTACCACACAAAATGTTCCACCAGAATATATCCTATGGGATTTTCCCTTTGATTTTAAACGCACCACTTTTTGGTGCAATGTTAAAGATACCGCTGGTTTATTTATTTAATATAAAATCACTGGTTGGGTCTTTTCGCCAGAACTCTTTTCTAAAATGGCGTTTGTGTCCGTCTCTGTAACTCCAACCAAGGTCGGGCCCTTTGTTCCACTTTTTGGCGGGCTTCTCCACAGAAGCCCTCCAACTGGTGCCACTCTGTCTGGGTTCCACAGGATGTGTGGGTGGGGGAATTGGCAACCTGGACTGCATTGCCTTAGCAACTCAAGTCACACTCTGTTCTGATTGGCCCAGCGGTGAGCCGCCAGGCTCACCACTTAGCATGAATGAGTGACAGCTAGGCTGTTGAATAGGGGTTTTTCTGCATAAAAGCAGGGCTTTTGGGACTGGAACTTCAGAAGTCGCCACAGGACCTAAGAAATCCAAAGAGGGGAGAAGATGAGCCATCTGCAATGACGACACCACCTGTGGAGCCCTGCTGCAACGACCTCGCCACTTTCCCGACAACAAGAGAAGATCTTCTGCTGAAAGAGTCTTCTTCCTCTGAGCTGGTGGGATCAACCAGTTCGCCATTTCGCCTACCAGGACGTCTCTTGGTCGAATCGTCCGTGCCAAGCCCCCCGGCGGCCGGATAGCCAAGCTTCACCACTGTGACCGCGAATAACAGGAATGCACCTTTTAACCGCGAACTCCGCGGCTGGTTTCTTCGCTGGGCAGTGCAACGACTCCAAGTTTCCTCCTCGATGCGATCTTCTCTTCCCCTGGTCGAAAATATGAACTGCACCCGCTGCCAGGAACAACTGCCACCGCTGGAGTTTCCTCAACTTTAAAGGTACTGTGTTCCACTTGGCCTCCCATTCTACGGATTGCTAAAGGGGACCCTTAAATCCTTGGCTTTCCAACCGGGTTGGCCCGCAGTCCTTCTAACTTTACCTTCTGAATCAACCCAACCTCTTTTGAAAATTTTTACAAAGACTTGAATGCAATTCTAAACTGTGTGATCTTGGGCACATTTCACCTTGCTCCATTTAAAATGGGCCTGGCCTATGAACTTTGGCTCTACAGTGGACTCTGCCTTCACTAACTTGTTTTGGTCTTATAAAAGTGTTGGGAACTGTTTTATTTTCATGACCTGCCTTTTTCTCTCCCTTTTACTTAATTATTGGAGTGCCATCTAAGTTACGCGCTCACATCTGTTTTTCGAAATAGTGGTGTTTTGACTTAGACTTGTCTAATAATTCTTAAGGGAGGTGTGTATACTTTTCTGATTGTGTTTGAACTTGCTTTTGATTTATAGTGCTAGTGTATTTTCTAAAGTGTGTGTTAAATACATAATGATATACTTTTGATAACAAGCTCTGGTCAGTGTTTGCTTGCTCTACCGTGTTTTTAGCCCTATTGTGTATCCTCTGTATATTGCCCTACTCTTCTTGAGAGACGTCTGACTGCTCAGCCACAGCTGCCAGGTAAATCTGGGTGGTGCAGGCTGCTATCAATTGGGTTTACTGCTTACTCCTGTAGTCTTAATCTTCTTGCAGTGTTCCCCAAGGGAACTGCACAGGATTCTGCCTACAAACGGGAAAAGCGGAAGGCCGCCGTGATAAGAGCACATGAAGAGTGCAACTCTTCCCAGTCATAAATACGAGATACGAGGAATGACGTTGTTTGATTGCCAATGTGAAAGATTCAGGAAGCAAATAGCAAATAATCCTTTGAGAAGAATAAAGAGGGACTGGAGACAATTACCCTGGGAAGAAGGGAAAAGGTGTTATGAAGAAAGAGACATGGAGCGGTTAAAGCAAAGCCCAGGCACGGCTTCTGAGGAACATTACATAAGACTATTAAGAGAACAACATAATAGAAGAAAGAGTAATTAAGAGAGAGCCCATGAGTGAGGGAATCTAAAAGAAGATCAAGTTCCATGCAAAGTAGCCATGGATGAGTTGAGAGACGGCAAAAGGGTCGTAAGTGCCTTTGATATAGTGATGACAGCTCTAAAATTCAGGCAAACCGCAGAGCTCAGATGCAATTTGTAGGAAAATGTAAGATTAATAAAAACTTGCTTGGACTTCTGGTAGCCAGTTTCCTGATGTAGACTGGAACCAGCTGCCTGATTCTTTGATTGATATATTGATTAATTGATTCATTGTACTAAGACTTTCTTTTTTAATGTGTTTTTATTTCAAGTGAATTCATCATGGTTTATACAATTTGTATCTTTGTGCATGAATACAAAAATAAATCATTCAAATTCCTTATGCTGCAAACACATCAAAATAGCATATTCATATATATATATATATATATATATATATATATATATATATATATATATATATAAAAAGAAGTTTACATATCTTTTTGACTCAATAACGTCACAGATATTTTCCAATATTTCGCAATCGCCAAGCTCAAGCTCACTGCTTCCCATTGATAGAGTGTGCCCAAAAGCTATCTGGAGTAATAGTCTCTTGGTCATGCACACATTTCTTAAAGGCGCACATCCTAATATTCTTTAAAAGAAGGGCAATGTATTATATAGTTTCAATTTCTAGTTGCACTTTACATAATCTAAATGTTTCTTTTAACTTTCTCGATTTTCAGTCTGCGTCCATGCCATGAGCGTGACGAAGATATTCAGCCAGTTTAAACGTGTACATATGCACAGTAACCGCAAGAAGCACAGAAATCGTGAGGCTTGCTTATGCTTAGTAATAAGATAGATTGCAGCAAGCTCCACCTATAAATATCTACCTCAAAAGGAGCACTTTATATAAGTATACTTCCACTAGGCAAAAGAGCACAATCAACCAAAGGCTACTAAAGGTCTCAAGAGGAGAGCTTCGCAGCAAGCAAATCGAAAATTAAAGACAGAGAGAAACTCAGACAAAGACAACCATGCCAAGAAGCCAAGGTCATATCAGCTGAAATAGACCCACAGTGGATACAATTAATGAGAAGAAGAACAGGGTATCCTGTGCAGAAAAGTCAAGATAAGCCACAGATGGCAGACGGCGGGCAGAATTAAATCAAATACACGAAATTGCATGGAGAATAAGACAATTTCACAGTGTCGAAATCACGTGACCAAGCAAGCAGAAGGGTTGAAACTTTCATACCTACGCATGTACTCCTGCCAGGCCCAGGTGCCTTAATTTCCCAGACCAAGAAGCAGACTTGAGGCCAAAATACAAAGAAATAATTGACACATGCCCACTGAAGTGGTGATTGATTGTTGCAATAATTGGAGGGAGGCTGGGGGTGCAGGCGACCTCCCTGCACCTGGCCGGCTATTCTGCACGCTGCTAAGCAAGTGGAAAAGTATGAGTGGGGTTGTTGCCAACCCAATCATAGTGGACTAAGTAACCTAGGGTCCTATAGTTAAGTAGAACCAATGGGGCGTTGCGCTTTTAGTGACGTCTAGAGTAGCCATTTTGAAGGAAGGGCTTAGATGCCCCACCTGACATTGTTTATCCAATCCCCTCACTTGTTACCATATACAGATATAGTACCTATATTAAAGTTACCTTCCTAGAACCAATCATGTTGCATGCTAAGTTTTGAGAAATTATACGTCAGTGATGACGAGTTTTTGGTATATGTTTTTTCTGAAATTAAGTGGAGTTGAAGCGAGAAGGAAGATCGACCGATTGCTGATATTCATAAACTCCCTGTTTTTTTGTATTTGTCATTAAACGGATTCCCTTTGCCAAACTATCGAATTGTCATTATTGATTTGATGTAAGAGTATTAATCTGCATCCCCATCCATCTCAAGGGTGCTGCTACTCATCTTAAAGTGCTGTTTGGGAAACCCCCAGTCCTATGGTCCGGCTGGGGTCCCTGCTGCACACTTACCAGGTATGTTGTGTATTTTCTATTTTTTTTATTTATCTTAGCTCATTTACAAACCTTTAAAAGAACATGACAATTACAGAAATCAGTTAAACATGGAAATATATACAGCAGCAAGCATTAAGAATAATACCAATAGATATTTAAAAAAACACAAATATAAATCCCATAAAATCACATTGTAAATTCAATTTTCACAATTCAATTAAAACTAATAATTTCATAATTTGTTATCCCCTAAGGGACACCTGCCAAAATGTCATACAATGTATTAAATAATCAAAGCAATGCTTGTATTAGTGAGATATGCTTACCAGCCATCAAAAACCAGGGGGGTTCTGGGAGTTTCTCTACTACCGGCCTATATCCCAGGTTAGAGTCTCAGTCAGAGTCTTTAGCTCACCATTCTTTCACAGAAGAGAAATGTCCACTACATATCAGTCTTTGTCCTGCCCAAGTGCAGTCCGGCACCGAAATGCCTGGCAATTCTCTTCTGAACAAGAGTACCAACAGCAACCCCAGACACGTGTTTCGGCCTGTTTGGGCCTCGTCAGTGTGGCGGAGCTGTGCCTCTCTAAGAACAGTGAGCAAGGGGTGTTCTGGGAGTTTCTCTACTACCTGCCTAAGTGTCTGAGTGCTGCACTCCCTGCACATCGCTGCCATTTCCTGGCTTGCTGTCTACACAGGGGGTCATTCCGAGCTGGGCAGTAATGGGTTACCGGCACCGGTAAGGATGACAGTGCTGGTAACCCCTTACCTCCCTATTCCGAGGTCCCTTAGCGGGTCCCACCAGGAACGGCTGGTCTGACCAGCAGTTCTTAGCGGGACCCGTTGCGGAACTTTGGAGCTAATAACAGGCCCGCAATTTGTGGGCCCGTTATTAGCTCCTTCCCCATTCCCATGGGAATGGGGAATGGTTTTCTGAATGGGGATTTACTGGGTCCTCCAAGGTTGGAATGACCCAGTAAGTCCTCATTCAGAGACACCAGACCCGGACCTGGGTTTGGAGGCAGCCATGGTGCTAATAGCACCATGGCTGCCTCCAAACTCGGAATGACCCCCACACACTTTATCTTCCGAGTGCACCCCAGTTTATCAGTGATGTGCTCCCTCCACATCACTGCCATTTCCTTGCTTGCTGTCTACACACACTTTAACTTCTGAGCAGAGGCGTAGCTAGGATTATCCAGCAAGTGGGAGCTGAAGCAAATGTAGTTGGGTCCAAATTCCTACACACTGCTTCATACTGGGCATTAACAGAGTTTTGGGTGGGCCTTGCCCGCTCAGGCCCTACCCGGTCTATGCCTCTGCTTTCGAGTACATACCAGTGTCTAAGTGCTGCACTTCCTGCACATCATTGCTAATTCCTTGCCTGCTGTCTACACACACTTTAGCTATCGAGTATATACCAGTGGCTGTTGCGCACCCTGCACATCGCTGCCATTTCCTTGCTTGCTGTCTATACACACTTTAGCTTCTGAGTACATACCAGTGGCTGAGTGCTGCGCTCACTGCACGTTGCTGCCATTTCCTTGCTTGCTGTCTACACACACTTTAGTTTCCGAACACATACCAGTGTCTAAGTGCTGCACTCCCTGCACATCATTGCCATTTCTTTGCTTTCTGTCTAAACACACTTTAGCTTCCGAGTACCTTCCCTTTTTCCAAGTGCTGCGCTCACTGCACATCGCTGCCATTTCCTTCCTTGCTGTATACAGACACTTTAGCTTCCGAGTACCTACCAGTGTCTGAGGGCTGCGCCCCCTGCTCTTCACTGCCATTTCCCTTCTTGCTGTCTACACACACTTTAGCTTCTGAGTACCTACCAGTGTCTGAGTGCTGCTCTCCCTGCCCATCGCTGCCATTTCCTTGCTTGCTGTCTACAGACGCTTAGCTTCTGAGCAGGGGCGAAGCTAGGATTGTCCAACAAGTGGTGTCTGAAGCAAATGTAGGTGGGCCCACCGCAGTGACATTAGCATCTGTAAATTCCCACACACTGCTGCGTACTGGGCATTGACAGGTTTTTGGGTGGGCCTTGCCCGCTCAGGACCTACCCTGTCTACGCCTCTGTGCTGAATGGTACCCCTCTACCAGCTGCACTCATGACACTGGCTTTAGCAGACGCCGTGGGTTCAGCTCGGCCACGCATAAGAACAACAATGACTTTTTTTTTTACCAGGCTGCTCAGTCTGTGGTTGCTAGGCACTGCACAAAGCCTCTCTTTACAGGAGCAGAGGGTTTTGATAATAATACAATATGATTCAATATATTACGCAAATGACATGATGGAAACCAGGCCTGCATGGATCCTTAAAAGAAAAGACTCTATTAGGCGCTCTGCCTCTAGTCGAGAGGGCATGAGAGAAGGGTTCCATGTCATTTCTTCGCGGGATGTTTTTTCACAGGTTTTTTACCATGGATTTTTTAACGAAAAAACTCATCAAATCTTTTTTTAAATGTATTTTTGGGGGTTTGCCCCCCTCAATCCCCCATTCCCTTTCAGTTTTTATCTATTCCCAAACACTCACATCCCATATATATAATTTTCTAACCCCCCCAAAAAAGATTTCAATGGCTTTTTTCATTTAGAAATTCGCAGTAAAAAACCCTGCGAAAAAACGCCTGTGATGAAAAGGACGTTGTACCGAGAGAAGTGATGAAGGGGGATGGGATGCAGGCAAACACCAATAATGCACACTACTAGTCCACGTGCTTGGGTACCACCAGAGACGTTTTTATGGAAGCGCAAAAGGGGCACTTGCACATGGCCCTCAACTTGGAGGGGGCCCCACAAGGCTAGCTGATCTGAAGAAGTAAGATTCCAGTGGTCACCAGTCTTAAATAGCACACGTCAGGATATTATATGGGGTGCTGCTTAGGCTCTAACCCCATTGCCTTTCTGTTTTGGCAAGTTCATTCTGCCTTGATCACATAATGTATTGCTTTCTGTGTTCACTCTGGTATACATAGTTTCTGTGTTCCTTATGGCACAACTCTATAGCATTCTTTACTTCCTGTGAGAATTATGTTGATAATGTGCAATAGGCAATATCGAAATGCATATTGATAAATTGAGTGTCACAATGGTTCAGCAGTTAGCTCAGTGTGTGAAGCACCCATTGCAGAGATATGTGTTCATATGCAAAACTAGAATATCACATTCCAGCAAGGCTGGCTGAGCCTTTCCTAAGTCTGAAGTTTATAAACCTGCCTGCATATTTACTTGGTTTTGCAGAACAACATCTGCTATTATCAGCAATGTACCTGTACCAGATAGGGGTTGCTATAAAAGCTAACATATCATCCGTATGGTGAAGGTCTAGAAATTGGTTTGTTCAGATGGGGTGTTGTAAAACCTAGGCAATCGCCTCCAACTATAGCATAAACTGTTAGTCCAACAGATGAATAAGTATCCAAATTCAAGACTATGGAACGCCAGCATTCATGTTTGTATCCTGGATTTGCCAGCAGACGATACAGTGATCCTTGTCAAATCATCTAATATATCTGACAGTACTGTGCTGTCTTCTGTGAGGTTTGCCTTCTTGCATGCTGCTGGTATCATTTAGGTCATTACTTGATCTTTCTTCTTATGTAGGCCATTTGGGTGGAAGGGTTGGTAGACAGAAGAGAGCGGACCATATGTTGCAGGCCTTAGGAAAGGTATGCTTGTTTGGCACAAAAAACGGTTTGCTTTTTGGTAAACATCAAAAGTTTTTATGCACATTTATAAATGAAAATGTCACATGCCATTGTTTTGGAAGTATTTAAAGCTTTAAAATACAAAAGACAAACCCAGATAAAATGTGTTAAATCACATCGATTGGTATGCTGGTTCTTATATACTTCCCTTAATGATGGAGAGAATGAAGCTAGAATCATTCTTCTGTTGCATAACACCCTTCTATAATATTTTGTTTAAAAATTATCATGTTTGGTAATGTGATTTGTGTAATTTCCAAGTCCGTATTTTTAATAAAATGAGATTGCATAAGTTTGTTAAGAACTGGAAAAGAAAGTGTTCAAATGCAGACATTTCAGAGTTGGCACAAATCCCAGCTTCACCCCTTCACCCCTTAACCAATGTGTGATCCTGGGCATCTCATTTAATCTTGTATTGCTGAACGTCTCAATATTGCCAGTCCCTAAACCTTTCAAAATTGTCAGCCCTTCCAAGTGATTGCCTTCTCATGGTATGATCTTCATAAAAGCCTTATTCATGGTTTCACTGTGTTAATAGTGAGCATATGTATATATCGCACCACAGGAATTTGTTCCTTTGATATCCAATGGCAACACTATTTGAAAACCATATCTCACTTCTAATCCCAGTCTGTCTGGATGAAGACACCATCCTGGTAGCTTCTTATCTGCCTCCAATATCCATACTACGGTATGTATAGCGTTTTTCTTCCTTACAATTGGTGGTCTCTATCCATGCATGAGCACTTTTTCATTCTGTGAGGCAGCTAATGTGAGTTCTCTGTCTATCATGGTTACATGTACCTTTTACATATGGTCCTGCATTAATACTACATCTACCTTTCTGGATGTTATTGATATAAAGTATCCAGTATGTACTAGAACAGTAACCCCTTTGTAGACGGCTAATGTTGGTCTTAAAATGCTACTTGTTTATCATTCTGATTAGAGCAAGAATGAAGAGGGCAAGGGGACTTAAAGGGAGTAAACATGCTTATTATGTTGCGAGACAGTATATCAACCTATAGGTTGTGGGCGCGACCAGTATTCTTGATCCCTTAATTCCTTTGGTTTGGTGAAGGGGAGCCCCAAAGATGTCCGTGCCCAGGACCCCAAAAGTGCTTAAGATGGCCATGGGTACCACCACTTCTAACCTTTATGGAAGAGCTGCTGTGAAGCCTGCCTTTGCAGTAGAATGCGCTACAAAGCCACCACGGAAGCCCCCCATTGGAGACAGGGTTGCGGCTCATGAGTGCTTGGTTTCTTTGAAAGCTCTTGGTGTTGGCTCTGTTGGCAACTCTTCATGGGGGGCGAGGGCAAGCTGTAAACCACGTATATGCTGGTATCCACATAGTCAGGGTCATTTTATAGGCAGTCTACATGGCAAGCAGGGGACAGCCAACGTTGGATCTAATGTGCTCAGGGGCTCCTTGCATGCAGATTTTGAGGGCCACGAGGTGGAGTAGACAAGGAAAGAGTATAAGCGAGGCCAGCTTCCACACCGTCTCATAGAAAATCCAAACGCTGCCTGCAGAGATGCTTGGCATCAGAGTTTACCAATGCATTTCCATGGACTCTGCCTGATCTTCACCAGGTGCACAATCCAGGCAGCGCCCAAAGAAATCCATTTGTTGCACATCTACAAATCGCCTGCAGGCACTCAACCAGACACACTGACAACACGAAGGAGGACTGCCTGCCGGGGATCTTATCCCCACCCGTACCCGTCCTCTATTTCGCCACTTCTCCAAAATTGGCAAGCACGCTCAATGGCGGCGTAAAAGCATTGTGCTTCACCTTTGCGCCTCCGTTTAATGCACCACCCCATTCAAAGTGAGGCAGATCGACTGTTAGATGGTGGTGTGAAGGCGTATGCCTTACGCCTACCTTCAGCCTTCCCGCCGCGACGCTGTCCCATAGCTGGACACAGGCAAAGCCGCTAACCTCTGCCTGCTCGCAAGCCCTTGTTGAGTGCCAGTCCTAGACTGGGTGATATCCAAGCAGGCAGGGCCATGAATTTTTTGTATGGTTCCAACCATTTTAAATTCATTCCGCAGAAAAGGCAATACTGGAGACCTCCCTATGTCATTTAAGAGGGCACTGAAAACCTTTCTCTTTGCTTAGTCCTCCCTGATGCTCTCTAGTCTGCCTTTGTCCCGTTACTTTGTTTTGTCTTTTGTGTCCGTGTGCGCCCTGATGCCTGCAGACGCCAACACGTTATAAATAAATAAATAAATAAATAAATAAATAAATAAATAAATAAATAAAAATAAACGATTAGCTCTTAGAAAACCTTTCTCTTGATTTACAAATTTGTCAAGAGTTATTTGAGGCATTAACCTATATCTTGTGATTCCATGTTTTGTCTTCTCCTCTCTTTTTGATTTATTTCCTTTATGTTCATTTCTCATCCAAGCACGTCAATACAGTGAAGAAAGTAGTTTCATTTGGCCATCACAAGAAGGGGTCAACACGGTGGGCCTTTCTGAAAGCCGCCCTCACCATTGTACACATAAATGCAAGAGAAACACCCAGAGACCCTTAAATCGAAAGGGGCCAGAGAAATTGCCAACTCGCAGACGTATTGGAAGGCCCATCATATCCCCCAGCCCCATAACCTCTGTCTGTCACTGCAAACACACTGCTTGTCACCATCCTGCGGTCGTCACCCCATCCCCTTTTGTACGTCAAGGTGCCGCACAATTCTGAGGAATCTCCCACCCCCCACCTTTTCTGCTCTGTATTTCATCATGAAGAATTCCCTTCAGGGTTGCAAAATCATTGATACCGAAGAACTGGTGCCACGTCAAAGCCTGGTGAGTTTGTGGCTGTTGGTGGTGACGGAGGGGGGATTTTCACTGTGGACTGTGTGAGAAGATTTGGGGCTTGAAGGAGACAGCAAGGTAGATCTGTGGGCAAAATTACCCGGGACTGTTGCCTCTGCCTGACCATTGCCAGATGATGCCTGGCAAATGTTTTTTTTTGCCCTGCCCCGATGGGCGAATTCCAAGAAGGCCACTGAGCACAGCACCTGAGCATGGTAGATTGAGCTTTGAACCATCTCTCAGCCTGCCAACCAGCATGCCAAGCAAGGCAAAATGGGTGACTGTGGCCCCACATTTCACGTAGCCCTTTCTCTGAACCAAAGGGTTCTGTCTCCCATAACACCTAGCTGTTGCTTATGGTAATTGGCTGGAGTTTACAGAGAGCCTACACCTTACCTCTTGTAGAGAAGTCCCTCAACGCACACACCAGAAAGAATACAACCCAACCAAAAAGGCCCAGCACACCTCTTGCAAGGAAAACAAAATGTTATTCCCAAACAAATAGAAATGCACCAGCAATGAACTCAGCTGCCATGGAACGCTCTTGTAAAATGAACACTTTATGAAGGCAGACAGCATCATCAGTGACGTAAATTACATACTGTGCAAACCCATGTGGCTGGTTAGTCGGGACTCAATACAGAGGCTAACTGGTCAAACTACTGGCTAACAAACTACAGCTCGATTCCAGACACACTAGCACCCAACCAAAGATCCCCACCCTTGTTTTAGCCATGTTGTTTTACCCCTCCAGGCACCTCGTAGCACAAATCACTCGAGCTATGGTGAAGACATCTAATTGCAGTTTTCAGATCTTTTCTGATCGATTAACAGTTTTAGGGTTTGTGGTCTGGGACTGACTGGTATCTTGGAATGCTGGTGGACTTGGGGCTGGGGCTTTCGGGTGCGATTACATAGAGCTGGGACAGGAAGGACCAGAGGTTAGTGCCCACCTTCTCGTGGGATCACTTTTCACAGTGAGCTCCCAACCCACTTGTGGCCTTGCAGGGTGCATTCCTTCTGGGATACGAAATGTTGGCAACATGAGACAATGAAGGGTCTATGAGTCTCTGCAGCTCTGGTCTTCCTCAGGGGTGTCCAAGCTATAATCTATTACCGCCAGTATACACTTTATTTCTATGTGTGTGACTCGGGCCTGCGGCCCTGGTTTCAGTGCAAAACTCAGCCTGGATTTCAATATTGCTGCTACTATCTAAGATGGCCCATGTATACCAGGGAAAGAACGTGCACTCCCCTCCCCACAGTATGGCCTCTAGCGACATCCCCCTGTAACCTCCCCTAGCCCTTACTGCACATTCACAGGCCTCTGTTTCATCTGAAAGCGCTGGGGGCCTGGGAAGATCGTTTCTCCTTCCCAACACCCTCATCCGCCAACTCACTGCTGATTGTTTTGCTGCACATGGAATACAATGTATCGATGTGAGAGAGATAAAGAGAGCAAGCAATTGGCAGGGGCAGTGCGAGCTAGTGAAATTGGGCGTGTATGCAAGGTCTAGAAATAAGCGTAACATAACTCTTGACAACTTACGGCCCTTACTACAGCCTATTGCCAGCATGCCATACAACTCAGATAAGGACCATTCCTCGCTGGTTGAAATGTGTAATAATACCCTTTAACAAGCACTAAACAAAATCGCACCACTAAAACTTAGAAAGGCTAAATCTTTAGCCCACTTAAATGGTTTACAGCTGACCTAGAACTGCTCTGCAGTGCAAAAAGATCCTCTGAAACTATCTGGAGCAAAACTCCCTTAATCCTAAACAAGGAGATATTCCCTACTACAGCAACTACCTACAACATAGATATTCTCAGCACCAAAAGAGAAATTTATAACGCTAGAATTCAGAACGCCAAGTCAGGTACAAAAGAACTCTTTACCATACTAAGAGAACTAGTATGGTTCTCCTGCACCTCCTACAGAAACATGCTTGAAAGATACAGTCTGGTGTGCGAATATTCAGAAGGCTCTTTCAGACAAAATAGCCTTATTACAAGCTAAAATCGAAACAAAAACAGCCTAGGTATGAGTGCCAACAACCTCAAACTACCTGATCCTCAATGGTCATTGTACATCCTTTTCCACTTGTCCCCAGTCACCACCAAATAAGTAGAAAACATCATCCTGGGTCTCAAACCCTCCAATTGCCAGGGAGATCTTTGCCCAGCCCCAATCATCAAGGATGGAGCAAGAGAACTAGCTCCGTTCATAACAGCCTTAATTAACTCCTCCCTCAAAAGCTGCTCAGTCCCTAATCATCTAAAAGAGGCCTGGCCCATGCCGCCTCTCAAAAATCCAACCTAGACCCTAATATACCGACCAATTACATCCCATAACAACAGTACCTCTTCTCCTAAAAATATTAGCTTGAGCGGCCTACCTCTAAATACAAAAAACACTTGGAAGATAATAACCTACCAGACCTTCGACAGTCCGGTTTCAGACCAAGACACGGCACCAAAACCACTCTCCTAGACCTAAAAATCCAAATGGATGAAGCCAAAGACAAGGGCAAGCTTGTCATCCTCCTACTATAAGACCTTCCAACAGCATTTGATCTTGTCGACAATGAGATTTTGACCAAACATATAACTTCAGCTGCAATGTTCTCACTGAATGCCACCAGCTGGATCCAATCTTTCCTTTCAAATAGAACAACTAGGGTTTTCGCACCATTAGATTCTGCTCCCCATTACCTATCCTTTGTGGAGTCCCACAGGGATTTTGCGTATCGCCTCTTTGATCGTCTTGACAACCTGGGTGTCACCTACACAAATTATGCCGATGACACAGAGGTCCTCATCACGTTCTCTGGTTGCTATGTTAAAGATTCCAAAATTATAAATGATATGTACCTTGAGATCCAAGCTTGGCTGGTTGCCAACTACCTTTGTCTAAACGACGACAACACTGAACTTCCGATCATCAGTTCACAAGTTTGCCTAAACAATTTGGACAAACTTTACAAGTCCTTTAACATTGATGGGAACACCATCAAAGTTGCCAGCGAGGTCAAAACGCAGGTGTTTACTTAGATTCCATTCTATCTCTCAAAAAACAAGTTAACATTACAGCCTCAACCACAGCTTACACTAACAAACTTATAAATGCCTACAAACCCAACTTATCGACCAACAGCTGCATTACGCTAGCCAGAGCACTGATCCGCTTGAAGTAGGACTATTACAACACCCTATACCTAGGCTCCTCAGCACAGAACCTAAATAGACTACAAGTACTACAGAATAATGATCTTAGATCGGCACTGAATATCCCATGCTCCAATCATATTTCAGCCATCAGACGGGACGCACACTGGCTACCAGTGTGTGACAGAATCACATTACGCTCGCTAGTCATCACGCATAAATGCCTCTCAAACACAGCTCCGAAATACTCAACAGACACATTCTCAAGGTATCATTCTGACAGACCCACTAGATCCTTCTATCTCAACTGCCTTAACATCCCGAAAAACAAACTGAAAACTGCAGGAGGCTCCAGTTTCCCTGTTAGCGACCAAATGCTGGAACTCACTCCCCCCAAACCCCAGAGCAAAACTCTCCTTCTGGTCACTTAGAGCCAAAGAAAAAGCTTGGCTCTTGACTCAGCGTCCATTGTAACACAGTAGTAATCGAAGGTCTCACGTTCAACTACAAAGCACACAGTATATAATTGTATATAATTATCTCTCACTGTTTTACTAGGCATGTCTTGACTCTGATCTGTAACCCAAGTCAGCTGCAGACAAGTGTTCTCTAATGTCTCAGTGCTACTGTTTGTTGCTATGTCGTTTACCCAGAATACTGGTTACTGTAAGTTTGTAATACTGTAATACTGTGTAATTATGTAACATGCTGTGTTTTCAAGTAAAAGCTCCCAGATACCCCTGGGTTAGGCCCGCTATATAAGTAAATAAACTAAACTGAACTAAGGGACAAGTAGTGGGAGTATAGGGTTGCAGGTTGCTTTGCATTAACTGCATGTTATTCAGTGTGAATGTGTTCTGCATGTAAAGTATAGCAGAACCCTTAACTGCGGACAGTTGCTCTAGGGGTTGATACCCTATTTAAAATAGCCATTCCCCAACCCGCAACAATTCAGCCCAGCTGTCACATAGCAGTCATCTCTGCGGCTGAACACACTGCCCTGCATGATTTTTACAATTGCTTAAACTAGTCATCTCTGCTACTAACTGAATAGTGACCTAATTCTAATTACTATTCACATGCAATGTAATGCTCTTTTATTTCCATGTCTGCATGGCCTACGGTCTTCCGAAGGGCTCTCCCCCTCACATAACATAAAAGGGTCAGAAATGACCCTTTTGAGCCATTGAAAAGGTACAGTAGTGATACGCACCACTACTGCACAGTAGCCACTCCTGCCATCCACATGAGAGTGCAAATAGATGGCAAACGTAAAAAACCACAGACATTGTTGTTATTACTTAAATACTGTTGGTGGTATTATAGTAATACCTTTACAGTTACCACTGCTGCCTATGGGAACTTTGCCATTTTCCTTTGGTGGCTTTCCTGGCAAAAATCTGCCCGCTCCTAATCAGCGCCATGGGGCCTGATTTACAAAGAGGTTTCTTTTTCCCGGTGGGATTGTGCCATATTTAAGGATCTATGTGATCACTGCGACCCTCGCAATTGCGACTGCCGAAAATGATGATTTTTTAAAAACCCCTTTACACCACATATATATGTAGGGGGAGACCCTCCACCGCCCCCCCGCAACACTCCCCATATTAATATTATATCCTATACCACCCCACATACATATCTGGTGTAAGGAGGGGTCTAAAAAATAAAGGAAAGTCAGCATTTTCGCCCGTCGTAATTGTGAGGGCGACATTAGTGTCCATTACCTTTTAAAAAGCTTTTGTAAATAAGGCCCTGTAGTCGCACAGAGTCGAAGACCCCAGCCCCATGATCAGGTTTGCCTGTGTCCCATTGCTGAAAAGACTCCATACAATACAAGTCTCTTAACGTTGTCATTTCTCTGCTCTTTTGTATGGAGTGTATTTATTCTGTGTCAGACTGTGGTGTACGTCCCCGCCTGGGGCAGCACTACCGTACAGCACTTAGCGCTACGAGTCCACATCCGTGGCAGTGTAGCGCTCTGCAAATATCCAAAAACCATAACATACTGAGGTTCTGTTTATCTAGGAACTAAGGCTGAAATAGTGATAGCGGAAAGGATCCAGTCTAACCTTATGCTACGAGCTGCATAACCTCATGGCAAATAGATAGCCTTGATTCATTGGAACGTGAAGCACTCCACCACAAAGGGACCTAGCTGCTTACCTCCCGGGGCACAGCCACCAGCTAGCCACTTTCCGGACCTCCAGGGGTTTAGCCCCACCCCTACCTACCTTGGCGCTGGCTACAAATGCACACATGTATTCTAGAATCCTGCTCCACGTCCCACATCTCGGACCTGGGTCCTCCAAGGGCGTCCAATCCCACAGTGCTTTGAGGCCATTGCAGTAGGCACTATACAATTCCCACATAACATAACACAACCCGGGCCCAGCTGGTACTTTGTGCCAGACCTGCCCAGCACTCGTGTTTAGGAGCGCTCTACTCATCAAAGCACGTGTGCCTCCTACTTGCCTCACCCTCACAAGCAGAAGACCTCACTGCCCTGCCTCCCTTGGCCCGGATCTTACTGCATCCGCTGTATCAAGGCCTGCCATTATTATAGGAGCAGCCGCCATTCTCATGAATGCTACCCAGGTTGTCAGATGGCACATGCTCGCGGTTGGCATGGCAGCAGAAATAGCTACACTGCACAATGCTTATTTTTAAGCCAGGGATCTGACTAAATTTAGCTATTATTGTAATCAAAAACACTATTCATCCTGCTCCATATCGCAGCATTTACCTAACTCATGCAGATGAGATGTTTTTCGACATTTCAAAGCTGGCCTCTGACCAGCGCCATTGATTGCTGAGCTGGGGGTGCCAGAGAAAAGCAATATTTCTCTGTCAGTTGGTTCTTATTAGCAGGAGAGGAAAATGTGTGTCTATGCTTCACCTTGCACCTCTGGAAACTATATATCTTGTCAGATAGCTCAGTAGGTCCATAGGCTGCAGCAGAGGTCTATGCACCTCTGCACCACTGGGACCGATTGTCTTGTGAGATAGCTCAGTTGCTCAATAGGTCGCCTCAGAGATCTATGTACCCTTCGCCACTGGAACCTATTTATCTTGTTAGATATTTCAGTAGGTTCATACGCTACAGCAGAGGTCTCTGTAACCTTGGGCCACTGGGACCTATTTACCTTGTGAGATGGGTCAGTAGATCCATACGCTTCAGCATAGGTCTATGGACCTCTGCACCACTGGGACCTATTATCTTGTGAGATAGCTCAGCTGCTCAATAGGCTGCCTCAGAGGTCTCTGTACCCTTCGCCACTGGAACCTATTTATCTTGTGAGTTAGTTTATCAGGTACATAGGCTGCAGCAGAGGTCTCTGTAACCTTGCACCACAGGGACCTATTTATCTTGTTAGATAGCTCATCAGGTACATAGGCTGCCTCAGAGCTCTCTGTACCCTAGCATCACTGCAACCTATTAATCTTGGGATATAGCTCATCAGGTACATAGGCTACAGCAGAGGTCTCTGTAACCTTGCACCACAGGGACATATTTATCTTGTTAGATAGCTCATCAGGTACATAGGCTGCCTCAGAGCTCTCTGTACCCTAGCATCACTGCAACCTATTAATCTTGGGATATAGCTCATCAGGTACATAGGCTACAGCAGAGGTCTCTGTAACCTTGCACCACAGGGACATATTTATCTTGTTAGATAGCTCATCAGGTACATAGGCTGCCTCAGAGCTCTCTGTACCCTAGCATCACTGCAACCTATTAATCTTGGGATATAGCTCATCAGGTACATAGGCTACAGCAGAGGTCTCTGTAACCTTGCACCACAGGGACCTATTTATCTTGTTAGATAGCTCATCAGGTACATAGGCTGCCTCAGAGCTCTCTGTACCCTAGCATCACTGCAACCTATTAATCTTGGAATATAGCTCAGTAGGTCCATAGGCTTCAGCAGAGGTCTATGTAACCTGCACCACTGGGACCTATTATCTTGTGAGATAGCTCAGTTGCTCAATAGGTTGCCTCAGAGGTCTCTGTACCCTTGCACCACTGCAACCTATTTATCTTGTTAGATAGGCCAGTAGGTTCATACGCTGCAGCAGAGGTCTCTGTAACCTTCGGCCACTGGGACCTGTTATCTTGTCAGATAGCTCAGTAGGTGCGTAGGCTGCAGCAGAGTTCTCTGTGTAACCTCAAGATCTCTTGCTGGAGTCCTGGAAGTTCCAGCACAACCCATTATACTTCAGTTGTTGAGAAAACATAGTAATATTGTGTTATTAGGATTTGTACCGTGCACTGATGCCCTTTTCGTGGTCTCTGGGTGCTCTGGAGTATCTGGAAGAGAGTGGGTGCATTTTGTTGGGCGGGGAGAAAAGTGCAAGATTGCAGTGCTTCGTGTTGCGCTTTATTTTTTTATTTTTATTTATTGGTCATTTGTATGGCGCCTATACGGCAGAAAGTGTTTCCAAGCGCCACTAGACAAAACGAGAGGGGCTGGGGAGAGGATAAATCAATAAGAAACGATCCTACTAGGCCTTGTGACATTCAGATCATGCACGTGCATGGGGAGGAGGCCTCAGGGCTGAGGCAGGGTAAGTGCTAGGGGAACCCATGGAGGGCAAGTGCAGAGGGAGGCATGGGTAAGAGAAAAAGAGCGAGGAACAGGGGTGGACCAGATTCGGTACGTTAACCAGGGAAAGGTGCATGAGGGCAAGTGCTGGTAATGGGGTACTTCAGAGGACTAGTAGGAGGTGGGCCTGGCCCCTGTAAGACCCAGAAGGGACCAGGCAGACAGTCGTTGTAGTGGGGAGGCATTAGCAGGGGTGGGGGAGATGGAAGGAGGAGGAGGAGACAAGGAAAGTCTTGAGGAGTTTCCGGAGCTTAAGGAAATCTGGCTCAAGTCGGAGAGTGGCAGTGCAGCCATTCCAGGGGGGCGGCTCCTGACGAGGAAAGAGATCTACCCCCACTCTCTGCTTGGAGAAACATTTGACCTGCAGAGCGTTATAGCTAAAGGACCGAAGGGCTCTAGCAGGGAAGTATTTAGGAAGGGAACAGTGGATATAGCTGGGCCCAGTTGCCAGAAAGCCTTGTGGATGATGCAGAGGGTCTTGAACTTGATCCTTGCAGCCAGTGGGGACAATGGAGAGATTGTAGGGCTGGAGAGATGCAGTCCCTGGGCTTGAGGCCAAGGATAAGGAAAGAGGCAGATTGAGGAAGAGGCTGTTGCAGTAGTGAAGCCTGGAGAGAACCAAAGCTCTGGAGACATTGAGTTTCTAGGGGAAGGTGAGGAAAGGGAGAATGCCTCTGAGGTGAAATTGTGCCTTCTTGGCAAGGTCAGTGATGTGAGGAGAGAAGGAGAGGGAGGAGTCGAATATAACTTCCAGGTTTTTTGCCTCACAAGAGGGGAGGGGGCCCGAGAAGGGAGGCCAGAGATTAGGAGGGAATGAAGGGGGAGGAGTTCTGATGAGAAGTTTCTCGGTCTTACTGGCATTAAGACAGAGATCATTAGCAGCGCACCATACCTGAATAGCAGTCGGACAATTGGTAATGAGAGAAGAAGAAAGGAGAGGAGGTAGAGGAGGGCAGCTAAAGGAAAGCTATGTGTCATCGGCATAACACTGGACATGACGGGAGAAGGTGGAGATCAAGTGGGTAAGAGGGACAAGGTAAATGTTGAAAAGCTACGGCGAGAGGATTCGAGCCCTGTGAAACGCTGCAGGTAGAGAGTGAGGTAGAGGAGAAAAAAGGGCCCATTTGAACCTGTGAGGGCCCATTTGAAAGGAAAGAGGTCATCCAAGCCAGTGACTGGTTCCTGATGCCCAGGGTATCACAGAGACGATTTAAGAGGGAGGCATGAGGGACAGTGTTAAAGGCAGAGGACAGATCCAGGAGGATGTGCACAGAAGGAGAGCCGGAGTCGAGATTAGAGAGCATGTCATCACAGGTGTTTAGGAGAGTGGTTTCCATGCTTCTGGCTGTTCTGAAGCCAGACTGGTGGTCATGGAGACAGCCAACAGCTTCAATGTGGTGGGTAAGTTGGGAGATGGCCAACTTCTCGAATAGTTTGCCCAAGAAGGGGGTAGTGGAAATAGGACGGTAATGAGCCGGGCCAGAAGGGTCCACAGATGGCTTTTTAAGAGAGGTTTCACAAGGGAGTGCCTGAGATGTTGTGGAAAGAAGCCAGTTGTAAAATAATTATAACAGAACTCAGCCAAAGAGAGAATGAGGGTGTTAATATTGTCCTTGATAGTTCTAGAGAAGCAGAGAAGCACCTTTTTGGAGGAGACTTTCATAGATCGAACAGTCTTGGTGAGCGCATCCGGTGCAATGGGTGAGAAGGAGGAGAGGAAGAGGCCAGAGAGAGAGTGGCCAAGGGAGCCAGGGAGCAAGTGGAGGAGGGAGTGCATAGGAGAGTAAGGACAGTATATCCTGAGTTTTGGTTGTGAAGTTGGAGGCAGGGCCCTGAAGAGGGCCTTGGAAGGAAGAGGAGAGGTAGAGACTTCAGTAAGATTGGCAAGTTCTTACAGATTCTGAAAAGTTCAGTGTGTTGTTGGTGGCCCCCGAGATGCGGGCTTGGATATGGGCCCACTTCTTGGACCGGATGGAGAGTCTGTAATGCCTTTGGAGCAGGCGACATGCCAGTTTGTCAGAGGGTGTGCGAGAAGTCAACCATTTCCGTTCCGCAACTCTACCCTTGCTTTTCAAAGAGGCTAGGTTGGAATCGTACAAACTGTTGCATTTGGAGGCAAGCTTCATGCGGATCCTCCTGGCAGGGGCAAGGATGTCAAGGGTGTTGGAGATGGAAAGGTGAAGGTGAGCAAGGGCTGAGTCAAAATGAGAGTCAAGAGCAGGAATAGGGGCAGGGGTAAAAGAGGCAGAAAATGCAGCTACTGACACTCGCTTCATAGGTTGGATGATGGAGAAGGAGTCTGGCAGTGCAGGTAGAGGCTTAGCTGGGGAGCCCAGGAGCTCCAGGTGAGAGGAGAGGAGAGAATGATCAGACCAAGAGACAGGTGTACTGAGAGGGTTAGAGAGAGAAAGGTCAGCTGAGATGAGCGCATCCAGAGTGTGCCCGGCTGAGTGGGTTGGACCAGAAGGGAGAATGGTGAGGGTGTTGGGTGTCCTGACCCACGTTTGGAATGTCTGCCAAAGGAAAAACAGCAGTGCCTGTTAGCTCAAAAAGTGCTTTGAAATCACCTTTGTTTCTCTGAAATGTAAGCTAAAAATGCCTATTTTAAACATTGCAAGATATTCCAAAATCTCAATGAACACCAGCAGACATTTTTTTTTATTTTTTATTTTTTTTTGTTTATTAACCCAATTAGGGCTTTTTAAAAAATCGATGGTCCATGATAAACTGTCTTTTGTCATGCCGCAGCTACTCGAGACACCACTCTGAGTTCTGAAGGTCGGGTTAGAGGTCACCAGCCGACGAGCTTAGAGAAGGGCCAAGGGCACTTGCTTTTATAAGGGCTACTTCTAAGAATTTGGCAGCCATTCTAGACCATCTTGTGGAGTCGCCAGCAATCAGTCAGAACCATATAGTTTCTTTGTCAAGTGCCCCAGGGCAAGTAATAAGTGGTGCCAGGTAAGCCTGTCTCTCTGCCGATAGTGCTGGGCAAGAGGTGAGGAGATGGCGAACTGTCTCTACTTGATCGACTTTGCCGCAAATGCGGGAATTTGATGTTGCCGAGAGGGCTGTGGTGGCCAAAACTTCTCTGGTGTGAAGTAGATTTAAACGGGCCCGCAAGAATAGTTTTCTCAGTTTTTTCTCGAGGAATTTTTCACAATATCTCAGTGGAACCTTTAGGCAATTGTGAGTGGGTGGTAGATCTTGTAGTGATTTATACTGGAGTATTGTTTCGTTTGTGTTTATCCAATCTTGCTGTGAGAGTTTTGACTTTACTCGACCAGGATTTAAGATGAGGAGGTCCTTGTTACAGTGGACTTCTTCCAGCTTTCCTTCGATTTTTTTTGCCCATTTCATTAAGGGTATGCACGACCCTTTGTTCAGTTCTGCTTCTACTACTCGAAAGATCGGAAGAGTGTCGGGAGTCCATATCTTTCTATAGCGTAGAATTGCACTTTGCAGTACTAAAGAGGCTAGTGATGGCAAGCCAAGGTCGCGACGAATTGCTGGCATGGGGGCTGAATTTGGGAGACCCAGAACCGATTTCCATAAAAACCTTCTAGCCTGGTCCAAAAATCTTTGGTTAAGTTTAGATTGGCTGCTATGCCGTATGTTATTGCAGGGACTACCTTTGTTTTGTAAAACTGTAGTACCGGCGTCCATGAAAACTTGCTGAATTTTTTATCCACTGCTCGAGTTTGGGCTGTCAAATTTCTCATCTTTGCCCATAGTGAGGCTTGAAGTGAGCTTTCATTCAATGAATTGTCTAGCTGCACGCCCAGGTATTTGAATTCGTGGACCACTTCGATTTTCGTTTTTTCCAGGAACCAGCTTGGACTTATCGTGCTCTTCTTTGCACTTTTTGAAAAGGACAAGATTTTCGTTTTGATTTTATTGATTTGGAGGTTGTTATCTTCCATATATTTCGACAAGTTTGCTAGTTGCCTCTGCAGGCCAATCACAGTCTGGTCCATCAGTATTAGGTCATCTGCATACCAGAGTCTAGAGACTTTCGAGGTGCCAACTTGAGGTGGAAAGGATCTTAGTGTTTTTTCCGATTCTTGAAAGTCCCCAATAAAGGCAATAAACAGGGCTGGGGCTAAGGGGCAGCCCTGTTTTACACCGTGTTGGGAAAGGTCCACCATTGCCATGTGAACCTTCGGCGCTCCTCTCTTCACCTTTTCTTTGATGGTGTTCAAGATTAGGAGGTTGATTGCAGTCCCGGCACCCTTCTGAAAGCCTGTTTGAAAGATATCGGCTGCCGGGGAGGAGCTGGCCCAGCCCTTGAAGTGGCGTATTAGCAATGTCGCAAAGATCTTTCCTATAATATCAAGTAAAACTATGGGTCTGTAGTTGGCTGGGATACCTCTGTCGCCTTTTTGAAAATTGGCACCAGTAGTGCCTCTGTCCAAGTTTTTGGAATTTGTGGCACTGGTTGAATATTTCGCCAATAGCTCGCGTCCATGCTAGTGGATATTTCTTGAGGTCGGTGTTAGTCAGACCGTCTGGCCCCAGGGCCCTTGAAGATTTCAGATTCTTGATCACTTCAATAATGTCCTCAGTAGATGACAAGAGGATCCATGAAGAGTTTGGCAGTACTATTCCCGATGAAGATGAGGTGGAGGGGCATCAGTATAGCTCTGTAAAATACTGGATCCACTTTTGTTCGGGTACACAGTTTGAGAGCGAATTTGCCTTTTGTCCATTTATTGATTTTAGTAGCGACCAGAAATCACGAGCATCGTTCTGGTACATTTGCAGTCGGAGCTGTTTTAGCCACGATTTATAGGACTTATATTCAGATAGATATGTGGTCCAGGCTTCCGGGTAGTCTGTTTTTACTACCATTTTTTTTAGTTTGTTCACTCTTTGTCTTTTAGTCGCCACTTCTTTATTGAACGAGTGAGTGTGCGTAGGCCGACCGGAATTTTTGCCTGCAAACTTCACTTTGTGGGGGGCCAGAAGAGAGACGTACTCCAGTCGTCTGTCACTCTTCCCGTCGTTTACTAGAGCAAATTTCGTGAACGTATTGGACGTGAAAGATCTGACATCGTCAGATGTTAGGCGTAGTCTGTTTTGTTGCAGGTTTGACTCAATGGCCGTTGCATACAGGGATCTTGTCACGGCTGTCCCGTTCCATGACATTTTGAGAAGATTGTGATCGCTTTCCTTTGTTTTTATGACTACAAAATCGCTGAAGTAGGGTATCAGCCCTTCTGTGATAAATATGTAGTCGAGAGTGGTGGCCGAACTGAGCCTTTCCCACGTTGGAATTTGCATTCTCTTGTCTTGGAGGGATGACACGTTATGAAAGTTTCTCGTTTTCATTAGCAGGCACCAGGCCTGACCTCTTTCGTCCATCTGCGAGGTAACCATTGAATCATCTCTCGTTTTTTCCTCGCATTTGGCGTTCAGGTCGCCGCAGATTATAATGTTTCTCACTTTCCGGTCTACAGTCAGGTCGTCGATTAAATTGGTGACCATGGTACAGAATTCTGTGATGCTTTTTTTGTCCGGGTTCCAGTACAAATTTATTACAGCCAGTTCCGAGTTTATCCAAGCGTCTCTGGCTTGATCTTGGTGGTACCATGAGGTCAGCGTAGTTAGCATTCCGTATCCCTCTGCTATCTTTTCCTTAGGTGTGATTCCGCAACCCAGGCGAATTGCCGTCAATACGCCTCCAGAGGGACGGCCGAAGCTGGACTTAGATGCTGGAGAGGCTTCTATTGCGTAGCCGTCCATGGACGGCTTATGAACCAGCCATGTTTCTTGGAGGTATATCAACTCAAATGTGCTCAAATTTACGTCGCTTGGTGTAATTAGATGCCGATACCCCCTCGTATTCCAAGATGCCATATGTAGGGTGCTCTTTATTCGAAGATTTTGAGGTCCGGCAAGACATTTCTCTGTGGTGCTGGATCCCTGTATTTGTTGCTATTTCTTTTGATTTCTAGCAAAGGTGTCCGCAATCCATCTCCATGGTTTGAGGGCGGCTGGCAGACTCGGTTCTCTTCTGCACCTAACCTCTCTTGTGTTTTCCGCTCTATGCTCTCTTTGGTCTTTTCTCTCTTGACTTTTTTGGGTTTTTGATGTGTCATAGTTTCTCCCTGGGCTGGTCCTTACTGGAGTTGTTTGGTTGAGCCGCCACCCCCGTTCTGTGCCTTTTTTTCCGGGTTCGGTCTTCTAGGGGTCTTCTGTGTATGTCTTTCTATATGTCGCTCCATGTCCTGACTTGAGACTTCCCTTTTGTCTCGGTTTCTATTTGATTTATCCTTCGTTGGCGTCTGGAGATGATGCAGTTTTAGACCCAGTTTGTGAAGGTTTTTTATTACTTCTGGGGTGAGCGCCATTGCTGTCTTACTTCTTACACGGAGGTAGGCTTTTGCTCTGTTTTCATGATGGTAAGGTTCGACCAGTATTAAGTCATCCGATCTTAAGTGGCGGAGCTTATCTACTTTCCCCAATCTATTTAAGACTGTTCTGCGATTCAATACCAGATAACTGTCCTTAGCCGAAATTTGTTCCAGCTTAAAGAGTAGCGTCCCTTTCAGTTTTCTGTCTTTTTTTTAGACAGCCTCCGGGAATCGTCTGGGCTCTCTCAAGGAGGGTAGTCGCGTTCTGTCGGCGTGATATGTTCTACTTTGTTTTGGCTCTTGTTCTCTTCGCGACTCATATTTGGATTTTTCCTTTGTATTTTTTAGGTTTCTTAGTGCCTCTAGGGCAGTGGTTGGAGAGTTTGAGCATGAGCGCTTGTCAGCGTTGTCCCTGGGCACTTCGTTTTGCTTTGTTTTTTCCCCTCCCTTAGTAGAGTCAACTTCTTGAGGGGAGATGTGTGTCTTTTTTGATGGATCCCCGCGTTTAGGTGGAGATGGCGAGTCTATTTCCCTGGCATCTGAGTACTGTGATATGTTCAGCAGGTCTGAGGGTGAACATCGACACTTATTCTGGGTGTGCCTGCCACTTCCATCTGCTCCAAGTTTGATGGTGTTGGGTTTTTGACTGTTTCCACCTGATTTGTTGATTTTGCCGTCCCCCAGATGATGCCCAATCGGGGCAGGGCTTCTAATGAGGAATCTTCCGTGCATAAGAGCACAGACAATTTGGTGCAATTTTTCCTCTTTTCTTTCGCCTTCCCACTGGATAAGCACGAGGCCAGCAACGATGTCGGTGCTGTCACAGATTGAGATTTGATCTTTGAGGGTATTTTTGAGAAGATAGGGGCCACTTCTTTTTTTCTTCTCAATCTGTGTGGTCCGTGTGGCTTTTGTCTTGAGTTCTGTGCTTTTATGTGGAATGCAACATCTATTTTGAAGTTCTGTGGTCAGTTTGTCAATTTTTTCTTCCAGTTTTGCGTATATAGAATTCGAATTTCTTTCAGTAGCTGTTAGGTAACCTTCGACAAAAATCAACTTGTCCTTTAGCTCGCTAATCATTGATGTGTTGTCTTTCAGGGCCTCATGTATAGATTCATACAGCTTTCCTAAAGGATTTAGGGCAATTGAAAATGCTGACATCACCGACAAGAGATCTTTTTTTTCTTTTTCGAGGGAGAGTCATTTTCCGACGTGTTTGATGTGTTAGTAAGGCGTCTACTTTTGAGCGGAGTATTTGACTCTTTGGCGCCCTGTAGTACTATAAATCTCTCGGAGAGCCTTCTATCTGCGATTGGGGTATTGGGATGGGTCACCTGCGACGGATCTTCTGGTGTTTGGGTCGGATTTCCTTGGATGTGTGGCCGAGTCCAAGCGTAATTGTCTGCTTGCTGATTGAAGCAGTAATTTTGACTGGGCTTGGCTGGGCCTAGGGTGGCCGAAGAGTTTAAAAGAGCTGCACTGGTCAAGTTTGGCAGACTCGGGGGGTCTTCGACGATCTTGTTGGCAGGGCCTGGTTCCCTTTCCAAGGCATCCATTTGTCGTGCTTCTTGTTGCGGACCTTTTGGAGATACTGATCCCTTTGGCGCTGAACTCTGCGACGTTGCGGTGCCTAGATTTTGGGGTGGAGGGGCCATGTGAATTTGCCCTTGGAGATTTGTGTTGGTTTTTCTGGCTTTGCTCAATGGTGAGTTATCTTGGATTGCCTCCAAGATTTCAGCGTCTGACAGCTCGGGCTCTTGGCCTAGTTTTCTTTTATGCTGCTTCAGAAAGTATTCTTTCAGAGTTGTTAGATTCGATGAGCTTGAGCAGCCTTTAGGGCCCACGTGAGGCTTGAGAGTGGATTTCTTCTGTTTCTTTAGCGCTGGTTTCCCCACTATTTGATTCTGGCTTAAATTTCAATTACTGAACAGAATCTTTGGGGTCTGGTTTGATATCTCAAGTACTTGTCCGCGCTGCTCGGTGTCACTCAGCTGGGCTTCAGTCAAGACTGAGGGCGTGCCTACAGCCGGGTTTGAAACAGGGGCTCTGGAGACTGTGTCCAGATCGAAGACTGTAGGTTCACTCGCCACTTTTGTTGGGTGAGTAAGCTCTGTGTTGACTTGGGGTCTCGGACCAGCATCGGGTCCATAGTACTAGCTGCTCCTGATTTGGTAGCCGCCTCAGACTGGTCCAGCTGTGTATTTGGCGCGAACACCTCGTCCTCCGATTCTGTGTCCCACGAATCGTTCGGGCTAGTTTTCCGGATGGTGGTTTTGGGCCTGTGGTGATGCACCCGCCTTGAGTGGCCTGCATGATGTTCTTGGCTCCGGTGAATCTGGACTATGGTCTTTGTGAGACGGGTGTCAGTTTGCTCGATCTCGGCTGTCGTGGGGGCACCAGCCAGCAGGACCTTTAGGTTTTTCCCGACCTTCTGGTCTGTGACACTTAGCAGCCCTGTTGAGGGGTACGGGTGGGCCAAAGAGTTGAGATGATCAAGATGGTCGCTCGTATCAGGGCTTATGTGCAGCTGGTTGGGTTTCGTCAAGCCAGCCGTACAGATCCCTGCCGCGACCGTCCTCCGACAGTCTCCGGCGAGGAATCGCTCATCGAAACGGTAATCGGGCCAGGCGTTGGAGACCGGACCCTTCCTCCAGCGGGGCTGGGTGAGTTGTTCACACTAGCCACTGATGATGCAGCTGGAACGGTGTCTGCAGATGCCCCTACCCGCCCAGTTTTCTTTGTCTGTCGAGGTCTACAAGTAAGTTCAGGAGAAGAGGCGGGAGGGGGAACTGCGCCTGAGGAGTTGTTTAGCTGGGCTGTGGCTGTGGCCGTGATGGTGGAAGGAGTCGCTATCGACGGCCCTTTGCCATTTTTCGGGGCCGTTTTAGTCACTTCTGTAAGATCTTGGTGTTCTTGGTGTAGCTCTTGGTGTGTTTTGCTACTTCGTAGACGACGACTGAGGTCATCCTCCGTGGGTGACAGTGGGGCCATGTGCGATGGGTGGTGAGCAGAAGGGTTAAGGGAGGAGTACCAAAGGATAATGCCTTACCTCCAGTCCAACCCAACTCCCGACACCAGACACAAGACACACTGCTCCGCACACCGCGCCGCGCTCCGCGCCTGCGCTGTGTTTTTGTAGTAAAACATAGAGAATCCACTGGAAAGCAAAAGCGGACTGCAGGTCCGTGAAGAAAAGTCAAGGTGCGACCGGCAGCGTCCTGTCCTCACTCCTCACAAGACACACTACTCCGCACACCAGCAGACATTTGGGAGAATGTAGTCTTGTGTGCATACAAAATCTGGAAAGATGAAGAGCCCAAAACAATGCTTATAACAAAACTGGCTGAGCTGTGGATGTCAGCAGCTGAAGTGAAATTGGATTTAAAGCCACTAAAATCGAAATGTTTAAAATAAATGAGTGACCTACTTTGAGTGTCACATAGGTTGCAACTGTTTAAAGGTCATAGTTTTGAACTTAGAATCAGCGTTCTAGCTGCATGTGTAGAAATTGTAAGTTTGATTTGATTGAAGAAAAACTGGGAACAAAAGTGACATTTGGCTGAAGCCTGGCTTAAAGAGATTGAATTCTGCCCGGCAACTACCCCCGACAGGAGTGGAAACTTGCTCAGCCACTCTTCCCAGGCCTGGCTGCATTCTGCTGCCCCCACCAAAAGGAGATGACACCTCTCTGATTGAATCAGGGGAGGAGCACCTAGGACTGGAGGGAAACAGAACAATGAGCCTTCCTTGGCTCAGGCAAATGGTAATTCAGGGGGGTCGTAAAATAGCTTCCTCTTGGGAGAAACTGGGAGGAGCAGTGCCTTTGTGAGCAACCTGAGCTGGAGGAAGTGGACAAACCAGAAATTCCACCATGTGCTTTGGGAAACCACACCCCTCTGGGCCAGAGCATAATTTTAAAAAGATGGATATTCATAGTGCGGACTTGTCAAAATTACATAATTAATATCATTATTCTTCTGATTTTTCTGTGCATATTTTAAGAGGTGTTAGGACTCTGTGGTATGTTCTTGGGGATAATTTTGGAAAATAAGGTATTACTCTGAATGTCTGTATGTTAAAAATCTGACACATTATCATCTGATGCCCATATTCCTTGTGCATGTTTGTGTAAATTCTGGAAAAGTTTAGAGGTTGTGTTCTTGATGAAAAGGGCAGAATTCTGTCATAAGTGGACACAACATCTTACAAAGACAGGGATCGGATGGTTTGGTGCTACAGAAAATATGTTAACTGGACATATAATATTAGAAAAATTGTACGTAGATAAATATGTATTTGGATCAAGAATAGTTTTGTGTGCAAATTGACCAGGGGTGGATCCTCTGACCCATAAACTACCTCATCACAATGACACTCCATTTCCTTCCCCCAATCAAGGGAGAGAGGAGAGCTTGGCCAATGATAAGTTGTGAGGGGCAGGCTTAGTTATGCCCACGCACACACCCACTTTCAAAACACATAAAAAGAGACTGCTTGGACAGGCGAGACATTCACTTTCCACTTTCTTGCGATGCATTTTGCCGGACCAGACAATATCCAGAAGGACCATCTCCAGAACCAGAGACCAGCAGGACCAGAGACCAAACCGCTGTGAAGTGCAGAGCAGAGCTGACCCAGAGAGCTGTGACTTCAGAACCACCCGCCAGGAGTCCAGTCCAAACCTGATCAGACCTTGACGGCCTATTTCAAATTTATAGTGTGAGTACTCAGCTAGAACTGTGCCAGAACTAATCTCTTAGTTTAAAATAATCTGATTCAAAACATTTGAACCTGTCCAGAACTGCATCATAGGAATCGTGTGTTCATTCTGTCATTTCAAAGCTGTAAAAGTGTCATTTTGTCATTCTGAAGTTTACTTTAATTTCGAAAATCTATCTCCACAAAATCGTCCGTATCTTTGGAACCGTGTGGGCTAGGGACGAGATTTAACTTTCATTTGAAAGCTAAGATTCTAAGCCTTCTAAACTTACTATTCATTATAGTTTTTCCATAATCGCGCTCGACGCATTCGGAAAAGATTGCCGCGAATTGAAAAATTAGCTCCTGTCAAAGATAGCCGTCTTTTGCTTGAACTGCTAAAATTTGTTTTCAACCTGCTAATCCCTCATTGAGTATTGCCAGTGTGACTTGAACTAACCTTAAGTAGCTATCACCGACCCTGAATCTCCTATAGGGAATTAAAATCATTTTTAGCATATTTTGACTTCTTTGCAAACCACATTTAAAGTATTTTGCCTGTGTTTTAAAATCATCCCTGTGATCTAAACTTGCTAGGGGGGAACTGAAATTTGTATTGTATTGTGATTGTATTCCTGAAAACCGTGTGCTTCACTTCCATCTCCTTATATTGCATAGGGGGGGAGTGAATTCCCACCAGGGGAAAAGTGAACATATTATCTCTTGTGAAACCCTTTCAGTTATTTCTGTACTGCATTCTTTTCCATCATTGTTTTTCCTTGAAACCATAAAGGTATTCTCTGCTACTTTACCCTTTCTATACCAATTCCTAAGTGATTAAGTAAGCATACAATTGTCATATTATCCATTGTTGATCACGGTAATATTCATAAGTGTGCGATCAAATATTAATTTATTTATAAAAGTGTAATATATATAGATATTGTTTAATTTTTCCAATAAATCTTTTAAATTGCAAAACACACCTACTTCCTGGCTCAGTGAGGTCAGGGGGATTCAAAGAGAGGGGCGTTATATAAGGGTTTATCATCCAGAGTATAACTTGTCATAAAAATATATAAATAAGGGCTTCTCTTGGGCGTCCCAGACGAGGTACTGACTTAGTGGGATTGCTGAATTGAAGTCACTTAACAAGATTTGGGGCTCGTCCGGGATTCTGGATTAGATCTATCACTTGTGCAGATTAATACAGTGTGCTAACTGACAGGATATATAAATTCTGTTGGATCACCACACCGTGTTACACTGTAAAAACACCCCTCAAAGGAACGCTCTAAGGAAACAGTCTGTTTTGCAAAATAAAATACAAACTTCTGTAAGTCAGGAAGAAAATCAAATTCCAGAATGACGACATTGGTAGATATCAAAATAGCCAGAGAGCACTTCGTACATAAGCTATTTGTGAGAGGTGAGTGGGCTCATCAGGACCAGGCGGTCTGGTTGCAGGCAATCGCACCCTAGATCACTGAAACAGGGTCAGACATATGGAGAGATCAGGGTCTATTACATGTGGCCCTGAGTGAACTATATATGGTCCCAAAAGCCAAAGAGGAGCACGACAAGATTGTCAGGATAGCAGCATATTTATATTTATATATGGGAGCCATACAGGATAAATGTGCTGAAGGCCAAGATCTGGCAAATAGGCAACTGATGGCATTAGAGAAGGCCCAATCTGACCTGGTCTCTTCTGAGCAGAGGCTGCAGAGGAGCCAGGAGTCAGAAAATGATAGTAGGCAGTAAATTATTAAAATAAAAGAGGATATGGATATCCTGCAACAGGAAAAGTCTGACCAGGATAACAGATTCTGGCCTTGCAGAAGGAGTACCAAGAAGGTTTGAACGCCCTACTGCAGAGCCAGAAAATCTGGAGCAACAACTGGACTTCAATAGGGCCTGCGCAGAGCAGGTAGTCACCCTGCAAAGCCACCTAGATAGGGAGAAGACAGAGAGCAATAAACTGATTTTGAAAGACCTGGATATCCAGGCAGAGCTTGATCAAGAACGCCAGAAAGCTGGTGCCTTTCAAAGGCAGAGGGATGACCTGGCGGCACAGATGCAGGCTCTTAGTCAGGAAAGGGACACCTTAGGCCAGGAAGTCTGCCAATTAAAAGAAAAAAATGAAGAAAATCACTCGGCCCTCCAGGGACTGGGTGACCTCCAAAAAGAGCATCAGAACTTGTTAAAGCACACCAGGAGGGTGGAAGATGCTCTGGCAAGAAAGGAACAGGCCAGTAGGGATGGGACTCAGGAGGTAACCCTCCTGCAGCAAAGACTGGCCCAGTATTCCAGGATCAACCAGGAAGCGCAGAGAGAAAATGAGGCTCTCTGTCAGCACAATGATAGGCTCCAGCAACAGGAGAGACTGATAGAGTCTAGTAAGGCCTTAACTGAGGAAATGAAAGCGCAGGCTCTTGCATTGCAACAGGGAGCAGGGGCTGACAGAGATGAAGTTAGCTGGGAAACACCTGAACATAACCTCAGGAGCCCTAGTACCAGAGGCCTTCATCTCTCTCCAGTCCTTGGACTCTGCCACCCCCATGTCCCCTGGCGCACATGAGCACAGGGCCACAGGGATGGCAGATTACTATCCAGCCAAAAGTATGGGGTTCATAGGCCAGTACCTCCCAGGAATGGATGGGCGGGCATCCGGGTATGGGCACCCAAGCATAGTGCAATTTAGTGGGGAACCCCAGGAGAGTAGGTCCACTAAGGGCATCCTAAAAACCTCTGCCCAGTTAGGTCAGTGGAGGGGGAGGGTACCCATCAATTCCTGGCAGCAAGGAGGGATCTGAAGACTCCTCTGAGTGGCCCAGGACACAGGAGACTAGGTCCCCACATTCTGCCAGCCATTCCCAGGCTCGCAGAATCCGGGAAAACCTGGAAGATCAGATGGGCACCTCTGGGAGCAGTGCTTCTGAGTCAGAGGATGAGTGGACCAGGGTTACCCGAACCAAAAAGGCCAATAAGGCAAAAAGGGCCTTGCTTAAGGACCCCTTAAAGCAGATCAAGGCAATAAGGAGTGTCATCACCCCTTATCACAAGAACGCCAAGTATTCTGTTTGGGAACACTTGGAGCTTTATGAGCAAATGATGGAGACTTTCCATTTGAAAGACAGCAGTAGCTGCATTCAGTATGTAAAATGGACATTTTCCCCAGAATACTCCAGTTTCTTTGTGGGGCTGGAGGACCAAAATCATTCAAGATGGTCCACCTACAGGGCGGCCATCTTGAAACATTTTTCTGTTCACAGAAATCCCGAAGAGGCTCGCACGGCAGCCTACAATTTGCAATGTGGGGAGGATTAGGCCCCACAAGAATTTGCGCAGGAGTTAAAGTGTGCTTTTGCGCAGACTACTAAAAGGGTACGCACGGACAGTAAAGAATTTGTTAAAACATTTTTCCATGCCTTACCCAAATACGTAATGACCCAGCTCGTGAGAGACTTTCACGAGAAAAGATCTTTAGACTGGGTCATTGAGCAAGCCACCCGCATCTATGAGGTGCAGAAACCGGTGGAAAATAAGAAACAGCCCAAAAACCCCAAAACCAACAGCACCCCTGCTGCTGCCAAGGTGGCAGAGGTAAAGGTTGCCCCCGTTTTAGATTTGGAGATGGGGGGGTCTAAAAACCTGCCTGCACCTAATAATTCACAGCCCAGAAGGCCCTTGGGCCAGTCACAGACAGGGAGTCAAGGAGGTAATCCCACAAATGGGGTCCCTCACTCCCCTGACTATGTAAGTCCCCGCTACAAGGGAAACAGACCCATCCTGGGTTACGTGTGGACTCCTCCAGCCCAAGGGGGGGGATCCAGCCAAGCACCTGACCCAGGGAACTTCCCTCCTAACTTCCCACAGGAGGGCAGAAATTTCCCAAATCCTGGGCAGAACTTGTTCCCCAGGTATCCACCCAACTTCCAGCCCCAAAATCATCCATCCTTCTTTCCCCAAGTCCCTGAGCCCAGACAACCTAATCCAGGAGAGGGGAGGCCAAGGGTGGAGGGGTACCCAAATCTTCCCAATCCTGGGTACTACCAGAGAAGGGATAGCTACCCTTCGCAGGATCAGTCCAGGGGAGAAAACAGAACCCCGTATCAGCCTGAGCAGGTTTCCCAACTTGAGCGCCAGGTCCAAAAAATGGCCCAGGAGCTGGGTTGCATGCTAAGGGCTCAGCTGAACCCTCAGATGGGCATGCCAGCACAGAATGCACCAAACTCTGGGCCTGGTGCTCCAGAACAATGACGGGGGCAGCACCCCGATAACCCACCGGTTCCCAGGAAGGAGGCACAAGGGGAAGGGGGTGTAAAGCTTGGAGGAAGCTTCCTTCCCCACTTGTAAACAGCCCCTGGAAACCCAGGAACCGGAAACAAAATCCATCCTGGTGACTGCCTCCAAAAAGGGGGGGGCGGCCCAGAACCGGAACCAGGGGAACCTAAAACCGAATCAATAGATTGTGTAGATGTGGGGATTGAGCTGTCGCCACCCATCATTCTATCCCAGAACCAACAATACCGAAAACCCCTGGTTCAAACCCATCCTGGTGACTGCCTCCAAAAAGGGGGGGGCGGCCCAGAAACGGAACCAGGTGAACCCAAAACCGCATCAATAGACTGGGTAGATGTGGGGATTGAGCTGTCGCCGCCCATCATCCTATCCCAGATCCAATAGCATCCAAATCCCCGGGTTCACACCCATTCTGGTGACTGCCTCCAAAAGGGGGGGGCGGCCCAGAACCGGAACCAGGGGAACTCGAATATCCTCTTTCAAGTTGCCAACTTTTTCTCACGGATTCCCATGACTCTCCACAGAATTCTGCCCAAATCTCTTCTCTCGCAATGTCCAAAACCAGAAAATTAGCCCACCAGTTGTCCAAAAATGTGCATTATCTGTGCCCCCTTGAGGAAAAGGAGGGAACATACTATGCCCCAGTACAAGTACAGGGGCAGGGTACAATTTTGGCACTGGTGGACACTGGATCCCAAGCTACCCTTTTGTCCAAAAAGGCCTTTGATGAATTAAATGCAGGAAGGGGGGAGAATTACCGAATTCCTCTCACCTCTCTTCCTGGACAACTTCAAAACTTTGACGGGAAGGAAATTCCCGTCGAAGGGACTGCAGATTTGGACATTAAAATTGGGCAACACAAGGAGAAACACCCGGTCATAGTAGTGACTCCCGAGGGCACCCCTTGCTTACTAGGGAATGACCTCATGAGAAGGTTTCACCCTTAATAGATTGCGTAAACAAGGTCCTCTGGACCCAGAATAGCCGACTAATAAAGTTAAAACAGAGCGTCAACCATGTTAGTTTAAACAGCACATGCCACATGGTTGAACAAAAATCTGACCAAGTAGAATTTCACTTCCAGAACAACCAAATTCCAGATGTGACAGTAATATCAGTAGGACAACAGACTGGTGATGGGGGGTCATCTCTATTTCTGAAAATCAACCTTCCTTCCAGTTTAAGGTGGTATTCCACACTGGAAGGAAACACTCTGAAATTCTTTACTAATCCACAATCAGACCTTCCAACTCCAATAGTCCAGAAAGATGTGAAATCAGCTCAGAGCCTGGCTGATGTTCAGCAAATTGGAGAGCAATTGTTCATCCCTGTTCAGTTAAATGATGGGAAGGACTCTGTTCTCACCCGAGTGTGTGTGAACAACGGTAAGAGCTTCATCAGCGAAGCCATGTTCCGCCAACTCCCAAAAGATCCAGCCATTCCCACATTCAAACTGATAGACAAATGGGAAATGGACCTGGAAGCACCCAATTCCAAACATCTCCTGCCAAGCAGGTGTATGCTCAAAATCTCCATTGGCAACAAGAGCGTAGTCCATAATTGTTGGGTCATGCGACACGACATTCTCAATCGCTTTGCCATTAGTTTCGACCTAATGAACTTCAAAGCTTGGTCCCGATTAGCGGATAATCCCATGGGCTTTGATGATCCAGAAAAAGCATTTAGGTCAGCTCAATTGCTACCTTATGCAGTTGAAATTCAGATTAAAGAGGAAGTCACCATCCCAGAAAGGACCTGACAATTCTGCCTGGAAGTGAAAGTTAAAAGAGGACAAAATTGAAAAACCCTGATGCTTATATTCATCTAAATGCTTCTCTCCAACAGCAAGGGTTGGGGGTAAACCCAACACCATTAGTCAACATAGAACGTGACACCATTCCAATAGAGCTGGATCACAGCGACTTAAAGAGTATTATTCTAGCCGCAGGCACCATTATTGAAATGGCGGTTGATGATCAACATTTCTCCATTGATTTAGGAAATGAACTGTTTGGACCAATTCCCAAAGACTGTTTTGACAGTGACAGTGATGACAATACAACACCAGACAGGATCTTTACCCGGCATGGGGGGAACTTCCTGGTGCACACTTCTTGCCCTTATGGTAAGGAAGATGTGACTTGTGACTTCAGAGGGGATGAGGTGATTTTCCAGGTCCATGAGGGCTGCCTTTCCCACCTGAAGCCTCTGGTCCAAATCAGCCCTCTGACCAGGGACTTCTCCACCCAGCTGGAGGAGGCCGCTGAGATAGCAAAACCGGAAGTCTTTCCAGGCTTCAGGCAGATGGTGGAAGAGAGAGTCAACCTAGCTGATGCCTGTGTGACTCTGGAACAGAAGCAAAAGTTGAAACAAGTGTTCGTGGATTTCCAAGATCTCTTCGTGCTAGACTCATATGACTGTGGTCGCACCGACATCCACACAACAACAATTCCCACGGACCCTGGCAATACTCCAGTGTTTGTGAAGCAATATCGCTTGCCTCTCGCATCAATGGAGTCCCTTACTGAAATAATTAAGAACCTTGAGTCCCGGGGAATAATCCGTCCCGTACACAGCACCTTTAATAATCCGGTGCTGGGAATATTGAAGCCAAACGGCCAGTGGAGACTCTGCGCCGACCTTAGGGAGCTCAACAAACGGGTCCATACTTTCCAATGGCCTCTGCCCTACATTGACCAAGGGCTGGCCCAGATTCAGGGGTCACAGGTATTCACTGCAATAGACCTGACCAATGGATACTGGACCGTGCCTGTCAGTAGGGAGGACCAATACAAACTGGCTTTTACCTTTTGGGGCCAGCAGTGCACATGGACCCGAACTCCCTTTGAATACCTCAACTCCGGCAATGAATTCAACATATTCCTACATAAGGCCATGCCCGACCTGGGTGCAAGGGGTAACCTGGCTTATGCAGATGATGTCCTCATCAAAAGTTCATCAGTGGAAGAACACATAGCGGAGATTCCGTTATGTTCTGACACAGTTGAGGGCTGCCGGAGCAAAACTTTCCTTTCAGAAAGCACAGTGGTGTAGAACGCGTGTTGGGGCATGAGATTACTCCTCAGGGTCTCTGTCCCCAAGAAAAGAAAGTGGAAGCACTTCAGAAACTGAAAGACCCCTCAACTCTGCGGGAACTAAGGAGCCTCCTTGGACTGACTAATTACAGCAGAAAGTTCATTGAGGGCTACGCAGAGATCACCAGACCCCTGATTCATCTCTTGAAGGGGGGGGGGTAAAGTGGGAATGGGGTCCAGAACAATCCGAGGCAGTAAGACAACTCAAAAGAAGCCTCTCACAAGCGCCTTGCCTAGCTTACCCTGTCAGAAACAAGGAGTTCTTCCTGGAGACAGGGTTCTCTAATACGTGCTTGACGGCAGTATTATACCAAAAGCATGACAAGGTCAATAAAGTAATCTCCTATGCGAGCAAACCTTTATCCTCTGTGGAGGAAAAATTCAACGATTGTGAGAAGGCACTCCTGGCAACGGTGTGGGCATTGAAGAATCACCGCCCGTTCATCCAGGGGGAACACATCATAGTGGAGACTCCACACCAGCCTCTACAATATCTCCAAAGTGACAGAATCGGGGCCGGAAATGTGAGTAATTCCCGAATTACTTCCTGGATCCTGTCAATGCAAGGCTTTCCTGTGGAGGTCTGATATGGCCAAAACAAGAAGAATCCCCTCATGCAAGGTCTGGCTGACTTGCATGATTGTGCCAGAGAAAACTGTCTCGAGGACGAAAGTCTAAAAATCAAGGACAACATGGAGGCATACCTTAATTCTTCACACAAAGTCTTTGAAGAGGACAAGTGTGAAGGAATGCCCACTGTCTATGTGGATGGATGGTCTTACCATTTTGACAACAATGGGGAGAAAGAACTGGTGGCCGGCGTAGGGAATGCATGGGTGAATGAGTCCCCAGAACCCTCCGCTGGGTACAAAACTGGTCCCCGAAGTAGTCAGGTGGCAGAATTAATGGCTGTGCATCAGGCCATCCTCACTGCTGTCCAACATCAACTCCACAAACTGGTCATAATCACAGATTCAGATTATGTACGGAACGAGTTTGTGGAGCACCTGGTTAACTGGAAAACCAGAGGCATGTTATGTGCTAATAACAAACCCTTGAAACATGGGAAGTTATTCCAAAATATTGATGATCTAGTCACCGTGAATGGGATGACCATCTATTGGAAGAAGATCAAGGGTCATTCCAAAGTAGAGGGACCAGACAAAACTGGAAATGACTTAGCTGATCAGCTGGCCAAAACCAGGGCCATCCAAGGGAATCTAATAGAGATTGAGTCCCTGTTGGGGGAAATCCGGGTCACTGCTATCACTGGGTCCCAGACAAATGCTCACAATGATCTTTCAACTGCACAATGGAGTAAGGAGACCCCAGATGCTGATTTGATTACGGCTCAAAAGGGGATCCAATAATTGGTAAGTTTTACCAACACATTGAGGACCCTGAGAACTTTCCCCTGACGGATACCGATTACATTGGGAAAGAGGACCTTAGAGTGTTGATGAAATATCCAAAGAGGTTCCGAATCCAAGACGGTTTGTTGGTAAGGAAATCCCAAGCTGGCCATGATCAGTGGGTGGTCCCTACCTCATTCCGAAGCCTGATGTTAAGTCACGCCCATGATGCGGCCACCGCCGGTCATAGGGGGTTTCATACAACACTTGAGATGTTAAGAGAGGTTGCATACTGGCCACACATGGGGCAGGTCCTCGACCAATACTTGAAGGGGTGTCTTGTGTGTGCACAATTTCAGCCAACATCCCTCACACACCGGGCGCCTCTCCAAAAGAGGGGGATGACACTGTCATGGTCAGATTTGCAAATCGACTTCATAGACCCCGTGATTCGTTCCTCTAGGGGAAACAAGTACATGTTGACGGTCACATGCTTGTTTACCAAGTGGGTTTAATGTCTCCCGGCCCCAAACTGCAAGGCAGAAACAGCAGCTGCCCTGATGATTAACCACATCTTTTCCCGTTTTGGTCTACCCCAAAGGATTGAGTCAGACAGAGGTAGCCATTTTACCAGCGAAGTAATGACTAAGATGTGGGAGATACTGGGGGTTAAAAGGAAGCTACATATTGCTTACTGGCCAGCCTGTTCTGGTGCAGTGGAGAGATACAACAGAACCATAGTGAGCATATTAAAAAAGTTTGTGGCAGATTCTGAGCCAAGTTGGGATATCCGATTACCTCTGGTCCTAATGGCCATCAGATCTACCCCTTCATCTGCAACTAAAATGACACCATTTGAGCTGATGACTGGACGCAAGATGGTGCTTCCCCAGCATTTGCTCTACAGAACCCAAGAGCAAACGTTGATAAATGCCTCCACAACTCATGAGTATGTGGAGAATTTAAGGAAACACCTCCAACATGCTTTTGCCTATGCTCAGTGAAATCTAGAAAGATCAGCTGATAGCATGAAGACCCATTACGATTTGAAAACTTCCAGGAAAGTATATAATGTGGGAGACCGGGTCTATCTATACAATTTCCAAAGGAACCAGGCCAAACAGCGAACATTTTTGCCTACCTGGAAGAGACCTTTTGAAATTATAGACAAGATCTCCCCAGTTGCCTACAAGATCCGCATCCCCAAAGGTAGTTTGGCAAAAGGGGAAGACAAGTGGGTCCATATAAATCAGCTAAAGTGTTGCCATCCCAGGCACACTCTTCAGCAACTGGAGGAGTCCGCTGCAATACCAGAGGGGGCCGCTCCAGAGTAATTCAGTTCCAACCCTAAAATATCCCACATATAGTCTCTAAAATATTATGATTCTTGTATGCAAATTGTCTCCTGATTAAAAAAAATGTATATGTTCTTGCCTCCTGATTAAAAAATAAAATGTATATGTTCTTGTCTCCTGATTTAAAAAAAATGTATATGTTCATGCCTTTGGATTTATAAGATGAATATGCCGCCCCACTATATCAATAGTGGGGGAGAAATGTCTACGAATAGGTATTGCTGCTTTGCTTTGTCATCCTAGGAGAGATGAAACCATGGAGACTGACCAAGGAAGACGACCTGGGTACCGGGAGCAAAGATCCGAGGGGCCAAGGGTACCGCCCAATACTCCCATCAGGACCAGCGAGGAGAACCCATCGATCCACCCTGATGGAGGAAAAGTTGCTGAACTTTGTCATCTGCGGAATCGGAAGAAGATGATGCGGACATCCCAGCGCGTGGATCGAAACATCCTTTGCACCTGACTCACCCTCGACTCGAAATCAAAGCGCAATCGGGCGGGGGGGCTTGTTGGGTGTCCTGACCCATGTTTGGACTATTATGCTGCAACATTTGGTGCTGTGGGCTTAGGAAATCCAAGATGGCGGAAAAGCCCACATTTGTGCCAGGATCCAGGAAAACTGCCCAGTTTTTGCGCACACCAAAATGGTCACCTGACCTACCACCCACCTGTGCAAGCGTGATGGGCCAGGAGTGCCATGAGTGGAATGTGTGCCAAAGGAAAAACAGCTGTGCCTGTTAGCTCAAAAAGCGCTTTGAAATCACCTTTGTTTCTCTAAAATGCAAGCTAAAAATGCCTATTTTAAACATTGCAAGATATTCAAAAATCTCAATGAACACCAGCAGACATTTGGCAGAATGTAGTCTTGTGTGCATACAAAATCCGGAAAGATGAAGAGCCCAAAACAATGCTTATAACAAAACTGGCTGAGCTGTGGATGTCAGCAGCTGAAGTGAAATTGGATTTAAAGCCACTAAAATCGAAATGTTTAAAATAAATGAGTGACCTACTTTGAGTGTCACATAGGTTGCAACTGTTTAAAGGTTATAGTTTTGAACTTAGAATCAGCGTTCTAGCTGCATGTGTAGAAATTGTAAGTTTGATTTGATTGAAGAAAAACTGGGAACAAAAGTGACATTTGGCTGATGCCTGGCTTGAAGAGATTGAATTCTGCCTGGCAACTACCCCCGACAGGAGTGGAAACTTGCTCAGCCACTCTTCCCAGGCCTGGATGCATTCTGCTGCCCCCACCAAAAGGAGATGGCACCTCTCTGATTGAATCAGGGGAGGAGCACCTAGGACTGGAGGGAAACAGAACAATGAGCCTTCCTTGGCTCAGGCAAATGGTAATTCAGGGGGGTCGTAAAATAGCTTCCTCTTGGGAGAAACTGGGAGGAGCAGTGCCTTTGTGAGCAACCTGAGCTGGAGGAAGTGGGCAAACCAGAAATTCCACCATGTTCTTTGGGAAACCACACCCCTCTGGGCCAGAGCATGATTTTAAAAAGATGGATAATTCATAGTGCGGACTTGTCAAAATTATATAATTAATATCATTATTCTTGTGATTTTTCTGTGCACATTTTAAGAGGTGTTAGGACTCTGTGGTATGTTCTTGGGGGTAGTAGTGGAAAATAAGGTATTACTCCGAATGTCTGTATGTTAAAAATCTGACACTTTCTCATCTGATGCCCATATTCCTTGTGCATGTTTGTGTAAATTCTGGAAAAGTTTAGAGATTGTGTTCTTGATGAAAAGGGCAGAATTCTGTCATAAGTGGACACAACATCTTACAAAGACAGGGATCGGATGGTTTGGTGCTACAGAAAATATGTTAACTGGACATATAATATTAGACAAATTGTACGTAGATAAATATGTATTTGGATCAAGAATAGATTTGTGTGCAAATTGACCAGGGGTGGATCCTCTGACCCATAAACTACCTCATCACGATGACACTCCATTTCCTTCCCCCAATCAAGGGAGAGAGGAGAGCTTGGCCAATGATAAGTTGTGAGGGGCAGGCTTAGTTATGCCCACGCACACACCCACTTTCAAAACACATAAAAAGAGACTGCTTGGACAGGCGAGACATTCACTTTCCACTTTCTTGCGACGCATTTTGCCGGACCAGACAATATCCAGAAGGACCATCTCCAGAACCAGAGACCAGCAGAACCAGAGACTAGACCGCTGTGAAGTGCAGAGCAGAGCTGACCCAGAGAGCTGTGACTTCAGAACCACCCGCCAGGAGTCCAGTCCAAACCTGATCAGACCTTGACGGCCTATTTCAAATTTATAGTGTGAGTACTCAGCTAGAACTGTGCCAGAACTAATCTCTTAGTTTAAAATAATCTGATTCAAAACATTTGAACCTGTCCAGAACTGCATCATAGGAATCGTGTGTTCATTCTGTCATTTCAAAGCTGTAAAAGCGTAATTTTGTCATTCTGAAGTTTACTTTAATTTCGAAAATCTATCTCCACAAAATCGTCTGTATCTTTGAAACTGTGTGAAAGCTAAGATTCTAAGCTTTCCAACAAGCCTAGAACTGACTTTCTATTCATTATAGTTTTTCCGTAATCGACGCATTCGGAAAAAATTGCCGCAAATTGAAAAATTAGCTCCTGTCAAAGATAGCCGTCTTTTGCTTTAACTGCTAAAATTCGTTTTCAACTTGCTAATCTCTCATTGAGTATTGCCAGTGTGACTTGAACTAACCTTATGCAGCTATCACTTACCCTGAATCTCCTATAGGGAATTAAAATCATTTTTAGCATATTTTCACTTCTTTGCCAACCACATTTAAAGTATTTTGCCTGTGTTTTAAAATCATCCCTGTGATCTAAACTTGCTAGGGGTGAGCTGAAATTCGTATTGTATTGTGATTGTATTCCTGAAAACCGTGTGCTTCACTTCCATCTCCTTATATTGCATAGGGGGGGAGTGAATTGCCACCAGGGGAAAAGTGAACATATTATCTCTTGTGAAACCCTATTAGTTATTTCTGTACTGCAGTCTTTTCCATCATTGCTTTTCTTGAAACCATAAAGGTATTCTCTGCTACTTTACCCTTTCTATACCAATTCCTAAGTGATTAAGTAGGCATACAATTGTCATATTATCCATTGTTGATCACGGTAATATTCATAAGTGTGCGATCAAATATTAATTTATTTATAAAAGTGTAATATATATATATATATAGTTTAATTTTTCCAATAAATCTTTTAAATTGCAAAACACACCTACTTCTTGGCTCAGTGAGGTCAGGGGGATTCAAAGAGAGGGGCGTTATATAAGGGTTTATCATCCAGAGTATAACTTGTCATAAAAATATATAAATAAGGGCTTCCCTTGGGCGTCCCAGACAAGGCACTGACTTAGTGGGATTCCTGAATTGAAGTCACTTAACAAGATAGAAAGAGTCACAGAGGTTGCAGAAATGGAGGGCTGCATCAGGGAAATCAAGATGGATATTAAAGTCTCAGAGGATAAAAAGCTTAAAGAGGTCAGGAGAAGAGAGGTGAGGTTGAACCACTCCGATAGTAAGGGGGAGACCGGACCCGGGGTCCTGTAGATGGTAGAGAGAGTGATCAATAGGGTAGGGGAGATGCAAAGCTTACAGACAAGACATTCTAAATAGGAGTGGTATTAAATGGGTATGATAGAAGCAGGGATCCATTTGGAGAAGACGAGGGCCATGCCCCCTCCAGGCAGGTTAGGCCTGGGTTTGGAGAGGTGCTTGTAGTCCTCAGGAAGAGGAGTGCCAAAAGCATTGACAGAGCTGGCATTGAACCACGTCTGAGTGAGCATGTGGATATCAAGGTCAAAGTCTTCAAGAAGGTGACAGATGTCAGAAGAGTGTTTGAGCGGGGTGAGAATTGCGGGAAGCTAAGTGAAGCTGGTTGCCCACTTTAAGGTTTTCTAAGGTGGCGTACAGGGGCGGGGTACCACCATTGGAAGGGCGGGGAGAAAGAGGGGGGCTGGAAGACAAATGAGCGGCAGGAGAAGAGAGGAAGTTGAAAAGAAACGGTAGACACCTGTCAAGAAGGAGGATGTTGGAATTAGAGCCCTGGGCCATGAAAGTGCCATTACGATAAATATTGAGGATGCACCTGGATGATGAGAAGTCTGCCAAGAGCACTTCCCATTGGGTGCCACCATTAATGGGTGAGAAAGAGAAAGGGGAGAGGACGGAAACCATATGGGGAGTCCATAGGTCCAGAGAGGGAATTACAAAGAGAATGTCAGTGATAGTCTTCCTGGAGGAAGCATCGACGTAGGTGTCGGCTATGGGCAGACCAGGGTTGGAGACAAGGAGAACCTTCTTAAACTTGTTCCTTCCAGGCTTCAAGAGAGTGGGAGGATAGAGGATGGAGACGCAGTTAGAATAGATAGGGGAGATGGAAAGCACCACAGGGAGGAGGGGCGGAAATAGATAAAGATGTCCAGGAGAGGGACAGAACTGCACAGTGCACGACAGAACTCACCAGGCGGTATGGAAGCCATGGTATGGCAGCCACGGTATGGTAGCCACGGTATGGTAGCCACGGTATGGCAGCCACGCAGGAGCAGATCATGCAGGTACTTTATTCAAGATTCAAATGAGGGCAGCAGAGCTAAAGGTTCCAGATTTGAAAGTTCAAACATACATGAGGAATGCCAGAGCAGGGCAACACATTTTACATGCACCCAAGAAGGAATTTCAAGAAAGCAGGGAAAGAAGCAGCCCTGCGGTGCAGGCAACAGGTGTTAGAGGTGTCTAGGTTTATGTTTCAAAACAGCCACTAAAATGCAAGCAATTCAATAGGGCAACAGATTTTAGAAAGCGACTAGATGTGAGTTTCACAACAACCACTAAAATGCAAGCAATTCAATGGGTCACCAGATTTTACAAACCGTTTAGATTTGTGCCTCAAAACAGCCACTAAAATACAAGCAATTCAATAGGGCAACAGATTTTAGAAAGCGTCTAGATTTGTGTCTCAAAACAGCCACTAAAATGCAAGCAATTCAATAGGGCAAAATATTTTAGAAAGCGTGCTCGATTTAAGTTTCAAAACAGCCACTAAAATGCGAGCAATTCATTGGGGCAACAGATTTTAGAAAGCACCTATATTTGTGTCTCAAAACAGCCACTAAAATGCAAGCAATTCAATAGGGCAACAGATTTTAGAAAGCGCCTATATTTGTGTTTCAAAACAGCCAAGAAAATGCAAGCAAATTCAAAGGGACAACAGATTGTAAAGGAAGCGAATAAATTCAAAATCAAACATACATGAAGATGAGGGCCTTTTAGAGAACCAGGCAGGGGCAGCAGAAAGAGAGCACCCCAATCAGTGGCGCAGCAAATGCGTGGGAGATGACCATGTAGGTAACGATGCCAAGGAACCAGGCAACCAATGAATGAAGGGAGGTAAGAGTTAGAATGCACCAGTGGGACAGGACGATCTCCTGGTGAATGAAAGAGGGATCAGTGGTTGTGGAGCAGAGGGACCCTGATCTCTGTGTGCTTGTGAGGTTTCTAGGTGACAAGTGTAGGAGTCATCGAAGGCTTTGTGTCCAGAGGTGTGGCCTTGTGTTTATAGTGTGGGCGTATGCTGGTCAGGGGATGAGTATGTTGTTGTAGATCGAGGTGTAAGTTTGTGATCATTGGTTAAAATGGCCTCTGTGCTTGAAGCATGAGTATACAATTGAGTTGGTTGGTGGTGTTTTGCTTTAGGGCAGGATTGCCCAAACCAACCAATTGTCCCTAGTGTAGACATCATCTTCCTTTCACAGGCTGCACATTAAATCAAATCTTGCTTTTAACTCTTTTGGAGCCAATGTGTGCGGCATAGTTATTTTGTTTAAACCTTTCCAAGCATAAACACAACATTGTTGATTTCAGATGAACTGGGCTTTTATAGAGTGTTGGAATAGCCAGAGTACTCTTGGCGCTGAGTCAGTCAGTGTCCATGACCAAAGAGGGCAGCTTGTCAAATGAAAAACAGATTTTTAGATCTTTCCAACAGATACAATTTGCAGGTAGATAAGAACCACCTTTGTGAAAACGGTTGTGATGTCTACCTGTTGCATGGCTCATTGGCCCATCCTGGCCCCCAGCCTTACCCTTGCTTACGTCCCTACTTCGTACCTAAGGCTTTTGAATACATCATTGTGTTGACTTCACAACTTCTGCTGGAGCCTGATCCAAATGCTCAATAACCTTTGTGAATGACAGGGGACACCAGTCCCAACACCCTTCTAAGATTGTATGACAACAAATTAGCATTCCCATTGCCTTAAATCTGACCCCTGGAGCATCTCATACCACCAGTAATCCATTGGGACAGGGGCTGGGAAAACAGGGAAGACCAGTTTCCCAGATGGGGGACTGATCACTTTGTTAGATGCAATTGTGAGTGAAAGGGGACATTTTTTTTGATCTCTCATGACCAAGAAACCCACCTCATGAGGTTAGAGCCAGGCTGGGAGAGTCAGCCTACACACTGGTCCTCCCAGTGGCTGTGCACCCCAGCATCTTGAACGACCTGAAGCAGCTGTGGAATGACCTAAAGATGTGTAGGGTCTTAGAACATTGCGAGGAGACCCTTGCCACATGGCGTTGGAGGCCTCGGCATCGGCAGCGAAGCTGCGTGATAGCACATTGCACAAGAAATGCATAAGACCGAATTACTGGATAAAGCATGTCCACACACATGCAGAGAGAGAGAGAGAGAGAGGGGTCACACACAGACAAACTGCCCCTCTTACATGTGACCTGCAGGTCACAGCTGTAGAGGGCGATGCGAAGGAAGTCAGTGACTGAGAGGGGTAATCCGGACTGATTGCTGCATAACATGCAGAACACTAAGGGTTATGCAACACTGTGTGTACTACTTACCAATCCCCACCTACTTGTGCCTCACACCAGCAGCCCCCCTGTGGGCCAGTAGTCGCTGGAGAGTGGTGTGGGTGTTGTTGAGGGAAGAGAAGAACTTGCTGGCACAGGCCTTCATCGAAGGGCCGTAGATCCCTCAGAAGAGCTGGAGATGTATTGGGGGAAACCAGGGCACACATCCTGCTCTTCTTCCTGCCATCAAATCACCATATGGCTAAGCATTGGTTATGCCCCTTCCACGGCTGAAGCGATAGGAATTGGCCAGCAGCAGGTGGCAACAAAATGGAGGAACCTTCTGAGATCCTTGACCCAGATCCCATAGGCCTTAACGCATCGATCGCAGAAATCCTAAACATGAAGGAGGAACATGTAGGAAGAGACCAGGAAGGAGGCAGCTGTGTCCCATCAATGAGCCCTGTGGGATGCCCCCTTTGCCAGCAAGCTGCCCTCCAGACAAAAGGCAGCCCTGTCTTACCAAGTGGTCAATGGCAGTGGCCCAGAAATGCATCAGTGACCAGAACTGCCAGATGGTCCAGGCAGCTACTAAACCTGTTCGGTCGTATATCAGCAAAACCAAGCTGCAGGCCGACATGAGCCGTCCTGTCGCTTTCTGCGTACAGCATAAGGGTAAGCAAATGTACGAAAAGTATTTACAGAGCCACACTTTAAATTGACACAGTTCTAAAATAAATTTGAGATAAAAAGGCAAAACTGAAAGGACATTATTCTCAGTTTTCAGTAGATTGCTGTGTAAGGGGCTGACTGATCATTTAGTTACTATATTGTGAGTGGGCTCCCTTCGGCCAATAATGTTGGCCTCGCATGCGACTTCCTGCATGGTATCGCTGCAACCTTCTCCATGTTATAGAAGAGCACCCTTGATGACCAGCAGTGTATCATTTTCGACCAACTGATTTTAATTGTCTCAATGCCTCTGCAGACTTTTACTGATGCCAATGCCCCCTCCAGGGAGCATGTAGCAGCTATCAAAGATGATTTGTCCTTCAGTGGCATGAGTAGAAGAAGCATGAGATATGGAAGCAGGAACGGGTCGTACCATGCTTAAAAAGACCATTATCCATTGTGGGCATCAGTGTACGCATAGATTGATTTGCATATGGTCTTTCCCCTTCTGTAATGGCTTGGCAACCAGAAGACGATGGTCTGGAGGGTGCCCTGTGCTATACCAGTGGTTATGATTACCCAAGCTGCACTTCATTGATGATGCCCAGTCAGGTTGAATCAGGTCTCATGTCTGGGATTGTGTGTGATCTCATGCAGAAGGGATGTGACCTAACAGTTTGGGCTGGATGGGGCCACACCTTATCTGCATATGGTCTTTCCCCTTCTGTACTGGCTTGGCAAGTTGAAAACCGATGGTCTGGAGGGTTGCCCAGAGCTGTGCTGTGGTTATGATTGGTTCAAAATCTTCTAGACATCCCCATTTAGTTTTGCATAAGTCACCCTGAGTGGGACGGGTATGCCAGACAAGGATCCAAAGCCGGCTGGGCTTAGGGACCTAAGCTACACCTCATTGATGGTGCCCAATGAGGCTGTAATTGCCATGTCTTTTGAGGATGATTTGTGGTCTTGTGCAGAAGGCATGTAACCTATCAGTTCGGGCTGGTCTGCCCCTTTTGGGTTGGGGCAAAGCCTGATTCGTACATGGCCTTTCCTCAGTTCTATTGGTTTGGCAGGCTGTGATGTGGTCTGAGGGGTTGCCCAGACCTTTGCTAGTGGTTATGATGTATTCAAAAACTTCCAGCCATCACCTTTTGGTTTTGCTTTACTAGTGATACGAAAACCTCAGTCATCAAATGACACCAAGAACAAGCATTAGTTTGTTTGATATTTAGGGCCCGATTCATGGAATTATCTGCACGTAAAAGAGGGTACTTGCGCATGCAACTGCGCGCAAATTTGCCTTCGTCGATTCATGGAACCGAATGCCCGGTACCTTCCCTGGACTTGCGTGGAGTTCACGCTGGCTCGGCACGTTTGTGCGAGCCGTCGAGGGCCTTGCGCGAGACTGAGCTAAGCATGGGTGTGGCCTGTGCAGAGGGCTGGGAAGGGAGCGGAACCTCAAAAATGGGGTAGAACTTGCGAAAAAGTGGGTGTTCCACGGGACAGCCTGCAGGCAGTCCCTCGCACACCCACTATTCCACGGCAATGGTCGTATTCATGCATTTGATCGTGCAACATCTCAGCTGGGAAATGACCACGCAAGTCCTTCGTATGATCCGCCACCCGAAGGCAGGCGTAAGTACACATGCGCATAGGATTTTCATCATGCACGTGGGGCTGCATGTCGGATTTCAGGGTGCGTGCACTCAATCAAGGATTCCGATGTAACTTAGGGGTGCGCATTAGCAGTGTGGCGGGGTGCATGAACGTTTTAAGTGGGTTCGCATGTAGATTTCCCTAGTTATTGCCGAGTTACGATTTTGTTACGCATGTTGTCAGGGTGCCGGATGCAGTTACAGGGGACCCTGTGCAGGGACCCCGAGTTGCAGGCCTGCTCACGGCTCACCCCATGCACTGTTTAAAGGGTGCATGTATTCGCACCCGGGTTGCGCGCAAAGTTATCTATTCTGGCTGTTCATGCTTTGCATGTGGGCGTGTCGGGGGCGTTCCGGGCGCGACTTGCAAATACTGTAACTTTGCTCTGTCAATTCCATGAATACGCAGCGCACGCATTTTTCTTTCTGCACACAGGCTTGCACAGTGACCTTCTCGGCATGCGGCTCTTGCCGGATTTCTGCGCCTATTTCCATGAATCAAGCAGTTTTCCCACCCATGACAGTAGAAGTAGACAGCCTGACATGAATATAATCTGATCATGCTAAAGAGTTTCACTGAGATGAGTACAACAATCAAGTTGAGTTTGACCTGTATGCGCCATGGGACTGCAGATCAGGACAGATGACAAGTCCGTCAGGCTTTCCCCCACCCCATCATAAAGTAAACATCATGGGTCTTCTGCAAACAGGCTTTTTATCCATTTACCGAAAAACATTGCCAGCAAATCAAATATTGTGCTCCAATACCTATTTGTGTGTCCTTTTGTCTAGCAAACAATGTGCACATATCACTTAATCTGCTAGCAGAAAATCAATGTACATTGTTTTCTGGAGAAGTTCTTAGCAAGTTACTTGTTCGGCAGGCATGTGAATGAAAATAAATGATTTGGTATCCAGTCATTTTACCAAGGATTTTTTATTCGAGGCATTTTTTACCGAAAAATGTTTTTGGAAAAATTGGTGATTTAAAAAAAAAAGAAAATATATATATATATATATATATATATATATATATACATATATATATACATATATATATATGGGAGGCGTAAGGGGTTAAAACAGGTGGGGAAGGGGCTGGGGTATAGAAACATGGGGAAACAGGGGATTTGGGGGGTGAGACCCCCAAATAAAAGAAAAAGTGTCAGTACAAAATGCCTCGAATAAAAAAATCTTCAGTAAAATCATTTCAAACCAAATGATTTATTTTATACATTTGTGAAGGGAAAATGATTAATTTCTCCCAGTTGTGTAGTGTGAGTTAACATTTTGCATGTCTTCCAGATGAAGTCCTTGGGCCTCAATAAAAGAATGCTGGTCTGGAAATAGCAGTGCTGGTATATCTGTACTGGCACCTTTTTCCAGACCGGTGTAGTCTGAGTTGCGATGCCGGTAACACCGGCATCGCAAGTGACCAACCGCATCCGGCAACATCGTTGCTGGTACCTGCAGACACACGCAGCCGTGCCTGAGATACCGGCATGGCGTAAGTAAGTGCACATTCCGAGGTGCACGGACACGCAATCACCAGCATGGACATGCCAGTAACAATGTGAAAACGATGCCGGAAACACCAGCATCGTGGACCAGGCGTTAAGTGGATTCTGGTGTGTAGAAACATGCAACAGGTGCTCACAATCAGTGCAGGCGGGCCCAATGGGCTGTGCCGCAGCACAAAAAGGCCACTCGGACACCCCAGACCCCTTCCAACACCACAATGCCAGCAGTAGATGTAGCAGTACTGGGGCTGGAGTCCATGACTGCAGAGCTACTAATTGAAGAGGCAGTGAGATGGAGGATGCATCGGAGGCGCTTGAGGAGAAGGAGGGCCATCATGGCCCAGCAAATCCCCAATGTACAGCAGGTTGCAGCCCGCAGGCAGCCACCAATCCCTCGCTTAAGGGCCACACCATTCAACCTCAACCCAGGTCAGATCCACACCCTGTACCGACTAGACTGGGACACCATCACCTCAATAGTGAGCCTTATACATGAGCTGGTGAGCCTCATTAATATCCGCACAGCCACCCCTCACCCCTTTGCTGAAGGTAGTGTCTGAGATACACTTTCTTGCCACAGGCACATTCCAGCACACAGTGTCTCCCGTGCGCTCTTCCAGGCGATTGATGCACTCCTGTGTCACGTGCGAGACCACATCAGCTTACCCCAGACTGCTGACCAGGTGAATGGCACAAAAATAGCCTTCCATGCCCTTGCAGGCATTCCTAATGTCATTGGTGCCGTGGACTGAACAAATGTGGAGCTGGTGGCCAGGCATGCTCTGGAGGTAGTGTACCACAACAGGAAGCTGTTTCATTCACTGAACTTACAGATAGTGTGTGATGCCCGCCACCTCATCACACATTGCTGTGCATGATTTCCCGGGTCAACACATGACTCCATGGTGCTGCGGAACTCCATGCTGCCTCGTTACATGGCACAACATGCTGGATATCGTACATGGCTGCTCGGTGACTCTAACTACAAGGCCATGTGCAGTGTTGAATTGGGGGGGGGGGGGCAGTAACCAGCATAGCATACCTGGCTGCTGGGTGAGTCCAACTACAAGGCCATGTGCAGTGTTGAATACTGGCCCAGTATGACACACATGACCAGTGAATGTGCACACGCATCCATTAATCCATCATTACTCCTACTGCAATTTCCTGAAACAATTACCAAACCTCTGTGAAAGTGCACAGAGGCCGGAAAGGGCATTAAAAGGCAAAGGTAGATGAAGAATAAGAGCAAGGAACATTATTACCCACAAATGTAAAACTGGTAAACCTCAAACATAGAAGGGGACATGACCCTACTCAGTGCTGTGAGTACATTAAATGTGCAAGTGTGTAGGTGTAACTCGAGGTGCAACACAGTACTAGCATGCCAGAATCCAAGGCCTTGACAGCCAGTGGAGTAACTTTGCTGAAAATGTTGGGGGGGGCGACATGACAACTGAAAGAAAGGGGCAGGGTGGAGGAATGGCGGAAAGTGGCTCTGAGGGATAGCACTAAACTACTACACCACAAGAGTCCATTGCCGACGCTCTGTTATAACTCTCATAAGGCTGATGGCGTATCTTTAAAATTCAATTCTGAAGACACGCCAGTCTTCTGAAATTTATAACGCCACAGTTGGTCTTTAGAATTCACTGCATTGGCAACAGTAAAAAAAACTGTGCCTCCTCTACCTAAAGGGGGCCAGCAAGCAGGCTGAGGGAGCTGGTGTTTGATTATTGGCACCAGGGCACTGACTCAAACAAGCATATAAACATAATACAAAATGGATGCCTGCAATATTTTGAAACAGCAAATCAAATTAGGTTGATAATTCTGATTTCATGAATTACTTGCAACATTCTGACTCATTAAAATTAAGGTTAAAGGTAAATTAATAATTAATTTCCTACTGCACCTCCTCAGAGGTACTCTGCCTTTGCTCTCCTTCCCCCAGAAGCTCATGGTATCCCAAGCTCTGGTTCTCTCTAGCTTGGACTATTGTAACAGCCTCTTTCTAAATCTACCTGCCTCTACTCTCTGTCCTCTGCAACTAATCCAGAACAGGACTGCTAGACTTGTCCTTGGCCTCAAGCCCTGGGATCGTATCTCTCCTGCTCTGAAATCTCTCCATTGGCTCCCAGTGGATGCAAGGATTAAATTCAAAACCCTCTGCATTGTCCACAAGGCTCTCTGGGTCCTGGGTCCAAAATACCTTCAGCTATCCCTCCGCAAATACCTCCCCTCTCGAGCTCTTCGATCCTCTACCTCCAACTCTCTCATGGTCAGTTGTTTTTCAAAGGAACAAGCTGGCGGTAGATCTCTGTCTTCGGCTGGGGCCTCCCTCTGGAACAGCCTCCCTGCCACTCTAAAACTTGAGGAGAACCATCTCCGGTTCCGGAAGCACCTCGAGACCTTCCTCTTTTCTTCTGCATTTGCTCCCCCTCTCCCCTGCTGATCTGTCCTCTCTTGGCACCGTGCATCTGGCCACCCTCTGTCCTCCGGGCCCAGGTAACTGCTCACCCTGCCAACCTCCCGCACTGCTTCCGGGCCACACCTTGCACTGGGGTCTGTATCTGTACCCATACAGCCCCCCCCTTTCTCTTCCTGCACTTATCAGACCTACCCTGTCTGCTATCTCAAACCTAGCACTTGCAAATTGATGGCTGCACTACCACTGTTTGTTGCCTTTATTATTTATTTATTGTTATTTTTCTGTTTCACCTCTGCTTCGCACTTTACACTTCTCCCCCCTACCATGCACTTTTCCCCTCCCCCTCTCCCATGCACTTGCGCATTCTCAATGTCACTGGGCCTAGTAAGATCGTTGTTTTGTTCTCCCCTGTTCTCCTCCCTTGCCTTGTAGCGCTCTGAAACACTTGTGTATGAACGTGATAGAAATAAAATATCAATATCAAAGGTATATTTTCCTGTTTTCAAATGACTCCAAGCACTAGAGGCCAGACCGGGACATTTTTCAGTGGGACGCCACTCACATTCGGCACCTCAAAGAGGGTGCACAATTTGAAATGTGTGTCCCACTGGCAGGAAAATGTGTGCCAAGCAATTCCTGCTCAGCACGCTTATTGTCCTGGCAGCAGGACACCTTATCCTTTCTGAATGGTAGAGGTGTCCCACTGCCAGGACAAGATCCCAAGGAGCTCCGGGAAGCAGAGGGTCCTCACGTTTCTCTGTGTCAACAGAGAATTACACTGTGAGCCATTAGGCACTGATGGGAGGGAGGGGGTGTTAGCCGGGACTTTTGTCCCTGTCAGAAATGTATATGGGAGGGAGTGGTCAGAAGGGTGCATAATGTTGCGTGCTTTATAAAATAATGGCTATGGCTTTAAAACACAAGGGGGATTTGTTAGGCTGCATGCAGGATGGGGAGAATAAAACTAAAGCCATACTCTCATTCCTCAACATAGTTTATGACAATGTATAGATTGTACAATTAGTTTACTATGAAAGGCTAGCTTATTATGCAGTGTGGTTTGCTTCCAAGGCACTGCTATATATAATTATTTAAGCACATGAAAGGTAAAGCAAAACCGTAATACATATCTATATCAACTAAACCTGGGAAGATGTGCACAGTTGCTTAAAGTGTCCACATCCCAGTTTCACCATTTAACCAAATTGTGTGATCCTGAGCAATTCATTTAATCACAATGGGCCTCATTCCAAGTTTGCCGGTCCAGTAACTACAGTACTGGTAAGCTTGCCGGTACCGTAGTTACCAGACTGGCAAACTATGAGGTCTGCTCGCGGGTGCCTTGCCGCCCGCTAGGTCTTACCAGGTGGGCGGACCAGCACCTGCAAGCACACCATGTCGGATGCACCGGCACCATTCTGAAAGGTGCCTGTGCATCGGGCCTCCCCATTCCCATTGAGCACTATGGGGCTCGAATGGGAATGGGGAGCATTTTTTTCCGGGGCCGTAATGATACCGCCGGCAGCCGTGCCTGTTATACCGGTACTGCTACTGCCGGTATTGTAATGAGGCCCATTGTGTCTTATCTGATGTTCTGTACGTGACTCTGATTCACTTCAAAGCTTATGTTAATATATCATACTATTATAATAAAAAAGCCTAATGACTAAAGAGTTGCTCCATATATAACAATAGTGCATTTTAGGTATTTTGCACCACAAACTCATTTGCCACTTTGCTTACTTATGGCAATTTATTCTAAAGTCACTACCACAGTGTCTCCATGTATCAAGGACTGATGATGCTCTTTGCATTGTCCTTTTTTGTGACGTCACTTCTGTTTGTGCAATCCATGTGCAAATTAGGAGGTGTCCATGTATTATGCCCCAAAGTGCCTGGACAGAGCTCTAATAGATGAGCTTGCTGCATCTGCAATGATCCTGCAGTTTTTCCTATGTGTAAAAATGCCATCTGCCACTGATGTTACCAAAAAAGTAGATTGGGGCAGGGGTGGGCAGTGTGGGTGTGTGAATGAGACTCACCTCAACCCCACTCTTGCAATGCTGGATACTTCCCGGACCCCAAATGTGATTGTCCAAAAGTGACCCCTCACTAGGGTCAGCCCAAAGCCCAGCCCTCCAAAAAACATACATGCAGCTGAGCTTAGTTCGGCATTATGTAATGAGACAGCGCAAGCCTGGCTGGGCACCTCAGCCAGGCTTGTGCTGTCCAATTACCTGATCAACGAATGAGGCGCCCCCCCGGCCCTCCCACCAAAAGATGGGGGGGACAAAAAGGCATGTCATCAAAGTTAGGGGGACTTGTCCCCCTGACCCTCCTATAATTACACCCATGTTGACAGCCATGTCTCTATGTATGAAAAATATACAGTGCATACATAACTACATATATTCCGTACAGCGATACACTAAAAACTACATGCACCAGAATGCACCACACCATTGTGACAACGACAAGCAGAAAAACAGTCAAGAAAACCCACAACTCATGATGCACAGCCAGAGAATCCAGAAGCTACCACCCCCAAAACAAATTGTGGCTGCACACACATTTGACAGGTACATTGCCTGTTACTACCGGTTACATGCCATTATAACAAACACTTTTAAATTGAATGCTTTCAGACTGAAACTTGCAAAAGGAATAAGCACTTTAATTTATCTCTATTATATGATTTTTAGGGTGGGGACCCCAAACAACAGTTTCCCACCCCTAAATACCCTCCCCCGCCCTTATCAAAAAGATTTAACCCTTTACCCCATACACACATATGTTATCAAAATGTGTTTTTGTTACATGAGTTCCGATATAAATGCATGCGTACATAAAGGATTCGTAATAAAGACTGCATACCATTAGTACCACAAAATCACACATGCATATCATTTAAATGCTAAAAGTACTGTCGTACATGGACATATAGTTGAAATTCATTTGTAACACTTTACTGACATTTACATCCATTCCATGTGTGCCAGTTGTACGAAAAGTCTCAGAGGTCAAGATGTCTGCGAATGGTCCATGTGAATTCAAGTGCACAACACACACCCTCATGCATTCTGACGTAGTGCCCTTCTGGTACACGAAAATGAACATATGCTAGCTAAACTCAATTTTGCTTGTGCATGTTAGTCTTCTTAAAGGAACACTATACAGCCAGCACCAACATGAATTGACCAGGAAATTGACATGTACACTTATTGTTGCCCCTGTGCAGGTGATGCTGGGTATCCAGTGATGCCATTGTTAATGGCCCCCATCAGGCAACCCCACAACATCCACAAGCAGACATACAACCGTGCCCATGTACGTACTTGTTGCACCATTGAGCAGACTTTTGGCCGGTTGAAGGCTAGGTTCTGCTGCCTCAGCAGATCGGGGGGAGCACTGATGTACAGCCCAGAAAAGGTTGGGAAAATTGTGCTTGCATGTGCCATGTTGCACAAAATGTGCATCAGGTGCAACATCCCCCTGCCCCCTACATGGACATGCTGCCACCAGAGGCTGAGGACGACACTGATGATGAGGAGGCTGTTGCATAGCACTGCAATGGCATGGATGGATGTGTCACATGTGGAGACCCAATACAGCAGTACTTTTGAACACCTGTTACACACACTGCACAGGACATCTAGCACACTGGGCACTGTACATGCAGAAATGCACTCACACTGAAAGATCAATGTCCAGTCTTGATTTCTTTTTCAACAACAAATATATTGTGACAAAAACAATTATTTACATTAGTGATAAGCCTTAACTCCCTCTGGTTGGTGGCTGGGGAGCAGGTGCATCCTAGTTGGTTGGTGGCAGGGGTGCGTGTGCCTCCGGGATGGTGGGTGGCTGTTGGGATGCACGAGTTGTTGGCCTCTCACATCTTTCGGAGGATGCAGTTGAGCCCTTTGTGGACTTGGTGGTGGTCTGTCTCCGGCGTGGCCTGGTGGCCCGGGACGTGCTCGGCTGTTCCGTCTCATTTGCAGATGATGGGCCTGTGGAGGTTGGAAAGGTAGGGCAACAGTGATGGGTGTGGATTCATGAGACAGACAGAAGTGCTAGTACTTTTAGGTGACAATGCTGTGTCATGCACATGGTGGTGGACATGGCATGGTGCACACATGCCTATGTCGGGGATGCTATGCAGGTGCATGTGTGGTGTGGCAACATGGTGTGTGCAGTGGCTGTTGCGTGGTCTACTGGTGTTTCCCGGTTTGGGTGTTATGGGTGTGCCACACAGGCTGTATGATATGGTGTTGTGGATGGTTGTGACATGGATGTGTTACACGTGTGACTGCTGCCTATAGCACTTACTGCGTTGGTGATATATTTGCAGGATGGGCCGTAGTGGATGAGATGAATGGTCAACATGTATCATTGATGTGTGCAGCTGGTCATTTGTTGGTGGTGGATGTGCTTGACACTGGTGTAACTTTGGCCATGTACTAGCAGGGCGGTAACACCAGGAGTCAGGCTGTGCCAGGATAATGTGTGTCTGAGTGCTAGCAGGTGCATTGGTGTCTAGTCAAATGGTCGACAGACAAATGGTCGACAGGACAATTGGTCGACACAATTTGGTCGACAGGTCAAATGGTCGAATTTTTTTTATTTATATATATATTTTTTAGGTTTTCGTTTAGGGAAAAAAAGGGGTTTTGGAGGAGGACCCCCCCAAAAAAAAAAAAGTGAAAAAACAAACAAAAAAACATTCGACCATTTGACCTGTCGACCTTTTGGTGTCGACCAATTGTCCTGTCGACCATTTATTTTCGAACAAATGACCTAGAACCAGGTGCATCTTGTGAGGGCAATACAGGGGGCCTGTGTGATGTGTGAGTGGTGTATGAATGTGGTTTGGCTGCAAGGTCTATGTGGATGTGTGCAACCAGGTTGAAGGTGAGGGGGCACCAGCAGGGCTGTATTGGCGTTGGGCACTACATACTTGAAATGTTTGCCTACTCAATTGTATACAGGGTACAAGGTGAATGGTCTGACATTGGGCCTACGGGTACTCATCAGCCTCATCCGATGTCACATCTCCAGCCTCCGCTGCACCTACTCCCTCTATCGCCTCCAGGTGCAGTAAGCTGCTGCATGTCTCCTCCCATGGCTGCAGGTGGATGCGAGATGCTGGGCCGCCTCCTGTGCCCATGCTCTGGGTGCGCTGGGCTGACAGTAGGTTTCGCCCCCTCAGCCAAAGGTCGTCCCACCTTTTGTGGTAGTCCCGGACTCTTCGGGGTGTTGTCCCGACTGCCGTGGCTTTCTGGGCCACCTCCTCCCAGATTGCCTTTTTGCGCATTTGTGCCTGCCACCGTAGGTTGCTGCTGAAAACCTCATCAGCATGCTTCACTAGGGAGTCAGCCAGCATGTTTAATTCAGCCTTGCTGAACTGCGACTTGCGTAACCGTGCTTCTGGTACCCTTGCAGACATTTCTCTGCTTGGTTATCTGTGCTTGGGATATGGCTGTCAATCCTGTGAACAGAGGATTGCAATGGATTGTTTTTTGTTAATGGCCACCGGTCCATTTCCTGTTCCGGCGATCACGTTATTTCCGTTCATGTCAATAACGACACCGGGAACATCCGTGCTGGTGAGTCCGGTAGCATGGAGCTGGATTCAGAGTTGGCGGCACCAAGGGCGTGGGTTTTCCTGGGGAGTTTGGTGGTATTACTGGATGCCGGTGCAACCGTTTCTGGCATGCCAGAATGCATGTGCACGCTGACACAGAATCAGCCGTTGATTCCGGCAGCAGTGCTTCATGGACACAGTAGCACCGGGATGTCGGTAATTACTTTTTTTTACCGTCATACTTGTAATGAGGCCAATTGGTTGTTAAAAATGATCTTGAGTGCAAAAGGCCGAGACCCTTAAGCTTGGGTAGAAATGTGATCAATGGGGGGTGGTCCTAACGCCCTGAAACTCCAACCGTCCTTGCAGTCCCTATACTTGTAATGTTGTATTGGGACTTTTAAAGTTTTTTTGCTGTGCCCTGTATTTACCCCCCCAATACCCGGCGGCCCCTGGGAAAAATTAAAAGTCTACACCCCTGCCTCCTTGGCCAAATCTCTAAACCTATCCCATTTCCTAATCATTTTAAGCAGAGTTCCCTTGCCTCCTTCTTATAAGTTCAAGGTTTTAAATGCATACCAACACAATGGGACTATGAAAGAGGTGAACATAGCAGAATCCAATCCTCCGATAATAACCATTACGGGTATTGGGTATTACCAGGGGCATATGGGCAGACCATATAGCTGCATCAAGACCCAACACATGCTGTAATACAACATAGCCATGGACAATTTGATTCTGCCCATGCATGGTGAACGGTGGGCAACCAAGGAAATCAGGTGCCAACCCTAAAACATTTACATCAGACACGGAAATCCCCCAGCAAATCAATATAAAGGGCAACAAGAATTGGCAAGGCCAACAGTTTGTGCTTTTGTGTAGGCATGTGAAAGTCACTTGCCAGGCACTGCTGTTGTGGTATTAACTGGCCATTGATGGCAGCAGGTGCAAAGTGGTGCATCTAATAGCAGTGCCTGGCAAATGCCTAATACTTATACAGAAGCTAAAACTGTTGGCTCTGCCTATGCTTGTTTTTAACAGGACTTGAGAGAAGGACCCACATAGTGCTTATAAATTAAGGTGGTAATTCATAGAATTAAGCGCACAAGTGGTGCACGCGGCTGGCGCACAGTGTGCGCGTGCGAATCTCTGCGCCAGCCGCTTGCGGTAAGATCCATTTCCACGCACTGCGTATTCATGGATTTTAGCTACCAAAATCAGCCGTGGCGCACAGTGGCGCAGCGACCCTGCATCAGCGCCAGTTACACCCCCAAGAACGCCCCTCGCGCAGGGAAAAGCCATCAAAATCCCCAATCCAGCGCAAAGGGCTGCGCTAACCCTGTACCAGCACGGCAAGCGGGGAACATGTATTACTGGGGTGCACGGGAAGTTGCACACTCAAAAGGGACTGTGCGAGTGGGGTACGTGTATTACTGGGGTTCGCGGGAAGTTTCACATGCGAAAGGGCCTGTGCGAGTGGGGTACGTGTATTACTGGGGTGCGCAGGAAGTTTCACACGCGATTGGCCCTGTGCGAGTGGGGTACGTGTATTACTGGGGTGTGCTGGAAGGTTGACACGCGATTGGCCTGTGCGAGTGGGGTACGTGTATTACTGGGGTGCACAGGAAGTTTCACACTCGAAAGTGCCTGTGCGAGTGGGGTACGTGTATTACTGGGGTTTGCGGGAAGTTTCACACGCGAAAGGGCCTGTGCGAGTGGGGTACGTGTATTACTGGGGTTCGCGGGAAGTTTCACACGCGAAAGGGCCTGTGCAAGTGGGGTACGTGTATTACTGGGGTGCGCGGGAAGTTTAACACGCGATTGGCCCTGTGCGAATGGGGTACGTGTATTACTGGGGTGCGCAGGAAGTTTCACACGCGAAAGGGCCTGTGCGAGTGGGGTACGTATATTACTGGGGTGCGCGGGAAGTTTCACACGCAAAAGGGCCTGTGCGAGTGGGGTACGTGTATTACTGGGGTGCGCAGGAAGTTTCACACTCGAAAGTGCCTGTGCGAGTGGGGTACGTGTATTACTGGGGTTTGCGTGAAGTTTCACACGCGAAAGGGCCTGTGCGAGTGGGGTACGTGTATTACTGGGGTTCGCGGGAAGTTTCACACGCGAAAGGGCCTGTGCAAGTGGGGTACGTGTATTACTGGGGTGCGCGGGAAGTTTAACACGCGATTGGCCCTGTGCGAATGGGGTACGTGTATTACTGGGGTTCGCGGGAAGGTTCACACGCGATTGGCCCTGTGCGAGTGGGGTACGTGTATTACTGGGGTGCGCAGGAAGTTTCACACGCGAAAGGGCCTGTGCGAGTGGGGTACGTATATTACTGGGGTGCGCGGGAAGTTTCACACGCAAAAGGGCCTGTGCGAGTGGGGTACGTGTATTACTGGGGATCGCGTGAAGTTTCACACGCGAAAGTGCCTGTGCGAGTGGGGTACGTGTATTACTGGGGTGCACGGGAAGTTTCACACACGATTGGCCCTGTGCGAGTGGGGTACGTGTATTACTGGGGTGCGCGGGAAGTTTCACACGCGATTGGCCCTGTGCGAGTGTGGTATGTGTATTACTTGGGTTCGCGGGAAGTTTCACACGCGAAAGGGCCTGTGCGAGTGGGGTATGTGTATTACTGGGGTGCGCGGGAAGTGTCACACGCTATTGGCCCTGTGCGAGTGGGGTACGTGTATTACTGGGGTGCGCGGGAAGTTTCACACGTGATTGGCCCTGTGCGAGTGGGATACGTGTATTACTGGGGTGCGCGGGAAGTTTCACACGTGAAAGGGCTTGTGCGAGTGGGGTACGTGTATTACTGGGGTTCACGGGAAGTTTCACACGTGAAAGGGCCTGTGCCAGTGGGATACGTGTATTACTGGGGTGCGCTGGAAGTTTCACATGCGAAAGGGCCTGTGCGAGTGGGGTACGTGTATTACTGGGGTGCACGGGAAGTTTCACACGCGAAAGGGCCTGTGCGAGTGGGGTACGTGTATTACTGGGGTGCGCGGGGAGTCCTACACGTGAATTGCCAGTGTGGGTCCTCCCAGGTGATCCCTCTACACCCTTCACGTTCCCTGCAGGCAGCCCACACCACAGGGGACTACCCTGCACCCCTGGTCATGTCCCGCAGGCAGCCCATCCACCATGGGCATGCCCCCCAGCCAAGCCACATGTCAGCTTGCACTACTGATCACCAACTCATGTCCCCCAGCACCCCCACCCCCCAGCAGTGCGGGGCACCTGCCAGCAGGCCCCCACTCATGTCCCACTCATGTCCCCCTGCACCCCCACCCCCCAGCAGTGCGGGGCACCTGCCAGCAGGCCTCCACTCATGTCCCCCTGCACCCCGACACCCCAGCAGTGCGGGGCACCTGCCAGCAGGCCCCCACTCATGTCCCACTCATGTCCCCCTGCCCTCACGTCATGACGATCCTCAATCATGGCCCTTATGGCCAGCCTCCCCAGCCCAAAGACCCAACCAAGTATTGCATCCACCCATATAGAAAAGGCAATTACATGATGCAACCCCAAAGGCAAGTATGTTACTGAACACATGTCCGTCACACACACACACTGGGTGCAGTGAATGTGAAAACCCATATCATGAAATGCATGAAACCAATGAGATAATACCACACATCGAAGTATGAAGAAAAAAATGTATTAAACACAACATGAATGTACTCAAAAGAAAACACACAACAATGGGAATAATGAAAGAAATGCTGCATGTCCGTAAAAGAATAAAAAACAGGAAATCATAATCCAAAGAAATCCAAAAGAAATGGTGTCCAAAGTCACAGTCCAACAAAGCAAATCCAAGGGAAAAAAGAAAGTGAAATCCATTGCTCCATGGTGAAAATAAAAAAAATGAGAATAATCCAATGGTGAACTATGTACAAATGAACAATCCAGGGTCCATGAGCCCAACTGATGCAATGAAACCTACCAACAATACTACCTAATAAAAAACTATATACAAAAACTTGGTGCATTGTCCAAGCGCAACCAAAATAAAAAAGAAAAGGAAAGGAAACCTAACACTATCTAACTATATACAATGGCGGCGGGCAAGTCCTGCGGCTCACTCTGTGGTGTCCCGGGTCAGGGCATCATCGAACTCCATGTCGATGTCCCAGAGGCGGGCCTCTGCCCTGGTCAATGCCCGACACATGGGGAACTCCGCCCTGACCATGGTGAGCCGCGCCTCTTCCGCCTGCCGCCGCTCCGCATCTATGCGCGGCCCAACCGCAGCCACACGGAAGACACATCCATTCCAGGGTCCTCCTGCCCTCTGGCCGATGCCTGCCCCCTTGATGTCGATGGCCCCAAGCCATCATTGCTCCCACCTAGAGCCTGCTCCTGCTGCTGCTGCTGCTGCTGTCCATGTGCCCTGTCCGATGATGCCTGCACATCCTCCATCAGCTGGTCTCCAGTTGTGGTGTCCACCCCTGCTGGACCGCCGACTCCCGAATGTGGCAGGGATGGGATCTCCACCAAGCTGGCTGTGTTGGTCAGGCCAGGTCCACAGGGGGCCCTGGTGGAATCTGGGCCGGAAGACGGCAGGGAGAACGACTGGCGCATAGTCTCCACAGAGGAAGAGAGGTCTGCCAGAGTGCGCGTCACATGTAGGAACCCACCAACCAGGGCCCCTCCCAACAGTGCCATGTCGCGACGCTGCTGTTCGTGATGGCGTGCGTTCTCTTCCCAGGAAGAATGCACGTCATCACGAATGTCACGCGTGCGCAACGCAACACCAATCAGGACCACGGGACGTTCACGGGACCCCTCGTCCGCAGATAGTGGAGAGGCAGATGACATGGCACTCTCCCCTACCTGCGGACGGGCCTGGGACGGAGCCTCCCTGCTGGAGCATGGTGGTGCAGTCACAGGGTCAAGGACAGTGACATGCACAGGCCCCTCCGTGGTGACCTGTGCTGCCTTCTGACCCTGGCCCTGGACTGCACCACTTGCACCAGTGGTACTACCCCCACCAGGCCCCATGTGCGGCTCAGTAGCGGGCTCCTTCTCCTCTGTGGAGACCACCAACCTGGATGTCTCCGTACCGTCTTCTGCCATTGGAAGCCCCTGTGGGGGCTCACCCGGCCCTTCCGCCACAGCCGTTGTGGCAGACGCAGCACCTGCCCCCTCGCTCCTGGATGATGGTAATTCCTGGGAGGGTGGCTGGGCCTTGCGTCGCTGCCCAGTGGAGGCATCCCCGCCGCTTGGCTCCACAGCGCCGTGTCCGCCCTCTTCTTCACTTGACGCTACGTAGAGGGAGACATAGAACACAAGCATCAGTTTACAGTACAAAATACCCTAGACAGGAAGCAATAACACATGAGTGGCACTGTCAAATGTCACTTCCATCCTGTCCCTCCACAACACATGGGTGAATGCACACAACACACATGCAGAAACAGTCCCGGCGCCTGCAATCAACATCAACATCCATGTAGAAGGGCCCCTGTAAACCAAGATGTTGCCTTCAAAGTCACATGCATCCATGGCGTTTCAAAGTCACACACACACTTCTCAGACACACACACACATGTGCACCATATGTACATGAAATCAGCACCCATTCCTCACCCCCTCCATGTCCAGGAACAGAGACAGCCATGCTTTCATGTGTGCATTCCGCATAGTGCTCCCCATGTTGCATTAAAACACATGCACCAGCCATGTGGTTCACACATAACTGGTCTCACATGCATGACCATGATGTCCCTGCACACACACATCCATACATGGCCTATGTCACACATACAGGCAAGCATCAGACTACCAGCACACTGCAACATGCCCTGTCTCACACAGCAATGCTTGGCCACTTACCGCTCAACTCCAGACGGGTCTGCCTCCGAAGGATCTGGCCGTGGAGCACTGGGCCTACGCGTTCCAGGACCCTCATCTGGATGTTACTCATGCGTGCCCGGCCCCCCTCCGCGAGGTGCCGGGCCTTGTGGAGGGTCCAGGACCTGAAGTCCTCCCAGTGCTTCTTGACGTGCTTGATGTCGCGGGTTGCTACCCCCTCCGCATTGATGGCAACCTCTACGTCATCCCAGATCCTCTCCCGTCCTTCCTTGTTGGCGCGTGATGTTCCGAAGAGGGCATCATAATGCCCCAGCACATGCTCCACCAGGACACCAACTTCGGTGGCAGTGAAGCTGGTGGCCCTCTGCTTCTCTGGCTGGGGGTTGCCAGTGGTGCCAGATGGAGATGTGCCCAACATGGCAACCCCAGAGGCAGGAGTGGGTGGGCAACTGGGTCCTGGGGCTGGGCTGTGCAGCGATGGTATCCCAGTCGGGAGTCTTCTGTTCCAGCAGGGGTGGACACAGCAACTGGACCCCTGCAGATGGCTGATGTGCAGGCACCAAATAGCAGGGCACGTGGGCAGCAGACAGTCAGGCAGCAGTAGATGGCAGGTGGGAGCGTGCTCAGGGGTCTGGGGGGCAGGAAAATGGCCTTCAGGGCAGGAGCGCGGTCTTCCGTGTGTGTACGCGTGGCCTGCTTGATACGGAGTGAATTGGCACGTGAAAAAAGTGCACGTCAGTGTGAAATCCGAGGAAAGGCCCTTAGCGCATAAGCGCGTCAGCACACGTATGCGATTTCATTGAACCAAAGGCCCTTAGCGCGTAAGCGCGTCTGTGACGTATCGCGCACGGGATTTGCCTTTTTGCGTGTAAGACTTCCCGCGAACCCCAGGAATACACGTACCCCACTCGCACAGGGCCAATCGCGTGTCAAACTTCCCGCGAACCCCAGCAATACACGTACCCCACTCGCACAGGGCCAATCGTGTGTAAAACTTCCTGCGAACCCCAGGAATACACATACCCCACTCGCACATGGCCAATCGCGTGTAAAACTTCCCGTGAACCCCAGGAATACATGAACCCCACTCGCACAGGGCCAATTGCGTGTAAAACTTCCCGCGAACCCCAGGAATACACGTACCCCACTCGCACAGGGCCAATCGCGTGTAAAACTTCCCGCGAACCCCAGGAATACACGTACCCCACTCGCACAGGGCCCTTTCGCGTGTGAAACTACCCGCGAACCCCAGTAATACACGTACCCCACTCGCACAGGGCCCTTTCGCATGTGAAACTACCCGCGAAACCCAGTAATACATGTACCCCACTCAGTATATACCTGATTTTTATTTGTGCACACTTTTGTAATGCGCAGGGGCGCTACCGCCTGCCTTTGTGTGGCGGACGTGTTTAGGCCTATGCGTGTCTTTGTCCTGCGCGGGTTTGCCCTATTCGTTTCCATGAATACGTGTGGTTCTCGTGCGTGTGGGCGTTCCGTGTACTTCCCAGCAGTACTTCCCCAGTTACGCCTTCTTTTTCATGCGTTATTCCCCATTCCGCGTGTTACGCCCCCTGTTCCTCCTACTTTTGTTATGTGCGCTGCGCTATGCGCACTTTCGCTGTGCGCTTAGCGCACGCTGTTTGGAGACGTGTGTGCCAGCGTGCGCCATGCTCGGATTTGGCGCACAACCAGTGGGAAAGTAGCGCAGCGCCTTCCTTGAATCGCACGCGTGCGCGTGCGCTTGCTTTCTCACGCTTGCGCCTCCTTGCGCCTGCTTGCGCTGGGAATTTCGGCGCACTTTTGTTCCATGAATCGGCCTCTAAGTGTCTAAAGGCAGACCTGGTTAAGACATTTTTATTATGGCAACGGCGGGTTTACAGCTCGAAATAAGTCATTAACTCTAAGAAGACTGCTTTGAAAAAACACTGGTAGGCTTGAATAAAGCGAGCTCAAAGACTTCCCATGAGAAGGTGGTTTGGGCGGGGAGGGGCAGGAACTGGATTGAGATGGCCATATGGATTAGCATGGCCCATGGGCAGTCAATTGGTGGGCAAATAACCAAACAACACCTTCAAGCTTTGCATCCCTCCTCATATGCCATTTCTCCCCATCTGCACTCTAATGCAAAGGTTTTGGATTATAGGTGGCGCTGCCACCTAATAGCCCGAACTAAAAAGGGCCAGACAGCCATTCCACTCCTCACCATGGAAGCAGAGTTAGTGGGAGGAACGTTGAGTGTTGGGAGATTGGAGTGGGTGTGTGATGTGAGGAGATTCTGGTGATGAGCAGAACCTGGGGGTGATGGTTAGACGGTTAAGCGATCAGTGTCGATGCAGGGTCAGTGTGCCTTGTCTTTGGAATCCTTAATCAACTTTTTAAACTCCCTGCCGTCCTACCCTTCTTCATCAGCAACGAGTGAAGGTGAACCCGAGGTACAAAAGAGACCCGTGGGCTATGGCCCGGCGTGGATCAAAGAACGTTGGGGAGGTTGGGAGATGGCACAGGCCTGCAGAAGGTGACGTGGCTTGTGAGATGGGTGTGCAGTAAGACTGGTGCAGATTAAGTAATTGTGGATTATTTAGGCAATGCTAGCACTGAGAAGCTGCTTCTAATGGGCATATAGGACTGTCGGCGGGTATATAAAAAACTATATGGAAATTAGACAACAATTTCAGTCGTAGAACAAATATAGTTTTAGAAAACGACGTGCTTTGCTCACAAGCAATATGACCCACTGGGTAATGATGTTGCGAGGTGCATCGTTCCTGGACCTGGATTTACAAAAGTAAAAGGGGAGTTTCTCAAGGAGGTATTAGCCAGGGAAGAGTTTATTTATGTATGTATTTGTTTTATCATAACGCCACTATTCTAAGGGCAGATCTGGGATTCGAACCTCTGTTGCTTTGCATGGTCGTGGTTCCAAAACCCAGATGTTACCCCTCTGCTAACCTTTGATCGCTGCTCCTGTGCTTTCCTCCGTTCACTTTCAGCGGTTGACTGCTAACTGCATCGAGTTGCTAAATTCAAAGAAGCGTGCAGACGGTGACAGTGCTATTAAAGGTCTGGACACTGATTCATGTATCAGGGGTGAGAGTATTCGTACCATAATGGGAGATGACATAATGCCAGTTATAGATGTGGTGTATTAGGCCCTAAAGACACCACTATAAAATGCCCTAAAAAGAATGTGGCATGTCTTTCTTACTCCAACATGTTGGCACTCTATGCACATGGCCATTCCCACACACGTGTACTCATCTGAATGTACCAAGACCTTTGTATGATCAGATTGCTGGACCTTATGCAGTGGCCGGCACTTTACAAACCACAATAAATAAATAAATAAATAACATAAAGCATGTCAGACGTGTGATAAGGGCTACCGTCATGATCATGTGTCCAAGGTAGTGCGTAAAGGTGGACTCAGCAGGACCGGATAAATCTCTGAAGACAAGGGGCCTAATCAGGGGTGTTTCATTGCTGATAGTGATGGGTGCAGGCACCAAGTCATTGATGTGATATTGGGGAAAGTTAAAGTAACATTTGACAGGTCTATTTCGTTCCCTACACGTGTTTGGTGGAAACATTAGCCAAAAGGTCATCCAATTGGTTAAATATGATTATGCCCCTCCCCCAGCACATCATAAAATACTTCTCTGATAACCCGCACATATGTTGTTGTATGTGCCCGCTCAGCATGGATTTACACTTAATATGAAATGCCTATTACATGCACTTAAATGTATACCAAATTTATAATAAAATGGACATTAGGATTGTATCCTCTGGTCTTGAAGACAATGTAGCCACCTTTTCTATCCCTTACTCTCTCCCTCACTCCTGCTCCACCTCTTCTGTCTCTGTCCTCTCATGTCAATTCTCTGAAGTGGAATCTTTATGTCTGTGGCACCTTACAACACACTGAAATAAATAAATAAACATGTAAGGACCAATAGCAAGGCACTGTAGGGAACTGCATCTTTCTTATAATGGGCAGTGTGCGTATCGTGAAATTCCAATAGAAATGTTCGTGGGACAGAAGACGAATGTAGAAGGTGTATGTGGAGTATCAGCTTGGATGGAGGTATCTAGGTGACCTAAGACCAAAAACGAGGAACAAGTTGTGTGTGCAGCAGAGGATCTTCTCTAAGATTGTGTATCTCAAAATATCTTCTAATAAGAAAATGAAAAAGATTCAGCATTGCATTACGTTTAGAGAGGGAGTATAAGACCTGTGGTGCACAAGGTCTATAGTGGGCCTGTGCAAGAAAAAGAGAAATTGATAGAAGAATTATGTGCTTTTTGCATTGAAAGGAAATACGATTGATGCTAGAGACTGGTTGGCACTCATTGTGGTAACACAGAAGATGGATGGAAGAATAAGAATGCTTATGGACTTGAATGATATGAATAAGGGTGATATTGATTGAGATACATACTGTACCCACTATAAAAAAGTTTTTCATGACAATGGTCAAGATTAAATAGTTTACAACAACAGATTTTTTGAGTAAATCACTTCAAATAGAATTTCAACCCAATACAAGGTATATGATAATATTTGTGACATTGATTGTTGCACCCGATTAAAAACATATGCTTTTTGAAGTAACAACAGCATAGCTGTGTTTCAATGTATTATGGAGAAGTTGTTTAATGGAATTGCTGGAGTAAAAAGATTTCAGAATCATATTATGATATGCACTGAGAGAGAACATTATGTTTACGTTAGGTGTGAAAAAACATGATAGTCTTGAAATGATGGTGCACAGGAAGGAATGCCAGATCAAAGTCAATTGAGTGTGGTATCATTGATGAAGGTATAAGACTAGAAACTGAGCTAATTGAGTCAAAAGGGATGTATGAATAAAGATCAATTAAGATTGTTACTTGGTCTTGTAGAATATAACTCTAAATGCGTTTAAGATTTTTAACAGAAGGCATTTGCTAAGAGCAAATTCTTTAAAAATGTGGAATGTGTATGGTCAAATGAATATCAGAAGACCTTTGACCAGGGAAAACAGCATGTAAGTGATGAATCTACCATGCACAGTTTTGATGTATTGGCTAAAATAATGTTCTGAGGTCAGTGTTAAATGAAGTGCCACGCGAATGCCACGTTGCTGTGGCTTTTATGTCAGGCATGCCAAAGAGAAGTAGAAAAGCAGTATCTTGTGATAAAGTGAGAGTCACTCACATGATGCCGGGCATTGAGGTGCTTTAGAACATATGTAGGGGTTGGTTTGGGATCCTCTTACCACAGGTCACCCTCCAACCACATGTTTGAGGGCTTTATTCTCTCTGGTCCTTCCCCGTAGAACTGGTACACCGGCGCCTGGATGATTCCACTGGGTACAAAGTATAGCCAGGCACTCCGTGCCTGGTCTTTTTCATTTTTGAGGTGTGGGGGTCAGAATCCTTTTTAGTTTCAATGCACAGGGGCTACTCCCATGGCCCTTGTTTCTTTTGTAACTGTGGTCCATGTTTTGTGGCACAATCTTCAACCTCTAACAACTCCTGCTCACACAAAAAAACTGTGTGCATGGCGTCATGCTTTTTCCATTGCATGCTGCTGTGAGAATATGACATTGATAACTTTGGTACAGTACGTTGACCGGATACTGTGTGGGGCACCCACGTATGATCACGGATAGCTCTCAAACCAATGGTTAATCTGTTTATTGACAAATGACCTAGAATGGTGTAACCCAAGATTGCCAAATAGTTGGCTGGGATACAAGAGTACAATTTTAAAATTGAGTATACACCTGGTAAGGAAAATAAAGTTGCTTATTGTTTGTGAAAGCTACAGATGAGAGGTTGAAAATATAGGAGGAGGTTGTTGAGTGGGTTCCTCCCATCCAGAGGATGTGTTGGAGGGAGTAGTGAAGGACAATATTTGTCTGGAGGAAATTGAAGAAGGCTGGGATTAGAAACAGGTGATCCAAGGTGTGCATAGGGAATGGATGATTAGTGTCATGATTAAAGGTGGATTTGATATGGTTAAAGATAAACTGAGCAAGTGCTGATCAGGGTTGCTTAGGCGAATCAATGCGTGTAATCAATATATAGAAAGAGTAGAGTTATTCAGACATCTCATGTAGTGCATCTGGCAGAAGATTAAGCAATAGGCGCATATGCCAAGCCTGGATTCTGATGTAAAGGGCATCATGAAGGATTAATATGCTGTCACTACAAGCAGGAAGTCTGAAAAAGCATAGGTACATTTGATGCAATGCTTAGAGCTTCTTGGAAGAGTGTGGGAGAAGATGCCTTCAGATATCATGGATTCATTCGCGGTGCTGGGGTTTCACAAAGGGACTGAAGCTGACTTTGTTCATGAAGTGGCCACATCAAATGTTATTACATCTTCACTGGTGATTCTTGAGAGTAGGTTATCTGAGGATAACCGTGACAGGTGATAGAGTCTATCTTATGTATAGGAAAATGTAGGTGTTGAAAGTTGGGGAGAGCGAGAGACGAAAGACTGTGATTCTTTTTCTGCATTCTACTGGATTTGTAGAAAGATAGAAAATATAGTTTTGAATTAGCAGAGGTTTAGCCGAGGAGCATTGAAGTGCTGCACTGTAGAGGGTGAGGCAGATGAGAAGGCAGAAAGGGGGGAGGCAATAACGTCGGCACACAAGATGTTCTAAGAAGGGTAGCGTCTTCATTTCCATCCTGAAATGCACGAGTCAGGGGGCTGTCTCTTTCTCTTTCTCTATTCAATTTGAGTCTGGAAAAAAAGAAAAGGATTTGAAAGGGGCCCCTAGGGGTCCCTAACGTCTATGGAAACAAGGCGAGTCACCACACACGATAGATATGCCAGACACGAGGTTGTATTCCCAAAGCTAGGGTTTATTGCAAAGCAAAAGTCTCAGTTGGCCAACTCGGTCTCATGCCCCGCGACGTGTATCTCTAGACCTCGAGGGACGCAAGAGAGTGAATTACGTACATCAGTTACATATATACAAAATGCATATCAAACAATCAGCTATGACATGTTTAACACCCCCCCCCCCCTTTATTGGGTTTCTTTGAACTTGGTGTGATTATGGACATCTCCGACAATTATGACACCTTCAAACATCTATTCTAGTAACAATTTGCACTTTGTGAGTGCAGAGGCATCTTTCAGTTGTTGAACGAACACAGCGCTTCTGTTCTTGGAAGCAAGCTACATACGGGGGAGAGTTGCATTCCAGACCTTGCTATCTATGAGGTGCTATTCGTGTCCTGGGAGCCGACACGCTCTAACGGGGCTCAGTAAAGGGGGGGCCATAAGAAAAGCATAATTCAAGCCTTTAGCTGTATTATTCTAAAATATTCTACCATATAACGAGACTGGCTGGCAGCTGCGAAATGATTAAATGCCCTACAGCTCTGCTTCAAGGCTACATTTGGGAGGGAGCCGGCATTCTTCCTGGCGCTGCCTACGTTGTGTTTCAACGAACTCTTGTTATCCTCACGGCCCTGTTGCCTAGTCCTTTTTACGTGCAGACAACAATGTGTTACAGTCGAGCAGTGTAAGCAGAAAATATACTGCGAAGCAATAGGAACAGAAAGCAATGGGCAATGGTTAGAAAACAAAATGGCGATTCTTGTTACATCAAAATGGCCGTTCATTGGCAAACTCGAAAACCTATATTCTGTCATATCGTGCATGAGACGGTTGGCCCACAGCCACCAAAATATATTTGCGGTCACACAGTAGAGGTAACAATTTTTCTAGACTGACAGATTGTTGGGTGGAAAGGATTAGCAAAAGAAGTTGGCTTTTAGTGTTTATTTATTTATTTATTTATAATTTTCATAAAGCGCTACACGCCCGTAGGCCTCTGAAGGAAGCGCACATGAAGGACAGACAGACAAAGACTAAGCAGGAACAGAGTGTTATGAAGTGGCACAGAAGTTTGTGATACGTTGACTGATATGATGGTGCCAGGTGTGGTTACACGACAAGTACCCTTCACGGCGCTGAGGGAGTATGGAGTGTGGATCCAAATCGGTCCCATGTGGATAAACAAAATAGAGGCAAGTGCGGAAGGAGTGGTAATGGCGTCCAGGAAAGGACAGTGGAGCTACACATTATGCAACACCAAGCAATGATGAATGGATTCACCGGATTGCAATTGATGAGTTGGTGGGAGCGCGCCATCAGAGGAGCGTCATCAGAGGAGCGCCATCAGAGGAGCTCCTTTATCAGCTAACACACAGAGTTCTGGGAAAGTAGGTAGGGGTGTGTTATTTTGGAGGATGAAAGGGTGTCCAGGTATATGAGCTGTAAATAGAGAGTGTGGGCAGGCACTCCTTAGGTACCGAGAAGTAGATGAGATTAATTACACTTTGAGGCGTCCTCCAGAAGGCTACAATGCACTCTTTCAGGAACAATAACTAAAGAACTAATCTGATGAACTACATCATCGGATCTGAAGACTCCATTATGCAGTAAATACGATTGCATTTAAATCATGCATGGTAACATGTCATCATGCAAACAAAACAGAATGTGAATGTAAAGGTAAAAAACTATTTAGGCAACACCTTTTCCTCATCTATGTTTTTGTAGGCCAAGGTCTCATGGCAAGATGGCAGATCCCGTGGCCACGAGGACAGTGCAATGGGCTAGCCATAAGGTCTCATGGCAAGATGGCGGATCCCTTGGCCATGAGGACAGTGCAATGTGCTAGCCGTAATGTCTCAAGTCAAGATGGCGGATCCCGTGGCCAGGAGGACAGTGCAAGGGGCTTGCCGTAAGGTCTCATGGCAAGATGGCATATCCCGTGGCCATGACAACAGTGCAGTGGGCTAGCCGTAAGGTCTCACGGGAAAATGGGGGATACCGTGGCCATGAGGACAGTGCAATGGGCTAGCCGTAAGGTCTCATGGCAAGATAGCGGATCCCTTGGCCATGAGGACAGTGCAAGCGGCTAGCCGTGAGGTCTCATGGCAAGATGGCAGATTCTGTGGCCATGAGGGCAGTGCAATGTGCTAGCCGTAAGGTCTCATGGCAAGATGGAAGATCCGATGGCCATGGGGATAGTGCAATGGCCTAGCTGGCAAGATGGCAGATCCTGTGGCCATGAGGACAGTGCAGTGTGCAAGCCGTAAGGTCTCATGGCCAGATGGCGGATCCCGTCGCCATGAGGACAGTGCAGTGTGCTAGCCGTAAATTCTCATGGCAAGATCGTGGATCCCGTGGCCATGAGAACAGTGCAATGTGCCAGCCGTAAGGTCTCATGGCAAGACGGATGATCCCATGGCCATGAGGACAGTGCAATGCGCTAGCCATAAGGTCTTATGGCAAGATGGCAGATCCTGTGGCCATGAGGACAATGCAATGTGCTAGCCGTAAGGTCTCATGGCCAGATGGCGGATCCCGTGGCCATGAGAACAGTGCAATGTGCTAGCCGTAAGGTCTCATGGCAAGATGTTGGATCCCGTGGCCAAGAGTTCAGTGCAATGAGCCATCTGTAAGGTCTCATGGCAAGATGGCAGAACCCGTGGCCATGAGGACAGTGCAATGTGCCAGCCGTAAGGTCTCATGGCAAGATGGCAGATCCAGTGGCCATGAGGACAATGCAATGCTCCAGCTATAAGGTCTCATGGCAAGACGGATGATTCCCGTGGCCATGGGGATAGTGCAATGGGCTAGCCGTAAGGACTTATGGCAAGATGGCAGATCCTGTAGCCACGAGGACAGTGCAGTGTGCGAGCCGTAAGGTCTCATGGCCAGATGGCGGATCCCGTCGCCATGAGGACAGTGCAGTGTGCTAGCCGTAAGTTCTCATGGCAAGATGGTGGATCCCGTGGCCATGAGGACAGTGCAATGTGCCAGCCGTAAGGTCTCATGGCAAGACAGATGATCCCATGGCCATGAGGACAGTGCAATGGGCTAGCCGTAAGGTCTTATGGCAAGATGGCAGATCCTGTGGCCATGAGGACAATGCAATGTGCTAGCCGTAAGGTCTCATGGCCAGATGGCGGATCCCGTGGCCATGAGAACAGTGCAATGTGCTAGCCGTAAGGTCTCATGGCAAGATGTTGGATCCCGTGGCCATGAGTTCAGTGCAATGAGCCATCCGTAAGGTCTCATGGCAAGATGGCAGAACCCGTGGCCATGAGGACAGTGCAATGTGCCAGCCGTAAGGTCTCATGGCAAGATGGCAGATCCAGTGGCCATGAGGACAATGCAATGCTCCAGCTATAAGGTCTCATGGCAAGACGGATGATTCCCGTGGCCATGAGGACAGTGCAGTGGTCTAGCAGTAAGGTCTCATGGGAAGATGGCGGATACCGTGGCCATGAGGACAGTGCAAGCGGCTAGCCGTGAGGTCTCATGGCAAGATGGCGGATCCCGTGGCCATGAGGATAGTGAAATGGGCTAGCCGTAAGGTCTCATGGCAAGATGGCAGATCCCGTGGCCATGAGGACAGTGCAAAGTGCTATCCGTAAGGTCTCATGGCAAGATGGCAGATCTGATGGCCATGAGGACAGGGCAATGGGCAAGCTGTAAGGTCTCATGGCAAGACGGATGATCCCATGGCCATGAGGACAGTGCAATGGGCTAGCCGTAAGGTCTTATGGCAAGATGGCAGATCCTGTGGCCATGAGGACAATGCAATGTGCTAGCCGTAAGGTCTCATGGCCAGATGGCGGATCCCGTGGCCATGAGAACAGTGCAATGTGCTAGCCGTAAGGTCTCATGGCAAGATGTTGGATCCCGTGGCCATGAGTTCAGTGCAATGAGCCATCCGTAAGGTCTCATGGCAAGATGGCAGAACCCGTGGCCATGAGGACAGTGCAATGTGCCAGCCGTAAGGTCTCATGGCAAGATGGCAGATCCAGTGGCCATGAGGACAATGCAATGCTCCAGCTATAAGGTCTCATGGCAAGACGGATGATTCCCGTGGCCATGAGGACAGTGCAGTGGTCTAGCAGTAAGGTCTCATGGGAAGATGGCGGATACCGTGGCCATGAGGACAGTGCAAGCGGCTAGCCGTGAGGTCTCATGGCAAGATGGCGGATCCCGTGGCCATGAGGATAGTGAAATGGGCTAGCCGTAAGGTCTCATGGCAAGATGGCAGATCCCGTGGCCATGAGGACAGTGCAAAGTGCTATCCGTAAGGTCTCATGGCAAGATGGCAGATCTGATGGCCATGAGGACAGGGCAATGGGCAAGCTGTAAGGTCTCATGGCAAGACGGATGATCCCATGGCCATGAGGACAGTGCAATGGGCTAGCCGTAAGGTCTTATGGCAAGATGGCAGATCCTGTGGCCATGAGGACAATGCAATGTGCTAGCCGTAAGGTCTCATGGCCAGATGGCGGATCCCGTGGCCATGAGAACAGTGCAATGTGCTAGCCGTAAGGTCTCATGGCAAGATGTTGGATCCCGTGGCCATGAGTTCAGTGCAATGAGCCATCCGTAAGGTCTCATGGCAAGATGGCAGAACCCGTGGCCATGAGGACAGTGCAATGTGCCAGCCGTAAGGTCTCATGGCAAGATGGCAGATCCAGTGGCCATGAGGACAATGCAATGCTCCAGCTATAAGGTCTCATGGCAAGACGGATGATTCCCGTGGCCATGAGGACAGTGCAGTGGTCTAGCAGTAAGGTCTCATGGGAAGATGGCGGATACCGTGGCCATGAGGACAGTGCAAGCGGCTAGCCGTGAGGTCTCATGGCAAGATGGCGGATCCCGTGGCCATGAGGATAGTGAAATGGGCTAGCCGTAAGGTCTCATGGCAAGATGGCAGATCCCGTGGCCATGAGGACAGTGCAAAGTGCTATCCGTAAGGTCTCATGGCAAGATGGCAGATCTGATGGCCATGAGGACAGGGCAATGGGCAAGCTGTAAGGTCTCATGGCAAGATGGCAGATCCCGTGGCCATGGGGATAGTGCAATGTGCTAGCTGTATGGTCTCATGACAAGATGGCAGATCCTGTAGCCATGAGGACAGTGCAATGGGCTAGCCGCAAGGTCTTATGGCAAGATGGCAGGTCCTGTGGCCATGAGGACAGTGCAATGAGCTAGCCGTAAGGCCTCATGGCCAGATGGCGGATCCCATCGCCATGAGGACAGTGCAATGTGCTAGCCATAAGGTCTCATGGCAAGATGGTGGATCCCGTGGCCATGAAGTCAGTTCAATGATCCATCCGTAAGGTCTCATGGCAAGATGGCAGATCCCGTGGCCATGTGAACAGTGCAATGTGCCAGCCGTAAGGTCTCATGGCAAGATGGCAGATCCAGTGGCCATGAGGACAGTGCATTGTGCCAGCTGTAAGGTCTCATGGCAAGACGGATGATCCCGTGGCCATGAGGACAGTGCAGTGGGCTAGCCTTAAGGTTTCATGGCAAGTAGCCGGATACCGTGGAGGACAGTGCAAGGGGCTAGCCGTTAGGTCTCATGGGAAGATGGCAGATACTGTGGCCATGAGGACAGTGCAATGGGCTAGCCATAAGGTCTCATGGCAAGATGGCGGATCCCTTGGCCATGAGGACAGTGCAAGCGGCTAGCCGTGAGGTCTCATGGCAAGATGGCGGATCCTGTGGCCATGAGGATAGTGCAATGGGCTAGCCGTAAGGTCTCATGGCAAGATAGCGGATCCCGTGGCCATGAAGACAGTGCAATGGCTAGCCGTAAGGTCTCATGGCAAGACGGATGATCCCGTGGCCATGAGGACAGTGCAATGGGCTAGCCGTAAGGTCTCATGGCAAGATGGCCGATCCCGTGGCCATAGGGATAGTGCAATGTGCTAGCTGTATGGTCTCATGACAAGATGGCAGATCCCGTTGCCATGAGGACAGTGAAATGTGCTAGCCGTAAGGTCTCATGGCAAGATGGTGGATCCTGTGGCCATGAGGTCAGTGCAATGAGCCATCCGTAAGGTCTCATGGCAAGATGGCAGATCCTGTGGCCATGAGGACAGTGCAATGTGCCAGCTGTAAAGTCTCATGGCAAGATGGATGATCCCGTGGCCACGAGGACAGTGCAATGTGCCAGCCGTAAGGTCTCATGGCAAGATGGCAGATCCAGTGGCCATGAGGACAGTGCAGTGGGCTAGCCGTAAGGTCTCATTGCAAGATGGCAGATCCGGTTGCCATGAGGACAGTGCAATGAGCTAGCCGTAAGGTCTCATGGCAAGATGGTGGATCCCGTGGCCCTGAGGACAGTGCAATGGGCTAGCCATAAGGTCTCATGGCAAGGTGGCAGCTCCGATGGCCATGAGGACAGTGCAATGGGCTAGCCGTGACCCAAGCGTGTAGGAGGCAGAGGTAAGCACATGAATAAACCACCCATTAACAGAATATATTAAGGGATAGTCCGCTTCATACCAAGTCTCTGCTCCTCTAGGACCAAACCAAGATCACAAAGTCAACGATGCAAGTACTAGCACTCTCTGTCTTGCCCATTAGGGCAATAACCATCTCTGCAAATCAAGCAAACTCACAGTTACTAGGGGTTGCTTGACATCATGACCCCTAGTATTAATCCTTGAACATGCCAAAGGCATGTTTCACACCACTTATTTAAGGACATACATGGAACCTATGCTGTTCCACAAGCATGCACATGTATTTGAAATTGCGCCAACACCAAGAGAGATCCTTGGGGCAATACATACGGAACAGTGTACTAATAGCCATACCCGCAGGTATCCGTACAGGCAGTTACATAGGTTTAGTGTTTAGCAATAGTTAGTAAGAGTTAAGGAGATACAAGTGTCAAAATGTGTGTAAAAGACTAGCGTGTATTATGGGTTCTAAACTAGATACAGTAGGAGATTTTCTGTGGCGGTCCAGAACGCATCACGCAGAACAAACTTCCAGCGTGCCTCAGGATGTGATTCTAAGCACATTACAAAGACACAGCCTAGAAGAATTTGGACGAATTGAAACGGGTGCCGACTCATTATGTTCTGATGTTTTGACAAGGCGGTGGAAGGTCTGAGAGACAGAGCATGGAGTACCAGCGATACCCAAAGGCCCAAGAGCCTGAAATTTCACAGAATGCCTCCTGATCCCGCTATGCCAGCCCACGTGACCACTACCGTCCCAAAGCCCTCTGGTGATTGACAGATATCTCACCTCACCGGCTAACCCCAGGCATTGGGCCCCCCCCAAAGGAGTGAATCATTGTCCTATCAGACCGCCACCACTACCACCACCTCCGGTCTGATATTTGCAGAGAACCTTCTCTAGAACGTAGGGTGGTGGCTAGGACAGCGAAAGCCAGTGAGTCCTTGAGGTGTGGCACGGCGGTGGGATGACCGAGAAGGGGGCGATGCTGTAACCCTCCTCAGCCAGCCTTAAAAGCTGGCGATTCCGCCACACACCACTGCTCACTACCTAGAATGCCTGCAAAGAGTCCTCTGCCCTTCCGCCGTCTGCCTGTCCTGGGACACCTGTCTGTTCCATAATGATGCGCTGGGTCATTGATGTGCCCCGGGACGGCAGGTGGTGCCTGGCCTGGGGCATATGGGTTGCTGGCTGTTCTGCCCTTGCCTGCCCAACCCAGTGGCCCGAGTGGTCGCAGGGCTTACCGCTGTGGGCAGATCAGGGGTCAGTAAACACAGGCAAAAAAATCACACATACCAGTTATTGGAGGAAAACCATGGTTCCCCCTCAGCCACAGACTCTCCCCCAGTAGGGGCTTGCTATACTGTTCCATGCTGGGCTCTTTCAGTTGTGAAAGGACCAGGACCCATGGACACCAACAATGGGTGTTGCCCTTCTGGGAGACCGAAGGCAGCGTGGGCAGAAGATTCATCGTAAACACTTGGAAAATAAAAAAAGAAAGGAATGTTTTCCATAATGTAGCAAGCAAAGTTGAAAAGGTGCACACCTTTTAAATCTAAAAAGCTGCACTTAAATATTCCTAATTTCCTGCAGAGTAGAGTCTTAAGTGATTTCCGAGAGATCGTGATCAGATGTTGAAGCGTCCTTGTGGGTGAGCGTCACGCCACCAATCCAAGCAAATGGGGTTTCCTGGATCCAATACCTGGGGAGATACCTGGTGCAGGATCCAGGGAAATGTGGCTTAATGCCAGCTCTGCGTGCAAGCAAATAGCCACTGTGGGCACAGTATACTAAGGGTAGGGTGAACAGATGTGCCGGTTTATCCCCTCTGTTCCCCCATCCCGAGAATTAAGAACAGATTCCTAGATCTGCAGAATTCCAGCTGTAAGGTTACCAGCAATCAACTTAATTGCTACAACCCAAGGAAATAATGGCAGTTCTGCAATTTCCCTTTATCCAGATTTTGATATCAAGTTTTACCAGCCCAGGATCTCCCGAAACCACCAAACCTTCAGTTAAAAGGTAAACTCGCCAAATGATTCTGACACAAAGAGGTGTGACACTTTCACAGCCAGGCCTCAAAGAGCAATCAGACCCTGATATCAGTTGACACCGAGGATTATAATTGAAGTGTGAGTTATGAATGCGATGATGGTGGAAGGACAAATCTAGAAACATTTAGGCAGATAAAAGCGTGGGGGCACCATTGGTTGGGGGAAGTAAATTGTGGGAGATAATTAGATGGAAAAGAGCCAAGGTTTGTGGTGCTCATCAAAGGTGAGATCTTGTATCACAAAGCAATGTTATATTTGTATCCCTATTTGTTCAATGGGTTCTTTTTGAAAAGAAGAAAATGTCAACCACTGTTTGGTGCATGTGGGATAATTGCTCTTCTGCAAGGTGTGAGGCGAGGCTTCGCCTCGGACCATATGTTGGGAAAGGACTATTGCTGTTAGTAAGTCTAAGTACATTTGGGGAAAATAGATCGCCAAGATGCAGGTTACTGTTTCTTTAATGGGTAGAATATGAGTGTAACAGTTATGGACAGTTGAGTGGCCGTCATGAATGCCGCCTTGGTGAAAGATGCCTTCGTATTTGAATCCCTGAATAAAATGACCCGTTATCCAGGTTTTGTTCACTCAACTACCACCGGGGAGCTATAATGCACCACTTCCCCACACTTAGCCAAGATCTGCTTCTGTCCTACTTTGGTACAGCCGCACTGCTCTACCTCATGGTCCAGAGCCTCATTAAATTTGGCCACGATTAGAGGTTCATCAAATTTTTTTCGTCTACTGTTGGTTCTGCGAATATGCGTTGCACGGATTCACCACCCATGTGGAGCATCGATGTATACAAAACAAGTAAGTACAATACAATATAATTGAACTGAGATGTCGACCTTCTTTTGGTGCCACAGTATATGAGTATGTTGACAACACACTGATCTTGTGTCAGCTCACCTTAAATCCGAAGGATTCCAGTCCCCAGATTTTCACAGTAGCTCATACGGCAAACAATCGGATAAGTCTAAACTTACCTCTTCAAAACCGAGATATTCATAGTCGGGAACATCAACAACTTTTGCACAGATTGGACCTGGCCTCTAAGATCAGGACCTGCGCCATGATTTTCAATAGTAGGGAGGAATTTGGGGGTTTTGCGGGATGATAAACACAGGTTGTCTCCACAGATGGTGGTGGTGGTCAGGAATGGCTTTTGCAACCTTACGACCATAAAGTAGAGTTTCCAAACTTGATCTTTTTACATTGGGATAAGCGGTAGTTTCACTTTTCATAGCTCATCTGCACTCTGCAAAAAGCACCGTCGATAGGATTTCGAAGTAGCCGTTGGACAGGCTACAGCAAATACAGACCATGTCTTTTGCTCGACTGTCAACCACATCTCAACGTGCTGCGGTTTCTGCATTGGCTGCCAGTGTTGGCACAAATCAAATGCAAGGCTCTCTGCATAGTCCATCTGGTCCCGCAGGGACAGGGCCTGCAATGTCTCAGGGGACGTTTCCACTAACATCTCCTGGGTCTGTGTTCTGGTCTCAGCTCCCGTAGAGCCAGGAGATTCAGAACTGTATACAGGACTTTCTCGGTCATGACTGCGGGAATATGGAACAATCTCTCTTTCTAGCTTAGAACACAGATAGATCATTGAAAGTTTTGGAAACTGTTGAAAACTATCCTATTCTCATAATACCTATCCTACTTCAAACTGTCAGCAAGACTCTTTTCCTTTACACAGCCCTTGTGGTGCTGTCCAATGTTCCCACTAATTACTTTTCTCAAAGTGCGGAAATGGTTGACTTTCATGAGCACATTATTTTCCATGTCTGACTAACGAGATAAGCCACTTTGTGAGCATGCATAGTTAGTGCGATATCATCTCTGAAGAGATTTTGGCATCGAATATGTCCTACCCCAACCACTGTACAAGGTTAATCTTAACTTACTTTTCCCAAAGAAATAGACAAAAGAATCAACCATTTTATATGTGATTATAAAGAGAGCCCATCAACCTATCTATAACTTCAAGATCTGCCATAATCCAGAGCAAATGTATTGCTAAGAAGAGAAAAATGTGTATCCACAAAAAAGCGCTGTACGCTCAGTCTAAACAGTAGGTTTAGTTGTGGCAATTCATTTCTTGACACTGCTCAGAGACAATGCATAATTTGTTTTATGCCATTGGAAAAAAGCATTCCTGTGTATTACAAAAAAACAAACATAGCTTATCATAACTGATGTTACACGTCTAAATTTTTTGCCAACCACATTATTTGCCAGATGGAATAATGGCAATTAAAAGGACTGTGCCAGAAAATATGGCAATGAGAGTTAATGGTGTAATTCTGGGGCCAGGAGAACATGCGTCAGGATTATAATTGCATCAGGATAACTAAGCCACAGAGTATGTTACTCAGGATTCCTGTGCCACTGCTTCCCACCAACATTACATTGTCCTGTGAGTAGACCTGTGACAACACTTACTCAAAACCAGCTTTAAAGCTAAGAGGCATACATGTCACCCATGTTTACCCCATAAAAATAGGAAAATATGCCCACGAATAAGTATGGAGTCAAAATAAGTCCAAAAAATAAATAGGAAACAATGAACACACAGTAGCCTATCCCCGGCTTCAACCCACTAATTTCCACTGAAGTTCTCAAATGAGTGACCTTAAACGGGAAGGCATACCGAGAATAAAGTATCCCCATTGGCAAAGACATTTACTTTTTTACTCAGTGAAAAATCATTTGATTCCAAGGAGAGAGTAAAATCTTATCAGCACCCTGCTTTTAACCCTTAAATAGGAGGTTCAATGATAGGGCACATAATGTAGCCTATTGTTTTGCCCACCCTTCCTCATCGCGGCCTACACAAAATTCATCAAGAGCATTGCTGAGGTTTCTTATGGAGCCACTTTGAAGAAAATCACCTATATTTGCCTTTTATCAGTAGTGCTCAGAGGTACAACAGAGGGAATGCCTTCTTCTTTAAATAGGGACCCCCTTCTGCAATTCACTGTTATCCTTTAAACAAGATGAATGGGGATGCTAGAGGCACTAAACACAGGACACATGATTATATTGATAAGCTCTCAGCAGCTGACCAAAGAAAGAAACAGAAGGTGCAGTTTCCTAGACTGTTACTTGATCTTCCTATCTGATGGTTCCAAGAAAAAACACATTTCTTAGTCTGTGATGCCAACACATCTGACTTGATTTTTGGTTTTGGAAGTTGCTAATTTGTTTTCCACCCACGTGCCCTTCCGCCTCGTACCCGCCTTGGCTCCTTGGCTCCTGTGCAAGCCCATACTAATAGTTGACATGGCTTTGTAAAAATAAGGTATGTTAACAAGCAAAGACTCACTGGGATATTTGCATACCTACAATACCTTTCAAGCAAAATACATTTAAAACGTCACCATGAAGATATGGCAACATCCCTCACCCTGATATTGTTGGGTAGGTTTATACAAGTGCTCTGTGAACCCATTTTTGAATAGGAGAGAGTTACAGTATCATTTGTTAAGTTCTATGCCCAGTGGGACTCTGGAAACTTTGAACAGATGCAGAGCGTGTGAAAAGCATTGTCACTGTCTGAATATCTATTGCCCTCATGCTATGTACGAAAAGTGCCAGGCATATTCCATTTTCATAATCCCTTGCAGGCCAATTACATCTTATTCTAATGTTGTTCTTCAGTTATAGGGGGAAATGCTAGCAATACTAAAGTAGAAGAATCTGAGCATGACATTTGCCTACTCAAAATTTGTTGAAGGCAAATTAGTATTTGAGGTTTTAGATTGCGCTAACTTGCAAGGGTACCCCTTCAAAACCCCTGTGTAGATGTGTAAATATTAGGCAGAATGGGATGAGGTTACACATCCAAGTAGCTTACTTACAGTCAATATGCGATACATGAGCCTTAAGGTCTTACAAAGTGTGGACCATGCTTTTGCTAACGCGCGATGTGTAACAGAAATCCAGGTGCTTGAACATTATTCCTATTACAACAAAGAAGTGGCTGTCAGTGCAAGTCTGGTCAGCTTTCTCAAAACCAAGCTAGGAAGATTCACCGTTATCCGGTAATAGCTAAATGTGGCCTGGAGCGGAAGTTAATCATACAGTGCAAGTGTGGTAGGGTCAGGTTTAAGTGTCATGGGGAGGGAAGGTTATTTGGTTAATGTTTGCAGGCATATCCTAGTTAGATCTTCTGTTCATTTGTCCACTTTTTCATATTTAACCTATTCTGTTTTTAGTTTTTTAACTATCACGCTTGCATAGCAGGGTAATGTACATAAACTAGACCGGAATATCAAGACTAGTTAATGTAATTTAGCTCTAGTAAGAGAGAAATTAAATGTCAGGTAACTGCTGTGACTTGTGCCTCATTCATTCTTGAGAAGGTGGGAAGTGTCCGTGTGCCCTGCTAAAACACTTCTGAGCTGCACCCAGAGTGAGCCTGGGCTGCTGCACATGCACAGAGCTTAGAGGGAACATTGCATTGGTCACAGTAGTGCTTTGAAAGAACTAAAAATGAAACATAACAACTACCAACAAAGACAACATTCTTAGCTTTTGTGTAGGCAGGGGATCTGCATTTTCCAGGCAGTGCCGTATGAGTACTACCTGGCGAAAGCTGGCAGAATCATGCTAGTACCTGGGTATACTATGGGAGTGCTTGGCAAACGTAGATCTAATGCCTATACCAATGCCCAAATTGTTGGCTTGGCCAATGTTTAAAAAAAAGAAAAATGTATTCGGTGCTGGGAACAGATGCAAGAACATGTACTACTTATAAACCAAGTAGCTGAAATGCACAGTTGATTAAGCCAGTTTTATTTGAATAAGAGGTAGTTTAGCTGATTTATAGCTCCAATTAACCCATTATCTTTTAAAAGAGTGCTCAGAAAGCAAAGATCTGGACTTAAGAGGTCTTAGGGGGATTTGTTTTGGGCGGGGAGGGGCGGCTGTTGGATAGGAATGTCGGTACTGTCTAGCATAGCCATGGCGGTCAATGAGTGGGTAAATAGCAAAACACATCCACAGACTGTGGGTCCCTCACATTTCATCTGTCTCGCCACCTTCACTTAGCGTGCCAAAGGTTTTGGCTTATAGGCAGCGCTTTCAGTGCCATCTAATAGCCACAACTAAAAGGTGTTTTTGCGGATTACAAGAAGAATGCTTCTCTGCTTCCGATTTTCCCTTCAAAAAGTGTTCTTTTATAAGAAGAACACAATGGGCAGCCTGCCTTCGTCTATGGAGACGAACTATTCATAGGAAAAAATGTGAAGCGCTTTGGCAGCATTTCACGCATCACAGTAGCAAAGGCGTGAGTCACAGCGCAGGCAGATCCATTCTCTGTGCAGCGAGACAACACAGGATTCCATTTCATCTTGTTAGGGGAGGCGGGAAGGACGTAAAGGGGGGCTGACAGTGAGAAGCAATTCAATCACGCAAGGAGTACACGCATAATATACAGATTTCCGTTAAGATGCAATATGTAGTGTTCCATGTCAACAAACTCGGCTTCTGTCTTACGGCCTCATCACGAGTTGGGCGACAGCCCTTAAATGTGGCAGTAACACTGTTCCGCTGCATTTAAGGGTCTGCCCACCATGGGTCTGGCATGTTTAGCCCCATCTCAGAGTTGGGAGTAAATGCGCCTGGAAAAATTCCCATTTTCGGGCGCAATTACCGCAACGCTATCGGCGCGCACTAATTGCGCATGCTAATTACACTGAAATGGGGAATGGGGAATCACAGTTACCGCCCAACCCTTGACCCGGCGCTAATAGCGCTGGACTTGTTGGCTGTAATGCTATTGGCGTGGGCAGTAAACCAGCGATAATAGCACCGGGATACCGCTCAACTCATGATGATGCGCAATGTTAGCTCTTTTACTGAAAATCAGAGAGGCATTCAGACAGTGCTTTCAATGGGAAGAAAAGAACTGCGTTTACTCACCAATCAAGGCTTTAAGTGGGCTAGGGGTCAATCCTGGTAAGGTCCAACAATTGCTCTCCTGCCTGGTCTCCCTGGCCCAGTTCTGTAAAATTCACCCTGTCGCCCTATCCAACACGTAGTTCTCTATTTCTCTCGCTTTCTTTGTGTGTCTTGCTTTTTGTCCATCACTATCTACTTGTATCACTTTCTATTTTTCTCTCGCCCCACTTACCTCCGCTTTAATCATATGTTCACCCTCTCATGTAAAGGTCTTTTTTCTGAGATTGAGCTTCGGGACTGAAACCCTTTGAAACATTACAATCAGTGATTCCAACCAAAAGCTCTGTGTAATGGTGTACTTTGAAGTCATTCACTTGAATTTTGATCATGTCAGCCTAATGCAGTCATCTCTCAAAGACGTCCATCAGTCACAGCCTGATTTCGCCCAGTTTCGGCACCACTATTGTGATGAATAAAAATTGGCAGGCTTTGAAGGAAAGGAAGATCTGAGAGACTATTATTACTATTTGCACAACTAAGATATATGGATAAACCAAGGTGTTTAATGCAAAAAGTCACTGAGAGGTTCTTACAATCCCCATTGAAACATGCTGAGGGACGCAGGGAGGCTTCATAAATAAAACAATGAGCAGATATGTGTAATGAGTTGCACTACAGACCTTTAGATGTGTAACTTGGCTTCAAACCTGATCATCCGAATGAGTTGCGCTATAGGCCTTTAAATGTATAACTTGGCTTCAAACCTGATCGTCCTAATGAGTTGCACTACAGACCTTTAGATGTGTAACTTGGCTTCAAACCTGATCATCCGAATGAGTTGCGCTATAGGCCTTTAAATGTATAACTTGGCTTCAAACCTGATCGTCCTAATGAGTTATGCTACAGACCATTAGATGTGTAATTTGGCTTCAAACCTGATCGTCCAAATAAGTTGCGCTACAGACCATTAGATGTGTAACTTGGCTTCAAACCTGATCATCCGATCGAGTTGTGCTACAGACATTTAGATGTGTAACTTGGTTGCTCTGCAGACAATTAGATGTGTAAATTGGCTTCAAACCTGATTGTCCGAATGACTTGCGCTACAGACCATCATTAGATGCGTAACTTGGCTTCAAACCTGATCGTCCGAATGAGTTGTGCTACAGACCATAAGATGCATAACTTGGCTTCAAACATGATCGTCCGAATGAGTTGTGCTACAGACAATTAGATGTGTAACTTGGCTTCAAACCTGATCACCCGAAAGTATTTCTGCAAATTGTACCGAGGGCAAAATACCATGCTTGCTCTTTCGTTGGACGGGGGTTCATACCCCAGGCGTTCCATCTAGGCACAGGTGTTCACACAGTAGGTTCACACAGTATGCCATCTTGTATCTTCAGATTCACCATTTGACAGTTATTGGCATGCTGGAAAGAGGAATGTTACATGGTGTGCCACCACTGTGTGTTTTCCCGCTTTAAGGGTCTTTATAAACCCAAAAAGCGGTGCAGAGCGCCGGCGCGGAGTCCGGTGGAGAGTCCAGTCACTCTCCTTAAAGCCCCCTTTGTGAAGCATTGCAGAGTTTTCCTGCTGGAAAGAAAAACATTACATGGTGTGTCCCCACTGTGTTTAGAGCCAAGTTTACTGAAGGTTGAGTTGACCAAGAACAGGAATTCGACCTCCTACACACATCCATTGTACTATACACGGCCATGGGTTAGCCAAACTACACACACCCAACATTACTTAACTAACACTTGCATACAACAACAATCCCAGGCACTGGACCTTACCCCTATGGACCCAACAAGCCAGTGCACACAACGGAACCTTAAACACCAGCCAATGTAGCCATAAAACACACAAACACAGACAAACACACACCCAACATAACAGGCATTCACATACAACAAACAACCCAGTCGCTGGGCCTAACTCTTGCGGATACACAAGCCAGGGCGCTAAACCACCACCTTAAACACCAGACAATTAACACACAAAACACATACCCAACAAAACAGACATTCACATACAACAAACATCCTAGGTATTGGGCCTCACACTTCCGGATACAACAATCCAGTGCTAGCAAACAGCCGATCTGCCACCCAACACACACAGATGCCAGTTTCTTCTGGTTCTGCACCTTTCCTATCCCTCTACCCTCACTTACCAACCCCATCCTCTTTCTTGAAGATCCATATGAGGACCTGGAGACTGCCGCTGGTTGGTAGTGGTGTGCAGTATAAGTCAGCATAACAAAACATAAAATTCTATGAAAACAGTCCCATCATCAAAAAAGCTGTCAGTTCTGCACCACATTTTGCCACGTATCTGCTCTTTGCTCTCATACTCAGAGTATGCATCAGCATTCTATTTAATCTTGATCATCATTTGCTTAGGTACCTCACATTATAAGCCGAATATATTGCAAATATGCCCAAGTATTGTCGACAATAACCAGGAAATCAGATCAATTGCTAGGCATTCCATCTAGGTACAGGTGTTCACACAGTATGCTATCTTGTGTTCAGATTCACCATTTGCCAGCTATTGCCATGGTGGACAGAAGAGTGACATGGTGTGTCCCCACTGTGTGTTTACCACTTTACGGGTCTTTATGAGCCCAGAAAGCGGTGCAGAGCGCCAGCGCAGAGTCCGGTGGAGAGTCCAGTCACTCTCATTAAAGCCCTCTCTTTGAAGCATTGCCGTGTTTGCCTTCTGGAAAAAAGAGTGTTACATGCTGTGTCCCCACTGTGTGTTTACTGCTTTAAGAGTCTTTATAAACCCAGAAAGAGGCGCGCAGCGCCGGTGCATAGTCCGCTGGAGAGTTAATTCACTCTCCAGTCAAACAAGAGTCAGACGTGAGACAGGCACAAGGTGGAGCTCGGCTGTCCAGAGAACATGGAATTACGGCCAAACGCAAGATCCTTAAGAAGTGGAAGAGGGACGGTGCAGATTCCTGACACACGGACAGAGAGGGCAAAGGAGAACAATGGTAAGCCGGAACCAGCGGGCATAATGGTGATGATCAACCTTACAAGGAGTATCCCACTGCCAAATATATGTGCTCTACAGATGTCTGCATGTTCTCCCGACCCCGGCCCCCAATCGTCTGGTCTGACGCATAGGAACAACTTAATCGCCGACAATGTCGCTCCTGGAAGGGTAGTTCCCGGTGAATTGCCTGACCCATCTGTAGCAGCAGAAACGGCGTTAGAGCTAGCCTCCATGCTGGGTGAGAGCGCCGGGATGTGGGACCGGTAGCGGGTGAACGGGCTGTCTCCATGGGCAGAAACTCAGTGGAATTAACAGCAGAACCTATACTGGCTACGGTGCGCATAGATATAGATGAACTTTTGGATGAACCATGTGGCTCGGTGGGGGGGCTTAGTTGAATGAGACACTCAAATGCTGGCCACCTCAAAGATCAGTATAATGGCAAAAGCTGTCACGAGTCACAAGTGTTTCTGGTGGAGAGTAGTTTGCATAATGGAGAAGGGTTTGCAGTGCGAAATGAGGGATTGAACATGGAAATGGCCCGTCGGCCCTTTCTCAGCTATGCTAGTGTATTGTTGGGAAATCTACCCAAACCAGAGGGCTTGGAAATGGCTGCCACAGAGGAGTGGAGTACAAGGAAGAGCTGGACAGTTGAGGAGGGTGATTTAACAGATGTGATCATTTTAGAGGGAATGGGTGGAGGAGCCTCTGTGCAGGGCAATCCGTGATGCCCTGGCTTCGAGCTATGGTTCATCTTTGGCAGTGGCGGATATGCCGGCAGTACTAGAGAGCACAGGGGGGAAATGGTCTTCCCGAGGCCCCACACCCGTGTTTGCTGTTTCTACCTCTCTGGCTTTTAAACCAGCCTTGCCGGTTTGCAAACCAGCGTCTATAAAAGCCTCCCATTGTCAGTGAGGTGGCTGTGTCTCTGAACATCTCCAACACCAACAAACAAGCACCCCAGACCAATCAGCTTTTAATTATTATTTATTTAATGTGATACAGTTTTATATAAACAAAACGTTACACATTCAATCAAACATAAAATTAACTGCAAAAAGTAAATCACTCCTTACATCATTAATTAATTAAGCAATAGAACCCAAGCGTCGGGGGCATTACCGACTCAGGTCCTTACCTATGGGCCCCAGGGAATTGCGAGAGTCGGTAATGCCCCCGACGCGAGGGTTCTATTGCTATTAGTATCCCGGGGCACTAAAAGCTTTTTTTTGTCCCGAAATGCTGCAGCGTTTCGGGTGCTGCGACGTTTCAGGAGAAAAAAAAAAAAGAAAATGGCCGCCGCCATGGAAAGGGAAAACGGACTCTGTTTTCCCTTTCCATGGCGGCCATCGGGAGCGGACGCGCTGGGAACACAAGTGTTCCCAGCGCGTCCGCTCCCGGAAAAGGATAAAAATGAAGGTAAGTGGGGTTGGGAGGGCGGGAGTGGGACGGGGGAAGAGGGAACAAAAAACAAAAACGTACCTGTGTCCCCGGCGGGGGACAAGGGAAGCCCCCAGCCATGTGGAGGTGCAGAGCGGGGATGGCCCCGCTCCGAGTCTCCACACGGCTGGAGGCTTCCCTCGTCCCCCGCCGGGGACGCAGGACCAAGAAGGTAAGTTGGGGGGGGGTGGGAGCAAAGGGAATTTTTTTTTTTAAAAAGACTTACCCGAGTCCCCGGTGGGGGGCGAAGGCAGCCTCTCAGCCGTGGGGAGGCTCGGAGCGGGGATGGCCCCGCTTCGAGCCTCCTCATTGGCTGAGGGGTTGCCACGTCCCCCGCCGGGGACAAAGGCCGTGGAATCCCGACAGAGGGATTCCCGGCCGGGTAGGGGCCTGGCGAGAGCCAATCAGAATGCTTGTTGCATTCAGATTGCCTCTCGCCAGGTTACTAATAACCATTATTTCAATCAGTCCATCGATTTTCTAATCAACAAAAATTAATTATCTTAAAATCAAATTCATACATATTTAAAATAAAAATAAGAACATAACGTGTATCCAAACCAAATCAAATAGCAACTTCTAAAAAATTACAAATTCTAGGTATATAGCACCATAAGAAAAATTCAAATAGCCCCAACGTGGCTCATAGCAGGCCAGGATCTTACTCATAATCAATCTCTACATTTCCTAAAAAATACCCTCTCCCAGGGTCATTGTTTGTATTCTGTTACCTTAAATTAATCCAGTATCACTCATTTTCCTCCATGTTATAGGGCACCTCCCCTTACTCCTGGTCCCCCATGCTTTTTTGTGCAATGGACCAAATTCTGAAAAGTGGGGTTAAGTCTATTAATGCAATAATACCAGAATTCATCAGTTCCCATGAACTCTGGATTATGCACAAATTTCCCAAGGTAATTATTGTAGCAGTCAGAAAGCTGCGAGCATAAGGTTAATACATGTCTTGCTGTTTCAGGTTTAGAGGAATCTCTGCATATTCTGCAATACCTTGCAGATCCCGGGAGTAGGGATCCCCGTAGTAATCAGCTTTTAATGCAGTTAGGGCTGAGGATAAGGCAATGGAAAGTTCCTTGAAGAGAGACATTGCCGGAATAAAAGATATGATTAAGCTGGTGGAGAAAAGAAGATCACCGACAAGTAGAAGGAAGACTGAAAGAAGCTCCAGACATTGTGCCCGGGTATGGAGGTGCATATTGAAGCCATGTATGACAAGCTGGATAAAACATTAGGAGAGTTGGGGCAAGACATCCTGCAAACTCAAGGTATGATGGACAATGGTCCTGCAGATGAATGGGCAGGTAAGAACCCCCTGATAGGGATAAAAACAAGAGAACAGGAAGGGTGAAGCAGTCGCCAGCAAAACGCAAACATCAGAATGAAAATGATCATGGCGGAACAGATTGTAGCGTATTAATGACTCCCCTAAAGTTCAAGCTACATTACTAGCAATGCTGCATGGCAAGGTCCTGTTTATTGAGGGTTTTATCACAACCCCTAAATCATGGAATAATGGATGATCAAAGGACAAAAGTGAGACCCGGGATGCAGAAGCAAGCTGTGCAGCAGAAAACCTAATGGAAAAAGGGAAAGTGCCAGTAGGAACATAGTCCCGGATCAACGATCCCCATGAAATAATTGACTGTGCAATAACTTCAATAGAAAAGGCTCAAATGGCGGAGTCTATCGCACACATCTGCAAATCATGAATGGTACAAAATACAACAGAAGATCCAGAATTCCTAAAGTTAACCACGCCGGAAGTGGGAAATGCTTCAGAAACGGTTGATGAACCTATAACAATAGAAGCTGTGGAAGCAGAAGACCTGGGCGTGAGTTACGATTCAGTGGCGGTATATCCATTATTTGCAAGGAGATGTAGGAACAAGTCTGCAAAGGAAAGGGAGTGGAAGTCTAGAACTCTAAAAGCCAACGCTTAGAGAAGTCAAATTCGGACACCAGTGCCTTACATTTTTACCAATCAGTCAAACTATCCCATCTGAGTAAGGGAATGAGCTGAAAATAATTGAGGGAGGTAGGGTCCGGGATGGAGAAAGTGAGAGTCCAGACTGATGCAATCGCAAAGGAAGATATTCTCCTGAACGACGTATAGAGGAGGAGCCAAGTACCCCCACCTCAACCATCCCGCCCACATTACCTATAGATTGGAAGCCAGAGTATGTGACGTACACAGAACAGCTGAATCGACAAAGAGCAGAGTATGGACTCAGCCCAGTACCAGCTCTCAGGGGAGTAGCATGGCTTCAGTCTCTGTAGTTGGATGGGACATTTGTCCCAGGAGGATCTGCCCGAAAAGCACAGACCTTCACATGTCAGCTTTCTTTCCACCAGATTCCAAAGATCATAGAGTGGGGGAGCCTGGCCCTGTTTCTTGTGCTTGAAGTCAGTGTTTCAATAAGGATTACATTTTATGGGCAAGCGGGAAGATGGAACTGCAATAGTCTAGGCATGAGAGTGCACAGGCTCTGGTGAGTTACACATGGTGGCAGGTTGGTAGTAAATGAATGCTCTGCCTAGGTAGGTAGAGTTGGTAGCTCGTCATATCCCTTGCATTTATTCGGATTGAGAACGGGAGATTGGAATAGAAAAGCACTCCCAGGTTCTTAAACTTCTGAGAAAGGGCTAGTGAGTCACCCCGGAGGGTTGACAAGAGAAACAGAAAGAGGACTTCAGCAGGAGCTTTCAACTGGTAAAACCTCTGTTTTCTTTTAGGCAAAAGAAACTCTCCTATGGGGACATTTTAAAGCATTGCTGATCATTTGGGGAGTGGCCTACCATCTAATCGCTTATCTCACGGGGGCCTCTATCTCTTTAGTTTTGCCTTTTGCCTTAGTTTTCCCACAAAAGCCAAAAGAAACATGGAGGAAAGACAGTCAAATTCATCCATAAAACAAATTCTTCCAGGAAGAACCAAATTACCAGTGGTTTAGGTAAAAAACATCAACCTTCTCTTCTCAAATGATCCTTTGACGCTTAATAACCAGGAACAACTCTGTCTGCTCCAAGGGTGACCAGGGCGCACGGCACACTGCTTTCCATTCGAGTCCCCTGTAACTACACCCTTTGTGAATTTTTTATTTGGCTACCCTCGAGTCACTTCTTCCGATCCGAACCTGCCTGCCGTTACGATCCTAATATCTGTATGCTCAGTTGATTGGCTGGCTTGCTCTGGAGCAGGTGGAAGGTGACATGTTTGATGCAGTGAACATTAACGGGTATCTGCAAAATTACTCTTGACATTCAAAAGAACTAAGGCCGGGGGACGCTGCTTCCCAGTTGTGGCAGCCAAATGCTAGAATGGCCTACTCTTAGACATCAGAGCCGACCACTCACACACCTCATTTCGTAGAAAACTCAAGGCTTGGCTCCTCACCTCCAATGTGTAGCCCTAGCTGCCTCAGTGCCTACAGTATATTTACTATACAATACGCCGCTGTAAATACTTCTACTGTCACTGCCACTGTCACGTCATTAGTACCCTACTTATGTGAAAAAGATTGCACATGTAAATATCACTGATTATTTTACTTACAGATCCTATGCATCTGTAAATTATCCTATGTCTGTAAATATGTTCAATTACACAGCCACAGCAGTGGCTGTGTAGTTATGGTTAAGTTGCTAATCCCATAAGAAGAGCACTTTTTGGGCGGCTTATAACTTTGCTCTCCCTGGACGAATCCTCACCAAAGGTTGCAAATAGTATATGTCTCACTCTGAATTCTTTTGTAAAGTTTGGTGAGGTTTGGGGTAGGGGGGGCAAAGTTATAGGAGGGGTCCCAAAATGCATTTTTTCCCATAGACTGAATGGGGAAAAAACTTTGCTCACGCCTAAAGCCCAAACCACTGGATGGATTTTCACCAAATTTGCGGCAGGAGTAGCGGATTGGTCCCGAAAGCGTGCTTTAGTAAATTTGAAAATCCGTCCAGTAGTTTTTTAAAAAAATGACCAAAAAGTAGGCCACAAAAAATTTGTGATATCTATGTCCGCTACTTGGACACACTTCCCTGTTCGCTCCGTGGACAGTGTCCTGATTGGCTAATCGGCTTGCGTCATGTCCATGGACATGCAACGTGTTTGCTGATTGGATGGTGAAGAGCGTGAAGTGCGCCAGATTTTTGGAAACGCCCGCCACATTTGTGATGTCATCTTTGATGTCCTGGGTGTTAGTCTTAGCAGTGCACGGTGATGGCGCACATTATGGTTGCTTAGCTTACCATAACTGGCGAACTTCAGGGGTTTTTCGATTTTACTTACGACCAGAAAATTGCTCCAATAGTTTGGCCCATGAGTAGTGTACCATACACAATCTTTGAAGGAACCGAAACATGTCACGTCAGGCATTATAGACATGTACATACAACATGTTAAAGATTAATAAAATGTCATCCAGCCAGACTAACTGTATTCTTAAGAATAAGCTATCTTGCGCTATACAGAAAAGGTTTGGGTTTCTAAACATCGATAGAATTAGTTAAGGACGCTCACATCTAAGGAGCGATTAAAATAACGATCCGAATGTGTCACTTGTTAGGGCGTGACGTATTAATGATGATGGTGAAGGTGTTCACTTGTACAAGAGTGTTAGTGTTGATTAATGTAAACAATTATTAATGTAATAACTTTTTTTATGGCAGATAAAGAATTAAGTGTTTTACATTTATAAGTGCAATGTCATACCCTCCTGATGCAACAAACCTACCAATTGGCATAGAACCCTTTATAGTTCATAGACGTACAGGTGGAATGAGAGATACAGCTCCCCTGCAGGCTAGAGCTGGTCCTGGAGGCCTTTTCTTGTGGATAGACATGTTTTATCACACATCAAGTGCCTTATATAAATCTCCTCAAAAGGTCTGAAGATGGAACCCGATAAATACTCCAGTCCAGCGACGAGACGACTCCTGACACCGCCGTCTGTGATGGTTAGACCAACACAAGGAGCATGGCCACCGTCGGAGCCAGGGAAGACGTACAAGAGCATGGAGCCAAGCCTTCTTCTTCCGGGCATCAATACTATGGAGCATCACCTTGTGGCCCATCAGGGTGGCTACATCCCTCCTGCGTTTCAGGAAAGCCATGAAGACTCCAAAATGAAGCATCAGGAGCCATTAATCGTGTTATACCACCAGCATAATGCCTCGTCATGACGACACCTCCCTCGATCCCACCCAACTCCACTGTACCCAGGCCGACAGATAAGCAGTTGCCAGGCACTTCAAATCCCTAAAAATAGGCAAATACTCCCAAAAGAAAAGAGTAGGGAGTAAAAACTCCCATAGAAAAAAGAAAACATCTGAATAAAGAGTCGGGTGTCTGCTTCCACCCGCACAGCTCCACACACAGGTTTACGGCAGTAGAACAGGCAGGAAGGACCGTGTTGGAGAATGGAACTACTAAATGACCTGACCACACTGATTTTCGTTTTATTTTTTAAATCTATTTTTACTCACCTACAAAATACTCCCATTGGGAATGAAAACTATTTTTTTAGTCCCTAAAAAATCATTTTACTCCAAATTTTAGAAAATAGGTAGTAAAATACCGCCACATATATATTTTTTTTATTGTATTGGTTTATACAAAACCTTATGCAAAGATACACAAAAATATGAAAAACCATTAGCTAAAAATATACAAAAAACAACTGTCAAAACGTCAAAACGATTCCATATTTTTTTTTATTGTGCATGGTTTAAATTAAACCTTTACAACTCATTAAATTACAGAAGATAAAAAATTCATTACACAAGTGAATAAAGAAAATAAGAGATTCAAATTCATAAAACCATATAAAGGTAAATAAAATTAAGAATGAAAAGCAACAATAAAAAATAAATAAGAAAGAGCAGAAAAAAGAAAACCATATTTAAATAACAGTTAGAAAATGATCACTGTTCCTAAGCATAATACAGCTCATTCAAATCCTAGGTTACCTAGTTGATAATAATAGGTCAGCATATAGTAAGAGCCAGATACCTGTAATGACAAATACTAAGTGAGGCGACACCGAAACACTGAGGTAACTATAACTATTTCACCATAGTTCATAATGATTCACAGTGATTCACAATACGTAATTTCCCTCACACATTCACTAAATTTAAAGCTTTAATAAAACCATCTAGGGCCAGCCCCTCCAAAACTTTCTCGATGCTAATGCACCGTTTCCACAGTAAATCTTCATCAAATACAAAGTTGTGTCGATAAGCAGACAGCAATCTAATTCTTAACCCCATAAGAGTAGTGTTATCACATTCCAGAACAAGATGTTTAATTGACTCTGGTTTTATCTTACAAAATCTGCATCCCAGATCCTCAATTAGGATCTGTTATCTCCTATATAGAATATCCGTAGTTGGTAAAAGGTTCCACCTTACCCTAAGGATAAGGCTGCGATAAAAGCGGTTTGGAAATTGAAGGAGGACGGGGGAGACGGTTCCTCTGCGTTTATGTCCATGGACAAGATGGCTCATTGATGCATATTAGTGGAAGGCATCAGTCCTGACTATCCAATCATAGTCCAACAAAAACTTTTGTGTTTGCACAGGATTAGTTGTCAAAATGGTTAAATCAGAACTAATGTTAGATAAGATCAATTCACATCTTCCCTTGAGATCAGTCAAATCTATTGACAACTTTACATTATCTCTCAAAATGTGGGAATTTGGTATAGGGGTCATAATTTTGGTATATAGTGTTAGCAGACGCCATTGCACCCTTCCCAACAGAGACGGCAACCCCAATTCATACCTGATGGCTGAGATTGGCACTGCATTGGGGATGCCAAGGATCCATCGCCAAATCCTACTCTCAATTTGTTCAAGAGATGCCCAAATACCCACCACAGATAATTCCAGGCCATAAGTCAACTTCAGCACTATCTTCCCTGCAAAGAACATAATCGCTGGTTTCAATGAAAACCACCCAAACTTGCGATTGATTTTTACAATTTGAGATTCAAGCAATTTAGCATTTTGTATCAGAATGTCAATGCCCAGTTTGATTCCCTTATTTGCTTCAAAATGGAAATCCAGATATTTAACATTTCCCGATGATTTGATAGGGGTACCTTCAATCGACCAGAAATGATGGCTTTTTTTAGATTTCACTTTCGAAAAAGCCAGGATTTTAGTTTTAACAGGGTTAATTATGAGGCCATTATCTTTAGCATATCTGACAAATCTATTCAGAAGTCACTGCAGCCCGACCTTTGTAAGATCAAATATCAAAAAGTAGTCTGCATATGCAAGCCAGATGATTGTACTATTCCCTATTTTAGGGGCTATCAGTCCTTCATTAGCTAGGCAGACCGCAACATCTGACATATATTGGTTAAATGACTAGGGGGCAAGTACACAACCCTGCCTGACCCCCTGATAACATCGTATTTGTTCTGATAGGTCCCCTTTTTGGCTTAGTAAAACTTGTATTCCACCGTTCTCATGTACCCCTTGGATCAGCCCAATCAGACCAATCGGCAAACCCCATATTTCCAGCTTAGCCCAGAGTTTACTATGGACTACACAGTTGAAAGCGGCTGAAAGGTTGATTGAGGCCATAAACATGCAAACCTTTGGTCTTCTCCAGGCATCCTCCTGAATACATTTAAGGACCAGCCCATTGGTATGAGTCGCATAGCCTTTATTAACCCCGGTCTGCATTTTATAAAGGGGGTGAGCCACCTTGGCCCATTCCTCTAAATGTGAGAGTAGAAAAGCAGAGAAGATCTTACAATCCACATCTATTAATGATATAGGACGATAGTTTTTAGGATCTGTTCTACTTCTACATTTGTAAATGGGAATCACATGGGCCGTACACCAAGACAGAGGTATAACCCCTGTGCTGAGAATGTCCTTGAATTCAAAATACAACAAGTTTGCCTGAAGGTTACGATCTGCCTTAAAGGTGGCATTAGTTAGACCATCAGGTCCCGAGGCCAGTGATTTTTGCATTTAGTTAGGAGGGACAGAATAGTATTGAAATCCAGAGGGACGCCCAATATGGGGTAATCACGATAATCAGTGAAGACCTTCACCTCCTCAGATTGATCTTTTGTGGCAAACCCAAATCTACTCTCAGAAAATTCAATCCAACTATATTCGGAGATTGAGTTGAGCCGGGTAACCACATAGTTGGGGTCTTGACCATTAATTAAGGTCTAGAAGGCTCTAATCTGAGAGTTGATCAGGACCCCTAACATAGTTTCTGAATCTTGCTGTAATAAGGCATTTTTTTTTATAGATTTACGGTAGTTCTTATACTTCTGCCTAGCTTTCCTTACCAGAGTAGTTCAAATGGAATCATCCAGATCTTTACTGAGGCCAACTCCCCTTTATAGTAATGGACATGTCTTTCAGGACCACTCCCTCTGGTTTTTGACCTCTGATAGATACTAGATGTCACATCACCTATAAGACTGAGAACCTTATTATAGATACTTCCATAAGATTAAAACACTGCCTCATTCTGAAATTCATCAATTAATTTGACCACATTTCAATATTTCACCCTTACGATTATCGAGGCCATGTTTCTACCACTAAACATTCGGTTCCAGAATGCATCGTTATTGAGCCAATCAATTTAATATACAAAGTTTAAAAACATGTGGTGTCGGAAAGTTTGTAAAGACCGACATTTCATAATAATTTGCTTCAGGTTCTCAATCTCACTGTTACCATAACTATGAATAGTAACAGGACTATATGTTTTCTAATACATTATCAAGTAAAGCCTGAGCCTTAGAAATTACTTAAAATGGCGGCCATCAGAACCTCTTTCAATATACGATGGTATGGTCCCAAATCCACTTTTATTCTGCCAAGAGCAGCGTTGGTCATTGGGCTGGCTCTTGCCGGATCCGAGATCCGGAACCAGATGTGTAGCTGGATCTCGGGATCTGGCCAGAGTCAGCCATGCTCTGCGCTGCGTACATTGAAAAAGTTTTTTGAAAAAAAGGACCCGCTGACGGCACTGAGTAGAGGGGCGGAGCAGCTCATTGCCACCATGAACGGTCTGCTGGCTCTGCCCCCCTATGTGTACACAGTCGGACTTCGATACAGGTCGCAGCTGCAGGGCACGCAAAATGTAACTTCCTCTGGTGACCCTGTACAAGGAGTCATCAGAGGAAATTACAGTCCTCAGCCACGACCTCTGCTTTACGTATCTTTTGGTCTGCATGGATGCCTGCATGCCCATTGTGTGCATTTGGTGCAGGGGTCGATTACAGAGGGCGCATGCACAAATACAGCCTTTACTCATGTGTGCATGTGGCTGTTTATCCATCCCAGATGCATATTTGTCACTCAAACATACATGACACATTTGTGCACTTGCGCAGATTCATCACGTGTGCTTACGAAGGTGTCTGAATGGGACTATGCTTCAATGTATCCGTATCATTCTTTCTACGCACCAGTCACTTTGACTCAGTGCGCCAAAATGGCATAGATGCAGGAAAACAAAACTTGGGACAGCTCGAGCAATGTTGCCACAGCACAAGGTTTTTGCTGAAAGATGGCTCCAAGTGTATGGCAAAAGTTTATAAAAACAATTCCATAAAATGTCAGTCTAAAGATAATCAGCGCTGACTCAGCATGATGTTTCTTAACAGACTGCAGCTTCTGCACCCTTAGACCCAAGATTTTGCACAAACCAAACACAGCCACGACCCGGGTTATTTATTTATTTATGCAATGTTTGGCGTTTGTCGACCCGTATTAGCTATTTATTTATACAGTGTTTGTCGGATTTTTTTTATCCCACAAACATTGCATAAATAAATATACAGCTATCCAGAAACATTGCATGAATAAATAAATACCCCTATTGACATTGAAACTATCACACACTATGCAGCAGCCCAACTGCTTTCATAGGGGAGCTGCAGGCGCTGTGCCAGGTGTGCGTCAAATAAAAGAAAACGTTGCTTATGGCGAACAGAAAAACACCTCATGGGATGCAACTTGTGTATTTTAAATACTATTTACTCAGTGGTTTAAAGTGGAATTGATATATAGGCCCTCATTACGACCCTGGCGGAAATCGTGGCGCCAAATGCACCATGGAGCACGGCGGAAAGCTGCCGATAGCGCCATGGGGGTTGGCGGATTTACCGCCCCATTCCGAGGTTGGCGGGGCGGTAAATCCCCATTCCCCATTTTACCCTTCCCCATTCCCATTTTTGCCCCATAGGGTATAATGGGAGTGGGGAAGGCGTTAATTACGCCACCGTAAAATACGGTGGCGTAATTAACAACAAGGTCCCGTAGCGCCATGGATTTCTCCGCCCGGAAAAACCAGGCGGAAAACGCTCCATGGCGCTACGGGAACTCGTAGTGGGGCGGACGGGTCCGCCGCGAATACCGCTGGCGTAAACCCACTCCGCCAGGGTCGTAATGAGGCCCATAGTTTGGAAAAGAAGTAGCATGGTAGAAATTGTGCTTTTTAAACTATTATTTTGGACATTAACTTTGATAGAGGTCAACTGACAGCTCCGCCCCCCACAAACCACCTCCTCAGGCACCACCCCCGCAAACTCTGCCCCCACCCCAGACCTTCTGGGATCCCCCACCACATTTTTTCCATTTCCACCACTGGCCAAGAGGAGCTCTGGCCCTAAACGTGGGCAGTGGCCTGTTGTCTTGTCTGACCCCCCACCCCCACTCACCTTCCCCTAGCTGTGTTGCCAAGAACAGTGTTGCCAACTTGGCGACTTTATCACTATATTTAGCAGGAAAGAATGCCCCCCTAGCACCTTTTTCATTAAAAAGCGGGCACAGTGAGAAATCTAGGTACTTTTTTCAATTGGTTTGGAGGCTTGCGTCTTTTATGCAATTTTCCAAACCAATTGAAAAAAGTGTGGTCATTTGCCCGTTTTCTAACGGAAGTAATGCAAAAACACACTGGCCCTCATTACGACCCTGGCGGAGTGGGTCTACGCCAGCGGTATTCGCGGCGGACCCGTCCGCCCTACTACGAGTTCCCGTAGCGCCATGGAGCGTTTTCCGCCTGGTTTTTCCGGGCGGAGAAATCCATGGCGCTACGGGACCTTGTTGTTAATTACGCCACCGTATTTTACGGTGGCGTAATTAACGCCTTCCCCACTCCCATTATACCCTATGGGGCAAAAATGGGAATGGGGAAGAGTAAAATGGGGAATGGGGATTTACCGCCCCGCCAAGGTCGGAATGGGGCGGTAAATCCGCCAACCCCCATGGCGGTATCGGCAGCTTTCCGCCGTGCTCCATGGTGCATATTGCACCACGATTTCCGCCAGGGTCGTAATGAGGGCCACTGTATTTAAAAGGGAGTTGTTAACTGTTAATCTAACAATTGTATTGTTCTTAACTTAGCTAGCCCACCTCCATAAACACTCTAGGCAAACTGTATGTCAAGGGGATGGACCGAAACAAAATGCTTAAAAGGGGAGGGGCCTCAGTAAAAGCCATAAATCGTAGGAAGAAAGAGTAGATAATTATGCAAATTGGGCAATGATGTCATCTAGCTACTTCTGGCGACTTTTAGGGGAGCCAATAGTTACTTTCTTTACGGAGGAGTTGGCAACACTGCCCAAGAAACCATCACATCCATCCGCACACAGCGCGCACCTCATTGCGCACTATCTCTTGGCGGTTAAATCTCAGGTGCTCCTTGTATAAACCTTGCTAAGACGCCAGCTGAAAAGAGGCCTAGCTGGGTGTGGGTCCAGGGTTCAATTGGCCCCTCGGCCTGGCCGAAATCGTCCCTGGGTAGGGGGCGCCGGTTTGGAAGAAAAAAAGTATGTAATATATTTTTTTTTTGTCTCTTTATAATTTTTTCAAAAAGTCATTCATCCTTCTTAGGTCGATAAATGAGCACCAACACAGGTTGGGTGATATTGTATGCATATTTGTTCTATAAAAAAGCGCTTAAGAGTAAGTTCTATACAATAACATCATTTGGCCTTGGACGTCTGCTTGAATTCAGTCATTTTGTGTACTTAGTTACAATGTTATTTGATGACACTTCCTGTTTGTCAAGGGGTGAAAGGACATGTTTCATCGCTTCCCAGGATGTCACTTTGGGGTGGGTCAAATGACATCACTTCTGGTGATGTCATCAGAGGTCAAAGGTCGTGAGGTGAAGGGTGGGCCAATTTTTTGAAGCGAGTGGTGGCCCACTTTTTTTTTGTTTTTTGGGGTGAACGGGCCTATTTCCTGTCCCAGTGCGACCCTGTTAGTGACCTGCAGGCCGCACACCTTCTTGGGCATAGAAGCCCTGCCCAGTCTGCCTGCTGGTCGTGTTGGGGTGGAGACGTGACGATAGTTTACAAGTGCGTGAAAAGACGGAAGCTTCGAAGGTTCGCAGCACACGCTATTGAGAAGCCAGGCGAGTATTCATATTTTTCTGGCTGACGTTATGAATGCAAATGTTCACCAGAAACACACGTGAAAGTAAACACATCCTTACAAAGCAGCGCGGACTGGTGAATCCACGCGCCGAAAAGGAAACAGCGTATTTGTTCTGCGATGACATGCGGGGCTGAGTCACCCCCAAGATGTAGATGCTATTAAAAAACGATTTACAAAAAGAAAAGCACCGTTCACGATTAACAGCTGCTGTGCCCCCACCCCTGCTGACTGGATTGCAGGGAGAGCCGGGCGCACTGTTTCCCTACACACAGCATTGTGCAGCATTGTGTTCAACTGCAAACGTTGCCACCAGGACAGCAAGAAGCGGTGCACATGGGCCGGGTTACCCGCGCTGGTAGAGCTGGCGCCAACGGGGAGTGGACAGACCAAGATGGTACAGGTTTCATAAGATATGCATCAAGTCCGACAGAGAGGCCATGACAGCAAGGATACTGCTGCTGGCAGCATTCTGTGACGCGCATGGCGCCGCCCAAAAGGCCAGGGCTTTAAGTGGGGTAAGAAATCGTTATTCGAGAGGGGGCCCTAATTTGGGAGCGTGGCTTCTGGGAGGGGCGTGGCCTAAAAAGCACGCAAATCGTAAGGTCTGCACACAAATATATATACATGTTATATATCTGTGTGCGTACCTTACTATGGTTTGTGTACTTTGCAGGCCATCTTTTCTAAACATAGAAATATGTTACATATGTTACATATTTCTATGTTTAGAAAAGATGGCCTGCAAAGTACACAAACCATAGTAAGGTACGCACACAGATATATAACATGTATATATATTTGTGTGCGTACCTTACGGTTTGCCTAGTTTTCAGGCCATGTTTTCGGTTTTATAAAAGATGGCTTTGAAAGTACACAATTCAAGCCATCTTTTATAAAGCTTTGACTACGGACAAAATTGTCCGTCCGCAAAGCTTTATAAAAGATGGCTTGAAATGTGTACTTTCAAAGCCATCTTTTATAAACCTCGAAATATGTCGAGGAATCCCCAGGTTCGCCGAGGGTTAAAGACGCCTCGGCGACCTGGGGAAACAAAGGAACAGTAACTGCCTCTGGTGACCTCTCACGCGAGGGGTCACCAGATGCAGCTACTATGACTGACAGAAGTGGCAGCCAGTCACAGCATGGCTGTGGCTGGCTGCCACTTCTGTCAGATCGCCTGACTTCATGGCAGACGCATGCATTATCCCGTCGCTGCTGCGGCCGCGACGGGATAATGCATCCTGCCAATGTCGCAGGCAGTGGGACGGGGCCCCGGCAGGGCCCCGGCTCAGCCCCACTTTTTGGAGACTGCCGGGGCCCGGCCCCGGTAGGCCCCGGCCCACTTAAAGCACTGCAAAAGGCATAATAGGGCAGAGGGCAGAGGGCCACCCCCCCGCCCCTCCCTCGTGCGCCTCAGTAGGGAGACGCAGGAAAAGGAAGTGGGGCCATATAATATGGACCCTATATATGGTACCTGCGTAGGGGGAGTGGTCTCTGTGCAATTCCGCCCCACCTGCAGCAGGATCAGTTTGGCCTTTTTATGCCACAGATGAGTAAAACTGGTTTGGACTCAGTTATTTAGCCAAAGGGGGGGGATACACAGGATGTCATGTATCTTGCCAGGTTGGCAGGGGGGGGGGCGAGCAGTACCCGGCTGCCCATGTTATGTCACAGAATTCATAGGCAGGGGTACACCGGTGGATCGTTACAGGCAGTGTTGGAAATGGAAAAAAGGACCCCCCCTCCCATCCCTTTCCTTGTCCCTTGAGGTAGGCAGGATAATTCAGCAGTGAGGGTGGAACTGGGGCAGGGGCGCAACGATATCTACATTTCGTGGGGAGGCGGTGTAACTGGTGATGGGAGGGGCCACTTCAGAAAGTGGGTGTGGTCAACTGGGAGGCTACACCCCCTCTGTTCTACCCCAAGGGTTGACCGGCGTGGGGCTCAAATATTGAATGGTAACCTAAAAACACAGACACACAATCACACATCCACACACTCATTTAAACATTCCATTCACCATACATTCGCTCATTTGCATGCACACCCAGTCCACTCATTCATCACACCTTACACACACACTCATTCACACGTACATGACATACACACTCCTTACACACATTCACACATACATGACATACACACTCCTTACACACATGCATACATACATAATGAGCTAACATGCAACACCCTTTCACACTGCTAGTTTCAGAAAAGGCTTCCCTCGCCTCTCTGCCAACAGAAACCAAGTGTGTACATCAGTCCCCTCCCCTTAGAGGTGAAATAACTCTTAACATTGTTATACATTCGCTCGCATCCGTGGGGTGGGGGCAGATGTGTGCTTTGGGTTTTTTGTTAGGGGGCGAGGTGAGGGACGCCTTTCTTGAACTTAGCAGCTTTAAAGTTTTGCTGCGTTTGTGCAAATACATTGTTGTGCATGAACAGAGTAAAACTTTAAAGTCGCCACCTTCAGGAGAGACTTCTCCCCCCTCTCTAAAAAAAAAAAAACAAGTGTGGAAGCCCCGCCCCTCAGCTCACATTTCAGTGTGGGGCTGAAGCCCGTTTAGCTCTATGGCGTTTCACACCTGAACTGGGGCCAGATTGTTAGTGGTGTGGGAGGGACTAAGGGGGCAGATCCAGCTGTTGAATGATATGTGTGACCTAAATATATGATGTTGGCTGCTTTGCATGAAAACAAAGTGCATTGTGGGGACATAAGAATGACCACCAGTTTATTAGACAGGTCTGTGCTAGTAATTCAAACGTTTTATTCCTTCTGAGCATGCAATGCACACTTGGTATGGTGCTCATTTCCTCTGTCAGAATAGTTACCCAAAGCAAAAGACATGTATACAGCGTTTGACGGTTTCATTGCTTGAGTTTGGGCTGTTGACATTTAGATGCAGTCTGTGAAGGCGTTGCATATCGCGGCTCAGCTGCACGCCTAGAAGCACGGTGACTGGCGCTGTGCCTCTATGTGTGCAGCTGAGCGGCGATATGCAGTGAGCACTGTAAACCACCCTCCCAAGTTGAGGAAGCTCTCTCCCGCTCACAGCGGTTTCCTGAACTGTGTCGAGACTTGCAATAGTTTCTTGAAGGCTGTGGCCCTCATTACGACCCTGGCGGAGAACCATGGTGCAATTTGCACCATGGTCCATGGCGCTAAGCTGCCAACTCCGCCATGGTGGTTGGCGGACTTACCGCCCCATTCCGACCTTGGCGGGGCGGTAAGTCCCCAATCCCCATTTACCCTTCCCCATTCCCATTTTTGCCCCATAGGGTATAATGGGAGTGGGGAAGGCGTTAATTACGCCACCGTAAATTACGGTGGCGTAATTAACAACAAGTCCCGTAGCGCCATGGATTTTTCCGCCTGCAAAAAGCAGGCGTAAAAATCACCATGGCGCTACTGGAACTCGTACTCAGGCGGAAAGGGGCGCCATGGTTTACGCCGGCGTAAACCCCTTTCCGCCAGGGTCGTAATGAGGGCCCGTGTCTTAGATATAAAGTTAAGGAGACTCACAGCAGTCAGGGGCAGAGAGCTTCTTCAGCTTGGGGGGTTTGGGAGGGGGGTTGGGCCTTGTATTTACATAGAATGGCGCTCCGGCAAGACAGTTTTTTCCAGAGCACAGCTCTGCTTGTTCCTCTTCCTCCACTGGTTACAGGCTCTGAGGAGTGGCCTTCGAATGACCCTGTACAGGGTGATTTGTCCATTGCGTGGCCATTTCTGGGAGTGTTTGCACTCGCAAATCTTTCCTCCGGTCTACCTCTATTTAATTGGGAGACAACGTGAAAGGAAATCTATGTGAGGCCATATAAGTTAGCACTACGCACAGCGAACTGCAATGCATCATGGTCGGTGGCGCTGCGTCTCATGTGGCATCGCATGCAGCACTTGCTTATTTGGACCCAGAGTGGGGTATAAGGGACACGTGCTATCATACAACTTAGGGTCTGAGATAGGATGGTGGGGCACACACTATGTGTGCCCAGATGCGTTGCTAGGAGAGTGTGAGGGGGTTATAGCTCTGGGTCTTTTGGTTGTAGCCACGGATAGAAGCTCATGGGCTACAACCAAAATGCTAGCTAGCCCCGAGTCCCGACTGTCCCAACATTAGTGTAGACTCGGATCTTTTCCAGACCTGGCAACACCCTTGATTATGACTATAGCGAGTGCCATTCGAGGTGGGCTGTATTGTGTAATGCCCTGCGGCCGGGGTTTCCCGGACGACCGCTCGGGTGCATTTAGGCCCCCCTCCACGAGCGCTCGTGGGAGTGATTCATGGTCTCCCCTGAGCTGGCGTGGTGGGAGAAGGTGCGGCAGGCTCCCGTTCTCGGGAGCCGAGTTTATTTAATAACAAGAGGGTGCTGCAGTGACTATTGAAAAATGTGTCACCCCCCCATGACCAGGGGCATGCTGGGGGAGAGGGTACTTGATGCTTGTTTTGCTGCCCGGGTCCCTAAGGCCAGCGCATGCATAGTTTATGTTACAGAGCTTTAGGATGCCAGTCCTAAACTGTAACGCACTGTGAGTATCCGTCATGTTTGTGTCTTCACTCAATGCTCACTGACCACTTTTCCCCAATGAGTCCCTACCAAGGGCCTCACGGGCGATAGAAATCAGTGTATGCCTCACTGGGAGTCAGTAATCCTCCAACGACATGGCGTCCCAGAAGTAATGCTGCAGGCTGTTTCCATGGGCAGTTTGCCCTGCTCTGCTCATTGTGTGTACTCACTATCTGGCACATGTTCCTTACGGTCCCCACCAAGGGACCTTGAAATAGGGCGGTAAGGGATTACCGGCACCAGTCTCCTTACCAGTGCCCGGTATCCCTTACAGCCCACCTGGTAATGAGGCCCCTAGATTTAGAAGTTCAGTGACACTCCACACCAAAGCTGTCTTTGCCTGGTAAGCATGGAAACAAGTGTGTGCCACACATAGGTGTGGCCTTGCTGAGACTCTAGCTTGTGAGCTCAGACCAGCCATGTTTTTGGGACTCACTCCTGAGTCTGCCGCCTTTTTATTTACCTGGGAAACTTTGAATGTGCCAAGCACTCCTCAGTGAGTGGGTGCCAAATGTTTGGATGGTGCTGCATCCAGCTCCCAGGATCTGCACTCAAGTAGGAGCAACTGCCCCATGCCTTTGCAAGCACTCACACTCGTCCAAAGCAACAGGACGGGCGACTTACCCAGGGAAGACCAGGTGCTCTGCTCATGTCTCTTACAATCGGACAGCCACGTACTGATGTAACCTGCGCACTGCAGACCTCACTCCAGGACCTGGGGGAAACTCCCTGTGTGGGGACTACCCATCGCGAGATTGCGGGAAGGCGATCTCGCGAGAGTTAGAACGAGAAGCGTGTATGCAACGCGCTAGAACATCAGAAGAGGGCGGGCAGCGCAGTGTGAGCACCGCCCCAGCGCTCCTCCTGAACCAAGGGGCTGAGACACCTCCAGGCCCTGACAACACAAGGACACACACCCAGAGCGTAATGCCATGGTTGAGGGCAGCCACCTGGGTGCTCTGGAGCGTATAGTGTGTACATCCATGACACACACTTGATGCAGTGAAGCAGCTACCAATAAGAGACTGCCTAACTTGTGAGTACTGTTGTACCCCTGCCACTGGACCCCATCACCCCTGTTAAGCAAGTTATATTTGGTGTCTTAAATAAACACCTTTGTTAAGCACATCCTGAGTCCTGACATCACTAAGGCCGCCACACCCTGGTGCTCCTTTACCTTGGCTCACTGGGCAGAGCCTGGTTGCTGACCTCAGGAGACTAGGCCACATGGGATTAGCACTAACAGTCACTTAACAGGCGTATCTGGGCTCTGGGACTCCAGGTCTCTGTTGTGACCTAAGGTCAGGGCTTCATAGATGACTCAGGAGGAAGACCTATAATAAGGATGAAGGCTTTATTCTTCAGTTAAGCAGTAAGTACGTTTCACTTCTAGAGTTACATTTAAGACAAGGAGGCAGCCTCAGGCTACCTCATCCAAACTAGGTCAGCCTCCTACTCGATCACAGAACATTCAATAGCACCCGGAGCGTGGGAGGGGAGCCGACCAATCAGGCGGAGCAGTGGAGTGGGGTAGAGGGAGCAACCAATGAGGTTGCTTGGCTCACGGGCTGAATGTACCAATCCAAGTCCCCGTTTCTTGCAACCTGATGGATGCTTCCCGCCGCCCGCCATCTTCCTCCAAGCCTGCTTTCCCTTCGCATTTTCAGTCACTACCACAATAATAATAATAATAATAATAATAATAATAATAATAATAATAATAATAATGATGTTAGGTTATTTTTGGAACAGGCCTGTCCACAGTTGTAACCTTTGGGTTTCAGTGTGCTTTTGGGATTTTGTGTGTGTTTTGGCTAGACTAGTGCTGATAGACTGATTCACTGATGCACTGATTACAAACAAAAACATTCACTGCTCTCGTGATTAGCAACTTGTTATGCCGACAGACTCTTCGAGAGGGAGTGCACAACCACTTTATAGGTGTTTGTATTCTCTTACTAAGAGGGACGTGTTTAGCTGTTTTAACCTTTGTGTTTTTTTTAACACCTTTAACTTAATTGTGAGCCTTCTCCATTTGGGTGACTCTGAGGGTCAAGTGAAGAGCCTTTCATGTTGGTGTGCCCCCTGGGGATATGGAATCATGTCTCTTGGGGACAGCCGCGTCGTCCAGGGGGCTTGCGCCATCCTCCGAAGCTTAGGCTTCACGGGACAGTGGCCCTGAACACCCCTTGCGCTATAACCGGAGGCCCATTGCTGGACTAGGGACGCATTGGGCGCCATCTCAGCAAACCTGCGACGGCCTCCATGCCTGACAGCACCTCTGCACCACAATCGCTGCCATTCTTTTTCAGGTCATCCTGTTGGTTAACTTTGGGATTGGAGCACGTGCTACATCCCTCAATGAAAGGCGTTGCAAGCTGTGTCATAAATGCATTGTATGAACTTTTAGTGACTTCTGGAGAAGTCACTTCTGCTGAAGATCCCCCCAGTAACTTACCGCATAACCATTTGTGCCAAGACTATATGAATCGTTTGTTCCTTTTGAAATTACGAATGGGCATCCCTCCGGTTGGGCATTTTGCCTCTGAATGGGGACAACATGCTGCTAAATGTTGTTTTCATTGTAAAACAGCTGATGCAACTGTTTGGCATTTCCTTTTTCATTTGCCCTGTATATGTAAACCTTAAGCTCCGCTGGTTGAAGCCATTGGGCCTCATTAAGAGTGTTGCGGTAAGGCAACAACGGCGCAACATTCCGAGTTCTACTTGCAGGACCGCTCTATACGCCTGGTCAGACCAGACATGCAGAGCAGCACCCGCTAGCAGACCAGGGAGCTAACAACGGCTGCGTTAGTAACAGGAGCGTTGTTAGCATCCTCCCCATTCCCATTGAGCCCTATGGGGGCTCAAATGACAATGAAGACGTACCGGGCCCGGGTCCCGCGAGTGGGAATTACTGGGCCCTCCAAGGTCAGAATGGCCCGGTAATTCCCATTTCGCGGGACCCGGTTATTAAGGGCATGGCTACCTCCAACCTCGTAATGAGGCCCATTACATTTACAGGACGGTCTAAGGAACATTACCGTTTTTGCGTCATGCAGGCAACCAAGTGGTCATTTGAAAGAAAGCCAATTTCTCACATATATGAGAGGTGCATGGAAAAACAGGACTGCATATATGTTGGCCAATATGTCATTTTCCCGGAGTCAGTTTACATCTCCATGTATGCCATTCAACGGACATGGTCATTTTGAAATGGTCTCTCTGCTGTTCTAATTTGGCCATAACTATATTTTGGCAAATCACTGTTGGTTATGCTCTTGCTGAAGTTATTCCTGTGATTATGCGCTTGATACGGAGGACTGTTCTCTAATGGGATTTCATTGCCTTTTACGCTGTATATCGGTCCTTATTATAAAGCGGATTACCGTTCTTAGTTTGAATCCGAAATGACCGAGGGAGAAGAAAGAGAAAGTTATTTGTTCGCAAATAACTTTCGGTTTTCCTTCCCACGGCCATTTCGGATAACCTGCTTAACCTACCATCGCCATAATTACCCTGTGGCGACATACTGCGCTGTGTGCCGCCGCCTCGCTGTGTCCCTGCGATGCCTGTTCCCTTTCACTTCCTTGATCGGAAACCGACGCCGCAGAGTCCTTTCCTTGTTAAAAAAAAATAATAATCTTTTGGCGGTCGGGCGCTGGGGACATCACTGCAACCCGCGCTGACATTATAGTGAACAAGGTTGCGGGGGATACCCCCGCAGGCCACGCCCCTTTGTTCACTATAATGCCATTCGAATGGGAGATTGGATCGTAATGTTCGTACTCAATCAAATCTTCGATCAAATCTCTCATTTAAACAGTTTTCTTTTGGTCAAATTGGGTAAACCGTTATACAGCTGGTCAGCAGGGTCGGACTGGGGCATAACATTGTCTTGGGCACCAACGAAAAAGTGGCCCACAGTTGCAAATGGCTATTCATTCCTTTTGTGACACTGTTTGAATAGTACCCAAGATGGGAAGTTTTTGATAAAATGTGAAGCAAGTTGTGCATTTTAAAGAATAGTTATTCAGCAACACTGGTCGAAACTATTAGCTGCATAGTGATGTAACTCTTCAAACTGGACAAAATTGGGCAAAAAAGTGCCCCATTTTGACCCCAGAAACTGCCCCACACAAGCATTTTGCGTGTTTGGTTCGGCCATGGACCAACTGCCCTATAAGCCAGTCTGAGCCTGCTGGTCAGATAGCACAGTAAGTTAAACACTTGACCCTGATATCTGTGCGCAGCCTGCAGTGGCAGGTTTAAATCCCGGCAAGGTCAGCTCAACCTTTCATCCTTCCACGGTCGATAAATTGAGTACCGCTCTGTGGGATAATAATGTCATCTGTTATTTCAGCGCTCTGAGACCCAAGGGTGTGTAGCGCTGTGTAAGAAAACTATATTATTAATTAATACCTTAGGTTTTTTTAAAGGAATTTTATTGATGCCTGCAACTGAGAACCCTTGAGCACCCTTCGACATTGAGTTGGTATATCGTCGCTCAATATGTAAGGATGTTGTTATTTGATTGTTTCAATACAGGTGTTTTATAACTTTTCAGATTATTAGGTATTTAATGTATTATTTATTTGCATGTACGTGTGATATTTGACTGTATTATGTTTTAATCTATTGTTAATTGTCTATTTAGGACAAGCGTCGAAAATAAACTTTGTTGATGATGATGAAGGTATATTTTGATAACTGTACTATAGTATTCTCATCATTGTGAGTTCCTGGAATGGAGGAAGAAGGCCCTTAGAACCCCAGGTCACCAAAACGGTAACCCAGAGTGCTAAAAATAAGGATTTTTCGTTCCTACAACGGGACGCGCGCGGGGTCCCACTGTAGGAAGGAAACTCCTTTTTCAATATGGCCACCATGGAAAGGGAAGGCGGGGTTCTGTACGGAGCCCCTATTCCCTTTCCATGGCGGCTTGCAGGAGTCGAAGGGAAGGAGTGGATGTGGCGGCGGCAGTTGCCGCTGGCCAAATCAGGTAAGTAGGGGGAAGGATAAAAAAATGGGACGGTGGGTGGGGGAAGATGGCAGCGGGGGGAGCCAGCCGCCAGGTGGCTTGGAACGCGGGCTTGTAACAGCGGTTCAAGCCCACCTTTCTAGCCATCTGATTGGCTGGCTCCCCCTGCCCGGGTGCTAATGTCCACTATGCTCCTTTCTTGAGAGTGTAGCATTGATGGCTACTCAGCTTAGATCTATGTAAATTCTTCCAACACAGTGTATATTATACGTAGACATCATGGCACATACGAGGCTGGTTGCACGCTGTCAACGACACAGACTATAAATTGTGCTCAAGTGTGACATTATGTCATGCTAATTGCTATTTCGTTTTAGCAAACACCTAGAACTATTGCAACCTTGTAACTCTGGAGGTTTGTGTACCAGGGCTTCGGGGCGTGATTGGAAATATGTGATGTTGAAATGTGACCTACGTGTATCATGTTGGGTGCCATGAGTGAGGGCCAGATACTTGCTCTGATGGTGGCAGTCATGGGACTGGCAATGTAGCTGGTCTGTTGCACGTTTCACACTGTACCATGGTGCCTGTTTTAGTATAACCCCGATCAGCCGGTTATTCTGTCTTTCAGTGTTGTCGGCTTTTTCTGTCTGCAGTGCATATATGCACAGCCGTAATCTAGCTCAGGGAGTGAAGTGGACTCTGCAGAGCACTCATGATGCTGATGTATCCCGTGGCATTCAGGAGTTCTGTAGATGTTACACATCATAAAAAATAAAGGTGTGCAGGGCGGTAATTGGGCATACGAGGCTTTTAGTGTTGGTCTGAATGTCAACAGCTGTCACCGCAGTAGCAAGTCAGAGGTCGCTGCTGAATGGAACAGGGCATTTTAAAGCCCATTTGGTCTCTATCTTTATTGAAAACTACCGACTGCACAAGGCAATAACTCATCAAACTGGCCCACTGTCGCCCTACATACTAGACTGCTTGGGAGGCCCCTAGAGCGCAGTCTGAGACTGGCTGTGTTGTGACATGAAACATGGCCAGCCCACCTTAAGGAGAGAACCACCTTAAGGGAAGAAGGGTGAAGCCAAGGACAAGGGGGAGGAGGGAAGAAGAGGAGGGGCAAGTAAAGCCTGACACACAGAAACCTGGAGAGAGCAATAAAGATGGTTGAAGAGCCCCCTGTCTCTGTGTGTTTCTGTGAACGTTCTGTGAGGCCCAGGCAAGTGGAGCTCTAGTGAAGGGAGGCCAGCCTTCCCTAACAGGCTGCCTTTCTTTTTATGGACTTGGCTTTTGACTGAGGTGTTATTGAATCACCACAAAGTCCTGACAATTCTCTGTGAACCCATAAAGGCACTCTTGTATGGTTCATTGGCGCTGGTTGCGAAACCCCTGGAAACCCTCGACTGTGAGCACCGCCTTGGTATGAGGAACAGTCCACAACTCAAGATGGACATCCCCGAGGAATCTTAGTTTCCATGGTTACTGGAGACTGGCAGGAGACTTGTTATTGTCCAAAGCGTCCGGGTGAAGGTGATGTCCACTGCAGGAGAGAGAGAGCTTCTATTGGTCTGCTCTCCTTTTAAGACCAGCTACAGCACATAAAGTGTTAAGGCAGTTTTTGTATAACCCCCTGTTGAGGGGCTGGGCAATCACTACACCTAGGGGTGCGACAAAAGCACCCAGCCAAAAAGAAAGCCAATCCCCTCGGGTTGCAGACTGACACAAAGGTACAATTAGATCACACACTTGGCGATAGGAAAACACACTGCAGTGATATTCTGAAAAACAGATGCATGTGTTTTCTTACATATATGCAGCTCTATTAGTTCTAATAAGTACTTAAGCACATAGCATGCAGAATAACAGTGCAGGGTATATCATACAGATTAGTAAATGTCTTTCAGGACTCTCCTCATGTTGGTCCCCTATATGTGCGCATGCACACACCATATGGTGAGAAGGGAGTCGGGGTAAAAAGGGAAAAAGGTAACCAGGCATTCTACCAAACTGTTAGAAATCCCAAGGGTTTTGTTAGGTTAGTGTGATTTACGGAGTGCACACTGGCTGCTGTTAGCTGCTGAACTACTTCCTGTTCCTGCTGAGGATGCGAGATTATCTTTAAAATATATTTCCTCTTTGCCTTTTAATTGGGTATTGCTTCGTTTTACTGAAGACCCGGCTTTTACTGCTGAACGTTTATTGGCTGTGCAGACGCCCACCTACCCGACCCAGGAAGTCCTATAAAATCGGGGACCCACCCGCACTCGCGCACGCGCACTCATGGAGTGCACACTGAGTGCTGTTTTCAGTGAGGTGGGGAAGGTGGTGAGTTCGCCAATCTTTGGTCTTGTTTTGACTATCCTTGAGCGTTCTAATGTCTTACGCCTATACTTTGAAATCTAGAATGCCTAAGGGAGAGGGTTTGTCTAAACATTTGAGGCCCCAAACTGGTAAGTTTAACTAACTGTCTTCTTTGACTTTGCCTCTGGTTTCTAACCAACGCTCTCAGACCCTGGACATACGAGCTTACTTGTCTGTCAATTCCACAAGTAACCACTGGGTCAGTGGGGCCGCTGAATAAAGGTGGGCTCCTGACTTTGGCAGTGATTAGGCCTCTAAAGCAAGATATGGTGGAGCCGTTGCTTCTATTTGACGATATTATGGATTCGGCTTTGTTCGAGGACATTTCTAGAATGTAATGTGGACTATTACCTGCACAAGTGGCGGGCAGGGCGGGTGACCCGGAGCTATTAGCAGAACCCTTGCAGTTATCGGGCAAGCCCTTGTTAAGTCTATTGGAAATGGAGAAAGGGTTAGCGCCCTCGCTCGTGCCTTTTGTAATTAGAACACAGGCTCCTCCAATGAATGGGGAACTAGTACCCTCCAGCATTCAAGTGAATGAACTCTCCTTTGGAAGCCCCACTCAGGGTCATTATCCCAGATTGACGGAGCAAGGGGCTGGTAACACCCGGACTGTCATTATTCCGGAAACCATTCAAGTCCCCGCAGAATCATTATCAACACCCGTAGAGGCGGACATATTTGTAAACTCTATTTAAAATGGTTCTCCTATGGTTCAGGGGTCCAGGTTTTTAACCTGTCTGCCGTTTTATACGTGGATTCTCCGGACTCTTCATCGATTTCTTCGGGGTCATATGTGCATCCAACCCCACAGAGGTCATTTAGACTACCGACTACAGCCGCCCCTACGATGGAGATGTTGTTTGCGGCTAGGAACATTATGTTGTTGATTCTAGTAAAACTCTATGAACCTTTCATTATGAAGTTTGTGGACCAAGTCTCTCTATTGACCTCTTTGACTACGAAAGTTGCCGACATTGAAGGATATTTGATCTGTGGAACATTCGACGAGGCAAGATGGTCTGAGCCCTGGCGCTCGGTTATTGGTGGCTGTACCAGCTGAGCCGCCCCCTGATGTAAAGCCCCTTTTAGTTGTATATAACTCAGTGGAGCCACAGTAAGAGGAGCCCCCTGCTTTGGCTCATGTACTTATTGAGTGTATCCCCCCTTGACAGAACTATCGCAAGTCATAGTAGAGGAGGTGGAGCCTCGGGAAATAATTTTGGTTGATGAGTCCTCCCAACAAGTTTTTATGATTTTTGGTAAAAACAGGTGGAGGCCAAAAGGGGGGCCTAAAAGGAGAAAAATGAAAAATCAGAAGGCGGGCCAAGATGTTACATCTCCTACTCTTTGTTGGGATGGCAATTCGCTAATCCTAAATCCTGCATTAAACAGGGTTTCTGGTCAGCAGATCTCGGGTCTGTTGACAGCCTGCAGGACCGGTAGAGGTTTTAGTTTGAGTTTCAGGGTGGCACCGTACCCTTGTCTAAAACTATAAAAACTGTCTCGCTTGAACAAACAGGGTATGCCTTCAGAGTCCTATGTAATATTACATATATACTGGAATCCTTTGGGTATTGAGGATGACAGTTTTTTTGAGGCAGTCATAGACCTATTGAACTTATTCACTACTGATACGGAAGTTGTGGCGGTGATTATAGCAGGGGACTTTAATGTCAGATGCATTTTAGATGAGCTTTGTAAACTGCATCCAAGAGCTAAGAAGTGGTTGGCCTTCATGGACGATAGGGGCTTCTCCGGGTTGAATGGAAACATTAAAGGGGATATTCCGGTGCGTCCCACATGGCAGGCTGTGGCCGGCTCTTCAATTATGGACTAATTTTTTGTCTCACTGGGGTTTTTGGCAAGGGTTGAAGAATTGTCCATAATCCCGCAGGAGAATAGTGACCACAATTTGTCAAAGGTAAGATCGGCTAATTTGGCCCCAATTCAATTAAGAGATCTTTATCGACAAAACCTGATAGTTTCGTCAGGGGGGAAACCATTTTAAATAGACTCAGAGGTCCTTGTCTGCTTTGCATTCTCTGATGGTTAATAGGTATGAAAGTGTGCAAAGGGGGTTAATTGAAGATGGGACAGACAATAGTACTTTCCTTAACTTGTGTGAGGTGAAAAATGTTCCCTTTGCTCGAAACATATGCTCTTGTAAATATGTTTTTGATCCGGAAGTTCAGTTTAGGAAAAGTAAATTGAGAGCAGTTATCTGGGGTTTGCTGGCAGGAAACAGCCAATTGCTTTCATTGGAACTAAAGCAGAAACACAAAACTGGTGTAGAGGACATTGAGCTAATCTGGTATTCAGGGATACACAGCAAATGCTGGATGCCATGAGCTCTAGAAAGAGCTCGGAAATTTTGGCCATGTTGAATTCGAATAAGGTTGATCAACAACTGCCACTGCAAATGAACACGATTGATGAAGAAGGCTGGGTCTCTTATTTTTCCAATATTGATGGTATTTTACCTACTCAGGAGGTAGCCAGCTCATGGCCAGTTTTAACCGGCTCGGAGATAGCTTTTGGGCGGGACGCCCTGAGGCCTGGGTGGGCATATTGATGGCCATGCTTTCTAAGACACTTGCAGCTAACTCAGTTCCTTCCTCTTGGAAAAGATCAATAATTGTTCACATTTTTAAAAAGGGGCAGAGAGAGGATACAAAGAGGTATCGCCTGATAGCCCTCCTTGACATCCCAGGTAACATCTTTGTTAGATTAATTTTGAGAAACTTGCTCAGGTGGGACAAGGAGGCTAAATATTTCGATTATCATCAATCTGGTTTTGTGGCAGGCATAGGAACTTCTATCAATCTGAGGCAGGTAGGTCTGTCTCTGAAAGTGAGGTCTGCTAATCCGACCACCCCTTTTATAATGCTCTTTGCTGGACCGCATAGTGCAAGCGTGTAACTCTAGTAGTCGTGTCTACTGATACCAGTCAGCATTTGATCTGTCATCTTGGTTTACAATACCCTTCCTGCCAGGGGCTCCTGCGTATTCACTATCTGGGAATGAGTTTCACCCAAAAGAGATCTTTTGGACTGTGACCCACCAGAAGCCTTTGTCTTCCAGGGAAAAGCTTGGTCACCTCCCAGGTAGACATGAAGTGTCCTGAGTGGGTTTAGAGAGGTCCAGTGCTTAAATGGGAAGTCTCTGCCAGGCCAAAGGAACTCACTGAAGGGTGGTAATTAACAGATACTCTTTGATGCAAGCAGACAAGAGAAGGGGGAGGAGTTGGAGTAGACAGGAGAGAAGCATCATGTCAAAGAATGGTCCACCATTTTGGATTTTCCGAGGGCGCTCAAACTTACTGTTACCCTCTCTACTTACTGCAGCCAGAGCACTCTGTGTATTGCATCACCAGGGAGAAGATCCTGAAACAGCAGCCAGGATTGGATCCCTTACATGAGGCTACAAGGGACCCAATCTCCTGTGAACCATTGCCTATTTAAGAGGTTTAGACCACCACCCATTGAATCATCTTTGGACCACAGAAAAAGAAGGATTGCATTAGGACACAGACAAAAGGATTGCATTAGGATTCTTACCAGGAGTATAGTTGGCTCAAGTCCTCTGCCGTAGACGGGAAGAGAAAGGCTCTAAGAAGGGAGAATCCCTTCCCTTAATAATCCCCAATGAGCATTTGGGGGTGAGCTGCTAGCTGGATAAGGCGTACTTCAGCTGAGACCACTGGTACTCGGGAACCTGCTCACCCGTGGGGACAGAACCCTGCAAGTGCTCTCTGAAAACCTTCCCGGCTGGAAAGTGCAGAACGGAGGACTTCCGTCCTGGAGACCCTGACAGTTGCACCCAGCACCCAGAAGTCAGCTCTTGAAAGCTTCTATCCTTTTAATCGAGCAAGCTCAACTTCTTCAAGATGTTTTTTCAGCCATGCAAGCACCTGGGGCTACTTTTGACACTTGTCACTTTTCGATCCATTGTTGAACTACTGACACAGCCGATCGCCTGCTTGTGATCCAGCCATTTTTTAGCTGATCACTACTGAAGAGCAATATTGAGGTGCAAAGGGCTGAGGACGTTGCTTTTGGGCTGTGGCGAGTGTGGACTACTTGCTATTCATTCTGCTGGACATTTTACTTTTGCATTACAAGAGATAAAGAGGTGCGTTTGCCTGTACATTTAACCCTTGGTCTTGATCACCTGACCACCTGCTACTGGTACTATAGGCCGCCTCCACCACCCTTGTGGCGATAAGCCCTGAGGTGCAAAGGGCTGAGGACGTTGCTGTTGGGCTGTGGCGAGTGTGGACTACTTGCTATTCATTCTGCTGGATATTTTACTTTTGAATTACAAGAGATAAAGAGGTGCGTGTGCCTGTACCTTTAACCCTTGGTCTTGATCACCTGACCACCTGGTACTGGTACTAAAGGCCGCCTCCACCGCCCTTGTGGCGCTAAACCCTGAGGTGCAAAGGCCTGAGGACGTTGCTGTTGGGCTGTGGCGAGTGTGGACTACTTGCTATTCATTCTGCTGGACATTTTACTTTTGCATTACAAGACATAAAGAGGTGCGTGTGCCTGTACCTTTACCCTTGGTCTTGATCACCTGACCACCTGCTACTGGTACTATAGGCCGCCTCCACCACCCTTGTGGCGATAAGCCCTGAGGTGCAAAGGGCTGAGGATGTTGCTGTTGGGCTGTTTGGCGAGTGGCGCTGTGCTGTGACCCTGACCACGATGACGAACGGGAGAAAATCAAGTCACATGTCCCATACCACATCTACACCTACATCTACGCTGAAAACCCGGGCCCAGACAAAACGTGAGTGTGTCACAGATGTCAGGGGGCCCTTTGTATCTCAATGTGATAGACAAAAGAAATTAAGTCACTATCATTCATGCTCGTCCAATAATGGGTTCATTGAGTCATGTCCAAAAAATTGCAATGAAATACTCGCTAATACAATTATATTGTATTGACATTAAACGACAATGTGGTCAATGAAACAGAAGAGGCTTTTCCTGAGGTTTTCATTGCTGATACCTCTATTCAATATGATGTTATGCCGGAAAGCTACCCAAGGAACGATGATGTGACCCCTCAGTCTATAATTGAAGAGACGGATACACATGAAATAAACGCGTCCCATAACACATATCAGAAATCTACCTGCATTGAGGCTCAGTTTTCAGTATCTTTGGCGAGCGGCCCTGGCAAGAGCGGCGGGGCAGCGGTTCCGGCAGTGACGCCCTGTGAGTCACCAGAGGCTTCGGATTCCGCTGTGTGCTCCGATGGACGCCCCGCGAGTCGTGAGGCGTCGGCGTGCACAACGTACCAGACCGAAGCTGTAGAGTGCAGTATGATCGATGAGCGATCTTGCACCTTACACCCTTTACGAGCCAGTTCACCTGGAGTGAACTCTGCCGGGTCGACTCCACTTCCACTAGACACGGCAGGGGATAAAATGTGTGACACAGATTTTTCAACTAAATTAAAGCCGGCAGATCCCATACTTGGGGGATGGTGTGAAGACCAAAACAATGGGTTACAAACAGGTATGTTGACAGACCCTACAATGTTGGCCATAACAAATAATAATCATGATGTGCAACGAGATTCAATGGAGATAGCAAACAATGTATTGCTAAACTTACTTGCAATGAACAAAGCATGTAAGGCTAATGCTTGTGATATAACACCAACAAACGAGAATGGTCGCTTGAAGGCTTCACTGAAACGTCATAATACGGGGATTACTGACCTTTGTGAAGAATCTTTATTAAATATTCCCTACAAATGGGCAAAAACATCTGAAAAAGGCAAACATATTGGGACTTCCCTTGATCTATCTGGCTTACCGACCCTGTCCCAGAAAAGGCCCCGCTCTAATATTAAAGGTGCAACCGTCTGCAGAGACTCAAAAATGAAAACACAAATGCCACATTTGTCAAGGTCAGACGACCCTGAGACCAACTCTGATGATTCTGCTGATTCCTCCCTCATGGAATGACCGTTCCCTAAAATTAGGAACAACAGAGGCTGTGATGTTAGAGTGCCTTACTGTGCTAAAGCCTTGAATCGTGGTTTAGACCTAACAACGACATTGCAGACAAGGGAATTACAAGAACTATTGCTATCTACATTGTCCATCTCTCTATCGCCATTTATAAAGTTATATGAAACCTTACATGAGGCAACAAGAGACTTAACAACAGTTGTGGTTTTATTAAACTCTAAAGTTGCAAATGTGGCCAATTCAACAATGAACAACTTGAGAACTCGAAAAAATTAGAGGGACTATATAAGCTATTATCTGAACAAAGGACTAATGATGTAATAGATAAAAGACTGTTTGCTGAAGTCGCAAAGGAAGCACTTGCGCTATTTAAACAAGACGGTCCAAGATCAAAAACTGCTGAGTATAACAGCAGACTTAAGGATCCCAAATGCGCATCTAAGGCCAACGAAGCTTCAACTACGGACAATAATGGCACCTGTGTGAAAACTATGGGTTGCAAGTCCTCAGTGATGGATAACGAGTCACTGACCATCTTGCAACCTGGGATCGTCATGCCTCACACTCAAAGGCCGAACATGGTGCATATGACCTCAAAATCTAACAGCAATGGGTCTAATACTCAGTCAATCAGGGAATTAAACATACCACAGGGTACTGACATACCAAGTGAAATCCACTGTACCAATCATCAAAATCGTGGACGTGTCTTTTAACACTGCTTTTCAACAAGCAAGAAGTTCTGCAAATCCTGCTTACGGAATTTCTTTAGTGGAATCCACTTCAAAGACGTGTCCTCAGGAGGCGGTTAAAAGGGACTGTCTCGTAACCGGCAGTGAAAGTCCATCTCCTACACTTTTCCCTATATTTAACAAGGAAGCAGGAACTACCTTAAAAACAAACATGGAAAAACTACAGAATCCACCTCAAATCAGAAAAACCAAAAATGTACCTGCAAGGAAAGGGAATAAATTAAATGGAGCGCGGATATTTCTTCAGAATATTAAAGTTGTGCATGTGTTAGCAAACGAAACTAACAATCACTCGTCTAATACAGTTAAAAAACAAGTTGTCAAAAACATGCCATCTAATGAAACGAGAGACATCTCGAACGCCGATGGAGAAGCAGAATACGACATTTCGCCTGAATTGCTTAACATGTCAACTTATGACGAAACCGAATATGAAGATGTTGAAGCGTCTTCTAAAAGTACTGAAGAAAAACAACAATCCAGCAGCAATATACCAACTGATAAGGAAGTGACACGCAAAATGCCGGGGGGCACACTTGTAGTGATTGAAAAGAAAGCACCTGTACGTGACACGGCAGCCCCTGGTCTGGCAGCATCACAACCCTCAATAGAAAGGCCCGGTGTTAGCATCGACTTGAGAGGTGGTCCTTCTCCGGCAAGATTGCAGATGAGGAGCCCTATCTTTCAGACCATGCAAGAAAAACGCTTAAAAATACAAAGAGACGCTGATGCGAGAATTACAAAGGAAGTAAATAATGGTCAGTGTAGGAACGACCCGAGTGGAGGCAACGACAAGACTGCGAGAAACAGGCTGTTCATTATTACCCTACATTGTCTGACAAACAGGACTGGAGCAAACCTCCAAAAGATCACAAAACTGACCCCTCATCGATGAAGAGAAACCTAATTAGAGGTGAAGGGCATCAATATCTGGTCAGATTAATGATGGAGAGGCTACAATCGCACGACAACCTGATCCTAAATCGCAGTAATATTATCAAATTATTACATCGTATACCAAGTCTATGCTCAATCAACACTGAAGACCTGCAGATCGTCGAATTTCCGAACGAGCAGCGAAATGACAAAGCAGTGATCCATATAGCTTCACCTTTAATTGCTACATCTATTCTGGACGCTAATGTCTCTCTATTTTGGGCTTTGATGTTTATAAGTTACAAGATGCCCACCCAACAGCTCAATCAAATGTTAGAGAGACGGTACACTATGCATCAGAGCGCAAACTTCCCTCACATTTTCCTTTGCTGGGACTGGACAAATCTGCCTCTAACCGGTCGATAAAATCTGCATTACCAAATTGCAACAAGGCTAGAGAGGATGTGCCGACGCAAAACATGGTGACCACTAGAAAAAAACAAGTTTCATTTGCGAAAGATAGAAGTCCAGAAACAGTAGACAGGTTTGAAAAAATAAGTATAACCATACAAGGTCAAATACCAACAGAAGAAAGTACGGTCAAACCACCACTAGACAACAACACGCAAGAACCAATTCAAAACTGGCATTGGTTAGCTGCAACGTTAAACATGAATCAACCACAATAATGCCAGAAGGACCAAACTATGGAACATCTCACCTTAGGTTCTTGGAACACGAGGGGTTTTGGTCACCTGTTTAATAGAGAATGGCTGTGTGACATATATATTGCTTGTCTACAAGAGACCTGGCTAAGTGCCACTCCAATGATAGTAGACTTTAAAATTGCTGTAAACCCAGCCATAATCCCAAAAAAGGGGCATCCAATGGCGGGCTTGATAACTTTGGTCTGAAACTCAACAGGTTTTGACATCCTCAATTCAATAAACCACTCTCCATATATCCAAGAGTCAACGATTGGAAAATTGAACAGTAGGTCTAAAATAATAGAACAAATAACTGTAATAAACGTCTATTGGAACCATGGAAGAGCTGGGCAACAAGAGTTTATTGATGCAGTCTCAGCCATCATCGATCACCTATTCGTGGAACAAAAGGGTACCAACATAATACTCTGCGGTGACTTCAATATCAATCACTTTAATTTGAAGACACCTCAGAGTAAAAATGTATCGTCTAATTGGATGAATGAAATGAGTGTAAGAAATTTACAAATGTTAAATGGATGCACATTAGAAAACATACCACCAGCTCCGACATGGAATCGCGAGAATCATGGCTCTACAATTGATTATATCTTTGTATCGGCCGATCTCCACCAACGGGTGAAAACTTTAAAAGTGTGCCAAAAAGAAAATAGTAACCATGACATGTTAATAATGGAATTCTGGAATGTGATGGGATTCGCAAAAGCAAAATGGTCACAGAAAATTAAGGTGAAAGCAAGTAGAGTGAGACTAAGGTTAGCTGAAGACGAGGTTACTTTGATATCTAAACAATATTATAGTGCAGAATCTACGCTCGAAAATGCGCACTTACTGGCAGACTTTAAAACAAACAATGGTGGATTTAAACATGCTAACATGAAACGTCTTCACTGTTTTGATGTGGACATATTAATCCAAAAACGATTGATGAGACAAACAATTCGCCAAGCTCGGTCTGCTGACAAAGACACAAGTGGACCGAAGATGAAGGTTGCCAAACAAAGATACAAAAATTGGATGCGATCACACAAAAGCCTAATATTACAAAGAGACTCAGAGCGAATGTTAGAAGGTCTCCTAAACAAGAATACTAGAACCTTCTGGAATATCATCAATGATACACACGCCCCTCAAGTGGCACTGCAGGTTTCTATGGTCCCGGAAACAGCATGGTTAGCTCACTTTAATGAGCTCTACAAAGCTAACGAAAATCCCTCTAACTTGTATGTTCCGACCACCAAAAAATGGGCTTTAACTTTTCCTAAGGACGAGATCTTAAGAATAATTATGAAAGCAAACAATTCACGTGCCTCTGGTCCAGACGGCATAACAAATTTCACGATCAAGCAACAACCAACTATGGGCAAACGTTTGCGTGGCCCTCTTTCAGAGAATAAATGATCAGTGTCAAACACCTAAGTCCTGGAAATCAGCCGTGATCGTGCCAGTGTTTAAAAAGGGAGACAGAACTTGCCCGAAAAACTATTGCCCAGTCGCATTATTAGACGTGTTAGGGAAGATCTATGCAACCATGCTACAAATAAAACTAGTAAAATGGGCCAAAATTTCAAAGCACGTAGATGTCAGACAGTCAGGCTTTGCTAAGCAGGTTGGCTGCTCTCTGAATCTGCTGATATTGAATTTATTGAAAATGGAGGCGATAAGAGCTGAAAAAACAATATATCTCGCCTTCATTGACTTCTCCTATGCGTTTGATACGATTGACAGAAGATTACTATGGAATAAAATGCACAAGTGGGGCTGCCCGGACGACTTCATGGCAGCAATAAAAGAACTGCATACTGACACTTCAATCAGGATACCTTTGGATCAAACTGGCACCCTGCCAGCACCGGTCAAAACATTTAAAGGCGTTAAGCAGGGCTGCCCTTTGGCAGCTGCGATATTCAGCTTATTCATATCGGACATTGGAATCAACATTGAGGAGACAAAATCTTTCCCCCCAGAATTGTATAGTTCTCACTTGAGTTGGCTATTATACGCTGATGACCTCATATTGCTGGACTTAACACCAATCGGTTTGCAGTTCAGCAATATGTCGCTATAAATAACTTACTTATCAATTCGAAGAAGTGTGAAATACATTTCCTCACGAATCTTAAAGGGAGAAGTACTTGTCGATGAACGCGTCTATCTTGGTCTATGGGGCAGGAAAATCTGCAGATAGCATCCAGTGTGAAATATCTGGGCATGATCATCAGTTCATGTATTAATGACGAACCTTGGGCGACGGCTACAAAACGCAAATGTAAACAACTGGCGATTCAGGCCTTAGTATTGAAAAAAAGATTTGGCAAGTTTTCATTGAAACCTGTGCTACGATTTTATAATCAAACGGTAATACCAGCACTAATGTACGGGGCCGAAAATAATGCCCTGGGTTCGTCGTGGGAGCTATGGTCCACACTTGAGTACATCTACTGGACCAAAGTACTAGGTTTACCAAAAGGAACATCGACAGTCACCATTCGATATGAACTATCGTTAATATCTATTCACGCACAAGTTTGTTGGAACCTGTTGTCGTTATATCAGAAAACAAAAGCTTGCAAACAAATTCCGCAATTTGAGATCTTTCACAGCGCCACCTCAACAGTAACAGTAACGGGATTGTGGCTGAAACGATGCGAAAATTTGTTGGCAGAATACGACATTACTCCAGAACTGCTTCATGGTAATCCTGACGCAGCAAAAACAAAAATCTGGTGGACGGATTGGGATCAGACTTTCACCCAAAGGGGTGCATCTAAATCATTGAGCGAGGTTCCACCTGAAGCCTGTGCTTTCAATATTTTGCAAAAATACATTGATCTATTCCCAGACCAAATGCCAGACGATTATTTATGTGTTTCCGATTTAACATATTCAAAACAAAGGAACGATTACGAGCATGGTCGGCAAACGTGGACCTGGATCCGAAGTGTCACTGGTGTACACAAGAAGTCGAAACTTTAAAACATCTAGTGTTATTTTGCACTATTTTACGAACATAAAGAACTCGATACCTGGGTGTATGGAGTGAATCTCATCCATCTCTCAACGCGGAAGTATGGTGGCAACAGATGTTCAACGGCACAGACATGAAACTGATATTGCCACTGACATACTTTCTGGTGATAATTGAAAAGGGGCTACTGTCTTCTTGATTGTCGTAATCACTCGGATTTGCATCTCTGGTCATTGAGTTTGTAATAAGATGATAAATTTGCGTATTGAGAAACAAACATGTGTAAACAGTTGTAAGGAGTTATAATAAGAAATGGTTTTATTTTAAAGGTTTGTAAGTAAACCAATAAAATTAAATTAAAAAAAAAATTAAAAAAACAAATATTGCATTATTGGACCTTTTTAAACTGACTCGACCAATTCGAGAAGCTGACTTGACCATTCACCTGCATTGTTTTTTTACTCAAGTAGATAACAGCTACAAGACCACTGTGAATTGCTGTACCCTCTCCAGCTGACTTGACTTTCTCGACACTCGCGATCCATTTGGAATCACCAACTCAACACTTCTTGATGCCATCTTTACCCATTTAAAGTGCCTAGAACCTTCTCCACACTAATGAGCATCAAGAACTAGCATTGAAGATTTTTGAAGTGGTTCATTCCTCCTGGCCTGCCTTAATGTGCCCTTGTGACTATTACGACCCCACTCTCTTTTTAAAAACACATGTTCAGTGACCTTGACAATGTTGCTGGAATTATTGCCTGTGCACCTCTGTCTCCAGAACCAAAGTGTATTCTTTCGTATTCCAAACTGTGTGCCTCACCTACAAGGCAACCACCAACGGTACAATGGCCTACCTGCTGGCCAAACTAAAAACATCATGCGGCACACATTCATCTCACAGGAATACCAGCACCAGACTGGAAACTAGACTGGCACACAAGGAGAAAACAACAGAAACAGTCCTTCTCAGGCTATACTCCGGTCCTCTGGAACTCCTCTAGAACTCCAACTGAGTGGCAATCCAGACTACTCCAAGTCTCCTTAAGTTTCTGAAAGAACTGAAGACCTGGCTCGTCCAACTACACCTTTGAGTAAACTAGATTCCGGATACCTGGTGCAGACTGTGAGGGGTCAGCAATGCGAGGGGGAAAACTGTTTGATGATTGTTCAAAATATGCCATTTTATTAAATTATACATTATATTAAATGCCTCACTATCCCAAACTGAAGGGAAACAGTCTAACACTGGATGTCTGGCCCTCACTCTAATCATCAAATACAAAGAAAATCATATGGCAATTCACATAGCAACAACAACATTCACAGTTTCTTGATAACCTCTCAATAATCTGGGCCAGTTCCCTACCTCAGCATTCAAAGTGAATTCCACTCCAATGTTCAACAAAAGAAAGGAACAGGGACATCCTCTAGGTAAGATAGTCTCAAATCAGTTCTTGATATTTCAATGTCAAGGTAGAGTTATCCAAAGTTCCAGCAGGAGAAAATCTTTTCTTATTGGTGAAATATGAACTTTCCACTTCCTCAGAACAGCACCAATTGTATTCACAGCCACAATGCTTTGCCACCACTTTGAGTAATTCAAGAAGATTTTCCACAGTTCACAAGAAATGCAACTTCTGCAACTGTCAGTGAAACACAGTTCTTAGTTAACAGTTGGTGGGCCATTGATAAAAGGATTCAGATACATATGATATGATTTGGCATTTATAACGCGCCTTTACACAAGTGTTTCAATAGGTATCTTTGTCAGGATGACTTCACAGTGCTGCTGCTTCTACTTCAACAACTTCACTTCTACTCAGGTTTACCACAAGAACCGTCTCCTTTGTCTCATAGTACTCTACTGTGTTTAGTATACTGAAATGTTGCATCTACTGACAACCAGAATTACCACCACAGGCTGAGTACTTTATAAAACCACCACAGCTTCAGTACTTTGTAATTCAAAACAGGTTTTGGTTCTGACAATATTTAGGTTAAGGCACTTCAACACCTTCCAACAGGCAAGGCACTATTCCTCTGTATATCTCTTGTCAAAAGGGGCAGCCTCTTTGCCTCTCTTGTCTGTCCCAACAACAACTTAAGTTTACCTGTATGACCCACTGCTCTCTGTTGCTTAAAGTCTTTGGCAATATAGATTGTATCAACTTCAAATAATATTCATGAACAGCAGGTTTCCCTTCTCTAACTTTGCCTTCATCTCTCTGCCAACTGTTAGCTGAAATAATTACCAGAAGCCTTGGTGCAACTCTCTTGGCTTCAGGTAATGCTTGCACACTTGTATTTTAGGCAAGGTTAAACTTCTATTGGGCTCGCAGTCTTGGTTCGATTGTTTTCTGGCTTTAAGAAAGTCTGCTTTCAGTCTTAATATGAGAATACTCTTGGCTTTGGCAATGCTTGTGCTGTCTTCAACTGTAGATACAATGTTCAAATGCTTTACTTCTTTTATGAGCATTCAATGTTCGCGTGAATAAAGTTGTAAAGGTCACTCTTTCCTTGAAAAGTGAAATAGGCAACACGACCACTTCTTCATATAGTTTACAATGTTTAAAGTTTTAAACAACGGCTTTCTGCAGTGTTTGCACTTCACGCGAACACCGATCACACATGAGTGATACTTTCCCATTTTTCCATTGTTATAAAGTTCAACAAACAACTTCAGCTCGCTTCTGCTTATACATGAGTGAAGGTAGGACTGGATACTGTTGCCGGCAGTGCTCGTGCAAGGAATCAGAATGCCAGGCTTGACTCATCGGCTTCTGTGATCCTTGTTCTGCAGGTTTCACAACTTCCACAACTTCGAGACCAACTTCTACTGCTTCTGGCATCACAGAGACCCACACCGTTCCTTTCTGAAGGTGTCTCTGGCTGGACGCTCGACAAAGGAGCCCCTCCCGCTCCTGAGACCCACGGCTTGCCTGCAGCTCCTTGCCATGGTCTCCGACACACTTCTGGTACGGCAATCTCCATAATCAGACGCACATTGAGAAAGGCAGCCGTCCTGCACGCCTTTCGCTGCGCAGCCTTTGCAACTCAGAGTTTGTGGGAACAAGACCCTCACAGAACAGGCAGATGAAATCTACTGCATCAACGTTCTAGCGTCTCTTTGGTTCTCTCACTTCTGCCTGGATTGCCAACACTGTGTCTTCTCCTTTTTGCCTCTGTTACTACTGCATGCACCCCAGTCACAGCTTCAGCTCCTCCTAATTGCCAGCACCTGAGGTGGCCTTTTATGACTGCCAGGTTCCTTCAGGTGTGGGCTGTTAGGCTTAATTGCCTGGGTACTGCTATAGCATGCCTCTTCAGTCCTTTTCTGTGTTCCAGCACTCATGGGATTATGGGACTCGTAGTCCCCAACAACAAAGGTTGTTTTTTTAACTTCAAAAGTGTGGTATTATGAGGAAAGTTAAACAGGAGGGTTTCTCAGTCTTGCTGGTCTGTTTCCCTCTAACCCCCATGTGATCCTCTCCCAGTACACCATCCCCAGGGTCGGGATCAGGAAGCGTCTGCCTTTCCCTGGCCAGCTGAGAACAGTCCCAGGCCAGGTTTCTGGGAGTAATCATTATTGATTCATCACAATACCCCCATCCGTATATTGTCCTATGATGATTATTACAAATGTTTGCTTGAAGACTTTTTAAATTCTCGCTACCATTGTTTTACTCTATGACCTGTACAGCGCTGCTTTGCTCTTGAGCAAGTTTTGCGCTATGCAAATATAATAATAACGATATTAATCTTCCTTTACAGGTGTGGGTTAACCTTGAGATATTGGGATCAACACCATCCTAACACTTTCGTGAAATAGTTGAAGCTCAGTAGAGCAAATCGTCTCTCCCAGGGGTCTGTGACACATCTCAACATGTTGCTCTGTGTCAATAGAGCATGAGAATGGCAATAATTAGACATCAATGGCTGCAGAGACAGCAGGGAGGGAGCTATTGGCAGAGACTCCTGTCCCTTAAAAAGTAGGAATGGCCGGTGATGAGAAAAACTCCCAGAGAGCTATGTTTAGGCTCCCATTACTTTGCATGATTGTACTATGACCTTCCATTCAGGAAGGGGAAAATAAAAGCCATACTTTAATTGCTAAACATGTTCCTATGACGATTCATAGAGTGTAATGTTAGTTAATTCGATAAGGTTTGTTTATTAGCTAATATATGTTGTTTTCAGGGCATTGCTATAAACCAAGCATGTTTTAACCACGTGAAACCCACACTAAGGGCCTCATTACACGGTAGGCGGAGAACCATGGCGCAATTAGTGCCATGGTTCATGCTGGTAAAATACCGGCACCGCCTTGGTGGAAAGGGGAATTACCACCCCATTCCAAGGTTGGCGGGGCGGTAATTCCCCCTTCCACCATTGCCCTTCCCCATTCCCATTTTTGCCCCATAGGGCATAATGGGAAAGGGGAAGGTGCTAATTACGGCAGCGCAAATTGCGGTACTGTAATTAGCTCCCTGGGTCCCTTTGCGGGTTGGTTTTTAACGCCTGCAAAAAGCAGGCGTTAAATTCCCCAACCCGCAAAGGGACCTCGTAGTAAGGTGGTAAGGATTTACCGGTACCGGTAAAATACTGGTACCGGTAAACCCTTACCGCCTACCGTGTAATGAGGCCCTAAAACCTTTACAAATAGTTGTAACAACAAAATCTGGGAGAACAGGTGGTCAAGTGGCCACATCCCGGTTTCAACACTTAACCGAAGTGTGTGTTCCTGGTCAAATCTTTTAATCTCCCTTTGTAGTATCTGGAGTCCCTCTAAGTGATTTGGTTGAGTGCTTACGTTCTTATATATGATATTATAAAAAATCCTTAATCATGGTTTACTTGACTATAGGGTTGCTCTATCTATAAAAATACTGACCATTCATGTATTTCACACAACAAAGGTATTTGTGGCTTGGCTTACTCATGGCATCTTCTTGTAATGTCACTTCCCATGGTGCTTCTAAGTACCAAGGACTGATGATGCTCCTTCTCTCAATGTTCACTTCTATTGGTGTCAACACATATGCAAATTAGGAGGTGGTGACCAGAACTCTTACATGTTGGCGTCCAGCATGCATTATGGGCTTGCAGTTTATTGTGTGTGCTGTGTAGATGTGTAGGTGTTAAAATATGATCTGCTATTAATGTTGCAAAAAATGTTGATCGGGTAAAAGATGGGTGCCAGTGACACCGCATGAAACCGCACGCACTGTAGGTAGCTTCTAATGAACTACCCTGTCTCAAATGTCCTATACATTTTTTTAGTAAAGTTGGCAAATGCTTTTGTTATTGATTTTGTTTTGGGTGGTAGGATGGGATATATCCGGGGTTCTGTGTTTTTTAGATCTCGCAGTTTTGAGAAAGCTAGGGGTAGGCCTAAATTGTGTCTTGTCTTTCCCTGCACCCTGCCCTGTATGCATGGAATTCTAGGAGTGACTGACATGGAATGCTGTGTGTGAGAATGTCATGTTCTGAATAGTTCTGTGAAGATCAGTTGAGAAGATGGTTTGACTGAGAGAGGATGGCAGTGAATGTCTGTCCTAGTAACTTACCGGAAGAGGCCTAAATGTATTCCTGAACTCAGTAAAGATGTTTCCTGTTCGTTGTCATGCTTGGACAGGAACAGAGTTTAACAGCCTACTTTAGGTATGGCTAAAACAATAACTAAATGAAGTTTGTATTGTGTATTGTGCAAGGGTTATTTTATCGAAGGGTTTACTGCACATCACTCTGATTACTTTTTATAACCAGTCCCAACCTAATGATCTGTCTTTGTTGTAGGACGTGCATAGGCTGCAGAAACCGTGACTTATTTTAGGCCTGCACCTGCCCCCTCAGACAGCATGTCTTCCCGTCGTTTAGTTTGAAAAGAGAAACTCCACAACACCTGACCTGTTTATGACATTGTTGTTTTAAACCCACATATCTTCTTACTGCTATTTGATTTTTCATAATACTTTGTGTCAATGTACCGTAAGTCCTAGATATTCAGGGAACGTTTGGAGCACTTTGAAAATAGCAATTGCAGTTGCGGTCAATTTCCTAAACTGTTGGATGTATGTTTAAAGTTGCCCAGGAATGACCAGATATGATTCACATTGCAATGCATGCCACCTGACCACCTGAGAGTTGACACACATTAATCAGATAGGCAGACAGGCGGACAGCTAGTCTCTGAAGTAGGAGTGGGCAACCTGTGGCTCCCCAGATGTTTTGGCCTACAACTCACATCAGCCGTAGACAATATACTCATGGATGAGTGATGATATGAGTCGTCGGCCATCACATCTGGGGAGCTTCTGGAAGAGAGTAGCATTGATCAGTCTTTCATAGCACTTGGAGGTCTTCTCAACATCACATCCCTGGTACAAAGCATGGGACCAACCACCAATATACTTTCTAATACTATATGTTCAGGGAATATTTCAACTGCTTGCCTCAAAGTTGGCCAACCCTATCTGCCGGGAAAATGGGCCAGTAATTTGTGACTGGCGGTGGGTATGTTGCATTTAGTAGCTTAGACTGAATGAACCTATGGGTGGCCAGAAGTTCAAATGAGTCGGAGCGCGGAGTGGACGTAGAGTGACAGTCCTGCCCTGCTAGAGAGGACTGCACTCCTTTCCTACTTGCTTTCACCTGTTCCCGAGTCTTTTCACCATTGTTGTGCTGGTGGGTGGACCCACAGTACAAAAGAGCATTTGTGCCGCGGAGCGGCCGCGGAGTGGACGTAGAGTGACAGTCCTGCAGTCCTGGCAGGCCGGGCAGCCAGAGCCAGGGCCGCCATGGACTCGCCTCCCCTCCTTGAAGACGACGACGGACAATGTCTTCGCAGTGCTTGCCTAAAAACGCTTACAACAGTCTCCACACCGACAAAAAAAATAATAACTTTGCAAGATATAACCAATACAAAGCTGGACCAGCCATTACGCATAAAATCAAAAGGGAGACCTAAGGTCATTAAACTGCTTAACACACCACCATCAAAAACCATCTGCATTGACCACACAAACCTGGAGCCGTCGGCTGCTGCGGCGGGGCCTGGCAGAGAGGAGCCCGTGGACGCGGCATCCATAGAGCGGGCGCCGGTGGCATTGGTGGCCGGCGTCGATGCGCCTGCCTCAGGTTGGCCGCCCACTCGCCTGCCGGAGTCGCCTCCCGGAGGGGATTCTGCACCGGCCAAGGTGGGTGAGGTGGCGAGGGGTCGGGTGCGTTCGCCGCCGAGATGCGGCAAAGTCGTAGTCGGAGAGGATCCAGTGGGAGGTGCGTTAACGCCAGGTTTCGACCGCAGCCTTCCGCTTTCGGCTGCTCCCGAGCTGGCCCCTGGGGAGGGGGAGCGGGGAGTGGAGGAGGTGGTGGGCGAGCCGGTCCGTACGCTTCCTCCAGTGACAGCCCTGGTCCTCGAGCCCCGAGAAAGAGGGGGGGGCGGCGAGATCCATGTGGAAACTGTGAGGGGGGTCGTGCCCGCCCAGCAAGTGTCTGCCTCTTTGATCGACACCCAGCGACCAGACTCTGCCCAGGAAGCGGATGAGGCCCCACCCCTGGAAACCATCAGCAAAGTGCAGGCTCTGATCCATGCGGAACCGAGTACAGGATCATTGTCATCTCCGGGGGATGTGAGCCAAGAAACAGATGAGATCCTGTTATCAAATAACAGAAAACGCCAAAGATCTGCACAGTTCCATAAAACCGGGAACGTTTCCAATAGAAATAGCACAAAAAAAACAACAAAGGGGCTACAAACTAAAGGAAAAGGCCTAGCCAAGAAAAAAACTACAAACACAAACGGTAGTGCCATTAATTTGAGAGACCTTTCAACCTCAGGCCATCCTTCACTAATGTTGGAAGGGCTGACCTTGAAATCCTAGAAGCCCTGAATGACTGTTTGCCGGTCTCCAAACAAAGACGGATTGAGTACTTTACACCGCAGGTTCCAATTAACATGGGAAAGGCGGTCCGTGGTATAACTGAAGTGACCAAAGAGCTGACGCCCGCGTCGATAGTATTCTAAGCCCCCAAAAACTGACGCCCCAGAGGATAGTGCTATTTCCTGGGGAACTTGAGAAGCCAGAGCTGGCCGAGGGCCCAGAGAGCCCTCGCATAGTTCAAAAGATTGCGAATGGACCCTCGACTATGAAGGAAAATGATCATCCTCTACCCTCATCACTTGAGTTCAAAACCCAAGAAAAGAGTGGTGGACAAATGAAGGGCCAAGAGACACCGCTGGCGAAAGGTGACAACCACGAAATCATAATTATAGACACTGCCAAAGAGCCCCTGGAAAACACGCAAAACAAGATGATGCAAAAGGGCAGTTTTCAGATAAATGGCACACCATCATGCAAACAAAAAACCAACTGTTCAATTCCCAATATCGATCAAGCGCTTTGTGACCACCCAATTGTGCATGAACCTTGCAGGAAACCGACAGAAGTCACCCAGCTACAATGCCCGTTTCAAATGGGTTCTTTGCCAGACTGGCACATCCCTTCGACGAAAGGGTTGCCACCGCTGCCCGTTGAACAGAATCTAAGAACTTCCACGCCATATAACCTGGATATGCCTGCAATAATGTCGACAGTGTCAATAGCTCTCTGTCCATTTATGAAGCTATACGGAGGGATAAGTGACACATTGAAAGACCACACGTCCATCCAAGCATCATTATTGACAAAATTGTCTTTCTTGGAAGCTTACATCATATCGCAGGAAAACATCAAAGTAAGCGAAGTACAAACAAGGGTTCTGGGCCCAGCAGGGACTGGGCCAATCCAGACCCTAAAAAGTTCACTTTACAAAGAAGTTGGCTCCCAAACTGCTCTCACGATTGATCTAACGGAGAGCACAACTATGCTCTCGTCAGTACCAAATGTTAACGCCAAAGGGGGGCAAACGTCGGCGAGGAGTGAAACCTGTCCAGCATTAGAGCCAGTATTTGTCCTATACAAAACGAACAAAGGGTCGTCTAAAGATAATGAAAAGCCAAAAAATAGACTAGGGGAAAAAACACTGTCGACGGCGCCAGCGTCATTAGCAAACAAAATCGAAGTCTTGAGCACAAACAAGTCACCAAAGACAATAGAAGAATTTATGCAAGAGGATTTGATAAACTTGAGTACCTACTGCGACGATGAAGTCCTGCAAGAAAAAAGGGACGAAACAACAAGTAAAGACTTAGCGACAGTCGATCCCCGAAACGCTGAAAACCAAAGCAAACTCAATAATAAAGAAGAAAACATCCACAAACTTTACAAAAACAGAAGAACTGAGAGTGTAAGAAAAGAGTCACCAAACTCAACTCCTCGACACTCAGAAAACCTAAGCAAATACAACAAAGAAGGAAAAAAAGTTCATAGGATGGAGTATGGACACGAAACACCAGAAATGGAAATCGAAAAGAGTCCATAAAGGATAAAAAAGATGGAAATGCAACAAGTTCTTCGTGGAAGCAATACAAGAGGCGGGACAGATCGTCCCCCGGCCAGACAACACCAAAAAGAAACAAAACATCGTCAAAGGCAAGGCCAACATACGACGGGCCTCCTAAATTGCATTACGTCTCAAAAACAGAAAAGTACAACAAAGCTCACGTTCAAAGAGAGACGACAAGATGGATTATGAAACTAGAACAGATTGAGGGCAATGACGATGTAATTACGCTAAATCGAGGGGGTGTACTCGCTTTGTTCAGCTACATTCCGTCATTAGCCCAAATAAGATCCGAAGACTTACTAATCGTGGACCCGAGTCACACACGGAAAAAGGCAGTGGCTCACCTGTACATTGCCTCAAAGAACATTAAAAGCCAACTGGAAAACGACTCTAACAAACTGCTCAAAATGGGATATGATCTAACGGAATCAACGAGAGAGATCACTTCAAGGGCCGGTGCAGTTCTGCCCCGGCGCAAGCCTGTTCTGAGCCAGAAACGAGACAAAGAGGCCATAAACCACCCGCTAGATCAAAGGGAGAAAGACAAGGACCTCTGCAAGGAAGCCAAAAATTGTAGTAGAACTGAAAATACTTGTTCACAGAAACCTTTAGATCACGCATCGGAAGACTATCATGACAGGTCACCAGTGAGGAACAGAAAGTGTCGTGAAAGTGACCATATGGCTTCAAACAGATCTTCTACCAAAGTTCATCCTGACCAATTGAGGTCTAACCCTCGTGGACAAGACGTAAAACCAGCAAAGATGGTGGTTTTTCCTAGCAAACCTCCGGCAAGAAAGCTGTGGGACTGGTTCCCGAAAATGCTGCAAAAACAACACAAAAGCTAGCAATCGCTTATCCCGGAGCAAGTTGACCAACAGCAACGCGGCGGAAAACCAGCTACAGGTGGCCTAAAACTTTGCTCCTGGAATACAAGAGGCCATGGGCACCTTACGGCACCTAGTGATGTAAAACTATCAGAATTTGACGTTCTCTGTTTCCAGGAGACCTGGCTAATGGAGTCGCCTTCCCTTGACGGGTACAACATCTTTTTGACCCCTGCAAAAAGGGGCTCGAAAGGGCGTCCGACATCAGGAATCTTGACTGCGATCCGACATAACTGCGGCCTGTCTGAAGCAAAAGTTTCGAGAAGTAATCAATCTTTACTTATGATTAGTACAAAACTGGATGAGCATAAAACAAACAAAGGTAAAAATGCGAAATCGGCATTAGTTATAATGAACATTTACTGGAATCCAGCGGTTGTCGACGCCAGAAATTTCCTGAAAATGATTGAACAAGCCATTGATACGGCAACAGCTATGCACGCGGCATTACATCTATTGCTGTGTGGGGATATCAACGCTTCCTGTGATAAAAAAAACGAAAAAGAACACTCGGCCCAAAAAACTTCATCTACAGTCTCAAGAGGGAGGGCATGGTCAAAATTGATGGCATCCAGGGATCTACACAACATGAGCGAGGTCCTAGCCAAAGAAACCTTTCTCCACACTTGGGAAAATGGCCCACGTAACGCAACAATCGATTACATCTATGTTTCCGACAGCCTGGCAAGACTAACTACGGAATTTGGGGTGACAAGGACCAGCAAAAGTGACCACAACTTGCTGCCCGTTACCAGGCAGACAAATCAGAGCCAAAACCCAAAGACATCAACTCAACTGGAAACAAACATCAGAGGAACAAAAATAAAATTGTCAGCTAACGCAATAATCGACCTCAAACGGAAGTACTGTGCTCAAAACATCACTACTCAAGCAAATGAGACAGACTATCTACCGCTCTTAGAGATCTACAAAAAGAATAGGGGCCCCAAAAAGAACAAAGAACCCAGGAAGCATGTGTACGATAAACTCTTGGTTGAAAAGAAGAGAGTCCTAAGAATAGTGAAGAGGAAAGCCCTCGTTAGAGGTCTCACAAAAACAGACAAGACAGTCATAGAGGCCACCAGGGTGTACAGATCATGGCTCAAACAGCATCGGTCGAAACTGTTCCAGCAAGACGCCGACGAAATCCAAACAGCAATACGAGGGAACAAAAGCCGAGAATTCTGGTCGCTAATAAACTCAGCTACACCACAAGAAAAATCAACAACGTAGGCGAATCCGAATGGGTGAACTTCTTCAAAACCCTTTTTTGCCCTACCAGAAACAACTAGGGCTTCTAAGCAGAACTCCAAATCTGCACAATGGATTATCTTGGATAACATCGAAGACATAAGTTGTCAGATTAGGTCACTTAAGAACTCCAGAGCGCCCGGCCCTGATGGGATCACCAACGTGGATCTAAAGGCACATCCTGAAGAATGGACGGCTTTCCTGTGTGAAATTTTCCGGAGATGTGCCCTATCAAAATCAATCCCCCCATCATGGAAATCAGCGACGGTGGTGCCCATCTTCAAAAAAGGCAACAAAAGCGACCCGGCAAACTACCGCCCAATCGCCTTGCTGGATTGTATAGGCAAGGTGTTTGGGTCCCTCTTGCTAAAGGAATTTAAGGCGTGGGCTAAAACAGCGCCTTGCGAGGACCATTTACAATCAGGGTTCAAGAAAAATTTCGGTACATCTTCAAATATCTTGCTAATGAACATCATGAAACATAAAGTCCTTGAGGGAGGCCCACGGATCTTCACTGTCTTCGTGGATCTTACTCAGGCCTTTGATCGTATAGACAGAGGCCTGTTATGGGACAAGTTAGAGGCATGGAACTGTCCGCCTTCCATCTTAGAACCCATTAAAGCGCTATACTCGGAGACCAACATGAGGGTGCGCCTGGATCAACAGGGTCTCTTATCCGCCCTGATTCCCACGAAAAGGGGTGTCAAACAAGGTTGCTCTTTGTCTCCGGCACTGTTCCTGGCATTCCTGGGAGACATTAAGATATCGGAAGAAATGGTGCTCAGTTTCGCCCCTAAAATTGGGAAAGTGCACGTGGGAAGGCTCCTGTATGCAGATGACGTTATACTCCTTGATTATACACCAATTGGACTACAACGTCAGTTGAGCAACCTCCAACAGTACATGGAAAGAAACAACCTGGAGATAAACGACAGAAAAACCAAACTAATGTCTCTGCCGAAAAACACTAAAACCACCGGAAAGACGAATCTAGTCCTGAATAATAATCAGATCGAAAACGTGACGGAATTTAAATATCTGGGTATCATTTTGGACAATTTCAAAAAAGAGACTGGTATGCAAAACCTCCTAAAAGAAAAAACTAGAAAACTCATAGCACAAGCAAAAGCTATTGATAGGAAATTTGGCCGATTTTCCTTGATCCCGGTGATCAACTTTTATAAAATGAAGGTGGTCCCAACTTTAGCCTACGGAGCAGATGCATTGCCTAACATTTCCACATCCATCTGGTCTACCCTGGAGGCAATGTTCTGGCGGTCTATCTTGGGGCTTCCAAAATGCGTGCCTATAGTGTGCATAAGACAAGAACTCAGTCTCCTTTCCCTCGAGGGATCAGTAAGATGCAATTCCATAATGCTCTTCCGTAAATGTCAAACGGCGGACAGTCCTTCTGTCTACTACTTGATTCTTCAAGAAATAAACGAACAAAAATGTCAGATGCTAAATGGCTGGTCAGACCGAATCAATTAAATCCTTCGAGAAGTTTCACTCGATATGGAGACTCTTAACACCAATCCAGTAAAAGTACTGACCAGAGTGAAGGAACTCGATTGGATCAAAACAATTGAGAAAGCGGCTTCAAACAAGCTAACGAGTCACCTGCCGGTGAATATTCGCAAACTAAACGAGCTACAACCATTCGTCAAGCAGTTCCCGTCCAAGCAACCAAGGTCTCAGTTACTAAGAGCTAGACTGAACTTGCTATACACAAATGAGATCTTATTCATACGGGGGCTCGCGACTACAAACTCCTGCAGATTTTGTGGCCCAACGGAAGAAATAGAAACCATCCGTCATTTGCTGCTTTCTTGTCCTGAAACCTTGAAGTTAAGATCTTTGTACCTGAGACACATCTTCTCGGACTATGTGCTGCAGGACGAAGCACTTTGTTGGTCAAGGCTAATAGCGGGCGACAAGACCCCATGGCTGTTAGCATCCTATAACATCTTACGCAACTTACAGGAAATCCTGCAGGCTCCAGCAAATGTAGCGGTGTTCGGCTCTCCACAAACGTCTTCTCCACATTAAAATAAAAGTGTCTTCGCTGACAGTTTCACAGAGACTCAGGATATGAAGTCAGACAAACAGTATCAAGTGGTAACGGAAAATCATTCCTTCTTTTGTAAAAATCTTACAGATTAAAAACAATAAAAAAGAAAATAAAAAAAAATGAGTCACCTAGATTTGTTTCATGGTTTGGATTGGTCTGCTAAGAACTTTGCAAAGATTTGTTAAAGGTTTTTCTGTTAGTAACATTGAGCAGGAGGGACAAGGAGAGTGAAGAAGGGAGTTAGACTTATTCTGGTGCAGACATAGCTTAAACCTGGGATCCTGAGAGTCAAGGGGGAGAGTAGGCATGACAGGGGAGAGAGTAGGTATGACATGGGAGAGAGTAGGTATGACATGGTATCATTATCATTGTTATCAATACTCTGTTTTATACTGCGCCGTATCCCCACCATAGTGGCATCAACGTCTCTGATCCTTGTTCGTGGCATAGTATGCCCCCACCCTTGGAATACCAGACTTTAGTCTGCTTGGGCAAGCAAGAGTGTAAAAGCAGGAAGCAGTGAGGGGTAATTAGAGAAACCAGGCAAGGGCTTATTGTTTGTGTTATGAGTCTCGGGATGATAGCTCAGGTGCAACGTGCTCCCCTTGGAAGCAAGACGACATGGAGCAACACAGGTTTGATCCCCGGGTCCGCGCTTAGAAACCTCTGGGTACTAAGCGTGTTATAAATAACCTATCATATCATATCATGATGGATGCATGCGAGTACGTCTTATATGGATTACACAGGGAGAAAGTTGGCCATGAGATATAAGCATTACGTTAATATGCTACGGTAAGTGCATTTATGGAACACAGACTTTCACCTCCAAAAAGATATCTTGTCATTGGAAGCACATTTGTCTCCAAGTGATAACTAGGCAGCAGAAGAAATAGTACATGATCTTAACGGCTGGTTCTTTCAAGGGAAGAGGTGTGTTTTAACTTCCGTCAAGGACGAACGATTGCTAATTTGTCACCGCTCTAGAAGGAATAGTGTTCCAAATAGTCTTTGCTTTAACTGTGAAGGGTCTGGTCCCCCAGTGAGCTCATCTAAATCTGGGGAGAACCAGTTGGCTTGAGAGGATGATCTTAAGACTCTGGGTGGTGAGCGTTGTTTAAAGAAAAGTTGGTCTTTGATGGGGCACTGCCCGATGGACCAACCACACAACCACATAACCTGTCTGACCCTGGCAACCAGAACTCAGCCCTCAGTGCACCATCTGCAGTTCTAGAATGTAATAGTATAGCCAACATAGGCATAGAATAGTATGGCTCGAAAGAAAGGGAGCTTTGGTCATGTTTTGAGGGTGGGGTGGTATGATGTTCTGGGCTGGCGGGTTCGAGCGGGTGTGTTGTTTTTAGGGAAGGGAAGACCTGTTGTTATGTATTCATTTATGGCTAGGTTAGATTTGTGCTGAGGGAACCCATATGAAGGCAATGCATGTGCAAGCTCAGATACGTTACATTGAAGCAACCTGTCCACACTGGAGCAGCGTCTGGGGGTCATCACACCATGCTGTGCACATATGTCTTTGCAACTATGGCCAGAATAGTGGCTGCATGAATGTGTCTCACTTCAGCCTGTTTGGGAGGAAGGGTGGAGCTGTATGCCAAAGTAGGCATTGTATGAATATGACCCCTCTATTTTAATGGGGGTTTAAAGCTGTGAGCTAGAGTAGTTGGTGCGCAAATCTAGGTCACCCATTTGCACCGGGGGAAGGGCGCTCAGCAAATCAGGTGGCTGGAACAGCGGACGAGAATACACGAGCACCACACACCATGGGCAATAATAAGCAGCGCTCAGATGCCTGAGGGTTCATAGCGCTATATAAATGCAAATTATTATTATTATTATTATTATTACTATACACAATCCCGCCTGCTGTGCAATCCATCCAAGGCCTTTTTTTTCTTCTTTAATTCGGAGAGGTAACGGAATACCTCTCCCTGTTGCCCCCACAAATGACCTGATTCTCCTCCCCACCTCCTCCACTTACATGCAGGACCAGAGAATTGCACTCCTAGCCCAGTGCTCTTCCCGTCATGCCACCACCATAGACATGGCGGTGGCAATCTTTTATTTTTCTTCTAATTTTTCATCAGGAGATCCGCTAAGCAAGCAGTGTGGATCTCCCAATGAAAAATTGTGAAAGCCATTTGCACCCCAGAAGAACCCCGGAGTGCGAATGACTTTCATGCCCTGCCAGTCGGGCCATATCCGCCCTCCTGGAACGGCATGGAAGCCATATTCCTATTTGGAACTGTGCGACAGACGAGGCGCTGTGTGCATGTGTTCAACCACTTCCTGTGTAGGGCACGGTTTGAAGCTGTGTGTCAGAGTGCGTATGGTATGGAAGTATCTAACCCCTTCCTGTGTAGGACAGGGTATAGAGGTGAGTATCAGGGTAGGTGATGTTGGTCTTTGTCCTCCCCTTACTGACTGGGGAGGAGTCACCTCGATGTAAAATTTTCATCTGTCTGCTCACTTCGGAATAACTTTGAGCTGTCGTGATGATTGGTTTATTCATCTGTTAGAGGGCCCTCTGTAAGGACAGTGGAACGCTATTGGTAAGCTGTTCTAAAGCTAGTACTTCCATGACCTCAGCCCGTGTTTTTTTTCCCAGCCGAGGGTACAGAGTATTTTGAATTCGGGCCACCATTTCGACTGGTGTTTCCCCAGGATTTAACTTTATTTCCTGGAATTTATTCTGAAAGAAAAGTTCTGTTTGACCCACTCAAAGTAACAGGCCATGTTTGATCTCCTCAAAGGATGTTGTTCCCAGTGGATTTAGGGTGTGATGCGATGCCTGCAGTTCTCTTCTCAGCGAGGAAACGAGATAGCAAGTTTTTAATTCTTCACGCCAATGAATTATTGAGCTAACCGCTCAAAATAAAAAATTTAAAAATCCCCCCCCCTATACAGTTGTAAAATCCTGTGGTGAAGAATGGGCGTTGTTGAGCGGTAACCACCCGTTGTAGTCCTTAGTGGAACCGAGCATCCGCCTGTAATTGATCTGATACAAGGCGTTCCCACAAGACTTGCAAAGTACTCATTTTGTGGTTCGAGAATGTACTAGATATTTCCTGGGGTTTTTCTTCTAGGGATGGAAAAGATTTCCAGGATTCCCCCACTGGAACTGGAGGCAAAATACATACTTCTGGTTTCAGAGAAAAATCTCTTCTTCAAATCTATCAGGAGAGACACTAGTATATACCGGCTTGCAGAAATATGTATGAACAGTATCTCGGAATTCCGGAATACTTTCTGTTAACCCTTCTTGTATTTCTTTGCAACTAGATGTAACAGACAAGGAAGAAGTCAAGAGGATTTTCTAGAAGTGGTAAGGCTAAGTCTTTTCAAACTAGGTTTAACACCCAACAAACCTATCGGTGGGAAAGTTTAATTGGGTTTTATGGTGAGATTTAACTTGCTATTGGGACCAATTGAGCCGTTTGAGAGTCTTGCCCCATGTGCTAACTGTCTTCCCTTGACGAGGAATCTTTGTTGGTATATAGGAACTTTTAACCATTCTAGAATTTTTGTTTGAGTATAACTAAATATTAAGTAACTCTCAGAATATCCGTAAATAATAAAGTCCATCTTCCAGTGCCCAAAATCCTACTTCTATCCCTTACATTTGACAATAACACTAAATAGCGTGAAGTTTTCTTGGTCTAGAAGAATGACTCCCTTCATCTGGATAAACAATCTTACACACAGCAGGGGGAAGGTCTCCCTTGCCCTGGCCTTTCTGAGGCTGGTTTTCACAGTTCAACAAAGTAGGGCTCCTGTATCCTTCCGCTGGTCTTTCTCAGGCTTTCTCTTAAGACTCTCCAGCACCTTAGTTGCGCAGACCTGTAAACTCCCCTGCCAGTTACTGCCACAAATAAGATGCATGTCTAAAGAACTACTCCTCAGTTAGCGATGGGTCTCCGACTCTGTATTTATTAAGCTGTATTTCTTCCAGTATCGCTGGTATACTTCGCTGCCAGGTATACTGTGTCCCTACTTGTGGGCCCTCAACCCCATCACAAAGATTTCTCGTATTTGCGTTCCAGACCCCTTCACTTAGGCTTTCCTTCTCTCGTTCATGACCCAGACCCATTTACAATGCTTTCTTGGGAACCAGAACACTTTGTCTTTCTTTCTCTCATCTGGGTCCTAGACCCCTTCACGGACCCAGGCAGCCCCTGATCCTTGGTGTCAGTCTTGGGCTTCTCCAACACATCTGATGGATTTCCTCCACTTCCTTCTACTTCTGCTCTGCCTCTGACGGCTCTGCTGTAGTTCTCCGGAGCCTGGCTTTGTGGTTTTGTTTGTCGGTGTCGCACGGCATTCTCTCGTGCCTGTTTTACCTTCTCCTGCCTGTCTCAGTCTGCCGATCCTCGGCAGGGCAGGAGGGGACATCAGAGATTCACTGTCAGCATCCTGGTCAGCAACTTTGTTTTCAACTTCTCTGTCTGCAGTATTGTGACTTTCATGGGGTGCCTCCAGGGAGGGACTGACCTTAATGTTAGTCCCTCTTCCATTTTTAAGCAGTCTCCCACTGAGGAACTAGACTGTTCATTAAAGTTGCTTTGAGGCTTCTTCATGGCTCCAAACCTCTTCTTCATCCCAGTATGTTGTAATGAATGTCCAATGGAGTCAACCATTCCTCTTCCCTTCACTAGAGGAATAAGTGATATGACACAAGTACATTAGAAAGGTTGCAGGGTTAGAAGAAGGTAAGGAAAGCGGTGGGAACGTGCTGGGTTAGGGTTGGGAATACTGCATCTGCCCATGAGTGTCTTCTCCGTATCCCAGAGGGAGAATCCCTCCCCGTGAGATACTCCCTCTGAGTACCACCCCCAGAGGGACTATCGGGTTGTGGCCTCCCTGGCCTAATGAAAAGGGTCTCCCCCTCAGGGACAAGGGGGCGACATCATAGGATTAAGTCTCAGGAGTCACAAGCCGACTCTAACCGGGGGTTACAAGCACGAGTGGATGCATGCAGCTCTTGAACTGTTGTCTCATCGATCACACATTGACGCACACAAGATCCCCACTTCAACGACCATCTCCCGCTGACTAGAACCACTAGAGTTTCACTCATCGACCCCTCCCAGTGCCTAAAGCTTGACTCGGTTTGGCCAACTGCGAAGCGCTCCTGGGAACTCCCTGACCTGCGTCCTTGAGAACCGCCCTTGTACCACACTGAGCAACCACATTCATCCCTACTCGACCCCTGGCTTCCTGCTTGGGCCCACACAATCCAACGTGCCCAAACTGAGCATGATCTGCATCCCTCTACGTTCTGCACCGGGTCTGACCTGGTCAGCCCACCAGGAACTGAATCCGGGTACTGCTGACTCTGAACTGCCCCCTCTGTCCATTTGGACCATAGAGACTGGTTAGATCATGATTGCTCCTGGTTTTCTTCCGAGAGAGCCTTTTTATGGCTAGTGAATTACCTACCGCTCCTGGAACCGAGTGCTACTTTCTCCAGTCTGTTGCATCTTCTCTCTTCTTCCGTTTGGGGTGGGTTTATGTGCAGTATGTTCTATTTGTTATATGTGCATATGGTGTGTTTAATTGACGCATATATATATATTTTTTTAGAACCTTGATTGGACTGTGATATTATGTTGGTGGGTCACTACTGGTACACCTTCACACCCCTCTTAAGAGCAACACCTTCCCTTAGCCCACATTACCATAAAAGTGGAAGGATATCTCTTAACTGTCCCTGTTTTACCTTTATGATTGTGTTGTGTTTTGATTTGTAAAAGTATGAGGGCTGAATGCGCCATTTTACCCCTACTCACCCATATACTCTTGCAGGGCAGAATCCAATTAGTCACAGAGATAAGTTAAATAGAGAGTGTGCAAGCTTATGTTATGCATACATTTGAAAACAGGCAGTAGGAATTTGACCAGGGACTAGTCTTACATAGAAATCCAACCAGTATGGTGCCAGTGTATGCAGGCTAGACAGGAATAGAGAGGCTCGGCGATGGTACAGTGTCAAGGTTGATTACTTTATCAAGAGAAGAAGTAAATATAGAAGCCTAGATGTAGGCTAGTAGAGTAGTCAAGGTAACTGAATATGAGATGAAGATTTTGGTAAAGTTGTAGTGCAGAATGGACAGATTTTCTTAATATCAAACAGGTGCATCCTGACCATAGTAAAGGCATTACATGTTTTATTTAAAGATTACCATTTTTTGTCAATGCAATCATGGGAGTTCAGTTTGATTTCTATATTAAAGAAACAGTCAGATGCAAGCTATTAGTCATTTGCTTGAGGGAGTCAGTTGCTTGAGGGATGACGTTGGGTCAAAGAGACCAGTGTTTCAGGCGACGGACTCAAAAGGGTATGCAATGATTTTACCGAATTAAAAATAACAAACAACATGTTCATTTTTGTTGGAAAAAAACAGGATTTTTAAAAAATAAATATATGGGGGGTAAGGGGTTAAAGCGAGTGGGCAGGGGTTGGTATTAAGAACAAAGGGAAATGGAGAACTTGTGGAGGAGCCCCCCAAATGAAACACTTGTGTATGAGCGCGATATCAATAAAATATCATGTCATATATATTTGGAAAATTTTGCTTTTTTCGAGCATCCTTAGAAGGAAAGAGTCTGACCTTTTCGATAAATGTTATACTTAGTTTGCTTTGAACAAGAACTTAAAGGAACATCTCTGACCTCTTCAATCCAATGTTTCTGGCAAAATTTCATCAGCCTGACATGTTCATGAGCTTAACCTGAATCTGTCACCCAAATCTCTTAAAGGCTTGGCTAAATTCAAATCACCCGAATACAGTGAAAACTTGGTTGATTTGGGGTTCAGACAAATCTATTCACCCATGGTTATTCTTGGAGGTGGTCAGTAGACAGTGATGTGCTATCCAGTGACGGATGGCTCAGAGGCAAGCAGATGTGTGCAGCGAGATAGGAGTCGGAAGGAGAAGAAGATTTGCATGTTATCAGCCAATGGGTGACAGGAGAATGTAAAGGAGGCGATCAGTTGGTTGAGGGAGGAGGTTGGGTCAGAGGTACCACTCTTTAAGGCGACCGACTCAAAAGGTATGCAGTGATTTTACCAAATTAAAAATAACAAAGTACATTTTCACCTAAACATTTTTGCTGGGAAAAAAAAGATTTTTTAAAAATATATATGGGGGTGAGATAAGGGGTTAAAACGGGTGGGCTGGGATTGGGATTATAAACAAAGGGAAATGGAGAATTTGGGGAGGACCCCCCCAAATAAACAAAATTAAAGATTCAGTATTTTTGGGTAAACATGTTTAATTAAAAGAGTTTTCCTTATTTTTAAATTCGGTAAAATCCCATGTAACCCTCAAAAGGTATGACCTAGCATGCTGGATTCCAGGACTGGCACTTTGTTAGATGACTACGATGTCCAAAAGGGTAGGAAAAGAGGATAGCTGATAGTAGTTAGAATACGCTAGAAACGTAACTTGGAGACATGGGTGAGGGCTGTTTCGTGACAAATACCAAATACTGGGTCATGAAAGTCATTAGTACCCAGGTACGTTCCAGATTCTGTTATAGACAATTTTCAACTAATGAGGAGCAGAGATACAAGTTCATAATTAGCTGGATTTTTGGGGTCAGCCATTGATGTCTTCAGGACAGGTACGACAGTTGCTACCTTGAAGCAGGCAGAAAACCTCAGAAGGGAAAGAGAGAAGTTGAAGAAAGTGGTATGGTAGTAGCAGGAAAGAGCTGCTACAAGTTTGTCGAGTGACATTGTAATTGGTTATTTATAACATGCTTAATACCCAGCGGTTTCTAAGCGCTCACCCGGGAATCGAACCTGTGTTGCTCCGCGTCGTCTTGCTTCCAAGGCGAGTGCATCGCCTGTGAGCTATCCTCCCGAGACAGTGCCAACGGATCTGCAGAAGTGATTGGAAATTTTCAGGATGGGTCCAAATTCAGTGGGAGATTTTGGGGTGCAGGGGTGTAGGTGAGAAGTGGTGTTGATAGGTAGGGAGAAAGAAGTTGATGAAGAACGGGGCAGAAAGGGCATGTAACGATCTTAGCAATCGCCGATGAGAAATGGTGGAGTAAGTGGTTAGCAGAAAGCAAAGAAAGATGTCACGAACAGAAACGCGAGTCCTACAACTTAATGAGTTAAAATACTTTCATTGGAAAAGTACGCACACACATTTAATGAAAACTAGGAGTTAGCTCTTTCACTGGGGATTCTGTAGGAACAGAAATAGTTCTAGCCACAGTATGGTGCTGGAAAACATTCTTTATTCTGTCTAAATGTAAGGCCAGTCATGAACACATTAATTAGGGGGAATGGGCCCCTCAGGTTGCCTCTATGGGTACCATATAGCACAAGGGAATTCATAGACTGCACTCCTCCCTCTGGCTGGGGAGAGACCCTGTGCCAGCAATCCGTAGGCAGCGATGCGGCTCATTAGTGGGTGGAAACAGTGGATTCGGAACCCAACTACTGGTTGCCCAAGCAGCAGAAAACAATGTACCAGGAGCTCAGCAGTACCAGGCTCCCCCAAGTTACTCATGAGTGAGTCCTGGCAGTCCCAGAGGTCTCCAACAGTAGCTGTCTCTCGGAAGCAGGCATGAGGCGGGCGCGTGAGGTAGACAGTAACAGGAGATACAAAGTGAGATCGTGATTGCAGGAAGTGAGATTGTGATTGCAGGAAGTGATATTGTGATTGCAGGAAGTGAGATTGTGATTGCCGGAGAAGTACATCCGCCGGAATGGGCGTCAGCATAAGTCACTGGAACGCAGATCTGCCATGTCTTGTGACATGCTATGTTATAATGGGTTCAGCATGCTCTATTTTCAGATTTTAATCATTTAGTGCTGCTCCTCCATAGTACATACATCTGGACGCCAACTCTGATTGGGATCGGCCAACTCTGATTGGAATCGGCCATCTTTAGAACAAAACCTCATAGAATAACTCCTTGCTTACCTTATCCAGCGGTCCAATAGCTTCAAGCTAAGGGATCTGCTTACTGTGCTGACATTTTCAAGAGGAAATGGGGACTTTGTCTCTAGACCCTTATAGCGACATTGAAGGAGGAGGAGGAGCCTGTATGATTTTCAGTGCGGCAGAGAATTTTTGGGGGAGTAGTAATTGGATTGGCCAGTAGGAAGATTTGGAAGAGTAAATGGGCATAGAAACAGGAATTGTTGCGTCACTTCCAAAGATGGTGCTGCATGTCCGATTTGTACCAGTGGATTTGAGGGAAGATCCTGGATAGTAGACGGGTAGGAGGAGTAAGGTCACAATGAAGAGGAGGATAGTGGTGATCAGTGGGAGAGGGGCAACCTGGCTAGTGTATGAGAAAACCTGTCCAGAAAAGGAGCCCTGAGAAAAGAACAGGGAGAAAGGACAAAGGTGTACCTGACTTTGGCTAGACAGTGGAGCGTGCAGTCAAGTTTCAATTTTCATTTGGATACGGAAGAGATGGCAGGGGTCAATAGGTGGGCTGAAAGCATAATACTGAATTGGAAGAGAGAGGTTGAGGGGTTAGTCGACTTCTCCTGAGAGTGAGTTGGTAGATTATGAAGCCGAGTAAGGAGGTAGTCAGAGGATAAGGAGCCAAGTTAAGTGGGTGGAAGGCGTATTGCTGGAAGGAAGAAGTCCCCCCCGAGCGCTACTGGGGTTTCAGTGTGAAAAGAGTCAAGTAGGAGGTCCAGATCAAGGAAGAAGGAGTTGAGAGGACCCCGGGCCAATAAATAAGGAGGCAGGTGAGGGGGGTGGGTGGTAGAAGTTGGGTGGCAATGAACTCAAAGGAGAGTGGTATAAAGTAGGAATCAAAGGCCAGATAGGAAGGCGTTTCTTTTAGAAATGTATTAGGCATTCCAGCACTCGAGTGCGAGAGTAGTGGGAGAGAGTGGGGGCAAAGAGGGATAGAGAAGGAAGGTCATTATGAAGGCATGTCATGGGTGAAACAAAGGGCAGGGACATGATAGGAAGTGAGGGAGAATGGGTAGGAAGATATGAGAGGGGTGGTTACGTGGGGGGAAGTTCAGTAGTGAGAAAGGAAAGTAAAGACAGACTTAATATCTACAGTGGGGGAGAGAGAGGGATGAGACCGACAAGGGGATGCTATAGGGGCGTATTGTGAGGAAAAGGAGTATGTTGCAGGGAGGATGACTGTCAGGTTGTGGAGTGGAGGAGGAGTGAGGCGTGGAAGGCCACAGATTGTTTGAGAGTGCTGCCATATGCACAGCCCAGGATAGCAGAGGAGCTCTTCATGTCAGAACAGAGAAGCAACCGGGAGAAAATGGCAATGTGATGGCACACAGATGGACATTCTATAGAAGTGAGCAGATGGGGTGTGACCCCGCTGATGCTCTTGTTACTAGGCTGCTCGAGGCGACTGTTTCAAGCAGCTGTGGAACAGCTATTGACACCATGGTAACATACCTGCCGATTGTGCACCACTGAGTTCTCACAAGAGACAATTACCTTAGCAAAGAAGCCCAATTTGCCTGGGGACCAACTCCGTTGGTGACAGTGCTCTATATAAATACCTTTAACATTTAACATTTCAGAGGAGGCTTTTGTTATGACTTGATGGTCGTGAAGATAATGGGGCCTCTGTCCACAAGTTCCACTCAGAAAGATACAAATAACTTCCTGAGCGATCCTTGAGGCCACAGGGTTTTTGAGTGCCGAAGAACGCCAGGAACCAGGAACACCGGTGACCCCTCGACCGCTGTAAAGCAAGCAATGGGTCAGTACAATGGCAAACAATACACTGAATAGCGAGGTAACAAATGTGAAGGGGCTTACCAAGGTGGAGTCTGGGGACGGGAAGAGCACAGATGAAAATGGAGGTGTTCCGTGTGGCTGCAGAGTGTAGCAAGCGGCAGCGGGTAGGCGTAGTACTGGAAGATTGCTGTAGAATTTGGCACTGCAAAACCTGTATGGAGAGGGTACTCCAAAAGGTTACAGAAGAGGAAATCCGAAAACAGTCCGTAAGAGTTCCAAGGTCAAAAGCCAGCCAAGTTCGTCGAAACCAGGGGCAATCCAAAGGAATCCAAAACACAGTTCAAAAGGTCCTGAAACAGCAGAGCAAAACAGTATCCGAGGGCTTGACAGAGGAATCCAAGAAGAACAGTCCGTAGTCCAGAATCAAGATGTGGAAACAGGAAGTCGCCGAACAGTGCCTGATTGGGTCAGCTGTGAAGCACTGAATGAGCATTCCCTCTCCGGTTTTGAAGGGGCCTAGGAGTGTCACATGACCCCATCACGTGACTGATGATGTAGCACGTTTCCTTGTCATATGACCCAAGTTTACAAAACGCTGCCGGGTCTTCCTGGGGGCGTGATAAAGCAAAGAAAAAGGCCGGCGTCTCCGTCGACTGTCACCAAGACGCCAGGGCTGCCAACGTTGAAATGGGTGAGTATGACCATAGCACATTGGATGCTCTTGTGTGTTCTTGTTGTACAGCCACTGCCGTGCTGCTTGAGGGAGTGAGGACATGAGGTTAGAAGGGGAAGGCAGGTCAGGACCTGAGATGGAGGGCTTAGTGGTTGCACGGGTATTCGTGTGCGTAAGGTGACCAGTGGATGGTGTAACAGCTTTCACAATTGCACAAGTGACAGAAGAAATTCTGTAAGGTGCAAAAGAGGTGAATAAAAATCACAATCAAGGTGAATATAATGGTGTGAAGGAGCAATGAGAAATATGACAAAGAAATGAGCAGCAACAGATAAATGAAAGGGCCGAGAAACACAGATGGTGTTGATTTCACTCAGAAGTTGAATGATGCTTCTTGCCCCGCTGAAGGCAAAACAAGCTCCTATCATCAGAGTACATCAAAAGGACCGAAACATTCCAGAGACCGGGAAAGTTCTGATTGCCAAGATGACAACCTTGCCCTTGTTGTACAGCACAACTGAAACCCGCAACTGCCTTTAATGCATTATGAACGGTTCTGTCTCACCAATGTTTTCAGGATGTAATGCAATGTACCTCAAACTTCTGTAACTAAGTCTAACTACAAGTAACAGCACTGCGATGCCTAGGGGCTGTTTTGTGCGCTTTACAAATGTAAATAAATAAATAAAGCAAGTGGATGGAAATACACTATACTACCACTAGCCTCCCTCAGAGAGCGTCTGAATCAAGACACCATTTATTAAAGGCGCCGGGTGTCAAAACAGTGTATGGAGGCGTGAACATTAAAGAATTAATTAAAAAGATGGTCAACCGGGAGAAGTTGGCATGGACAGGGTGCACTTAATATAAAACTTGACCCATGCAGGGCTGACCATGTGCACTCTGCAAATGCAGGGACTGAGCATCGATTGCAAAGGAAAAGGAGAATGTTTTCAGCACAGACAGGGTGTGTCCGAGGAAATGTACACTTTTGTTCAGGGTGAGCGCTGGCCCTATTAAGCGCAAGGAGAGACCCGTCCTGTCCGATCACTACTAGGTCCAATAATAAGCTCGATAAAAATGACAGTGGATGAAATACCTGAACGAGTGGAAGACAGGGCCTCATTACAAGCTTGGTGGTATTTCGTTGGTTAATCCGCTGAAATATCACAAAAGGATTTACCGTCGCTGCCACTTGGTCCGGTGAAGCGATAATGCGATGGTAATGCAGTGGTAAACCACAGATCTCGTAGTGAGACCCTGAATTGCAGTGCTGGTTCAAAAGGAATACACAACCTACGATAAGGCGCTAACCTGCACAGTCACCTCAAAGATATTGCCCCTGGCATTTCCCTGCTACCCAACATTCCAGAGCTGTTATTATTAGTAGGCAAGGATTATGGGCCTCATTACGATGTGGGCGCAAAGGGATACTGTGCACCAGTAAGGACACCAGTGCCAGTAATCCCTTTGCGCCCTATTCCGAGTACCTTAGCGGGTCCCTTCCTTAATGCCTGGTTTTACCAGGTGTTATGGACGGGACCCGTTAAAGGACTTTAGAGCTAATTACGGTACCACAATTTGCGGTACCGTTATTAGCGCCTTCCCATTGAGCCCCAGGGGGGCTCAAATGGGACTCTGGAATGGCATTTTCAATGGGGACTTAACGGTCCCGCAAAGGTCGGACTAGACCGGTAAATCCCCATTTAACCAGGGCGGACTCGGTACCGTTATTGAAGGCAGCCATGGCGCTATTAGCCCCATGGCTACCTCCAATCTAGGAATGAGGCCCAATGTCTTCACGAAATTAGAAAACTGCATCTCACCAAGCCACGTTGCATGCCTCATCAAAACCTCTGGCCGCTTGCACCATACCCGCGGTCTGCAACCTGTGGCTCTCCACATGACTTGGACTCCAATTTGCAGGATCCCTTACCATTGACAATGCTGGCTAAGGCTGGTAGGAATTGTAGACCCCTTCATTAATTCAATTTAATAGAATGCTATTTCAATTTTCCTCTGAGGCTTCCGTATTCCATGAATGATGGAACCACCTTCTGCACAGATCGGACAGTGTGCTTTATTTTCAGGGTTATGTGCTGGTTTATGGTGATGCATTGAGAAACACAATGAAACAATGGCTGCGGTTATGCGGTGCATCAACCTTGCAGGCCTCAAGCAATGCCAAATTAACTGTGCAAAAGCAGATCGCATGGGGTACACTATCTCTGGTGCAAGCACCAGACCAAAACATGACCTGTGCCTGCCCAGCCCTTTAAACAAGAATCCTTTCTGGGACTCACGGAATACTATGCAAAATGAATTCACAACTTCTCCAGCAGGGCGGCGCCCTTGAAAGGCTACTAAACATAAGTCAGGAATTTAGGTGCGCAAATGAGAACCAAGCAGCGTTCGCTGATGTCAAACAACCAATCTGAACCTCACCAGGCCTTCAACCTTTCAATTCAGCTATGTGCACATGTGTGCCGGTAGATGCAAGTGACTACGGTGACATGGGTCAACAAAGCAAGTTGTCACATACGCATCAAAGACCCTAACAATTTCTGAATTCAACTACACAGTTAAAGAAAAGGAAATTGTAGCATGTGTCTGGCCGATGGCTTATTCCAGTTTTTACTTGTTGGGGGCAGGAAGATCAAACTTTGCATGAATCATTATGCACATCCTAAGTCCTCAGGAACAAAAACAGCAACTAGTAGCAACATTTCAGACATTTCCTTTTGATACTGAGCATGTTACGGGATGGAGTAATAAGCAAGCGGACTGTCTATAGAAGCAAACTCGTGACTGTGAGAATGTGGATGATTTCCTGAAAGATGAATTGTAGCCATAATTGAGGACTGGGATGAGACAACAGGAGGGTCATTGAACAAACAGCGCTGTCACATGCATACAGCGAATCACACTCAATGCTCTTTGCACCCACATCCTGAATGGTAGGCCACACCAGTGAAGCCTGTCTGTGTATCTACAGTCTTTCTAGAAGATTACAAATTAACTTATCATTGAAGGAGTCATGATTGTAGGTAAAGAGATCTATGTCTAAGTCAATCCTGTGGCCGCTGACCTCCACTTGAGAATACATTCGCTGAATCCTATTCGCATAATGCATGCTTTCTCTACATGCACCCACATTTACCAAATGCACTCGGCCACCATGACCCCACATTCACCCCCTCTCATTGTGTTCTTGCTTGTAACCCTTCCCCAGCTTTAATCCAAATAATTTTCCCATGACTGTGTTTCTACTCCCGCACTATGCCACAGCTTTATCACCCACACAGCCTCATGACAAACTCCCTCTGCCTGCCCCTCAGTCCTTCTGGGAACTGAGCACTACATATGATATGATATGATATGATATGATATGGCATTTGTAACGCGCCTATACACAAGTGTTTCAAGGCGCGACGAGGCAGGGAGGGGGGAACAAGGGGAAGACAGACAATGATCCTACTAGGCCAGGTGTCATTCAGACCGCGCAAGTGCAGGGGGAGGGGGAAGGGAAAAGTGCAGGGGGAAGGGGAGGGGGGAAGTGCAGTACAAGTAAGTAGAATAAAATAAATAAATAGGGCCATCTGGTGGCAAGTGCAAGGTAAGTGCAGACACGTGCTGGGGAAGGGGGGGGGCTGTAGGGATACAGAACAGTCCCTCAGTGCAGGGGTTGCCAGGGAAGCAGTGCAAGAGGAGAAGCAGTGCAAGAGGAGAGTGGCTGGGCCCAGGACCGAGGTCGGTGAGAGTGGCCCAGTTGCAGATTAGGTGCAGATTCAGTCGAGAATTTAGCAAGGGAGAGGGAGAGAGAAAGCAGAAGCAAAGAGGAAGGTTTTGAGGTGCTTCCTGAACCGGAGATGGTTCTCCTCAAGTTTCAGGGAGGCAGGAAGGCTGTTCCAGAGGGAGGCCCCTGCCACGGCGAGAGATCTACCCCCAGCTCGTTGCTTCGAGAAGCGGCTGACCCTGAGGGAGTTGGAGATGGATGAGCGAAGGGCTCGGGAGGGAAGATATTTAGGAAGAGAGAGTTGAAGGTATTTAGGCCCCAGGGCCCAGAAGGCCTTGTGGACAATGCAGAGGGTTTTGAACTTAATCCTCGAAGCCACTGAGAGCCAGTATAGAGATTTCAGTCCTGGAGAGATACGGTCCCTGGGCTTGAGGCCAAGGACAAGTCTCGCAGTTCTGTTCTGGATGAGTTGCAGGGGGCGGAGAGTGGAGGCAGGCAGATTAAGATAGAGGCTATTACAGTAGTCCAGCTTCGAGAGAACCAGGGCTCGGGAGACAGTGAGCTTCTGGGGGAAGGAGAGGAAGGGAAGAATACTTCTGAGGAGGTGCAGCTGGTAGTGTGACTTCTTAGAGACGTCAGATATATGAGGAGAGAAGGAGAGTGTGGAGTCGAAGATGACCCCGAGGTGTTTTGCCTTGCAGGTAGGAGCAGGAGGAGGGCCAAGCGAGGCTGGCCACAGAGCTACAGGGAAGGAGGGAGTGGGTGTGCCGATGAGTAGAATCTCAGTCTTACTAGCATTAAGGCAGAGGTCACTGGCGGCACACCATTCCTGGATGGCAGACAGACAGTCAGAGATGAGGGAATTCCCATCTACCCTCCTCACCATAGCGTGCTAGCGTAACATGATCACAACATCACGTCTCCCATTTCGTTGGTATCAGCCATCTTTGTAGATCATTATATAACGGTTTATTGAGAAGCTACCCTCAACACAGGGAGACCCTCCCCTTTCCACTCAAGTGGTTACACACCAGACTGTTTAACAGATTCTTCTCTGTAGCCCTATCTCAGGCACATATCATGCCCTTTGGATCCCACTCCCCTGGGTTAACAATGAACCAAGAACCAGGCCGGTGTACAGGAAATATCTTGCTATTCATTTAAATTAAATGTAATAGAAATTAGCATGAAAATGACAACACCACTTTATCCGTGGCACAACACAATCAACTTCTTTCAGCATAAATAACTCACAAAAGTGAGTTAAAAAGAACACAATCACAACTCTTTGCTTTCTGTAAATTTCACTCTGCAAAATAATTACACTGATCAATAACGAAAGCACTTATGTAATGTTGTGCGATTTTGAATTTTACCACAGGCCTAAAAGGCTAGCAGTAGGATTTCAAGATTGGTAAAAATACATATGGCAATTATAATTTTTCCCACACTTTTGGTTTAAAATAAACACAGTCGATTTATCGCTTTGTTTTTCAGATCTGCCCTTGCTTTGGTCTAGGTTGGGAAGTCAAACAGAAAAATTGAAATGATTTCTGGAATTTTGGATTTTAGGCCCCCCTTACTGAAAGGCCTGTGTTGGGGAGACTGGATAAAAAGGTTGGACTGATTTAAGAACAAAGACACCCCTCTTCCTTAAGAAGTTGGGGTCAGCTGTACAACAAGGATTACCCCATTAATGTATAGGCTATAGTTTTCAGCACACAATGGGAAGTGAGCTTTGTTAATTTCGAATTTTAAAAAAATTCACGCCTTAGTGTTCTGCTAAATGGGGAATTAATTAATATTTTTGGTTAAATAGGCTATGGATCTACACAGGTTTGCCCACCCCCACCCACTATAAAGGGAAAGGAGTAAAGTCAAGCAGGCTCCCCACCTTTTGGTTTCCCAGTGCTCAACTGTACTTACATAGCATGCTCTGTTTAAGGTTCAGGGAAGCCAGCTGCATCTCAGGAACCCCTGGAAAGATAGGGCATGGGTCTGGTAACTCCACTGTCAAAGATGGCCGCCCGCTCTCCACCATAGGACCCAGTCAGCTTTGAGGCCTTCCTAGAAATAGACAGCTCCCCCAATATGCACTGTCAGCAATCTCCTCTGGTGTCTCCTTACAGCTGTCAGATGGTAGGTTTCAGCCTTCCTGATGGCCTGTCTCTCCTCTCTGTCTGTCCCTGTGTGTCTCCTTTTTTCAAACTTTGGTGTTTCCTTTTTCTGTTCCCTGTCCTAGTGCAGTCCCCCTTATATAGCAGTGATGACACCATCAATTTTACAATCTTGGGGAAGTACCATGCAATAATCCCTGCCACTGGGATTGGACAGTTCCCCTTCTCTCTCCTCCCAACCCAGCCTCCAAGTCAGGATTGGTTTAGGGGTCTGGAGCAACATGTGGCAATTGCCACTAGTAATCGCACCTTTGTTCTCCTTTCAACTTTTTGGCAAAAACTAGTTATGTATCACAACTTCATAATTTTACCAGTAACTGCCACACTAAACATATTTTTGGTTTTCACTAATCATGGGGAATTAGAATAGCTATCTACCAAATACATACAATATAGCACGGCCATATGGCACATTTCTGCCATTTCCATAAAAAGCACAACAATCATTAATATGTAAGTTATTAAGCATATCCCTAATTTCATTTTCCACCCGCTCACCAACTCTCACATTTGGAACATGTTCAGATCCACCAGAAACCTAGGTTAAATGGCCAGAGTTACAGGAAGGTGAATTTTATATCACCAAATTGCCTGGAAATTACATAAAAAATGGTATATAGATGAAATCCATCCGTCTTATGATGGCTGAGAACAAGGTTTAATGAGATTAGTCCTTTTAAATAAATTGTGAGTCTTCGTGTGGAACAAATGGCCCTTTTCTGCCTTCTGGCCATTTGCTTTCACTGAGTCAGCCTGTGCCTTTATCTGTCTCCTTTGTGTTGGAAACTTGCTCTTTGAAGTGGGTGCCCCCATTTTCACACATTTTAGTCATGCTCCAGCCAAGCGGTAACTTTTCTTAATGTCAATGCTTTCAGATCAAGCAGTTCTCTTTGTCAACCCACACATCATGTTTTTTTTTCCTGACATTTTTCTGTGAGCAGTGATATCTTTTTCACTTTTACTTTTTTTTAAACCGTTTTTTTTCCCAAACACATGTGCAGGCCGTTTTGTTTTCAATGTGTACAAATCCTGTTTTCCATGTGACATGGATCTTTGATCCCTCCTTTTTTTGTAAATTAAAATGCTGCTTGGCCATTGGTAATGACAGGTAGGCCCCTTTCCACATGGCTCTTTAATTTTTACTTGAAAAACAAAAACAAAGTCTATGCTGTTTTTGTTTCAGTGTTTAAAATGCCTGCCATTCATGCAAAAGAGACTTCTGTTTGGAGCCTTTAAATACACCCCACATTTATGAATGACAGGTGTTTTAAAAATGGTGGTTTACTACATAGTGTTTCTACCCTCCTGGATGATCAAAAAATAAGGAAAACCAAAGAGCCATCATATGTAGACCTCCGTTAATATATGCATTTGTAGAGGAGCAGATGTATACATCCGCAGGAGATCCCACCCCCCTACCTCCACTGTATTGGAGACATGAGACCATGCCCTGTCTAACCTCAGTTACTGTACCAATAATACAGCAAGCATATGGAAGACAGTATCCATTAAGACAACCATATCGGATGTACCCTCGAGTTGATGACAGCCTGCAGGAGGAACTCTCAGAAGGACTATGAGAAAGAGCTAAGAAGATGAACTAATGACATCATAAGAAAGTGTGGACGACGTCTTGAGATACTGAATGAAGATGATTTATGGATCCTAGAGGACAAATGATGAAGTAAAGAATCGAGTGAACTATCAAAGTGGAAAAGAAGAAGAGTACACGTTAACAAAGTGCTGAAGAAATCAGAAGTTTAATTAATGTTCAAACGCTGAAACACAAGATAGATCAAGTCATCGTATAGACTATGTATAAGCAGTGAGTAGAATTCAGGCGAAGCCACCATTGTATAGAAACTGGACTAGATTCCTAGAAGCCAGTATTGCAGAGTTAATATAGGCCCCGCCCCCTTTTTTGGCGTGTGGGCTTAAAATCAGGTCGGTGCGCGCACCTAGCAAGTACCTGACAAGTACCTCTTTGCCTCTTTTCCACGCTCGTCACGCAGTCAAGGTTGTAGGGTGCTTGTTCGGTACTTTTACATGGTCAGAATGTTACACACAATTCGCACACTGTAAACGGATATGCCGCCTATGGCTGCTAATTTATTGACGTCTAAGGAGACAAATTCATCAGTAACAACTGCCCACAATTGTATTGTGAGTCATCTGTGCTCGACCCCTATTTGCTACTCAACCCGCAAAATTAACAAACTTCTAATGCGTCTAAATCTACTGATATTCGTTTGTTTTGTAATCAATGACAACTTCAATCCAAGAAACACAGATGCCGGTAAATCGACTAGAATGCGTGGCTGGCGCTGCAAGAGGGAAGAATCCTGCGATCTGCTCTTTGCACGTGGATACAGTTTCCTCTGTCAAATAATCTGAAGCGCAGGTTGTTGAGTCTCTCGCATTAAGCTTGATGCCTACTGAACGTGTAAACATGGAAAAGGTCTCTTTGAGTGACAGTATGATTTTGAATATTGTCCCGCCTACGGCGAGGTAAGAGAGTGTAGGTCTACTGCCTGTTCCGCTTCAGGGAGATGCAGCCGTAATTGACTTAGATCTGGATCTTAATGGCTCTGGCTTTTCGGCGCATACTCTCCCAGATAATTTATCCGCTTCGCCAGTTATGTTTGCAAAGGTTAGCGCGTCTGACTCTGCCTCAGTTGGTTCTTTTATGCATCCAACTCCGAGGCGCTCCAAACCTACATCAAATAACGTGAGTTTGCTGCCAATATAGTTCCAAGTGACAAACCTTTGGAGGTTACACTCCAGGCCATGAATTTGGCCATTCAATTGTTATGTAAACTATTTGACACATTGGACGTAAAATTGAGTAACCAAGCCAGCTCAATAGATAAAATTCTTCTCTGGCAAAATGATGTTGGTTTATTACAAAGCCTTAAAGCCGCAGCCACGAGGATATTAGATCAAACAAATGTCGACCGGTGCCTACTTCCTGCTAAACATCCTTTGATGTCATTTCCAAATCTGTATAGACAGCAGCAAAGTCTACTCCACCAAAGTCAAATGAATTACTTCCTTCTGTACCATGTATTGGCAAAATCATTTGCGACAGTGATCTTAATTAACCTCTGAAGTCAGGGGCCATTGACTTAAGTAAAAATAATTCTGATGTTCTAACTGAGGGGAAAAACAAGAAAAGTGCGTATACAATATTTACCCCAAGCTTAACAATGAAAGGAAAGAAAACGCCCTTAGGGAAATTGCCAAAGAATCAGCAAGTCACAAAGAAATCCTCTACAACCAGTCAAAACTGTTTTTTAAAGCTATAAATCTGCCGAAAACGAGTGCTGCAATAACCTTGCAGGCGGTGATGACAAAAATATTGGCTGCAATCCCAAGCCAAATTAACCAGCAGTAAGCCTCGCACTGAGGCACATGCGTTGGCATATGCTCCTCTAGATGACCTGGTGAAAGAGGTTACTCAGCAAAATGGCACTGCTCTAGAAACTAGTAAGGCTGGATCTCTACTGGTGAATAAAACACCGGTAGAGCCTAACTGTAAGAAAACTGTTGAAACAAAATCACTGGAGGTCAATCGCTAGGAAATACGTATGGCCGTTGACGCATCTATGGCCGGCCACACTGCTTTGGTTTCTTTAGATCATCACGCATGCAAGGAGCAAATTCCATTTACCAATACAATGAGTGAAATAAAAAATGCCCAATTTTGGGAGAAACCAAACTCTATGAGCTGAAATCCGATGGGAGTCGAGCGAACATACAAGGTAGAGATTGCACGGGCTGTAGGCTTGCCTGAGATTGTATCTTTCCCAATTACTTCGTCATTACCTACAGCCAGTAATATTGTGTATGCAGATTCTAGTTCGGGTTCATGTGATAAGAAGAAATCCCTTCCTCGAGCTAGAGGAAATGTAGATTCACCTGAACTATCATCTGAAATAATGCGATTGATAGAAGTTGCGCTACAGAAACTAGAGGGCAAAGGTAGATCTTATAATGAGATCTCAGGGGTAAAACCCAGAAGATACCCCCACCAAATACGTTAAAGGTGCATATAGCAAAACGCCTGGCCTCCTATCTGTTAAGATTGGCCTGTCATCCTGCCCTGTGCACGCAATATGTTCTCAACCGCAGATCAGTAATGACTATCTTTTCAGATATACCCCAGCTGGAAGACATAAACTCCTCCGATATTGAATTAATAGAGTTATTGAATGAGAACAATTTAAGCTCAGTTAGACTCTGGATGGAGTCATGTGTCATCCAGAATATCATCTGGTCTTCTAAAGAGCTCTTACATAGGATGGGTTTTGAGCTGGTAGCCGAGTTGTCTCCTACCTCAGCAGAAATCTCTGGCATGCGAGCTGAGTTGATTACCAAATCTATGACTAATTCCTTTAATAAAGAGATTCAGAACCCCCATGATCATAAACGCTGCTCTTGCAAGTGTTGGAACGATCAACGATAACTAGTAGGGGAAGATAAGAATGGAGATATGGTTTTGCTTAGTTGGAACACTAGAGGATTCAATCATTTTCTTAATAATGACAGAAGCCATATGGGAACATTTGAAATTGTGCTGTTTCAAGAGACTTGGCTCATTATGGCACCAGTCTGGGACAATCATGACATCCATATTAACCCTGCAATTAATTCTAACAGAGGAAGACCCTCTACTCGCTTGCTAATAGCTATAAAAACTGACAAGGGTATGAAATCTGGATTTTGGGCTGCCCCTAATAATTATATGTTACTAGTTAAAGCCACGTTACAAACTACCATGTATGCCCTGATTAATATCTACTGGAATCTGGTGGGAATCTCTGAAGCCTGCTTTTTTAAAGACCTAAATGCATTGCTTGACTTGGTTGTGTGTGAGAAATCAGTAACCCACATCATAGTTGCTGGCGATTTAAATCTTAATTGCTCTCACTCGAATACTTTATATGATAATGGTAGACTTTTTCGCTGGAACCATCTCATTAAGTCTCGTAGCTTGCATAGGCTAAATGGTTCGTTACATCCTGATATTCCATCTCATCCGACATGGTGCAGGGCAAGAGTGTGGCAACAATTGACTACATAGATGTGAATGATTCCATCTTACCACATGTAACAGAATTTAGTGGTGTAAAATCGGATCTAATTGATCATAACATGCTTCAAATGAAATGGACCTGTCAAAGTGTGAATACGAGATCTTCAAGTCCACACCACAAAGGTAATGTGATTGTAAATCCAGGGTTGAATCAACTGTGATGTTCAGAGGGCACGTTGTGCCAATTCGAGAATTACTTGTCTAAGTCACTGGCACATGGATCAAGTGTTCCAGTTAATGTGGGGATTGTTTATAGTGACACAATGCAACTTTTTCAACATGGAATACCTGGGTTCAGAAGAAAACGCCACTTACATATGTTTGACCATGAGATAAAAACAGGAAAAACTGGGTATCGATCGCAACTAAGAGCAGTTTCATCTTTTTCCACCAGTCATTAAGAAGCTCTTGGTCAAATCAAAAATACATATAAGAACTGGTTAAAAAAATCATAAATCTCAGTTATATCAAAGAGATGGTGCAAATATGTTATCCACTATACTAACAAAGAATATGGCCAAAACATGGACCATAATAAATCAGAGTATACATGGCTCACTAACAGCTATTCAATCAAGCAATGCTATTGAGCCTAAATGGCTATCACATTTTAGTGAGCTTTACTCGAAACCCAAAGGAAGTGTAAGCCTGGAATCTCTAGACATCCCTAAGAAATTTTACCTCTTGTTTGATGTGGATGATATTTTGTTTTATATTAATTAAGCAAGTAACTCAAAGGCAGCTGGCCCAGATGGCCTGTCGAATTATACACTTAAACAACATCCAGAGCACTGGGCAGCCATTTTGTATCAGATATTTTCAGCCATAAATTGTACACAAAATCTTCCTAGGACCTGGACACATTCAATAACACTGCCAGTATATAAAAATATGACCGGCAAAGACCAGAAAGTTATAGACCAATCTCACTTCTAGACATGCCAGTTAAGATCTTTTGCCGTCTATTATTAAGAGAACTAAATGAATGGACATCAAAATATCATCTGATAGATCCATTCCAGGCAGGGTTCATTGCCGGCCTAAGTACGATCTCAAACATATTTACTCTTAACATGATTAAGACACAATATGCCGCCCGGAAGCAATCACTTTATTTAGCATTCATTGACTTCCGGGCGGCTTTTAATTCCATCGACCATGCTAGGTTGTTTACCAAATTGAGAGCCTATCAGTGTCCCCCATCCGTACTTGCACTTATTGTGCTTTTTTATCTCAATACATCAATGCAAGTTAGATTAACATTGGATGGCGAATTGTCCTCCATTATTACAACACTACGAGGACTTAAACAAGGGTGTACCCTTGCTACTTTCTTATTTAATCTGTTCATATTGGACATGGGAGATGTATTTGCTGATCCAATGGGTGATCCACCTAATCTAAGTTTGCAAAAAATAAGATATCTACTATACGCAGACAATCTGGTGCTGTTAACCCAGACACCGGTAGGTCTGCAAAATATGCTAGACAAACTTGCATGTTACCCTCATGACAACAACCTGGTAATAAACACCGAAAAAGATTGTAGTTTGCAATAATAATACTAATCGTAAGACGTACTTCCACAAGTGGTCTCTGCTTGGGAGTGAATTGAGAATAGTCCCCCAATATAAATATCTAGGGGTGAAATTCTCAAACACTTATAGGAGCGATTTGTATGAACTTGAACTAAAAAACAAATTGCAGGGCCTGTCATCTCAGGCTAAACTACTTGTGTATAAATTTGGCAAATTTTCACTCAAACATATAATGATATTTTATCAACAGAAGGTAATACCTACCTTATTATATGGAGTTGAAGCTGTAACACCACAAAAGCGAATGTTTTGGAATGTGTTAGAATCCAGGTTTTGTAAACAAGTATTACTGCTGCCATCATGTACTCATCTACCCTTGGTACGCTTTGAATTTGGCGCTCTATGAATCTATTCTCATGTGTTATGGAAGATGTGTGCATTTTTGCGGAAATGTTTGCTTAATTTAGAAACGTCCAACATTTTAGGCATTGTAGCCCATCATCTTTGAAAATCAAAAAACCATTTGTCTGCGAGTGGGTGTAAATATATACTTAATGCCTTAGCAGATGCTTCTGTAACTCTAGAGATGATAATTACCAATCCAGGATGGGCAAAGATTAAAATCTTCTAATATGACTGGATCTGTAATCAATCGAGCTGTACCACCTAGAAAGATTTTGATGTTTTCCTCTTTGGGCATTAGAGATTTAGAACTATGACTGACTATTTGATTAAATGTCCTCTCCACATATCCGCAGGCAATACATGAGATTTAGATTTAATTTATGGCATACTAGGGAGGTATTGTTTATGAGAAACCAAGTATTGCCAAATCCGAATCATTGTCGGTTTTGTCTAGATATTTCGCAAAAAGATACCTTACAACATCTTATTGTTGATTGCCCTATGTTAACTGCTAGATGTTCAAAGTTTTAAAAAATATATAATTGTCTCAAATAGCCTGTTGGATTTTAACGATATGTGGAAACTAATTTTCTCAAGCCCAAGATTGGCGGTAAAGGCAGCCATTGTGCATTTTCTTGAAGCAGTAGTGCCTGAAATAGAGAGTTAAATGGTGACATGGTTGGTGTTGGCTTAATAGGATCTAAGGAAGTAGTATTAGTTCTAGGATGAGGATGTTGTTGTTCTGATATGTGTGGTCGGTTAAGTTCTGTCTGACTTGGATTATGATAATGGCTTTGATTACGAGAATGTTTTAGTACCTGATATGAAAAGTATGATGATCAGTTTTCTTTTTTTATGTTTTTGATTATAGAAGTTAATGTACTGTAATTTTCTATTTATGATATATTTTTAATGTTTATATTTGAATAGTTGATTTTATCGACTAAAACAAAATAAAAAAAACTGGACATTAGTATCATGAAATAGTAAGCCAAAGGAACATTGAGAATGAATGAAAAGCTGTGTCGCAGTAGAATAGCAGGCTAGTGGAGCTGAGTGGAGAGGCTGTCTGGCCTAAAGTCAAGAACTAAGAAGTCGAGGTCAGCTATCTACTCTGAAGAACGAGTGTGCGCAGGATGAATCCTCTCACAATAAGGTGCTAAAGAGAACACAGAAGCCGCCAAGTCTTAATTCATTTAAAGCATTTAAAATCTTGCAGAATGAACAGAATCATGGTCTCTTGTCAAGTAAGTTAAGGATGAAAATAGACTTTGTACTTGGAGTTCCAGACACGATAGCGAGTGCCCTCACTCCTGTGCATTCCCAGGATGAGAATACTCTGCAAGGCCAACTACAAAGACAATTTCATGGCAGAAGGCATGGGTGATGAGAGATGGTGGGCTAATTCGGTGGTGAAGTAGCTTCATGTCCTATCTCCCTGCACCTGGGTCTTGGCATACGTGCCGCTAAATGAACCGAATGATCCAGATATTGCACAAGAGTGCCAACCAATTGTATTAGTCCGTATAACGAAGGAGCCTATAGCTTGAGAAACCGATGAGACACTGTGTAACAGATTTGTCTTAAAATTACATGTTTGAAGAGATAGGCATAAGTTGTCCACCTGATAAAGGACAGCCTATAACACTCCTAGCTCCTATATGATTGTATATCTTGATGTTTCCCTTAACCAATATAGTTTTTTCACTATTGCCATGCAGTATGACGTCACTCTGATGCATAATGAAGTATATGAATTGTATTATTTGAGGAAATCATTGAGAGACTGCGCGTACGTCCGTGGATGTGCGTTGTAACCTCCCTGTTTTAGATAATTGTTAATAAAACAGTAACTTGCCATCTTCTTGAGTTTGTCCAGTTATTTGGACTCAGAATTATTCTGGTGTAATACCATCTAGTAACAGATGCATGTTCCAAGGGCCATATGCTCACAATCACATTGGCATCTGCTTGATAAATCTCTTGTGGAGTGACCTCTTTTAAAAAAAAAAACTTTATTTATTGGCAAAACTTGCAGAGTACAGGGATATAACAAGGAGTTGTATTATGCATACAGACATATCATACATGTAGTCAGAGCAGTGCTTACAATACGGTGATAATAAGATTTGATACATTTTCATTTATAGTGTACAAGTGTCCATGCAAGTGTAATGTATACTGATCAATCATCAGATTGGTTGGATAGTTAGGCATGAAACGCCGCCCATACATTCTTGGGACGGGAATGCAGAGGAAGCAAGATCAGATACTCCTCTTCGTTGGTTTGAGTCCAAGTAAGTGCTGCCAGCCACATTGCAAAGGTTGGTGGGGAGGATTGTTTCCAGTGCTGCAGTATACATCTTTTGGCCACCGTACAGCTGATATTGATAAATGATAACATTTTCTTACTTACAGCACCCCCATACATCAAACAAGACCCCCAATGGATCGGGTTCGATGGTAGATCCAACAATGTCTGTGAGTGCCTGTATGACCTCACACCAGAAGGTATGAAGCTTGGGACATGCCCAAAACATATGGATATGGTCAGCCTCCTCAGCATGGCACCTAGGGCAAGTATGGAGAGATTGTCGGGCAAATCGGTTAAGATGATGGGGTGTATAATACAGCTGTTCAGAAGTTTGTACTGTATGCAGGGAAATCTAAATTTGAGAGAGCCCTTACGTGTGTGGGAACACATGGCTTTCCATTGGGTGTCTGAGAAGTCTAAGTCCATCTCGGTTCCCCAACACGATCTTATATAGGGAGGAGACTATCCCGTGAGCTCCCCCTGAGTTGAGAATGTATTGTAGCTCGAGGTTGTCGGGGGGTTCTTCTGGGGAACATGGCCACACGGATCGGATCGCAGCACGAAGTCTGTAGTATTGAAGTGTTTCCAACCCTGATCCTGAGTGCTCCACGCACAAGGTCTGAGGCGTGATGAACTTCCCTTCAGGGAATAAGTCAGTCAGTGCCCTCTACCCCAGCCCCTACCATTGTTGTATCAGTGCTGTATCGTGCGTAGGTTCCAACCGCAGAAATCTCCAGATAGGAAGCCATTGATAATAATGCTGTGTATCATTTACTGCTGGTAATAACCAGCGCCACGCCAGTGGACACCGTGGAGTTTAGCGGTGAGTCATCTATGTAGATAAGATTCAAGACAAGAGTAGTAAGGTCAGTATTTCCTGCTGCAAGCTGTTCTAGTTTAACATGGGGTGGACTGGGAGCTTCAGTGTACCAGTATAATGTGTACTGCGCCTGCACTGCAATCCAATACAGTTCGAGGTTGGGGGCTGTGAACCCACCTGTGTCATAGGGTAGGGTCATATTGGTCCATTTCTTTCTTACAGCCCCAGCATGTCATAGCAATTGTGCAAAGAGACCGTGAAGCTGAGCTAAGTACTGCTTCCCAGGCCAGATGGGGACATTTGCAAAAACATATAGGATCTTTGGAACCAAAACCATCTTCAACAGGTATAGCCTGCCCGCCATGGTGATGGAAAGCAGATGCCATCTTATCAGTTTAGTCTCCACATACTTTACCACGGCCATATAGTTATCTGCCAAAAGCGTTGACTTTGTCCTGGATAGCTGAACCCCCAAATACTTAATTCCACCAGGTGACCAGCGAAGTGGGAACTCACACGCCAGTTGTTTGGTGTTCATGGTGAGTGGAAAAATCTCAGACTTGCTATAATTAATTAATCGTGAAGCCAGAGAAGGTTCCTATCTGGATCACATCTCTCAATATCAGATCAAGGTTCACGCACAGGTCTCTAATGTTCAGTAGCACATCATCTTCATATAGCGATAGTATCTCCGTCCTATCTTTCAGCCGAATTCCCCTCTGAGCGTGACAAGCTCTGATCCTGTCAGCCATCGGCTCAATGACCAGAGCAAAGAGGATAGGAGAGAACGGGCAACCCTGCGAGTGCCCCTGTTTTAGTGTAAATGGGGATGATCTACGAGAGTTGACCAGTACACTCGCAGTAGGGTGAGTATATAATTTAATGTACATCATCATTTCCGGCCCTATACCCATCCTATCCAGGACTTCACACATGTATTGCCACAAGACCATGCCAAAGGCCTTCTGGGCATCCAATGTGACTGCTACTGCCTACGCATATGGGTCAATTCTGGACATAACATTGTAGAGCATTCTTATATTCAATGATGTTGATCTGCCAGGACCGAACCCCCCCTTGATCCTCATGTGTCAGGTAGGGCATGAATGGTAAGAACCTATTCGCCAACATTTGTGTGAATATTTTCGTATCTTTATTCATAAGAGATAGTGGCCTATGCGATTCGCAATCCGTGCTTGGCTTACCAGGTTTCAGAAGAATGGCAATGGTGGCATCCTGTAATGTGAGCAGAAGAATAGATTTGCGGAGTGACTCATTCCAAACCTCAAGGAGACGGGGGACGAGGAGTGCTGTGTGCTCCTGATAGAACTCCGGGGTAAGTTCGTCTGGCTCAGGGGCCTTACCTATCAGCAGTTCAGTTATCACCTTCACTATCGCCTTTAGTGTGATCAGGCTTTTGAGCTCTTTCCTGGATTGGCGACTGATGGAGGACATGAGAATCTCCTCCAAGACGGAGCGTAAGGTGCATTCATCGTATGGTCGACCTGCTGCATACAGGGTGCTATAAAATCGTGAAAAAACATTCAGGATCCCGTGATCCTCCGATCGCCCTGTTCGTCGATGATACACTATACTTGGGTCTGCCAACCTTCCGCTCTTGTAAGTCTAGCCAGTGTCCGAACCAGTCTCTCTCCCTCCCCATATGTCCTCACAGCTTGCGGGAAAGTGAAATAACGTATTTCCCTAAGGGCTTGAGATTCAAAGATTTCCAACTCAGCTCATATCTGTTCCAATTTATCGAGACTCGACATTGATGTGCATTCTAGCTCTAGACTCTTAAATTTGGTTTCAGACCGCTCGAAATATCTTGTAATAACTTTCAAAATTCCTGCTTCTCTGGATATGGACATGCCACAGATATACACCTTGAAGGCCTACCATCTAACTCCCGCTGATGTGTCATGTTGACCACTGAATATGAAAAATTGTTCAATATCTGACCGGATCTCCACCTTAAACACTATATCTGATATAGCCTCAGCCTTGAAGCGCCAGGTGCTGCGGGGTAACGGCAATGTTCCCATCTCCAATGACAGTTTTACTGGAGAATGGTCAGAGAGTGTTCGGGCCAGTATTTCAGTATTATAGATCCTGCACATCAGAGAGCACCGGACACTAGGAACATGTCAATCCATGACGAGCTATCGTGTACAGTGAAATAATTTGAGTATTGCTGCTTGTGCGCAAGTAGGGTCCTCCACGCATCTTGCAATCCCAGTGATGTCATGTGTGCTAGCAAACTGCGGACCGCCCGTGAGAGAGACTTGGGGGACGTCCCCGCTCTATTGTCAAATGGGAAATTATATTGTGCCTCCTATTGCAACGGATATGTGTATATTGGTCTACGCCAAGCTGCTTGTAAGCCACTTGAGAAGAAATCCGTGTTGCAAGGTTCGTACCTTAGAATCAATGTAAGCCGCCATTTTAGGTCAATCCGCCATTTTAGGTTTGCTTTGTAAAATCACCCTGTGAGTTAAAATGGTGGACAATGTCATTCCAAAATACAACATGGCCGTCTTGACTTCTGTGTGTAATTAATATGTAACTTGCCTGCAGGCCACTTGTTGAGGTCGTGAACGGAGACCTTGTCCTTTGTTGACCTGTGTGTAAAGGATTACTTGCGTCAATGAAACTAATCCGCGAACATATGTTAAGAACAATGTATTCAAATACTGAACTAAGAACACTTGTTTAACTACATTGTATTATTGTTTGAGAAGACCTGTATGGGAAATCCCAAAATACACAGTTGGCGTGTAGGCATGTTGATGTATGTATTAAAGGCAAACTAGTTACATGTGGATATGCGAATTCGGCATGAACCCTAGATCAGTAATGTATTAGAGGAATATTAACCCGAAGTAGGGTTGGACATCGTGTTCGCAAATAGTATAAAAGAGCAACGCATTCTAATGTACAGCGTCTCTCATTGAATACACCAAACCACACTGGAGTTTGCTGTGTTGCACTGAGGGCCGATAGCTATCTGATTTTGTTTGTTCTTTGTAACTGATTCAGTATAAATTAAAGCTCTTTTATGTTCCTTTGAAACCCGTGTTCGGTGTATTTCCTTTTGGGGTACTCAGCCTCGATATTTTGATTTTGTTTTCACAGTTGGCGCCCGAATAGGGATCCTCAAGATTGATGCCGGATTATCGAAGGTTGACCCTCGCTATCGGACCGGGATCGGACGGTGTGACAAAAAGGGGCCCCACTGAACGAGACGCGACACCTCCGCAGTGCTGCACGACCCTATCCCTGGACGATTAGCTTGTGGTCCAAGAACGGCATCTTGATGAGGGTCCACTTATCGAGGCGGGCAGATTTGCTGAAATCACCACACACGAGGTAAGATTAGTTAGGTAAGATTCTTTGAAATCCGATCAGACCTCCTTAGGAAATCGATCAGGTGAGTCGTGACCCGACTCTTAAAAAATCCTGATAATTTGATTTTGGCGTATTGTATCTGCAGACACAATTATTGACCAGGTAACACCAATAATTTGATATGCCTGGGAAATTGTCTACCTGCTTCAGGGCATTATTCCGCAGTGATAGACAATCTTTGGAATTTAGCCGTCCAGCACCACAGGAGGCATCGCCGGCGTGTACTATGTACTGTAAGCATGGCATTGGAAGTATAGTATTTAATGATATTTGGCACAGACAAACCAGACATGCCTCTGAACTTCAGTGGCCAATCAATGGTAGTTTTGAAATCCCTCGTATTGAGTATTTAGAGTCAATTCTATTAAAGAAAAAGGCTAGACCTGCAGCATTAGATGTTTTGCAGAATTGGAAAAAAGAAGCATTGCATCAACTTAAGAGTAGGCAAAAACATGCGCGCCGTTATAAGACGAACGCCGAAAAGGCATTATTGTATGACCAAGATAAACATTCTGAGTCGACTAGGAATATGGATAGGGCTTTCTCACTTGGAATTCAGAAAATCTATCCTTCTAAAGACTTTCGTGTTTCCAACGAATTCATAGACAAATTGTTAAATGAGCAAAGGCCTTGTGCCTCTGCGCCATCTCCGTTTGTTTCTCTTCCTGCTGCTTTGCCTCTTCCTGCTGCTATTCCTGCTCTACCTGCTGTTGTTCCTGTTGTTCCTGCTCCTCCTAATGCTCCTCTTCCTCCAGTTACTGTTCCTCCTCCTATTCCTCCACGCCTTCCTATTGCACCAGTAACAGTACCTGCAATGAATTTGCCTGCTCCCTCTCTTCTAAGTGGTCCTGTGCCGCTTGTAGTTGATGAAGGTGCGGGGTGGAAGGTTGTCACTCGCAATACTGTACCACCAGAGAAGAAACGTGATTTGATTGCATGGGCTAAGAATTATATGGAGAGAGATGATCAAGCTAATGTCTTTGCCACACTTTTTAATATGGATAATTTTCCTGAGAAAAATGCTTTTATTGATGTGTAATGTGGGGCAAATTAAATAAAATAGATCTCCCGCAAGGGTTAAGGGATCTAAACCCTTTAGCGTTTTCAAGAGACACTGTGGAGAAAGTAAATGAGCATGTCGAGAGGTTATTTGAGTATAGAACGGAGTTGGAAAGGTTACTGAATGAGGATGACGAGGGGGAAAGTATGTGTGTACAGAAACGGTTCCTTCCTTGTTGAAAATCGATATCTGAGGAAGCATGAATTTGTACAAAGGACGCGCTTAGATGGATTTCAGATATGTCGATAACTCCAGTTGAGGTATATGACACATATAGTCAGTATACACCAGAAATGCAGAGGAAAGTGAAACAGGTAATGATAGAGTACCTACAGGGTGATTGTGTAAAAAGAAAGATTAGTCGTCCCACAGAGTTATTGAGTATTTATAAGAGAGCTTTTTCACTTGACACTTCTTCGACTGCTTTAGCGCTCGACTTAGCTCTGTTGCTTAGTAAGCGTTCGGAGTCACCTACTTCTGAGTTGCCTATGAGAGAGGTTCCTCCGACATTTGTCCCGAAGGTTGAGATTGCGGCTGATGCTGCACCGGGTATAGTTGCTGTGAACATTCCTGCACATTATATATCACAGTTTGTTCACGTCCCGTTCTCAAGACAAGAAGTGAATACTATTAGACAATCTATTCCTGATATTAGGAAAAATCTGACAGGATTCTATAAAGAAATAGAGTCCGTCTTGCAGTCCACAGTGTTCACCTTAGGCGATATTGATTTCTTATTTCCTGTACTCCTGCCCGTAGGTTTGTGGCAACAAGTTAGGACTATAGACGACGTGCCAGGGATGGGAGATACATGGGCGAATATAACTAGATTCGATGGAGAAAGGCCAGCTGCTGAAGGACCGCCCCAGGTGATACTGACTTTGCCTGATAGAATCATTGCAAAATTGAAACCATAATTCCTGAGAAAATAATTATTTGGGACAAACTTACGGTCTGTGTCCAAGGGAAGTCTGAGGGTGCTACCGAGTTCTTTAATCGGTTCGAACAGGTATTCTCGGATTTCAGCAGACAAGACTTAGGCACAAAGTCTGGGAAAAGGTTATTTGTGGACAAATTTGTGCGTGGATTTCTGCCTGACATCCAGTCACAAATGATGTCCTCTGAGAGCGCTTGGCAGGCGAAGTCCCAATCAGAAGTATTGCGCACGGCTCAGTACTACGAGAATCGTGTCAATAATGAAAAAGATAAAGTTGAAAAACAAAAAGGTGATTTAAAGACTAAAGTGCTATTACAGCAAATTGTTAGAGGCCCCAGAGGGGGTAGTTCACAGATTAGAGGTCAGTATGTTCCACAAGGTAATGTGCCCTTGAGTCCTGTGAAGATTAACCAGTGTGCCTATTGTCTACAAGAGGGTCATTGGCGTGCACAATGCCCCGTCCTTCGACAGAGGTCGAATAACACATTTGGGAATATGGGTAGACGATCCAGAGGTCGCCCGGGTGTAGGGGGCCCTGGTAGTGGTCAGTTTGCACAGGATCCTCAGCAACCTTTTTCACAGGATAATCAGACTTCGAGTGCGGACACTAGGAACATATTTGATCATCCTTCTGCTGCATATCTATCTGAAGAGCTTCCTTTTGATGATATTCTGTTTCGTTAGGATTGCCCAAAGCAGAGTTTGGAACCTACACCTATTCCCGTCAATCAGAAAGGTCCCTATGTAGAAATGGTGGTGGGAAATAGGAAACATCAGTTTTTGATAGATACGATTGATTATTCGCGGGTTCCAAACATTCCACTGTCAGGGCAAACCAATGTTTCTGTAGGGTTTTCAGGCACGCCAGTTTGTCCAGTTTCTTCGCCGGTACCTATTTCTTTGGGTCCCTTTACGGACCACTGTCCATTTCTGTTGACTTCGAATAGTGGAGAGAATTTGCTGGGGTTGAACCTGTTAAAAGAATTAAATGCCGTGATTTATTGTTCTTCTGATGGAGTGCGCTTAACGATTTCACCACAGCAATTTTCTGTCTCGCAATTCTTGACTAGACCTTTGCCACCAGAATTCATTGATGTACCAGAGAGCTTATGGGCTGTTGATGACAACGATGTCAGTGTTTTACAGATTGAGCCTGTTAAGATAGTTTTGAAACATGGAATTGAGCGAGCTTTGAAATGCATTGTTTCCGATTTTTTGCATCGCAGGGTGATTGAAGAAATTTCAGGAAGTTTGTGCAATAGTCCGATTTTATCCGTGTACAAGAAAGGCGATAATGCAATTCCATTCCGTTTCGTAATTGATTTACGTGCCATTAATAAAGTCGTTGCTCCGCAATTTCCAATTGTGCCTGATGTGATGACAATATTAAACATGATTCCAGCTACAGCTACTTACTTTAGTGTTGTGGATCTAAAGAATGCTTTCTTTAGTATTCCTATACACAAGGATATACACAAGGATAGTAGATACTTGTTCGCGTTCACCTTAGGGGGACGCTCGTTCACCTCAAGGGTACACAGAGAGTACTAGTATCTATAGTAGGGCTTTGAAAGAACAGCTTGATACCCTTGAATTACCCTCTACTTGTACATTGCTTCAATATGTTGATGACTTGCTTTTAGCTGCTGACTCTGAGAGCACCTGTAAGGAGGGCACTGTGTTATTGCTTATTCATCTAGCTAAGCATGGTCACAAAGCTTCGCTTAAAAAGTTTCATTATTGTTGCCAGGAGGTCGCCTATTTAGGCTATCTCCTGTCAAAGACGGAAGAAGATTGACACCTGAATGTATAAAACACATTTCTGGCATGTCAGTCCCAAATACACAGAAGGAAGTTAGAGCCTTGATAGGTATGGCTTCTTACTGTAGGTTGAGGATCCCGAATTTTTCACTAGTGATCAAACCGATGTTGGCTTTGACAAAGAAGGGCATTTCTTCGCCATTGCCGTGGAACGCGGAACATCAGCAATCGTTTGCTTTGCTCAAGACTGCATTATGCTCTGCACCAGTTTTGGGCACACCAAACTATGAAAAGGCCTTTGTGTTGTTTGTGCATGAATGTGATGGATGTGCTTTGGCTGTATTAATGCAGGAACATGGAGGGAAGAATAGGCCGTGCGGTTACTTTTCTTCCGCCCTTAATCCTGCAGCATGCGCTTTGCCAAGATGTTTGCGAGGTGTCGCTGCTGCTGCTGCGTATGTAAAACAGAGTGAGGGAATGGTCTTAGGCCATGATCTAACCCTGATGGTGCCTCACTCTGTAGATGTTCTACTGAACCGAACCCAAACGCAACACCTCACTTCCGCACGGTTGACGAGATATGAATTGATGTTGTTTGCTCCTCACATCCAAATTAAAAGGTGTTGTGTTCTTAATCCGGCTGAACTCCTACCTTTCCCGCAAGCTACTACTTGCGGCGATGAAGAGTCACATGACTGTCTGTATACTACTGAACAAGAGACAAAGTGTAGAATTGATTTGAAAGACACTCCTTTGGATAATCCGCAAGGAGAGCTGTTTTGTGATGGCTCCTGCTTCAAACTTCTTGCAATCACCACATTAAGCACGGTCGTGGAAACCAAGAGAATCACGCATAACTCTGCGCAGGCCGCAGAGATTATAGCATTGACCCGAGCTTGTGAACTTTCCAAAGGGCTTGCAGTAAACATATATACTGATAGTCAGTATGCCTTTGGGGTGGTTCACAACTTTGGGAGACTTTGGTCAGAGAGAGGGTTCTTACATGGCACTAAGATCCAACATGCTCCCTAATAGTACAACTGCTCTCAGCGCTTGCGCTCCCTATTCAGTTAGCCGTTATGAAATGTGCAGCACATCGAAAGATTACAGATGACATAGGAAAAGGGAATGCTTTCGCTGATCAGATAGCTAGACAAACTGCTACCGATCTCCGTACGGAGATGTATGTTTCAAGGGAGATAAATGCTTATGCAATGGACGATTGTGTTGGGTCTGTATGGGATATCCAAGCTGATGCCACGTTAGAAGAATCCAAGAGGTGGGCTGAAGGCTTGGGGAAACTTGATGATGACGGGTGTTGGGTGGACATAGTTGAAGGGAAATGGTTACTCCCTGACGCGTATGTAATGATGATGGTCATCGTGGCCCATGGTCCTACGCATGTATGTGCCCAGAAAGTAACGAAAATGTTAGAGAAAGTTTAGGTAAATGACAACATTTCGAAAACTACCCAACGCTATGTTCAGGATTGCATGATTTGCCTACAGCACAATGTGAGAAAGGGGACAGCAACTCCAAGATGAAGTTTTGGGCCACCCTCTGTCCCCTTTGAAGTCATCCACTTTGATTTTATTGAAATGGAACGCTGTAATAATATGAAGTACGTATTGGTGGTCATCTGTGCTTTCAGTAAATGGGTTGAGGCTTTCCTTGTATGAGATGCTACAACCATGACTACGGCAAAAACCATGTTAAAAGAGTACTTCCCACAGTTCAGGCTACCAAGAGTCATCTGGTCGGACAATGGTCCATATTTTGTCGCTGCTGTAATTCTGCAGATATGTGCAGCATTACAGATCGACAAACGGTTCCATTCGGCCAGACACGCTCAGAGCGCCGGACTAGTAGAAAGACACAATGGTATCATCAATGGTATCATCAAGAACAAGCTTGCTAAAATGTGTGCCGGCACTAAATTAAAATGGACGGACGCCTTGCCGATCGTGTTATTATCCAAACTAAGACTGGGCTCTCTCCATTTGAGGTGGTAATGGGGAGACCTGCCAATATCTGGAACCTTCCTAAATGTAGATCTTTGAGAGATGTTTAAAATGTATTACTTTCAGATTATTGCAGCCAGTTGACTAAGAACCTTTATTTGATTTATCACCAGGTATGAGAGGCTTTACCTGTGCGATACGAGTGCCTGGGCCACAGCATAGAGCATGGAAGCTGGGTGCTCATTAAGGCATTTGAGTGCTCTTCCTGCTTGCACCTCGCTGGCGGGGCCCATTCCAGGTCCTGTTGGTCACGCAAACGGCAGTGCGGGTTTCTTGAAGAAAGAATTGGATCCACGCGTCGCACGTCAAGAAACTTCCTCACCCAGTGCCAAACTATACATAAGAAACAGAACCCCTCGCTAACGCTGCAACCAACTATCCCAAAGCAGTAAATAGTGCTGAGAGTGTATTGGAGAATCTTTCTGAGCCCGTGAGGCTTGGGAAACCAGCCATTTCGTCTCCACACTCTCCAAAGTTTTGCCTCTGGAAACTGCTTTTCAAATTCGGCATCTTCACTTGTCGCTGATACGTTGCTTCCAACTGGAAGTACTGACACATTGTTTCTGGATCAATCAGTACTGGGAAAAGCAAGGTACAATCTGCGTCCAAGAAAATAGACTAACGGCACGGTTTTGCTGTGCATATGATAGACTTACGGCACGGTTCGGCTGTGCATTCGGAGAAGGAAAGAATCATCAAGGGCTTGTTTTTGCCCAAATTGGAGAAAGGGGATTCTGTTGGCTAGGGTTGTGGAAGGACTAAGAGGTCGTTCGGCCGGGAAGTCGCCAGCTAAAAACACTGGGATTTGTCGTTTGAAGACTACAATGCCTGCCACCGCTACCGCTCGTATGGGACTTGTAAATGATTGTGTGACCAACCGGGACAATGGACAAGGCACCGTGGCCCCGAAAACGTATTGCTGTGTTTTTATAATGATATTTGGTTTTATAATAGTCACTGTTTTAGGCTTGTGTACCTCAAGGAAATGCATCCTTTAGAATCCTTGTTACCGACTGAAAATGTACCTACTGTTCCTACTCCCTTCGTACATTTGCATACTCTGTCCCCTAGGGACTCCCAGCATAGACAAAGGTACCACAATAATACTCTGCTACTTATCATGAATGCTACGCATGCCATTTTTAATAAGTCTAACTGTTGGGTCTGGTCACATTTACCGCAACACGGGGATAAGGGGCTAGGTTGGTATATTCATCCTTTATCTTTGACAACTGCTTGTTATGCTTCTCTTAGAGCATTATTCTTTGGCCGTTGGAACGATAGCATCTCGGGGAACTTTGATGGCACTAATTTGAATAGTTTTGAGAAATGTGTTCTGACTCCCCTGGGATGCTCGCTTTTCGCAAATAGGAGTAAGCCTAACGTTGCTTCTATTAGGCCTTCTGATAGACTGTCTCGTCCTTTCCAATCTTTGATTTCCTTCAAGATGGCTCCGATAGGCAATAAGGATGCTATGCCTCCTTCTTACACTGTTAACCATAGCCCCGATTCAGTTTCTTTTTGCATACAGAGGAATGGTACTCAGTCAATGGGAGATTTTAAAGGTTATGCCAACATTGCAAATTTGACTGGGGAAGACAGACCTTTGTATGTAGGCAAACCTGTCTACTTTGTTTGTGGTAATGTAGCATTTCCATGGTTGCCCAGGGATTGACAGGGAACCTGTTATTTAGGGATCCTGTTACCTGGGGTTTTTATAGCTAGTACAATAGAAGTTTCAAAGGCCCGTCCACGGCGGGACGAGAACGGTGACACTCCAGCACAAATCTTGGCAGATATAGCAAAATCAGTTGTGCCATTTTGGGGGCAGATAGCGAATTCCGAGGATATCAGAAGACTAGCGAGAGTACTGGAGAGAACCATCAACCGGACCACGGACACACTCTATAATATGACATTAGAACAGAAAGCGATAAGGCTAGTAGCGCTTCAGAACCGGATGGCATTAGATGTCATTCTGGCAGAATGTGGTGGAGTGTGTGAATTAGTGGGGTCCACTTGCTGTGTTTTCGTGCCTGATTCCTCCCCAACTATCTTCAAGGCAATACAGAATCTGCACGTCCTTAGTTCAGAAGTGCATGTTCCCAAGGGAAACTGGGATCTTAGCGCTTGGTTCTGGGACTTCTTGCGATCTTGGGGTTGGAAGGTACTTTCGGTCTTACTGATCATTTTGGGAATTCTGTTGTTCCTTTGTTGTTGTATTCAGTGTCTACCTAGTATATGTTCGATGCTAGGGGGATGTTGCGCACAAGCGATAGGTACGATAGGACATAAAGTGTATGCCCCGGATAAAACTTCCAAGGAATACGTGTTAAAAGAAATTTTAGTGAATGACCTGATGGTAATAGATATTTCTGACAGCGATTCAGGGTGCATGGACGATGATACATGGAGTTATTTGCAAGGAGATCAGAAGTAGTTTAGCACTTGGCATAGGCCAAAAGGAGGGTTTGTCAAATGGGAAATTATAGCGTGCTTCCTATTGCAACGAATATTTGTATATTGGCCTACGCCAAGCTGCTTGTAAGCCACTTGTGAAGAAATCCGTGATGCAAGGTCCTGACCTTAGAATCATTGTAAGCCGCCCTTTTAGGTCAATCCGCCATTTTAGGTTCGCTTTGTAAAATCACCTTGTGAGTTAAAATGGTTGACGATGTCATTGCGAAATACAACATGGCCATCTTGACCTCGGTGTGTAATTAATATGTAACTTGCCTACAGGCCACTTGTTGAGATCGCGAACTGAGACCTTGTCCTTCGTTGACCTGTGTGTAAAGGATTACTCGCGTCAATGAAACTAGTCTGTGAGCATATGTTAAAAACAATGTATTCAAATACTGAACTAAGAACACTTGTTTAACTATATTGTATTAATGTTTGAGAAGACCTGTATGGGAAATCCCTAAATACACAGTTGCCGTGTAGGCTTGTTGACGTATGTATTAAAGGCACTAGTAACATGTGGATATGCGAATTCGGCATGAACCCTAGATCAGTAATGTATTAGAGGAATATTGACCCGAAGTAGGGTTGGACATCGTGTTCGCAAATAGTATAAAAGAGCAACAAATTCTAATGTACAGCGTCTCTCACTTAAAACACTGAATCACGCTGGAGTTCGCTGTGTTGCACTGAGGGCCGATAGCTATCTGATTTTGTTTTGTTCTTTGTAACTGATTCAGTATAAATTAAAGCTCTTTTATGTTCCTTTGAAACCCGTGTTCGGTGTATTTCCTTTTGGGGTACTCAGCCTCGATATTTTGATTTTGTTTTCACAGTTGGCGCCCGAATAGGGATCCTCAAGATTGATGCCGGATTATCGAAGGTTGACCCTCGCTATCGGACCGGGATCGGACGGTGTGACAAAAAGGGGCCCCACTGAACGAGACGCGACACCTCAGCAGTGCTGCACGACCCTATCCCTGGACGATTAGCTTGTGGTCCAAGAACGGCATCTTGATGAGGGTCCACTTATCGAGGCGGGCAGATTTGCTGAAATCACCACACACGAGGTAAGATTAGTTAGGTAAGATTCTTTGAAATCCGATCAGACCTCCTTAGGAAATCGATCAGGTGAGTCGTGACCCGACTCTTAAAAAATCCTGATAATTTGATTTTGGCGTATTGTATCTGCAGACACAATTATTGACCAGGTAACACCAATAATTTGATATGCCTGGGAAATTGTCTACCTGCTTCAGGGCATTATTCCGCAGTGATAGACAATCTTTGGAATTTAGCCGTCCAGCACCACAGGAGGCATCGCCGGCGTGTACTATGTACTGTAAGCATGGCATTGGAAGTATAGTATTTAATGATATTTGGCACAGACAAACCAGACATGCCTCTGAACTTCAGTGGCCAATCAATGGTAGTTTTGAAATCCCTCGTATTGAGTATTTAGAGTCAATTCTATTAAAGAAAAAGGCTAGACCTGCAGCATTAGATGTTTTGCAGAATTGGAAAAAAGAAGCATTGCATCAACTTAAGAGTAGGCAAAAACATGCGCGCCGTTATAAGACGAACGCCGAAAAGGCATTATTGTATGACCAAGATAAACATTCTGAGTCGACTAGGAATATGGATAGGGCTTTCTCACTTGGAATTCAGAAAATCTATCCTTCTAAAGACTTTCGTGTTTCCAACGAATTCATAGACAAATTGTTAAATGAGCAAAGGCCTTGTGCCTCTGCGCCATCTCCGTTTGTTTCTCTTCCTGCTGCTTTGCCTCTTCCTGCTGCTATTCCTGCTCTACCTGCTGTTGTTCCTGTTGTTCCTGCTCCTCCTAATGCTCCTCTTCCTCCAGTTACTGTTCCTCCTCCTATTCCTCCACGCCTTCCTATTGCACCAGTAACAGTACCTGCAATGAATTTGCCTGCTCCCTCTCTTCTAAGTGGTCCTGTGCCGCTTGTAGTTGATGAAGGTGCGGGGTGGAAGGTTGTCACTCGCAATACTGTACCACCAGAGAAGAAACGTGATTTGATTGCATGGGCTAAGAATTATATGGAGAGAGATGATCAAGCTAATGTCTTTGCCACACTTTTTAATATGGATAATTTTCCTGAGAAAAATGCTTTTATTGATGTGTAATGTGGGGCAAATTAAATAAAATAGATCTCCCGCAAGGGTTAAGGGATCTAAACCCTTTAGCGTTTTCAAGAGACACTGTGGAGAAAGTAAATGAGCATGTCGAGAGGTTATTTGAGTATAGAACGGAGTTGGAAAGGTTACTGAATGAGGATGACGAGGGGGAAAGTATGTGTGTACAGAAACGGTTCCTTCCTTGTTGAAAATCGATATCTGAGGAAGCATGAATTTGTACAAAGGACGCGCTTAGATGGATTTCAGATATGTCGATAACTCCAGTTGAGGTATATGACACATATAGTCAGTATACACCAGAAATGCAGAGGAAAGTGAAACAGGTAATGATAGAGTACCTACAGGGTGATTGTGTAAAAAGAAAGATTAGTCGTCCCACAGAGTTATTGAGTATTTATAAGAGAGCTTTTTCACTTGACACTTCTTCGACTGCTTTAGCGCTCGACTTAGCTCTGTTGCTTAGTAAGCGTTCGGAGTCACCTACTTCTGAGTTGCCTATGAGAGAGGTTCCTCCGACATTTGTCCCGAAGGTTGAGATTGCGGCTGATGCTGCACCGGGTATAGTTGCTGTGAACATTCCTGCACATTATATATCACAGTTTGTTCACGTCCCGTTCTCAAGACAAGAAGTGAATACTATTAGACAATCTATTCCTGATATTAGGAAAAATCTGACAGGATTCTATAAAGAAATAGAGTCCGTCTTGCAGTCCACAGTGTTCACCTTAGGCGATATTGATTTCTTATTTCCTGTACTCCTGCCCGTAGGTTTGTGGCAACAAGTTAGGACTATAGACGACGTGCCAGGGATGGGAGATACATGGGCGAATATAACTAGATTCGATGGAGAAAGGCCAGCTGCTGAAGGACCGCCCCAGGTGATACTGACTTTGCCTGATAGAATCATTGCAAAATTGAAACCATAATTCCTGAGAAAATAATTATTTGGGACAAACTTACGGTCTGTGTCCAAGGGAAGTCTGAGGGTGCTACCGAGTTCTTTAATCGGTTCGAACAGGTATTCTCGGATTTCAGCAGACAAGACTTAGGCACAAAGTCTGGGAAAAGGTTATTTGTGGACAAATTTGTGCGTGGATTTCTGCCTGACATCCAGTCACAAATGATGTCCTCTGAGAGCGCTTGGCAGGCGAAGTCCCAATCAGAAGTATTGCGCACGGCTCAGTACTACGAGAATCGTGTCAATAATGAAAAAGATAAAGTTGAAAAACAAAAAGGTGATTTAAAGACTAAAGTGCTATTACAGCAAATTGTTAGAGGCCCCAGAGGGGGTAGTTCACAGATTAGAGGTCAGTATGTTCCACAAGGTAATGTGCCCTTGAGTCCTGTGAAGATTAACCAGTGTGCCTATTGTCTACAAGAGGGTCATTGGCGTGCACAATGCCCCGTCCTTCGACAGAGGTCGAATAACACATTTGGGAATATGGGTAGACGATCCAGAGGTCGCCCGGGTGTAGGGGGCCCTGGTAGTGGTCAGTTTGCACAGGATCCTCAGCAACCTTTTTCACAGGATAATCAGACTTCGAGTGCGGACACTAGGAACATATTTGATCATCCTTCTGCTGCATATCTATCTGAAGAGCTTCCTTTTGATGATATTCTGTTTCGTTAGGATTGCCCAAAGCAGAGTTTGGAACCTACACCTATTCCCGTCAATCAGAAAGGTCCCTATGTAGAAATGGTGGTGGGAAATAGGAAACATCAGTTTTTGATAGATACGATTGATTATTCGCGGGTTCCAAACATTCCACTGTCAGGGCAAACCAATGTTTCTGTAGGGTTTTCAGGCACGCCAGTTTGTCCAGTTTCTTCGCCGGTACCTATTTCTTTGGGTCCCTTTACGGACCACTGTCCATTTCTGTTGACTTCGAATAGTGGAGAGAATTTGCTGGGGTTGAACCTGTTAAAAGAATTAAATGCCGTGATTTATTGTTCTTCTGATGGAGTGCGCTTAACGATTTCACCACAGCAATTTTCTGTCTCGCAATTCTTGACTAGACCTTTGCCACCAGAATTCATTGATGTACCAGAGAGCTTATGGGCTGTTGATGACAACGATGTCAGTGTTTTACAGATTGAGCCTGTTAAGATAGTTTTGAAACATGGAATTGAGCGAGCTTTGAAATGCATTGTTTCCGATTTTTTGCATCGCAGGGTGATTGAAGAAATTTCAGGAAGTTTGTGCAATAGTCCGATTTTATCCGTGTACAAGAAAGGCGATAATGCAATTCCATTCCGTTTCGTAATTGATTTACGTGCCATTAATAAAGTCGTTGCTCCGCAATTTCCAATTGTGCCTGATGTGATGACAATATTAAACATGATTCCAGCTACAGCTACTTACTTTAGTGTTGTGGATCTAAAGAATGCTTTCTTTAGTATTCCTATACACAAGGATATACACAAGGATAGTAGATACTTGTTCGCGTTCACCTTAGGGGGACGCTCGTTCACCTCAAGGGTACACAGAGAGTACTAGTATCTATAGTAGGGCTTTGAAAGAACAGCTTGATACCCTTGAATTACCCTCTACTTGTACATTGCTTCAATATGTTGATGACTTGCTTTTAGCTGCTGACTCTGAGAGCACCTGTAAGGAGGGCACTGTGTTATTGCTTATTCATCTAGCTAAGCATGGTCACAAAGCTTCGCTTAAAAAGTTTCATTATTGTTGCCAGGAGGTCGCCTATTTAGGCTATCTCCTGTCAAAGACGGAAGAAGATTGACACCTGAATGTATAAAACACATTTCTGGCATGTCAGTCCCAAATACACAGAAGGAAGTTAGAGCCTTGATAGGTATGGCTTCTTACTGTAGGTTGAGGATCCCGAATTTTTCACTAGTGATCAAACCGATGTTGGCTTTGACAAAGAAGGGCATTTCTTCGCCATTGCCGTGGAACGCGGAACATCAGCAATCGTTTGCTTTGCTCAAGACTGCATTATGCTCTGCACCAGTTTTGGGCACACCAAACTATGAAAAGGCCTTTGTGTTGTTTGTGCATGAATGTGATGGATGTGCTTTGGCTGTATTAATGCAGGAACATGGAGGGAAGAATAGGCCGTGCGGTTACTTTTCTTCCGCCCTTGATCCTGCAGCATGCGCTTTGCCAAGATGTTTGCGAGGTGTCGCTGCTGCTGCTGCGTATGTAAAACAGAGTGAGGGAATGGTCTTAGGCCATGATCTAACCCTGATGGTGCCTCACTCTGTAGATGTTCTACTGAACCGAACCCAAACGCAACACCTCACTTCCGCACGGTTGACGAGATATGAATTGATGTTGTTTGCTCCTCACATCCAAATTAAAAGGTGTTGTGTTCTTTATCCGGCTGAACTCCTACCTTTCCCGCAAGCTACTACTTGCGGCGATGAAGAGTCACATGACTGTCTGTATACTACTGAACAAGAGACAAAGTGTAGAATTGATTTGAAAGACACTCCTTTGGATAATCCGCAAGGAGAGCTGTTTTGTGATGGCTCCTGCTTCAAACTTCTTGCAATCACCACATTAAGCACGGTCGTGGAAACCAAGAGAATCACGCATAACTCTGCGCAGGCCGCAGAGATTATAGCATTGACCCGAGCTTGTGAACTTTCCAAAGGGCTTGCAGTAAACATATATACTGATAGTCAGTATGCCTTTGGGGTGGTTCACAACTTTGGGAGACTTTGGTCAGAGAGAGGGTTCTTACATGGCACTAAGATCCAACATGCTCCCTAATAGTACAACTGCTCTCAGCGCTTGCGCTCCCTATTCAGTTAGCCGTTATGAAATGTGCAGCACATCGAAAGATTACAGATGACATAGGAAAAGGGAATGCTTTCGCTGATCAGATAGCTAGACAAACTGCTACCGATCTCCGTACGGAGATGTATGTTTCAAGGGAGATAAATGCTTATGCAATGGACGATTGTGTTGGGTCTGTATGGGATATCCAAGCTGATGCCACGTTAGAAGAATCCAAGAGGTGGGCTGAAGGCTTGGGGAAACTTGATGATGACGGGTGTTGGGTGGACATAGTTGAAGGGAAATGGTTACTCCCTGACGCGTATGTAATGATGATGGTCATCGTGGCCCATGGTCCTACGCATGTATGTGCCCAGAAAGTAACGAAAATGTTAGAGAAAGTTTAGGTAAATGACAACATTTCGAAAACTACCCAACGCTATGTTCAGGATTGCATGATTTGCCTACAGCACAATGTGAGAAAGGGGACAGCAACTCCAAGATGAAGTTTTGGGCCACCCTCTGTCCCCTTTGAAGTCATCCACTTTGATTTTATTGAAATGGAACGCTGTAATAATATGAAGTACGTATTGGTGGTCATCTGTGCTTTCAGTAAATGGGTTGAGGCTTTCCTTGTATGAGATGCTACAACCATGACTACGGCAAAAACCATGTTAAAAGAGTACTTCCCACAGTTCAGGCTACCAAGAGTCATCTGGTCGGACAATGGTCCATATTTTGTCGCTGCTGTAATTCTGCAGATATGTGCAGCATTACAGATCGACAAACGGTTCCATTCGGCCAGACACGCTCAGAGCGCCGGACTAGTAGAAAGACACAATGGTATCATCAATGGTATCATCAAGAACAAGCTTGCTAAAATGTGTGCCGGCACTAAATTAAAATGGACGGACGCCTTGCCGATCGTGTTATTATCCAAACTAAGACTGGGCTCTCTCCATTTGAGGTGGTAATGGGGAGACCTGCCAATATCTGGAACCTTCCTAAATGTAGATCTTTGAGAGATGTTTAAAATGTATTACTTTCAGATTATTGCAGCCAGTTGACTAAGAACCTTTATTTGATTTATCACCAGGTATGAGAGGCTTTACCTGTGCGATACGAGTGCCTGGGCCACAGCATAGAGCATGGAAGCTGGGTGCTCATTAAGGCATTTGAGTGCTCTTCCTGCTTGCACCTCGCTGGCGGGGCCCATTCCAGGTCCTGTTGGTCACGCAAACGGCAGTGCGGGTTTCTTGAAGAAAGAATTGGATCCACGCGTCGCACGTCAAGAAACTTCCTCACCCAGTGCCAAACTATACATAAGAAACAGAACCCCTCGCTAACGCTGCAACCAACTATCCCAAAGCAGTAAATAGTGCTGAGAGTGTATTGGAGAATCTTTCTGAGCCCGTGAGGCTTGGGAAACCAGCCATTTCGTCTCCACACTCTCCAAAGTTTTGCCTCTGGAAACTGCTTTTCAAATTCGGCATCTTCACTTGTCGCTGATACGTTGCTTCCAACTGGAAGTACTGACACATTGTTTCTGGATCAATCAGTACTGGGAAAAGCAAGGTACAATCTGCGTCCAAGAAAATAGACTAACGGCACGGTTTTGCTGTGCATATGATAGACTTACGGCACGGTTCGGCTGTGCATTCGGAGAAGGAAAGAATCATCAAGGGCTTGTTTTTGCCCAAATTGGAGAAAGGGGATTCTGTTGGCTAGGGTTGTGGAAGGACTAAGAGGTCGTTCGGCCGGGAAGTCGCCAGCTAAAAACACTGGGATTTGTCGTTTGAAGACTACAATGCCTGCCACCGCTACCGCTCGTATGGGACTTGTAAATGATTGTGTGACCAACCGGGACAATGGACAAGGCACCGTGGCCCCGAAAACGTATTGCTGTGTTTTTATAATGATATTTGGTTTTATAATAGTCACTGTTTTAGGCTTGTGTACCTCAAGGAAATGCATCCTTTAGAATCCTTGTTACCGACTGAAAATGTACCTACTGTTCCTACTCCCTTCGTACATTTGCATACTCTGTCCCCTAGGGACTCCCAGCATAGACAAAGGTACCACAATAATACTCTGCTACTTATCATGAATGCTACGCATGCCATTTTTAATAAGTCTAACTGTTGGGTCTGGTCACATTTACCGCAACACGGGGATAAGGGGCTAGGTTGGTATATTCATCCTTTATCTTTGACAACTGCTTGTTATGCTTCTCTTAGAGCATTATTCTTTGGCCGTTGGAACGATAGCATCTCGGGGAACTTTGATGGCACTAATTTGAATAGTTTTGAGAAATGTGTTCTGACTCCCCTGGGATGCTCGCTTTTCGCAAATAGGAGTAAGCCTAACGTTGCTTCTATTAGGCCTTCTGATAGACTGTCTCGTCCTTTCCAATCTTTGATTTCCTTCAAGATGGCTCCGATAGGCAATAAGGATGCTATGCCTCCTTCTTACACTGTTAACCATAGCCCCGATTCAGTTTCTTTTTGCATACAGAGGAATGGTACTCAGTCAATGGGAGATTTTAAAGGTTATGCCAACATTGCAAATTTGACTGGGGAAGACAGACCTTTGTATGTAGGCAAACCTGTCTACTTTGTTTGTGGTAATGTAGCATTTCCATGGTTGCCCAGGGATTGACAGGGAACCTGTTATTTAGGGATCCTGTTACCTGGGGTTTTTATAGCTAGTACAATAGAAGTTTCAAAGGCCCGTCCACGGCGGGACGAGAACGGTGACACTCCAGCACAAATCTTGGCAGATATAGCAAAATCAGTTGTGCCATTTTGGGGGCAGATAGCGAATTCCGAGGATATCAGAAGACTAGCGAGAGTACTGGAGAGAACCATCAACCGGACCACGGACACACTCTATAATATGACATTAGAACAGAAAGCGATAAGGCTAGTAGCGCTTCAGAACCGGATGGCATTAGATGTCATTCTGGCAGAATGTGGTGGAGTGTGTGAATTAGTGGGGTCCACTTGCTGTGTTTTCGTGCCTGATTCCTCCCCAACTATCTTCAAGGCAATACAGAATCTGCACGTCCTTAGTTCAGAAGTGCATGTTCCCAAGGGAAACTGGGATCTTAGCGCTTGGTTCTGGGACTTCTTGCGATCTTGGGGTTGGAAGGTACTTTCGGTCTTACTGATCATTTTGGGAATTCTGTTGTTCCTTTGTTGTTGTATTCAGTGTCTACCTAGTATATGTTCGATGCTAGGGGGATGTTGCGCACAAGCGATAGGTACGATAGGACATAAAGTGTATGCCCCGGATAAAACTTCCAAGGAATACGTGTTAAAAGAAATTTTAGTGAATGACCTGATGGTAATAGATATTTCTGACAGCGATTCAGGGTGCATGGACGATGATACATGGAGTTATTTGCAAGGAGATCAGAAGTAGTTTAGCACTTGGCATAGGCCAAAAGGAGGGTTTGTCAAATGGGAAATTATAGCGTGCTTCCTATTGCAACGAATATTTGTATATTGGCCTACGCCAAGCTGCTTGTAAGCCACTTGTGAAGAAATCCGTGATGCAAGGTCCTGACCTTAGAATCAATGTAAGCCGCCCTTTTAGGTCAATCCGCCATTTTAGGTTCGCTTTGTAAAATCACCTTGTGAGTTAAAATGGTTGACGATGTCATTGCGAAATACAACATGGCCATCTTGACCTCGGTGTGTAATTAATATGTAACTTGCCTACAGGCCACTTGTTGAGATCGCGAACTGAGACCTTGTCCTTCGTTGACCTGTGTGTAAAGGATTACTCGCGTCAATGAAACTAGTCTGTGAGCATATGTTAAAAACAATGTATTCAAATACTGAACTAAGAACACTTGTTTAACTATATTGTATTAATGTTTGAGAAGACCTGTATGGGAAATCCCTAAATACACAGTTGCCGTGTAGGCTTGTTGACGTATGTATTAAAGGCACTAGTAACATGTGGATATGCGAATTCGGCATGAACCCTAGATCAGTAATGTATTAGAGGAATATTGACCCGAAGTAGGGTTGGACATCGTGTTCGCAAATAGTATAAAAGAGCAACAAATTCTAATGTACAGCGTCTCTCACTTAAAACACTGAATCACGCTGGAGTTCGCTGTGTTGCACTGAGGGCCGATAGCTATCTGATTTTGTTTTGTTCTTTGTAACTGATTCAGTATAAATTAAAGATGTTTGTATGTTCCTTTTTAATCCTTGTTCGGTGTATTTCCTTTTGGGGTACTCAGCCTCGATATTTTGATTTTGTTTTAACACTATCACGCCCCATATCCTGAATCAAGTTCATATCCCCCCCATATGATCGGAATCCCAATAAATCCCATCAAGATGGAAACCACATTATCAAAACATTCAGGGGTGTCAACATTAGGACAATATGTATTTGCCAATAGATATTCAACACTGGTAATTATACAATGCAAAATGACATAACTGCCTTCAGGGTCAACATGGCTCTTTTTTAGGGTGAACTTCACCGATTTGTGAACCAGTGTCAAAACCCCCCTTGCGTGGGATGAATAGGTAGTAAAGAATCTATTTGGCCCCCAAGTTGGCGCTATACCCATTGCCGCTCCTTTTGTGGCATGAGTCTCTTGTAACAGGAGTATCTTCGTTCCATCTCTTTGCACGTATGTTGTAATTCTGCGCGCTTTAGTGAAGTTACCAGCCCTCTGATGTTCCAAGACATCAATTTAATCTCCATCACACAGTTAGGGGGGTATTCCACAATTTCCGCACTGATACAATGGATAGTAGATCTATATTACCCATGTGAACATCTCCGAAGAGCAGTATTTTAATCCCATATCTTTGCACCCATGCCAATGCTCTATTTTCTTTAGTATACTTTCCTATCCCTCTAATATTCCAGGACACCAGATTAATCTCTATCCCGTGTTCTACGGAATGTCCCATGTTTTCCACACAATTGCACCCAGCCCCATGTCTGTATTACTCGGTTGGTTATTGCTCCCCATGTACTCCGCTGCCAATCGTTTTCCAGTTTTCATTGAACCATTAAACTTCAAACCTTTTAACTTAGTCCCCCCACCCTCACTGACCTCCCCAACACAGCAGTGTGAACATCCCTCCCTCCCTCCCCCCCACCAGTTGGCCTACCCCACCTTGGCCATTCCTCCTTCCCTTAAACCAACATCGTAATAGCAACTGCTGCGAGGGCAAGCTGCACTTGCTGAGGCCCATTATTAAATTGCAATGTTACATCGTGCTTTTCACAAATTTCCACAACAAGGATAGCTATCTGTTTGCTATATCAAAACAACATAATAGGACAACATTTAGAATTCTCAATGATACATCCATCAATTAGGGGGTAGGTCATCAACAGGCAGCTTGTCAGAATCCGGCAGTGGTATCTGTGCCTGAATTTACCAGCCTCCTCAGGGACCGTAAAGAAGTAGAGCTTGCCACGAAATGTAAGTTTCAGTCTAGCCGGGAACAGCATGGCATATTCAATATTGCAGCTACGTAGAAACTTCTTGACCCCAATAAACTGGCCCCCCTCATTTTGTACCGTAGTGGGAAAATCTGGGAGCCGAGGTGCAACTCCCCCCTCTCCCTGGCCAGGCGAAGAAGGTGTTCCCTGTGCCAGTAACTGAGGGTCTTAGCTAAAATAGGTCTTGGGAAGTCTCCGGGTCTGGGTCGGGGGCTCAGGGCATGGTGTGCACATTCGACTGCGAAGAGAAGGGACAGCACAGGTGACCCCAGGAGATCCCTTAGCAGTTTCTACACTGCCTGCGCCATATCTCCCGTTAGGGTGCCTTCTGGAACTCCCACTATCCTAATATTGTTTCTCCTAGAAAGGGATTCTAAATCGTCACATTTCACCTTCACCATTTTCATGTCTTTCACTAATACTGCCACCATGCTCTGGAGGCTTTGCACAGTGTCCTCAGTTGCCCCAATTCATTTTTTGGCTTCTGTAATGCGTCTGGATTCTTTGGTCAGCTGAGTTCACATGGAAGCAACATTAGCGGTGATATCGGACAGTTTCTTGTGGACTGCCGCAAAGCCCTTTGCCATTGCCTCCATCATATGCGTGGGGTCTGGCGGTGGGGTCGTCAAGGGATGGGGGTGTTCTGCTGTAGAGGTAGTTGGGGGGTCAGGGGTTCCCCTAGCGTTGGCTGTAGTATATCTGTCCATGGCGCCTGTTTCTTTCCTCCCACCTGCGCCCCTGGTCATTTTACTATATTGAAGTAGGTATTCCTTGCTCCAGGAAAGACAAATGCTGTGGGTCAGGTAGGCGTAACTGCTGTTCTATTGATGGTCCTGGCAGTATGGCAGGTTATCAGCCAACTCGCACTACAAAAGCAGATGGTGTACTGACACACACAGTCACACACATAGGGTCATTAACGGGCCAGCAGCCACACATCGGCACTGACACAGTTTGGTCCTGTACGAAGTAGTCTGTACGGTCCTCACATAATATGACTCTGTGTGCCGTGCCTTACTATGGTGCAAGGCTCATGCTGCACAGGATTCGTAGCAGGGATTACACAGGGCGGTTCACGCGGCAGGCAGCATGGCCGCAATGTGGAAGGAGAAGGAGGATGTCGCACCTACCGGTATGCTGAAGGGCTGGTTAATACATAGAAGGCTTTTCAGCCGTCGGAAGAAGTCTGCTTCTTTCATGGTGGTGTGTGCTGCTGCACGAAGACTTTGGTGTCTCAGCTCCTGTGCCACGAGGATCGCGGCAAGTCTCAGTACATGTCTCATGGCCCAGGACGGGGCCACTTCACCGCCAAAATTGTTCCCGTGCAAGCACTCACGGACACACAGGCTGCCCATTACTCACCAGTCCGGATGGGCTATCTCCTCTCTGCCCCCCGCATCTGTCGACTATGTTGTGTTCAGGGGACTCCGATGCGGGCCCTTGCTACCTACATCCATGTCTCAAGGGCCACGAGTGCCCAAGGATGACATTCCGCAGGGTAGCGGGACAGACTGCTCACCCTCGCCGTAGAGTACCAGCGTCGCAGCTCTGCGGTAGCCCCAGTCGTCTGCACCGTCCTGGCAGCAGATGCTGCATCACGGGCGGGCTACTTCCAGGCGAACGAAGGGGGCCGGGCCATGTAGCGAAGATAACCACCAGCCAAATGGTTCCACAGGTAGGTTCCGTTTTACCAATATCTTCCATCGGTCCTCAGCGGCGGTCTCATTCACCAGCAAACACACGGCCACATTTTGACACGGATGAGTTCACTAGAGCAGCATGTTGGCTGTTGCAGATGCGGGTTTCCAGGCAGTCACGCACGGTCACCGCACCCCCTCAGCTCCATCAACGTCGTATCTGGGCTTCCTGGCTACGATTTCCCTTGGTAATGCTGCAGTACGTAGCCCCTGTTGTCAGCTGGGTGTTGATGCCAAGGTTTTGTCATCGTTCCCTAGACAAACTGGCTATTTTTGTGGATATAGTATGGCCACAGCAGAGCAACGAAGGTTAGACATTCACCTGTTTGCACTCAACAGCGTCCCCCTGCAGAGTGACCTCTTTAACTTTAGAATTGGATTTTGAAAAAAAGCGATTGAAAAACAACACGTAAGCAAAAATGGAAAAAGCCATTTCTACGGTAGGTTGTGCCATTCCACATATTCATTGATCCCTTTAAAATGGCTTTCAATTAAAAAAATTCATTTCTGTTAAAAATGAACTAGATTCTTGTTTATTATTGATTGATAGCTTCCTTTGACTTTTTTTTCTGGATGAACCAATTAAATTTCTCATGCGTGTAACACTTAGATTAGTAATGCTTAACTAATGCTGCTGTCTTTATTTTATTTTTGATGCAACCAGCGCTCTAGATAAGTTTCGGAAGTGGGAGTATTTTAGTTGGGAGTCACATTCTTTTTTAGGGATTATAAATCTAAGTCAAATTCCCAATGGCAGTATTTTATAAGCGAGTAAACATATGTTTTAAATGGAAAACAGAAATGTTTCTGTAATAATTATTTGTCTGCACCTAGTTATTCGTGCACATTTAAAGATCCATGTTTACTATTATTACTGCCTGATCCGAAGAAGCAGTTTCTTCCTGATGCACTGTGTGCACTACTGGTGCAAATCTATCGATGAAGCCGTGTCAGCACAAGCAGGGGCACAGGTGCTAAGTGCCTGTTTCCTACTTTTTGTTGGGAGTATTTTCACTCCCTATTTCTATTTTTGTGGAGTATTTGTCGATTTTTAGGGAGTAAAAATGGCTGATACACCCCTTATCTGCAGGGCTGGGTGCAACGATTATACTTGATAATTTGCGACTTCAAATTTTCTGTTGGATTTTGCAAATTTATCTTATCCGCATAATCATGTAATCACGACTACATTTTTGCTTTTACAGTTGGTGAAATGTTAACGGACCGGCAAACTCATAATGAGGCCCAATGTCCTGTCTAGCGTCCTCATTCCGAGTTCACTGGAATTAGCCTTGGTAATTCTGCCAAACGCAGATACAGATCCCTTCACTCATTTTAGCGATAAATCCACCCAATGAGTTAGGGGGAGGTGCCATTAGTCGCCATTATGGAGTACCATTGGCTGCAAGAGGGTTTTGAGAAAATACCTCTGTGCATGTTTTGGAGGTTTTACTCCCAAGTCATTTCCACCCTCGAATTATTGAGCAGGTTCCTTTTTTTAAATGTTTTTATTTATTGTGCATTTGGTTAATACAAACCTTAAGCACAGTGATTAGAATAGATGCAACACTATACCATAAACCACAATCCCTAAAAATATCTAAAATGTTATTATGAGTGAAAACTAATGCCAAACGAAAACACAACAAAATACCGAATATGGGGGTTCTATAAAAGTAGTTGGAACTATGTTGTCACCACTTTTTACCGATTCTGCTATACGCGTAATGAGGGCCAAATTATGGTTGAAGATATACCTTTAATATGATATGATATGATAGTTTATATATATTGCGCCTATACACAATGTATTTGAAAGCGCTTCAAGGCAAGGGAGGAAACAAGGGAAAATACAATGATATTCTTACAGGCCATGAACAGTAATGATGTGAAATTAACTATCTTACTCGGCCTGACGACATTTTAGATAGTGCAAGAGCTAAGACATAGATAAGGAAGGGAGGGGGAGAGTGGGAAGGAAATGGAAACAGACCGGCGACTACCGTACTAGGCCTGACGACATTTCTGGTAGAGCCGGAGAAAAACAAAAGGTGAGGTAGAGGGGTACAGAACAAAGGTGAGGTAGAGGGGAGGAACAAAAAAAGCAACTATCGCACTAGGCCTGACGACATTTCAGATAGTGCTGAAGGGGAGGGGGACAAGTAAGGGAAGGGGGAGGAGACAGATGAGGTTGCTATCATACCAGGTCCAGGGACAATTCCGATAGAGTAAGTGCATAGAAGAAAGTAAGGGGAGGAGATAGGAAAAGGGAGAAAGGGAGAGGAGGAGAGAACAGAGAGTAAGCAGCCAGAAAGAGTGGAGAAGCAAGAGGGGACAGCAAATACAATATGGTTGCTTTCCAAAATGAAAGAGGGAGAGAAATAGCGGAACTGCCCATCTTGATTACCTATACAGGTGGCTCGAACAGCATGTTGTCAAAAACACCACCACTATGATTTCAGTACTGGAAAGCATTTTCCAGAGAGACCGATAACCACAGTGCTTAGTGTGTGGGGTTGTTTGCACTTTGTTTTTAGCCCCAGCACTTATTGTCCCAGACTCACTTTAATTATGAAGTGGTGATAGTCAGTGCATCCATCAACCACCATGAGCAGGTGCGGGCTGTAGAGTAAACCCAAATATGTTGGCAATGTGGGAAGCAGCTATGGGTGGGAGCAGCAGTGGTGGGGAACTACGCACCCGCAGCGTCACAGGAGCGCCAGAAAATATTTTGGCTCTGGCACTTCATTTTTTACAAACTAAGCACTGGATGCCCACATGAAACAATCATGTAAAATACAGTACAGCTCACTGCTAGCGGGGTGACCAGGAACTTGGGGAGGAAGGATAGTTCAGGGGCAACACGTTTGTCTTGGAAGCAAGACAACACAGTGCAACACAGGTTTGAATCCTTATCCCGTGCTTAGAAACCACTCAATCGTATTAAGCGCATTATAAAAAAACAATTATAGTTATAATAACTTAAAAAGTGGTGCATTAAGCACATCCACCAAGTCCTGTACTACAAGCATAGAAATGGACAAATGGAACTCGCTAGCGATTTAATTAAAGAAAGTTTACAACTTGTATCGAGTCCAGAATGCAAGGCAAGACCACAGCACATCAGACTATTGTGGTTCACCAAATGACCGTGACCGTCTCCATGGCCACTAGGATAAGCTCATCTGAACTGATGAGAATGAAGAAACCTAGATGGAAGATTTCTCCATGACAGGTGCCATACCTTGGCAGTCCACACGCTGTGCATACAGAAGTGATCAGATAAAGGGTAAAGGCACAGCAAATGAATATGAAAAGGAGATGTCATTTCTGACATGATGACAAAGCACCTTCGGCGCTGGTAGGTGACGAAGCAAAGCACAAGCACCATCTTGTAACCCGGTCTACTACACTTATTGTTGTTATTTCACAGTCTGTATTGTATATTTTTGCCATGTTGTAACTGCCTCTAAGTCTCCGCTGCCCGGTTACCCCAGGGTTCGGCGCACAGTACAAATAAAGAAACTAAAATAAACTAAACAAGGACACAGAATGATGGAAACAGGAGTTTGCTATGTGGTAGTGGAAGTTGGGTGCAGACGGTATATGGAGAGAGCAGCTATCTTCAAGGAATTTGCAGACTTGGAGAATCTTGGTTAATGCTATCCCGCTGCGGGCAACGATTCGATGGATCGAACAGACACATCAACATCATGTTCATCTTCAACGAGTGAAGTTAGGGAGGAAGAGAGATTGTCTTCCACCGATGACGTTGAATTATATGAATCCGGTGAAGGCCGGATAGGTCAAGCCACGCCTATAGTTGAAAATGAACTGAGGCACGAATGGTCATTGTGGACCAAGGCAACCAAAGAGTGTGCAGATTATGAACCTGCTTAGACTCCTTTTTTCATTATAGAAAAGGAGATAGGTGTTATCCAGTCTATTCAATAGTTCCATCTCCCGCTCCGCATGCATCCCGCCCAAACACATCTTTGAAGGGCAGTAGGAATTGGGTGCCATTTGAGTAGGAAAGCCTTAGCAGAGCGTGCTTCCATGGCCCAGATCATACTCCCTAGGCTTGCGGACAAGCCCTGTAGGCACCCAATGATGAATATAGAAAAGGAAGCTTGCCAACAGGCCACATTGGCTACCCATGTATTTACACACGGGTAAATATTATAACCATGACTGACCTAGACTCACATTCCCGAGATGCCGCCTGCACCATTTCCACCAACACCGGTGTGGTTGGACCTCACAGCATGCAAGGAGGCATCAAGGGGTACGGTGGCCTACAGAAGAAATCAGCCAACATGGAGGCACTTCGACCTCCACCTGTGTGCAGAGGACAGATATATATTTATTATTGATGATACCAGTGCCTATGTGTTTGTGTTCATGGAAGAGAGCCCGGACTGTAACGACGCACTAGGCAGCAGTCCAACATGTGGGGTAACTTCCTTCTCACAACGTTGAAAGTTTGGTTACTGAACAGTGGCCGAGGTCAACATTCTGTTAATGCAGTGCTCCAGCTCTCAGTTGTCCGCTCCAAGCTGAGAAAATCACTCCCTTTTGGGAAATGACTGGCATTAGCCTGGCCTCAGACAGATTCATAGTTTGTTTTGTTGTTTCCAGACCCTCAAACGGTGATCAGTTGGGTACTTACCTGCTCTATCACACACTCACAATGACTTACCAAACTGCTCAAACTGAGTAGGCTTTTATTTTACATCAGTCTTCATTGTGCATTGCAGGAAACGGTTGTGTATAAGGAGACTTGGTAGAGGATTGGGTGGGTACTATGTATGGATGAGAAGAGGCTTGTGGTACGTTGGCTATCACCATCGTTGTGTGCAGTAGATGTAAATGTGAAAGTGTTGACCAATGGAGCACTATTTCAATGGATGGAGAATGATACCATCCGCGATTCAGGATTGGTACACCTCCAACAATCTTTGCCTTAATGCTTGCAAGGCATAGATGCTTCTCATTGGGACTCTTGCTGCGGATTTCCCTCTATCACTCTGGCCACCCTCCTTGAGTCTGCTTCCCTCACCTTCCTGTAGGACTAAAAACCTTGGCGTCATCTTTGACTACACTCTCTTCTTCTTTCCAAACATCTCAGACCTTTCCAGGAAGTCCCACTTCCAGCGACCCCTCCTCAGAGGTATTCTACCTTTTCTCACTTTCCCCCAGAAGCTCACTGTCTCCAGAGCCCTGGTTCTCTCCAGACTGGTCTACTGCAACGACCTCTTTCTCAATCTGCCTACCTCTACTCTCTGCCCCCTGCAACTAATCCAAAACAGGACTGCAAGACTTATCCTTGGCCTCAAGCCCAGAAATCGTATCTCTCCAGCCCTGAAATCAATCCACTGGCTCCTGGTGGGTGCAAGAATCAAGTTCAAGTCCCTCTGCATCCCTCTGCATTGTACACAAGGTATGCTGGGGTCGGGGCCTGCACTACACCCAGCTCTCTCTTCCAAAATACCTTCCTTCTAGAGCCTTGCGCTCAGCTAGCTCCAACTCTCTGAGGGTCAGACGCTTCTCTAGGCAGAGAGTGGGGGGTAGATCTATCCCTTTTGCAGGTGCCTTGAGCCGGACCACCTTAAATTCTGGAAGCAGCTCAAGACCCTCCTTTTCGCCTCTGCCTTCTCTTTCTCATACCCTTGCTAACTTACCTGCCTGCTGCACCTACTGGTTGCTTGGTTCCCTCAGAGTCTCACTGGCTACCAGGCTCCTCCACGACCAGTCTTCCTTTGAACTGCCTCCTGTCCCACCACACACTTAGGGGCTGTAACTGTAACCCCTACAGTTCCCCGGCCTCCTTGCATTTACCCAGAGCTGCGCTGCCCTGACTGCACTCACTCAGAGCAATGCTGCCCTGATCGTACTTCCCCCTGTCCTCTCCCTTGCACTTCACCTATCCCTCCCTTTGCACTCTAGTGTCGCACTTGCACGATCCAAATGACACAAGATCGTTTGTCTTGTCCTCTCTATGTCGTCCCTCCCTTGTCTTGTGGCATCTGGAAATACTTGTGTACAGGCGCGTTATAAATGCCATATCATAACATATCGTGCTCAGTCTGCAGAGACTAGTGTCCACATCAAGGTTTGTGCAGCATTTTGGATTGCTCAGAATGAGCGCTGCATATGGCATCCACAGAGGACTGCCTTTTCAATGAGTGGGGCCTGTTGCAATAGCCCTGCAAGAATTTGCAAAGAGGCGACCTACATGTTCTCTTGCTGTTCCCAAACAATTCTCAGCACCTCGTTTCATATTTGGATACAGTGCTCAGCACCTCTCCGACTTTGGTCTGCCATGGACTGGTGCTCCCCACCAGGATATCAATGCACAAGTCAACTGTCACAGAAGGTAGCAGCCTACAATCTCTTCCCCTTTACACCTCCCGCAGCCCAGGCCGTGTAGCACTCAACATTCCTAGCACTTCGTCTATGGCTCACCCACGAGCCTGACCCCACAGCACTTAGCCCCTCTTCCCTCGTCCTTTCGGCACTTGCACTTTCTGATTTTGATTTTGAATATTTCTTACGTGCACCAGGCAGAATAAACTGCATTCGGGCGCAGATGTTAACTATGATTTGTACCTTGATCAGCGTATAGCGACTGTGATATAGATCACCTAAGCTCCCTTAAATAGGAAGGTTTTTAGTGCTTTTATAAAGCTTTCCAATGATGGACATGAACGGATAGTCAATGGTAGTTGGTCCATAACTTTGAACCGAAGACCGAGAACCTCCCATCTCCCTTTCTGAATACTCACAAGGCATAGTAGGGTTGTCAATTCCCCCCTCTGCTCTTAGATATTTCTCTTGTAATGTATTTCCCATCCTCGCTCCCTCCCCGCCCTGTGACACTGTATTTTCTTATTGCATACACGCCTAACAAGAAAACAATAAATAAATAAATAAATACAATTTTAGGTGCGGTTTCGGGAGCCATGCCTTTTTTAGATTCTTGCTCTGGTCCTTGACATACAATGGTGCCCTATATGTTTAAATTTTTGCACCATTTTATCCAGTGCATGAATCAAATGATTGTGAGAACCCCTGAGTACTGGGCCTTCTCTAATTGTGCACAGCTACTTTCTGACCATGACTAAGCTCTTAAGTGTTATCCGGGCATCCAGCGTGTGAAGGGAGTGTACTTCCATACATCGTTTCCAGTTCTGGACTTCAAAGACTGCATTGACGATGGGCGGGCATTCATCTCCCTCGTTTGTAGCATGGTTATGGTATTGCAAATGGCGTCATGTGCTGGAGATTTTCTTTGGAGTCCTGGAACTCTTTCATCTCCCTCACGGTCACAGTTTGTAGGTGACGAGAGGTAGTTGGATGGGTCGACAGAACTGGTGCAATAGTTTAACTTTTCTTGTATTCCTGTAGATTCAACAGCCATTTCTGGGTGCCTGGCAGAGGTTGGGGTACTCTACTACATATGGATGAGGAGAAGCTGGTGGTACGTTATCGCCATTGTTGTAGGCAATAGATGTCTCGGGAGGATAGCTCAGGGGCAATGTGCTCACCTTGGAAGCAAGACGACAGGGAGCAACACAGGTTTGTTCCCAGGTCCGCGCTTAGAAACCTCTGGGTATTGAGCGTGTTAAAAATAACCTATCATATCATATCCCGCATATGTGAAAGTGCTGGCTACTGGAGAAGTCTCAACGGTTGTTGACTTGGAGGAGAATGGTACTCAGACTGACGAGATCAGCGTCAACATCAGCTTTAGTGCAAGATTGGCGGTTTTAATAAGCCGTCATGGTCTTGGAAGATGGAGCACCCTTTGCTTCCTGGAAAGCCTGCCTGTGTTGTTTAGGTCAGGACCATGGCTGATTGGCTCGTCACATGAAGGTTCTCACTCCATGAGAGTCGCAAGATTAGGGATAAATCAGCTATGACCTGTCTTTCATCAACAATTACTTGCAAGAACAAGAATGCATGTCCTCAGACTAGGAGGTTTATGTATCCAGTGTTATTGAGAGTTTATTCAGCATTAGTGCTCGTTTCAGTGAAGCAATACTTCAAAAGAACTCATCTCCACGCCATTATGTACCAATATGTTATGTTCCATAGAACTCCACCCTTCTCCTTCAGCCAGGTATCCGGGCAACAAGCACATCTCTATCAATTATTTGCCCAGCATACGCCCTAACAATATACATTAATATTTCCCATTCATATGTCTAGGCCCAGTCATCTGGCACAACAAGCACATTTGGAATGGACCTTTACGACTTTGTTTGTTACGACAGACCTGCTGCAGTAAGAGACTGTCATTGGAAAGAGGCTTTGGCAGAAGGCCCCGGTGTCTGTGCTTTGAACTGTATCCTCGTGGCAGAGAAGCCAGAGTGTGTGCGAAGCTCGAACAGGCTGCCTTGTCCCGTGCTGAAAACGTGGAGAAGGGAAGCCAACTGCTCAACCGTACTGACATATTATCTCTTGAACACTTTCCTTTTGTATACACCATTTTCCCACACTCTTTTGTATTTAGAAGTAAGGATTGGCAAAAGGTGTATTAGGATAGGCCCTTTTATTTGACATAGACTTGACTCAGACTGCGTTAGTATTATTTGATGTTATTATTTGATGGTTTTAGCTTGCTCCCATCGTTAACTTTATGTTTAGATATGCATTCGACCAACCCATTTGAAGTTCAATAAACACCCTTGAACTGTGATCACTTGGGTCTGTCTTCACTGTTCGATACCATGCCTTCTTTACAGCACGCAGACACATCTGGCCCATCACCCTTTCCAGTGCAGATGTTAGTCTGAAACCACTGGACAGGCCCATGTAAAATGCTGAAAGATGGCTACATCTATATGACGTGTCAGGTATGTTGTTGACCAGGTAATATCTGTATTGGGTTTCATATCATATGTCCTATACGTACTTTGCATGATATTACTCTGTACACATTTAAATGTTGTAATATGAGAAATCCCTTTGACCTGAGAACATTTCCAATCTCTTCAGTTGAATGTTTTTCCCTATATCTCACACCCATTTCCCTTTACTTGCAATCTAAGGTGGACTTGTGTCCTCGTTGAATGCCCCTATATGAATGTCATCCAAACTTCAGATAAGTACCTATTGAAAACAGTGCAACAGTGCATCCGCCTCTGCCGGTCCTCCTATAACGCTATGCCAGCAATCATAGGTCACTTTTGACCAACAAGCAAGCTTCCCTTCGGTGCCCCGTTAGGTACACTAATTTAAATGTAAAGAAGCCTTTTGCACCATATTGATTTAATTGTTTTTTTATAACACGTTTAATACCTGAGTTCGGTTTCTAACCGCGGATCCGGGATTCGAACCTTTGTTGCTCTGCATGGTTTTGCTTCCAAGACCAGCACGTTGCCCCTGTGCTATCCACCGTTAGGGTCACATCTATCTCACAGTTGCCACAGGTCCAAGGTATCAAGTCTACATCCCTATATCCTTTTACAAAATGTGGAAGTGACCACATGGGCACTGTTTTGCATATGGTATCAGATACCTCAAACCATACCCTCACACACAGCTTCCTGCCCAGATGGAGAAGATAGAGCGGTTCACACTCGCTAGAGTGTGTGCCCAGCAATATGTAATTCCAATTTAATGGAACCGCATGCATGTTTAGTAGCTATTTTTCAGTATTGAGATCTGTGAGTAGACAACAAGAGATTTTTGGTAAGTGGTCTGCAGTCAAAATGGCCGCTCGGCCCGCAGCATTGTGCTATCTACAATTTCAAAGCAAAAATTCAAATTGGCATCTTGGAACCAGCTTCCAATACCATTCACTGTTCTCATAATGATTTCCGCTGATTGCAGTTCACGTTATTATTTAATTACTAAAATGTCAATGTTTTCGTTTTCCTTCGTAGCGCAAATGCTCACGCAGCTGGATCCATAGCACAGTGTCAGATTTAAGGCAAATGGCCCAGTGGGCAAGACAGACAGAGAGCCCTGGATAGACGGAGTTGAGGTTGGGAGCAGTGAATGGCTGACGCAAGTGTAACATATATGAACTATAGGAACACATGTTGCATGTATTGTAAGTTCTCTTTTCTACTACTCGTGTTGCGTGTATAGGGTTATAACTGTCATCAATCTACTGATCTTCCCACCTGTCCTCACCTTTCTATTTCATCACGTCTCCCTGCAAATTTCACACCGACCCAACTTCCACCACTGCTCCGTACCACCATTCCCTTTTTACCACTGCGCCAAGACACCTGCACCATGTCTTCATGGCCTGGCTGGAGAGAACCGAGGATAATGCCTCCTTGCCTGTGTGAGGACTGAACATTGAGGGCCCAGTCCATATTTCATCTCAGCACCAGCTCGCTCTTACAATATGTCCTTGAACGCTGTGGCTACTCCCAGCAGGCCGCAGAGGAGGTTGTCCATGAAATAACCTAAAATTTAAAAAACGAAATGAGAAATGACCGAATTTTTGGGGTCGAATAAACTAAAATTACTTTTTGCACTTTTTATTAAAGACCTCCCACACACCCCTCAACCCCCTTACCTTATCTTACAGCCTTATCCCACAACTCGCCTATTATTCGTCATTTTTATCTCGCTTTTTGGCATTCAGTCAGTTCTATGTATACCCCTGGAGGAGGGGCTTCGGGTCTGGGCATCTTTTTGTGATAGACAGAGCCACTCAGAATACCCCTGCATGAAATGGACATTTTGTGGCTACATAGATAGCATTTTAAAGCAGACAATGGTAGTTTTGCAGTACATTTTGAGGGTGTGAAGGAGTGCAACTAGACTGGAGAGGGATCCATGATGCAACAGCAACAGCATTTGGAAATGTAACCAATATCCTCAGGGTGACATACAGGTTTGGAAACATCTGTTACATCTTTACATGGTTAGTATGAAGGGTCACTGCTATTATATTATATTATATTATAGTATATAGATATCTTAGATGGAGCAAAACTAGTCTATTACATCTTGAGTGCGGCTTCTTTCTGGAATAGTGTACAGTGGGTACGGAAACACTTCCCAAGGGCACCTCATTTTGGCAGGTAAGGAGTAGATGCAGAGATCACACTTTGATTAACTGGTGAAGACGGAATTCGAGCCTACTCTGAAATGTAGGGTCTTTGACCAGGTACCTTCCTAGCTCAAGTTGCTACAAATATGTGTTCATGATTGGACTTGAAGACATAAAATAAAATGCAGTGTTCTATAACGATGGCTTTAAGAGTGCTAACATGATTAACCAATCCAACAATGTATAGATGTTGATCAAGAAGTGTATGCAGTAATTTTGCTTTGAATGCTCAGTTGCACAATGATGCTTCTGTTTGTATTTCTGTACAAATGGTCCACTGTGTGCAATTATAATTGTTTCCACCACTTAGTGGGAAAGTAAATCCAAAACACAGGTGAAATTACCTTTACTCTTCACTTCTCCACTATGTGGCTAGAATTATGCATGCTACCCACAATTAAAGATTGTGTGAGCCATATACAACAGACTCCTTTGGAATCTACCTGCTTTTACCAGGTGTAAAAGACAGGTGGATTCCACAGGAATCTAGTGGTTTTCCAATAGCTTAAAAATAGTAGAAAACCAAGTGGATTTGGTAGCCGGACCTGAACGAGCAAGCAAATATTTTATGTCCACTCCACCCTCCAACTTTGTCTGGCAAATTATACAAACACCTGTGTGGTGTAAAAAGTGGTGGTAAACGCTTTTACCACTCCATTTCCATTTTGCGGGACATGGAAAATTACCCCATATAGTTGTATCTGTATTTTTCCCATCCTGAACGAAAGCATACAAATTCCAGCTGGAAAATCAATTAGAACATACAAAAAATCTCCTAAGACACAAAGGAACTCATTTACATTGTGGCGCAACGTGAAGGGAAGGCGTAAAAGCCTTGAGTACGGGTTAGCGCCTTCCCTTCATGCTATGCAACGCCGCTTTTTCAATAATTTGTATGGCGGAGAGTAGGGAACGGAAGTTAATTGCGTTTCTGCCACCTTCCTTTCTCCCCGCCATACTAATGCTCCAGTATTTGAGCCGGCATGGCCAGCGTAAATGCTGGAGCTCCATATGGGGTCCGCTGGCTTTATGCATGAGCATAAAGCAGCTAGAGGCCATAGGGATCCATTGTACTCGACAGCAGGCAGCGTGCACAATTACAGTCCAATGCTGCCCTCCATGCTTGCATACAATTGTAAAAACCAAAAAGTGCCAGAGTAATGGCCACTACCATTTACCTGTTAACATCGCTAATCACCTCCTGTGTAACTCTGGCTGTTTGCCTTTGAGGTTAGAGAGGCAGAGCAGGGGGGTGGGGGGCGTGGGCGTGGTCTTCTCTCCCTGGTGAGACTGCTAAATCCGACTCTGTCAGAAACAATCAACTGGATTTCCCCACTGGATTTGCTGAAATAAATCTACTCGACTGGAGAAAACAATGCATTGCCATTTGTGACTGGCGGGATGGCGCTGGTACTGATGAAATAAGTCGGGCTGATTTCTAGAAACGGGGACTTGACACGTCCTCGAGGAGGAAATAAAACAGCTCTCGTCGCATCTGTAATCTAACTGCGCGAAATAAAGTTGGCCCTAATACCAAGAAATTCTTGCAAAGGCAGGACTTTATTGCTTTTCATATAACACAGCGACGGCCTAGAAGTAATTTGGCGCTTGACATACAGTAGTACAAATCACTTCAAAATCACTTCAGGGAAGAACAAGCACGACACGCAGGCACGGGATTCCCAGGCGACTCGAGCTATGCATTATGAAAGCATGCATCGCGTGGAGACCCGCTCTGTGAGCTCTGGAGCCCTGCTATGGCAATCCTCAGGCAGTCAGGAACGGATGGGCAGCACACTAACCCGGAAGCAGACAAATCCTGTCCACGTTCGCCCTGCTATCATGCGAAAACAACGCCCTCTTCTTCAAGAACGAGGCTCGTGTCATGCTTCCCTTACTTTAATTTCAGAGAACAGCATCTTCAAAGTAACTGTAAAAGGCATGAACGACAAAACACAACTAAATTGCATTCCCCAAAATTCTGGGGTAAAAACGGTAGTCCAGTACGAACACACGTGCCAGTCCTCAACCAATCATGTCCTGGCCGGGGTATAAGTGCCACTTCCCCTGCATCAACTTCCAATTTCTTTGATACTCAGGGGAAAGTTAAGTACCTCTCTTATATAATGCATGCCAACATTCTGTGATCAAAAATCTGTAGGAATCTTAAAGTTTCAAAAATAGTCAGGCGAGGAGGTAATGATAGGAATAGGGCGCGTCAGCAGCCCATTGGCATTGAATGAGCCCGCCGCCGCGGGTGCATTCAATGACAATGAGGCGCCTGCCACGCCTTCTGCCACCACGCCAGCTCGGGGGAGCCCTTGAAAGACTCCCCCGAGCTGGCGTGGTAGGGGTCTAATGGCGCTTTTTGTCAAAGGCAACCGCGGCCGAGGGGCGCATTTAGCCCACCGCTGTGGGCGCCTTTTACATCAAAAGCCTGCATGCTTCGCCTTCTCCCGCTACGCCAGCTCGGGGGAGCCCTTGAAAGACTCCCCCGAGCTGGCATGTTGGGTGCTAATGGCGCCCTGGGGAGCGTGGCGCCCCGAGCAGTCACCCGGCTTGCCCCCCCTAAGGCCGGCTCTGCACCAGAGGATGCTGATCATGCTGTGCCAGGCTTCAGGCAGCCAGGCCAAAAAAATAAATAAAAGAAACACATTTTTTTTTCTTTCAAAAATCGGTATTTGTTGCCACTAAATCAGTAGGCGGTAGGACTGCTTAAAAAGCGGTATCCTACCGCCTAAATTGGTAGGGTTGGCAAGTATGTTATATTGCAATTTTGTGTATGTGATATAAGGGAGTGATGGTGTGTATGGAACTTTGCATGGAAGTTTGTAATGCCCACATGAGGGATCATGTTTGTTAAAATCTCGCAAGTGCGAAGTAGTTCATGGCGGTGAGCGCTCTGGGGTCTTTTACCCCTCCCTCCAAACCGTACTTGCACACTAGATGTTCCTCCATGTGGTGAAACGTTTACTAACGCGTGCCGCACCACCTGCTGAGTACGGATCATCATCAGAAAAGTTGTGAAAGTCGTTATAGGTTACAGCAACATCCCACAACCCCTCCCTCAGATGCCACACTCAGTGCAGAGCACTGCGTCCCCTTAGAGCCAGCACCTCTCTGCAGATCTTGAAACACATACTCCATTTCTTTTAGCGCGTAGGGTTTCCCAGAGAAATCTTGACAGATGAGGGCCCTATATTTATGAACAAACTCAATTGGGAAGTGAAACAACTGTTACATATTACTACTTTAAAAACCTCAGTGTATCACCCACAAACAGATGGCTTTGTCGAAAGGGGGCAGAGCACTGGTCTCACTTGCCTTCAGTGTCGTACTTTCTCGGGTCTCCAGTGCTTCGCTTGCCAAACCGCTGAACCTGAGAGGTATGCCTGCACCCAGCAATTCGTAGCACTGCTTCCAAAGCAAACTACATTTCCACCATGATGTCGGCTTTTAAAGTTCCTGTCACCATGATTAGTCCAAGAAAGACTAGACTGCTCACTATGGAAACGGTAGTCCGGTCTTGCTCTTGCTGTCCTCTTCTTCATCTTAGTACTAAACTGGGGTTTCTTGGGGAATGTTTTACGGGCATAACAGGGAAGGGGTTGACAAAAGCCTATGAAGGATTGGGGGACAAAGGGTTCATTATGACAAGGAAATGGGGGATACCATGTCTCAACTAAGGATGTCCTCTCCCCACTCCCCAAGTTCCCTTAACGCAGGTGATCCTCCCTCGCATACCCACCCCCAGGGTCAGGATCCAACTGCAATGACGTTTCCCTGGCCATCCGAGATGAGGATCCAGGGGAAAAAAAAGTGAGGACGCGCTCAGGTTCCTCAAAAGTGTAATATGCTAAAGGTTTGTGCCCTAGTGATGTTTGCTGGGTCAGGATCGCTGTCATCACCTGCCCATTTGAATGGGAAAACAGAACGAAAGTATTCTTCTAATTCGGGGTCGCCAAGACCGGAGCATTGCTGATAGCAGTCTTGAGTTCCCGAAAGCAAGTCCCCATTTCCTCCGACCACTCTGGGGGATCTTTCACCTTCTGTGCTTCCTTTAGTCCATGCAGTAAGGGCCTCACATAAATAGAGTAATCAAGATTCACGATCTACAATAGTTGCAAAGCCCCAGAAACTGCTGGATCTGTTTCACTGTGTCTGGCTGAAGCGTATTCTGAGCTGCGGGGGCTCTCTCGGGAATTACCTTCCTTCCTGCATTCTCCAAATATACTACCTCTGTCTGGCAGTCAGTACTGGAATTTTTCTTTGTGTGCTTAAGGGTGAGTAGAGTTATTGAGTCTCCTTGAAACTGTGTCCCTGAAGTGCTACAGGCTAACAGATCATCAATGTACTGAATTACGGTACTGGACACATGTAAGTTACCCAAATCCATCTGAATCACCCTGGTAAAAACTCTTGGAGATTTGCAGTACACCTGGGACAAACTCGTTTGCTTGAATTTCTGACCATGATACGTAAACGCTGTGAGGTACTGAGAATTGGGGTGTAAGGGAACAGAGAAAACTGCATTTTGAAAAACAATTACAGTGAAGTGGGTCGAACCGGTAGGGATGTGAATTGAATAACCTCAGCCCTTTAAGATGAGTAGCAATTACCCTGGAGATGGATGGGGATGCAGAAGTTACTCAACATCACTAAACAAAATGACTCAGTTAATTGGTAAAAAAGGATAACTTGTTTTATTTTCAATTGTCTAAAACAGGGAGCACAACGAACATCAACAAATTCGCTTGATCCTCTTACTCAACGAAATTCATAAAAAAACAGTACTTCTATATTCAAAACTTGTCATCATTGACGTTGACCTGCGTCACTACCAACGTCATCCTACGTGGCAAACTACAGAACCTATTACTAACTATGATAGGCTCTGAGTGAACATCTACATATATGATCTATACTAGTATGGCATGGTAAGTGAAAGTGATAGGTTTCTTAGCATCAGGTGGAACAACTAAGCCCTTCCCTCAAAATGGCCACTATGAACGTCACTAAATACACAACGTCCCATTGGCCATACAAACTAGGACCCTTAATTACGCGGACCCCTACAATTGGTTGGCACTCTAACCTTCATCAGTACTTTTCCACCTAAGTCTAGCACAGTGGTCTTCAAACTTTTTTGACTCGGGCCCCCCCTGAGCCAAGTTTAGGCAGGCCGGGCCCCCCTAAAAGTGCTGGATGGACAGTATGTAGAAATCGCTATGGACTTTTGCGTGCCATCACCGCACCCTACTCCCAGTACAGACCCTGGGCTCTCCCCCACCCTACTCCCACCACTATTCCAGTGCTGCCGCCCATCCTGCTCCCACTACAGTCCCATAACACAAACATACACATTTAAATAAAAAATAAATCACCATAAACGTACCTTCTGCAAGGGCCTGCGCGTGGTTGCTATAATGCCCCGCTCCAGCTTGCTCTGCCCGTATGTGCGAGGAGCCGCAGGAGCCCCCATTCGCTCATACATACATGCAGTGCCCCAGCTAGCATTTCCAATGAGCTATGCAAGGCTGGCGAAGCAAAACGCCCCCAGCGTTGCATGGCTCAGTGATCATGTGCGGCTGGGGAAACGAACTGTCAAAGACAAACAGTGTTTCCCTTTGACAGTTCAGCCAGCCCAGGAGCACTCCCTCAGCTGGATAAAGCAGCTGAGGGAGTGCTCATTGTTTCACTGCGCTGGCTCCTCGGCTCCTCCATAATGGGTGAGGTGGCCAGTGGGTGGATGCCTCCTCACCCATTATGCATGAGTCTGGAGGCTTGGACTGGCCTATATGGCAATAGGGCGATGACTGTACCAGAAATGCAAAATGCTAGTGTAGGCCAATCAAAATGGGCCACTTTTTTGGCCAATGTGGGCCAGTTTGAGGAGTTGCTTCACTATGCAGCTAGTAGTTTTGACCATTGTTGCTGAATAAATATTCTTTAAATATCACAATTTGTTTACATTTGAATAAAAAACAACCCCTTGGGTACTATTCAGTCTGTGACTAAAGGACTGAATATCCATTTGCAACTGCTGGCCATGTTTTCATTGGCATCTAAGACCGTTTTATGGTCCATGTGATCTTCCCCCTCCCATTTCCTCCAATCTAAAAAAAAAATAACTGCGCGCCCCACAGTTTGAAGACCTCTGGTCTAGCAGCAAGCAGATTGGACTTCCAGGTGTTGGGGAGCTTGCCTTACCCCAGCTTCCCACCAATTAGCATATCAATCTCTGATCACCTCAGTGGTCAGCGTAGTCAATTAGGCTTTGACACTCAGCCTTGAGTTTGTTCTGTACTGTGGAGAATCAGGGGAGTAAAGGCACGCTCTGCTCTCATGCGTAGGTGTGAACATCTTGCTTGTCCAACTTCATCCTTCGACGTGACTGCAGACCATGATTTCGAGCTTTTACTGTCTTTAAAATACTATTTTTTAATAGACCTCTGATGGATGTCGTGTGTTTGTTCATGTCTTCTGAACAGGAGCTGTTCTTTCACACAATTTTGTATCCACTTCTAGTTAACTTCATCCTGATAAGACCTTGTCTTCTTGGCTTGACTTCATGGTTCATTCAACCTCGCCTTTTCTTAATTCATGTGTTTTCTTAATGTGCCACACTGAGAGGAGACCTTTCTTTTTTAGTCCAATTCTGCTATAACACATAGTGGAAACATCCATCGTTTATCCTTAATGCATATATGTATATAATGGCGCATGCCACAATCTATTCACTATAAAGCCAGCCTCTAGAATACTTAATCTGCTTGTGTTTCTTTGCATCTGTACATGTGTAAACGAACTGGATTTCTTAATCCGTTATATGCCATAAGCTTCTTCATCTTGAGCTCAAGATGTCACTTATCCCTGATACTTGCTTGATGCCTTATAGAATATCTGCATTCTCTAGTCTCTGCATCTGTTCTAGTTACGTCAACTTTGTTCTGTGTGACGTTACTATTCGTCTTGACCATTCATTTGCTCTGCTTCTTCCAGGATTTCGATCAGACGGCCATCATATTTTCTTGTATGCAGGTACAGTTTTCTCAATGGGAACCTTGCTTCCAGGATTCTCTTACATATCGTTATTTCTACTGGCACCACACATGTCTTACATCCGGCCTCACAACATATAGGCAATACAGGTGAGGTGGTTGAGGTGGGAGTACTTGGCTCCTCCTCTACACTCCCCCCTCTGGGCGAGTTATCGACACTCTCTCATCATCCTTCACATCCAGACATCTTAGTCTGGAGAAAAGCTTCTTTGGCATCCATATCTTTATGACTCCCTTCAAGCATCCTGCTGTTTTCACGTGCTCATCCTTGTTCCATGTCATGAGACTGCACTGTCCATTTGGACTGCAATAGACCCTTCTTCCCACATACCTCTTATGATTCTTTGGATACAGGAACTTTGTTCCTTCAGGTGCATGGATACTGGCCTTGACGAAGTCTCTGATTTCGTGGTCTGTCAAGTCTTTGGCTTTCCATCCTGGTTCAACATTGATCATGATTTTCATCCCTATGGCTTTCTTGACTGTTTTCTTACATTGGGAGATTATCTTGATCACACAGAATCCTAGCAATATCATTACTATCAGGGCTCCAAGGAATTTAAAAATGTCTGCCACCTATATACAAAGCATTCCTCCTTAGAGGTTCTTCTTCCCACTTCCCTCATATGTTGATACCATATGTTGTTTCCCAAATGTGCTGTACTATCCAGGTAATCATTCAACTCAAAGTCATCCATCCCGGTATCTCTTGTATGTCTTATTCGTCTCTCATGATCTGCCATGATTATCTCATACAACATGTCAGCATAACTCATTCTAATTGGAACAATCTTAGGAACACTCGTCAGTGAACTAGGTGTGTTACCTGGCACATTTCTGATACTGCACTTTCTTTTGGTTGGGGTACATCACGTCTGAAGCAGGAAGACTGGCCTAATGATTTGGCATAAGGACTGGCCTAAAACATCTAAACAATGAAAGTAGATGTTGCAGAGAACCACCAGAGCACAACCAGCTGAGCTAGCTGTGGAATGTCTGCCAGCCAGGCCTCGAAAGATGGGCATCAACAGCCCTCCCTTCTGAGAAGTATGCGGAACTGAAGCTCAAGCTGCTGGCTGAAGTCCCAAGGTCGATAAGAGCCTGCTTTGCAAAGACAATCTGAAATGTACATGATTCCCTCTCTTCGGCGAAATGACCTGTTGTTATGAATGCGTACAGCTAATGAGAGGAGATTAATATGTAGCTTTGCATTGAACATAAGTATGAGCCAGGCCTGGGAGGGGACAGAGTCGATGCAGCCCTCCAGAGCCTGGTGTGTGTGGTAACATTACAGCTTTTACACCCAAACCTTTGGCTTTGCGTATTATTTGTGTCCGAGTGCTGAGTGCCTGGAATGCCTGAGACGGTGTGAAGGAGCTAGATGAGCACTAGTATCAGGAGGAACAGGACGAACGAATGTAACATATGGTGCCGAAACCTGGGAGCTCCTCTAATCTTCATCAAATGCATGGCACGGAGATAGAGATTACAGCAAAACAGCGGGTACGTGAAAAACATTTTTTCGCTGTACCTGTTGCATGTTTCAATAGTGGACTTTGTGGAATTTGGAGTCTTCAGGGACTCTAGGAAGAATACAAAGATGGGCAGAGCATTCTTAGGCACATGTAATACAGTTAGCGCACCTGGTCATGGGGAGTGGGTGTAGGGTCGATGCTGTAGAGGTCACAGAGTGGGAGTGGGAGGTCTGTCTGAAGGTTGAGTTAAAGTGGAATAAAAGAGATTAAAGAATACAGATTAGAGAATACAGTTTCAGTGGCAACATGGCAGATGCTGGTCCACTGACAAGGCAAGAGGCAGGTGGAGATCTGTCATATAAGTCGGGGGAAGGGCTGTTCTGGAGAGGCTGAAGAGCATGTTGCACAATTGGGATGTGATCCCCCAGTTGGCACAAAAGAAGATGGAGGTGGGGGCTGCCCAGAAACATCAGTTACAAAGGGTGGTGGAAGGGAATGTGGAGGAAAGGTTAAGATCCACCCAGGGGTGGGCAGACAATCTGAATGAAGCTGATGAGGCATGGCTGAGAAGGAAAAAAACAGTGCCAGTGAAGAAGGGGGAGGAGAGAGGACACACAGAGGGACAGTGCCTGTGGGGGTTGGGGTGGATGATGCACAATGCTGTGGGGGTAGCTGTGTGTATTTCCGAGAAAGAGGAGGAAGTGGGGGACGACACCAGAGGAGGCAAAAGTGTGCAAAAGAGGGGAGGGAGGACATTTTGGAAAAAAGAGATGCAATGACTGATTTGGCAAACGGGGTCCTGACACAATGGGGGGAGGCATGTCCGGACAAAGTGGCAATAAATAAACTGGAGTTCAGAAGGACGGGTGACTGTGGAGTGTGCACCTTAGACAAGGAAGTGAACAAGATGCTCGTGAAAGGTGTAGTGTTGAGCGAATACATGTCAGAGAAAGTAAAATCACAACAGGACGCTTTCAGGGCATGTGCACCAGAGACGGACATTTTTGACAGGCCCACCTATGAAGTTGGTGGTCAGTGTCAGCGTGACTTAACAGTGTTTGGGGGGGGAAGAGCAAAGCATGGTGAAGCACAATCAGTGGTGCTGGCTCTGGGAAGAAAGATGATAACTTCATCTGAGCGAGAGTGGCCCGTGGCACCTGACAATGACTCACAGCCACAGCTAAGGGCATCCATAAAAGATAAGGCGTGTCATGCGATGAAGGAGCCAGAGTGTAAAAATGTTGGAGATTATCCTACAGAAGAGCAAGAAGGAGGATCAAAGGAAATGTGAGCGCCTTCTGGCCATTTGGAAAGCAGATTATGAACCGATGATTTAGCCTCTCAATGCAGAGAAAGGGAAAGACAATGCATTTCAGTGCCCGACAGACATGGCCTGGTGGCCCATGGCAAAGGAAGGCTGGCAGGAGCACATGGACATTTGTGTGTTTCAATGGAAGAAAAAACTGAAAGAGGTGCCAAAGAAGGAGCAGTTCAAACAGATGGATGGGAAAGACACACAGAGGGAAGAACGGCTGTCATTTGTTCTCCATGGACTGCTGTGAGAGCTTTCAGCGACCAGGTGTTCACCATGCAAGATGCTACTGGAGAAGAATATGACAAGCACTGACGAGCTGCTGCTGACACTGACTGCGGGTGCACCTAAGGAGCGGCAGGTACTGGAGGGTTACTATATACTGGAAAGTAAGGGAGACTTTGACTTGGACAGCGCAAACAAACATGACAGACACATGAATGGGGTGTTGCTGAATGTGAGAGTGACAGGGATGCTCAGAGCTGGAAAGGGTGGAACATGTAGTTATGCCTGTTTTTGGTGTTTTAGATGCACCCTAGATTATGGCTGATGTTAATAGGTGGCAGTGGTTATGCAATACAGTACAGTGAAATGCTTTAAATGAGTAAAGACATAAATAAGCTGTCTTAGTTTGGTAAGGTTTTTTTTTATTTTTCTTGCTTCCTTGTTGAGTAAGAATAGTTTTTATTGCAATGTGCTTAGAAGTAGTTCAAGGGTTTTGGTTAGCGATTCATAGATAAAATAAGAAGATATGAAAAATAAGTGGGCACATGTTACCTGGCACATTTCTGATTCTGCACTTTCTTTTGGTTGAGGTACATCACATATGAAGCAGTAATGGCCTAATGATTTGCCATTCTCTAGTCTCTGCATCTGTTCTAGTTACGTCAACTTTGTTCTGTGTGACGTTACTATTCGTCTTGACCATTCATTTGCTCTGCTTCTTCCAGGAAGAAGAAGATGTTATCTAAACAATGAAAGCAGATGTTGCAGAGAACCACCAGAGCACAAACAGCCGAGCTAGCTGCGGAATGTGTGGCAGCCAGGCCTCGAAATATGGGCTTCAACAGTCCTCCCTTCTGAGAAGTACGCGGCTCTGAAGCTCAAGCTGCTGGCTGAAGTCCCAAGGTCGATAAAAGCCTGCTTTGCAAAGGCAATCTGAAATGTACTTGATTTGTTCTCTTCGGCGAAATGACCTGTTGTTATGAATACGTACGGCTAATGAGAGGAGATTAATATGTAGCTTTGCATTGAACATAAGTATGAGCCAGGCCTGGGAGGTGGCAGAGCCGATGCAGCCCTCCAGAGCCTGGTGTGTGTGTTAACATTACAGCTTTTAAACCCAAACATCTGGCTTTGCGTATTATTTGTGTCCAAGTGCCGAGTGCAGAGTGCCTGGAATGCCTGAGACGGTGTGAGGGAGCTAGATGAGCACTAGTATGAGGGGGAGCAGGACGAATGAATGTAACCAGGTGTAGTTGCATGCATTAACTGAGTAGGTTCATTTTTCAACATCCATTTCTTTTGTCTCCCTTGCCTGTTTCTGGCGTCCAAAAATAACCTTTAAGACGCCTTTAGCATGTGAGTGACTGTCAGTAACATTTACCTAAGACTTTGGCGATTTCTCATTATTCTTTGGAATGGGAATAACCACATAGGGTCTTGTCTGCCTCGTAGTTGCCACGTTTATACCTTCCTTCTGCTTAGGAAGATTCTCATGAGTTTTTGCTCCATTTAGGTCTAAGTAATAGGAAGTTCGTACAGTGAGTGAGAGCAATATTATTATGAACAAGATGCAAGCATAAATAACACAGAGGTTTGTCAGGGTGTAGCATCAATTCTTTACAGAACATGGACGTCCCTCTGGATCTGGCATGACAATGTTGCTACTAATGCTTCCCGTTTTATTGCCTAAGGATGGAAAAAAGAAACTTTAATGTGACACCATGATGTACTGCTTCAGAAACTGCTGATCTCACTCGACACCCTTCCTTGGACAACCGACTGCTTACTGGAGAATGAACAGAAAGTCCCAGTGAACTGCTCGAATTGACTTTTGACTGGATGGCATGATGATCTTCTTTCAGCATGAAACAAGGGTTCTTTTAAGCCAACAATTCCTCTATCTGTCACAACTGGGCTATTTAGAGGATCTCGCAGGAAAACAGGAATACTAGCAGTTCTCCCCACAATCAAAGGAGATGCGCGCAATATGAACTCAAAATACGCAAGAATGAGCCATGTAATGTTGTCATCAGGCATCACCATAAGTATATCCAAACAGGAAATCAGTGAGAAATGAATCAGGGTATTGTACCCTCTTCCAATTGTCAAAGACACACTCAGGATCAGGCATATTTTCTTCTTATCAAGGCTTAAGCATGCCTCAGTCCACTGTCACAAACTCCTGTGGCTTAAGAACAAATATCTTCCTTTAACCCTGAAATGACTACACAGAGTGTTCAAATCAATTTCCCTTAACTCTGAAATGACTGCACAGAGTGTCCCGAAACAAGCCACAGTCCAATGAACTCTTTGTCTTTACACAGCTTCTCCGTCCTTCTTCCTCATCATAGACCTTGTTTGCACATCCTGAGGTTCTTCCCCGATGCTTGCTTCCGATGGGGTTGGGGGAAGAGGGGTTTCTCCAGCATACATTTTTATGTCACCTAGAAAAGTCCAACGGCGTGTGCCCTGCACTCTGACTGCAGATAGCGTGACGTCTTCCACGATAAAAGGACCGATAAAGCAGGGCTCGTCCCACTACTTCCCCATATGGTTGCGAATTAACATTGGATGTCCGGGAAACACTTTACAAACACATAGTTCTTTAGTTCCTCTTATTGAAGCATCTCTTTCTGTGTTCTGCACTGCCCCACACCCTCTTCACCGTAGATGACCTGAAATGACAGAGGTACTTGAAGTCATACACATAAGGTAGTCACGTAACTCCATTCCTAACAGTTCAGTTGTTGGCTGGGCATCACTTCTAACTCTGGATGGAGTTGTGATGGGTGTCCTCATTCGTCTCCCTGTCACTATTTCATGGGGGTGAGATGATGGTCTGAACCCGCTTGGTTCCTCAATGCATATAATGCCAGTGGTAGGCAAAGCAACCACCCTTTCTTCAAGGTTAGCTTCAGTTTGGCTAATCTTTCTTTAAGCAAGCCATTGAGCCGTTCACAGATCCCATTCCCTTGTGGATGATACTCCAAAGAAAACGTGTGCTTTATACCAAGCAACAAGCAAATCTGTTCAAAAGTCTGATTCACAAAATGAGGACCATTATCTGATCTTAATACTTCACATATTCCCCATCTAGGAAATACTTCTTGCACTAAGAATTTTGCTGCACAGGTAGAGTCTGGATGCGTACATGGACCAGCCTTAATCCATCGTGAAACGGGAAAATTACTCCAATCATGTATCTATACTCATTACATACTTGCAGCATGTCGACATAATGGATATGCAAATGCTGAAAAGGGCCAGTAGGTCTTAGAATAACTCCCCTAACTGTGCCCAGTGTATGCCCAGCAGTGAATTTTACGACACAAAATGCAGTTCACTACATAGAATGCAACGTGTTGTAACAAATTTGGTACAAACCATTCCTCTGCAATAGTTGCAGTGAGGCTTTCTCTAGTTGTGTGTGCAGGGTAGTGTAGCTGTTTCAGCGCCACTCTTAATAAGGCTACAGGCATCACCGGTTTACCAGAGCTGTCTTGTCGCCACAATGCTTCAGAGGGGTTTAAAGAACACCCTCTTCACATCCACAGATCCTTCTTATCTTGCGGTGCTTCTCCCTGAATCTCTATTAATTGCGTCTTCGCAAGATTACTATATGGGTCAGACACACTCATCGTCATCACCATTTTTTCATTCACATTAGGCGTATCAAAAGACATTATATCCTCCAAACATGCAGCTCTCTTGGCTTCATCATCTGCTGCCTAATTTCCAAGTGAGATCAAAACTGCCTTTTCATGATGAGCTGCACATTTAACCACTGTGATGGCTACTGGGAGTTGTAGTGCCCTGATAAGCCTGTCCAATAAAGCGGCATGTTGCACTGGAGTGCCATCCGCTTAGAGGTAGCCCCTCCTTTTCCAACGTGCTAATCCTGCATGCACTGTGGACGTCACACAGGCAGAGTCACTGTACACTGTTACTTCCTGGTCTGGATGATTCTTGAGCGCGACTATCAGCACCACTAACTCTGCAGCCTGTGCTGAATAGTGAGACGGGAGCAGTGCACTTACCAATGTCTGACACTCCCCATTGGCTGTGTATTTTACGACAGTGGCACCTGTGTATCTCTGCCCATTATCTTGATAAATCCTTGAAGAACCGTCAATAAAAACAATTTCTCCCCCTTTCAACGCATTTTCTTTTTATCCTAGGGATCTCATCATAGAACTCTTCATAGTTCGAACAGTCGTGCGCATACTCATCCTCTGCCAATGGTTCAGCTATAAACCTAACAGGATTCACTATTCTGCATCAGACTATTTTGATCACTGGATTCGATATGACTACTTCATAGGCAGAAGCCCTTTGGGAAGTAAATGTTCCTTTTGGTTTATCCAAGATGGCAAATAATGCATGCTCAACAAACAACGTCATAGAGCATCCCATCACTATACTTGCAGCCTTTCCTATGGCGAACGTGGCAGCCGCCAAAGATTGTTTGCATGGAAAATGACCCTTCATTACCGTCATAACGGTACCATCCGTATGCGAAAACAAAAATAATTCCTCAGCATAATTAGAATCCCTAAAACTCGAGCTGTACAAATTGCCTTCTTCAATTCCTCAAATCTTTCTTCCATCTCCTCAGTCCAAACAATTTTCTCTTGCGTAGCCTGTGCTTACTTTGGAGCTTGTAACAAAGGCCTTGTATATGAACTATAATCAAAGACCCATGCTATGACATAGCTACAAAGTCCCAGAAATCTTTGCATGTGCTTTATCATGTGTGGGTTTGTGGTTCTCAAAATGGCCTCAGCTCTCTCAGGAGTAACTTTTTTTCCTTCATTCAAAATCAACTGACCTCTGTACAATACCTCCTGTTGACAATACAGTAACTTCTCATTGTCAACATTATATCCTTTGTTAGCGAGTTTAATTATCAACTGAACAGAATCACTGTAAAGACTGAGGGGGGACCTGTACTTCTGCTCTCTATATGGCAGAGGAGAGGCACAGAGGACCCCAGCCAAGATTCTCTATTATTGGTATTGTGGTCAAGCAATCAAGGCCTAGCTTCTCAGGAGGTTATGCAGGCTGGTTCTTAAGTACAGTGTAGTCCCCAAGCACCCACAAAGGAATATCCGCACACTGTATTAGTTAAAACAGTCTTTATATAATTAATATTCAAGGTTATGTACAATATCACGATAACTCACTTTGTACTCAGTTATCTATAATGGCAAATATACAGTTGTACGTGGTACCACAATTACTATCAGATCTCATTAAAGCGCATCAACTATACTCTGGTCAAATGCCATAAAGATCAAGGAATAAAAGTAACCAACAATAGATATAGGATGAAAGCAGTTGGTTAGAACATTGACCCCTACCAACTAGGCACAATTCTGTGTGGAGATTCCCCACCTAGGCAGCCTGTAAATAAAGATCTATCGTACAAGCCCAGTCCATATATTGTTCAAAAGAAACTTTCCAATAGTTTTGCAACCCCGAAGCACCTGGCGTTGTAGCGTTCCTGGTCGAGGAATCGACCGCCCTCCTTGAGTGTCTTCCCTTTAAGGCAGGAGTCACGGGTCGTCGAACGTCCGACGGAGAACAGGGTGAACTACGACGGTGAAGTGGCAGCTTCTTTCCTAGCAGTGCTCGTCCCACTACTTCCCCATATGGTTGCGAATTAAGATTGGATGTCCGGGGAACACTTTACAAACACATAGTTCTTTAGTTCCACTTGTTGAAGCATCTCTTTCTGTGTTCTGCACTGCCCCACACCCTCTTCACCGTAGCTGACCTGAAATGACAGAGGTACTTGAAGTCATACACATAAGGTAGTCACGTAACTCCATTCCTAACAGTTCAGTTGTTGGCTGGGCATCACTTCTAACTCTGGATGGAGTTGTGATGGGTGTCCTCATTCGTCTCCCTGTCACTATTTCATGGGGGTGAGATGATGATCTGAACCCGCTTTGTTCCTCAATGCATATAATGCCAGTGGTAGGCAAAGCAACCACCCTTTCTTCAAGGTTAGCTTCAGTTTGGCTAATCTTTCTTTAAGCAAGCCATTGAGCCATTCACAGATCCCATTCCCTTGTGGATGATACTCCAAAGAAAACTTGTGCTTTATACCAAGCAACAAGCCAATCTGTTCAAAAGTCTGATTCACAAAATGAGGACCATTATCTGATCTTAATACTTCACATATTCCCCATCTAGGAAATACTTCTTGCACTAAGAATGTTGCTGCACAGGTAGAGTCTGGATGCGTACATGGACCAGCCTTAATCCATCGTGAAACGGGCCAAATTACTACAATCATGTATCTATACTCATTACATACTTGCAGCATGTCGAATTAATGGATATGCAAACGCTGAAAAGGGCCAGTAGGTCTTAGAATAACTCCCCTAACTGTGCCCAGTGTATGCCCAGCAGTGAATTCTACGACACAAAATGCAGTTCACTACATAGAATGCAACATGTTGTAACAAATTTGGTACAAACCATTCCTCTGCAATAGTTGCAGTGAGGTTTTCTCTAGTTGTGTGTGCAGGGTAGTGTAGCTGTTCCAGCGCCACTCTTAATAAGGCTACAGGCATCACCGGTTTACTAGAGCTGTCTTGTCGCCACAATGCTTCAGAGGGGTTTAAAGAACACCCTCTTCACATCCACAGATCCTTCTTATCTTGGGGTGCTTCTCCCTGAATCTCTATTAATTGCGTCTTCGCAAGATTACTATATGGGTCAGACACACTCATCGTCATCACCATTTTTTCATTCACATTAGGCGTATCAAAAGACATTATATCCTCCAAACATGCAGCTCTCTTGGCTTCATTATCTGCTGCCTAATTTCCAAGTGAGATAAAAACTGCTTTTTTATGATGAGCTGCACATTTAACCACTGTGATGGCTACTGGGAGTTGTAGTGCCCTGATAAGCCTGTCCAATAAAGCGGCATGTTGCACTGGAGTGCCATCCGCTTGGAGGTAGCCCCTCCTTTTCCAACGTGCTAATCCTGCATGCACTGTGGACGTCACATAGGCAGAGTCACTGTACACTGTTACTTCCTGGTCTGGATGATTCTTGAGCGCGACTATCAGCACCACTAACTCTGCAGTCTGTGCTGAATAGTGAGACGGGAGCAGGGCACTTACCAATGTCTGAAACTCCCCATTGGCTGTGTATTTTACCACAGTGGCACCTGTGTATCTCTGCCCATTATGTTGATAAATCCTTGAAGAACCGTCAATAAAAACAATTTCTCCCCCTTTCAACGCATTTTCTTTTTATCCTAGGGATCTCATCATAGAACTCTTCATAGTTCGAACAGTCGTGCGCATACTCATCCTCTGCTAATGGTTCAGCTATAAACCTAACAGGATTCACTATTCTGCATCAGACTATTTTGATCACTGGATTCGATATGACTACTTCATAGGCAGAAGCCCTTTGGGAAGTAAATGTTCCTTTTGGTTTATCCAAGATGGCAAATAAGGCATGCTCAACAAACAACGCCATAGAGCATCCCATCACTATACTTGCAGCCTTTCCTATGGCGAACGTGGCAGCCGCCAAAGATTGTTTGCATGGAAAATGACCCTTCATTACCGTCATAACGGTACCATCCGTATGCGAAAACAAAAATAATTCCTCAGCATAATTAGAATCCCTAAAACTGGAGCTGTACAAATTGCCTTCTTCAATTTCTCAAATCTTTCTTCCACCTCCTCAGTCCAAACAAATTTCTCTAGCGTAGCCTGTGCTTACTTTGGAGCTTGTAACAAAGGCCTTGTATATGAGCTATAATCAAAGACCCATGCTATGACATAGCTACAAAGTCCCAGAAATCTTTGCATGTGCTTTATCATGTGTGGGTTTGTGGTTCTCAAAATGGCCTCAGCTCTCTCAGGAGTAACTTTTTTTTCCTTCATGCAAAATCAACTGACCTATGTACAATACCTCCTGTTGACAATACAGAAACTTCTCATTGTCAACATTATATCCTTTGTCAGCGAGTTTAATTATCAACTGAACAGAATCACTGTAAAGACTGAGGGGGATGGCAGAGGAGAGGCACATAGGACCCCAGCCAAGAATCTCTATTATTGGTATTGTGGTCAAGCAATCAAGGCCTAGCTTTTCAGGAGGTGATGCAGGCTGGTTCTTAAGTACAGTGTAGTCCCCAAGCACCCACAAAGGAATGTCCGCACACTGTATTAGTTAAAACAGTCTTTATATAATTAATATTCAAGGTTATGTACAATATCACGATAACTCACTTTGTACTCAGTTATCTATAATGGCAAATATACAGTTGTACGTGGTACCACAATTACTATCAGATCTCATTAAAGCGCATCAACTATACTCAAATGCCATACAGATCAAGGAATAAAAGTAACCAACAATAGATATAGGAAGAAAGCAGTTGGTTAGAACAATTGGCAGAATATTGACCCCTACCAACTAGGCACAATTCTGTGTGGAGATCCCCCCACCTAGGCAACCTGTAAATAAAGATCTATCGTACAAGCCCAGTCCATATTTTGTTCAAAAGAAACTTTCCGATAGTTCTGCAACCCCGAAGCACCTGGCGTTGTAGCGTTCCTGGTCGAGGAATCGACCGCCCTTCTTGAGTGTCTTCCCTTTAAGGCAGGAGTCACGGGTTGTCGAACGTCCGACGGAGAACAGGGTGAACTACGACGGTGAAGTGGCAGCTTCTTTCCTAGCGGTGCTCGTTGACTGGGAAGTGTAAACATCCTGCAAGGAAGAGCTGTGTGGGGCACCTCAGTGTCGATAGTTCTGGACCGCAAAGAGTTTGAAGAACAGTGGCCCAGCAAGGGCATTGAGTCGTTGGCGTCTCTGTGGTCTTTGGGTGGTGGGAAACCCACCGGCGGATGCTCCTCGGCGCATCGAAAGCCTGGCCTTCCCCGGGGGGACAAGGCCGGCAGCGGTGCGCACAAGCGCCTCCGTGAATCGAAAGCTCTTAGGCAACAGGAGCACGGTGGCTCTGGTCAGCGACGGCGACGGCGGTCGTCGACAGTGGCGGTCAACATTCCGGGCGCTTCTCTTTGAGATTCCGTGGCAGTCCCCGTCTCCGGTCGGCAGCCTGTAGCAGGTCTGTCTACCATGGAGCTTTGGCAAAGATCAGCTGGTGCACGATGGTCCCTCGTAGCTCGGGAAGAGGGCGCCTTACAAGGTCCTCTCTGGGTCAGTCCATGGAGACACAGCAGCTTTCAGATGGAGGAAGAAGGGCAACAGCAATTCTTCTCTTCCAGCAGGGCTTCAAGGTCAAGCTTCAGTTTCACTCCAGTTACTCTTCGTAGTTTGGACTTCAGCTTCTGATCACAAATTCCAGCAGTGAGAGGCCCCCAGATATACTAGTTGATCTCCCATTCATTCCGCTGGGTCATACTCAAGCATCCAATCACTGCGAAGGGCATTCATGCAGGTAGGCAGCCAATCAGGTGCATAGTGCATTCAGGCCATTCACTTCTCTCCAGACACTCACAACAAGTTATGTGTATTGGGACAAGTATCCAGCCATTCAACACTCCACACTGCATTCATACCAGTTTCGGGCAGGGCTGTCTCAGTCATTGTGTCAAACACCAGAAATTAGACATCTACAAAAAGAATTCGTATTTGTCACCACTCCATTCACCCAGGTCCCACCCACAGGCGTACCCACAATATACAGTCTTTGGGAAGGCTCCAGCCAGTCTGGTCGGCACTTCCCCACACTACCATATATGGAACTTCCACCCAACAGCCAGTCAGGGGGAAGGGACAGAGTCAGGGCTTCCCGGGACTTCGGGAAGATCAAGGTAACAGGCGATGGAAGGCAAGAGACCACGGGGGCCATCTTATCTCCATCAGGAATCTACCGATTCCAATGACAGGGCCTGGGCACCCCAAAATGGAGGACGCTCAGGGCACCAGTCAATTCAGCGTGGCACTGCCACAAGCCCATACCCTGCACTGTGGGCCACACACGTGCCCAAAAACATACAGTAGGGGCACAGGGTTGTACCCTCACCCATGGTTGCCATAAGGGTATCTCATGGGTCTGTACACCAAACCAAAAGAGAGAGCTGCACTGCCAGGAGTCCCACATGAACTCCTGTGCTGAAAACACAACAGAACACATGATAAAAAGCAGTAAAGGACAAGGATACGGCGGCCCTGTCCCTCCGATGCATTTCCAGCATCACAATCACATCTGCACTCTTCCTCCGAAGTGCTGCAAACTAAAATATCGTCTACATATTGCAAGACAACACTTTCCAAATTACTATTGCTTAGATCCATCTGGAGGACCCTATTAAAAATCAATGGAGACTCAAAATACCCTTGAGGTAATCTTGTGCTTTTTAACTTAGTTCATCTGAACGTAAATCACGTCAGATCCTGCGAGTCTTTGTGCAAGGGGATTGAGAAAAACACATTTTTCAAATCAATCACAGTGAAATGTCTTGGTTCAACAGGCATATTACATAAGATTGTAGCCAGATTAGGACCTAGCAGGAACTCAGCCTCTACAATCTGGTTTATCGGTCTTAAATCTTGAATTAGTGTTTAAATTTCTTGACAGGGTAAACTGATATTTTACATTGTGACTCTGACATCACCAAGATGCCCTGATCCATCATGGCAGAAATCGTCTTAAAAATACATTAAACTGCCTCTTGACACATAGGATACTGTGATGCTCGAGGTAAAATTGCACCTGGTTTCAATTTAATCTTCAACGCCCTTCAAAAGGCCTACGTCATAAGGGTCTGTAGTCCATAATGAGACTGGCACTTTTGCCTTGTCTTCCTCAAAATATTCAGGATGCTTTTGTACTAACATCATTCTCTGGGAAACCTCACGTTTGATGATTCGTACCCAATTAGTAATGCTCATCGCAAATAAATATTACTTCATCATCTGATGGATGATCTCCAAACATGTTCTCATCAGTAACGTCAGTCTATCTGTAACCTTCCCCAATGGCAATCACTGTGCACCATTGTCTGCCATCATGATCATTCCCATCAAGCAAAGCCATTTCTCCTCGCACTATGGCTGCTTGTAGTTCAAGATGAAAGATTCGTCCTTCCTCTTCATCCATAGGTATCTTTGTCCTGAATTAAAACTCATTAAGTATTCGCATAGTTCTGCCTACCAAGCCTGACAGCCACATTAAATAGATGCGTACCCCATAATGAAACGTTTCAGGTTCTAACGGAATAGCTTGCATGGTCATTTGTCCTGCAAATGCCATAATAAATTCATTCACATTTAAATAATGCATTCCTGGTGTTGAACACACTATGGGCCTCATTACGACCTTGGCGGTAGCCATGCCGCTATGGGCAGCATGGCTGCTGCCGAAATCGCGTCCGGGTCCTCAGAATGAGGAATTACGGGCCATTCCGAGTTCAGAAGGCCCGGTAATTCCTCCCTCCAAGGACCCGGACCCGGTCCTTCCCCATTCCCATTTCAGCCCCCATAGGGCTCAATGGGAATGGGAGAGGGAGCAAACAACGGGCCATTACGAGTTGGCCTGTTTTTTGCTCCCTCTTCCCTCCGCAGGACCCTGTAAGCACGCCTGGTTTGACCAGGCGTTGCTTCCTGGGTCTCGTGAGGGGACCTCGTAATGAGGCGGTACGGGATAAACGGCACCGGCACCTTTTACGACACTGTTTATCCCGTACCGCCAGGGTCGTAATGAGGCCCTATAACTTTATCAGTAAACGAGATTGTCATATTCAACGTAGTAATCAAATCTCAACCTAATATATTGACAGGTGTCTGCCTTGAGTACAGCAGTGGCACCGACATGTCACATTCTCCTTTGGAGAATGTTAAGTCTTCAGTAAAAGGAACTCTACTTGTAGCTCCTGGGAACCTTGAATATTCATGGCATTGTCAGACATTAAAAATGTTCCCTCTTTTACACACAAACGTGTTGCACCTGTGTCTACTAATAATTTGCCTCCAATACTGATGTCTACCCTCGGTTCCTCATGAGGATTTGGCGTCACGGATAGTATTGAACACATCAAGTCTCCCAGTGAGCTGGCCCATTGTGGATACAGCCTCATTCCGTTACATGTGAAAGGATTCCCTCCGTCAGCAGTAACACCCCCTATTCTAGTAGTCATTAGCTATCCTGTGCTCGTGCTCTGCTGAATCTGCATAGGTGAATGCTGTGACTGCCATTGTGGCAGATTTACTGCTGCTTGATGTGGTTGCAAACCTTGCTGCATTCTTGGCGCTTGTGCCTATTGCACTGTTTTATTCTGAGCAAACCCATCTCCACTCTGATGTGAATACGCAGGCGGGTTGAAGCCCCCCTCTTGAAAATTGACCTTTCTGCACAAACCCTTGACTTCTACACATAAGAGCAAAGTGCCCTGTCATCCCACATAACCAACATACAGGAGGCAGTCTCCCCATCTGTTCTCCCTGCATGCCTTGATTATCATTCTGCATATTTTGAAACCCACCTTGATTATTCCGAAAGATTCCCTGGTTGTTTTACCAAGTCCCTTGATTACTCTGAAAGCCTCTCCTCGAAACCCTCCCCCTTCCTCGTGGAGAAAATCCATTATTGCCCTGATCAAACTTGCTTTGATTATCTCCCTGTGGCATGTTTGTTACCTGTTGTAAATTCGATCCGTCTTCACTAGTTATCATCGCCCCTTCATTAGCGTACTTAGATAACTTCTTTTGTACTAACTTCGCTTCTTCGTCTTTCCTGACATCTTATTTGCGATTCTTTTCCTGCAAGAGACTGCAATAATGTGCGATGGTCAACTGGATCTCCGACCATGGTTTGGCCTCAATACCCACTAACTTCTTAGTTAGCTGCTTCTGTACAGGTTCTGGCAGCCCTTGTCATAATATATGATAAAACACAAGTATAGATTTTCCCCAAGATTTGTGTGTCTCTAAACTCCACTGCTCTTGAAAATTCTGAATGTAAACAAGCGGGTCTCCCCCTTCCTGCATCTTTTTCATCATTATAGTTCCTATATCGGACGTGTCTAGATACAGTACTCTGAGTGCTTTCCAGACTGACGCTCTGCAATTATTAAACAGTGCTCCGTCAGGAGCAGTGTTAACCGTAGTAACACTAGCATATCCTGCTCTGGACCAAACCTCATCAGCTCTGTCTCCAAGGATGGCAATCAAGAGACCTTTAATATCCCCTATAGGCAAGGTGTTTCCTCATGTCATCTTTTCTAACTCCTGGAGTCAAGCTCGTCCTCTAGATGTACTCTAGATGGGCCAGGTAATGACTCATATTCCGGGAAGAACTCCTCTATGTCCTCCCATGCTGCTTCTGGTTCGGGATCTTTTACCTCCTTCTCCAGGCGATTGAGATCGCATGCTCTCTGCCTTCTTTTTCCTTCTATGTGATCATCAAGCTCTCTGTGCTTTCTTGCTTCCTCCCTTACCCTGTCTTCCTCCTTTTTCTTCAGATCCCTTCTCTCGTTTGCCCTTCTTATCTCCTCATCCCTTCGTCTTTGCATTCTCTTATCCCTTAACTTCTGTTCTTCATCTTCTATTCTTTTCTTTTCTATCCTTTCCCTCTCATCAATTGTCCTTTATCTATTATCTCGTTTTCTTTGCTCCTCTGCTCCTTCCTGCTTCTTCAACTGTTCATCTTGATATAGCAGCTTTCGTCTCTGTCTATCTTTTCTTTTTGTCTCTTCTACCTTTGATCATTCCTCTCTTTCCTTATCCTTTTTGTCTTGCCCATCTTGATCTCCCCTTTGTCTTACATCCTCGATGCCTTTACCATCGAGTTTGACCAAAATCTGTCCTCCCATCCATTCTTTCTGTAGAAGTGCTAACTCATCAACTTTATCTCTTTCTCCCTTCCATCTCTTTATTTCTCTTCCCATAGCTTAAGATGTGCTTGCTCGATCACTTCTCTCCTTGTCTCTTCTCTCCTTGTCCCTCGGGACTTTAGGAATTATGTCTTTCTCAGTATTTTTTTCAAAGCCCTCGTCACTGCTTTGTGCAGGCGACTCATCTGCTCGGTTACTAAACCCTGTTGCTGCCTTAAGCTCCCTCAATCGGTATAACCCATCGTCTTTCTTGCTTTCGCCGTCTATTTCTGACGGGGCAGGGGAAGCAAAAGGCTCCTCACCCCCCTCTTTGCATACATTGAGGATCCAATCGAAGGCATAAATTAGTTTCCAAAAATTGATTAGCAGAATTTGCTAATTAAAATATTTTTCATTAGCAAATAAACCCATTTGATTAGCAATTTTGTACTCTTATTTTAAATGTCACCAGAAGTTAGTTTTACCCCAAGACATACAATTAGAAAGAATACAGAAGTAATACATTTGTGCAATGAGTGTAAAATGTAAAGGTTCACTGCATGAATGGACTACATAAATAGATCTGATTAAAAAAAGCTCTGAAACATTTTTCAGTTCAAGGCTCTGTGCAGCTGGGTCATGCAGCAGTCAGTGGTACATAGTGCAGTGTCCATCTCAACAAGACATCAATAAAGACGCAATTGTGCGTGTGTCCTTTTTATTTTACAATTAACTAGTGTTTGGCATGAAACTGTCACAAGCAACTGCCCAAGAGGAAGACAGCAGCTACAATGAGTTTATGACAAATTGGGTACATTAGTTATCTTATTCTGCAGAACCAAATGGCTAGATGCCAGTCTCTTGGTCTGCCCAGGTCATTGATGCCCAGATGCTGCACCTACCAGTTACTAAGGCCATAAAGTTTCATCTGCAAGACAAATAGGCCCAGCAAGTTAACATGTAATCATCCATTTGAGGTCTGGCTTATTACAAGACAGAAAAAACTGAGATGATTTAAAGGATCAAAATAAATGATCTAAAGAGGGAGTGCCGTCCCAGACACATAAAAGCCAACAGAAAAATCATCAGGGTGCCCAAGAGGTCAGAAATCTCTTCTCTAAACCTATGGCGCACAGGCACCCCATTCCGTGACTCCACAGCATTGTTTGAAGTACTGAGTGGCAAGTTAGCAGCAAATTGTTCAATGTCAGGCCCATCAGGCCACCAACACTGCCTAAGGATAAATAATGCACATTTCTGTTCTTGACAGCACACTGGTGCGGCTGGGTTGGGTCAAATGATTTGCCCAGGATCACACAGTTTGGTTAAGCAGTGAAGCCAGAATTTGCCAGCAATTTAAGCAACTTGCCACATACCTTCCAAGCTCTAATTAGTACACATATTTGCTTTGTTTCAAGAACTACAAAATGGTTGTTTATTTGCAAAGAACACAAATCACTCGAAGCAACCACCTTTGGGAGAGTATTTGCAATACCCTGAATACAGCGCAGCCACCTGCACCAGTAACACATCCTGCTTGCAGAACGCCTTTGAATAGTCTACAATTAAAAAGATATTTCTAGAACAAAAAGTTGGGCTAGGATTTGCTTACCTCTCAGGCACGTTGTTATCAAGTCACAGTGGGATGGTCCTCTCTGCCTAATCTTCCTCTACACTCAGACCAATTCTTACAAAATAGGCAAAAAGCAACTCATTACCCGCAACAATGCACACTCACTCTGGGGGGGGCTAGAGAATCACCAGGGCCCCTCAGCACCCAGTATGGAGTGAAAATAATATTTCTCCCACCCGAACTGGCGGCAGAAATAAATGCTAGCGCAGCCACTTGCTAACACCCAGCCCAGCAATCGGGGACAGCGTTGGGGCCTTTCACCTTTACAAACAAAAGAGGACTCGAGCCTCTGGGGAGAGGGGGTCCAGCAACTTCCCCCATGTTTCCAGTCCGCAAAGCACAGCAAAAAACATTTTCGTTCTGGGGCTTTTAATATGCACTTTGCAATGCTCACATTAAAGTTATGGCCAGTGTAAAGCTTCCTACTGGCTCTGGCTGCCTGCCTCGTGATAAATATGGCAGCTAACCTCCATGCACCATTGCTAGCTCGGACTGGCCTATAGGGCAATAGGCCCCTGGCGTAACCAAAAATGCAAAATGCTTGTGTGGGCCCATTTTTTGGGTCAAAGTGGGCCACCTTTTTTGCCAATGTGGGCCAGTTTGATGCGTTACTGGACTATATTGTGACTAATCATTTTGACCAGTGTTGTTGAATAAATATTCTCTAAAATGTACAATTTGCATCACAGTTTATCAGAAACCTCCCCCTTGGGTTATTCAAACAGCATCACAAAGGAATGACTTCCCATTTGCATCTGTGGAGCACTTTTTCATTGGTCCCCGCGACAATTATTGTATGCCCCAGTCTGACCCTGCACCACTTTCCACCCTCAGCAGTGGGGGGCCGGTGGAGGCACACATCTTGAGCCGGGCCTGTTGCTGCTCACAGAAACATTTTTCAAAGGCCTTCTGTGAGCATGCTGCGTTATCACTGCGAGTGCTGAGTGTTAGAGAGTGGCTGGCAATAATATTTCTCCTGCCCAAATGGGCGGGAGAAATATTATTCTCAGCCACTTGCTAACACCAGCACTCGCTGTAATAATGCGGCCTGCTCGCAGAAGGCTTTTGAAAAGGTCTTCTGTGAGCAGGCTGCGTTATTACTGCGGGTTTCCCAGTTTTCCAAAAATCCAAGTTCTTAGAAATTGTAACTGATGGAGGCATTACCTGTGACTGTCTCGCAACCACTGGAGTCGCCGCTGGGAAAAATAGTAGTACAAACTTGGGGTCTGTGTACCCCTCTGTGGGCAATAAAGGATAGCACTGTTACGCTCACCTGATATCCCCGGGGTCGTCTGGAAGGCTCTGAGATCTGGAACCCTGGATGCGTAATTGCCCAGTGCTGAATAATGAATCTGCAATTACAGAAGGGAGGATTTGTAATAACTGTCTCTAATGGGTGAATCTCCCACTTCCCTCTGACCGGTCCCCTTCCCACTGGGTTCTTTTCTCAACTTAGTTATTTGTAGGGTGAGCTATCCGTCCTGCGTTTCTTGTGCAGGGGCGCTTGACGTTTGTTGGCCAGCTGCCCGAGTTGCTTCACTGGTGCAGTACGCCTTCCTTGGGCCCAGGCATGCTGTGACCCCGAATCTGCTGGTAGGCAGGTAGGTTTGTTAATTGTTAGTCTTTGTTCTGTTTATGGTGGGAATTCGTTAATGTCTTTGTCTCCTTCTTTTCAGGTGCGAAGGTCTTGATGCTGGTGTGCCGGATGGAGAGGCACGTTTTCTAGGTAAGAGAAAGCGCGATACGCAGCGCCTTTATTGTCTTTTAAAGCTAACCTGTGTTTTCTTCTTCTCCTCACAGGCTGCTGTGGTGCAGCGGGTGGATGTGAGCGCGATGAAAAACAGGCCAGAATCTGTTAAGGTAAGTACAGCGCTGTGCGGTTGTTTAATATTGAAAGCGAACCTGAATATGTCGCTTTTCCTTTGCAGATGTTGCTGGGGTGCTCCGGATGGAAGCGTGGCGTAGCGCGATGGAATTCAGGTAAGACTGATGGAATTTGAAGTTTTGGAAGCACGCATTCTAATATTGTTTTTCCCTTTCTCGTTATTGCAGGTCGCAATGTTCGAACAGCTGCTGTGGTAGCGGTTCAGCGGAAGTACTTAAGCTAGTACTCACAGGCGAGTGATGTTTCTTCTTCTGTCGGTTTCCACAGATTTCAGCCCAGTTGAGATGCTGAGTGCTGGATGGTGTTTTCTCAGGTAAAACAGAATAATCTTGTTCTTGTAGATTACAGGAAGATGCTGAAGACCAGGAGCTGGACACGGTGAGCGTCACGCTGTGGGTTGCGGAATAACTCCAAGCATGTTCTGCAGTCAGGGTGTGGTTTATATAGCTCAGGTAAGTAGTACCAGGGAAAGTAGTTCCAGGACTGTCACACCCAAAACACTAGATCGCATGGCTTGGTTCTTAGAACTACACTGTGTGGGTGCTTCCATGTTGGATTTAAAGGCCTATGTACATAAATGGGACCTAGTTTGAACAGCCCTTCCTTCCTACATATGAGCGTGGTGCCAAAGGCGCCAGGACTGGCTCCAAGAGCCCTTTTTGCAGTGGTTTTAAGGCCCTTTGGGTTCTGGTGGGAGCCTGCGTGTGGCACATCTTGTGCCCCTTTGCAGTGGTCATGACAAGCACCCACATGGGGGCGGTGCAATAGGAATTCCTGCATCCTTCTTTTTTGGCCCTTCCCCCACAATTTCTCTCCCTGCCTTTTTCATACATCCTCCATACTTCCAAGATGTTTTACCGCTTCTCTAACTTCGAGCCTTCAAAGTTAAAAAGGTATGCAGGTTCTCCAATATCCCTGTATCATACGTTCCTTCGACAGGCAAGAACTGAGCATTTTCCCCTTAGGTTCCCGCAAATCTCACTCTGGTATTTTAGAATGTTCACCTTATAGCAGGGTAACACCTGGCAGAAATGATTTGATGGCATTTCCATATTCCACCCTACATTAATTACAAACAAAAATAGTTTCACAAAACCTTATACTGAGATGAAAAATGTTCACCCGAAGAACTCTCTTTTTAGCCTTACCCCGTTTCTTAGTTGTTCCCCTTAATCACTCACTGTACACGTTGATACTACAATTACCTCTCTCAGCTACTTAGATCAATTCTACTTCTCGGTTTTACACAAAAGACATATTTCTGAGATATCTCCACCACTCGAGCATAGGAGGGGTGCAATACATTCCACTGCAGCACCGCTGCTCTCACTCTCTTTATCACTAGTACGGCCTTCTCTGCTACAAAACCATCTTTCCCTGACAAACCACTTCCGTTGACATCTTTTATGCAATTGTGCAACAGTTAAAACACTCCCCCGTATTTTATTACAATCCACCCCCGAAACGTGATTGGACAAAAACCTTCAAAGAAATCCCATCTTTTCCCAATTCCTACGTTTTCATTGACCAGTTTTATCGTAATAGTCATCTTCAGATCATATTCATAGCACACCACTTCTTAGAGTCCGTCCGTAGTAGGTCATGAGGTCAGCACATGGTTAAATATTTGTGAACTGGGTGATCTCCAGCCCTTTAAGATGAGTAGCAATACCCTTGAGATAGATGGGGATGCAGGCTTTATTCATACATCAATAATCGAAATGACTCAGGTAGTTGGCAAAAAGGATAACTGTTTTAATATCAATTATCTAAAACAGGGAGTACAACGGACATCAACTGACGTCTCAGCGCAAATTCTCTCAATGCATCTTAGAAAAAGGCATTCTTTTATTGCAAAAAATCGTCGTAGGTGACGTCAACTTACATATTTACTAACATCATCCTACGTGGCAGACTACAAAACATATTGAAGAAAGTGATTAGGTCTAAGGGAATATCCAGTATACGTTCTATACTAGTATGAGACAGTGAAAGAAAGTCATTGCTTTCTTAATATCAGGTGGGGCAACTAAGCCCTCCTCTTAAACAGGTCACTATGAACGTAACAAAATACACAACGTCCCATTGGCTACACAATCTATAGGACCCTTGATTACATGGTCCCTACAATTGGTTAGCACTCTAATCTTTGTCAGTGCTTTTCCTCCTGTGATAGCAGCATGCAGGTGCTGGTGAGCTCGTCTTAACCATAGCTTCCCACCAATTAGCATATGCGTCTATCATCACCTCAGTGGTCTGCTGCCAATTAGGACTTTGAAATTGTCCTTGGGAGTGTTCTTAGCTCTGGAGAATTCAGGGAGTGAAGGCACGGTCTGCCCACATGAGTGAAGAGCACAAAATCAAGCCTCTGACATCTTCCTTGTTTGGTTCATGCCTTCTGAACAGGAGTTTTGTTCTTTCACACGATTTGTATCCAATGTCTGCTCACTCCAGCCTGATAAGACCTTGGCTTCTTGGCTTGGCTTCATGGCTCATCCAGCCTCGCCTTTCTGAGTTTCCCTTGGTAATTCATTTGTTTTCTTACTGCGACACACTGGAAAAGAGGCCTTCCTTTTCTAGCCCAGATCTGCTATAGTTCGTAGTGGAAACATCCAATCTTTACTCACTTATGCATATATGTATATATTGGCGCATGCCGAAATCTACTCACTATAAAGCTAGCCTCAAGAATACTTTGGGGGTAATTCATGGATTATTTGCGCCGAAAAAAAACGGATTTGCGTGCCTTTCTGCCCGCAAATCCCCATTTGTTAAACAGGGATTTGCAAGCAGAATGGTGCACAAATCCGTTTTTTTTGGTGCAAATAATCCATTAATTACACCCTTTGTCTGCTTGCGTTTCTCTGCATCTGTACACGTGCAAACTGACTGCCAGTTCTGTGGCATAAGCTTCTTCTCCTTGGTCCCAAGATGTCACTTACCCTTGATACTTTTCTTAATGCCTTATAGAATATCTGCATTCTCTTGCCTCTGCATTTCTTTTATGTATGTCAGCTCGACTCTATATGACGTCACCATTCGTCTTGGCCATTCACTTGCTCTGCTTCTTCCGGGATTTCATTGAAATGGCCATCATACTTTCTCGTATGCAAATATGGTTTTCGCAATGGGAACCTTGCTTCCAGGATTCTCTTTGGTATTGGTATTCTTTTTTTTAAATCAAAAAATGTTTATTAAATTTTCCACACATACATAAACATTACACATAACACTGTGCATTGATTGCAGGGGAAGGAAGAAACAGAGGGTAAACCATAAGGGGGGGGTCAAAACAAAATTGGGGAGGGCCCTCTGCCCCTTGGACCATCTAGTCTTTGATGAGGGAACACAGGACACAGTCCCCGTGCGCCAGGCCCGCCAGTCCGTGAGCACCTTGCTCTTAATACTCCCATTGCCAGTGATGCTGCTTCGGGGGCTTAGCCATCGTCTTCCCATCTCTGCCAGATTTTGCTCGCTTTCTGCGGGCATCCCCTTGCTGCGTATACTCTGTGCTCCATTGTTACAAAGATGTCCACGTCTCTGATCCATTGATCATAACTAGGTGTTCTTTCCGATCCCCATAGCTGCCCAATGTTCCTTCTCAGTATCGCTGTAGCGGTTGACCAGAGCAGTTTCACATACCGGTTCAGGTCAAATTCATCGGAGATCCCAAGACTCTGGCTTGCCCAAGACTCTGGACAGTTTGTCACAGCATTTCCGCAATAGTTGCTGTATTGCGTCGCATTCCCATATGATGTGGAAGAAGGTTCCTTCTTTGCGCCTGCATCGTATGCATCGCGGGTCCGAGACTTTGACCCACCGGAAGAGTGCCACTCTCGGATAGTAAATACGATGTAGGATCTTGAGTTGGACCAGTCGGAGCCTCGATGAAATGGTCGCCTCACGAGGGTACATCAAGGCATCCATCCAGTCTTCCGATTGTAGGGGGCCAACGTCTCGCTCCCACCTGGCCCTCAAGCTGACGAGCTCCGGTGTAGCAAAGGATGTGATTGCGTTATACATGGTTGAAGTGACTTTTCTTTTTATTTGGTCCTGCACTATGTTACGCACCAGTGGGGTACATTCTAGCGTGTCGCTGATGATTTGTTGATGGGCGTGCAGTGCATGTTTCAGTTGCGTATAATGGTATCCTTCCAAGGATGGGAGGGCGAATTCCGAACGCAGTGTTTCAAAGGGGACCAATTTCTCCTCTTTTATTACATCTCCTACTTTGGTGATGTCACGTTGGGCCCAGGCGGGCCATTTCGGCAGCTTCTGTAACTCAGGGAGAAGCCTGTTGTTCCACAATGGTTGGGGCAGCGTCAGTTTCGATTCCCAGCCTACATGCTGGTGTGCTTCCGCCCAGATTCGTGTGATGTGCGTTTCCATAGTAGGAGCTGATGTGCGGCCCATGTCACAGTATAGAAGTTCCAGGGGTGTTATGCTGCTGTTGGTGTTAAACCTTCTTATATGCGGCAGGTTCCTTTCCCCATGGAGCATGTCATTCACCACCGCCATCTGTCTGGCTCAGTAGTAAGTTTGCAGCCTGGGCAGCCCGATCCCCCCTCCCAGACAGATCTCTGAAGGGTGGAAAGAGCGATCCGCGGGGGCCCTCCACTCCAAAGCAGTTTCCGGAGGACACAGTCTATTTTGAGGAATTCCAGGTGCGGGATATGCAGCGGTGCATTTTACAGAACATAAAAGAACTTGAGAAGGGCGATCATTTTGAATAGGGCAGCTCTGCCCATCAGTGTCAGTGGCAGGGAGCTCCAATGGCGAGTGTCCTCAGCGAATCTCGCCACGACTGGTTGTAGATTCAGAGCTGTGTAGGCTGTGAGGTGCTTCATGATTTTCACCCCTAGGTATTTGAACTGATCAGTAACAATTTGGTAGGGGCAGTCTATGGGGCAAGTGGCAGCTACGCTACCTATGCGAAATAGGATGGATTTTGACCAGTTCACGCGTAGGCCACTGAAGGCTCCGTATCTTTTCAGCATTTGGGTAATATTTTGGCAGGAGTTGCGTGGGTCTTTCAAGTAGATAAGCAAGTCATCCGCGTAGAGGGACACTCTATCCTCCCATGTTTCTGACCACCGGAAGCCCTCCCAGAGTGGGGTATTTCGTAAAAGGATGGCCAGTGGTTCGATGGCAAGTGCAAAAATCATGGCGACAGGGGACAACATTGCCTCGTTCCTCTGCCCAATCTGAAAGGGTCTGATTGCCAGCCGTTGACCTTAGTTCTGGCTATTGGACCTTCGTATAGTAGTTGCACCCAGCCGATAAAGTTTGCGCCAAAACCCATGTGTCTCATTATGTCCCAGATGGCCTCCCACCTCACCGAATCAAAAGCTTTTTCAAAGTCTATTGCCAACAAAGCCAGCGGACCCTGTATGCTGCCGGCTTTTTCTAGTACTGAGTGCAACCTGTAGAGATTCATGTGTGTCGATCTCTCGGGCATGAAGCCCCATTGGTCAGGGTGGACCAGGGAGGGGATGACTTGTTGTAGCCGGTTTGCCAGGATCTTCGCAAGTATTTTGGTTTCGCTGTTTGTAAGTGAAATGGGCCTGTAAGAGCTGCAGTGTTCAGGGGGTTTGTCCGGTTTGGGTAGTACTATTATTGTGGCTTCTCTAAGATCTGGGGAAAGGGTGCCCTGTTCTCTTGCATGTTGGAACATTTGAAGTAGGTGTGGAGCAATCACGTTGGTTCCCACTTTCCGCCACAGCTCAATCGGGAAGCCGTTTGGACCTGGGGACTTGCCAGCTTGGAGGCCGGACATGGCATTCGACACCTCATCCTCCGTTATGTCTCTTTCCAACAATTCTTGTTGTGTTATGCTCAAGGTTTGCAAGTTAATTTCCTCTATGATTGAGGTATTCGCGGGGGTGTTAGGTGACTTATACAGTTCAGCATAGTAATTTGCGAAGCCCCTCGTGATGTCCTGATCTGCCACAAGTGGGGTTGTGCCCCCTGTCTGTAACTGCTGGACATGGCTGTGTCCCTGCTCCTTGCGTTCTAACCACGCTAGCATTTTCCCGGCTTTATCGCCTGTTTCATAAACTCTTGCACGCATTGTCAAGTGTGCATGTCTGGCACTATCCAGTGCAGTGTTCTGGAGCTGCTTTTCTGCCAGGAGCAGGGCCCGGTTTGTGTCGGGCGTGTTCTGGGTTATGGCCGCTACCTCTGCTTGTTGCTCCTGTTGTTCTGCTTCGTGTACCTTTAGTAGGTATTGTTTCCTCTGTGCGGTCGTCCATGAGATGAGTTCACCCCTCAGTACTGCCTTGTACACCTCCCATAGTGTCACTGGGTCTGATGCGGACTCTGTGTTCAGCTCAAAGTATGTCTGCGTTGTCTCTTGGAGCCTGACCACCAGGTCTGGATTGCCCAGGTAGTAATTATTCAGGCGTCAGCTGGGCGGGGGAGTCGGCCTGGATGTTGTGATTTGCATCACCAGTGGGGAGTGGTCGGAGATGCCTCTGGGGAGTAGGCATGCTTCATGTGCCCTGTGTAGATCAGTTGCTGGGAGAAAGAAGTAGTCCAATCTGGAGAGCGAGGCGTGAGCCCCCAAGTGGAAGGAGTATTCCCTGATATTAGGGTGGAGTTCTCTCCATATGTCACACAGGCCCATGGCGTTGGTGAATGTTGCAAGTTTGGTAGGCACGCTGGGGTTTCTATTTCGAAGGTGTGAGCGATCCCGGGATATGTCCATGACTTTGTTGAAGTCCCCTCCTATTATCATGATGTTAGAGGTGTCTTCGGTAATCAGGGGGGAAATGTCGGTGAGTAGTGGTGACAACAAAGTGGGCGGTGCGTAAATCGCTAGTAGTGTGAAAGAGTGCTCCCAGATTGTGCCAGCCACATATACATATCTTCCTCCAGTGTCCTGGGTTACTGTGTTCAGGTGGAAAGGGAGATTCTTGTGTATCAGTATCATGACCCCCTTGAGCCCATTGTGAAGCCTGCGTGGACTGCAAGTCTATCATTTGTGCGTCTGAATAGGGAGCATTCTGTGCCTGCAAGGTGTGTTTCGGACAGGAAAGCGACGTCCTGTGCGTGCCTGTTCAGGTATTGCCCCACCAATAGCCGTTTGATTGCATTGCCGAGGCCATTGACGTTCCAGGTCATACATTTCAGTATTCTGGTTGTGTTTGTATTACGTGATGCCATATCTATCCGTGGCTAATGGAGTGTGTGCTGCTGATGACGCCTGGTACCGGCAACCGCGCGCCTCCGTGTTATAACCCTCTTATGTGATTTTAGTGTGTTATGTGCAAGACTGGTCCTTCCCCTAACTAAACTCAACAATCCCAACCCCACCCTCCCTATACTCTGCCCAACTAGAAGCATCGGTCGCCCGAACTTTAACACTACCGGCTGTCAACTGGACAGCTTACATAAGACAATCGCAGCCTAAGGCTCAGGTGGTCCCCCTACAAACTATGACTGGGGTAGGGTGACACCTTTAGTGCTTAACTTGAAACTTACTAGCTGAGGGGGGGAGCCCTACAAAGCGCGTGTGCGAGACGTTCCCGCGACCGCCACATTCAAGTGTGTGTTACCTTAAGATGGGTATTGCGGTATGTCACATAAGGTGCCATATTACAGTTCGAGCTTACTGTTGAGTACCGGGGCACTGGATAGAGGTTTAGGCGTGGGTCAGCCACCTATGTCTTCCGGTGGGTCTTGTGCTGGAGACTGATGGGGCTTGCGCTGTTGGGCAGGCGGGGGCACGCGGTTCCTTCCCCCTCTGCCCCGCGAAGACGATTCCGCTATGGCTCCATATGCTGTTCAGCCCAGTGCCATGCTTCTTTGGGGTCATTAAGGTGGACCGTGGTTCCCTTATGGTAGATCTTTAATTGCGCGGGAAAGAGCAGCCCATTGATTGTAGTTGCTTCTTGAGGTGGTCAAAGGATTGTCTTGCCCTCTGCACTTCCCTAGTGTAGTCAGGGAAAAAGGCAATCCTGGAACCATTAAAGGTAATCATGCCCTTGGCGCGTGCATGTCACAGTAATGCGTATCGGTCCCTAAAGTTTAGAAACTTTGCAATTACTGTGCGCGGGGGAGCCCCAGGCGTTGGTCTGCCGGTGGGCACTCTGTGCGCTCGCTCTATAGAGAAGAACTTGGAGAATGAGTCCGGGTCGAACAGGTCAGCGAGCAGCTGCTGCAAAAACAGTTCCATGCAGGCGCCTTCTGCTTTCTCGGGGATGCCAAGTATTCACACATTATTGCGTCTAAATCTCCCCTCTCCATCTTCAATTCTATCCTCCAGCAGCTTGAGCTTGGACGTGACACTCTGGAGTTGTTGTCTCATGTTGTGAATCCCATCTTCTGTGTTTGAGATGCGTTGTCGGCCTCTCCCGTGCGTGCCGTTAGCTTTTGGAGGTCATGTCTGAGGAGGAACACGTCCATGCTTATTCCGTCCATTGTCTGCTCCATGGACATGCGGGATTCCGCTATGGCGGTCATTATGTCTTTGAGGGAGATTGTATTGTCTGTCTCCACCTCCTCCAAGGACAACGAGTGGAGGTCGGGAGCTTGTGGAGGAGGAATTGTGTATTGGTCCATGCTGCTTTGCGTGGGCGGTCTTCTAGATCTGTCTTTCCCCATGTTTCTTACTGCACCTGGTGGGTCTGGATTTTGCACGGAAATCGCTGTTTAGCAACCGGACTGCGGACTAAGCTGTTGCCTCTGTGTTGCGTACTGGCCTGCTCCGGCGTTGGGACTGGTCATGGATTGCCCGCCCAATCCGGCCCCAGTGAGTTCCACCACTTCGGTCCCGGGGGCCACGCACCGTTGCTATCTGCAGGGTGGAGGAGCGTGTGATGGCCGCCTCACAGCCTGGTGAGTCCGCTTCGTGCCTTTTAGCCCCTTCCCCTGGCGAATTGTTGGCCTGTTGCTCTGGCCGATGCAAGTGGTGGGGCTGCGGGACTGCTACTCACGTCTGCTCTCCAGTGCCACTCGCCTGTTTCTGAAATGTAGCTTCTTCTCGGGGTGCCCACGCCCTCGCCACAGGCGGTGCGGTTGTTGGTCTTGTGTAGTGCAGCTCTCCTGGAATCCACGATGCAAGCCTCAGGGCCCCGTGCTCTTGGCGGTGAGTGTGCTGCTGTGCTTAGGGCCCTTGCTGTGGGTGGCCTCCCGCAGTCCAGTGCCGCCCTAGCCCCGGTTACCCCCCACCAGCGGGGGAGTGTCGAATTCACAGCTTTCCGTTAGGCTGCAAGGCGGTGCGGCGCACTGTTCTTGGAGGGTGGCATTGGTGTCCTTTGCGCTGGTGTGCTTGCTGCGGTGCTTTGGGACTCTGCCCCGGCGAGCCCCCGGTGGGCACCTCTATATCCACTCGTCGCTGACCCTCCTAGCCTACGGTTGAGCGAGTGCAGCCGGCTGCTCGCGTTCACTCATCCGCCGGCCCGCTCACTGCGACAGCAGGCTCGCACCCCCCTTCCACCAGAGTGGGCCGCGTATCAAGGCTTGGAGGTGCGCAGGATTGTTGTTCTTCGGACAGGCTGGTCAGTTGTTGCATACAAGTCGGAGCTTCGCCTGCCCTCGATGTCAACAGCGGGCAGGCGGCAAGCCGAGTCCCCCTGCCGCACAGCTCCGCTTCTCGGGCACAGAGTTAGCGCTCAGCCCCGGTGGCCATCTTGAAGTTGGGCCGGTTGGCGCCCGCTCGGATTTCTTCTTGCCCATAGCTCTGTGATACAGGCGCGGTTTCAGCTGCTTTCCGGCTCACTTTAGCCCAGGTGGGTCCGACACCGGTGAGGAGTGTTTATGCCTCTATAGCATGCAGGATTCAGGCAATTTAATCAGGATGTGTTTGGCGGTCGCGGGAGCCGAAGAGACTCACGTCTTTCCCATCGCACTGCTGGCCATGCCCCCCGGTATCGTTATTCTTAATGGACCCGCAGTGTCTCACACTCTGGCTCCCAACATATAGGCAATATGGGCGAAGTGTTGAGGTGGCGGTACTTGCCTCCTTCTCTACATTGGTATAGAAACATAATTCATTACTAGCAATAACTGGCCTAGGGCCTTCAACCTTAAGTGTGTATGAACATGGTCTGCTTGAACATTTTAGCACTACAAGTAAGGCCTGTAGAAACAGGTTTTTCTTTGAAATACTGATCTCAGTGCCCCAGCCTTGTGGCTCCTTCTAAGACATACTAATTTATGCGACTACCAATCCAGCACATACAGCCTCTAGTTTGAACCTGTAAAACCAATTGACGGTGGGACACCCTGGCCTCGGGCGCCATCTTTATTGCTGGGCTAAGAAAATGGCTAACCCCTTCTACGTGACTTCCACGCAATGATCGAGACTGTTAAGTCATGAACCGTCGTCCTGTTAGCAAACTGACCTTTTTACTAGATGACTCATTCTTTCTTCCGTCAACCCCCCAGGCCCAGAAAACCAGAATGTTCATGCTACCTATAATTCATCTTGCAGATGCTAACCAGAAAGGGTGTGAAGAGACTCATTCACCTGCCTTTTCCCTTCTGAACCCTGTCCAAGTCAGTTTAAAGGTCAAAGTGCATTTTGCAAAAGAGCCCCAACTACCATGTTTTTGATTCATTTGTGAGATTCATGAATTCCTCATGTATTCGTATTATTATGCATGCATGTTTTTACATTTTGTGGATTTAACATTTTATCTTTCTGCGTGCATGCAAGCTAATAGGTATCAATTTCTAATCCAACAGTAACACTAAAGTAACATCTCTGATCCATAATTACACTCGATGTATATACATTTGTAACCTAGCCCCCAACTTGCTAGCGCCCCCAATTATCAATATGGTGCATGCAACTTAAACCCAGGGACGTCATTTCACCAAAATACCAGGGGTAGCGGAAGTGACATCACATGACCCCTGACCTCTATCGACATCACAGGAAGTGATGTTATTTGACGCCACCCCAAAATCAGATCACAGGAAGTGATGGAACACGACCTTTCACCCCTTGAAAAAACATGAAGGGCATCAGATAGCATTGTTTCTAAGTACACTACAAAAAATATGTATCGCTGTAAAGTGATATACAATTCATAGAAGAATGGATCACAATATGTATCGTTAATATCAGCGCGTATAGGCCCATTTACAAAATTACTATGAATATAAGCAGACGTCCAAGGCCAAACGATGATGTGTGTTATCATATAGCACTTATGCGTAAGCACTTCATATAGAACAAACATACATACAATATCACCAGATCTGTGTTGGTACTCATTTATCATCCTCAGCAGGATGAAAGACTCAGTTGACCTTGCCGGGTGCCGAACCTGCATCCTGCCGAGCACACGCACATTGCAGCAGTGAGCGCTCAACCCACTGAGCTATCTTACTGGCTATAGCTATCAGAAAACGAGCCACTCAAGAAACACAGCCCAGGAGTCTCAATTAAAAAAAAATGTTTTACAACTTATTTTTAGAGGTAGCAAAGGAGGCCACAGGGGTAGCAAGGGAGAACTCACGGGTCAATCCCTAAATGAGGTCCCTGCATAAACCCTTTGTGATCGTGGGGACTCTTCCTGGCCACCCCTACATCTTCAAAGCACAACACTGATAATGTGCATCCGTGTTGCCCCTGCCCCTGTTCCACCTTGTGTTATGTGAAGAAGGTCCTAGCCAATAGAAAGTGGGCCTTGGCCTCAACAGTGATCATGACTCTGGTACCTTCACAAAAGCTTCCATCTGTGACCTGAATGAACTTATAATTGTGTTTGTTTTGCTCCAAACTGTAATAATCATCAGCTTTAGAGGCCACCGGGGCAGGCACCAATAGTGTGGAGAGGTCCAAATATTTGATATATTTTTATTAAGAGTGTTATGGGCCATCTGTTTTTTTAAGCCAAATGCACAACACAGCCTGAAGTTGATTAATTAATCTTGTAAAGTAATGGCTAAATTAAAAACATTTAGAAATGTACAAAGCTGTTTTTTCGTGATTTACAAGCAAACACAAGTTTACTCGTTGTATTTAAATTGTGCAGAACAATGCGTGTTATACCTTTGCCAAGGAAGGGTGCAGGTTGTCACGTTGCACGTGTGAATAGCACATCTGGCCTTGTCTCCCTTCCTGCGTTATGTGATATGTCATTTATAACGCGCCTAAACACAAGTGTTTCAAGGCGTTTCAAGGCATTCTGCCCTTGCAGCCTTAGATACACAGGCTCACACATTACAAGATGCACCACCTGCCCTTCACATGAAGCACACGTAGATTGTTTGCATGATTTTATTGGCCACACACCACCATTGTATTCATTCTCTGCACGCACCATGACCTGCAAATGCTTCCGACAGATCAACTTGTCTGATGTCACACGTGAGCAACCAATCTGGACCATATGGACTTTTTTAATTTGCATTCAGGAACCTATAGTTCTGTATTTATAATGGCATACGTATTACATAAGGGTAAAATAAGACCAAGCACCAACTTCTGAGGCCCACTGGGCACTGTGCTCCACCAATCAAGACCAGGCTTCTAGTGAACCCTCTACCTCAGCCGAATTAAGGGGTCAGCAGATAAGACAATCAGGGTGACTTACAAATGTGATGCCCAGACTTTCTACATTAACACCATCTACAAGACCGAAAAGCGCTTTGACGCCTCAGTAAGAGGGCATGTCGCAGACCACAAAACACCCAAAGGATTCTATTAATATAGGAAAGATTCACCCTAATGCTTAAGTTAACCCTGAAAGTAGAAGCTGGTAAGCTGACGCTGCACCCCTATTGGACCCAAGACTATCCTCAGTGCCCTCTTTTAACAGGACAGGTTTTGTGCAGCCCGGGCAGAAAAAGCTGGTTTATGCAGAAAACTCCCAGAATGGTCAGTCCAAGAAGAATCGAGTCTGCCACATCAATATAGTGTTCTCCGCAACTTTGTAGAAGGCCTGAAGAAGTACCAGGCAGCCTGGTCCAGGCCGCTGCCCCCAGAGGTTTCCATGCCTTACTCTCATGCTCCAAAATCTTGTGGCTGTCAATGACGTCACTGGAAGGTTGCAACAGAAAACGCTGCTGTGAGCAATTGCCATCTGGCATGGGTGTGGAAGCCCTGGTGCTTTAAATATGATATGATAGGTTATTTATTATGCGCTTAAAACCCAGAAGTTTCTAAGCACGGACCTGGGGATCGAACCTGTGGTGCACTGTGTCGTCTTGCTTCCAAGGCCAGCACTTTGCCCCAGTGCTATCCTCCCGAGATAAAATAATAAAATGATGTGGGCAATTCCATCTCAGAAAGGGCGGCCCAGTAACCAGATCCCCCTTTTACAAGCTCCATGCCAAAACCATAGTGTACACCTGTGCCCTTCTTACTCAGTAGCCTGATCAGCAGCACCTGCTCTCCAGTTACGCACACCAGGTTCCGAGGTCACAGGAACACATTTGTTCCGTGCAGTGGCAGCCAAGTCCCTGCGGCGCAGGGGCTGCATTTGAGTTATGCATCCCTGCATTTGAGTTATGCACCCCTGCATTTGAGTTATGCACCCCTTTCCCAAAACCACATCATTATGAGAGCTGCTGTCATGGTGGTAGTGATACCTGAGTTTAAGGGATGATGCCTGTATCTCTCATAATCATCCAAGCCACATCCAATCAATATCATGCATGTGTCTGCTCTCTATATGTTGGTAGATATCATGCATGTGTCTGCTCTCTATCTGTTGGTAGATTTCATGCATGTGTCCTCTCTCTATCTGTTGGTAGATATCATTCATGTGTCTGCTCTCTATCTATTGGTAGATTTCATGCATGTGTCCTCTCTCTATCTGTTGGTAGATGTCATGCATGTGTCCGCTCTCTATCTGTTGGTAGATATCATGCATGTGTCCGCTCTCTATCTGTTGGTACATATCATGCATGTGTCCGCTCTCTATCTGTTGGTAGATATCATGCATGTGTCCGCTCTCTATCTGTTGGTAGATATCATGCATGTGTCCGCTCTCTATCTGTTGGTAGATAGCATGCATGTGTCCGCTCTCTATCTGTTGGTAGATGTCATGCATGTGTCCGCTCTCTATCTGTTGGTAGATATCATGCATGTGTCCGCTCTCTATCTGTTGGTAGATATCATGCATGTGTCCGCTCTCTATCTGTTGGTAGATTTCATGCATGTGTTCGCTCTCTATCTGTTGCTAGATATCATGCATCTGACCACTCTCTATCTGTTGGTACATATCATTCATGTGTCTGCTCTCTATCTGTTGGTAGATATCATACATGTGTCCGCTCTCTATCTTTTGTTGGTAGATATCACGCATGTGTCTGCTCTCTATCTGTTGGTAGATATCATGCATGTGTCCGCTCTCTATCTGTTGTTGGTAGATATCACGCATGTGTCCGCTCTCTATCTGTTGGTAGATATCATGAATGTGTCCGCTCTCTATCTATTGGTAGATATCATGCATGTGTCCGCTCTCTATCTGTTGGTAGATATCATGCATGTGCCCGTAGATATCATGCATGCACCGCTCTCTATCTGTTGGTAGATATCATGCATGTGTTCCCTCTCTTTCTGTTGGTAGATATCATGCATGTGTCCGCTCTCTATCTGTTGGTAGATTTCATGCATGTGTCCCCTCTCTATCTGTTGGTAGATATCATGCATGTGTCCACTCTCTATCTGTTGGTAGATATCATGCATGTGCCCGTAGATATCATGCATGTGTCCGCACTCTATCTGTTGGTAGATATCATGCATGTGTTCCCTCTCTTTCTGTTGGTAGATATCATGCATGTGTCCGCTCTCTATCTGTTGGTAGATTTCATGCATGTGTCCGCTCTCTATCTGTTGGTAGATTTCATGCATGTGTCCGCTCTCTATCTGTTGCTAGATATCATGCATCTGTCCGCTCTCTATCTGTTGGTACATATCATGCATGTGTCCGCTCTTTATCTGTTGGTAGATATCATGCATGTGTCCGCTCTCTATCTATTGGTAGATTTCATGCATGTGCCCCCTCTCTATCTGTTGGTAGATTTCATGCATGTGTCCGCTCTCTATCTGTTGGTAGATATCATGCATGTGTCCGCTCTCTATCTGTTGGTACATATCATGCATGTGTCCGCTCTTTATCTGTTGGTAGATATCATGCATGTGTCCGCTCTCTTTCTGTTGGTAGATATCATACTTGTGTCTGCTCTCAATATGTTGGTAGATTTCATGCATGTGTCCGCTCTCTATCTGTTGGTAAATATCATGCATGTGCCCGTAGATATCATGCATGTGTCCGCTCTCTATCTGTTGGTAGATATCATGCATGTGTTCCCTCTCTTTCTGTTGGTAGATATCATGCATGTGTCCGCTCTCTATCTGTTGGTAGATTTCATGCATGTGTCCCCTCTCTATCTGTTGGTAGATATCATGCATGTGTCCGCTCTCTATATGTTGGTAGATATCATGCATGTGTCCGCTCTCTATCTGTTGGTACATATCATGCATGTGTCCGCTCTTTATCTGTTGGTAGATATCATGCATGTGTCCGCTCTTTATCTGTTGGTAGATATCATGCATGTGTCTGCTCTCTATCTGTTGGTAGATTTCATGCATGTGTCCCCTCTCTATCTGTTGGTAGATTTCAAGCATGTGTCCCCTCTCTATCTGTTGGTAGATTTCATGCATGTGTCCGCTCTCTATCTGTTGGTAGATATCATGCATTTGTCCGCTCTCTATCTGTTGGTAGATATCATGCATGTGTCCGCTCTCTATCTTTTGTTGGTAGATATCACGCATGTGTCCGCTCTCTATCCGTTGGTAGATATCGTGCATTTGTCTGCTCTCTATCTGTTGGTACATATCATGCATGTGTCTGCTCTCTATCTGTTGGTAGATTTCATGCATGTGTCCGCTCTCTATCTGTTGGTAGATATCATGCATGTGTCCGCTCTCTATCTGTTGGTAGATTTCATTCATGTGTCCGCTCTCTATCTGTTGGTAGATATCATGCATGTGTCCGCTCTCTATCTGTTGGTACACATCATGCATGTGTCCGCTCTTTATCTGTAGGTAGATATCATGCATGTGTCCGCTCTCTTTCTGTTGGTAGATATCATGCATGTGTCCGCTCTCTATCTGTTGGTAGATTTCATGCATGTGTCCGCTCTCTATCTGTTGGTTGATATCATGCATGTGTCCACTCTCTATCTGTTGGTAGATATCATGCATGTGCCCGTAGATATCATGCATGTGTCCGCTCTTTATCTGTTGGTAGATATCATGCATGTGTTCCCTCTCTTTCTGTTGGTAGATATCATGCATGTGTCCGCTCTCTATCTGTTGGTAGATTTCATGCATGTGTCCCCTCTCTATCTGTTGGTAGATATCATGCATGTGTCCGCTCTCTATCTGTTGGTAGATATCATGCATGTGCCCGTAGATATCATGCATGTGTCCGCTCTCTATCTGTTGGTAGATAACATGCATGTGTTCCCTCTCTTTCTGTTGGTAGATATCATGCATGTGTCCGCTCTCTATCTGTTGGTAGATTTAATGCATGTGTCCCCTCTCTATCTGTTGGTAGATTTCATGCATGTGTCCCCTCTCTATCTATTGGTAGATTTCATGTATGTGTCCGCTCTCTATCTGTTGGTAGATATCATGCATGTGTCCGCTCTCTATCTGTTGGTACATATCATGCATGTGTCCGCTCTTTATCTGTTGGTAGATATCATGCATGTGTCCGCTCTCTATCTGTTGGTAGATTTCATGCATGTGTCCCCTCTCTATCTGTTGGTAGATTTCATGCATGTGTCCGCTCTCTATCTGTTCGTAGATATCATGCATGTGTCCGCTCTCTATCTGTTGGTACATATCATGCATGTGTCTGCTCTCTATCTGTTGGTAGATTTCATGCATGTGTCCGCTCTCTATCTGTTGGTAGATTTCATGCATGTGTCCGCTCTCTATCTGTTGCTAGATATCATGAATGTGTCCACTCTCTATCTGATGGTAGATTTCATGCATGTGTCCGCTCTCTATCTGTTGGTACATATCATGCATGTGTCCGCTCTTTATCTGTTGGTAGATATCATGCATGTGTCTGCTCTCTATCTGTTGGTAGATATCATGAATGTGTCCACTCTCTATCTGATGGTAGATTTCATGCATGTGTCCGCTCTCTATCTGTTGGTAGATATCATGAATGTGTCCACTCTCTATCTGATGGTAGATTTCATGCATGTGTCCGCTCTCTATCTGTTGGTACATATCATGCATGTGTCCGCTCTTTATCTGTTGGTAGATATCATGCATGTGTCCGCTCTCTATCTGTTGGTACATATCATGCATGTGTCCGCTCTTTAAATGTTGGTAGATATCATGCATGTGTTCCCTCTCTTTCTGTTGGTAGATATCATGCATGTGCCCATAGATATCATGCATGTGTCCGCTCTCTATCTGTTGGTAGATATCATGCATGTGTTCCCTCTCTTTCTGTTGGTAGATATCATGCATGTGTCCGCTCTCTATCTGTTGGTAGATATCATGCATGTGTCCGCTCTCTTTCTGTTGGTAGATATCATGCATGTGTCCGCTCTCTATCTGTTGGTAGATATCATGCATGTGTTCCTTCTCTTTCTGTTGGTAGATATCATGCATGTGCCCATAGATATCATGCATGTGTCCGCTCTCTATCTGTTGGTAGATATCATGCATGTGTTCCCGCTCTATATCTGTTGGTAGATATCATGCATGTGTCCGCTCTCTATCTGTTGGTAGATATCATGCATGTGTCCGCTCTCTTTCTGTTGGTAGATATCATGCATGTGTCTCCTCTCTATCTGTTGGTAGATTTCATGCATGTGTCCCCTCTCTATCTGTTGGTAGATTTCATGCATGTGTCCGCTCTCTATCTGTTGGTAGATATCATGCATGTGTCCGCTCTCTATCTGTTGGTACATATCATGCATCTGTCCGCTCTCTATCTGTTGGTAGATATCATGAATGTGTCCACTCTCTATCTGATGGTAGATTTCATGCATGTGTCCGCTCTCTATCTGTTGGTTGATATCATGCATGTGTCCGCTCTCTATCTGTTGGTAGATATCATGCATGTGCCCGTAGATATCATGCATGTGTCCGCTCTCTATCTGTTGGTAGATATCATGCATGTGTCCGCTCTTTATCTGTTGGTAGATATCATACATGTGTCCGCTCTCTTTCTGTTGGTTGATTTCATGCATGTGTCCCCTCTCTATCTGTTGGTAGATTTCATGCATGTGTCCGCTCTCTATCTGTTGGTAGATATCATGCATGTGTCCGCTCTCTATCTGTTGGTAGATATTATGTATGTGTCCGCTCTATATCTGTTAGTAGATTTCATGCATGTGTCCGCTCTCTATCTGTTGGTTGATATCATGCATGTGTCCGCTCTCTATCTGTTGGTAGATATCATGCATGTGCCCGTAGATATCATGCATGTGTCCGCTCTCTATCTGTTGGTACATATCATGCATGTGTCCGCTCTTTATCTGTTGGTAGATATCATACATGTGTCCGCTCTCTTTCTGTTGGTTGATTTCATGCATGTGTCCCCTCTCTATCTGTTGGTAGATTTCATGCATGTGTCCGCTCTCTATCTGTTGGTAGATATCATGCATGTGTCCGCTCTCTATCTGTTGGTACATATGATGCATCTGTCCGCTCTCTATCTGTTGGTACATATCATGCATGTGTCTGCTCTCTATCTGCTGGTAGATATCATGCATGTGTCCGCTCTCTATCTGTTGGTAGACATCATGAATGTGTCCACTCTCTATCTGATGGTAGATTTCATGCATGTGCCCGCTCTCTATCTGTTGGTAGATATCATGCATGTGTCCGCTCTCTATCTGTTGGTACATATCATGCATGTGTCCGCTCTTTATATGTTGGTAGATATCATGCATGTGTCCGCTCTCTTTCTGTTGGTAGATATCATGCATGTGTCTGCTCTCTATCTGTTGGTAGATTTCATGCATGTGTCCGCTCTCTATCTGTTTGTAGATTTCATGCATGTGTCCGCTCTCTATCTGTTGCTAGATATCATGCATCTGTCCGCTCTCTATCTGTTGGTACATATCATGCATGTGTCTGCTCTCTATCTGCTGGTAGATATCATGCATGTGTCCGCTCTCTATCTGTTGGTAGATGTCATGCATGTGTCCGCTCTCTATCTGTTGGTACATATCATGCATGTGTCCGCTCTTTATCTGTTGGTAGATATCATGCATGTTTCCGCTCTCTTTCTGTTGGTAGATTTCATGCATGTGTCCCCTCTCTATCTGTTGGTAGATTTCATGCATGTGTCCGCTCTCTATCTGTTGGTAGATATCATGCATGTTTCCGCTCTCTATCTGTTGGTAGATATCATGAATGTGTCCGCTCTCTATCTGATGGTAGATTTCATGCATGTGCCCGCTCTCTATCTGTTGGTAGATTTCATGCATGTGTCCGCTCTCTACCTGTTGGTAGATAACATGCATGTGCCCGTAGATATCATGCATGTGACCGCTCTCTATCTGTTGGTAGATATCATGCATGTGTCCGCTCTCTATCTGTTAGTAGATATCATGCATGTGTCCGCTCTCTATCTGTTGGTAGATTTCCGGGCTGCCATAGTTTGAGCCAGTGTGGTCTTTCTTCTGGGCCATATGGAGTGTACATAATCAATGGTCTGCTGAGGTCCAAGAGCAACCACTGGAATAATGTTATTTTACTGCACAAGTTTGCTGTGGATGCCAAAGCCAAAGGTCGATTCATCCATAGTAACTTTTGTGATTTTCATAGCCCTTCCCAGCAGTACATCAAGGGTAAGTTAGAGTTGATAATAGTAACTTCTTTGCGATTCACCGCCTATCATGTTGTTGTTACAGTACCAGGAGTCTCGGAATGGCTTTATAGGGTTTATAGGTGTACTAACTGTAACAGGCGTATTATACCGCTATGTAGTAATCTCTCTCTCTCTCAACACTGAAATCCTGAATAGGACTGAGGGTGGTGTTGTTTATGTGGTTAACAGTTGAATGTGCAGCTGTGAGAGGGCCATTCCTGGAGGTGTAGAACGGTTTGGTGGTGTCTTATCATCTGATAATTGATCGCGGCGAACTGTCCGAAAACAAACTGCCCGCATGCGATCAATTATCAGAGGATCAATCCGCAAACCAAACACGCTCGCCCCAACCCCCAAACCCTCCCCAACCCCCCCTCTCCCTCTCCACTCTCCTACTTACCTGTTTGCCCGCTGCCAGGTCCCCTTCACCCCTGCAGCGTCAGACCCGTCACTCTAACACGGGTACATACTGATCATGAGGAGCAGGGGACACCCCTGCAACCCGCCGAGGCTAATACATACTGATCATGAGGAGCAGGGGACACCCCTGCAACCCGCCGAGGCTAATACATACTGATCATGAGGAGCAGGGGACACCCCTGCAACCCGCCGAGGCTAATACTGATCATGAGGAGCAGGGTACACCCCTGCAACCCGCCGAGGCTAATACATACTGATCATGAGGAGCAGGGGAGACCCCTGCAACCCGCCGAGGCTAATACATACTGATCATGAGGAGCAGGGCACACCCCTGCAACCCGCCAAGGCTAATACATACTGATCATGAGGAGCAGGGGACACCCCTGCAACCCGCCAAGGCTAATACATACTGATCATGAGGAGCAGGGGACACCCCTGCAACCCGCCGAGGCTAATACATACTGATCATGAGGAGCAGGGGACACCCCTGCAACGCCTGCACCACATGTTTGGTATGTATTAGCTTTTAATCGATCGAATGGTACTGGCCGAATTAGGTCAAATGTACCATTCGATCAGATAAAAACGACCATTTATGCTAATACCGGAGAACAGCAGTGTGTATTCTGCAGGAATGTCAATATGACACAGGGGCCACAGTGTCCTTGTGTAGGGACGCGAGGCAGGTGTGCAGAGACACTGCAGAGCTGTTGGGGTTCTGACAGACATGTTATGGGCCTCAGAGTGTACAAACATGTTTGTTATTTTATATTTTTTGTTGATTATTAGTGCTTGTAAATACTGTAACACATGTGGACGGTCCCAGCACAACCAACCAATCTGTGGCCAGGATGAAATATTTCCTTGGTGTTCAAACAAGAGAGGATTGGATTCAAGCTGAGCATGACCCTTTTCAAGAAGGAAGGACAGTCAGAAATGGTCAGTGCGCTGGGAGGAAAACTATTTAAAAAAAAAAGATATGACTTAATTGTACTAAGGTTGTAAACTAGCACTTTTTAAAATGTATGCTATATATTGTATATAATGTTCCCGCTTAAAAACACTGCTCGAACTCGCAAAACTCACCCCGATTGACTACATTAGAGCAGAACGTGGTCCAAACTGATTGGCCACAATAGTAAGACAGAGGATGCCAGCCTAGTCTACCAGGCTGGCACAGTCTAACCAAGGCCCATCACCATGTATCATTCACTACCAGCGCGACACTGACACTGGCTAACTATAGAAATGCTGGTAAATTCTGGAATGCTGGTAAATAACTGATGCTCTTATTTAACGTTAATTTCCGTGAAGCCACTAGCAGATACATTACAAGTGAGATTGGCCCATGGCAACGTGCACTGGACTATGAACATTAATGACTTTGCCAAGATACCTAAAACTACCTCTACATGTCTTCCACTACCTTCCCCAAACAACCCCAGCCTATACTGTCTGCGCCCCATATAGACCACAAGACAACTGAAACCAGTGCACCCACCCAATCTAAGATGTCTTTTCATGTACGATGGAATAAATGTAACTATCTTCGGTAACCTATGGAAGCAACGCCTGTAACATAAGCGAGCAACCAATGTAACCAACCTTCTTAAGAGAAAGCGCCTAGATGCCTCTGGGCTAGGGGCGCTATACAAATGTCCAAATAAATAAATAAATAAATACATCAATAAATAAATAAATGACTTGGGTACCAAAGCACACTCAGGGCGCAGTACTTGCTACACATGCCTGAACCTAAAATGCTCCCCGAATACCTAAAACAATTTCCTAGTCCCTTTGTGAGGCGAGAGTATTTAATTCCCAAATGGAATCTGCTCTCCACGCTGGAAACACTAGGGGCTAGGGCTGGGGTGCCAAGAAAGAATAGGATGTGTGGGCTTTGTGCCGAGGGAGACTGGCGTGAAACCATGAGGCACGTTCTAGCGGAATGTCCTGCGCTGGACGCCGATAGAATACGATGTTTTAGCTCAACTAGTCAACGAACTACCACTTGAAACGATCACAAATTGTGTGAAATGTATTTGGGGATTGATTTATCGGCTGTCACGGGTGTTGCAAAGGTGTGGTATGTGACATCGGGAACAAGAATCCATGTGTGATCTTATATTTGACCTAATGTTAATACATGCACACCCTCATCACTGCCTATGCTCGCTAAATTGGTTACTAGTACTTATCTGTTATTCGCTTATAACCTCTATGGGTGTACCATCTGCAACTTAAACTGTATTCCCAATGCATGTAAAAACTTACTAAAAGCGCCCAGAAACCTCTGGGTCAGGTGCGCTATATACATAAAATAAACAAATCATGAAGTTGATGGAACATCTATAAAAGAAATATTTTTTTTTTAAGAAATATATATACGTTGTAAACATATTAAGAAATTGTCTTACTGATTAAACTACATGATTGAAACCTAGAATAATGGTATACATTATTTTCTGATAGAATGCTATTATTGAAAGGTGGACAGTCTGGTGCGCTCCTTTTACACTCTTTTTAAAACCTCTGTGAGAAGAAGAAAGGGACAAATAGCAACAGTGAGGGCTCCAGGCTGCTTTTCATAACATCAAAGAGAATTGTGGGAAGACCAGAATGTCCACTGCTCTTCATCACATATGGCAATATATGTGTATGTGACTAATGGGATTTATTCTAGAATCGCTAAGTGCATAATGCACAGTGAGCATGCTGCTCATTTCATTAGTCACAAAGTGCACTCTAACAATAAAAGGATTGTAACATTAGAGTAGATATATTGATTCGGACAGCCTCACTGGTTGGATCTGAGAACAGAATGGCCGTGACATCAGTCACTCCACTGGAGTAGCTACAGTTCTTCTCGGAGCGTTCCCTCCCATTTCCAGGCACCCCCCTCATTTGTGCGCTGTGGGAATAGGATAGGCCGCCACTGCTCCTATTCATGTTTCGCTTTGCTGGCACCAGCGGCTCATCCAGCGCAAGGATGTATGATGACCCCATCACAGTACTGCTTTTGGTGCCACCCCACTCTGGCACTGAGGCCATATTTCATGTATGTGGGGGACACGGCGCATGCACGAGTGGCAGGCTGCGCCCCTGGTAGATGCTTGGCAGTGACTTAGTCCTCCACTGGTTCTACCGGGCTGTTGCTGAGCAGATGGTGGCACAGTCCATGGAAGCCATGGTGGCGTGCCACAGGTTTGCTGCGCCCTGAATTCCTTTGGGTGGCGATGCAGGTTGCCACCTCTCAGTCAGAGGCAACCCTGAGGTGACAGAAGGAACAGCTGGAGTTGTGGGCCCCTATCCTGATAGCCCTGATGAATGGGGTTGGGCTGCAGGGGAGTGGCTTTGCATGCATTTGAAATGTGCTGAGTGGGAGCTTTCACCATGTCAGAGGTGAGCGCTTACCCTATGAGTTTTCCACCAACAGGAAGGCGTTCATCATAACCGCACTCTCTTCAACAGTAATGCTTCCTTGGGAAGAATCTTCATCTTTGACAAAGGTTTAACCACATTTCGTTTTTCATTCTTTAACTAAAAGTAGTGTTCCTCCAGCTCTTAACAGCAGTGTTTCTGACTGCATGGCGGGGGGACTTTCTCCCCAGCTAGACCCATCTCCAGGCATCCCACTGAATCATACAGACCTTCTCAACCACAGAAAACAAAAAACCGCAGCAATCCTGCCGTGCACACTAGAGCCGTGGCAGTGGCGTGCCCAGGTGGCCTGGGCTCGCACGAATCTGATTGGCCACCCCGGGTTCTGCCCCATCATCCTAAAGTACGATCATTGTGGTTGTTGCGATCGTACTTCATGCCACCCCTGCATAAGTCAGTGCCCCACTTGGGCCACCCCAGTCCAAAGAGTCTGGACACGCCACTGGGCACCGGGGGCAGTTCCCATGGGTGGCCAGCGTTTTCAGCGCTGGTAGGGCGTTAGGACAGTCAGCCACTAGTTACAGTCAGAGAAAAATATGGCAGGCAATTGTAATGTGTTATTTAAATGCGCGCAACGCGGGGGACGTACCTGTGTTGCTCATTGCTCCAGAGCTATCCCCCCAAGACAACAGTGCAGCACGCAGCTCTATGTATCCCTCTCTCTATCCCAGTGCCAGAGGCTGCACATCAAAGTCCTTGCCGCACATGCGCGCTGCTGCAGAGACAGAACAGCCCTTTGAGATGTGAATATCACATTTTCATGTAGCGCTTGATACCGTGCTCCACACGCTTCTAAGCGCTGTGATAATAAGTGTCTATATGAATACAAGCACCACTGCCTTAAGACATTAGGGTGCACTCAGGGTAGAGCAGCACTACAGGTAAGGGGTGTATAAGCCACTTGTACTCCCTAGAAATAGGAAAATACTCCCAAAACGGAAAATCTGGAGTAAAAACACTCCCAACAAATGTGGGACACAGACACATAGGAGAAGATTCACCTGTTTTAACCCCCACAACTCCATGGAGCATGCGGCCAGCAGTGCGCGTGGAGCCACAGGAAGAAACTCTGCCATTTTCACTGCCTGATCTCAAGTGATGCAAATGTATCATTACGGTGTATGCGTAGCTGGGTGTGTGGCACTGTGCATCACACAAACATTTCTGTGTTCCAGTTAAAACATTTTTACTTGCTTTATAAATAGGGATGAAAACACGGCCCCTTCTAAATCTTATCTGGAGCACTGGGGTGGAGTGGCCACTCCCAGGACCCAGCTCATGCTTCCGTAGTTTTTCAGGGAATCAAATGACCGCCATGTCGGTGGTCTCCTGGTATCCAGTGAGCCCGTGATTTTATCTGCAGCAAAAAACATCATCGGGAGAGTGTTTTTCGGATACCCGTGACCATTTCGAGAAAAAAATGTGAGATATTAACAAAAATCTTTTTGCATGAAAAATGAAAATTACTTTAGTAACTTTTTTTATAATGTGGGGAGTCCCCCGCAACCCACCCTACCTCTCTAATTTATACCCTTACCCCACCCCCACCTATTATTTACCATACATATACCAAAATACCTACTATTTGCGGTCAAATAAATTCAGTAATTTCTCTTTCTTTTTTTTAGATTATTTTTGCGTATTCGTTTTTTTTCCTACCACTATCCAGCATTTTCCCCCATATATTCTAGGACTAGATGTTGTGCATATAATTATACCACTTCTCGGATATGTTGGGAAAAGTGTCTCCCTGTATCCGTGCGGGAGTCGCCACCGCAGGCAGCACGCCGGTTATCCGCGGAGAGCGGGGGCGGCTGGCTGCAATGATACACTGCTGTATCTCATTAAAAGTTTAAAGAATCATTATAAAGTAATACTGATACATTAAAAACATACATTAAATGAATCTCAATGCCATTTGGAAAGTGACTCATCTCGTAGCAACCGGTCTGCATGCATTCAACCCGTTCACCCTTTCCTGACATCATTCATTCTATCTCACTCACCTAAAACACGCCCACCAGGCCCCATGGGCAAGCATGGCTGGCGCAATGATATGATATGACATTTATAACGCGCCTATACACAGGTGTTTCAAGGCGCGACGAGACAACAATCTTACTAGGCCACGTGACATTGAGATCGCGCAAATGCAGGGGAGAAGGGAGGGAAAACGTGCCACTGACTTCTCAAGTGCTTAGAATACAGGTTCTAGCTTCCAGGCCCTTTTTCTGACTCACCACACTGCATTAGAAAAACATAAAGCTTCTACTCCCACAAGGAGACACGCCCCTTTTATCTACATTGGCACTTTGGGCATTCTGCCACGATTTGCTTCTTTCGTTTTCATTCCCAGCTACATGGGGGTGCCTTGGGTCCTTACATGGTCTGGGATTTGCTTCTAGCCCTTGCAGCATGTGGCTGCACTATTTCTTTCTTTATTTTATTGGTTTTTTATAACGCGCCTAATACCGTTTCTGAGTTCGGTTTCTAAGCACGGATCCGGGATTCAAACCTCTATTGCTCAGCCCTCTGTTGCTCAGCGTGGTCTTGCTTCCAAAAGCAGAGCGTTGCTCCTGTGCTATCCTCTGTTCTCACTAGACTAGAAGTGCTGCATTTCTCTTCAGGGGTTCTGGCCCGACCAAGGTCCATTTTGACATTGTGTCAGCTGGTCTTCAAAATACAAAATTTCCCACAACTCCCTGCCAGCGACTTCATCTCTGCCCATGTATAACAAGGACGGGTGGAGGAAGTCTAATGCCTATTTCTGGCCGCTGGTCTTCAATGATAGGTGGACCAAAATCCTAAACTGCAGCTATTATTAGAGGCTCCTGTATTTCTGTCTATTTCTTGACCCGTCACCTGACTTGTCCCTAAACAGTCATCAACCAAGGCTTGATTCGACCTTAAGACACCTTGGTATGCAAGTTGGATGACTTTGTGAATGGCTTTGGTTTGTGACAACCTTTGTGAATTATAGTGGTGTGCAGCTTCCTGTATACCGGGTGCCCTTACCGGGAGCCCCTATTTATATCCAGTACTGGGTTCTACAGGCTAACAGTATGCGCTACAAATTAGTAGAGTCACACTGTCTGCCATATTTCCTGTCTGCCACAGAAAGGCGTGGGTTGGAGTCTCCACAGCGGTGCTTGAATGGTCTCCAGATTCCTTTCCTTAACAAAATGCTCTCCCCCTAGTCTCCCGATCCAATCCCTCTTTTCTACGTTTTCTTCGACTATGTTGACTTTCATACTTACAATGTTTCATTTCTATACTCATCCTTTCCTCATCCTACCTCCCCGCCCAACCCATTCCCTACTTCTTTCCAGACACCTCCATCTTCTCAATTTTAAGCATTTTCTACACTTCCAGATTCTTCTTTTTCCTTTCTTGTGCCCGCCCCATGACTCTCCCCCTGACCGCACCCCTTCCTAGTTATCCCACCAATATATTTATTTGATACCTTTCCGGATTACTCTTTTCAAACTCTCCCTGCCCACTTATTCCTTTCTCACCAATGTCCAGCAAGCAACCATTTACCCTTTTCTAAACAAAACCCTCAGTTGATCCATCATCTCTTTCTAAACTTCAACCTATCTCTCTTTTCCCTTTCCAAACTTTTAGTAAGTGCCATCCTCTCCAAAATGTCTTCTTATCTGAACTCCCACTTTCTCCTTCCTTTGACTCAGTCGGGACTCCGCCCTGCACACTCCATGGAAACCACTCTTCTTCATGTCACCCCCCTCTCCTCTCTGCTTGACACAGCAAGTCTTCTTCTGTTATCATTCTCTCTGATCTTTCCGCCGCATTTGACGCTGCCAATCACCCCACTCTGCTCTGCTCTTACTGCACTTGATTGGGTCCCTCACTGGTACCACTCACATCTCACTAACTGCACCTACGTGTTTTATTGGGCCCACTTCTGCTCCTCGCGCTTTCCAGTATGGTGGTCCATCATGTTCAGTCCTTGACCCCTTGATCTTCTCCATCGATACTATTCCTTCCATTTTCCTCATTGGAACCTTTAGCCTCTCGTGCCACTTCTATGCTGATGACATCAGGCTTTCTTCTCTTTCACCTCCTTCTCTGACTATCTCCACTCCTCTGTCTCAGCATGTCTTTCTGCAGTTCAATACTGGATGTCCACCCACTTTCTACATCTCAATGCCTCCAAAACAGAAATCCTCTTTTTTCCCCACCATGTGCCCCCTCCATTCCCCAACCTCAACCTAGGCTCTTTACCCTTCTTCTTCTCTTCCTTTTTACTTTCTGTGCCTAATTGTGGCATCATTTTGTATTTATCTCTGTCCTTTTTGTCTTTTATCTCTTTTACTGCTCGTATCAGTCGCTACCAGCTTTCCAATATTTGCTGTATTCTTCCCTTCCTATCTTTTCATGCCACCAAACTCCTTATCACTTCAGCAGTTTTCTCCTGTCATGACTGTTGCTCTACTCTCCTCTCACCTTACTCAGCATTTGTCAGTCTTCATTCGTCGCCTCTTTTCACTCTCCCCTGGTCCTCCATTTCACCTTCTCTGCTTTCCTTCTCTCTTCGCCTAAACAATTCTGGTCTCGTCATGCTCCTCCTCTAGTCCTCTACACTCACAATATCTTCATCCTTAAGTTCCTATAAACCTCCTTGTGCTCTTTCTCATTTCCGCTCTGTTCACCTTCTCGCCCCAAACCTTGGCGCTCTATTCCCCCTGATATTCAGTCCTCTCTCTCCCTCCATACCTTACACTTCCGCTTAAAAGTCCTTCCTCTTCACTCCCACCCCTACATTTCTGGTTTGTTTATTGCATTATAGTCATCGTTCCTTATTGTAAACATTGTACAGCACTTTGGCAAAAGTGCTGTATAACTTCCAATAAAATACAAATACAAAAAATATAAGAATATTGCAAGTCACCAAGGAGTTCCGTGACCAAATAGAGGAATGAGGCCTACGGCTGTGTACCTTTACAACAGGGATGTCCAACTACAGGCCTCGAGGGCCGGGATCCTGATGGGTTTTCAGGATATCCCTAATTTATATTCATGAGGAAACATGTGCATACGTTTAGAATCATTGTATGCAAATGTTATCTCTTGAATATTAATGAGGGGTGTCCTGAAAACCTGACGTGGATCCGGCCCTCAAGGCCTGGAATTGGATAAACCTGCTTTATAAGGTCACATGATTCTGAGGTGCCTTGCAATATCCTTTTTGCATACGGTAGGGAATATTTAATTTAATTTAATATGTATCTACACCCTATCATCCCCTTTAATACCTGAGCTCTTGATTAATGTAAGAGACCTTCCAGTTGTTGGTACATATGACTAAAGTGGAATCTGTTTAGATTTTCTTTTTTAAAAACAAACATGAAACAGAAAAATAGTTTAATAAAATGCATCTGAAACTTGATATGGTGTGCTTTGAAATAATTAATAACATGCAGCTCCTTGCTCTCATATGTTAGTGTTAAACTCCAGGGCTGCACAAAATAAACAGGCTGCAATAATGGCTTTAAAGTGTCATAGAAAGCGATTTTATTAAGTGCTGCAGTGCCAGCTGAAATTCAGTTCTGGGCCGGCCCAAGCAGCAGGTATTCTGATGTCACAACTGAAGAGTAATAACTGATTACCGAGTAGTAGTAGTATCATGTTCTTATTACAGGTCAGTATTGATGGCATAACTAGCCTATGAACATTATTTACATGTAGGTAGTGCAGACCTTTATACAGGTATTACAGGCTGCTGTGTATTGTGTCATTATTACGTTATGGTTGGTTGGTGATGTCTCAATTGTAAGGCCATGGAAATAAGAGGTAACCTTATTAAGGAATTCAGCTGTCAGCCTCATTCCTCTATTTTGTCATGGAACTCCTTGTACATTCCAATATCCTTATAACGTACATTAGGAAGCACGTTATCCTCTTGTGATGGGGGCTCAGTCCCAAAGAATCACGCTGAGTCTTAACAAAAAGAATTGTCAGAATGGCTTGTGATCTCACGTTCATTGGACTTTCTGGGTCCTATAGGGTTGGTGCTAGGTTGGGCCCTTTCCTCTCTCGTCTTCCCTGGGCCTGTGTGTCACCTCCCAATCCCAGACATCGCTATCGGACTGTTAGTAGCTCAACAATTGGTAACCCCTATCTGTCTTTCACTTCTCTACACATCAGGTGTTTACCCTAAGACTTTGGCTACCTTACTCCCTAGGCAACGGCTAACTTTCCCTCTCCTATCCCCGCTTAATAGTCCCTGGAAACAGGGAATGGTGCCTTCTTCCTCCCATCGTCAATCTCACTTCTTTCATACCCTCTCACTCTGGACCCTTCTCTATTCTGGTCCCTTATGCTGTTCTCCCACCACATCACTGTCCCTCCAAACACTCACTCTGCTTTATACCTCCACCCCTATTTCCGCCTTTCTACCTCCACTGATCTTACTTCCTTTCTTACTCCCGTTGCTATTACCACTTGTATCCGCAACTGTTCTATACTTCCGTCCCATACCTTCTCCCTCTTCCCTATCACTCTACTCGACTGCCTCCTATGTTTCCTCCCATTGTAAATGGTGGCACTTGCCATGGCGGCGAGCTTCAGCAGCTGTACCTGCAGCGCGTCCACGAATGTTGCATCACATGACCAGTCAGCTGACATCCCCCAAGACGCGATCTCACAAGATTTGCCTCTAAAGTAACGCTTAAAGCCTGTGTTGTCATGCAGAACGCTGCTTCTACTCGTAGCGTTACATCCAGTATCTTCGTCTTTTGGTGTTTGATTCCTGATCTGATTACGGCTTTGTGAAATGGACTTCTCTTTGTCTATACGTCTTGGCTCCTCGGACTCCAGTTACCGACCCGGATTCTACTCGGACTTCTGCTGCCTGCCGCTTTTGCAAATCCACTGATCTCCCGTTGCCGAACCACAGCCTGTCTCCTGGAACCCTTTTGGCTTCAAGTTTTGTGTTCCTTAGCCCGTAATGCCTCGGCAGTACAATGCCTCCTACAGGCAGCGGGCAAGCCTATTTTTGTGCTGAATATCTTTCTGTTAAGCACTTCTCTCCTACTAGCCAACATAGGGGGACTTATATTTCGTACCCTGTGAATTCTCCAGTGTTTACACGGTGCTCCTTCATCAACACTCAGCACACCTGACAACGCATTGTTCTGCCACTTTGCACAAACCATAGTGACATACCATATAATTACATTGGTCTTCTTGGTTCATTAAGGGATATACCACTGTTTACAACTCTACTCCATCAAGTGCACACAGGACGCTCTGCAGGCAGTGCACCAACCCAGAACTAGCGCGTCCCGCGTGCTGCCCGGGTTTACTCCCCAGGTATCGCTTGGTATGCGTGTCTGGTTGTCTACCCACAATCTACATATTCCCGGAAAAAGACTCTGCTCCCACGCTTTGTGGGTCCTTACAAGATCGTGTCTCTTGTCAATCCAGTGGCTATCGCTTCCGGTTTCCTGGCGTGTTCACCCTGTGTTTCATGTCCCCCTGGTCAAACCATGTCTATCTACTACCCGATTGCTTCCGCACCCGGACCATGTTCTGGTGGACAGTGAGGAAGGATACAAGGTGGCCCGGATCCTGGACTTTAAAATTAGGAGGGGTTCCCCTTATTACCTCATGGATTGCAAAGGCTATTGTCCGAGGACAGGACATGGGAGCCTTTGTCTCATATTCATTCCCCAGACCTGCTGTGTGAATTCCATACCTCCAGGGGGTTGCCGCTGTCTTTGGGGGTGGATGCTGTTACATCTAGAAGGCATGGGCCAATGTGACCCAGTCAATCTTCGACCCATCACGAACTGCAACTTTCTCCTCAAAATTCTAGATAAAGTTACAACAGGCCAGCTGCAAAAATATATCGACCAGAATAATCTACTACATACCCAACAGTCAGGATTCAGAGAGGCCCATGGCACAGAATCGGCACTACTGGACCTCCAGACCAAAATGTTGGGTATAATGGACATGAGAAAATCAGGACTACTAATCCTGCTAGACCTCTCGGCAGCTTTTGATCTGCTAGATCACCAGAAGCTCCGAGAGGCCATAGAGAAGTCAGGCAATTGTTCACCAGATGCCATCGAATGGATAGCCTCCTTTTCGGGAAACAGGAGCTCCAGGATCCAATGGGGTGACCACACATCGGCCTCTCAGCAGGTAGACTGTGGAGTCCCTCAAGGAGCCCGTTTTTCACTGCTTCTATTTAACATCTATATGCGCTGTCTCTGCACCCTTCTGACTAACTTGGGCATATTCTTCACGAACTTCGCAGATAATACAAAATTGGTATTAGAACTAACTAGCTGCCACACCACGGACAATTGCAGGCTCGACTCGGTCTACAGCTCCATTGAGGCATGGATGAAATTCAACTGGATGCGCCTCAATGTAGGGAAAACTGAACTCGTGGTATTCAGTTCCCCCCAAGCAAGAGCGAAACTAGACCCAGCGTATGCGACCTTTAACATTAAAAACTTACCAGTGAGGGTCTCAGAAAAAGTGAAGACTCTTGGTGTATACCTGCAGGCCTCCCTGGGAGCAGAAGCACAGGTGGCATACCTCAAACGTACATGTAATACCATCAAAGACTGTTAAAACAAATCAATCTCCATTTAAGCCAACAAAATAGCTCCAACATCGCTAGAGCTATCATATTATCCAGACTAGATTAAGGAAACTGCCTAATGCTAGGTGCCAACAAAAAGTGCTTTAAGCAATGCCAAGTCATTCAAAATAATGCCATAAGAACAATCACCAGCAAATCTAAAAGAGACCATATCACTGAAGAAGGAAAAGCCCTCAACTGGCTCTCTATCGAAGACTGAATCACTTTCACGTCTATGGGCCTCATTACGAGTATGGAGGTAGCCATGGCGCTAATAGCACCATGGCTACCTCCATACCAAGCTCCAATACCGGGATCTCTGAATGAGGAATTACCGGGTCATTCCAACCTTGGAGGACCCGGTAATTCCTCATGCACAGAACCATTCCCCATTCCCATTTGAGCCCCCGTAGGGCTCAATGAGAATGGGGATGGAGCTAATAACGGGCCCATTAATAAAAGGCCCGTTATCTGCTCCTTGGTCCCCTCGCGGGACCCGGAAAGGGACGTCTGGTTTTACCAGAAGTCTGCTCCGGGTCCCGCAAGGGAACCTCGTAATAGGGCATCCCGTAATGAAGGGTGCCGGTCCCGTACCGGCACCCTTCATTACGGGAGCACCTATGTTATAATGAGGCCCATGTCTCTTGTCCATCATTGCCTCTATGGTTCTGCCCCGGACTACCTCAAAAAACAAATCAGCTCCTACGTACCCAGCCGGAGGTTAAGATCAGGAAATAAAGGGCTAGTCAAAACTGGACAAATAAATAAAACCAATGGTTTGGGCCATGCTTTCCCCAGTCTAGCCACGACCAAATGGAACGGACTCCCACTTGAGTCCAACTACCTTAAATTCAGAAAAAACCTGAAAACTGCACTGATTAAGTAAACACCCCCTCTATCTAGCTCCGTCCCACTAACTGACTGAACCGTTCCGCTTGTCCTCTTTCTCCTATTTTGTCTGGCGTCTTCTTGTCAGCGCCCTGATGCCTGCGGGCTGCGGCGCTCTATAAATACCTAAATAAATAAATAGCGGACCCTACAATATCCTCACAACTATAGGCGTGAACTTCCATCATCTCGTTGAATGGCCGCGGCCCTTTGGCAAAGGTGGCGCTTGCCATGGCGACGAGCTGCAGCAGCTGTACCTGCAGCACATGCGCGAAGCTTGCGTTAGATGACCAGTCAGCTGACTTCCCCCGATACGCAATCTCACAAAGTCCTCCTCCAAAGTAACGCTTAAAGTCGGCGTTGTCGTTCAGAACACTGCTTCTATTTGTAGCGTTACATCCAGTATCTTTGTCTTTTGGTGTTTGATTCCTGATCTGATTACGGCTTTGTTGAAGGGACTTCTCTTTGTCTATATGTCTTGGCTTCTCTGACTCCTGTTACCTACCAGGATTCCACTCTGACTTCTGCTGCCTGCCGCTTTTGCAAATCCACTGATCTCCCGTTGCCGAACCACAGCCTGTCTCCTGGAACTCCTTTGGCCTCACGTTTTGTGTACATTAGCCCGTAACGCCTCAGCAGTACAACGGCTTCTACAGCCTATTGTCGTGCTGAATACCTTTCTATTAAGCACTTCTCTCCTACTAGCCAACGTAGGGGAACTTATTTTGTACCCTGTGAATTCTCCAGTGTTTACACGGTGCTCCTTCATCAACACTCCGCGCAGCCCTGCCAACCCATTGCTCTGCCCCTTTGCACAAACCATACAGACATACCTTATAATTACATTGGTCTTCTTGGTTCATTAAGGGATATACCACTGATTACAACTCTACTCCATCAAGTGCACACAGGACGCTCTGCAGACAGTGCACCAACCCGGAACTAGCGCGTCCCGCGTGCTGCCTGGGGTTACTTCCCTATACTAACCTCCTGTTTATTATTTTGTCCTGTCGTTGTTTTCGGACTGTTTAGTGGTTCAAGACTCTCCTACCTCTGCTGTGATAAGGCTTTGTACTTTTCTTCCTCTTTACTGCTTTACTGCTCTCTTTCCCTGGTTTGACTCTCCTACCTCTGCTGTGATAAGGCTTTGTACTTTTCTGCCTCTTTACTGCTCTCCTTCCCTGGTGTGACATAGTAGTCAGTACTGTTATTGCCTCCCTTTTTTACGACCATAGTCAATCCTCGTCATAACAATCCACTCACAAGGTAATATCGGGGGGGGGGGGAACTTAGAAGACTAGTTTGACCTTCCATTATTCCGTCAGCCTTAATTTGTTGTTTATTTCTTCCCTACAGCATTGGTTTGGCAGTGCGCGGGTTCCCCGCTCTTTGATTTGATTTACTCCTCTGTCTGTCTATATCATCCAGCAGAGGGGCGCATCATAGTAAAGAGTTCCCTCAAGTTGAGGAGGCCCATGTTCTGGAAGAACCCCGACTCGTATCTGAGAGTTCAAGGGATTGCTGTCCTTCATCCTTCCCTCCGATCATCTTGAGGTACTCCCTCAACGCCCCGGCCAGTGTGATGAGTAACACTACCAATTATTTTCTAGAGTCTTCCAACATAGCTCAAAATGAATCCCGTGCCACGTGTTTGAATGCTATCCACGGAACATCTTCCTGTCTTAATCATATAGTGATATCGAAATCTTGTAGTTTCGCCCTTTTCTCGCCGTTACCACGCTTTTTTAGGCTCCTATATTCTGATCTTGACAATGTGACTTATACATTCCCATACATTTACTAAGCTGTCTTTTGGATGTCCTGGTATCTTTGTCAAGCCAGCGAGACTCCCATGGAGGATGTTTGCAGCAAGTACGGACTGCGAGAATCTGCCTGGCTATTTCGGAAAGTCCTTCAAAGGCCTGGAGCACCTCGAGTCCACAAAATCACACCTAGACCGTGATCAACAGTGGTCTTATTGCATCTGCCCCCACCCTTGTAGTCATCTGAGTGGCTCTTCAACATGCCACCTTTAGTTTTTAAATACCATGGTGCAGATAACCGGTCGAGACCAATGCTTTGTTTTTAAAAGTGAAGTTGTGCCAAGAAGCAATGAGCGAAACGGGTTTTTGGACAACAGTGCAATTTACCAACCCTACCACTTAGCATCTGTGTGAGCTTTTTACACACCCTTTTTTAGAGTTGTAAACTTCGTGACATATATATATATATATATATGTGCAGGGCATGATAAATTAATATAATACATTTTTGTACATTATAGGCTGAGTCGGCTACTAAACCTTTGGTATGATGGGTAGGAGAATGTTTTGAATGGTGACAGCGGAATAGAGGTCTAAAACTGAGACATTGCTGTCACTTGTAAATGCTTTGTTTTTGGCAGATAACCTTGTACAGGGACTATGGGTAGAGATATATATATATTTGAGTAGCGTGATTGTCTATTAACTTAATCTTTTCTAATCAAACCAAGCTTTTAAGTTTCCCATGCCATTAATCCCTAAGATAAAGATTTAATAAGCAGTGAAGACTAATCTACTTTGGAGACTATAAACTGCCACTGTTGTATGGTTTTATGGAAGTCAACAATCCTTCTATTATATGCGTGAAGAGCGACCTTGATAATAAAACAGTTTTCTTGTGAATGGCATTGCTACTCCTGTCACTGAATCCAAAGGTCGCCTGTTCAGTATGAGTGCTCCCATCCCTTGTTTTGGTTCCTGGTCTACAGACCGCATTAAACAACTGTAACCCCATGTTGCATAGGATTAGCCGCAGTCTATTGGTTTGTCTTTAAAAGATTCAAAGGAAAGGTGAGCAGCTGACTGGATGAGCCACCCTGTCCTGACTCCGAGTGGCCGAAATGTGATATCGCGCCTCTGTTCAGTGGACAGCCTGCCTGGGCCTGGGCTGTGGTGGTTATGCATCACCCTCCAGTGCAATGTGCGGTGCTGCATTTGTGGACCTTTGCTGGTAGACAGGAGTGACATCTGGCAAGGGCAATTAAAAGCCGATAGAGTTGACGCTTGGGAACTGACAGTTGGTGACTGTAGGGAGAAGGAGACTGGAAATTCAAGTGAGTGGTTCTGTTTGAGGTATGAGTACATTTCAAATTGGTTCCAGGTCTCGGTCTATCCACTGAGGTAGATCCTGAGTCTTTTTTCCCCCGGTGGACTGAAAATGGGACAGACCCCTCCCATCTCGAAGAAACCCACACTTGACCCATGACCTGTCCAACTATCACTCCATCATGCATTTACCCTTCAACAGCAAAACGATTCAGAAAACCAATGCCATCCAGTTGCATGAAAGGATCACTCAGCACAATACCCTGCAGCACGGCCAATCCGGCTTCTCACTAGGATGCAGCACAGAGAGCGTCTCCATCCAAGTTACTGATGGTGGTCTATATATCCTGCATAAATGGGACCCTACTTACTCCTCCTACTCGGCCTCTCTTCCACCGTTGATTCCATTGATCATGAAGCCCTCTGGAGAGGTCTCTAACAACAACAGCATCAAGATACAGAAATGTCCAGATAGATCCCATGCAGTTTTATCTAAAGGCCAATTACATCAGCGACATCCATTGACTCAAGCCTGGTCTGTCCCTCATCAAAACCAGGATGTCAGGCTCGTACCTGAAATTCAGTCCAACAAACCCCAAATTCCTTCTTCCAGGACACCCCACCAGCATGCCCAGGTCTGGAATTGGCTGACTGAAATGAAGCTCGACAGAATCACGCCTCAACTCTCACAGAGTGCATAAGCTCTCCACTTTACTATTGACTATGACCTATCATTCAAAACACACATCACCAAGATGAACCGAAGAGCATGGTACCAACCAGCTTGTGCTCCCCAAAAATTCAAAACGATCATCCCTGCATGGAGTTTCAGAACAGCGGCCCAAGACCTGGCTTTCTCCCTCCTGGAACGAGGCAACACCTTACTCGCAGGAGGCCCGGGTGCCACCTTGGCCCTCTTGAGGCCCGTCCAGCACACTTCAGCACACATCATCACAGGACAAAGAAAATTCAACCACATCACCACAATCCTCCGGGAGCTGCACTGACGACACCTTCAGGCATCCAGCAAGTTCAAGACTACCTGCATCAGCTACAAAGCAGTGACAACCAAACGTTCACTGTACCTGGCTGAGCAACTCAACATTCCTGGCGGCCAGTGCACCACCAGGAGCCACAACATCACTAGAGTGGAACCAAGAATTACTAGAGGGGAAGCAAAGGTAATCGGCATTTTATTGCTATGCACCCTGTCTCTAGAACAAGTCACTAATGTAGATAAAACTGGCACACTATATTTCAGAAAGTAGCTCCAGACATTACTCTTTAAAGAAATTCTTGCTAACGTCTCCACTCAACCCTACTTCTTCCTTTCTGAAGTCTCCCATTGAAGCTCCTCCACATTGTGTCGCTCACTGTTGCTTCCCTGCTAGGTTTGTGCTTTGTTAATCCCATACTTACACACACCATTCAACCTTTGCCGCACCAGATAAAAAGTGTATAGTCAGATTAATAAGTGCTTTTGTAGAGTTCATGAGAGGAGTATGTTACTTTGATTTGCAGTCAATTTAGCAAGGTCCCCAACAGTGACCCTACTTTCTTGTGCCTGGTGGGCAACTGCTGTGGGCACACAAGGTCTGTGGGGTGCAATGGGTCTATGCCCATGAACAGGGGGATTAGTGCCACACAGAAGACAGCAAATGCTTTTTAATCACAATCGCTCACACACTCCTAAATGTTAGCCCCTTTTTGTCATCTTAAACGTTCTGCCGGACTTAGTTTAGTTTAGTTGGGTACCAAATTGAAACAACTAAACAATCAAACAGGAAACACAAAGAACAGATTGACCCAATATATGATGGCACAGACAACACCCAGAACGACTAAGGAAACTCGTATAAGAACAAGAGAGACACCGCTAGGTTGAATAGAACACAAGCGACAACTCCATGAGGACAGAAATTAGCATACATGCCCAACACTACCAACAACATTACCCACTCAGAAAGGACGTACGGTACGGGCATAGCTCGCAACTAAAATCAATCCAAAAACTAGGTTACAGCAAAAACAAACTGGGATAAAAGGGCTGACCGAATACCAAGATCGAAACACGAAACTAACTAACTTAGCATAACGACAGAGAGATGAGACAGCCATATCCCGCTGAAACTTAAATCACAGAAGGGAAACAACCTTCTCTAAATCATGAAGGAGACACAATAGAAATATGCATCTCTCCTAACAATAGGAGGCACAGTGCTACAACTTACACCCCCAGTGAGAGAGCAGCTGAAAAAGGCTGAGGCTCATGTGTCGGACTGACGGTGAGCTAAAAGGGTAGACAGTGCCAACAATGAAAGAATACTGAATAGAAATGTAATGGGAGCAGGTCATGGTGGAGGCAGGCAGGAGGGGCAAGGTTTTGTGCGACAGGAGGAGGTGAAGGAGAGAGAGAAGGGATAAGGTTAGAGATGGACAAAGAAAAGCAGAGAAGTGAAAACAGGAAATAAAGGAATGAAATGGAAAAACATGCAAAGTCAATGAGAATGTGAAAAGAAATGGTAAAAGCCATTTAAAAACTCGAGGTAGACGTAAGCAAAAACGAGCCAGTCTCCTGCACTTTGGTAATTGTGCATGGTTTTTAGACATATTGGGCCTCATTAAACGGTATGCGGTGAGGGTATACTGGTACCGGTAAGGGCACCGGTACCGGTAAACCCTTACCGCCTTTCTACGAGGTCCCTTTGCCGGACCCGACCTCAATGGCTGGTTTTACCAGCCGTTAAGGAACGGGCCCGCAAAGGGAGCTTGGTGCTAATTACGGTACCGCAATTTGCAGTACCGTAATTACCTCCTTCCCCATTCCCATTGAGTCCTATGGGGGCAAAAATGGGAATGGGGAAGTGCCTTGGTGAATGGGGAATTACCGCCCACGCACACCTTGGAGTAGGCCGGTAATTCCGCCATCCACCAAGGCGGACATGGTAAAATAACGGCAGCAACCATGGCGCTAATAGCGCCATGGTTACCGCATGCCGTGTAATGAGGCCCATTTACTTTTATGAGTATTTCTCCTGCTGGCATAAATCTTTGCTTGAGGCAATACTCTTTCCGAAAACAAAGTAGTAAAAGGATGAACGGGGCTCATTTCGGGTTCGTTGGTAAAAATGGGTCTAATCCCACCAGGTGGGATTACCGCTACCACTGGGAGATCTGGTGGAATTAGCACCAAATTACAAGCCCAGGTTTTCATGCCCCAACCATCAGCAGTAACGTTAATAGCGCCTGGTTGAAATAGCTCCCAGAAGCATTACCGATCGGTAAATCTGCCACTTTTTGGCGTTACCGCCTGAAAAGTGGCAGAAATACCAAACGGTAATTCCGCCAGGAAGTAATAGCTCAGAAAGCAAATGGGAAGCTGCACGGTCGCCATCTTTACAAATATAATGCTCTGAAAATCACCATTTTGAGAGCTCCATCCAGACCTGAAACGCTGTAAAAAGAAACCAGGAGGCGAGGCAATAGCATGGTTGCCCGAGATGCAGATTCGAAAGCCAAAATTCACTGAGACGGTGGCCATGCAGATGAGCAATTTGGGGCACAAACTGGAAGACCGCCTACTAGAGGAAAAACGCAATATGGATCGAGATTCCGCCCGAGGTGACGGCTGTGTGGACTGTGCCGCGGGACTGCAAGGCCCTCAGTCAAGGTGGAACTACCTGAAGCCAGGGTCCGTGTCCTGTTAGCCAAGTACCGTAGGGAGACAGCAG